>NC_043969.1:39989400-41404400 GCF_902148855.1 Sphaeramia orbicularis
ATCTCAGATACAAAACACACCATGTTTTCATTAAATACATTTGAGAAGCTTAACTTTTATCATTTTAAGTCGCAGCTTGTCATTCAGGCGTGACAGGTGGTTCTGAAGCCAGACCAGTTGAGAACCACTGATTTAAATAACGTGTTTATACGAAGAAGTGTTCAAGCGCTAAAGAGTCAGAAACCAATGTAAACTGTTAATACTAACATAGTGTTTTTCAACTGTGGGGTCATGACCCACCTGGAATTTCTAGTAATTGATTAAAAAAAAAAAAAATTACTAATAAAAAAACATTTTTAATACTGCAATATATATTTTATTATAATTACAACACCACACACTTTTCTTAATAAAAATCAAGTTCAAATAAAATGCAGGATATAATATCTGAGAGGGCATATGTGGATTGACCCGATCATGTGACCGCATATGTCGCAGTCAGAAAACCGGACCCCCATAGCCCTTTTAATTTAAATTAATTAATATAAATTCAAACTGATAGTAACTGATAAAAATAGATTATTATAAATATTACATTATTTAACTCGTTGTTGTATTGTGGCTACCTCTGCTGCTACTGCTGCCACAATAATACTAGCAAATTAGACAACTGGTATTATTATTATTATATATTTTTGTGTTGTTCTTATCATTATCATTATTACAATAATTATTATTTACCCCCTCACTCCCCCCTCTCTCTTTTTCACTTTCATTCCCCTCTCCCTCTTTTCCCTATCGCCCCTAATCTGTATTGTTTAGTTGCTCTTTACATTTATTATCTTTTTCATCATAATATGATGTTGTCATTGTTGTTGCTTGTCATTACTCTGTTGTTGTTGTTTTTGGTTTTTTTTATTTGTTTGATTTTCCTTTTGTTTATGTGTTGTTTTTCTCTCCACAATGTCATTTTAACTATCACTACAGGGTGGGGAAGCAAAATTTACAATATTTTGAGGCAGGGATTGAAAGACAGTGTATGACCAATTAGTTTATTCAAAGTCATGAGAATTTATTTGCCACAAGAAAATTGACATAATAGAAAATGTTTTTATTCTATGTGTCCTCCTTCTTTCTCAATAACTGCCTTCACACGCTTCCTGAAACTTGCACAAGTGTTCCTCAAATATTCGGGTGACAACTTCTCCCATTCTTCTTTAATAGTATCTTCCAGACTTTCTCCTAATAGTTTTGCTCATAGTCATTCTCTTCTTTCCATTATAAACAGTCTTTATGGACACTCCAACTATTTTTGAAATCTCCTTTGGTGTGACGAGTGCATTCCGCAAATCACACACTCTTTGACGTTTGCTTTCCTGATTACTCATATGGGCAAAAGTTTCTGAAAAGGTATGGATAATAGTGTTAGGTATGATTATGACATCAGTATATGTTTGGTTTCAAAATAATTGACGTAGTGCCTGCTGAGAAAAAACAACTAAATGTTCATTGTAAATTTTGCTTCCCCACTCTGTAATAAAGAAAAAAAGAAGAGAAAACTGGATCGAACAGAGAATAGAAAGATTTCG
The DNA here is from genome assembly GCF_902148855.1 of Sphaeramia orbicularis. Taxonomy (NCBI): domain Eukaryota; kingdom Metazoa; phylum Chordata; class Actinopteri; order Kurtiformes; family Apogonidae; genus Sphaeramia; species Sphaeramia orbicularis. The sequence goes on from NC_043969.1 coordinate 39,990,930, forward strand.
TCGTCCACCTGGCCCCGCTAATACATCTCCAACAGAAACTGAGAAGAAGACACCAAAAAGGTGCATTATATACGTTATATAAATGAACGTTTATTTGCGACATAGTATAGCAAACTATTACAATTTCATTTTAGCAAAAAAAGTCTGGGGTTGCCAGAAATTTGTAATGTTAAACTGTGACGAGCCAAAAAAGTTTGGGAACCACGTTACTAATAGAAAAGCAGGTTTGTCCCTGGTGTTGCTGTCATGCACCGGCGGTCTGTCAGTGTGAATGTCGGTGCATGTCCTCGCTTGTGTCACTTCCCACTCTGTGAACCTTAAACAGCCCGTGTGAATGGTACAGTAAACAAAGTCACCGGTGCCCTCATTCATAACCATAAAGCTCTCTTTCTGCTGTTATGACACGGCCCTGAGTAAACGACTGAACCCCGGCCACACCACCCACGTGTGGGCGGCGCTGTGACGCATCGCGCTTAGGAAGTGATAAAATTACCACGGATGACTCACGGGACTTCATTGCAGGGCGGCGTAACAATAAAGCCCCATCAAAGAGGACTGAGATTCACCACTATGAGTCACAAAAGGACGAGTATTGGACAGGTTTTATAAACATGGAGGAAAAGTCCAAAAGGTCCAGAGTTAATAATGAAGGGTCCGGGGGCAGGGGGTGGTGGTCTCCTCACCTGGGGTCTCTGCCGAAGCAGCTCCTGTTGCTTCAGTCTTATCCTTTCCTTCTCGATCTGCTGCAGTCGCATCTGGTTGACTCCACTGTGGGTGTTGGAGGAGAGCTGTCCTCCCTGCTTCACTGGAGCACTCTGGGTAATCCTCTGCTGGTTAAGGGCTGAAAAAAAAAAAAAAAAAAAAAAAAAAAAAAAATAGAATGCTGAGAAATGACCCAAATACCTCAGTCACACATAAAAAAAAAAAACAAAACAAAACTGACAAATATGGCTCAAACTCTTCAGATTTCAGCCAAATGTGAGACTTTTTATGACATTTAAGGACCATTATGGAAACAATTTAACCCATAAAGACTCAAACCTCCACCAATGACCAAAAGTAATACTGATATAAACTGTTTAACACCTGATGATCCACTAATCCTATCAATACATGTAAATAATACAGTTTGTCATCTTTTCATGGTCATCAGATATGGAAGCACCGGCATCTTCTGCAGCATGGATTCACCAGTAAAACCCATGGATCAATGACGATAGATGGAGATACTGGGTTTATGTTCAGTTAATGATAGATTTTGCTGAAAAACTCACTTTTTCTTCAGTTTTCATTGTTTGGATATGATAACCTTTAATTTAACTGAGTTTTCATGACCATCTAAATTAAATATAGGAAATTAAATGTAGGAAAATACATGATTTACAATTTTTAAAAAAGCCAAATATAGAGGATAATGTTATAATAAATGGTTCTCAATTGAATTTTTCTCTCTATTTAACCTTTCCTAAGTGATTTATCACCATTTATTATAATATTATACTCTGAATTTTGCATCTCTTCCAGTGAAAATCATGTATTTTCCTATGTGTCATTTAGTGATACTGTAGATGTTCATAAAATCTGAGAGTCAAATCAAAAATCAAATGTTATTGCATCAAGACAGAAAAACTGCAAAAAAAAAAAAAAAAAAAAGTGACTTTTTCAGACAAATCTATCATTAACTGAACATAAACTAAGTGTCTCCATCCACTGTCATTGATCCAACACCATGGGTTTTACTGGTGAATCAATGTTGTAGAAGATGACGGTGTTTCCATGGTAACTGCGGAGCCTCTGAACGTCCAAATGGGTCCAATCTGATAACCATGAAAAGATGACAAACTGTATTTTACACCAGTTTTTTACATGTATTGATAGGATTAATGGATCAACAGGTGTTCAGCAGTTTATATCAGTAGATGTTTTTGGTCGACGGTGGATGTTTGGGTCTTTCTGGTTTAAGAAAGGTGAAATAGAGAGAAAAATTCATGTGGGAACTGACATAAAAATAGCACTGGGTATTTATGGGTTAAGAGCCATTTCACATCCACACCAAAAAACCAGGAAAATTAGATCAGAGGAGAAATTCAAGTCCAGGAATTACTTAAAATTAACTTAATTTATCTGTTCTTGAACAAGGTGCAGCAGGTATCAGAGTCGTCATTTTCAACAAGTTTCAACCAGGCACCAAATGTTCTGCTCTTAAGCCAGGTCTCATTGAACTTGCACTTACTCATATTGGATGAAAGTGAAGTTAACAGGAAATAATTTGAACTTATTAAGTTCCAGAAGAAAGTGTTTTGTCTTGACATGTGAGCTGCATGTGCACCGACAGATTCTGACCACACAGTTAGGACTAGGTTTACACTTCTGTACTGGGACTTTGACTTTAGTGAAAGAGTTTCACACAGTATGGATGGATGAGTTAAAGCACAGTTTGTATTAGATTAATTAGAGAAGGTTGGAGAACCGGCTTGGGACTGAAAGGTTAATAATAATACCAAAGCACCCAAAGCGCTTTACATTATTGACCCATTATTCATTTGCTCTCACATTCTCCCTCTGGTGGTGGTAAACTACATCTGTAGCCAAAGCTGCCCTGGGACAGACTGACAGTAGCATGGCTGCCATTTTGCGCCTACAGCCCCTCCGACCACCACCAAACATTCATACACCAGTGTGGGTGGCACTGGAGTGTCTTGCCCAAGGACACAACGGACTGACTAGGACAGAGCGGGATTCGAACCGCCAACCCTTCGGTTATTGGACGACCCGCTCTACCAACTGAGCCATGGCCGCCCCAAGTTTCTGAGGTTTATTCCCCGGCTGATGTGCCCTTAAGCAAGTCACTAAACTCCCATTGTTCTCCCTGTGCACCTGACATGGCAGCCCAATGTTCCCAGTCTGCAGTGTCAGCGTTTCTTCAAGTTAAATTTAAGACTTTTCAAGACCTTTTTAAGGGTCAAAACATGGTATTCGAAATCTCTGACGGGACATTTTAGAGACAATTTGACAGATTAGTGTCGCTAAATGACTCACATTTTTAATTTTGAATTCATTTTTGCTTTAGTTGGACCATAAGGGATTATCCAAAATAAGGAGCTACTTTATATTGAAATAAATGTTGGAATGGCAATCAATTAAGGTTCGTTCTCTGACGGGACATTACTGTGTTTTGACCCTTAAGACGACTTGGAACAGAATTTCTCGCTCGTTTCAAAAAACATTCCCAAAGTCAGCCTTCTCAAGTGACGTGTGCGTGACTAACAGGTACACGTGTGTTGGGCTGAATGTTCTGTAATCATTTCTTACCATGGGCTGTAAAGTTAGCGATAATTGGTTCCTAATTTAAATATAAATTATTGGGTTGGAGGGTGACATGGTGGTGCAGTGGTTAGCACTCGTGCCTCACAGCAAGAAGGTCCTGGGTTCGATTCCAACACCGGTCGACGGGGGGTGGGACCTTTCTGTGTGGAGTTTGCAAGTTCTCCCCGTGTCTGCGTGGGTTCTCTCCGGGTACTCCGGCTTCAGACATGCACTAATAGGTTAATTGGTTAATCTAAATTGCCCATAGGTGTGAATGTGAGAGTGATTGTTTGTCTCTAAATGTTCAGCCCTGTGATGAACTGGCGACTTGTCCAGGGTGTACCCCGCCTTCGCCCCTATGTAGCTGGGATAGGCTCCAAGAGACCCCCGTGACCCTAGTGAGGATAAAGCGGGTTCAGAAAATGAATGAATTATTGGGTTGGAACGGGTGGAACCGAGCAGACTAACATTACTTTCTTTGCAGTTTGGACATTTAACAGAAACATTTAAACACAATACAGTCAACAAGTTTGTAACAACGTAGCTGAAGACCTACCAAATCAAATTTAATACCTTTTAAAGATTTTTTTAAGGTATTAAATGCAGATGTTTTTAAATTCAAGACTTTTAAGACCGCACAGGAACCCTGTTATAATAAAACAAGCTCCATTGTTGGGGGATGAGTATGGCCGACACCGTACCTGTTTGTCCTAAATGCGACCCGGCTGTTCAGACTGAAGTCACATTGCAAAATATCAGATACGTATTGGGTTTTAGACCACATATGAAAGTGGCCTGGGTCAGATTTGACAAAAATCTGATTTTTACTGTTTGAACTGTCTTTAACAGATTGGATACAGGTCATACACTACCAGTCAAAAGTTTGGACTCACCTGGTTTTTCTTTATTTTCATGACTGTTTACATCGTAGATTCTCATTGAAGGCATCAAAACTATGAATGAACTCATATGGAATTATGTAGTTAAAAAAAGCGTAACAACTCAAAGCATGTTTTATATTTTAGATTCTTCAAAACAGCCACATTTTGCTTTTATTACTGCTTTGCACATTCTTGGCATTCTCTCGATGAGCTTCATGAGGTAGTCACCTGAAATGTTCTCCAAAAGTTTTGAAGGAGTTCCCAGTGATGCTGAGCACTTGTTGGCTATCTGCAGTCCTTCTCATGCCATTTAAATGAGAAGGTGAGTCCAAACTTTTGATTGGTAGTGTATATGGGCAAAAAAATTTGGATTTGGGCCACATTTGCTCACAGTCTGAACGTGGCCTTTGTTGCATGTCACTTAGTTTCAGTTTATTTCAAATATGCAACAAAACAAAGTAATCCTACTTTAGTCCTTAGAAATAAAACTACTCATATTAAAGGGGTAATAGTAGTGACAGTCGTGGTTCATACACTGTATTTACACAAATTAACACCATCAGCTGATTAAAAGGCAGGTCTGTACGAAAGGCCGGCCCCAAAGGTCAAGGGAACACGCACATTTATGAAAAAAAATCTAACTTTCTCTTATCCTACTCTGTATGAACTCATTTGTTCTATGTATTGCTGTGATGTATAATAAATACTTGTGCTAAAAATATCTGAGCTGGTGTTGGCCCACAGACCCTATGTTTGACCCCTGTGGTTTAGATTATGGCTCAAAACAAGAATGATCAATACATTTTTGCCCTTACACATGCACATTTCAGCAGTATTAACCTGATAATCCAATTATATTTTCCTACTTGTTGAAGCTCTATTTAAGCCTGTATATTAAAATGATCTGTTTTTTTACGTTGGGACCTGCAGAAACCCACATACGCGGTATAACAAGACCGACAACTTGCGCGACTGGTCTACAAAAGGTAAAGGGAGTCGGATCCAGTGCAGCAGGTTGTGTGGAAAGGAAGTCCTGACACACTTTTTCTTCCGAGCGTCTCACACAGCCACTATTCCTGTAAGACCTGATCCCCTCCCACTCCCTGACTAAGACAGGCTTTGTTAGTTTTGTACATTGCATCAGTCATGACTTATCCTTTCATTGTGCGTTTTTTGTTTCCTTCAAAACAAATCGCAGATTATCCCGGTAGACTGACTGCCTCCTTATCCTGGCCTGATGGGTCCACTTGAGCCAGTTTAATGAATGCAATATGAGCATGTTGCGCAACTTATTTTAAATAGAAACACAGTGGATTTGGTCAATTTGGACGTTGTTTTTCTAAAATTCAAAGGTTTATTTTATTGTAAATTTACAAGATGCACAGAACATACAGAGAATTGAGTTTATGAGTTTAATATTGATGTGTAATTCAGTAAGAGTTCACTTTCGATTCGTAATACTATTATGAAATGGACAGTTTATTTTTTATATATAGACTATAGCATTCTTGTGTTTTGCCCAGGCTTAGTCAGAATTATTTTGACATGTATAAGATTTGCTAATCTGCCTTATGGGAGCTGACATGGGAATTTATGTTCAGTAAAAAAATAGGGTAAGGGGGCGGGAGTATATTTAGTCGCAGAAAAAAATGATCAGACCACCCCTTGTTTTCTTCAGTTTCTTGGTCATTTTAATGCCTGGTGTAACTAAAGGTACATTTGTTTGGATAAATATAATGAAAACAACAAAAACAGCTCATAATAGTTTAATTTCAGAGCTGATATCTATCCATTTTCCATGTTTTCTTGATAATAACCAAAATCACTTCAGTTCTTACATCAATATCTATGGCATTGTACTGACAAAAACAGTGCTTTTAGGCATTCCATGTTTTCTTTTCTGTCTGTTTTAGTCACATGATACACACAAGAGTTAGGACTGGCTTGCATAACCATTGTTTTTGGTGACTTTTGATGGTCTAATAATTTTTTTCCGCGACTACGTTGAACTTTAGCCCACTCCTTTTCGAATATGTTTTCTTTTTTATACTGATTTTTCTCGTACTGGTTTTAAAGGTTGATTTTCGAAATAATCAATCACTCGAAACACTGATAAGATGCGAAAAACGAAAAAACCAGATAACGACCGTTTCATTCGATTTGCTATTTTCAATGTAGTTAAGTTGTCTGACCCGGAAGTAGCCGTTACTAGGGAAAAAATGAACAAACGGAATTTTTCAAATTAACGAGATACTGTTTTCTACAAAAATTTAAATTCGGCTCTGATTCAGAAAAACAGAGCCGAATTAATTTTTTGTGTGAATGCAATACGCTTCCGTACGTATCAAACAGCTGCTAATTATAGCAAAATATTCCTCCAGTCCGGCCAAGATTCCGTTTGTTTATTTTTTTCCCTAGTAACGACTACTTCCGGGTCAGACAACTTAACTATATTGAAAATAGCAAAAATTTTTTCCATTTTTTTCCCCCCATTTTTCATTTGAGCACAAAATCGGGAAATGGAAAAACAAACTGCTATCAGTTTTTCATTCTGGTTTTGAAAATGAAAAACAAAAAAATTAGTCATTTTTTTTGTTTTTCGATTTTTGGTTTTAAATTGAAAAACAAATGAATGAATGATACACGGATTGTGTGTAAATACATGCATGTATGTTTACACTTAGAAAAAAAGGAAAGTAAATGGTAATTCTGTGATTGGAAGTGTCCTATTTTTGTTCAATAAAAAATATTCGGAGGGAAAAAAAAAGTAATACAGGAGTCATGTAATGCGTTACAATTCTGAGACAGTAATATCGTAAAGTAAGGAATTACTTTTAAACAACAGTAACAAGTAATCTGTACTGTACTACAGTTTGGAAGTAACTTGCACAACACTGGTTACTATAGGCACTGGCTGCATGTTTACAGTATCAGGACAAGCGCATATTACAAAACACAGCTGTTCGCCAGTGAAAACTTCATTCTTTTTTTTTCTTTTTTTGACTCCAGCAGGGGTGGATCTAATAAACATGAGTACGGAATTTTCCAAATTAATGAGATACTGTTTTCTGAAAAAATTTAAATACGGCTCTGATTCAGAAAAACGGAGCCGAATTAAATTTTTTGTGTGAATGCAATACGTATCAAACAGCTGCTAATTATAGCAAAATATTCCTCCAGTCCGGCCAAGATTCCGTTTGTTTATTTTTTTCCCTAGTAACGACTACTTCCGGGTCAGACAACTTAACTATATTGAAAATAGCAAAAAAATTTTTCCATTTTTTTTCCCCATTTTTCATTTGAGCACAAAATCGGGAAATGGAAAAACAAACCGCTATCAGTTTTTCATTCTGGTTTTGAAAATGAAAAACAAAAAAATTAGTCGTTTTTTTTGTTTTTCGATTTTTGGTTTTAAATTGAAAAACAAATGAATGAATGATACACGGATTGTGTGTAAATACATGCATGTATGTTTACACTTAGAAAAAAAGGAAAGTAAATGGTAATTCTGTGATTGGAAGTGTCCTATTTTTGTTCAATAAAAAATATTTGGAGGGAAAAAAAAGTAATACAGGAGTCATGTAATGCGTTACAATTCTGAGACAGTGATATCGTAAAGTAAGGAATTACTTTTAAACAACAGTAACAAGTAATCTGTACCGTACTACAGTTTGGAAGTAACTTGCACAACACTGGTTACTATAGGCACTGGCTGCATGTTTACAGTATCAGGACAAGCGCATATTACAAAACACAGCTGTTCACCAGTGAAAACTTCATTCTTGTCTTTTTTTTTTTTTTTTTTTTTTTAACTCCAGCAGGGGTGGATCTAATAAACATGAGTATGAAGCAGCTCTGCAATCTATGCATGCAAAGTAGGTCGCACATTTTATCACTGTAGTAAAGAAAGAGAAGCAATGCCGTGAGGGGTGTAACAGTAATGGAACCAATGAGGAGCCTTGTTTGCTTATGCGCTTCAAGCAGCAACCAAAACAAAGCCTTGTGACAGGGGGGGGACCATTTTCATGCGGGTCTGCTTCTGTCTGCAGCCCCGGCACCTTTCTCATCACCATTCAATCACTGTCTGTTTACACTATCACAGGAGCTGAATGAACCGCGGCTCAGGGCTCTCCATGGGAAGCTGCGGAGGCCCCGCCCTGCCCCGACTCCCATCACCCCATCCCCACCCCGACCCGACCCGACCCGTCCACGGAGACGCCTCCTCACTCCCTCCCACACACACATGAAGCCAGTGGAGCTGTGGGAGGGTGTGTTACTACTCTGTGCTTCTTATCTGTGGTTGATACCGAGGCCTTTTGTGGCTCCAGATCTCCAACACCATAGACCCATTAGCAAAGAGGCGCTAAACACAGGCTGCGTCCCATCTCTGACAAACAGGGATTAGAAAGTGAACAGACCAAGGAAAACATTTATGGGACGTGTCTGTTTGTGTCTTACAGGGTGGGGAAGCAAAATTGACAATATTTTGAGGCAGGGATTGAAAGAGTGTATGACCAATTAGTTTATTGAAAGTCATGAGAATTTATTTGCCACAAGAAAATGGACATAATAGAAAATGTTTTTATTCTATGTGTCCTCCTTCTTTCTCAATAACTGCCTTCACACGCTTCCTGAAACTTGCGCAAGTGTTCCTCAAATATTCGGGTGACAACTTCTCTCATTCTTCTTTAATAGTATCTTTAAGAAAGTCGACATTGCTGTGTGATGTTCTGTTGGTAGCATGTTCTAAAACGCCCCAAACAGCAGAATCCAGAGGGTTTAGATCTGGGCTAGAAGGCGGCCATAAACATGATTCCCAAAAATTGCTAAAGTTGGATTTGTTGCTGTTGTCCACAAGTGTTTTGGTGTTCTTGTGTAAGATTTTAACTTCAAATCATATTTTACTGCATTTCTAACGCTCTTGTTGTCTACCTCAAGTTCAGTTGCCATTTTTCTCATGGATTTGTTTGGATCCTTTAGGATTTTGGATTTGAGAGCTTTACGTACGTTTTTTGTTGCTTCCTCCACTTCCAGACTTTCTCGTAATAGTTTTGCTCATAGTCATTCTCTTCTTTACATTATAAACAGTCTTTATGGACACTCCAACTATTTTTGAAATCTCCTTTGGTGTGACGAGTGCATTCAGCAAATCACACACTCTTTGACGTTTACTTTCCTGATTACTCATATGGGCAAAAGTTTCTGAAAAGGTATGGATAATAGTGTTAGGTATGATTATGACATCAATATATGTTTGGTTTCAAAACAATTGACGTAGTGCCTGCTGAGAAAAAACAACTAAATGTTCATTGTAAATTTTGCTTCCCCACCCTGTAGTTTTCGCTGCATTTACAATTAACTGGATCATTCATACACAAAGTAAATGGTGAATATGTTTTAATGAGACACCCCCCCTCCACTGACTGAACAACCATCACCCCCCCCCAGGTCTAACAGTGCAATATTTACCCCACCTCAGTGTAATACCCACAACCCATGCACCTTTTTTTTCCCCTGAATCTTACCTTAAATATATCCAATATTGCCTGTAAACAGTTGCAGTTTTCTTCAATTTCTTGTTCATTTTAACCCTTTCATGCATGAATTATAAGAGCCTTAATCAAGAATTTTTTTTTTCCTGAGTGTTTTTATTCCTCTAGGCATAAAAAAAAAACGTGATTGAAATTATTTTATGAACCTATTTTTCATGGAGTTGCAAAAATGTCCACTCAGCTGGAAGCCATGCATTTAATTTTTGAAGCAAAGAAACTTATTTATTGATATACTGTGTGAAAACTATGAAATGAAACAAAATTTTTTATGCACATAATCTGATGTCTTTTCACATTTTAACATACACTAGTTTAACATACACTCAACACTAGCGGAAATATGCCAAATTTGCTTTTTTTTTTCTTTCACACAACATGTCAAAAGTTAAAAATTCTCTCAACAGTTTCATCTTATGTAGCGGTCACAGGTCAAATTTTCCACAAAAATTCTTATATGTGCTTCTGCTCTCGTTGCTGTTTTAATTGATTAATTTCAGCAAATGACCGACTCCCAGCACAATACAGACTTCAACATAAACTTCATGACCTCACACAAAATCTTACATATCAGATCATTAATCCTTTCATGCATGAATTGTGAGAACCTTAGCCAAGATTTTTTTCTTCAGTGTTTTTATTCCTCCTTATGCATGAAAAAAACAATGTGATCCGAGTTTTTTTTTTTCTATGGAGTTACATCAATATCCATGCATTTGATTTTTGAAGTAAAGAAACGTGTTTAAAACCCAATATCAGAAAGTGATATGAAAACAATGAAATAAAAACATTTTTAATGCTGCTAATCTGATGTCTTCTCACATTTTAACATATTCTAATGCCAGCAATTACTCACTTCATGGAGATAATATGCAAAAAAAAACAACCTTCTCGTCTAACAAATAACAATTGATTTACACTCAAACATGTTAGTGCAGATCAAGTTTATGAAGAACAGCAAAGTTACAGTAATGGTATGAATTGCAGTGTATGGGATGATGCACGAGTGTCCACTGTGTTGGCTGATATGGAACTAAAACAACAAAATCCATGACTATACAAGAGAGCAGCTGGAGAATAGCTAGTGACCACTATGTATGAAAGGGTTAATGCCTGGTACAACTAAAGGTACATTTGTTTGGACAAATATAATGATAACAACAAAAATAGCTCATAGTAGTTTAATTTCAGACCATTTTTCATGTTTTCTTGATAATAACCAAAATCACTTCAGTTCTTACATCAATATCTATGGTATTGTACTGACAAAAACAGTGCTTTTAGGCATTCCATGTTTTCTTTTCTGTCTGTTTTAGTCACATGATACACACAGGAGTTAGTACTTGATTACATAACTATTGTTTATTGATGACTTTTGATGGTCTAACAATTTTTTCCATGACTGTATATCCTTATTGCTGTACGTATTTCTTATCTGTAGTATAGAGTTAGTAGTAGTTAGTAGTTTTTGTGGTACTTTAGTAATATATATATATTTAATGTTTTATCTTGTAGCTACGAACATTTTTCAGTATTTTGTGTGATTTTTTTTTAACTAATAATTTTTGCTGCAAAACAAATGTTAATTTTTCCTATGACAGTGAAAATAAAGATCTATTCTATTCTATTCTATTCTATTCTATTCTATTCTATTCTATTCTATTCTATTCAATGTTGTAGCTAGAGTTGTCCATATGACAAAAAAATAAAATCTAGCTTTTTTTTCAGTTATCTAGGATTTTTAATTTTAACTACCAAAACATGAACAAAAAATACCATTTCTTCATTAAAACACGTCAAACTTATTACAAAGCATAAATGTCTGCAGAAACACTTTCGCTGTTAATATATTACATCAAATTAACAGGTTGCACAACATCACCTTCCTAAAATAATTGGACAAAAATGACCTTTTTTTGCCTAAAATCATCAAATACTCAATTTCTGGTTACGTTTTTGTATGTTTCCTGAAAAACCTGAAAAAAATTATGCAATTATTTTAAAAAGTGATGATGATGAAGCAAGAAATGTCCCCAGAGGAGTAAACTCAGTTTCGCAATGATTTTTCATAAAACAAAAGCTCAATATATTTCCCAGTCAGACTAGTAATGGCGTTGGGGAGTAACTAGTTTCATCAAATAGCATTAAATTACAGTAAATGTGAGGTAGGACTCATCATAAGCAAAAAGTTTTGCAATGTCTGCTAACTTTACAGAGTTCAACTGCACAACTTTTCACCAGGATGAATAAATATGAGCAGATTAAACCTGTTTTAGTGTCTCTACATTGGCTACCATTTGTTATATGATTGATTTTACCATTTTTTTTTATTACTTTAGCTCTTTCTGTATGTGATCTCTCATCCTCGGGCAGTGGTTTTTCATCTGCACCAGCGTCCAGGTTCAAAACTAAACCTGATGAAGCCTTTGACGTTTTGGGCCCAAATCTCTGGAACGACCTGCTCGAGGAAATCAGGCCGTCTGAGTTTTTAAGCCTCTTCTCGACGGGTAATTTTACTGGAAAGCATATTCAGGTTTTATCCAAGCTGGTTGTTTACCTTATTTTTTCTCACCCTGTGCTGTTTTCTCGTTTTGTATTTTATCAGTTTCTTCATAAAGCATGTTGAAGAGGGCTTTAAAAAATTAAGATTATTATCATATTATAAAATACATATCTAAATTACTGTCACTTAACATAATATTGGTGATTACAGGATTGCATCTCAGAGCTTATATGCAAATGTAGGAGTCGACCAAGATGTTATTGGACACGAAACTGAACATTATTTTCCAAAAAGGGCTGAAACATGTGCTGTAAAGTCAATAATTTATGGAGTTTTCATCCTAAACATCCAAGTTAACAACTGTTTAACCCTATAACACCAAACGTATCATATTTGACACATGAGTTTTGAAGCCCTCTACATGATCAGTGTGATACATTCTGTCTTAAAAAACCTGATGTATACAATTAGATACATGCAATACACAGATGATCCACCAGGGGGGAGGAATTCATTCACCAGAGGCTTTTACAGTGACACAAGACTGTCATTAAAGAAGGACGAAGAACTTTGGCAATTCTGAAAAGGAATTACCTTATTATTATCAATTTGTTAGACATGTTTGTGTTATATTATGTTCTTGTTTGTTCAAAAATAATAATGTTTGAGCATTGAGACCCGATGTATCAAATATGATACAATATTGAAACTCATACATGGAAATTAATATTTGAAAAAACATTTTTTTGGTTGTTCAGAAGGACCAATAAAGGCTCCGGTTTCAAAGAACTGGAATTTTCTGTCAATGATTTAATGGTTCAGGTTTTACGGGGTTAAAACTTGTCAAAAAAACTAAATATAAATAGCCTCATTACTTGGTCAAAGTACTTAAAATACTAGAACTTTACAGCCTATTACATTTCAAGTATACTACAAACAAAAAGTTAAGGATAGTTTAAAATTTTTGGGCTATTTTTTTCAGTTGGGATTCTTGCACAGCGCTTTTTACATTCTTGTGTGTGAATTGAAACACATTTTTTTTAAATGGCCAGACATAGGTTATTTACAAATAGCAAAAATGACAAAAAAAGACAAAAAAAAAGAAATATCCTTAACTTTTTGTTTGTAGTGTATAACCATTCCCACACTGGTTATTAGCAGCACAATGACTCATAATAAAGCACTAAATAATGGCTTATTCTAAATAACTTCTCTGCTCCATAGTGTAGGTAGTGTACAACCACAACAATAGTCATTCTTGAACACCACTGAATAAATACAGTCTATTCTTTTGCAACAAAAGTGTTACAGTGTCCAAATAAGTCAGCGTTCACAAATGATGAGTTCATTTTGTTCCATAATAAAAGACCAGATTTATGAATTTATCGCTGTTAAGGGAGGATAGTTACTCTTATACTTGGCATAACACGTTTACATTAATACATTTATCTTTTTGCTGCAGAATCATGTACATTCATGTCTTATATTCAGGGTGTTTGCTCTTTATCCAAATAAAAATTCCAGACTTTTTCAAAACTACAATTTTTTTCCCCCAAGACCTTGACTTTATGTACTTTTATACTTGCTCGTCTACTTTTTTGGTTGAGATTGTACCTGTTGTGTGTAGTAGAAAAGGTAATTTTAATAAATATAGAAATGAATGAATGTATAATTTGCAGTAAATTATGCTTTACTGACAGTTTTCAAAACCTGAAAATCGCAAAAGTTTCACTAGAATCATTCCAGTACTGACCAATTAGCAAAATCATATTACGTTTTTTTTTTTTTTTTTATATGCTTTCCTCATGTATTTCTTATCTTATCTATCAACTATGAGATAAACTTTTTTCCATACTTTATTAAGACTTTTGGGTCCGATCAAGCGGTAACACGCGCACATTTCGTGTACATGTAAGCATGATTCAAGCTTAAGTTAAGATTTTTTTTGTTTAATTCAAGCAAAAAAAAAAAAATCTGCCAATGGAACAAGTGAAAATTATCTTGGTATGATTTCTTGAAATAAGATTTTCAAGATCTATTGTCTAAAAAAGTTCTTATATCTCACTGAAAAGTTACTCTTCAGGTGATTATGTTTTATTACCTCCGCCAAGGAGGTTATGTTTTTGCCAGGGTTTGTTTGTTTGTTTGTTTGTTTGTCTGTTTGTCTGTCCGTTAGTGTGCAACATAACTCAAAAAGTTATGGACAGATTTTGATGAAATTTTCAGGGTTTGTTGGAAATGGGATAAGGAAGAAATGATTAAATTTTGGTGGTGATCGGGGGTGGGGGGGGCCCATTTCCAACAAACCCTGAAAATTTCATCAAAATCTGTCCATAACTTTTTGAGTTATGTTGCACACTAACGGACAGACAAACAGACAGACAAACAAACCCTGGCAAAAACATAACCTCCTTGGCCCACGGGGGGGCCCACTGATCAGCCTTGGCGGAGGTCTGCGCTCTCCGAGTGCTTCTAGTTTTAAGTGTGATGAGATATTTGGACTAGAAATGAGAAAAATACACTTGGTAAGATTTGGATTTTTTCCAGTGAAAACAGTGGCACAGAGAAACAGACCATAACACAAGCCCATAAAACAGTGGTTTCCAACCTTTTTTGACTCGTGACCCCATTTTAACATCACAAATTTCTGGCGACCCCAGACATTCAAAACAGAAACTTTTTTTTTTGCTGAAATTAATTTGTTTTTGATCATGTAATAGTTTGCTATACTATGCTGCAAATAAACGTTACTTTTAGTCAACATTTAGTCTATATAATGTACATTATTATGGACAGAGGCAGAAAAGCAAAGTGTAGATTACTGCACAAAGTGAGAATTTTATTTTCCTTGGTCAGGATATGTACAGTCAGTCCAGCTTGCATTTACAAGGCTGACAATTAATACTGAACAAACAAAAACTCAAACTATGAATTATGAAAGAGCTGCAGCATCTGAAACTGACCACAATGAACATTTGAAAGATAAACAGAACCACAGTGCTTCAATTTCAGCTTCACAGTTTGTCATGTCGTATATATTGTGATTGTCTCTCTCAACTAACCATATTTTTTTTCATTTTTATCAATTACTAGAAATTTCAGGTGACGTGGGATCCTGACCCCAAGGTTGAAAAACACTGCCATAAAACATCAACCTGTTCTCCTGTACTGAAAAAAAAAAAAAAAAAAAAGGTTTAACCACAGTGATGGAGTGACTTATTTTATAATGTACTACATCATCATCCTTACATTTCACAGCGTGGGAATGAAATCAACACTGATTACAGTCACTGGGTGTATTGTTTAGATCTGGGAACACTCGCCGTTTCATCATGTTTCCTGATTATTTTGAGTTGCAGTGTTACGTCTGATAGGAATACAAAATGAAACTATGAAAAGTTCCAGCTGAGTTTCAGTGGAGTCCAACACTCCCTCGCAGACCACAAACAATGAGCCTATCGAAGCAGGGGATTGTGGGTGAAGGACAGGTTCAGTTCAGGGCCAGATAGCGATAGCGCTGGAAGGAGGCCGAGGTGTGTGTGGTTGGAGTCAGCGGCGCATACGGGCGGTGATAGCTGGTGGGCCGAGCAGATAAGAGACAACTTAATGCTGTCTGCCTTTTGTCTTCTTCACGCACCCCTGCAACACAACCAGCCTGCACAACACAACACAAGCCCCTTATCAGGCCATCGCGCCGGCAGCCATATTACACCGCAACATCACCTGGGGAAGGTAGAGCCGAGGGCGTGTCAACGGTGGGAAACTCGACGTGACCAGGACACGGCACCTTTGAAGGGTTGGTCAATATTTGGCTCTTGTCGATTGAAGAAGAAAAAAAAAAAGGGCTATTGGGAACGTGCTGTGTTCGCAGTTAAATAAGAAAAAGCGAGGGTCATTCTGGATGTGATGGTAAAGTCTGAACACAGTCTGTGTCAACATGCACGAAAAAAGGAATAAGTATCGAGAAATACCAACATCTGAGTTTATATCAACATATTAACATTTTGAAGTACGGCGTTAGAAAAAAAAAGTTCTTAATTTTGCGAAAGCTGTTTTTATACATAAGCTAAGTTCCATGAGATGTTATTTAGGAACTTTTTTTTTCATTTACACATATCATTAATGACAAAATTTTTGTAATACCAGGTGATTTCATGTATAGAATGTGTTTAAACCACAAGAATGTTGTTAATTCTCATATATGGCAAGCAATAGCACGATCGCTTAAGTTAAATTTTAAGGTTTTTAGCAAGAAGAACCTTTTTCTGTAAACATAGTATTTACAACTGGATATGTGAGAAAGTTAACAAGAAAAATTTTTTTAAAAAGGGCTATTGGGAACGTGCTGTGTTCAGTTAAATAAGAAAAAGCGAGGGTCATTCTGGATGTGATGGTAAAGTCTGAACACAGTCTGTGTTAATATGCACAAAAAAAAAGGAATAAGTATCGAGAAATACCAACATCTGAGTTTATATCAACATATTAAAATCTTGAAGTATGGTATTAGAAAAAAAGTTTTTAATTTTGCGAAAACTGTTTTTATACATAGGCTAAGTTCCATGAGATGTTATTTAGGAACTTTTTTTTCCATTTACACATATCATTAATGACAAAATTTTTGTAATACCAGGTGATTTCATGTATAGAATGTGTTTAAACCACAAGAATGTTGTTAATTCTCATATATGGCAAGCAATAACATGATCGCTTAAGTTAAATTTTTTGAGGTTTTTAGCAAGAAGAACCTTTTTCTGTAAACATAGTATTTACAACTGGATATGTGAGAAAGTTAACTAGAAAATTTTTTTTTAAAAAGGGCTATTGGGAACGTGCTGTGTTCGCAGTTAAATAAGAAAAAGCGAGGGTCATTCTGGATGTGATGGTAAAGTCTGAACACAGTCTGTGTCAACATGCACGAAAAAAAGGAATAAGTATCGAGAAATACCAACATCTGAGTGTATATCAACATATTAACATTTTGAAGTACGGCGTTAGAAAAAAAAGTTCTTAATTTTGCGAAAGCTGTTTTTATACATAAGCTAAGTTCCATGACATGTTATTTAGGAACTTTTTTTTACATTTACACAAATCATTAATGACAAAATTTTTGTAATACCAGGTGATTTCATGTATAGAATGTGTTTAAACCACAAGAATGTTGTTAATTCTTATATATGGCAAGCAATAGCATGATCGCTTAAGTTAAATTTTTTGAGGTTTTTAGCAAAGAAGAACATTTTTCTGTAAACATAGTAAGTAAAATGGTAAATGGACTGAACTTATATAGCGCATTTTATACACCTTAATGGTGCCCGAAGCGCTTTACAATTCCTCACATTCACCCATTCACATACACATTCATACACCAGTAGACGGCTGCTGCCATGCAAGGCGCTGCCAGGCTCTACTGGGAGCAATTTAGGGTTTAGTGTCTTGCCCAAGGACACTTCGACGTATGGACAGTCGGAGCCAGGGTTCGAACCGCCGACCCTTCGGTCAAAGGACGACCCGCTCTACCAACTGAGCCACAGCGAAAAAAGCAGCAAAAAAAAAAGGTCCACTGGGAACGTGCTGTGTTCGCAGTTAAATAAGAAAAAGCGAGGGTCATGCTGGATCTGATCGAAGTGTTTTATCTGGTAAAGTCTGAACACAGTCTGTCAACATGCACGAAAATAATAAGGAAGGAATAAGTATCGAGAAATACCAACATCTGAGTTTATATCAACATATTAACATTTTGAAGTACGGCGTTAGAAAAAAAAGTTCTTAATTTTGCGAAAGCTGTTTTTATACATAAGCTAAGTTCCATGAGATGTTATTTAGGAACTTTTTTTTTCATTTACACATATCATTAATGGCGAAATTTTTGTAATACCAGGTGATTTCATGTATAGAATGTGTTTAAACCACAAGAATGTTGTTAATTCTCATACATGGCAAGCAATAGCATGATCGCTTAAGTTAAATTTTAAGGTTTTTAGCAAAGAAGAACATTTTTCTGTAAACATAGTAAGTACAACTGGATATGTGAGAAAGTTAGCTAAAAAAAAAAAAGGTCCACTGTAAACGTGTTGTGTTTGCAGTTAAATAAGAAAAACCAAGGGTCATTCTGGATATGATCGAAGTGTTTTATCTGGTAAAGTCTGAACACAGTCACAGTCATGTGTCAACATGCATGAAAAAAAGGAATAAGTATCGAGAAATACCAACATCTGTGTTTATATCAACATATTAACATTTTGAAGTACGGCATTCGAAAAAAAAAAGCTGTTAATTTAGCGAAAACTGCTTTTATATATAGGCTAAATTTCAAGAGATGTTATTTAGAAACTTTTATTTTTTTTCATTTACACGTCATTAGTGACGACATTTTTGTAATACCAGGTGATTTCATGTATACAACGTATTTGAACCACAAGAATGTTATTAACTCTCATGTATTGCAAGCAATAGCATGATTGTTTAAGTTAAAATTTAAGGTTTTTAGCAAAGAAGAACATTTTTCAGCAAACACATTAAGTTCAACTGGATATGTGAGAAAGTTAGCAAAAAAAAGGGCCATTGGGAACGTGTTGTGTTCACAGTTGAATAAGAAAAACCGAGGGTCATGCTGGATGTGATTGAAATGTTTTATCTGGTGAAGTCTGAACACAGTCTGTGTCAACATGCACAAAAAAAAAGGAATAAGTATCGAGAAATACCAACATCTGTGTTTATATCAACATATTAACATTTTGAAGTACAGTGTTAGAAAAAAAAGTTCTTAATTTTGCAAAAACTGCTTTTATACATAGGCTAAGTTCCATGAGATGTTATTTAGGAACTTTTTTTTTAGATCCCCTTTGAATTATCATTTACACAAATCATTAGCCTAATAGCATGAATTTTATGGTTTTTAGCAAAGAAGAACATTTTTCTGCAAACATAATAAGTACGACTGGAAATGTGAGAAAGTTAGCAAAAAAAAAAAAAGACGCAACAATTGCATAACAAATAACAGTGACTTAGGTCAAATCTGAATAATATATTTAGCCAAAGTATGACTTAGCCATTTCTGCTATATGAGGCTAACAATATGTTTGTCAGTTTAACCCATTAAGCCTTGGACCATTTGTTTCTAGTGGGAACAATTTCAATGTAACACAAAACAATGGATTAGCCAACAGCAGAGGCTTCATTCATATAAAACCAGTATAACGAGTATTAAACCGAGGCTAACTCTGCTTCTAAGCTAACAACCTTATAACAGCGTGTACAGTCACTTCCATCTAGAAGATTTGGTTGTTTTTTTCCACCAAAAATCCTTAAGCTAACACCTGAATTAAAGCCTCCAACACAAACTAACAAGCTAACATTACAGAGCAAATTAAGCCTTTATTTGAAGTTCTAACATAGCAAACATTTAATTTATGACTGATCACCTGCTTCCAGAAGAAACAGCTGGTTTTATTTCAGGTTCTACTTCTTCTACTGTTTATTTAAACCATGTTTAAAATACTAACCAATACTGCCAACGACTGATGATACTAGATAACACAACCAGTTCCATCTACATGTTTTATTTTAGTGACATTTGACACATTTGCTAAAAATAGAAACCTAGCTAATGTAGGATAGTTATGTTGGGAATTAACTTAACAAAACACAAGTTAAAGTCATTTTATTAAACTATTCAGACGAAGCTAAGGCCCAAATAAAGAATAAACAACAACAGTTTCAGACTTCATTAGGAGTGTGTATTGGCAAGAATCTGGCGATACGATACAAATCACAATACTAGGATTACGACACGATACATCACGATATATCATGATACTGTTTAAAAGGCAATTTTTTGTTTGTTTCTTTTTTTTTATGATTATTTCCTTGAAGACTTGAATTACACCAGAAATATGCACAAATTCTAAATACATTTTTATTTGATCAGAACAATAGTTTAGTTTTATTTAGTTTTGACTTTTTTTTCTCTAATTCAGTTAGTTTTAATTCGCTTTTAGAGCAGGTTTGCTAGTTTTTATTCGTCTTCATTTTTTTTCTAAATGCTAAGTTTTAGTTTAGTTTTAATTTCAGTTTTGTCGTATCTTTTATCTTCCTCGCGTTCGTATTCAAATAAATCCCGTACAGGACTTTGCTGTCTTACAACTTTAGTCTCCATGTTTCCAGGTAGAGTGGGGATGAGAAGACGACTAAACGACAAGTGAGGAGAAGTGACGAACTGTGAAGCGTCGTATGGTGCTACTAGCCAAAATTGCTAGAGCAAAATAAATCGCTTTCATATCAATCCGTCGTTGACAAAAATGCAAACTAAGGGAATTTTATCCATAATTTTTATATGTTTTAGTTAGTTTTGTAAACACACAATACAGTTTCAGTTAGTTATGGTTTTTTCTCTTTTAATTATAGTTTTTATTTATTTCAGTTAACGAAAATGTTTTTACAATTCTAGTTTTCATCATTTCGTTAGTCTTCCTTAATGATAATAACCTTGGATCAGGACAGGATCTAATGCTATATCATAAAATGCATCTGTGTTAAAACTTAAATTATGTTTTACAGACATTCCAGTTTAAGATCCTGCTGAAATGTTCATATTCTATTAGTTCACAACTAACATAATAACATTATTTTTGTGCAATCCCAACAAAGGAACTAATATTACTTAATAAAACAGTGTTAAATAATAAGAAATAAAATATAAACAAAAAAGAAAAACAAAAAAAAACCAACCTAAAATTAACCTCCGCTCTATCTGGATTTGAATAAATACCTAAAAATATCGATACAGTACTTTTTAATATTGATACAGTATTGTGAAATGAAATATCGAGTTATATTGCAAAACCGATATTTTCTTATACCCCTACTCTTCAGTAGGGCTGCATATCAGCAAGAATCTGGCGATGCAATACAAATCATAATACTAGAGTCACGATACAATATATCATGATATATCACGATACTGTTAAAAAGGCAATTTTCAATTGTTTTGTTTGGTTTTTTTTTTACATTTTTTAAAGATTTTTAAGATTTTTATTATTTGTATTATCATTTACTCATTTTACATTCATTTATTCATATATATTTTAAAGATTTTTTTCCTAGAAATACGCATACATACTAAACACATTTTTATTTGATCACAACAGGATCTAATGCTATATCATAAAATGCATCTGTGTTAAAACTTAAATTATGTTTTACAGACATTCCAGTTTAAGATCCTGCTCAAATGTTCATATTCTATTAGTTCAGAACTAACATCAGAACATTATTTTTGTGCAATCCCAACAAAGGAACTAATATTATTTAATAAAACAGTGTTAAATAATAAGAAATAAAATATAAACAAAAAAGAAAGACAAAAAAAACCCTAAAATTAACCTCCGCTCTATCTGGATTTGAATAAATACCTAAAAATATCGATACAGTACTTTTTAATATTGATACAGTATTGTGAAATGAAATATCAAGTTATATTGCAGAACCGATATTTTCTTATACCCCTACTCTTCAGTAGGGCTTGCGTATCAGCAAGAATCTGGCGATGCAATACAAATCATAATACTAGAGTCACGATACGATATATCGTGATATATCACGATATATCACGATACTGTAAAAAAAGGCAATTTTCAATTGTTTTTTTTTTTTAACAGTTTTTAAAGATTTTTAAGATTTTTATTATTTGTATTATCATTTATTCATTTTACATTCATTTCTTCATATATATTTTAAAGATTTTTTTCCTAGAAATACGCATACATACTAAACACATTTTTATTTGATCACAGCAGGATCTAATGCTATATCACAAAATGTTCCTGTGTTAAAACTTAAATTATGTTTTACAGACATTCCAGTTTAAGATCCTGCTCAAATGTTCATATTCTATTAGTTCAGAACTAACATCAGAACATTAGTTTAGTTCAGTCCCAACAAGGGAACTAACATCTGCCTCTCAGACGGTAAAAAGTGCTTTTGGGATGCTTCAAATAATCATGATTTAATAAAACAGTGTTAAATTATAATAAATAAGATAAAAATAAAGAAAACCAAAAGACAAAAAAATTAACCTCCTCCATATCTTCATTTGAATAAATATCTAAAAATATCGATACAGTATTTTTTAATATCAATACAATATTGTGAAATGAAATATCACGATATATTGCAGAACCGATATTTTCTTACACCCCTACTCTTCATACACTATTTCATAATGTGAAGCAAAACAAATGTCTTTATGTCTCAATTCAAAGCCAAGAACTTAACTTCCTGAAGATGTTTTTTATGCCCGTGTAACCTCCTGGTATGTTTTTCCTCGCTGTTTCTCCAGACTAGTATGAACCAAAACAACATTTCCACGGGGGCCGGCCACCTTTTGAACTCCGCTACAGTGCCCTCATGGCTTGTTCGCTGCTCACCACTTCATTGGATCTTAAAGAGGATGCATGCTTATCCCGTCGGCATTTTCTCTCTGTTCCTGCGTCCCCCCCCCCCCCCCTTTCCCTCGCCTTTACCTCGCCTCTCCCTTCAACCCCCCTCCCTCCTCCCCCTCCTCCTCCTCCTTCCCCTCTCACATTGGAGTTCTTTGACTGAAAAGGTCTGGAACAGATTAAGAGTTGGACCACAGAATAAAGAGGCCTGGCACAGATTCAAGTCTGTCTGGAGCGGGAGCAGAATGGGGCCGAGCCTTCGCTGGGCCTCATGCAGGGGAAAGCCAGCCGGCAACAACCCCTCAGTTAAAGGCGCTCTGCTGCTTTTTCTCCTCAAAGCTCAAATTAGCCTCCATTATCAAAGCAGCTGGCTTATGATTGGAGACCTACATATCAGCAACAGGCGGATTTCTGCAGCACAGGAACTAGTTTCTCTGCAGAAGTCTGAAAACGAGGCTGAATTTTATGTGGAGTATTTACATAACTCTGGCCCCTTTTTCTACTAGACTCCCTGGAACTTTTATTTCCAGGAATTTATTTACCTGGATGAAAGAATTCCTGGTAATCTGTGTGTTTTGCTTTTCCACCACACCTCAAAGTTCCTGGAAATAGTTTTTTTTTTTGTTTTGTTTTGGGTTTTTTTTTTTGGTCATTGTTATAATTGTCCATAAAACTCAATTAAGATTTAAATTCCAAAAAAAGGAAAGAATTCCTGGTAATCTCCATGTTTTGCTTTTCCACCACACCTCAAAGTTCCTGGAAATAGTTTTTTTTTTTTTTTTGGTTATTGTTATAATTGTCCATAAAACTCTATAAAGATTGAAGTTACAAAAAAAAAGGAAGAATTCCTGGTAATCTCTATGTTTTGCCTTTCCACCATACCTCAAAGTTCCTGGAAATATTTTTTATTTTGTTTTTTATGTTTATTTATTTATTTATTTTTGTTATTGTTATAATTGTCCATAAAACACAATAAAGTTTTAAGTTCCAAAAAAAAGAATTCCTGGTAATCTCTGTTTTGCTTTTCCACCACACCTCAAAGTTCCTGAATTTTTTTTTGGTTTTTGGGTGGGGGGGCTTGTTTTGTTTTTTTGTTTTTTTTTTAAAAATTTGGTTATTGTTATAATTGTCCATAAATTGAAATAAAGATTTCAGTTACAAAAAAAAAACAAAAAAAGAGAGAATTCCTGGTAGTCTACATGTTTTGCTTTTCCACCACACTTCAAAGTTTCTGGAAATTGTTTTTTTTTTTTTTTGTTATTGTTATACTCATGGTAAAAAAAGGAAACGGACTGAACTCATATAGTGCATTTTCTACACCTTAATAGTCCCCAAAGCACTTTACGTGTGGACAGTCAGAGCCAGGATTCGAACCGTTCACCCTTCAACTCAAAGGACAACCCGCTCTGCCAACTGAGCCACAACCGCCCCTCCCTTTTTTTACATTTTACTGTAATATTTAGTGTGGCCCCCCTTGGAAAAAAATCACAGCAGCACATCTTTCTTGTGTCGATGTATTTTCTGAGCGTTTCAACCCCAACGTCATTCCACATGCACAGAAGCTCATTCCAGAGAGTGTCCTGAGAGTTTTCTTAGATTGTTGCCAAGGGGGCAAGTTGTTGACAAGTGTTCTAATATTTTTGCACACCACTGTATGTGTTGTGATTAGGAATGTAACGATATGAAAATTTCATATCACAGTTATTGTGAGCAAAATTATCACGGTTATCATTATTATCACGGTATTGTTGAAATTGTGCTCAAAATGTTCAAAAAGTACTAATACACACACTGAAATAATTTAACCAAGATGTATTTTAAAAAAATAATAATAATAATTGGCACAATGTACCTTCTGTTGCAGAAACATTCAAATATTAACCCTTTCTGGTCTGAGCCTATTTTTTCCGTTTTTCAGTCCTTTTGATTTGGCCTTTATATATTATATAAACAAATGTTTACTATACCCATGTTTGGTATCTTTTTTTTCAGCACAACTTCATCTATATCATCTGTCTATTATTTTTTTCACTTTAACTACTATAAAAACATAAAAGACCAGAAAACACAAAAAATATATAAAATCTGATTTGAAGAATGTATATAACTTATTGCATAAATAACACACAGATGCTTAACGAACCTTTTCAAAGCCTTTAAAAGTGAATTTTGGTTCCAAATATTAGGTATATAACATTAAAATTGTACTAAATTAAAACTATACTCAAATATTTGACATAAAAGCAGATCTTTACATAGGCGTTTTCGCCCCTAAAAGTGCGGTAATCAAACACGGCTATCACGATAATTAGAATTTAAACGGTAATACTAACCGTCTGCAATTTTACCGCGGTTTATCGTTATACCGGTAATCGTTACATCCCTATGTACGACACTGTTTTTAATTGTACAGCTGCTTTATGTCTTTAAACTATTCTTGTATTTTATTTTATTTTTTAAATCTTGGTTTTCCCCCGAAGTCGCTTTGGAAAAAAGCGTCTGCCAAATGTTTAAATGTAAACGTAAATATAACTGTAAAGACATAAAGCAGCTGTACAATTAAAAACAGTGTCGTACATTGGAATAAAAAAGCAGAATGATAGACTAAAATACAAGAATAGATTAAGAAGACATAAAAATAGCAGTACAATCTGAAATTTTGACAAGTGTTCTAATATTTTTGCACACCACTGTATGTGTGGTGATTACTGTACAAACCAAAAATAAACCATTCATTCATTCATTCTTGCCAATACACACCCCTAATAAGAACAGGTATAAATGTACACTACCAGAGTTTTCCAATACAATGATGGCATCTAATGAGTTAACCCAGCTTCTTTCTTAAATCTGGCTTTCAGGGGCCTTGTGGAGCCTTGTGCGTTCAAGACTTACAAATCTTCAAAGAGTCCAGACCGATCCGAGCCGCCATCTCCCCCCCCCCCCACCTTACAACTCTGTTTTCAACTTTTCTGCCTGCTGTCAGAGCGTGACAAACAACTGCTAACAGAAAAACCTGCCCTATACAAGGCGCAGGCAGCCTCGATTAAAACTAATTAAACAGGATAACAGGCCCTATGCTATTTCACACATGTTTCCTTTGTGAGCGGCGGTGAGCTTCCCTGGGGAACGCCGCTGCGATGAAGGGACGGCACCTGAAGCGTAAATGAGTCAGAGTGACATAAGCGAGAGCCTTCATCTCTTTGGCACAACAGGAGTATTAGCTAATTCCCATAGCTGTGGAGGAGCCCCAGCGCACGTACCTGGTCCTGTCACTAATTCACCAACCCCGGGCCACCTCGCACTGAAAGCAAACTGTCAACCTTTAGCTTGGCTCGGGGGGGATTAATGGCCAACTCAGCTGTTGCTCCAACACTAAAATGGCTGACAAAAGGTTAGGTGCTGCTTTTTGAGGGTGGTGGTGGTGGTGGGGGGGGGTTCAGTGAAAATCTGGTTTCAACAACCACTTGTGTGGCTACTCATGCCAAAACAATGCTAGGCTATGAATCATACAGATGCTAAAGTCACAGTTACGAAGAAAAAGACGTCTTTCATGGAAGTGCAGGAGCTTTAGACAAGAGAAAGTGAACTACCGTTACAAAAAAATAACCCTTTACTACATATGCAACTGTGGTAATAATGGATTTAAATGAAAGGGTAACACTTTATAATAAGTACAGGGTGGGGAAGCAAAATTTACAATGAACATTTAGTTGTTTTTTCCCAGCAGGCACTGCGTCGATTGTTTTGAAACCAAACATATATTGATGTCATAATCATACCTAACACTATTATCCATACCTTTTCAGAAACTTTTGCCCATATGAGTAATCAGGAAAGCAAACGTCAAAGAGTGTGTGATTTGCTGAATGCACTCGTCACACCAAAGGAGATTTCAAAAATAGTTGGAGTGTCCATAAAGACTGTTTATAATGGAAAGAAGAGAATGACTATGAGCAAAACTATTAGGAGAAAGTCTGGAAGATACTATTAAAGAAGAATGGGAGAAGTTGTCACCCCAATATTTGAGGAACACTTGCGCAAGTTTCAGGAAGCGTGTGAAGGCAGTTATTGAGAAAGAAGGAGGACACATAGAATAAAAACATTTTCTATTATGTCAATTTTCTTGTGGCAAATAAATTCTCATGACTTTGAATAAACTAATTGGTCATACACTGTCTTTCAATCCCTGCCTCAAAATATTGTAAATTTTGCTTCCCCACCCTGTAAAGCATATTTCTGACATGTTTATGTTTATGTTTACGCATTTGGCAGACGCTTTTTTCCAAAGCGACTTACAGGGGAAAACCAATTAAATCACTCAATCAATCAAAATTTTATTTATATAGCGCCAGACCTAAAAAAAAAAGTTATCTCTTGATATTTTATATATAGAGTTGGTCAAAACCAGACTCTAAGGCAATTTACAGAACCCCAACAGAATCCTCCAGGAGCAAACACTTGTGACTGGTGACAGTGGAAGGAAAAACTTCCCTTTAACAGCAGAAACCTGGAGCAGACCCAGACTCCTGGAGGATGGACGTCTGCCTTGACCAGTTGGGGTTAAAGAGAGAGAGTAGAGAAGGGGAAGAAGAGAGAGCGATAGAGATAGAGACTGGGGGAGAAGGGGGGAGTAGGGGGAGACACATGGAGGCGGTTGAGGATAAGTGAGTGGTGATGATGAGGGAAGGGAAGAGGCTGGACCACCGCAGCAGGTCCAGAGATAATCCTGGAAGAATCTGTGGTTGTCCTGGGAAAAACTTTATTAGAATATTTAAAATGGAATGTTTGAAAGTGCTAGGACAGGAGGTGCTCTCGGAAGAGCTGGGTCTTCAGGAGCTTCTTGAAGATAGGCAGGGATGACTCTGTTCTTGTAGCACTTGGTAGAGCGTTCCACCAACGTGGAACAACCCAATGACATGAATACTCATTAGTATAAGGTTTATAAGCACAGTTATAAATGTTTTACTATTACTCATTCATAATCATTATCGTTCATCATTCAATCATGCAGGTTGTTTGATAATCCCATGTATTGTGTCTTTACTTTGTTAGAATAACTGAGATTTTTGTAAGTCTTTAGGTATTGCCAACCTTTAAATCTCATTTGTAAATGCTTTATATGGCATAGATAGTGCACACTTTAACCCTTTCATGCATGAATTGTGAACCTGAGTCAAGATTTATTTTTTCAGTGTTTTTATTCCTCCTTAGCCATGAAAAAAACAATGTGATTGAGTTTTTTTTTTTCTATGGACTTACAAAAATATCCATGCATTTAATTTTTAAAGTAAAGAAACGTGTTTAAAACCAAATATCAGAAAGTGATATGAAAACAATGAAATAAAAACATTTTTAATGCTGCTAATGTGATGTCTTCTCACATTTTAACATATTCTAATGCTGGTAATTACTCACTTCATGGAGATAATATGCAAAAAAAAAAACTTTTTGTCTAACAAATAACAATTGATTTACACTCCAGCATGTCACTGCAGATCAGGTTTATCAAGAACAGCGAAGTTACAGTAATGCTGTGAATGTCAGTGTACGGGATGATGCATATGTGTCCACTGTGTTGGCTGTAATGGAACTAAAACAACAAAACCCATTAATATACAAGAGAACAGATGGAGAATAACTGTCCACTGTAGTGACCTATGCATGAAAGGGTTAAATGAGCTCACACCATAGACTTAATTAATGAGTAGTAAGTGCTTTATAACTACCTGAAAAAAATGCATTCCTGTATTTATAACTGTTTATGGGACATCTATTGGAAAATAAACGTGTGAGTTAGTATAAAATACACACTAACATATTCACTAACCATTTGTACACGTCTGAATAGTGTACGTGCGAGCATAAATGCACATCAGAACTGGTTTGTAAGTGATGCAATACTACATTTTTAAATGCTGAATCCATAATTAACATAGTATGAAAATACAATCATTAAGCACATTGTAGATGAGCTTATTAATGATGAGTAAAACCATTATAACTGTGTTTATAAACCATATACTAATGAGTATTCATGTCATAAATATACTTTATAAATGATGAATTCAGTATTTGTTAATGCTTAACTAATGCTTCATAGTGTGTACTTATTATAAAGTGTTACCAATGAATGAATATGGGTTTTTTTAAGAGTTACAGTGATTCAATTATATGTTTACTTCACAAATTAACCAATTAAATGAATACATTTTGTTTAACTACTATTACAGGGTTCCTACAAGTTCAATTTAAGACTTTTTAAAGACCTTTTTATCTATCTATCTATCCATCTATCTATCCATCTATCCATCCATCTATCCATCTATCCATCCATCCATCCATCCATCCATTTAGGACAGTGCATATTCGTGAACATCTACAACAACTGCAGCTGTACATATGCCAGATTGTCGCAACAGTGCTAATTTCCATCTGTGACAAGAAACACAGTTGACAAAAAGGCAAACATCATAAAAACATCTTACAATATAATACACGTTCTGTGTCCTGTCAATGTTGCAGCACAGGAGGGCGTTTGAACGGGTTTTCCTCAGCCTTCACAGGCCCGATCGCCGCCAAACTCACCAAATGAATAGAAACATTACGTAAATATCTACTCAGCATAATTTTATGTCCGTATTCTAATGTTGTGAGGTATGCTGGGCAATTTCAGCCTCTCTCTACTCTGAATTCTTCATCCCTGCCACCATATTCCTTTTTCGGAAGTGGTTATGCTGCCATTCATGAAATTTCTACTGCTAGCAGACGATGCTACAATGTGAAGGCTACATTTACAATAATACCATAACGTATAGGCACTTTTCACACACAATGGCACCACGGGTACAATGCCACTAGTCTACAATAACATTGTGAGGACAATCTACTGATGGTCACAGGCTTGGTTTTCCTTCATCCAATGTTTATGTTTTAACCCATAAAGACCCAGTGCTACTTTTACGGCAGCTCCCAAATGAATTTTTCTGTAGATTTAACCTTTTTTAAGTGATTCATCCCCATTTATTATAATATTATCCTCTGTATTTTTGCCGTGTTTTCTGTGAAAATCATGCATTTTCCTGTATTTAATTTACTAATCGTGCAGATGTTCATAAATTTCCAATTAAAGGTCAGGGTTGTTATATCAAAAACAGAGAAAAATGAAGAAAAAGTGACTTTTTCAGTAAATCCGTCATTAATAGAACATTGAACATAAACCAAGTGTGTCCATCCACTGTCATTGATCCAACTCCATGGGTTTTACTGGTGAATCAATGTTGTAGAAGATGATGGTGTTTCTATGGTAACTACAGAGCCTCTGAATGGGTCATATCTGATGACCATGAAAAGATGACAAACTGCATTTTATCTAAATTATTTACATGTATTGATAGGTTTAGTGACCTTGATTCCCACTATTCCGAGTCATTTCTTACCAGGGGCTGCAAAGTTAGCAATAATTGCTTCCTAATTTCAATATCATTTTTCGGGTTGGAACGGGTGGAACTGAGTCGGCTAACGTTACTTTCTTTGCAGCTTGGACATTTAACAGACACTTAGTTTTTCTATTTATTTAGTTACAGGACAGTGTGTATTGGCATTAGTTACAAATAACAAGATGCATGCACCAGATTTAGCAGAGACGCTAATTTCCATATACTGTGTTAAAATCAAATTAAAATACAGATGATTAGAAGTGTGAAAAGCAAACTCACCGAAACGTGGGTCCAGTCTCGGGTCCAGCCAGGATGTGGTCTTGTTCTTGTGGTTAATGTAATAAATTTCACCCTCTGATGTAATAGCTTGTTCCCAGCCTTCGGGAAGTGGACCTAAAGGACGAGACGCAAAACTATAGTTGCAGAAATGCTGGTGTTTTATTGACATGATACAATAACATGCTGTATCGTAAGTTCGTAACATTATTAAAGTACGTTTCAGATGCAAACAAGTAAAAGTAGAATTGGACATAAACACTGACTATTTTAATAACTTCCACAGGGGCTGAAAATTAGCTCTACTCTTGTTTTTGCATTTGGCCTCCCAAATACAGTCATGGAAAAAATTATTAGACCATCAAAAGTCATCAAAAACAATGGTTATGCAATCCAGTACTAACTTTTGTGTGTATCATGTGACTAAAACAGACAGAAAAGAAAACATGGAATGCCTAAAAACACTGTTTTTGTCAGTACAATGCCATAGATAGCAATTTAAGAACTGAAGTGATTTTGGTTATTATCAAGAAAACATGGAAAATGGATAGATATCAGCTCTGAAATTAAACTACTATGAGCTATTTTTGTTGTTATCATTATATTTGTCCAAACAAAAGTACCTTTAGTTGTACCAGACGTTAAAATGAACAAGAAATTGAAGAAAACAAGGATGGTCTAATATTTTTTTCTTTGACTGTTGCCATGAGTTGCTTGACAGATTTGATCTAAGAGGGTTTTGAGCCTTAGATCAGTTCCACCTATTGGTTGGATTTAATTATTGTATTATGGCATTACTGCATTTATTTTGTTTTTGCATTAACTCGACCATATCCTGCAGCTCTACAACAATAAAACTCCAGGTTTCCTGTAATCCCAAATTATACGTTTTTCATTTTACAAAAAACGTTAACGAAGATAACAAGTTTACTATTAATATTTATATTTACAAGTCATATTTTTGTCACTAAACCACTAGCAATGTTGGCTACTCCAGACAAAGCTGTTTTACAAGCAAGAAAATATAGCCATCACTATGATATGATACAACACACTCCATTAGTCGCTTTTCCATTGACCCTCAAATTGTGCAAATATAACTTGCACATAAAAATTTACCTAATGGATAAACGGCAATTTCGCCAAAAGTCTCATTTTTTGATTCAAAGTTTTTGAGCTGACAAGAGGTGGTTTTTCGGGGCGTAGCGCAATGGTATATCACGCAAAACTGCAATGGAAAGACCTTTTTTCGCAACTAGAGTCAGGTGAATTAAAAAACCAGATGTTGACGGATGTTACAACAAGTGAAGAAGAAGAAAAAAACATGTCACAGTATGTGTGGACACACCAGGAAACCCAATCTTTTTTTAATTTAGTATGAGATAGAGGGGTAATATAGAATAATAAGGAATATATCTGTAAATCAACACCATATTTACATTCGTCACCATGTTTATGGAATGACTTCTCGTGTCATCTCGTTTCTAATGCAGTTTTTCTGCAAATAAACAGATTCTGAGTCCGACAAATCATCGCATTTGTGATTTTATGGAAAATCCGACATTAGGCACTTCTGTTTTTTCGACATTTAGTAAATATTGGTAAAGTTTTGCACAGATGTCCAATGGAAAAGTGACTATTGTCTCCTTAGAGAAATTTACACCAGACCCTAGTGCTGTTATAAAAAGCTGCAATTTAATAATCAACAGTCAGTGAAAAACAAATGCAATAATAAAATATTTCTTAACAAACTATTCTACCATTTTCTCCAAACTTCCCGGCCTTTTTGTTGACGTCAAAACAATAAAATCTAATCTTCTGAGATGTTTTGTCTTGTAAAATCAGAAGTACTGTTTGCATATAAAAACCCCTTAAGTGTGACATCATGATGCTGTAAATCTAACTTCTGAGTCCTAACAGTCAACAACCTTGGAGTCATTATGATTGTTTACTATAATTGTAGCTCTAGTGCGGCACTGGTTATGAGTCAGAAGGGGCTAAATGAATAGATTAAACACAAAATGATGGAGTGGATTGTGCAATAGTGTACATTTTAAAGATGAATGAAGCAGAATTACAAGTGAATATAAAATAGCTGAAGTATTCTGAATGTTGACGACACTTTAACTGACACTGGTTTCTTTATCTGATCCTTTTGGAAGTTTCTAAAATAGTATTTAAGCTCCTGGTGCATGAATTTACTTCCTGCTCTGCTGTGTGTTGACATAAATCCTCACTTTATTTACTTTCCACTGAACTGAACAACACAGATAAAGGACTGACAAACCAAAAACAGTGTAAAGATGTGAAACTCCTCATCAAAGACATGTTCTACATCAGTGGATTCCATAAATATCCGGTTTGGCAGATGCAGTGGGTAATTGTGACCTGCACCAAACTGTTTTTAGGAACTGTTTAAGACTTGGAACTTCACTTATCAAGTTCATCCACTTCCTCTGCGCTTAATCATCGCATGTAAAGTTGTAGAACGACAACTGGATGTGTTTTATGATACTACAGCAGATTAAATACAGAGGAATGAATACAAGCGGACGTAGAAACAAGAAAAAACGTCATGCCTTCACAAGTGGATTTCAGTATTTTCCAAACTACCTACATTTTCTGGTCACCAAAGAAGTTGAAATGTGATTAAAATCCCTTTCTTAAACACAGTCGATCCTTCAACTTTCTGCTAAGG
Organism: Sphaeramia orbicularis; assembly: GCF_902148855.1. NCBI lineage: Eukaryota > Metazoa > Chordata > Actinopteri > Kurtiformes > Apogonidae > Sphaeramia > Sphaeramia orbicularis. Next base: position 40,024,018 of record NC_043969.1, read on the forward strand.
ACTAAATTAACAGGCAACAGGGTTCGTACCAGAGGCGATTTCTCACAGACTGCAAGGGAAGCTCGGCTTCCCCTAAAATTACGAAAATTAAATAGTTAAATATACTGAACAAAAATATAAACGCACCACTTTTGTTTTTGCTCCCATTTGTCATGAGCTGAACTCAAAGATCTAAAACTTTTTCTGTGAACACACAAGGTTTATTTCTCTCAAATATTGTTCACAAATCTGTCTAAATTTGTGTTAGTGAACACTTCTTCTTTGCTGAGATAATCCATCCACCTCACAGGTGTGGCATATCAAGATGCTGATTAGACAGCTGGATTTTTGCACAGGTGTGCCTTAGGCTGGCCACAATAAAAGGCCACTCTAAAATGTGCAGTTTTATCACACAGCACAATACCACAGATGTCACAAGTTTTGAGGGAATATGCAGTAGTCATGCTGACTTCAGGAATCTCCACCAGAGCTTTTGCCTGTGAATTGAATGTTCATTTCTCTACCATAAGCCATCTCCAAAGCTGTTTCAGAGAATTCATGAAGAAGACTGTGCGAGGAAAATGGTGGTCACACCAAATACTGACTGGTTTTCTGACCCCCCTGGACCACCCAATACAGTAAAAGTGCACATTTTAGAGTGGCCTTTTATTGTGGCCAGCCTAAGGCACACCTGTGAAAAATCCTGCTGTCTAATCAGCATCTTGATCTGCCACACCTGTGAGGTGGATGGATTATCTCAGCAAAGGACAAAGGAGAAGTGCTCACTAACACAGATTTAGACAAATTTATGAACATTATTTGAGAGAAATAGGCCTTTTGTGTTCGTAGAAAAAGTTTTAGATCTTTGAGTTCAGCTCATGAAAAATGGGAGCAAAAACAAAAGTGGTGCGTTTATATTTTTGTTCAGTGTATGTTCGGTTGTGTTGACATTTCATTGACCACAAATGTGTTAGAACACGTTCATCTCACAGATGAGTTCGTTCAGAATCAGTTTTATCACAAATCAACAGACTCGATGTTGTTCACTTCTCATACATTCCCATTGCGCTGTTTTCTCATTCGATCTTTGCTCAGTGCATTTGTCCGTAGACGCTCAGCGTCCATGCACTTCAATGGGACTGAGTGGAACAGTTTTTATCTTTGCCTCAAAACTGGACGGTAATTGGATAAATGCCACGATGTTGTCCCGCCCCCAGACGCCAGGCGTCTCTGGGGGTTAATGGAGGTGTGGGCGGAGCTCGGTCGGGCTGGACGCCAGGATTCCACGTGCTGATTGGAGGATCGGTTGAAAGGCTGAATCCCATTTGATTGACAGCTGTTTTCAGATCTACTCCTTCACTGACACAGCTCAGTTTAATACCGTCGCACATTCTGCTGTGAAATCGAGAGAGAAACCACTACGAAATTACTTGTTCATTTCTTGCACTGGAAATAAAACACACTCATTGTACTTCCTTGTTTTAACTTAACATAATTTCAACGTTTTATTGTTTACTTGGTACGATAAGGTCACTGACCATTTTCTTAAAAAGGAACGGAGGGACGAATTTATGTTTAAATAACTTGACTTTTTTTTTTTCTTTGAGCAGACAATGAGCTTCCCCTGTCTGAAAGAGATTAACATTAAATAATTATCTTCATTGCAAACAGCATAATGCAAACACTTTTTCAGATACGTTCATTTATGAAATGTCCTTTGCAGTGGACAGCGTTTTTTATTTATTTATTTTAAGTAAAGCTGTGAAACTCTTGTCCCCTGTAGAAACAACAAAAATGCATTACTGGGTCTCATGTAGAGGTAGACCGATATATTGGCCAGCCGATATATTGATTTTTTTTTTTTTTTTTTTTCAATACCAGACTTAATTTTTTTTTTGAAAGCTGATATTTGCTCAGTAATAAAAATGTTATCAGATATTTGATCAGGCACCTGTGTGAGTAGGACTTGAATTTCAATAAATGTTAAAAGAGTACCATGTGTACGTGTATTAATAATGTTATTTATACTGCTGCATAAAAATCTTAATTATCTGAGTGTTTCAATTGTATTTTATGGTCAATGTGCTTTAAAAAATATAAAAAATCAGCCTCAAATATCAGCCTCAAAAATCAACTGTAGATATCGGTCATCAGCTGATCAAATTTTGAAAAACTGACATCAGCCTTAGAAAAACCCATATCGGTCAACGTCTAGTCTCAAAGGCATATCTGCGTATTGTCGCTGTCAGACGGAAACTTCTTATGTCCAAAATGGGTTTTTCAGGAAACTGGAAAAACCATGTATATTCTAAATAAATAAATGGAGTTAAAGTGATGTAGTCACAGGCCATTTTCAACATTTTTAACTGGTCAACCTCTAGTCTCAAGAGTATATCTGCCTATTGTTGCTGTCGGGCGGAAACCTCTTATGTCCAAAACAGTTATTTTCAGGAATCTGGAAAAACTGTGTGTATTCTAAATAAATAAATGGAGTTTAGAGATGTAGTAACAAGCAGTTTTCAATATTTTTATTTGGTTTAATATTTCTAAAACCATCAGGCAAATATGAAAACTGACCAATAGAATCATTTTATGACAAAAAAAAAAACAAACAAAAAAAACATTTCAACTTTTTTAATTGGTTAAATATTTCTAAAACTGCCAGGACCATGTAAAGCAGTGGTTCTCAATCTTTTTCTGTCAGGCCCCCTTTGGAGGACAAAAAATCTCCAGGCCCCCCTCAAACCCAGCAACATTGTAACAATGGTGCAATTTGAACTTTTATTGAAAGAAACATCACTATCGTAACAATACTTTTAGCTTTTCCCTCAATATTTTTTTGTTCAACTTAAAAATAACTTCGATTTTTGCTTGAACAATACAAATAAACTCAACCAGACTGCTCCCTGAGACAACATTTTTCCAAATAATAATAAGAAATGTGCAATTATTTTACAACTATAATAATAATGTTACTTTTTTTTAGAACAACAAACAAATTTTGTTAACAAGGATGAACATTTTAACAATATCAGTGGCTGCAATGAGCCCATTTCCATTGCACATTTCAGAACATTAAATTGAAAACTACAAATTGTGCAAAAACACAAACATTCCACATGTTTCTTTTCCAGTCAAACCCTTGTCCATTCTCCAAACCCAAACTCTTTGTCTAGTCCAGTGACAGATCACTATGGCAGTAGATTGGTTTGTTGTACGTCCCTAAAATGAGTCCAGGGTGCTCTAACGCTAAAACATTAGCTCCACCTGCTACATGTTCTAACCTGAAGAAAAAAAAAAAAAAAAAAAAACACCCAGGAGTGATCCCATGCCTCCCCGGCAAGCCTTCATGCCTCCCCTAGGGGGTCCACCCCACAGTTTGAGAAACACTGATGTAAAGACTGACCAATAGAATAGTTTTATGACCAAAAAAAAAAAAAAAAATTTAAACATTTTTCATTGGTTAAATATTTCTAAAACCCTCAAGCCAACATGAAGACTGACCAATAGAATCGTTTTATGACAAAAAAAAAAAAAGAAGAAGACCAAAAATGGACTTGCGAGGTTTCCACTCAACAGCGACGACATATAGAAAAGCAGCAGTTTGAGGATATAGAGATGCTTTATCTGTAAATTCTACAATCTGTGAGTCATCGAGCTCCCAAACATGTCAGACAGGACCTGTCACGTTCTACCCCAGTCTTACCTCACCTAGGGCAAATTCCAACTGCATGGACCAAACGCAGATACACCGAGTCTGAATGACATGTAACAACTAGACTACTGCACACCGCCTCGCTTTTAGACTCTATGTTATGTGAAAATAAGAAAAAAAACTAGAAATGGCTCCTTTAGATTCAGTGCGATTCAGGGAAAACAACAACACGGTGATGAGTGTTGTAATAAAATTCATCTGCTGCTTGTGTTGTCGGATGGATTTTACAGTATTTAACCCTTTCATGCACGAATTATGAGAACCTTCATCAAAATTTTTTCCTGAGTGTTTTTATTCCTCTTTAGGCATGAAAAAAAACAACGCGATTGAAAATTTTCTTCTGAAAAATAAATACAAATAAATAAAATAAAATAAAAATAATCAAAAAAAAAAAAAACCAAACTCTTATGAACCTATTTGTCATGAAGTTGCAAAAATGTCCATTCAACTGGACACCATGTGTTTAATTTTTGACACACAGAAACATGTATTTACTGATAAATTGTGTGAAAACTATGGGGAGGGCTTATGATTCTGGGGGTTTATGCTCAGGAGAGATCTACATAATGTTACCAATTCATGTCAGAAAAGATATGTAGTGTCTTAAAACTTTAATAAACATACAGGGTGGGGAAGCAAAATTTACAATATTTTGAGGCAGGGATTGAAAGACAGTGTATGACCAATTAGTTTATTGAAAGTCATGAGAATTTATTTGCCACAAGAAAATTGACATAATAGAAAATGTTTTTATTCTATGTGTCCTCCTTCTTTCTCAATAACTGCCTTCACACACTTCCTGAAACTTGCGCAAGTGTTCCTCAAATATTCGGGTGACAACTTCTCCCATTCTTCTTTAATAGTATCTTCCAGACTTTCTGGTAATAGTTTTGCTCATAGTCATTCTCTTCTTTCCATTATAAACAGTCTTTATGGACACTCCAACTATTTTTGAAATCTCCTTTGGTGTGACGAGTGTATTCAGCAAATCACACACTCTTTGACGTTTGCTTTCCTGATTACTCATATGGGCAAAAGTTTCTGAAAAGGTATGGATAATAGTGTTAGGTATGATTATAACATCAGTATATGTTTGGTTTCAAAACAATTGACGTAGTGCCTGCTGAGAAAAAACAACTAAATGTTCATTGTAAATTTTGCTTCCCCACCCTGTATTTGTCATGAAGTTGCAAAAATGTCCATTCAACTGGACACCATGTGTTTAATTTTTGACACACAAACATGTATTTACTGATAAATTGTGTGAAAGCTATGGGGAGGGCTTATGATTCTGGGGGTTTATCCTCAGGAGAGATCTACATAATGTTACCAATTCATGTCAGAAAAGATATGTAGTGTCTTAAAACTTTAATAAAGATATGTGTAAAAAAACAACAACAACAACAACAAAAACGAAAAGAACAACAAAATCCATGAATATACAAAAGAACAGCTGTAGAATAGCTGTGCACCGTAGTGACCAGTATGCATGAAAGGGTTAACGTATACGCACCGCTGGCTGGGTTCATGATATTCTGTTGCTGGACTGGCACAGCGTTGGCCGGGGGCGGGGCCTGGTTCATCTGGAGCAGGGCCTTACGAGGGTCCTGCCAAGTGGTGGTCTGGTCAATGTGGCTGCAAAAGAACAGACAAGATAGCGCAGTGAATACTTGAGAAAAAAAAAACAAAACACACATTCCACCAACTCTCCAGAGCGAGTACTGAGTTCACAGCGAGGGTCACGTCGATGCAGGTCACATGCAGGAACTGATGACTCAGAGTTAGAACGAGGCTTCAGATGAAAACAGTGAGTGGGACCAAAGCTTTCTGTAAACGATGACTGTTACAGGAAACCAAGCTCAGCTCCGTCTGTTTGGACCCCGGTCTGAAGCCACACTTTAAATGACGTTAAACAAAGGCTTTCATTCTCGGTTTTGGACTTTTTTTTTTTTCTCTGTAATGTATTTAAAACTACATCATGAGTCAGAAAAGAGAATCTGCGCTTGGTTATGAATCGACGCTATGAGTAATTTAGAGAACAAGATGTCGTTTTAGCTGCTGGGGGGTCTGACAGTCTAAACAATAACAAAGGCTGGGTGACATATTGAAATAGCAAGGGATCATGGGAGTTGTTGTTTTTATTCACGTTACATTTAGTGTTTTAACATTTTTTGCATGTATTTTTTTTTTTCTTTTCTGGTATGTCAATATAGGTGTGTATGTATGTGCATGTGAAGATGGTAAGTGAGGTTAATTATTTAGAAAAGATCCAAAAGACTTGATTTTTCATATATTATGCTGATAGGAAGCTAAAGGATAGACTGTTGTGTGAAGAAGGGGTGGGATTAAATAAATTATACTTCCTCCCACTCCTTTTCCAATGTGCGAAAGAAGTCATACTTTGTTCTCATGTATAATATATAGGTTTTTGTTTATGTTTTTTGTGCGTTTTGTTTTCTTGCAATCTGGTTCATTTATAAGGACTAGGTAGGATTACTTTGTTTTGTTGCATATTCAAAATAAACTAAACTACATTTTTTATTTTAATGAAGTTGTAGCTATTTTCACATTATATGCATGGATTTATCTACTGGTAGGATTCTATTAACATGCACATTTGTTTGATGGTTTGCAGAATTAAATTAGGCTGATATGGAATAATTCACCAGCAGAAATATAAACATTAAATAATTAAAAGGTTTTCAACAACAACAAATCTGTGAACAATGAATCGTATTTATCCATTTTCAGTTGGTTTTTGTATTACTTCACTTTGTTTTCTTAATTGTTAGTACTGTTCGATGCACATTTACTCTTTGTTGATTTAAATGTTTATTTTATTGTTTTTTCTTAAAAGACTAACAAATTAGCTACATTAGATACAAGTCATATTTACATTGGAATGGTTGCATACTTTTACATGTAATGCAACATGGATGTGATGTAATAAAAAATACTGAAATATACAAGTAATTAATTATTTGCTACATTTCTATGGATGTCATGGGTTACTATGTTGTTAACAGCCCATGCCCATTTGCTGTTATGTTTTTTCTAGTGGTAAAATAATGAAATAACCTATTACGCTGAATGAAATTTGCTGATTTTTCAGAATTACAGCGTTGTCGCAAACATTTAATGTAATTTAAGCACATATCCTCCTGAGACCCAGCAATGCATTTTTGTCTTCTGTAGGGGACAACAGTTTAACAGCTTTATTGCAAAAAAAAAAAAAAAAAAAAAAACACTATCCAAGGCAAAGGACAGTCCATAAAATTTTAAAAATGCATCTGAAAAAACTGCATTGTGCTGTTTTAAAAAAAAAAAAAAGGCAATTATTTAATGTAAAAAAGCCAAAATTGATACTTTGCTGGATCTCAGGAGGATATATGGACAACATAAACAACATAGGGCTCATCAATGATTACAGTCTTATTGGAAAAATTTTTACATATTATACCTTTAAAGCAATAACTGCAAGTGAAAACAACCTGTGACTGGTTAATTTATCTAAAAACAAAAGAAGTGAAATTGTCTCAGAGGCCATGATTGCTTTCAAAACATCTATTGTAACATCACACAATGTTGCTCCATCTATTTTATGGCTCGTCTTTGCCGGGACGGGAGCAGGGGGGTGGGGTTAGGGTTGGGGTAGGGGGATACTGGGTGGGGTGCGGGGGTGGCATTGTGTGCCATTCTGTGAAGGCATTGATAATTAGTGCTTTGTTGGTACTTGTTGCTTGATTAAGATGGAAAGCTAATACAGGAAGCCCTCCTCTCCCGAGCAGGACCCTCTCTATTGAGGGAGGGTCAGTCCCAGGGCTCAACGCAGGGGGTCCTTTTCCTGGAAGCGGCTCGGACACTGTGGAGTGTCAGGGGCTTTAACAATCTGGCGCCACATTTACAAAGCTTTCACCTGCTTGACAAAAGCACAGACTGAGCTACGACCTAAAACCCCACTATTCACTTGTTCTTTTTTTTTTTTTTGGGTTTTGTTTTGTTTTTTCAGACCATCCCGTTTAAAAAAACAAAAAAAAGACTCCCTCGGCTCAAACGAACGGGCCCCTAACTTCAGCAGCGGCTTGTTTATGCCACACAGAAACTCCCCGAGCAGCGAGGGAATATTTTAGTGGAATAAACATTGCCCCGTCAGTAAAGGCTCTACTGCGCCCTGTAATGATCGTGTTGTGGATGTGTTCTCCCGTCCGCTGATTCTCCACAACAGGCTGCTCATTTGATCCCGAAGCGCCATTAGAGCAGATCCTGGAACAGCTGGGTGAAGTAAGAGATTCAGTAGGGTTTCTCTTGGCCTCTGCTGTAATCCAGGCCTGTCTGAGCTCTATCCCAGGCCGGAGAGCGAGAGGGCCTGACTCAGCACTCCCCCCTACCCCACCCCTTACCCCCACCACCACTACCACCACACACACACACACACACACACACACACACACACACACACACACACACAATGCAACCCATTTTGAAGCCCCCTCTTGTTTATGCTTTACTGATCAAAGAAGCTGCCAAATCCCCTACCAACCCCCCCACCCCTCCTCCCCCTTCAGCCCTCACACACACACAAACACCACAAACCAAGCAAAATAGTTGGAACTGCTCAGACTGGAGAGAGGCCCCTTGAGAAAGAGGGGTCACAGGGAGACAACTACAGAAAAGAAGTAAAAAAAAAAAAAAAAAAAAAAGTGTGGTGGTGGTGGTGGGTGGGGGTGTTGAACATCTACGGAAGCAATCCCTCTAAATTCCATTGGCTGCATGAGTTGCTGTGGTCCTGTTACACTCCGAGAGCCCGCCCTGCACCCCCCCCCTTCGCTGCCTCCTTCCCACTCTGGAAACTATGACATTTATTATCGAGGGGAGGGGGGGGGGGCAGGGGAGGAGACTGGGAGAAGAGCACTGGGATAAGGAGGAAAGGGAGGGCTTATCGTAAATGAGAGGCCTGCACATCCTGGTACACCAGCGCTAAACAGAAATGCTACAAACGGAGCACGAGACTGGAAAAAAAACAACCCCGAAGCTTCCTGGAGTTGTGATTAGAAGTGTTTTTGGGCTTCTTTTAGCACAAATGGATGTAAAATATCAAACTTTTAGAGGAATACAGGGTGGGGAAGGAAAATTTACAATATTTTGAGGCAGGGATTGAAAGACAGTGTATGACCAATTAGTTTATTGAAAGTCATGAGAATTTATTTGCCACAAGAAAATTGACATCATAGAAAATGTTTTTATTCTATGTGTCCTCCTTCTTTCTCAATAACTGCCTTCATGCGCTTCCTGAAACTTGCGTAAGTGTTCCTCAAATATTCGGGTGACAACTTCTCCCATTCTTTAATAGTATCTTCCAGACTTTCTCGTAATAGTTTTGCTCATAGTCATTCTCTTCTTTCCATTATAAACAGTCTTTATGGACACTCCAACTATTTTTGAAATCTCCTTTGGTGTGACGAGTGCATTCAGCAAATCACACACTCTTTGACGTTTGCTTTCCTGATTACTCATATGGGCAAAAGTTTCTGAAAAGGTATGGATAATAGTGTTAGGTATGATTATGACATCAATATATGTTTGGTTTCAAAACAATTGACGTAGTGCCCGCTGAGAAAAAACAACTAAATGGTCATTGTAAATTTTGCTTCCCCACCCTGTATGTTGTGGCACTCCAAATTAAGAGACATACCTATGTGTTTTTGTCCTTTGGGAGGGGGTAAGTGTTTCACAGCTTTACTTAAAAACAAAAAAAACAACAACACAAAAACACTGTCCGTGGCAGAGGACATGCCATAAAAACATAAAAAATGGATCTACAGTAAAAACTGTTGCATCATGCTGTTTTTAAGGTTTTTAATGTAAAAATCCCAAATGTTCACTTTCCTGGGTTTCAGGAGGATATGTAAATAAAGCATCCGAAACTAAAGGATCTGATTGATTTGTCAAAAACTGATGGTCCAATTATAAAGGTGGTGTTTATTGCACCAGTGTTATTTATAATATGTCTTACTGTGAGGACGGGAAGGGGGAGGACGTCTTTCCACAGAGGCTAAACTTGACTTTGCTTATAGGATTCACCGTAGAAGCTCAATGTTGATCACATGGCACACGGTACCGGGACGTAAAACTACATTAGGACTTTTGAAGTTTGATTTGAGGACTTTTAGGAAAGCAGTTTCATCTATCAAGACCCAAACCTCCACCAGCGACCAAAACCATTTACTGATCTAAACTGTTTAATACCTGTTGATCCATTAATCCTATCAATATATGGAAATAATTGGTGTAAAATACAGTTTGTCGTCTTTTCATGGTCATCAGATATGACCCATTTGGACGTTCAGAGGCTCCATAGTTACCGTGGAAACACCGTCATCTTCTATAACATTGATTCACCAGTAAAACCCATGGAGTTGGATCAATGACAGTGGATGAATACATTTGGTTTATGTTCATGTATTTGCTGAAAAAGTAACTTTTTCTTCAGTTTTTTTCCGTTGTGATATAATAACCTTTGAACTGATTGAGTTTTCGCAAATATCTAAATCAATTAGAGGAAATTAAATACAGCAAAATACATGATTTTCAGTAAAAATGCAAAATATAGAGGAAAATATTACCATTTATTATAATATTATCCTCTCCATTTTGTATTTTTTTTTTACTGTAAATCATGTATTTTCCTATATTTAATTTCCTATATTTCATGTAGATATTCACGAAAACTCAATCACCTCCAATAAATAATAACACTGGTCAACAACAAATTCATTGTTTAAGTTTTCTGAGCTGATTTAGGATAATTTTGGTGTGCTGAATCCAAAAAATCACATTAATTTTGCTCAATCAGGTCAACTTTCTGAACTATGCTACATATTGGCTTTTTAACATTTTTGCTTACATTTATGGGCATTTTCACATCATATGATACAAAATTCTTTCGTATTTCTTGCAATAAACAAGTTGTGAAGATTTTACTTTTGCCAATTTATGATTAATGTCTTTTTTTTTAATATTACAGGTGAATGAAATGGCTTCGACTAGAAGATCTTGCAAAAATAAGCCTGACGTATTCTGCTACATCTGCGGTGAATACATAATAAATAATAAATACATCCTGTTAGAAAATGATTTTTTTTTTCTCTTAAAACCTATGTTGGCTGAGAACTATATAAAAAAATCAACTGATAAAGTCACAAAAATGTCATCAATTTTGTGGGAAGATCAAATTTTTCAAAATCAAATTAGCAAAAAAAATCTGACCTGATTGTGAAAAACAGATGTCATTTTTGGATTTAGCGGTGCAAAATGGTCCTAATTCAGTTGAAAAAAATTAGACAACTTGCAAAAAACATTTTTTTGTAACCCAGTGTAATAAATCATGATGAATCAATTAAGAAATATTAAATAAAGAGAAAAAAAAAATCATCTGGGAACTGCCACAAAGGTAGCACTAGGTCTTTATGGGTTAAGATCTATTTCACACCCACAGCGACCAAAAAGTACAAAGCACATGACAGTAAATGTAATTCACTGACTCACAATCAGCATGATCACTTTATACGTTACAGATTAATTGTGTATCTCCAAATCGAGTACATGTAAATAAATGTCAGTCCAAAACAGAAGGATCTGTTGACTCGTCAAAAAGCTTGTGATAAAACCCACTCAGACTTGCACTGTATTCAAAGTGTCTGTCCAATGGGAACTGGTAAATGAGTTACCAAGAGCAGGTAATTTATCACCAGCTTTTAAAACTAAAAGATAATCCATTTACTTAACTCGCCTCAAACCCTATATGGCCTGTGCTATGTGCCGCTTCCTGTAGGCGAAACATAAAACAAAACAATGTCATGGCAACTGTTGGGGACGGCTGGAGGCCAACAGTTGTTGTGAGGAATTGCTGATGATCTGCAACCTCTATGGTCGCACAACTGCTCGGTGTTGTCTTTACATGTCTGTGACACTGCAGCGAGCTTAGCGGGGCAGCCATCGCCCCAACCCAACCCAACCCAACCCAACCCCCCCTCTCCAAAAAACCCCTCCATCCCCAGGGCAGGGCTGTGGATAAGCAGGCCTCTTCCAAACTAATGGGTTCTGTATGAAAACACTTGTGACATGTGGAAAGTTTTCAAAGCTGATCTGAAGAATGGATTATAGAGTACATGGGAGACATTTGTAACATTACTTTTCTGTTGCGTTTCAACTCTAGAACACTAGATTTTTGGCATATCGTGGTTGAATCTGCATTGACTAATCAATTAGTTGGTGACTGTTCAACTTTTTTGATAATCAAATCTACAAAACTGTATACATTCTCTGATTAAAGCTTCTTAAACTTGAATAATTTCTGGTTTCTTTCCTCTTTTGACAGTAAATGTGTGAACTAAACATGACATGTAAGGATGTCATCTTGAGCTTTAGAAAAATACCTATTATTTTTCACTATCTTCTGCTGATTTATGGAACAAATCATGCATTGACTACACTGGGTTACAAAAAAATGTTTTTTGCAAGTTGTCTAGGTTTTTTCAACTGAATTAGGACCATTTTGCACCGCTAAATCCAAAAATGACATCTGTTTTTCTCAATCAGGTCAGGTTTTTTTGCTAATTTGATTTTGAAAAATTGGATCTTCTCACAAAATTGATTAAATTTTTGTGACTTTATCAGTTGATTTTTTATATAGTTCTCACCCAAAATAGGTTTTAAGAGAAAAAAAATCATTTTCTAACAGGATGTATTTATTATTTATTATGTATTCACCGCAGATGTAGCAGAATACGTCAGGCTTATTTTTGCAAGATCTTCTAGTCGAAGCCATTTCATTCACCTGTAATATTAAAAAAACCCATTAATCATAAATTGGCAAAAGTAAAATCTTCACAACTCGTTTATTGCAAGAAATACGAAAGAATTTTGTATCATATGATGTGAAAATGCCCATAAATGTAAGCAAAAATGTTAAAAAGCCAATATGTAGCATAGTTCAGAAAGTTGACCTGACTGAGCAAAATTAATGTGATTTTTGGATTCAGCACACCAAAATTATCCTAAATCAGCTCAAAAAACTTCAACAATACATTTGTTGTTGACCAGTGTTATCAAATCAACAAAACTGTATACATTCTCTGACTAAAGCTTCTTAAACTTGAATAATTTCTGGTTTCTTTCCTCTTTTGACAGTAAACTAAATGTGTGAACTAAACATGACATATGTGGACGTCATCTTGAGCTTTAGAAAAATACCTATTGACATTTTTCACCATCATCTGTTGAGTTATAGAACAAATCATGCATTGATTATTCAGAAGGATAACCCACAGATCAATCAACAGTGGAAAAAGCAGAAACGATTGCGGCATAGTTTTTAAACAATGACTTAAACAAATCATAACCGCAATATCATGGCCAGATTGTCATCTTAAATGCTTCTTAAATGTTGTTATTTTCTAGTTTCTCGATAATGAACTCAATACCTCTAGAGTGTGAACTAAACGTAACATTTGAGAACCTCTTTTTAAGTGTTACGGAAACACAGGTTGACATTTTTCATCATTTTCTGATGCCTTATTGACCAAATAACTCCTAGATTAATCAAAAGTGAAAGTTGCAGCCATAATTGCTGTATGCTCTTTAAACAATGACAGATTATAAAGGACAACAAAGCACAATATATTGATGACGACCCACATGGTTCAGATTAGAGCTGCAACTATTAAACAGTTAGTTCTCACATAGTAACTGTTAAGGCTAAAAAGTCCCAATTCTTGTCATAAATGTGAATATTTCCTGGTTTTGTTTCCTTTAACTGAACATCTTTGACATTTTGGCCCAAACCAGACACAGGAAACACTGATTTGGCCAATTTCTTTACTAAACCTCCAATTGAACGAGATAATAATCTATATAAAGAATTGTTATCTGCACCTTTTTCCAGATTATTGCCAATTCACAATCTTGCGGAAGTGGTTTCATAAGCTCCTTTTGACCTTTTGATACTTTATTTTGGCTGAATTTTGTTCGTTATTGGACCAAATTACTAACTTTTCAAACAATTTTCAACAATTTTTTTTAGTTTTTAAATCTTTTACATTTTTTTATCTAAATTTTTATACATATACACGTGTTTACAGTATTTTAGATTACTTTTATATTTCGTGAAGTGTGTTTTTATTTATTTTTATAACTGACACTGTGGTGAGCCAAGCACCTGAAATTTCGTTTGATAAGGTACTGATGGTGCATTATTAAATGACAATAAAGGAAGTCTGAATCTGAATTACAAGGCACTTTACACTTTGACTGTCAAGTGAACTCAAGCTTTTTACACCAGGGTTTGACTTCGCTAATGATACAGTTCCATTTTAGACCAACTTTTACCACATTATTGTTGACGTGGCCTCAGTCTGAAGTTTGTTACCGTGTTGTTCACATGAGCTCGATCGCTGAAGTCTATAAATGGACAGGTAGTGCGCCCGAAGGAGTTCACCGAGGTTCACGTCCGACTTTTTAATTATGTCTATCGAGCAGTAAACTCCCATCATGAGTATCGAGCAGTTCACTCCCATGGCGATCGACCGTGGCTTCGCAAAGCTCAGGCCGAGATTCTTGATCCACCCAGTCTCTTGACATCTCCTTGACTGATGGCCCAATTATCAAGGTGGCGTTTATTGTGCCAGTGTTATTTATAATGTGTCTTACTGTGAGGACGGGAAGGGGGAGGACGTCTTTGCATAGAGGGTAAACTTGACTTTGCTTAAAGGATTCAGCGTAGAACCTCGGTGTTGATCACACGGCAGATAGTACCCGGAGGCTTCTGTTTTGTAAAACTACATTACAACTATTCAAGATTGATTTTAAGACTTTTAGGAAAGTAGTTTAAGACCTATTTCACACCCTTAGTGACAAACAAAAGTATAAAGAACATGACAGAAAATCTAATTCCCATTCAACATGATTACTTTACACTAGAGTTGCAGGGCTTAACGTTGTTAGCGGGTCACGATGGGGCCAGACTTGATGTGAACAGACAAATATTGGGTAGTAGCCAGCTTTTTATACTGACCCACATGACTTTAAAGCCTTTATACCCAAAGTTTCTAATTTTTGCACAAGATACAGCAGGCTTTAAGTTCGTTACTACAGTAAATGCACTGTTCTCGAGCCAGATCTAGTTGAACTTTCTCTTAGAACTACCTCAAAAAGTTGCTTTGTTTTCTTTTTGATCAGAGGAAACATTTATAGGTCCAGACAAATCCTGATCAGGCTGCATTTTATATTAGTAATTATTAGTTCCGTGTCTCGTTTTATCTGGTAGTTTTGTTACAGTGATGGACTAATGATTATTTTCATCACTGATTAACTTGCGGATTATTGGCTTCACTAATTGCCGAGTTGTTTGGTTTGGAAAATCTCAGAAACACTGAAGAATATTGATCAATATCTCCTAATGAAAAAGACGCCATCATGAAATTTGGTCCAAAACCCAAAGATATTTAGATTACTATAACAGGGAAATTATACAAATCTAGGATGTTGAAATCACAGAAATTTTACTTTTCTTTCTTTGAAGAGGCTGTATGTAATACTTCTATTTTACCTATCTACTATCTAAAATTAACACAGGAATGTTTACGATTAAGATAAACTTCTTTATTTGATCTGCCGAGTTAATCATACCCTGTAAAAGTCATTAAGAGGAGGACATTTTAAGGCCTAAAATTCCAATTTCTCGGAACTTTTTAAGAAACCCTGAAAAAGACTGTGATTGTATTCATCTACAGTAGTCAAGGTCACACATTCCTACTGCACTTTTATTTTTAATCAAACCTGATCTCATTACAACAGGATGATAAACATTCTAACACAGATGGCCTGTTTACACCCATGGAAGCCGTGGCGTTCACAGCTGGCTCCGGCCATAACTTTTTATCCAAAAATACGCAGCACTGTGGTCTAAACGTCTCCAAAGGATCTCTGCTACCTGCCAAAACAGCAGATCAAAGCTTGATTTAAGGTCAGACTGACTGTTTTTTCCACTGAAATTGTGCTTCTTCAAAGCCAGATGTCAAACATTGGTGCAAAAACTAAAGGAGTGAATCTGTGCGGGAGTGCAGCAGTGATGAAACCCGCCCCACAGCTGAGTTGTCAAAATGTTAAAAATGGGATCCTCAGGCCACAGGGGCTCCACCCAGGGAGGATATGCTTGGAAGTCGGTTGAAGCCGATGACTAAAGAGCACACTGAGGGGGGTGAGATGTAATCAGGCCTGTGAGATGAGGGCGACCACCTCCGCTCTGGTCGACTCGGGATGCCTGGCTACCTCTCTATCAGCAGGACATCATCAAGAGAGATTATTAGGGCAACCTCTGTGACCCCATTGTAGCTTTAAGTTTCCTTTTGAAGTAGGATTTTTATCTTCATACGCCCTAACGAAGCACCTAATTTATTAGGGGGCCATGGTTTTGGGTAAATCCTAAACGCTCATTTCCACTGCTGTTCATCTCCGACAATGTATTTTTTTTGGATACTGTTTAATTGTACCCAAGCGATTCAGTAGTTAGTCCATGAAGGTTGTCTTTTTCTTCTTAGTACATTCCCATAAAGCTGTTTTTATGCATGTTTTCATTTCATTTCATTAAAAAACCGGAGTGGAAATGCTTAAAATGTAAAAAAATCTTGAAATAAATTGCAATAACCAGATTTAGATGATGTGCCAGCACATGTGGACCAATGAAAAGACTGGAACATTCCGTAAGTTAACAGAAGAAGCCAATGTCAATGCCATATTGGATGGAAACGCAACAAAATGCAATTATGTAAGAAGAGAAACTAACTTCAGACAACTGCTTTGAAATTATGATATAGGAGCGCTATAAATCTCCAAAGCTAAAGCTACCTTCAAGTTCTTGACAAAACGGATGAAATTCCGAGTCATCTATCAGCTCCTAAACTCAGCTTTATGGCTCCATCGTCAATCATCAATTAAACATGGAAGGACAAGAGCTTGACAACTTTCAACTTTTCTTTTCCATCAAAGCAACAGTTAAAATATGAAACTAACACAGACATGGACCTCCTGCCCATCTCCATGAACCAGTACCTAAAACAGTGGATACTTTCAGAATTTTGTTAAAATCTGAGATGCATCCGGATATAAAGCTGCCATACATTGGCTACATTGACTGAAAACTACTACATTGAAACGTGCAGGCTGCAGCAGACGCATCCACTTTGTTTTATTTACGTGTTGCCGACTCGTCATGACGACGCGCTCTGACTGAATACTTTCGGGAAGCCTATACCCCACCTGAGAATCTCCACTTCTCAGAAAGCCCATCTCTGTGGAGAAGCCCTCGGTGTGACAGTGGAGGCATTGATGTCTGAAACAGAGGTGTTACATCAAGACTTTGGTAAACACTGGCACTGACTTTCTCACAGTCCCATTTGTGTACTGAGCTGACAGGCCCCGGTTGAACAGGAAGGGTCTTGTCTGTGTGTGGTCAATAAACCAAAAGTTTGTCAAACACAAAGTTGCTCCAAATGAGGCTTTCACACACAGGCTCGTAGCCGAGTGTTTCCCAGCACCATTTGTGACTAAACCGAGTTGCCCAGGTTCAACACGGCTTAGTAAGAAATCCAATTTGTGTTTATCGCTTGGAGCTTTCTGCAAAGTTCAAGTAGCTCCGATAATAACTGATAGTGATATCTACAGTAGCCATTATGTACTACACACTTTTATACGATGCTGCGTATGAGATCTAGGGATGGGCCAAGCTATAAAACTGTCCATTTTAGACTGTGGACTGATTAGATACAATGTAGGTGACTGACAACTTCATTTTACAAAGCATTAAGAAGCCGAGATGATATTAGCCTTTTGACATCCACTATTGTCACTTAGAGTCGGGCTTATAATAGAAGAACCATGAGGTCAAAATGCATCTGTTAAGACTTCAGTTGAAAGGGAACATCATTTAGTTTGGTGAAAACACATGTAATCTACGACATGGATCCGATGTAACTGGTGATTTAGTTAAAAGATTAATGCCCATTTGTAGAAAACACTCAACCTCCACTCTACAACTACAGGGATTGTTAGACTATGATAAACTTTTCAAGAATCCAAGTTTTTATTTCCTCGAAACAAATGAGTTTTCAAGTATTTTAGAAACATGGATACACAATTGTGCTTCCAACAAATGAAATAATGCTACGTCTTTCCAGTGTGGGCTGAAAATCTTAACACAATCTAAGGTTTCAGATCAGCACAACAGAGATACTGACTGCACACAATGAGAACAAAAGGTCCAAGCAAACACGTGATCTTTTCTGCTCTAATATTAGGGATCTCTAATTTCTGTTTAGTGCAACAGATGTTCAGGAAACTCCAGAGAGTGTGTGCACTGAAGCCGGACGAGTTACCAGGCTGTTTAGTACTCATGGATATCAAGGAAAGTACAGATTTATGGTTAAAAAAAACCCCACTTATTTACTACAAAGAAATGTTTGAGTCTAATGGAATATTTACAGTATGTTAAGTTAAACACAGAAACACTCAAGCTGGTCATTGTGATTGTGGGAAACCAGGCTCATTCTAACAGCTTAAAATCCAATTGAGAAAAGACAAAAGTGTCCGTCAACACAACTCTACCTGCCCCTAAGGGTAGACAATACCCACTCCCCCCCCAAAGCCTTCCTCCGCTCAGGGCTGACTTCCCACGGACTAAAAGCTCATTCTAAGCTGCGTTTAATAAGCGCCCGGAAACAGTGATTACCCCTCCTGGTTCACCGGTGTGTCTAAATTAGAAACCTTCATTAGTTTATGACCCAGCCGGGAAGACCGGCCCTGCCCCCGTCCTAGAGCACTGAGCAAGGTGACCCCACCTCCCTGCCCCTGCCGTCATAAATCAAAGGCCACGGCAAACTGCTAGAAGAAAGGAGGAAAGGTCAACAGACTGTGTTGACATTCTCCCAGTCTTCACCCAGTTTAAGGGCTTTCTTTAAATGAAGCAGCCAAAACAAAAGTGAGTCTTTGTAACAGAAGACGGTCCACATCCGAAGCTTTTCTACTAAGAATGAGCTCAGAAATTTAAGGGAATAGTTGCAAAGTTATAAAACTGACATGACCTGCTCTATGAAGACTGTTTTTACCAATGTTATTGATGACTACAGACAATTTTTCATTTACCATATCATTACCTTCTTAAAATTACTGCCAAACTCCTAATTTCCAAGTTCTTCTAAAAGCAAAAAAACATCATACACTCATATACTTTGTTCAATTTTTTTGAAAAACATGAAAATTATGACCTGGGCCATTATTTCAAGAAGGTGACGATATTAATAATGTTGCTTTGTGTGACATAACATTATTTGTTATATCTTAAAGAAGAAGAAAAAAGCCTTAAAGATTGATAAGAGATGTTTTGGGGGTTTTTTACAATCTGTGGCAAACCCACTGAAAAGCTCAAGAATGTGCATTACATTTTGATAAAATCTGAAAAAATATATAAAATGCAAACTCTTTTCCAAACTAATCTCTATTCAACTGAAACCCAACCGGGTCTATCTGAGGCTCACATTGGCACTCAGGTCAAATGTTTATGATCACTGCTCAGAATCACAACGACTTCCACGAACACCAACTCAATCTTAAAAGAAAGAACAAAACCTCTCACATGGCCATCTTCAAACTTCATCTCAGCCATTTGTCTATTTTCGGAAGGCTCACATGAGTCTCAACAGGCCTGTGGTCTGAATAAAGATCACTGTTTAACTGCTGGGACAAAGGGAGGGCCCGAGTTTCTCTTGGCCCTTCTTCTAGTCATCTCCACATGGCTGCCATTTAACTCCATTGACACAAAAGGCCCCATCACAGCGCTACAGCTCCATTCATAGCAAAAGCGGCGCCTGGCTTTTAAAGGGAGTTGGACATCGGCTGTGACTCACACGGATCGGTCACAGCTCGACTCTTACAGCGAGTAAACACAGGAAAATATTCTTCTAAAACTTTCACCCTGAGTCAGTGTGTCAATGGACAACAGCGGTCACCTGAGTGAAATGCAAACCCGGCGCTCTGCTTAACTCTGCTAGCTGGCGACCGATCCCCCACCCCCACCCGTCCATCGGTCCGCCGTCCACCCACCCACGCACACTCTTTCGCTCTGCTTCACTCCCTCTGCAACACTCCTCAGTCAGACAGCCCCTGTTTATAAATAGGGGAGTGTCTGTTCCAGCAGCCTGACCGAGGCCGCCTTTATTCCAGATCAAGTATCTGCACTTTGAAGTCAGCGTACGTACGAGGTCTGCTCCAGTTTTTTGTTTCTTCAACAAACACTGTGTACTACACTCGGCGCATTTGTACAACACGCCATCTGAGACACGTTCTTCACAAAGAGCCCATAAGTTTACATAAATGATCCGCTTAGAACTTTTAAAAGGTTCAGTATGTAAGATTTGCATGCGCTTGTGCAAAGTTTGTCCTAGAGTCAGTTGTTGGTTGTTTGTCGCCATTACTAAGCTAATGACTTTCAACTTTTATGATAAGAATGTGTATACTGATATCTACATTGAGGATTTGGATTGTTTTTCTCCATGAAAATTCTCATGCTCACTCCAAAAAAGTTTTCTGCTCTTCTACACTGGCAGCACCAGCTGCCATTAGCTTAAAAATGGAGCTAACTAACATCAATAAGCGATTCCTACATTAAACAGACTCTAACACAAACTTCAAATGAGTTGCACTAAAGTCTATTTTGGGCTGGGAGCTAAATGTTTGTTGACGTCATTGAACTCCATTACGAAGCTAGCGTCGGTCTACTTTGATGAGAAAGTAGACAGATGTTATTTGATGTAAATCCTTATGCTCACCTCAAAACTTGTCAGTATTTAGTTTATGCTCCTCTACAGTGTCAACATTGGGCAACATTAGCTACCATTAGCTTATAAACAGACCAGACTCCAACACAAACTTCCCATAGGCTGTGCTTAAGTCTGTTTTGTGCTGGGAAATGGGTATATGTTGATGTTAGCCACCTCTGTTGCTAAGCTAACAAGAGTCTATTTTAATGATAACAGTATATGGATTACTACATTTAGGATATGGATTATTTTTCCATTATAATTACTACACTCACTCCAAAGCGCTTCAATGCCTTTTTTCTGCTCCTCTACAGTAGCAACAGTGTCAATAGCTACCATTAGCTTAGAAATGGAGTTAGCTAATGTCAAAAAATGACTGGCTTCAAACATAAATCAGACTCTAACACAAACTCCTCATGCAAGTACAGACAAATAGTACACGTTGAAACTTTTAGATTCTCTGGTTTTACAACAGACTTGCATCTAAATAACTATTTCCCTGATAGAGTAATCTGAGAAATGGGTAAAACTGCTTTTTTCCAAACTCAAGGTGGGAACCAAAAGTGGTCATGAAGGTCATGAAGTGGTTTTACTGGTTCAGAGTAAAATAAAATAAACACGATATGTGAATTCATTTTACAAATTAAAAAGAATAAATGTGTTCTTTAGAAGAGTTTACAAATGTTGACTTCATCAAAGTCAATCGTAAAAGACAAAATAACATGAAAATTATGTTAAAGACGCAACAAAATGACAATGTAGTAAAAAAAAATGGAATAAGAAAACGATGGATCAAGATGCTAAGATGTAAAGACACAACAGTGTGAGAAAATAAATGTAAGCTAGGTAAAAAACAAACAGCTCAAATTTTCAATACTGTATATTAAATATGTATTTGTAGACTTATATGCAGCTTATATCTGAGTCTGTTTGGATTTGAGAGACATTTGTTGACATTAGCAAACTTCATTTCTAAGCTAATGGTAGCTAATCTGTCTTCAATAGTCCATATCAAAGAAATGGATGTAGCCGTTGTCTATGAACTAACATCTTAAAGTCTCAAGTTTACCATTCAGGCTCACTTTACAAGAGCCAAGAGGAGACCATATTTGAAGAAGATGGAGATGAAAATCTGAAGGTTGAACTAACTGTAACTTTCCAATGCAGTAAAATGGTAAACTTCATGAAACATTTGAATACTAAAATCAGTTGAATACTACACTTAACTGTCTTGTTGGTATAACTTCTGAACTTCAGCTGTCTGTTGGGAAAAAATATTTTATTCAGCCAACAGTTTTTAACTGTTAGCTTTGAGCTAGCTAATGCTAATGTTAATAAACAACAGGCTCATGGCACAAAACAGATTCAATAGTGGAGTCTCAAACTCCACAAAAGCATAAAAATACACAGTCAAACATCTACATTTTACTGTTACGAATGATTTAGGAACTCGGTAAGACTCTGTGTTGTTTGTGGAAACAGATCCAACAACAGTTGTACAAATTATTAAAATCTCATAAGCCCATATGGATTAAAGTCTGAAAACTACGTCATTCTTACGTGATGTAGAAAAAATAGGTCATATTCTTATAAACAGCAACAAAGCAGATAATATTGCTAGCCTGCGTTTTCTAAACAAAGCAACAGTTTTGTTTATGACATTGCTTCATTGTCTATAAAGTTATTAGATCAGTCGGTTTCTAAACTTTCCTGAGAGTCATTCACAACAGCTTTTTCTCTCCTACCCCCTGAGCCTTTTTGTACACTTTTAGGAGAGCGCCTCTTCAGACCGGGCCAGATGTTCTCCAGATGTGAGACCTTCAAACATCTGGTCCTGAAAGCTCTTTTTTGATCCCAGTAAATTTGAGACTATCATGTTTGTTCAAACCTTTTGTCAGAGAGGCAGATTTCCAAGAACTGACAACCTTTTTTTTTTTTTTTGGCCCGAAAAGAGAAAAATGAAAACTTTCCATGTAAAATTTCTAAACATGAGCAGCTGAGTATTTCATAAACTGGAACATTTTAGAGTCAGCAGATTACCCTCCGCTGAAACTGTTGACAAGGACGTCACGTAAATAAATTAATCCACGTCTTGGAAGTAGAGCAGAAGAACGCAGGTATTGAGCGATTCATTACTCCAGAGGAAAATCAAAGCGGGATAAAGAGAAAAACCTCCAACCTGACAGACCTGTCATGTTCTATTCTAGAGCTCTACTTTGGAAATGTGCTGCTGGCAGATGAGTTTTACAGAGCTGTCTGTCCTTTGCTGTCTGGGACAACTACAGTGGTCCATTGTCTCCGCTGAAATCTGAGACCAAGAAAAGGAACACTATATACAGCAGCAGCTCCCAAAAGACTGCTCTTGTTTGCAGAGGCCACCAAATTTAATAACCTACAATTTGACTATTGCAATTGTCTCTTTTAGAGGACACTGGTCATTATTGTGTACTGTAGCAGATTGCGAATTAATGTCTGGATAATGTGCACCGAACACTGCAGCAGTATGAGGGTCCGATCTCATGAGGACTTTGCTGATAACATGGACTTCTTCTCCTGGTTCTGGCTCTGTCGCCGGAGGCCAAATCTTTTGTTTCGAATCTACGTACAATGCTGGCAAGTTTTTCAGCCCAAGCTCGTAACTCTGAGCTTGTAAATGCAACACGAATGACTGTTCTTACATAATCAATTACAGCAATTACACAACGCCGACTTCCGCCGATCGTCGAAAGTGAAAGAATTCTTTAGAAAACTAATAAAATGGTTCTCTGTAAGTGTTAGAAAACTGCAATAGCCTAAATAAAGGCTCAGATACTGAAAGCCAGTGCAGCAGCCATTTTCACTGCATTTGAGTTTGTTTATGTGTGTTGGAATAATGGTTGTAATATCAACAAGTGCACATATATGATCAAAATGCTGCAACTTATAGATCCAGATATAGGAGGATTTAAGGCACAGGTGTCAAACATGTGCCCCGGGGGCCAAAACCGGCCCACCAAAGGGTCCGATCTGGCCCCTGGGATGAATTTGTGAAATGCAGAAATTACACTGAAGATATTAACAATCAAGGATGTCAGAATCTTTTTAGGTCAATTCAATCTCAAGTGGGTCAGACCAGTACAATACTATCATAATAACGTATAAATAATAATGAAAACTACAAGTTTTTCATTTTGTTGTGTAAAAAAAAAAGTAAAATTACACAAAAATGTTTACAATTACAGACTAGCTTTTTACAAAAAATGGGAATAACCTGAAATTTCTTAAGAGAAGTATGTGGAATTGTACCAATATTTTTGCTTCTTACTAAATGTTTTGTGTATTTGTAGATCTGCTGTGATCTGCAAGTTGTGATGCATATGTATAAATGATTAACTAAGGCGTAATATTGTTCAAATTGCACTTATTTTTCATAAAAATTTCCAGGTTCATATTTGTTCATGTTATGTTTAAGTATGGTTCGTAGATGTAAACATTTTCATTATGGAATTTGAATTTTTACACTCAAAAACATCGAAAAAACTTTGGAGTTGACATTATTTATAAGTTCTTATCCTATTATTTATATTATTTTACTGGTTCCGGCCCACTATATATCACATTAGGCTGTATGTGGCCCCTGAACTAAAATGAGTTTGACACCCCTGATTTGGCCGCTGATATGTTGGACTTAAAAACACTGAGCAGACAGAGGCAAAACATACAGAATTAAAGTCATTTATTAGTTTTCTGAAGAACTTATATTGTATTTATGGTTATTAGTTTGCACGTTTGAAGTGACATTTCTAAATCTATGGATTTTTCCTGAGAACCCAACAAATAGACTGACCCGAAATTACACTTTTATACATTTTTTGAAGTTCATGTACTATATTTATGGTGATTAGTTTATATGTTTGAAGTGACATTTCTAAATCTTTGGAATTTTCTTGGTAACCCAGTAAATAGACTGACCTGAAATCACACGTTTATAAATTTTTTGAAGCTCTTATATATTATTAGTTTGTATGTTTGAAGTTACATTTCTAAATCTGCGGATTTTTTGATAACCCAGCAAATAGACTGACCCGAAATCACACGTTTATAAATTTTTTGAAGCTCTTATATATTATTAGTTTGTATGTTTGAAGTTACATTTCTAAATCTGCGGATTTTTTGATAACCCAGCAAATAGACTGACCCGAAATCACACTTTTATATATTTTTTGAAGTTCTTATATTGTATTTATGGTTCCTGGTTTGTACGTTTGCAGTGACATGTCTAAATCTGTGGATTTTCTTGATAACCAACAAATAGACTGACCCGAAATCAGACTTTTTTGCCAACAATAAAAACAATATGGCGTTTTCACCAAGTTGTGCTTCTATACAATTTTCCATTAACATTATGCTCACATTCAATGCAAATGTTTTGCATTTCCAGTTAGAAATTACCACTTATAACTATTCAAGTACATCGTACTGAATGGTATATAAAAGGTGATTAATAGCAAAATATAATACATAAAAGTTTACATATTTAGGTCTACACTGAATTAGGCTACATTCAGACTGCAGACAAATGTCTCCCAAATCCTATTTTTTTTACCCATATGTGACCTGCATCTGATCTGTTAAAGACAGTTTGAACAGCACAAATCCGATTTTTTGAAATCCGACCCAGGCCACTTTCATTTGTGGTCCTAAATCTGATACGTATCTGATATTTTGCAATGCGACTTCAGTCTGAATGGTCAGGTAGCATTTATCCAACCTTTACATCACTGAAATGCAACAAAGGTCACAATTCTACATCCCAGTAGGAGGAGCAGCGGGAAAAACATATTTATTTCCGTAAACACAGTGCGTGCCTGCGTGGTCACGTATACGTCAGGACCTCTTTTGCGCATTCAGTTCATACTGAAAACTGATAGAAGTTGCATTTAATGTGTAAAATGAATGAGCACACAAAAAAAATTGGATTTCACCAAAAAATCTGAATTGTGCATTAAGACCTGCTGTCTCAACGTAGTCTAAATGTTCAGTGATAATAGTTTTAATTGGAACCTTTGGGGTTTTATTCATAAAATGAACATTTTATTGAGAAAAGGCGCAAGTAAAAGGATAAAACAATGGGAGAATGATTAATGGTACACATTATTATTCACTGGTAACTAATAGGACTAATAAATTAAACTAAAATCATACAATCCAGATCTTCTGGACCCGGATTGGTTTAAATACTGGATTCATATGTGATGAAGATGCTTAGTTGGTTGGAGATCATAGATACTTTATATCTTGTGTAAAAGTTTTGGCCAAAAGCTGATTCGATAGTGATGTTTATTTACTTATTCATTTAGTTACTGTTGTTGTTTATCCCCTTTAGACCTGTGTTATTTGTATTTATACTCTTTTTTTTTTTTTTTTTTACAACCACAGATATGTTCATTTCTTAAGTCTTTGTAGCGCTTTAATGGAACCAACTTTAATATAACACAACAGATTAGTAAGTGAATGGGGTCTTATTTAGCCAATAAATCAGTTCATCCCTACGTTTTCTTCTGTAACAATCTATAGGTCATGTAGTTCTTCGGTGTTTACACATGGACCTTCAGTCATTTCCATGACATCAGCAGTGTTTTCACTCCTGACAGCTGTTACCAGTCGACTTACTTGAGGAAGTATCTCTGTCCGGAGGCGGTCTTGGCCATCTCCCACCCCGGGGGCAGGGGCACGTCGTCAGGGATCTCATACGAGGACTGACGGAGGTGCTGGGGGGAGGCACCTGCTGAGGCCATACCGGACAGGGAGCCCCCGGACACGGCCCCCAGCTGCAGGGAGGCTGGGGATGAATGTGCCCGGATGTGGTGGGGGGTGAGGGTCCCTCCGGTCCCGGCGTCGGTGCTGGCCTGGGGGGGGCAAGAGACGCTCAGTGTGAATACAGCCCTATAGTTTATAACAATCTGACTATATAATCCACATTAGGGATGTAACGATTACCGGTATAACGATAAACCGCCGTAACATTACCGACGGTTAGTATTACCGTTTAAATTCTAATTATCATGATAACCGTGTTTGATTACCGCACTTTTAGGGCAGAAAACGTCTATGTAAAGATCTGCTTTTATGTCAAATATTTAGTATAGTTTTAATTTATTACAATTTTAACGTTATATACCTAATATTTGGAGCCAATATTCACTTTTAAAGTCTTTGAAAAGGTTCGATAAGCATCTTTGTGTTATTTATGCAATAAGTCATATACATTTTTTAAATCGGATTTTATATATTTTGTGTGTTTTTGTCCTTTTGTGTTGATGTAGTAGGTTAAAGTGAAAAAATTATACGCAGATTAGATAGAAAAACAGATCCCAAACATGGGTATAGTAAACATTTGTTTATATAGTATATAAAGGCAAAATCAAAAGGACTGAAAAACGGACAAAATAGGCTCAGACCACCAAGGGTTAAATATTTGAGTGTTTCTGCAACAGAAGGTACATTGTGCCAATTATTTTATTAGTTGTTTTTTTTTAAATACAACTTGGTTAAATTATTTCAGTGTGTGTATAAGTACTTTTTGAACATTTTGAGCACAATTTCAACAATACCGTGATAATAATGATAACTGTGATACGAAATTTTCGTATCGTTACATCCCTAATACATATGTTTACATTTTAGATGATTATGAAAAGTGATAACTCTGTTAAAAACCGCAAGGAGCTGCACTGTAAAGAAAAAATCCTGTTGTTTTTACGGAAAAAAAACTGGCAGCTGTGGTTTCCAGAACAATACTGTAAAAAACACATCCAACTGTAAACATATTTATGGAGTAACATGTAGATTTAACATTTTAAACATGTAGATTTAACAGGTAAACTGCACTTATTCAGTGCATTTTCTACACCTTCATGGTGTCCAAAGCCACCAGGTCAATTTAGGGTTCAGTGTCTTCCATGGACACTTTGACATCTGGATAGTCTGAACCAGGATTCGAACCACCAACCCTTTGGTTATTGGACGAGCCGCTCTACCGACCCATTCATTTACAAATTTAAAATGTTAAATTGTTAAATGTTCAGTTTTTTTTTTTAATAACTTTTTTTATTTAAAAAAAAAAAAAGCTGTTATTTCAACATTATGGTCTTTGCAATTTAAACGGCATTACACTCTTTTTCAATTTCCAGTTTTATTTTCTAAAAACAATAGAAATACATAATTTCTACATACAAATCTGGTTTTGTTCACATACTCTTCCTGTAAAAACTACAGCTATATTTGATTTAATCGTTAACACAAAAATCTTTTCAAATAAACAACTTCGCTTTGTATTGTCACTTCCAGTTTTTTTATGTTGCAATTTTACAACTTTTTGGTGTTAATTCTACAGTCATTTTTACAGTGTGGAAATTAAAGCTGGAAAAACTGATTCAGAAAAGTTAAAAAAAAAACAAAAAAAAAAACACAACACATACAACACATTCCAATCCCTTTATACATATTATAATCAGCACATATTTATGCTGACATATTCTACTCATATACGTGTGGAGGCAAGTTCTGCTGTTGTTTGCATGAGGAGGGGGATCCCAGGCCTGTGTGGGACAGACAGCGCAGACTCACCGCACTACGCATGCGCCCTGCTGGCACAAAAAAAAAAAAAAAAAAAACTACTGACACCAAAAGCAACAGTTGTGGGGGGACGACAGGGAGAAGGGGGGGGGAGGAGTGTACACAGGAAAATTCAACCACCATCATGATTTCTTGAACGTAAATGAGCTTGTTTTGTTCGTTTGTTTGCTGTGATTTTCAACACAAACTGTAAAAACATCGAACGAATGTAGAACTACAGGAACGCAACCAAAACATACATGTCCCGTGTCATAAAAAAAAAAAAAAAAAAAAAATCACAATCACACATCCTGTAAAAGTTTAACAACTTTATGTGAGTGCATTAATATTCCATCAAAACCGTGGATGTTTTTTGTTTTGTTTTTTTTAATGATTAATTCCATGTCGGTTTGACTTTAAGGACGTTTTTACGCTTGTTTTCTTCCAGTTTGTGACTTTTACGCACAAAAAGGCCCGTGCGTAAAAGTGTAAAAGTGGCTATAAAAACAAGATTAGAACTTCTGGAGGAATGTTAGTGTGTCAGATGGAAAGAAAGTGTAAAAGTACAACAACATGAGTAAACACTGAAGGGGAGATTAACTCTTTTACTGCTAACATATCTGATAATAATAACAAAAAAAAAAAAAAAAGACGCTCCATCCGATCTTATACTCTGACATGGAACGGATCAAACTTTAATGCAAAGTGTTTTTCCCCAAACTTTGACAGAGTTATTGGAGTGAACCAGGAGCAGGCCTGAGCCCCCCACAGGATGGGCCTGGCTCGGATAGTGATTTCTGGGAAGGGGCAGAAGGGGAGACAGGGCGGGCTTACTTGTCTGGAATGGGACTTTGGTTCAGGAGGTTTGAAGAAGGAGTCTGGTAGCTTCCTCATCCTCATTGGCACCGACTGAGGCACGATAGTACTTTTGGGGTTCATCACGGCGTTAAAAAGCGCCTCCAGGTCTGTCTCAGAGTCGCCCCGGACGTGGACGATCTGGTGTCCGGCTGGAGGGTTATGCTGGCTCGGATCCATAGTCCCAAAGCAGGCGAAGAACTTTGTGTCTCCAAAAAAAAAAAAAAATTGCGTTCAGAAATAGAAAGTCACAGTAGGCGAAGTCAAACTATTTTCTCGCCTTTTATTTTCTTTTTAATCAGTCGAAAAACCTCGATGTGTGTCAGTAAAAGTGAGGCCGACTCATACTAAAGTTGAAAAGTCGAGGTGGTGGATTCTTCCAAAGTGTGTTAGCTGTCAAAAGCTCCAGTCAACCACAGCGTTTTCCTGTTGTTTTTTCTTGGCATACTTGTGAATGTAACAAAGCGCATATCTACTCCACAGTGGAATCTGTGTTGTCGTCCGGCCCAACTTTTCCAAAAAGAAAAAAAAAAAAAAAAAAAAAAAAGTAGACGCAGCCGCAAAAGTCGAAAACACCAACAAACGGTGCGTAAAAACCAACTCCAGATCGGTGCGTTTTATCCAAATGTCGCCTCTAAGGTGATATTTTTACAGGAAACACTCATAGTTTCGCCGCAGAAATCTCCGCAGCTCACTTTCTAGAAAAAAAAAAAAAAAAAGTTCAGCTCCAGTCGGGTCTAAACTTTGGGCAGGACATCAAACTTTATGACTCATGGGATGTGTGCTCCAGAGGCGGAGCTTGGCTTTAATTGGGGTAAGAGTCTTTAAAGGTACAGGCAGCCCGGACTGGGGGGGCTACAGCAGGGCCAGGGGCCTCCACTGCCAGCCCAATACACACATTCTATTAAAAAATACATACATACATACATAAAAATCTGCAGTATCGTTGCACAAATGGTGTAATGACAACAAAGTCTATTCTATTCTATTCTATTCTATTCTAATAAATAAATAAATAAAAAATCTGCAATTTTGATGCACAAATGATGTAATGACAACAAAGTCCATTCTATTCTATTCTATTCTAAAATAAATAAATAAAGATCTGCAATTTCGTTGCACAAATGGTGTAATGACAACAAAGCCTTTTCTATTCTATTCTATTTTTAAATAAATAAATAAATCTGGAATTTTGTTGCACAAATGGTGTAATCACAACAAAGTCTATTCTATTCTATTCTATTCTATTCTATTCTATTCTATTCTATTCTATTCTATTCTAATAAATAAATAAATAAAAAATCTGCAATTTTGATGCACAAATGATGTAATGACAACAAAGTCCATTCTATTCTATTCTATTCTATTCTAAAATAAATAAATAAAAATCTGCAATTTCGTTGCACAAATAGTGTAATGACAATGCCTATTCTATTCTATTCTATTCTATTCTATTCTATTCTATTCTAATAAATAAATAAATAAATAAATAAATCTACAATTTTGATGCACAAATGGTGTAATGACAACAATGCCTTTTCTATTCTATTCTATTCTATTCTATTCTATTCTATTCTATTCTATTCTATTCTATTCTTTTCTATTCTATTCTATTCTATTCTATTCCAGATTATTTTAGATCACTGTTTTCACTTTCAATCACTGTGCCCTGAAAAGTGTAAATACTCTACAACATTGACAATACATTTAGGTTTTTTTGTTTGTTTGTTTGTTTTAACAGATTTTTAAATCAGAAGTGTTTTGTTTACATCAGTGGTTTCCAATCTTTTTTGTCTCGTGACCCCATTTTAACATCATAAATGTCTGGCGACACCAGACATTCAAAACTAATACTTTCTTTTTTTTTTTGTTGCAAAAATTCATTTGTTTTTGGTCATGTAATAGTTTGCTATAATATGTTGCAAATAAACGTTAATTTTTAGACGACATGTAATCTATATAATGTATATTATTCTTGACGGAGGCAGAAAAGCCAGGCGTAGATTACTGCACAAAGTGAGAATTTTATTTTCCTTGGTCAGGATATGTACAGTCAGTGCAGCTTGGATTTACAAGGCTGACAATTAATACTGAACAAACAAGAACTCAAACTATGAATTATGAAAGAGCTGCAGCATCTGAAACTGACCACAATGAACATTTGACAGATAAACAGAACCACAGTGCTTCAGTTTCAGCTTCACAGTTTGTCATGTCTGTTATGAATTGGTATTGTCTCTGTCAACTCACCATATATTTTTATTAGTAAGTTTATTTGTTTGTTTGTTTATTTTTGTTTTTTATCAATCACTGGAAATTTCAGGTGACCCCATTTGAATTCCAGGTGACCTCACGTGGGGTCCCGACCCCAAGGTTGAAAAACACTGCTTTACAGTATTGGACAGGAAGTTTTTTTGGAGTAAGTCTATTAATGTTAATCTGGTTACTAACCCGCCTGTTTGGTTCTGTCTCTTTTTTGACTTTTTTTTGCTGTTGAATACTTGAATTTCCCTCAGGATTAATAAAGTATCTATCTATCTATCTATCTATCTATCTATCTATCTATCTATCTATCTATCTATCTATCTATCTATCTATCTATCTATCTATCTATCTATCTATCTATCTATCTATCTATCTATCTATCTATCTATCTATCTATCCTTTCCCAAACCACTGCAGTGCCTTTTGTTATTGTTTATGTGGGTCATGTGACCATCTCTTCATTCTCACACATTAATTAGATAATTAAAGACAACAATTGGTGAATTAAAGTGTTCCTTGTTTTACTGTCAATCCCTTGATTCCAGTCCGGACCCCTGTAGATCCCAGAGGAACCCACTTGGAAAAACACTGAGTGGTGAGTGGGCCCACTTGTGAGGGAAATGGAAAAGTACTGTGTTAAGTTTAAAAAGGAAATGCGATTTACATTCACGGTTCAACATTTACTGAGGAACTAAACATGTCCTTTTGAGACAGAGATGCATTTTTGTCCACCGTGGGGGACAAGAGTGAAAAAGTAAAGAAAAGTAAGAAAGAGAGAAAAGTAGAAAGTGTCCACTGCAATGCGTATTCCATAAAAAAATACTAAAATCTGTAAAAAAAAAAAAATTAAAAAAAAATAAAATAAATAAATAAATAAAATATTGCATTATGCTGTTTTATTTATTGTAAAAAAAAAAAAAAACTTTTATTTTCCTTGATTATAATAATAATAATAATAATAATAATAATAATAATAATAATTATTATTATTATTATTATTATTATTATTATTATTATTATTATTACCTTTATTTAACCAGGAAAAAAGCTCATTGTGGTAAAAATCTCTTTTACAACAGTGTTCTGGTCAAGACAGCAGAAGTTACACAAAATTTAAATCACATCCAGACGTCCACACTGAAAAATATACAAAAAAACACAATAAAAGTGGGTTCTAAAACCGTGCATAAAACACTAAACTGAGAACATACATATAAAACCCCATCAGTTATTACAAATATAACAATAACGTTCCTTAAAAGCATCTCAAAGCAGAACCTGATTCATTTCGTTAGAGAAACATCTCCATCCAGACTGATCCTTTTCCCACTGATTTTTTAAAAATCTTTGAATGTATTTAACCCATAAAAACCCAAACGACCAAAACCATCTACTGATCTAAACTGTTTAACACCTGTTGATCCACTAATCCTATCAATACATGGAAATATTTGGTGTAAAATACAGTTTGTCATCTTTTCATGGTCATCAGATATGACCCATTTGGACGTTCAGAGGCTCCGTAGTTGCCGTGGAAACACAGTCATCTTCTACAACATTGATTCACCAGTAAAACCCATGGAGTTGGATCAATGACAGTGGATGGAGACACTTGTTTTTATGTTTAATTAATGATAGATTTTACTTTTTCTTCAGTTTTTTTCTGTTTTGATATAATAACCTTTAAATTGACTGAGTTTTCATGAATATCTAGATCAAACATTGGAAATTAAATATAGGACAATACATGATTTGTAGTTAAAAAAAAAAAAAATACAGAGGATAATATCATCATAAATGAAAAAAAAAAATTATCGGGGAACTGCTACAAAAGTAGCAATGGAGTTGGATCAGTAACAGTGGATGGACACACTTGGTTTATGTTCAGTTGATGATATCTTTGCTAAAAACGTTAATTTTTCTTCAGTTTTTTTTTCTGTTTCTGATACAATAATCTTGGAATTGACTGAGTTTTAATGAATATCTATGTCAAATATAGGAAATTAAACATAGGAAAATACATGATTTACAGTAAAAAAATGCAAAATACACTGGATAATATTACAATAAATGAAAAAAAAATTCATCTGGGAACTACCACAAAAGTAGCACTGGAATTGGATCAATGACAGTGAATGGACACACTTGGTTTATATTCAGTTAATGATAGATTTTGCTGAAAAAGTCACTTTTTCCTTCAGATTTCTCTGTTTTGATGTAATAATTGTTGAGTTTATTCTGAGTCTTTGTGAACATGTAAATTAAATATAGAAAAATATAGTGAAACCTGCCAAACACAGAGGATAATATTATAAAAAAATTATGATATATCACTTAAGGACGGTTAAAAAGAGAGAAAAATTCATTTAGGAACTGACACAAAAGTATCAATATATACTTCTTTCCAACAGATATAGACCAGTAAATATGATGGAAGCAGATCTAACAAATACTAAATGTTGCCAATAAAATCAAATTAAATGAACACATTTTTATATTTTTCTACTTTTACAATTATGTGTATCTTCTGTTTTCCAGGATTCAGTGTTTTAATAAAATAACAGACTATATATGCGTTTTTTACTCCTTCCTTTCTTTCCTTTTTTTTTTTTTTTTTTTTTTTTTTTTTTTACAGTGCTCATGAAAAGTAGATCCATGGAGTTCCCACAATTGTTATGCAAATGAGGCCCCTCTTCCATTGAGAAATCATTTTGTCAAGATCCACTCTCTTTGGATACAGAGGCTCTGTTTCAACCTTTTTTCCCATACATCCACTGAATGAATGATTATGAAGGCCTATTTAATTCCCGCAGACACTGTAAAGCCCCGACGAACAGATTAAAGAGGCGTGTTGTCAGTCACACATGCAGATTCAAACACATGATGCACATTTCACTCACTTCTATTCCATCCTATTAACCCATAAAGACCCAAATATCAAAACCATCTACTGATCTAAACTGTTTAACACCTGTTGATCCAATAATCCTATCAATACGTGGAAATAATTGGTGTAAAATACAGTTTGTCATCTTTTCATGGTCGTCAGATATGACCCATTTGGACGTTCAGAGGCTCCGTAGTTACCGTGGAAACACCATCATCTTCTACAACATTGGTTCACCAGTAAAACCCGTGGAGTTGGATCAATGACAGTGGATGGAGACACTTGTCTGATGTTCAGTTATTGATAGGTTTGACTAAAAAAGTCAGTTTTCTCCGTTTTGATATAATAACCTCGGAATTTACTCTGAGCTTTTATAAACATCTGCATGATTTTCAATGAAAAATGCAAAAGAGGAAAATATGTCGGAGGATAATATTATAATAAATGCTGATAAATCACTTAGAAAGGAAAAAACTAAAATCCATGTAGTTGTAGATGCTTTGATTTAGTTCAGTTAATGATATATTTTGCCGAAAAAGTCACTTATTGTTCAGTTTTCTCCATTTTGATATAATATAATATAATATAATATAATATAATGAGCTTTTATGAACATTTACATGATCAGTGAATTAAATATAAGAAAGTACATAAATTAACACTGAAAAAAAAACTCAAAATAAAGAGGATAAAATTACAGTAAATGGTGATAAATCACTTAGAAACATTAAATGTAGAGGAAAATCCAAATAGTTTTAGGTCTCAAAGGAAGATTCATTCCATTAAAAAAATCATCAAGTCTGGAGATAAATTACACTGGACAAGAAAGAGAAAAAACTGTATCTGAAAGAGATTTAAAGCTGTTGTAAAAAACAAAAACAAACTAACAAAAAAAAACTCACAAACAAACATGCTGTTGTAGATATTTGTTTTTTAGTTCAGTTAATGATATATTTTGCAGAAAAAGTCACTTTTTCTTAAATTTTCTCCATTTTGATATAATAACGTATGCATTTATTTTGAGTTTTAATCAACAGCTACATAATCAGTGAATTAAATATAAGAAAGTACATGATTTACACTGAGAAAAACGCAAAATATAGAGGATAATATTACAATAATTGCAGATAAATCACTTAGAAATGTTAAATATAGAGGAAAAATCCATTTGGAAGTCACCACGGAACAGTTTTAGGTCTCAAAGGGTTAAGGAAGATTCATCCCATTAAGAAATCATCACATTTGGAGATAAATTTCACTGAACATATAGAGAAAAAACTGTATCTGAAAGACATTTAAAGCTGTAGTAAAAAACAAACAAACGTGTAGTTGTAAGTATTTGTTTTTTTAGTTCAGTTGATATAGTTTGCTGAAAAAGTCACTCTTTCTTAAATTTTCTGCGTTTTGATAGAATAACCTTTGAATTTACTCTGAGCTTTTATGAACATCTACATGATCAGTGAAATAATATAAGAAAGTCCATGATTTACACTGAAAAAACTCAAAATAAAGAGAATAATATTACAACGAATGGTGATAAATCACTTAGAAATGTTAAATGTAGAAGAAAAATCCATTTGAAAGTCACCACGGAACAGTTTTAGATCTCAAAGGGTTAAGGAAGATTGATCCCATTAAGAAATTATCCCATTTGGAGATAAATTTCACTGAACAAGAAAGAGAAAAAACTGCATCTGAAAGAGATTCAGCCGTAGTAAAAGAAAAAAAAAACCCAAAACATGTAGTTGTAGATGCTTGTTTTTTGTTCAGCTGATGATACATTTTGCCAAAATAGTCACTTTTTCTTCAGTTTTTTTCCGTTTTGATGTAATAACCTATGAATTTACTCTGAGATTTGATGAACATCTACATAATCAGTGAATTAAATATAAGAAAGTACATGATTTACACTGAAAAAACTCAAAATATAGAGGATAATATTATAGAAAAATGCTGATGAATCACTTAGAAATATAGGAAAATCCATTTGGAAGTCACCACAAAAATACTTTTAGGTCTCACAGGGTTAAAGAAGATTGATCCCATTAAGAAATTATCACATTTGGAGATACATTTGACTGAACAAGAAAGAGAAAAAACTGCATCTGAAAGAGATTTAAAGCTGTAGTAAAAACAAAACAAAACAAAACAAAAAAACATGCAGTTGTAGATTGTAGTAGTTGTAGTATTTTGCCAAAAAAAGTCACTTTTTCTTCACTTTTCTCAGTTTTGATATAATAAACTTTGAATTCACTCTGAGCTTTTATGAAGATCTACATGATCAGTGAATTAAATACAAGAAAGTACATGATTTACACTGAAAAAACTAAAAATAGAGTGGATAAAATTACAGTAAATGGTGATAAATGACTTAGAAATGTTAAATATAGGGGAAAATCCATTTGGAAGCCACCACGGAACAGTTTTAGGTCTCAAAGAGTTAAGGAGGATTGATCCTATTAAGAAATTATCACATTTGGGGATAAATTCTCTGGACTTATAGCGAAAAAACTGTATCTGAAAGAGATTTAAAGCTGTAGTAAAAAAACAAAAAAACAAAACAAAACAAAACTAGAAGCACTCGGAGAGCGCAGACCTCCGCCAAGGCTGATCAGTGGGCCCCCCCGTGGGCCCCCCCACCCCCGATCACCCCCAAAAGTTAATCATTTCTTCCTTATCCCATTTCCAACAAACCCTGAAAATTTCAT
Organism: Sphaeramia orbicularis; assembly: GCF_902148855.1. NCBI lineage: Eukaryota > Metazoa > Chordata > Actinopteri > Kurtiformes > Apogonidae > Sphaeramia > Sphaeramia orbicularis. Next base: position 40,060,891 of record NC_043969.1, read on the forward strand.
CAAAATCTGTCCATAACTTTTTGAGTTATGTTGCACACTAACGGACAGACAAACAGACAAACAAACCCTGGCAAAAACATAACCTCCTTGGCGGAGGTAACAAAAAAAAACATGCAGTTGTAGATTGCAGTAAAGTCTACTCTCGTTATACCGCCAACTTCCGTTCACGGCCAAATTGGCGGTATAGCGAAAATGGCGGTACAACGGGTTGCGTCCATAATGTGCATGTCTTTACTATATGATGTCTGTGCTGCCTCCGTTAACCCGTTCTAATTGCGTTTCTAAATAAATCTTGATTCTGTTATGTTGTAAGGGATCATTTAAAGTGGGGAAACATTTTAAGCATTATTATACCGTGTCAGGAAATGACACCCCATCATCTTGAGGCTTTGGCTTAATCCCACGTCCTCTTCCCGACATCCTGACCTACTGAGTGTTCTGCGATAAATGAACGGTGGCCGTTCCGTAGACCTACTCGTAGCTTGTCGCGATCAGCATCTGGCGCGTTTGTTTCAGTGCATTGTTAAAATTTATGTGTACTCGATGGCAATCACGCTGGCGGTATAACGGTCGGGAAATCAATGGTATAAGTGTTGTTTGTGCATGGAACTGGGCTGGCGGATGGCGATAGGCGGAAATGGCGGTAGCTAATGGAATAATGTATTGGGGATTTTTGTGCAATGGTTTTGGTCGGCGGTGAGCGAAAATGGCGGTATAACGGCGGGCGGTTTAACAAGAGTAGACTGTAGTTGTAGTATTTTGCCAAAAAAGTCACTTTTTCTTCATTTTTCTCAGTTTTGATATAATAAACTTTGAATTTACTCTGAGCTTTTATGAACACTTACATAATCAGTGAATTAAATATAAGAAAGTACATGATTTACAATGAAAAAACTCAAAACTAGACTAGAAGCACTCGGAGAGCGCAGACCTCCGCCAAGGCTGATCAGTGGCCCCCCCCCATGGGCCCCCCCACGCCAAGGAGGTTATGTTTTTGCCAGGGTTTGTTTGTTTGTTTGTTTGTTTGTCTGTCTGTCTGTCTGTTTGTCTGTCCGTTAGTGTGCAACATAACTCAAAAAGTTATGGACAGATTTTGATGAAATTTTCTGGTCTGCGCCCCCTCCCCCCCCCCTCCCCCCCCCGTGGGCCCCCCCACCCCCGATCACCACCAAAATTTAATCATTTCTTCCTTATCCCATTTCCAACAAACCCTGAAAATTTCATCAAAATCTGTCCATAAGTTTTTGAGTTATGTTGCACACTAACGGACAGACAAACAGACAAACAAACAAACAAACAAACAAACAAACAAACAAACAAACAAACAAACAAACAAACCCTGGCAAAAACATAACCTCCTTGGCGGAGGTAATAAAGAGGATAATATTACAGTAAATGCTGATAAATGACTTAAAATGGAAGTGCCACCACAGAAGTATGACTGGGCCTTCATGGGTTAAGTACAGTCGGTGTCCTAGTTGTGATGGTAGGGCTGTTTGTTCCATGATGGGAGGACTTTTTCATGTCCGTGCCTGCTTACTAATCCTGCGACAGTCCCACATATTTGGACGTATGAATGAAACCTTCTGTGCACGCACGCTGACAGTCAAGAAATGTCCATTGTTTGGGTGAAAGTGGTCATTTTCACATCATTGTAACGCACTCAGACACATTAAAGAGATAGACTGCATGCCCGCCCCCCCCGTCCCCCCTAACTGAGGGGACCACCCACTTAGTCTGGTCCCTTTTGGTCAACATGTCCTCTGATCATCTTCTCTGCTTTGGTTTGGTTGGACGCTGCTGTCGGATGTAAACACCTCAGAGTCTGTGGGTTCCAGAGTGTAGTCGCTGTAAACGGCTCATTCTGCTGTTATTATTATGGTCACATGTGGTGACGTAGAGTGTTCCTGCAGCCCAGGAGGGCAGATGGGGGTTAGAGTGCCCCCTACAGGGACCAGCAGGTGGAGGTTCTCATAAACAAACAAACAATGACTTAACCCTTAAAGACCTGAAACTATTTTAGTACTGACTTCCAAGTGGATTTAACAGATTTATCATTTAACAAGTGATTTATCAGCATTTATTATAATATTATACTGTTATATAGTTTCCCATGTTGTGTTTTTCAGTGAAAATTATGTGTAAAAGCAAGGAAATTAAAGGTTATTTTATCAGAACAGACAAAACTGAACAAAAAGTGTGTGTACCTACAACTACACAGGTTTAGTTGTTTTTTGTTTTTTATTCTAAGCGATTTATTAGCTTTTTTTTTTTATAATACTATCCTCTGATAAAGTTTTGTATTTTTCAGGTAAAATCATGCATAAAAGCAAGGAAATTCAAAGGTTATTACATCAGAATAGAGAAAACTGAACAAAAAGTGACTGTTCTGTGGAAATATATAATCAGTTGAATTAAATAACAAGCATCTATAACTAGGTTTTAGTAGTTTTTTTTTTTTTTTTCCTCAGTGATTTCTCAGCATTTATTATAATATTATACTGTTATATAGTTTCCCATGTTGTATTTTTCAGTGAAAATTATGTGTAAAAGCAAGGAAATTAAAGATTATTATATCAGAACAGACAAAACTGAACAAAAAGTGAGTGTACCTACAACTACACAGGTTTAGTTGTTTTTTTGTTTTTTTTTAATTCTAAGTGATTTATCAGCATTTATTGTAATATTATCCTCTGATATAGTTCACCATTTTGGATTTTTCAGTTAAAATTATGCATAAAAGCAAGGGAATTCAAAGGTTATTACATCAGAATAGAGAAAACTGAACAAAAAGTGATTGTTTTGGGGAAAGATATCATCAGCTGAATTAAATAACAAGTACCTACAACTACATAGATATTAGTTTTTTTATTCTAAGTGATTTATCAGCATTTATTCTCATATTATCCTCTGATTAATTTTCCCATTTTGGAATTTTTAGTTAAAATTATGCATAAAAGCAAGGGAATTCAAAGGTTATTATGTCAGAACAGACAAAACTCAACAAAAAGTGACTTTTTTGGGGGAACTTCATCATCAACTGAATTAAATAACAAGCATCTATAACTAGGTTTTAGTAGGGGGTTTTTTTTGTTTGTTTTTCTAAGTGATTTCTCAGCATTTATTATATTATACTATAATATATTTTCCTCTTTTGCATTTTTCAGTGAATGGGTTTTAGTGCTTTTTTTTTTTTTTTTTTTTTTTTTTACTACAGCTTTAGCTTCTTTTCAGATGCAGTTTTTTTTCTCTTTCTTGTTCAGTGAAATTTTTCCTCTACATTTAACAATTAACAGGTGATTTATCAGCATTTATTGTAATATTATATTGTTATATAGTTTCCCATGTTGTATTTTTCAGTGAAAATTATGTGTAAAAGCAAGGAAATTAAAGGTTATTTTATCAGAACAGACAAAACCGAACAAAAAGTGGCTGTACCTACAACTACACAGGTTTAGTTGTTTTTTGTTTTGTTTTTTTATTGTAAGTGATTTATCAGCATTTATTCTAATATTATCCTCTGATATAGTTCACCATTTTGGATTTTTCAGTTAAAATTATGCATAAAAGCAAGGGAATTCAAAGGTTATGATATCCAAACAGACAAAACTGAACAAAAAGTGACTTTTTTGGGGAAATATATCGTCAAATGAGTTAAATAAGCATCTACAACTAGGTTTTAGTTGTTTTTTTTTTTTTTTTTTTTTTTTTTTTAAGTGATTTATCAGCATTTATTTTAATACGAATGGGTGGGTTTTAGTGCTTTTTTTTTTTTTTTTTAACTACAGCTTTAGTTCCTTTTCAGATACAGTTTTTTTCTCTTTCTCGTTCAGTGAAATTTATCTCCACATATAATGAGTTCCTCATGGAATCAATCCTCCTGAACCCTCTGAGACCTAAAGCTGTTTAGTGGTGACTTCCAAATGGATTTTTCCTCTACATTTAACATTAACAAGTCATTTATCAGCATTTATTATTATATTATACTGAAATATATTTTAACATTTTGTATTTTTCAGTGAAAATTATGCATAAAAACAAGGAAATGAACGTTTATTTTATCAGAACAGAGAAAACTGAACAAAAAGTGGCTGTACCTACAACTACACAGGTTAAATTGTTTTTTGTTTTTTTTATTCTAAGTGATTTATCAGCATTTATTATTATATTCTCTGCTGATATATTTTCCCATTTTGGATTTTTCAGTGAAAATTATGCATAAAAGCATAACCCTAACCCTAACCCAATGAGATCGCAGCGTCACAGAACGCCTGCCAATGAGATCGCAGCGTCACAGAACATCAGCCAATGGGAGCGCAGCATCCCAGAACATCAGCCAATGAGACAGAGGCATCACAGAACGCGAGCAAATGAGATAGCATCGTCACAGAATGCCAGCCAATGAGATCGCATCGTCACAGAACGTCAGCCAATGAGATCGCAGCGTCACAGAACGTCAGCCAATGAGAGAGAAGCATCACAGAACACCAGCCAATGAGAGAGAAGCGTCACAGAACACCAGCCAATGAGAGAGAAGCGTCACAGAACAACAGCCAATGAGATCGCCTCGTCACAGAACGTCAGCCAATGGGATCGCAGCGTCACAGAACGTCAGCCAATGAGAGAGAACCGTCACAGAACACCAGCCAATGAGAGCGCAGCGTCACAGAACGTCAGCCAATGAAATTGCAACGTCACAAAACACCAGCCAATGGGAGCGCAGCGTCACACAACGCCAGCCAATGGGAGTGCAGCGTCACAGAACGTCAGCCAATGGGAGCGCAGCGTCACAGAACGTCAGCCAATGGGATCGCAGCGTCACAGAACGTCAGCCAATGGGAGCGCAGCGTCACAGAACGCCAGCCAAAGGGAGCGCAGCATCACAGAACGTCAACCAATGGGATCGCAGCGTCCCAGAACGTCAGCCAATGGGAGAGAAGCGTCACAGAACAACAGCCAATGAGAGTGCAGCATCACAGAACGTCAGCCAATGAGATTGCAGCGTCACATAACGTCAGCCAATGGGAGCGCAGCGTCACAGAACGTCAGGCAATGGGAGCGCAGTGTCACAGAACGTCAGCCAATGAGAGAGAATCGTCACAGAACGTCAGGCAATGGGAGCGCAGCGTCACAGAAAGCCAGCCAATGAGATCGCAGTGTCACAGAACGTCAGCCAATGAGAGAGAATCGTCACAGAACGTCAGGCAATGAGAGAGAACCGTCACAGAACGTCAGCCAATGAGATCGCAGTGTTGCAGAACGCCAGCCAATGGGAGCGCAGCATCACAGAACGCCAGCCAATGGGAGCGCAGCGTCACAGAACGCCAGCCAATGAGAGAGAAGCGTAACAAATCTTCAGCGAATGGGAGCGCAGCGTCACAGAACGTCAGCCAATGAGAGCGCAGTGCCACAGAACGTCAGCCAATGAGAGCGCAGCGTCACAGAACGTCAGCCAATGAGAGCGCAGCGTCACAGAACGTCAGCCAATGAGAGCGCAGTGTCACAGAACGTCAGCCAATGAGAGAGAAGCGTCAGAAAACGTCAGTGAATGAGATCACAGCATCACAGAACATCAGCACAGTAAATTTCCCCTCAAACCCAATAAAAATTCGATCTTTGCAACCATCTGTGGCATGTTCGCCCCGTTTTTTTTCCGTGCGTGTAAATAATTCAGTTTTACAAACGGGGACGACACCAGACCAGACACTGATTCTTTTACATGTTCAATGAGCTGTGAAGAAGTGTGACAACATACTGCAGATTAGGCTTCACAACAGACCAAACACAAGCTCCAACATGCGTGTGGCGGAATCGTCTGCACTTATTTTCAGGCCTCTTGCCCTTTCTTGTCGAGTTTCTGGGTGTTGTGCTGGTTCAGGCTTAAATGTCATTAAGCTCACCATTGTACAGTATAATGACTGGGAACGGGAACTGTCGGCTCAGGGCAACGGTTTACACACGAGTTAAAGGTCAGTCGCTGCTGCACAGATTCAGGCTAAATACGCTCAGGTTCAATATTCTGGACGTCTTTATTTACGTGAAAATCCCTCAGTTTTTTGCTTTTGGTGCATTAAATTAATAACAAAGAAGATTAAAGTGGGAAAAACAAAGTACAAACAGTTACTTACATACTTTGTTACTGTACCTAAGTAGAAGGTTTTTATTATAATATACTATTTTATATAAAATTACTTTTGTGGCAATTACAACAAAAAATATTTCTCTCTCTTTTTTTTATACAGTTCTTAAGTTTTTTTTTATCACCATATATTATATTATCCTTTGCATTTTGCATTTTTTAAAAGTGAAAATCAGTTATTTTCCTATATTTAATTCATTGATCATGGAGATGTTCATCAAAGCTCAGATTAAAGTTGAGGGTTTGTAGCGCCACATTATGTAATAACAGTGCAATAAGTAATAATTTAATGATTTTTCATTTTGTAATAAAATTCTTGAACGCGTTTTGCAATAAACTCTGCTGTATTTTGTAATAATTTATTACGTATTGTATCTTCCAGATTCCAGTGCACCAGTAAGTTTCTTGTCAGTTATACTTAATTAATGCAGCTTTTGTCTCTAGTTTACAAACACATTCTCCATTATAATGAATACAGTTACATTTGATTTAGGTTTGATCAATGAAACATCCTACTAGTTTTTTTTTTTTTTTAATGAATTCTAATTAAGCTGGAATGCTATGTTGTTTTGCTGGTATGATTGTTTTTCTAATCGAGGCATGAATTTTGATGGTTTATAACAAAACTCACCAAATTATTATATTTCCTTTAAAAATTTTGCATTTTGTAATAACTGTTGCAATATGTAATAAGTTATTCCAAAATGAGCCACAGTTTATTACATAATGTGTTCAAGAATTTTATAACAAAATACAGCACGTTTTTATAAAATGCGGTGAAAAATTATTACATTATTACATATTGCATCGTTATTACATAATGCGGCGCTACAGGGTTAGTAGGTCAGAAATACAGAAAACAGAAGAAAAAGTGTCTTTATCAGCAAAATCTATCATTAACTGAACATAAAACAAGTGTCATTGATCCAACTCCATGGGTTTTACTGGTGAATCAGTGTTATAGAAGATACAGGTGTTTCCATGGTAACTACAGAGCCTCTAAACGTCCAAATGGGTCATATCTGATGACCATGAAAAGATGAAAAACTGAATTTACACCAATTATTTACACGTATTGATAGGATTAGCACCTGCACAATGGTGTTACTTGCATGATTTTTTTTTTTTTTTTTTTTGTTCTTGTTTGTGATGTGCAAATAAATAAATACGAAATAGTAAATTTGTACTTCTATGTGAGTAGTTTTTAAAAATGAATTCTAATTGAGCTGGAATGCTTAATGTTGTTTTGCTGGTATGATTGTTTTTCCAATGAACGCATCAATTTTGATGGTTTATTACATAATTCACCAAATTATTATTTATATTACCTTTAAAAAAATGTGCTCCACCTGCATTTTGTAAGAACTGTTGCAATATGTAATAAGTTATTCCAAAATGAGCCAAAGTTTATTACATAATGCGTTCAAGAATTTTATAACAACATACAGCACGTTTTTATAAAATGAGGTGAAAAATTATTACATTATTACATAATGTGGCGCTAGAGGGGTACTAGGTCAGAAATACAGAAAACAGAAGAAAAAGGGACTTTATCAGCAAAATCTATCATTAACTGAACATAAAACAAGTGTCATTGATCCAACTCCATGGGTTTTACTGGTGAATTAGTGTTATAGAAGATACAGGTGTTTCCATGGTAACTACAGAGCCTCTAAACGTCCAAATGGGTCATATCTGACGATCGTTAAAAGATGACAAACTGTATTTTACACCAATTATTTACATGTATGGATAGGATTAGCACCTACACAATGGTGTTACTTGCATGATTTTTTTTTTTTTTTTTTTTTTTTTTTTTTTTTTGTGATGTGCAAATAAATGAATACGAAATAGTAAATTTGTACTTCCATTTGAGTAGTTTTTAAAATTGGATCCTAATTGAGCTGGAATGCTTAATGTTGTTTTGCTGGTATGATTGTTTTTCCAATGAACGCATCAATTTTGATGGTTTATTACATAATTCACCAAATTATTATTTATATTACCTTTAAAAAAAAAGTGCTCCACCTGCATTTTGTAATAACTGTTGCAATATGTGATAGATTATTCCAAAATGAGCCAAAGTTTATTACGTAATGCGTTCAAGAATTTTATAACAAAATACAGCATGTTATTATAAAATGAGGTGAAAAATTATTACATTATTACATAATGCGGCGCTAGAGGGGTACTAGGTCAGAAATACAGAAAACAGAAGAAAAAGTGTCTTTATCAGCAAAATCTATCATTAACTGAACATAAAACAAGTGTCATTGATCCAACTCCATGGGTTTTACTGGTGAATCAGTGTTATAGAAGATGACGGTGTTGCCATGGTAACTACGGAGCCTTTGAACGTCATATCTGACGACCATTAAAAGATGACAAACTGTATTTTGCACCAATTATTTACATGTATTGATAGGATTAGCACCTACACAATGGTGTTACTTGCATGATTTTTGTTCTTGTTGTTTGTGATGTGCAAATAAGTAAATACTAAATACTAAATTTGTACTTCTATGTGAGTAAAGAGTGTTTACTTTTACCCACAGGTCTTTGTAGATACACATTTTATTTTGTCACTTTTCATATAAACTGTGTTATCTCTGAAGTTGAAGCAGTAAAATCAAATGTGTGTTTTCCTGATCACCTTATGCCCGGTGGCTTTGAGCAGACATTGATGTGTCTCCTCATATATCTGCCGTGGACGTCTGTTGTCTCTCCTACTACAGAATCTCTTTTACTCGTCAAAAGGGCCTCTGCTGCAGGCGTCATCATCCACGAAAGCTGAGCTGGTGTTTTTTCTTCATTTGGGTGTAAGATGACAAGGAGGTAATGCAGCAGTGAGACATCATAGTCACATCATTGTTTACAAGTCCCTGTTGAAACACATGCAGAACCAGAAACCTGTAGTTAAAGAGGAGAAAAAAAGAAAAAAAAAAGTTTGATCACCGCTCAGAGCCTTGTCTCTTCAGATGTGTTTCAGGATCCTCCACGTCTCGGTGCAAGTCCTAGCAGGTATGGTAAAAGGCAAAAACAGACACGTCTGAGAAGGAGGTTCCACTCGACTCACATCGGTTAATCTGCAGCTTCTGGAAACCTGCTGTTTATGAGGCAACAAACACCAACATTCAGCCAATAATCAAGTGTTAATCATGAAAAACCAACTACGGAAGGAAAAATGCATAAATATACAACAGCGATAGGATATTACGAATACTTTTTTATGCACAGGATTGTATTTAACCAGTAAAAACCCACTGCTACTTTTTTTTGCGTTAGTTCCCAAATGAATTTTAATATAAGTTATACTTCTTCCCACCCCTTTTTGGGCATGTAAATGGAATTATTGTGCTTTTCTTCTGATAAGATTGTTATGATTCTTGATATTTGTATTATTATGAATGTTTTGCGAGTGCATATATGTTAAATTTCATTGCGTGTTCGGAATAAATCACTAAATCACTAAATTTTTCTCTCTATTTAACCTTTCTTTAGTGATTTATCACCATTTATCATAATATCATCATTTCTATTTTAACACATTTTAACACATTTTTACACATTTTACACATTTTAACACAACTGAAAAAGGAAGAAGCTGAAGCCGGAGGCTTATTTCTGCTTCTCCTATTTACATCCTTAGTCCATGTCCACACCTTAAGTTGCAACAGATAAATACTTAAACTTAAATTATACTACATTCAGTGTAATAAGTTATTTTGTAATCATATTACTTTCATAGCCCTTCATAATTTGACCAATTAAATTCTTTTTGAAACTCAACACTGAGCTACACAATTTCACTTCATCCTTCAATTCGTTCCATAGCTTGACACCAATAACTGAAACACTGTGATATTTAACATTTGTTCTTACTTTACATTTTTCAAACACAAACATCCCTCTTAAATTATAATGTCCTTCTCTTAACTTAAAAATTTTCTGAATATAAAAAGGAAGGTGTTTACTTTTAACGCGAAACATAAATTCCATTGTTTTTAAACATACAATGTCAAGAAATTTTAGTAAACCAGATTCTACAAAAAGTGGATTACTTGATTGGAGATAACCAGCTTTGTTTATGACTCTAATAGCTTTTTTTTGGAGTTTAATTATTGGGTCTAAATTAGTCTTCTACACATTGCCCCATATTTCCACACAGTATGACATATATGGCATTACAAGTGAACAATACAACATATGCAAACATTTTTTGCTTAACAAGTCTCGAGTTTTATAAAGAATCGCAACAGCTTTGGACATTTTTGCATTTCTTGTGAAAATCAGGTATTTTCCTATATTTTTTTTTATCAATCATGTAGTTTAACCCTTTAACCCCTGGAACATTATTTCAGGTAAACGTCTGTTTCAGGTTCATAAAAGCTGCTGTGAGTATGTGTTTGTTTTCCTTTTCTTCAGTGTTTTTTTTTTTTTTTTTTTTTACCGTGTGTTTTAGGGTCAAAATAGGGTGCAATAACAAAAAAAGACTAAGAGAGGAATTGAAGTTTGACAGGTTTTTACTAAATAAGGCCCTCAGAATGTACATCACTAAGAGATTTAGGATGTTGAACATGAGCTGTGAACTGGAACACACTGAACAACAAGGATTTGAGTTTTGTTCCAGTAATTTTTGTTTTGAGGCTCTTTTTTTCTAAATCAGTCCAGATGCTTTTTAGCACCTGGTTGAATTCCAATAAGCAATTACACGGTTAAAACGCAGTAGAAACACATTAGAAAAAATAAAGAAAAATCACCACCACAATGGAAACAACAGTAAAAACAAAAAAAGAAAACGTAGTAAAAATTGTCTAAACCATCTATTTTTATAGTGACTCGGTCTCATTCACTGCTCTGTGTTTTGCCTCCCATTACACCGGTGGTGGAGGTTGCGCTGAGCATGCTCAGATGTCTATGGAACGAACAAGGTTTCTTCTATCAGCATGTTTTGGAATTTTTCCTAGTTGAATTTATATGAATATTTAAAATAAATCATACATACAGAACGCTCACTACAGACACGTCAGGGGTTACAGGGTTAATCATCAGGCTGAGAATACATTTGAGGGTTATCACAGCGAAAACAGAGAGAACTTGACAAAAACTGACTTTTTAAGTAAAATCTATAAATTAAATGAACATAAAACAAGTGTCTCCATCTACTGTCATTGATCCAACCCAATGGGTTTTACTGGTGAATCAGTGTTGTAGAAGATGACGGTGTTTCTACGGTAACTATGAAGCATCTGAATGTCAAATGGGTCATATCTGACGACCATGAAAAGATGACAAACTGTATTTTACACCAATTAATTACATGTATTGATAGAATTAGTCGCTCTGAAGTTACGAAACATTTCAGATCGGTATAAATCAGGTATTTTCCTGTGTGTAATTGACTGATCATGTAGATATTCATAAAAGCTCAGATTAAAGTAGAGGGTTATTATATCAAAAATAGAGAGAACTGAAGAAAAAGTGATTTTTTTAGTCAAATCTATCATTAATTAAACACAAACCTAGTGTTTCCATCCACTATCACTGATCCAACTCCATGGGTTTTACTGGTGAATCAATGTTGTAGAAGATGACGGTGTTTCCACGGTAACTACAGAGCCTCTGAACGTCCAAATGGGTCATATCTGATGACCATGAAAAGACGACAAACTGTATTTTACACCAGTTATTTACATGGGTTGACAGAATTAGCGGAGGTATTAAACAGTTTAGATCAGACGATTTCAGTCGGTGAGGGATGTTTAAGTCTTTATGGCTTAATGATATATTTTGCTGGAAAAAGTCCCTTTTTCTCCAGTTTTCTCTGTTTTGACACAATAACCTATTTTTACTCTGAATTTTCATGAACATCTACATGATCAGTGAATTAAATACAGGGAAAACAAGTGGTGCCAGGCCCAACAAACCCCACCCCTCGCACGTATTGTAGCTTATTTTGGCATCGATCCAACTGATGTCATCATGTCTATGCATGTGCTGATGTCAGCATATCAACTGCCTCTATGTATGTGCCAAGTCTGAAGTAAATTGAAACAAAGGTGATGTTTTTGCAGACATGTGAAATCTTGCCCAATATTAGTAAATGGGAGATAAAAAAGATTTGAGCGTTGACCTACTGTTCCCAAAATGTAATCACATCTATTTGGGCTCACTGGCAATCAATAAACCCAATTTGGTATGAATTCAACCCGTAATTCTGCTGCTACAGACATTTGAAATTTTCCTCATTTTTAAGCAAATGGGAAAAAAAAAAAAAAAAAAGATTTGAAAAATTCCTAAAAAATTTGAATTTTGACCTACTTTTGCCAAAATGTAATCACATCTATTCTGGGTCACTCGCAATCTATAAACCCAATTTGGTATGGATTCAACCAATAGTTTTGCTGCTAAAGTGTTAACAAACAAACAAATAATAAATGCAATAAATGATTTATATGAAAAAAAAAAAAAAAAAAAGTGAAATAATGAAGATACTATAATAATAAATGGTCATAAATCACTTGAGAACGGTTAAGAAAAGTGGAAACTGCCAAAAAAGTAGCACTATGTCATTATGGGTTCATACAGAAACTGACAAAAGCATATGTGTGGTTATTACAACTTTACTAAACCAATAAAAACTAATGTTGGACTAGGACATTTACACAGCACTATTGTTTTGAGTGCTGTTCCAGTTTCAAGGATCTGATGTTCCACGTCTGATTTACTGTTGGTTTTCCTCCACTGGTGCCAGTCTGAATAAAACTGGACTGGTAGCAGGAGTACAGTTCAACACAGATGTAGTTCTAACAGAAGTCTGGAAGCCTTCAGGCACAAACTCACCTTGTAGAGCCAGAAGGTTGAGTTCTGCGCACAAGACGGAAGCACGCTTTCTAAAGCCGTCAAAGAGCCTTCGATGGTGCAACACTACTCTCTTTGAAACCGCTGCCAAACAAACAAATCCAGTGACTTAACAAAAACTTTATTCAGTCTGTTGCCAGTAGTTGTTTCAATACATAAAATAAATAGCGAATGAGAAATAAATAACAGTCTTATGCAAATGCGCACCGTTTGCAGCCACGTGTCAGGTTTTCATATTTGTGAAAAAATATGAATTGCAGTAAATTCTGGAGTTTTTAATAATCTACAGTACTGTGCAAAAGTCATATTACACCTTTAGTTTTGTTGTTTTTGCAGGGTTGACATGAATATATATACAGTGCTGGAAAAAAGTTTTTGGACACCCCATATATTTGTGATTTATTGAATTAAGAATCATTCCAAGTGTTGTTCTGTTCTCCAAAACCACGTGATGTTTTCTGCACATGCTCAGTTCCATCGAGGGCAAAACTGGACGTATCCAGGACGTGATATGCTGAAACTGTCAAGAATTTAGTTTTGTTATTGTTTTTCTTGTTCACAATAAAAATCTAAAAAAAAAAAAAAAAAAAAAAAAAGCATTTGTTTATGTACGTCTAATGCAGCAAAGACAAAAAAAAGTTCCTGCAAATATTTCATGATGTGTCTGAAAACTGTTTTCAACTACTTCATTAATTTCTTATTAGTTTTTCAATGAGAAAATATAGGCAATACGTTAACCCTTTCATGCCTAGTGGTCACTACAGTGGACAGCTATTCTCCAGCTGTTCTCTTGTATATTCATGGGTTTAGTTGTTTTAGTTCCATATCAGCCAACACAGTGGACACTTATGCATCATCTCATAAACTGCAATTCATACCATTACTGTAACTTCACTGTTCTTGATTGGTTCTTGAGTGGACATCAATTGTTAATTGTTATTTTTTGCATATTATTTCCATGAAGTGAGTAATAACTAGTATTAGAATATGTTAAAATGTGAGAAAACATCAGATTAGCTGCATTAACCCTTTCATGCATACTGGTCACTACAGTGGACAGCTATTCTACAGCTGTTCTCTTGTATATTCATGGATTTTGTAGTTCTTTTCGTTGTTTTTTTTTTTTTTTTTTTTTTTTTTTTTTTAACACATATGTTTATCAAAGTTTTAAGACACTACATATCTTTTCTGACATGAATTGGTAATATTATGTGGATCTCTCCTGAGCATAAACCCCCAGAATCACAAGCGTTACCCATAGTTTTCACACAATTTATCAGTAAATACATGTTTCTGTGCGTCAAAAATTAAACGCATGGTGTCCAGTTGAGTGGACATTTTTGCAACTTCATGAAAAATAGGTTCATAAGAATTTTTTTTTTTTTCATTATTTTATTTTTATGTATTTTAAAATTTTTAAAAAAATATTTTTATTTCATTTTTTTTTTTTTTTAATTTATTTTTCAGAAGAAAGTCTTCAGTCACATTGTTTTTTTCATGCCTAAAGAGGAATAAAAACACTCAAGAAAAATTTTTTGATGAAGGTTCTCATAATTCGTGCATGAAAGGGTTAAACATGGTTTCATTTCATTGTTTTCATATCACTTTATAATATCGGGTTTTAAATACATGTTTCTTTGCTTCAAGAATAAAATTCATGGTGTAGCTGAGTGGACATTTGTAAATCTATGGAGAAAAAAAACCCTTAATTTCATTGTTTTTTTCATGCCTAAGGAGGAATAAAAACACTCAAAAAAAAAAAAAAAAACTCAACTAAGGTTCTCATAATTCATGCATGAAAGGGTTAACAGCCTTAAAAGACACATGGAAAAATTGAACTAAACGCGTCGTAAAGGTTACAGTCATTATTTATCGTGACCTCTGACCCCGTGAAAAAAAGCAGCACAAACAAATAGAAACATCTGACATGTTGAATGAAACCTATTAGTGTAAATAATGTAATAAATCTCATATTGTCTGGACAAAAGGATTAAAGTCATGTTAAATACAAAGGGAGGTCACACTAAATATGACCACTTTGGTTTATAGAAGCTGTTTTTTCCCTGATACTTTAGTTTTTTCCTGCTGTACATACTTCACATATATCAGATTGGATCTAAATACACAGACAAATGCATAAGTGTGGACATTAGAACTTTATTAACCCGTAGAGACCCAGTGCTACTTTTAGTGCAGTTCCCAAATGAATTTTTCTCTATATTTAACCTCTAAGTGATTTACCAGCATTGATTGTAATATTATCCTTATTTTGTTTTTTTTTCCAGTGTAAATCATTTATCTTACATTATAAAAGGAACATGAACTCTGTCTGTGTGTCTTGGGCATCACACAAAATTCATAAAGAGCTGCAGTTTGGCATATTTTATGTATTTTTGGTCAAGGAAGAGACTAGCGAAAACGGCAAGTTGATAGGACTAATATTTTGGGAGATATTAGTAATTTTGGAATACAGTAGCCTCCCAATGGCCAATCACATTGCTATGCCCAGTATCAAAGAATCATCACTGAAGTGGGTTACCTAGCAACAGATAAACAACAGGGCCATATTGCCATGGTGTTAAATTTCATATGCAGAAACAGACATGCCAGCTGAGAGGTTATTCAACTGAAAATGCATGTAGAATTTACCAAGAATATAGGAAATATAAGAAAAATACAGGAGGGGAACCACGGGTCAACATGCTAGTTTTCCTCGATTTAATTCACTAATCGTGTAGATGTTCGTTAAAACTCAGAGTAAAGTTGAGGGTTAATATATCTAAAACAAGTGACTTTTTCAGCTAAATCTATCAATAACTGAACATAAACCTAGTGTTGTCATTCACAGTCATTGATCCAACTCCATGGGTTTTACTGGGGAATCAATGTTGTAGAAGATGATGTTGTTTCCATGGTAACTATGGAGCCTCTGAACGTCCAAATGGGACATATCTGATGACCATGAAAAGATGACAAACTGCATTTTACCTCAGTTATATACATGTATTGGTAGGATTAATGGATTGGAAATTATTAAATATTTTAGAGTGGAAAATTATTTTGGTTATATATAGATGTATTCTTGTTATGTACTGTATACATTAGTTGATTAGCCAAACCAAAACTGGGGTAAAACTATATCAGCTTGGCTTCTTCCCACTCCATTTTGGACATAAAGTGTAGTTTAAGAGCCAAAATGAAATAGTTGTACACTCTGTGACTTCTTTTTTTTTTTTCTTTTATTGGTTAAATTATTCACTACAAAATATTCAAAATATTCACCAGTAAAACCCATGGAGGCTTTCACTTTTTAAGTAAAGATATCAATAACTGTATAAACCCAGTGTGTCCATCCACTGTCATTGATAGAACTCCATGGGTTTTACTGGTGAATCAATGTTGTAGAAGATGACGGTGTTTTCATAGTAACTATGGCTCCTCTGAACGTCCATGAAAAGATGGCAAACTGCATTTTACACTAATTATTTACATGTATTGATTAGGGCTGGGCAAGTTAACGCGTTATTACCGCGTTAACGCATTCATTAAATAACGCAGACATTTTTTTTTTATCTCCCGTTAATGCCGTTCTGCCTTTCAAGCAAGTCTTAGTTCATTTATACATACGGACTCTTCTTTTGAAACTCATGCTTTTATTTTGGCGCTCCACACGCACTTCAAAACCAAACGCCGGTGCCGGTGTAGCTGAGAGGAGAAAACCGGCGAACTTTTCGGGTAATGCTGAATCAGACTTTGAGTAACTCCTGCAGAAGCAACGCCTGTATGTGTCAATCATTCTGTTGTTTGATAAATAATTTCACATGCAAACGTGCCGTTAGAAAAATGTTTATGACGTTATTTTGGATGTGTTAATTACAGTGTGTTATTAACATGTTTAAGCTAATTCGTTTATGCTAGCAGTCGCAGATAGGTTGCTAATTTTTTATGCAGGCTCATGTTAAGTTTATGTAAATTCATTGGTTGTGTTTAGGTATAATATGCCAGCCTTTGAACTAACCTTTACTTATTTACGATGTGATTAGCTCGATGCTAACTTGAGTGGGAAAATCCATAGACACGCTAACGATTAGCATTTACAGCTTAATTTAAGATTTACAACGTCTTTTTATCCAGCAACAAAGGTTCACATCAGATATATTTGATGCTATTCATTCTCACAACATCTGAACATAAAATACTCGCAGACAAACGTTTTTGGGGCCATACAAACAGAGTGAAAGAAACGTGTCTTCTTATGTCCGAATTGACTACAGTAACACCAGAAGGACAAAACATACATTAGTGACACTTATTCCGACCACTAGAGAGCCCCCTTTGCTCGCTTTGAACAACTGAACATCACATATTATTGGGCTTATTGGTATTAGTACTTATTAATGGGCTTAAGACTCCTGTCAATCACTCACAAGCGGATATAAAGTGGTGGGGAAAAGTACCGGTGTTTTACATGGACATTTTCATTTTAAATGTCTTCAGATGGTGAGGTTGAGAAGGACAAAGTTGTTTGGAAGTGCTGCAATGTGGAATTATTTTTTATCACCGGAGTACTTCAAGTCTGAAATATCACTGAAAGGAAATACACACTGTTGATGCTGGCAACCCCCCCCCCCCCCCCCCCCCCCCCCCCAATATAACTATGCGATTAATCACGATTAATCGCAAAAATCCACACGATTAATTGCGATTAAAAATTTTAATCGCTGCCCAGCACTAGTATTGATAGAATTTAGCAGGTATTAAATAATTTAGATCAGTAGATGGTTTGGGATCTTTATGGGTTAAACCAACAAACCTAAAGTTGGATTGTAGGACTTTTGCACAGGACTGTATTTCTAACTGTTTTATGACCATGTGTCCTCCTTGAAGCAGTTGGAAAGTACAAAAATAATGTGAATATCATTTTCCACATGTGGTTTTTATTTCTTTCTTGGACTTCTACTGCGAGCGTCTTTGTTCTTAAGCTACTCCATTAGGCACATTTTGTTTCGTAAGCGAATGATCCTACTTTAGTGGATAATAAAGTGCTCGGTTACAACGGGTATGAAGCACCGCTGGAAGTAAAAGCCGCTCTGGGCCGAGCGGCTGTAAGTCAAAATTTCTTGTGGTACTGAGAGCGGCTGGTAGATGAGGACGGATGATGTTTTTGATGGTTTTTGGCGTTCGCTTCTTTGGTCTGAAAACAGAGATAGAAGGCGAGGAATAAAACATATTTATCAAAGTCGGCCAAAATGTTGAAGCAGGTGGTGTTTTTGACTGGAAATCGTAGCTGTAGTTACCGTCGGAACATCAAGACGTACGAGGCCTCGCGAGGCAGCGGAGTGTTCCTGCACACCTGCAAACGCAAACACAGCAGTAAGTAGCAGAAAAAAAAAAAAAAACAACTGGACAGATACAGATGACGACAGGCTGATAAACATCCTGATCAACAGCCTTTACAAAGCGCTCACAGTACAGCTGCTGGTTTAGTCTGTCCAGGGAGAGGAGGATTTTCTGTTCTTCCACTGAAATGCTGCTAAATCCTTGTTGTTGGCCGCGCTGCAGCACTGTTCCAGGCCTCAGTGTTTGGGTTGTTTCTATGGCAGCCATAGCATCCCTGTCTTCCATTAGGCCGCCAGCGTGCACTCCATCACTGTGTAACTGGGCGGCGCTCTTTAAAGCTGCAACATCACATTCAACGCAGTCAGTCTTTTTTTTTTGTTTTGTTTTGTTTTGTTTCATATTTTTATTGAAGTGTATACAAGAGAATTAAAGGTACATATAAATACCAGGACACCCTGATGTCAACATTAACTGTGTTTGTAAACACCATTACGTTTAGATTTGCATTTATTTATTTTTTTTGGAACAAATAACAATAAAACTGTCAAACAATACAATGAAAAGAATACTAAAACATAGTCTGTATAAAATAATTAAACTGGTGACATAAACATAAGAAAAAATGAATGAATGAATGAATGAATGAATGAATAAATGAATAAATAAAAAAATGGGAAGGGAATTACATTGTCTCAAAAAAATTCATAAATGGTTGCCATTTATTGTAGAATTTGTTAAAGTTTCCCCATTTTGAAAATCTAATTTTCTCCTCTTTTAAAAAGGACATAACCTTGCTAATCCATTTATAGTGCACTCTATTTCAACCGTAGTGTGTTATTGCAGGACATAACAAGACTTACTTACTAGTACTATTGTGAAAATTTTCAGTGTTTTTTTATTGTTATGTAGAAAATCAAGATCAATGAAGTTAGCATACTTGGTTCCTTACCCAGAAGCGGTAATTAGATAATAATTACAAACCCCTGTAGCCCCTTAAGGCACATGAGGCTTAAGATTACATCACTTGTAACTTTTTAATCCTAATGTTATGACAATTGTCCTCCATCCAAATGATGAAGAATTTAAATGTTTTTAATTGTTTTATTGACTCATTCTTTATTACTTGTTTTTACTCGTATCACTACTAAATACCAATGTTCTCAGTATACTTCAATTTAAGTTCTATTTGTTATGTTTTCACTGTTTTTGAACTGTTTTTACGCCGATTAATTAAGTGTTTTCTTGGTTATATTGCAAATGAGGCCTTCTCCTCACAACAACAACCACCAAAATAATAATATTAAAAACCACAAGCGGTGTTAAGGCCCTCGCCCTCCCACCTGACTGCCTCCCCACGAGACCGCCGAGGCCTCCAACAGTGGGAGGACACGGCATCGTGCACTCGATCCGACATTCTGCGAAATACACACACTTTCATACGTCTGAAAATGGCCGCTGCATTGCGAGACTGTCACAGCCACGCCCACCATTTGATCAAAAATGTAATTTATAACTTTTGATCACATGTGTGTAGGGCATTTTCACCAAGTTTGATGCAAATTGGATGTAAACCCTAGGAGGAGATGATGAAAGTATGAGGGGTGTGATTTTATAGGTCCACACTTCCACCCAATATGGCCGACTTCCTGTTGGGTTTAGGGCGGGGCCATAATGTAATTTTTAACTTGTCCTACCATGGGCTATATGTGCAGCAAGTTTCATTTTTCTACGAGGAAAAAAATTTGGGTAGGTTTCCCATCTGCGTAATTAGGGGTGTTAGAAAATATCAGTTCTGCAATATATATTGCGATATTTCATTTCACAATACTGTATTGATATTAAAACGTACTGTATTGATATCTTTAGGTATTTATTCAAATGCAGACATGGCGGAGGTTCATTTTTGTTTTTCTTTATTGTTTATATTTTATGTATTATCATTTAACACTGTTTTAATAAATAATGGTTATTTGAAGCATCCTAAAAGCACTTTTTACTGTCTGAGAGAGGCCGATGTGAGTTCCTTTGTTGGGATTGCACAAAAATAATGTTATGATGTTAGTTATGAACTAATAGAATATGAACGTTTGAGCAGGATCTTAAACTGTAATGTCTGTAAAACATAATTTGAGTTTTAACACTGGAACATTTTGTGATATAGCATCAGACCCTCTTGTGATCAAATAAAAATGTGTTTAGTATTTGTGCATATTTCTGGTGTAATTCAGTTCTTCCAGGAAATAATCTTTTTTTTTAAGGAAAAAAACAAAAAATTGTCTTTTTAACAGTACCATGATATATCGTGATATATATTGTATTGTGATCCTAGTATTGTGATTTGTATTGTATCACCAGATTCTTGCCAATACACACCCCTACACGTAATGTTTTTGATTTTTGAGGGGGCATGGCCAAGTCATTTTGCGTTTTTTTTTTTTTTTTTTTTTTTTTTGGCGACTTCAAATAAAATTCATCTTCACCGGGCTTGAATTTTGTTCAAATAAAATTGACTTTTTGTTAACGTTCAGGGGGTCAAATGTGCATGCAAAGTGGTGACAGGATAATAATAATAAAAACGGAACCATGCAGTTTTAATAGGCCCTCGCCGGCATGTGTGCCTGGGCTCGAGCCTAATAATAATAATAATAATAATAATAATAATAGTAATAATAAAAAGACTAATTTTGGATTTATCTAAGACACACCATACCTTCTTCTTGAAAGGCCATGTCATGCGTACTGGGAAAAGGTCTAACTGGGTCGACAGTCTGCTTTATCAGCTACACAAAACAAAATAAACATATTAAGTCAGTTAAGTCTCTCATTAACATTAGGTAATAGTTACAATAGTGAAAAATCAGGGGATGGGCATAAAGCGCTACAATAGGCAGACAGAAAGCCAGTCATAAATAAACCTTTATGTAACTTCTTTTATTGTTTGCAATAAACTGACAACTCAGGTCCATCCAGAAAGTCTAAAGCATAAATTGTGTCATGTTGTCAAATGTTCCAACGCTAAGGACAGTATCAAAAAAAACAACAAAAAAAACAAAAAAAAAACAGACCTGCAAAACTGATTTAACAAGTCCAGACACACCCATTTACTGATCTTTTGCAATTATGCTCACTCTTCCTACCCACAGGGCAACTGCATGCATGTACCTGAGACGACAGAGGTGTTCTTCTGTTGCCTGAAACCGGTGCAGGTTTGCTAGTATCCACTCCGACTTTCCTCCCAGATCGTACACTGTCCACAGCCTGCATTTTCACAGCATTCTTCACTGAAACACAACGCAAATACAATTAAAACAAATAACCCACATAGCAGAACTACAGAAAGACAGGAAACAATATCAGCTGAAGTGCCCCACAGTCCTTCACAAGTATTATAAAAGTGTTTCTTTGCTTGTTTGTTTATTTATTTATTTTTTCGAATTTGCATTACAACCAAAAAACAAAAGGATTATATGAAAGAAAGTCCAACATTCGAAAAGGAGTGGGATGAAATTGAATTTATAATCTCCCGTTCCTTTACCCTATCTTTCGACCTACCCTAAATTCCTACATAAAACACAAAATTGTTGTATATATCAAGGATAGATTGTCCATTTTGCAGCAGCATTTCTTACTTAAATGTGCGATAAAAAATTACTAAAACTGTAATATTTAAAATGAGTCGGAGGGGATGGGCTAAGGGGGATGGCTGTTTGACCCTCGAAACGGAGATTTTTCAGGACCACATTACAAATGGAGGAGTATTAGAAATCTCCCATAATTCTGTTTGAATCATTGGCAAAGACGGAGGTAAACACAGCAAAAAAGTGATGCAATGTGATGAAAGAAACACACAGATGTACGTATTTTCTTCGCAAACAACTTAATCATTTAATCGACCATTCAATATGTTATAGATCGCATTTCTGCGGTTTATTGTTGATAGCCCCAAAAAGATGCCCAAAGTCCATGCAACAGAGACGGTTACAGCTGCTGACGGCGTAGGGAATACTTTTGGAAACAAAGTTGCCGTATCTGTTTATAGCGGCATCAACGACTGTTGAGGACGTAACAGGTCTGGAAGGGTTGTCCCATTTCATAGGGGAATGTTTCAACCCCTACCCTTTGCAATTCCGTTTCAAGGGGTAGAGGTAAAGGGGGAAGGTTGTTTGGCCCTCAAAACAGAGATTTTTCAGGACCACACTACAAACGGGCGGGTATGACAAGTCTCCCAAAATTCTGTTCAAATCGTTGGCAAGATGGAGGTAAACACAAACAAAAAGTGCAGCAGTGTGATGAAAGTAACACACAAATGTACGTATGTTCTTCATAAACAACTTAATCATTTGATCGACCATTCAATATGTTATAGATTGCATTTCTGTGGTTTATGGTTGATAGCCGCAAAAAGATGCCCGAAGTCCACGCAACAGAGACAGTTAGCTGCTGATGGCATGGGGAATACTTTTGGAAACAAAGTTGTCGCATCTGTTTATAGCGGCATCAATGACTGCTGATGATGTAAAAAGTCTCAAAGGGTTGTCCCATTTCATAGGGGAATGTTTCAACTCCTACCTTTTGCAATTCCGTTTCAAGGGGTAGTCCCAAGTGCAAGTGCAAGGGCCAAGATGTAGGGGTAAAGGGGGAAGGCTGTTTGACCCTCGAAACGGAGATTTTTCAGGACCACACTACAAACGGGCGGGTATGACAAGTCTCCCAAAATTCTGTTCGAATCATTGGCAAGATGGAGGTAAACACAGCCAAAAAGTGCAGCAGTGTGATGAAAGTAACACACAAATGTACGTACGTTCTTCATAAACAACTTAATCATTTGATCGACCATTCAATACGTTATAGATCGCATTTCTGCGGTTTATGGTTGATAGCCGCAAAAAGATGCCCGAAGTCCATGCAACAGAAACAGTTACAGCTGCTGACAGCACGGGGAATACTTTTGGAAACAAAGTTGTCACATCTGTTTATAGCGGCATCAATGACTGCTGATGACATAACAGGTCTCAAAGGGTTGTCCCATTTCATAGGGGAATGTTTCAACCCCTCCACCTTGCAGCGCTGTTTCAAGGGGTAGTGCCAAGTGCAAGGGCCAAAGGGTAGGGGTAAGGGGGAGGGCCAAGCAGTGAATTGGGATTGGGCCTTAGTGTGTAATATTAATGAAATTGAGATCAGGTGACTACAACCACGTCAGTGACCCTCCCCTACGGTGGCTGCATTGAAAGATAAAGTTCCTCATTAGAGACAGTGTTTGGTCTGTTCTGGGCTTTTTGGTTAAAGGGATAATAACTGGTCCGTGTTCAACATATTAGGAGACAGTAATGGACACTTCCTGCAATAAAACAATAAAAAAACAAGAAGAAGTCTGTTCTGAGCTAATATAGAAACATCCATTTCATGGAGGTGACCCATCCCCTCTGCAGAAACCAATGACTCATTCTAACACACTGAAAACATTCATTCATTCATTCTTTTTATGAACTGCTTAGTCCTGTTGAAGGTTGCGGGGGGGCTGGAGCCTATCCCAGCAACCAACAGGCAAAGGTGTCGTATACCATAAACATGTCACCAGTTTAATGAACATATAATCATTCTTATTCTCAGATGATTATACACTAGTAAAATCATCCATCCATCCATCATCTGAACCCGCTTTATCCTCACTATGGTCACGGGGGTAACTGGAGCCTATCCTAGGTACTTATGGGCGAAGGCGGGGTACACCCTGGACGAGTCGTAATGAAATCATAATTATTATATACAGTCACAGAAAAAATTATTAGACCACCCCTTGTTTACTTCAATTTCTTGTTCATTTGAAGGCCTGGTAAAACTAAAGGTACATTTGTTTGGACAAATATAATGATGGACTGAATGCGACTCTGAAGTGACCCTCATGTGCAAAAGAGGTCCTGATGTAATACGTGATCACGCAGGTATGCACTCTGTTTACAAAAGTAAATACGGAGGCATCTCGTCTCGGAGTAGAATTGTGATGTTTGTTGCATTTCAATGATGTAAAGGTCGTATAAATGCGACCTGGTCATTCAGACTTGAAGTCGTATTGCAAAATATCAGATACGTATCGGATTTAGGACCACATATGAAAGTGGCCTGGGCTGGATTGGAAAAAAAATGAATTTGTGCTGTTCAAACTGTCTTTAACAGATTGGATACAGGTCACACATGAGCAAAAAAAATCGGATTTCAGCCACATTTGCCTGCAGTCTGAACATAGCCTAAGTCCTTGTTCACAAGATTTTGGCCTTTTCCATAAACGTTTCTCTTGTTTTTTAGTTCTGAAAACAGATCCATTTTATTGTTGTGTAACGGAATCAACTCATTTGTCGATCGAACAAAAAGAGTTGTGCAATGTATTTTGGGTTGGAGCTCTCAATGTGGAAAACGCTGATGCAGTACATAATACATTTTTAAAATCTAATGTTACAATATATTATATTTCCACTATATACAGTTGCAGAAAAAAATCATTAGACTGCCCCTTGTTTTCTTCAGTTTCTTGTTCATTTTAATGCCTGGTACAACTAAAGGTACATTTGTTTGGACAAATGTAATGATACCAACAAAAATAGCTCATAATAGTTTAATTTCAGAGCTGATATCTATCCATTTTCCATGGTTTTCTTGATAATAACCAACCATCACCTCAGTTCTTACATCAATATCTATGGCATTGTACTGACAAAAACAGTGCTTTTAGGCATTCCATGTGTTCTTTTCTGTCTGTTTTAGTCACATGATACACACAGGAGTTAGAACTTGATTGCAAAACCATTGTTTTTGATGACTTTTGATGGTCTAAGAATTTTTTTCCGCAACTGTATATTACATTCAATGCCTGCCATTAGATTCCCTTAAATCCAACACACTGGACCTTTAAACGTGGGAGGCAAACAAATAAAGATACTTCTAATTAATTAAATACCTTATAAACATGTATGTGTGTATATATATATATATATATATATATATATATATATATATATTCAGAGATTCTGTGGTAAATAAAGTTTAGATATGACACTTATGACACATTTAAGAATTAAGACTCATCAGTAATCGGATGTCCATAACAGGCCATTGTAACAGAGGAAGCCTTTAGGATCAGTTACATCTTAATTATTCCAGACATGACTGGTTTCATTTTCATCAGCCTCAAGCCTCTAAGACACAAATAAAACAGTATGCACCTTATTAGATAGAAAGAATAGTTTTACTGATTGCCATATGACAGTATGTCATTACGGATATAATTTTTGTTTTCATTAAATTAGTAACGAATAACCAGTTGTAAAGCCTGAGGTAAAAAGACTATGTGGCATACTTACGTAAGTTATGCATCAAGTAAATTCAGCTTTCTAGTAAAAAACAGGTTCTCTTAAGACTTGGGGCATGTAGTTAAACATTATGCAGTTCATTTAATACATTTTCTGCATATTTGAGACAACTGTCACATAAAAGAAGTCAAATTATCACTGAAACTCTGAAACCACCTGACAATACATAAGACTGTAGAGAGTAGTGAGATAAAAGTTACAAAAATCAGAAATGGAGTCGTCAGTATGCATAGTTCAGTACTTTTTTTGCCTTTTGCTTTTTACTGTTTTATTGCTTGTTTTATACTCTCTTGTTTACTGTACAGTGTCCTTGAGTGCCAAAAAAGGTGACTATAAGTAAAATTTATTATTATTATTATTATTATTATTATTATTATTATTATTATTATTATTATTATTATTAATATTAATGTAATACAGAAGCAGACCTGTTTCAGTCCTGGGCTTTCCATTTATGGGTGTGAACTTTATCAAACAGACCTCAGGACCCAGACAACGACTGACATCAGGGTCAAAGTAGGATCTAGGTCATGTGTCTTATTGTGGTCGTGGTGGGTTCAGTTTGTTTGTAATGTAAGGATATGAGAGTGGAAGTGGTAATGCAGTGAAAATGCAAGTTGAGTGTGGTGAGAAGTTGTTCTAACATGTTTTAAATGTGATTTTGAAAAAATATTACACACTCAGGGGGTCCAAAAACCTCTTCTACTCTACCTGGAACCCAGTCATGTCCTTTATTAACAAACTAAAAACTCTCCCTGATAACTCATGAACTCATGAGTTTTAAGCTAGATCATGAGA
This sequence comes from Sphaeramia orbicularis, assembly GCF_902148855.1. Lineage (NCBI taxonomy): Eukaryota > Metazoa > Chordata > Actinopteri > Kurtiformes > Apogonidae > Sphaeramia > Sphaeramia orbicularis. The sequence goes on from NC_043969.1 coordinate 40,087,393, forward strand.
GATGATGTGTGTCATTACGCAGCCCAGCACAACCCCATTTGCTCTCAAATCTAGCCCGTAGACCAACTCCACTCTTTTTTTTTCCTTTTTATTTAATTATTTATGGCTGATGAGTGTCATACCTACTAATATTATTGCTTTTATTTGTTTATTTATTAATTTAATCTCAGATTGGGATGCGTCTGGGACTTCATAGGGTGGAGGGTGGGATGGGGTGGGTATTGTATTTATGTTATGTGCAAAATCCAAAAGTGTTGTTTTTTGTTGTATGACTGTCACTTTTTTTTTTTTTTTTTTACCTTGAATCCAATAAAAAGAACACTGAATTAATTTTTTTTTGTGTGAATTGTAAAACATGGTCAATTGTATTTGTCAGTGTTAATATTTTAAATGTAGCCCCACTTCATGTCTTGGATAAAGTCTGATTTAATTAAGTGATGCAATTTTATGCCTTATCTGCATAGGGTTGTAGGGGGATCTAATTATTATCTAATTATTCAAATTAAGTACAACATTATTCTTATTAATTTTTTAAGTTAGAAAGGTTAAAGTTAACTCGCTTTATTGTCCCCTTGGGGAAATTCAGTCTCTGACTTTTACCCACCCTAATACACACACAGCACCTACCATTAGCATTAGCATTAGCACTTATCACAGATTAGGAGCAGTGAGTTGCCATTGAAACTGCTTAGGCACCAACTCCAGATCTTCATCAGTACCATGAACGGTGCCACCAACGGGAGAACAAACCTATATTTACCTGTTTTGTTTTGCTTTTTTTTTTTTTTTAATTAACCTGCTTTTCAGTTTTACTCTTGGGCCTGAATTTATGATAGTCAAAGTTGCTGAGAATGTCTCGGTTGATGAACAAACTAATAACCTTCAATCAGTAAATTTCCGTCACATCATCTCTGCTTTTCCTACACGTCAGACCAAGATTTGAACCCTGTCTTTACAGGGGGGGTCTTTGTGTTTTTGTGATGAGAACACTGATTGCAGATTTTGTCTTTGAATCCCCTCTTGGATGTATTTTTCATTGTGTTTTTTTTTTAAATTATTATTATTCATGCAGTCCTTAACAATCAGAAGTGGGGCTTAAGTAACTAAAGCTGAGAACCCTTGTATTACATGTCTCTCCATAAGGCACAAACTAAACCTAAGCTGTACGAGGAGCAGCCAAAATATACATTACCGTCTTTGGTGGCTAAGGCACTGCGGACACCATGCCAGAGCTGTGAGATCTCCTCATCTGTGGGAGTGCAATTTAAACAAGGGCCCTTTTCATTGAGCGCCATCCCTCGTCTTCTGTTGCAGCTCTGGGTTTCCTGATGGCTGGATCTGGGTTTGCTCTTTGTGTTTCCATCTGAGACTGGGCAGGTATACGAGGGTGTCAGCGGTGTGTATAAAACATGACTATCTGTTCTGATTTCGTGATACGTGTGGGGTGGGAAGCAGCTCTCTGGGTTTTCTTTGTGCAGCTCGGCAGCCGGGGGTTGTTTATAGTTGACGCCTGCCGGATCTGTCCCATATGGAGCCTTGGTGACGAACGCCGTCTGTTCTTCTGCCGAGTCCGTCCTGGGAGGAGGTGGGCGGGGCACCACCACCTTCCCTTGGGTCTTGGCAATTTGACTCACCTCCGAGGCAGACTGAGGTCGTATGTTGGTGCCCTTTCTGGTCCTCGAAGAAACAGGACCCGTTTCAGCTTTGACACAGCGCTCTCTCGGAGGGACTTGGGGGCCGCCGGTTCTGGTGTAGCTCTGCGGCGCCTTGACCTCGTCTGCACGTTCTGGAGGCAAACTGACTTGAACCCCGACATCTGCCCAGGCTTGTTTTGTAAAGTGATAACCAGTGGGGGCTGCTCGGGTCACGCCGGGTCCAGGCCTGACAGCCCCCGAGACAGGACTGAGACTCGGTTGGTGGTCCTCTGAACTGTTCTTGGACTGATCGGAGGACCTGCCTTTCATCTGTTTTATGACGCTCTGCTCTCTGTCCTCTTTTTCCACATGGACCTCATCAAACCAGCGCAGCTTCTTCTTGACAGCGCTGTTGCCTTCCAGCTCCTTGCTTTTGGCCCTGGTCAGCTCAACACTATCTCGGATTGCTAGGGCTACTTGTTTTGCAAAGATCAAATGTCCGGCGCCGTACACACATGCATTATCTCCTGACATGTACTTGGACTGCTTCTTCAGGATTCCTTTAATTAGTCTGACTTCACATACTCGATGGGAAACAGGCGATTTTTGCACTTCCTCCTCTGAACACTGAAGGCACTTGGGTGTGTTTGACTGAATGTTGGATAAACATGAACGTTGCGGCAGCTCTGTGTTAAGGGGCTTCTCGGTTTTGAGCTCAGAGTCTGAAATCTTATTAAGATTGTTTATGGAAGTGCTAGATTCTTTCTGGGAGGATAGACAGGGCTTGTCTTTTCCTGCTTGTTGACGAGCTCCTTCTTGAGACACATTATCCGTCATGCTATCATTCAAAATATTTGGCTTTGTGGGAGCCCCGAAGAAACTGTCTTTGCCATTTTTGGCAGGCAGAAGAAGTTCAGTGGCCGACGGATGCTTCGATTGTCTTTCATTGTGGACCCTCTGTTGTCTCAGATCCAACACGGCCTCTTGTTTAGTACACGAAGACTCGAGTACTGTGTTGCCAAGAGGGATTCTATTTGAGACAATGAAGTTGTCACTGGGGCTGTTTTGCTTTGAGTTTATCTCACTCTGCCCTGTGTCTGCACTGAGGATTTCACAGAGAGTAAATAAAGTGGCGTTTTGCAGTGGAGGCTGTGTCTCCGTTTTGGGTGTTTTCTCGATAGATGTGAAGTCCCAAGAAGCCCTGGGAACACGCGTCCTGTTGTTGAGCCCTTCAGAGTCTTCTTGTTTTTTCTGTTTGAGCTCATGCAGTTTTCTCGGTTGTGGTAAAGTGTCGCCGAGAAGCATCATTGCCGGGAAAGATGTGTGGTCGGACAATGGGTACGGGTCATTTTGCTTTCTCAGGTCTGAATGGGACTTGTCTGTGTCAAACAGCAGGGATGAACAGGACGACTCCAGGCTTTTTATGACGTGGTTGTGGTCCTCGCCGTCCAGACTGTCCTTACTGGAGAGGCTTTCCGAGTTACAGCAGTCGGACACGTGACTATCCTGAAACATGGATGACAAATGATAATAGTTAATATATAATAATGGAAACAATAATAGGAAGAAACTTTTCAAAATCCAAGTTTCAAAGTGTCTTTACAAGACAACTAAACAGACAAGTCACAAAATCATCAAGCTTACACAAAAGGTAGATTAAAAACTATTTTCTGGCTAAAAACTCTATAAAATTAGATAAAACGGGTCCTTGAGCAGGTCTAGACTCTTTGATGGTCTGTGTCCTTGAGTCAGCTAACACTAAACTTCATAAAAACTAAACCCAAACTTGTCAATTCCTTTAAGTACAAACACAACTAAACCTAAACTGATATAAAAAAAAAAACAACTAGACTAAACAAACATAAAATACTATAATAAACACTGTTTTCCAATCAGATGAGATGCACTGCTGTTTATGTGATAATAAAAAGCCAGCAAGATTATTTTTTGGGTCAGGAGATAAATAAATGTGTCACAAAACCTTCAAAGAGACGAGTGTTTTTGACATTTGACAGGACAGGATGTTCCTTTTTTTTGGATAACTGTACTTACAGTGTGAAAGTGAAAGGCTGTCATACTTTCTGTTCAGAACAGTTTTACTGAGAGAAAAAAATCAGAGCCTGATAACTGTGATTTGCTATTTACAATGTGTATACGGGCCTATGTATGTGGCTGGTTTACACAATCATGATATTTAATATAAAGTGGTAAATAGGTGGTAGATTCTCTAGGAACAGTTATTTATGCACAAATTTGGTCTCCTTACAATTTATAGATAAAGTCTGGTTGATGGTTCTTCTTTTTCATAATGTTTCTGACGTTTGGTTTTGTTTCATTCCTGCTCCTCAAATTCTTTCAGCTCAAGGCAAAAATCAAAAGAATCTGGTGTCTCCTTGGGACATAAAAGTAAAAAAAAATCCCACAGACCACATTAAGCAAATACTCCATTACAAGTAAAATTCCTGAATTAAAGGGGTCATATTTTGCTAAACCCACTTTTATTAGTCCATGGTTCATTTATTTGTGTATTTGGACCCTAATAGTTCATATAGTTTGAATTTGAACCCTCCAGGTGCTGCAAAGCTATCTTTATTATATTCTGGCAAAAATCAAGTGGATTTCTACAACCTGTTTTAATTCCTTCTTAATTTGTTACATTTTATAACTAGTTACATCACGACATTTGCACATATAAGGTCAAGACTTCCAATGAACTTTTCTCCGAGTGTGACATAATTGTTTATCAGCAGCAGCGGTTGTAATAAAAACTGAAAATACGTCCAAACTTTGAGCCGATTACCTAAGATGTTCAGTTGTTGGTTGAACGGGACAGAGCAGCACAGCCAACAACCTGGAGGGGGTGGGGCCTGAAGTGGCTCATGTGCATTTAAAGGGCCAGCGCTCTAAACCACCTTTCTGGTGTCATTACTCAGAAATAGGGTTGAAGATGGACCTGTGGAGTTGAATTAATGAAGAATTCAGACCCAAGCAGAGCATTTACAGTTTATGTAAACCACAGGGAAATGTTTGAAAATGCATAATTCCATTTTTTTTTTTTTTTTTAAATGCAAAAACCATTCCTTTAAAAGTGTTGGGTCAGTAAAAACACAAAAGTTTTTCCAACAAAAATGTACTTTAACATAAAAAAATAAACAAAAGTAGGGCTGATTCAAGTTACTCTGTGATTTCATAATATTATATTGCGTTTATCACTAACATACACATGAGAGTCAATAATCTGCAAACTACTGAATATTAATACTTATCAGTTTTTAATGTAGCTACAAGTGACTTTTAATGTCAGATAAATGCAGCGAAAATGTAGTAAAAAGCTGAATCCTTCTTTGTGAAATGCAGTGGAGTCGAAAAAAAGTGTTATAAAATGGAAACACATGGGTGAAGTACAAGTATGTGAAATTTGTACAGTAGTTTACTCCAGTGAATAGTTGTGAGTTACATTCCAGCACTAGAAGTCAGAGGTTATTTGAGGTTAAAGAGAGACAGTATGAAGTGAGAGGAGCAGGAATGTTTCATAAAAACAAGTTTCTGTTAAAGGGGTGAACTTATGCAACGGTCATGACGAGGGTTTGAGGACGTGTGATTTAACCTACACATTTAGAAAACATTTAGGCGAACAAATATGGAAGTGACACATGATCATAATCTATGTTTGATGTAAAAGACACTTGATTCAGTACAAAAGGACAGAAAAAACAGCTGTAGTTTCAGTCCATATAATTCTGTTCTATTTTTCTATGTAATTGAGTGTCTTGCTGTTGACTGCTGTTTGCCAAAATTCTGAGAAAATCCCAACAGACTGAAATTAACTGAAATGAACTCAATTAGGAAAATTACTTCACACATGCAGGGTTTGCAGGGTTTTTCCAGCCATAATGAGGCTTAGGTGCAGCGCCCAAGTCATTCTGGACAACAGCGAAGCCAAATGGATGTAAAATCAACATGTACAGCATTAAAACTAACTACAGGAGTTTTACAGCATGTGAGGGTTTCAGTTGATTCACAGTGGTGTGGTTTAGAGGAGTGACATTTTGCTTTTTAAATGGAATAATTCATTTTCAAACATTTCCCTGTGCTCTACATAAACTGTAAATGCTCTGCTTGGGTCTGAATTCTTCATTAATTCAACTCCACAGGTCCATCTTCAACCCTATTTCTGAGTAATGACACCAGAAAAGTCATTTTGAGCACTGGCCCTTTAAATGCAAATGAGCCATTACATGCCCCGCCCTCTTCAGGTTGTTGACTGTGCTGCTCTGTTCAGTTCAACCAACAACTGAACATTTTAGGTAATCGGCTCAAAGTTTGGATGTATTTTCGTTTTTAACTACAACCGCTGCTGCTGATAAACAATTATGTCGTACTGGGAGAAATATTCGTCAAAAATCTGGACCTTATATGTGCAAATGTCATGATGTATCTAATTATACACACAACAAATTAAGCAGGAATTAAAACAGGTTGTAGAAATCCACTCAATTTTTGCTGGAATGAATATAAAGATAGCTTTGCAGCACCTACAGGGTTCAAATTCAAACTTTATGAACTGCTACACTTCAAAAATCAAAATCTTACCGAATGTATTTTTCTCATTTCTAGTCAAAATATCTGATCACACTTAAAATAAGACATAATGACCTGAAGAGTAACTTTTCAGTGAGATATAAGAACTAATTTTTAGACAATAGATCTTGAAAATCTTATTTCAAGAGATTTTACCAAGATAATTTTCACTTGTTCCATTGGCAGATTTTTTTTTTCTTTTTGCTTAATTCAAGATGTTTTTTTGCTTAATTCAACCAGTTCACATTATGGTTCAAGAAAGAGTGCAACATAATTGTCTGTGACTATCCTGATCACCTTTCTGATAATATATCTGTAAATTCTATTAATTTTCATCTATATACGTGTATTTGTTTTTTATTCGTGGTTTTCGTATTTTGAGATCCAGGTTGGGTTGGTATGGGGGTCGCCATTGGTTCTGGGGGGTGAGGGTTATAGTTTGTGTGTTACAAAATCTTGTACCATAAAATGTGAATTTCTTTCTTTTTTTTGGATTGTACTTTTGGAGACGCACAAAGAAAATAAATAAAAAATTAATCAAAAACAAAAAAAGCAAAAGTGAGTTATAAAAAAAAGGTTATTTGTCTCTGCTCAGGAACACTTCTGTCCTCGGGTGGGTTTTTTTAATATAATATTTTTATGCTTTTATGTTTTTATGCTTTTACGTGACAGGTAGAAAACACATCTTGTCTTTTAAATCTACCTCTTTTTAATCTAAGTTATTCACAGCTACTTATACTCTGGATTTATTTATTTATTGTGTGTTGATGTGGTATGGCTGTGTTTGTGGAGCGGTGACCGCATTTTGTATTTTGAATTTCCCCTAGGGGATGAATAAAGTAAATCTATCTATCTATCTATCTATCTATCTATCTATCTATCTATCTATCTATCTATCTATCTATCTATCTATCTATCTGTACATATGGAGGCTATTATACCGTTCCAGAGATTTACCTACAATTTTCACGTCCGTTCTTGTACTGTTTTTTTGTTGTTGTGGTAGGTATAAATTCTAATAAACCGCTGCCTGAAGAGGATGGATCGACTCATTCCAGGCTTTTAATTCATTTTCCTCACCTTAACAAACATCTGGCCTGTGTTCCACGTAGAAGAACACAGATGGAGGTGGAATATTTAATAAAGAACACCCAATGAGGAGTCTTTGTTATTTCACCAGAGTGTTGAACCTAGTGTTATCCAAGGAGGGGCTGACCGGGCCCAAAAGCCACAAACAAACCACACTGCTGCCCCCTAGAGGCCGACCTGTTGAAGATGCATTAAACCTTCCAAATGCTTCCTCACCCTGACTTCCACATTCAATATCACGCTCTCTGTTGTGGGACCCCGAGCTGTGATTATGCAGTTTGCCTCATTAAAACCAAAACCATTAGCCGCGTAAATATCAGCCTTGATTTATAACACATGCCCAGAGCGATGCTGCATTGACCTTCCAGCTTTACCTGTGGGCTGTAGTCGAGTTGTTTCTCCGGACTCCTTGGAGCTTCTTGACTGTTTCTGAGGAGGATCGTGCTTTTTTCCTGCAGTAGTTTGGTGTAGGCCTCCACGGCAGAGAAAGCTTGGCGTTGGGAGGGTTTAGACTTCGGGGGAGGTTTAGGAGAAGGAGTGCAGCTTCTTCAACAGAAAGCAAACAAATGCAGACATAATATGAAATGTGTGGAAAATATTACATGCAGTCATGAAAAAAATTATTAGACCATCAAAAATCATCAAAAACAATGGTTATGCAATCAAGTACTAACTCCTGTGTGTATCATGTGACTAAAATGGACAGAAAAGAAAACATGGAATGCCTAAAAGCACTGTTTTTGGTAGTAAAATGCCATAGATATTGAAATAAGAACTGAAGTGATTTTGGTTATTACACTGCAAAAATCTAAATCTTACCAAGTGCATTTTTCTCATTTCTAGTCCAAATAACTCATCACACTTTAAATAAGACATAATCACCTGAAGAGTAACTTTTCAGTGAGATGTAAGAACTTAGTTTTAGACAATAGACCTTGAAAATCTTATTTCAAGAAATTTTACCAAGATATGGAAAATGGACTGAACTTATATAGCGCAGTTTCTACACCAGCGGGCGGCCGCTGCCGTGCAAGGCACTGCCTGGCCCTACTGGGAGCAATTCAGGGTTCAGTGTCTTGCCCAAGGACACTTCGACATGTGGACAATCGGAGCCAGGATTCAAACTGCCAACCCTTTAGCCATTGCACGACCCGCTCTACCAACTGAGCCACAGCCGCCAAGATAATTTTCACTTGTGCCATTGGTAGATTTTTTTGCTTAATTCAAGATTTTTTTTTTGCTTAATTCAAGATTTTTTTTGCTTAATTCAAGATTTTTTTTTGCTTAATTCATGCAAAAAATCTGCCAATGGGACAAGTGAAAATTATCTTGGTGAAATTTCTTGAAATAACATTTTCAAGATCTATTGTTTAAAAATAAGTTCTTACGCCTCACTAAAAAGTTACTCTTTAGGTGATTATGTCTTATTTCAAGTGTGATGAGATAATTGGACTACACATGAGAAAAATGCACTTGGTAAAATTTAGATTTTTGCAGTGTATCAAGAAACCCATGGAAAATAGCCAGATATCAGCTCTGAAACTAAACTCTTATGAGTTATTTTTGTTGTGATCAGTATATTTGTCCAAACAAGTGTACTTTTACTTGTACCAGGCATTACAATGAACAAGAAATTGAAGAAAACAAGGGTGGTCTAATAATTTTTTCTATGACTATACATGTTTACAGGTTTTTTTTAATGCGACTCCAACTTTAGATAATCTGTAACCTATTTGGCATGTGTATGTGTGTGACTAAGATAGGCCTGGTTGCAATCTTCACCCAGTTTATTATAAAAGTAATGCCATCTGATTGCAGTCATGAAAATACGAGGATATATTGTTAAAAATAAACCTCAGAGTGATATTGAATGTGTTTATGAGCATATTAGTGAAAAATATGTTTACTTGGTTTGAATTCTATAAAAGTGTCACAATATGGCAACTGGGAAACAAGTGGATCTTAAGAAAAGACCACTTTAGAACCACTGACACAGCCCACATTAACCCATAAAGACCCAAACATCCACTGTCGACCGAAACCATCTACTGAGCTAAACTGTTTAATACCTGTTGATCCATTAATCCTATCAATACATGTAAATAATCGGTGTAAAATACAGTTTTTCATCTTTTCATGTTTAATTCAAGATTTTTTTTGTTGCTTAATTCAAGGGAAAAAGTCTGCCAGTGGAACAAATGAAAATTATTTTGGTACGATTTCTTGAAATAAGATTTTCAAGACCTATTGTCTAAAAATAAGTTCTTACATCTCAATCTGAGGTGATTATGTCTTATTTTAACTGTGATGAGATATTTGGACTAGAAATAAGAAAAATACACTTGGTAAGATTTGGATTTTTTTCCAGTGTAGTTGTGGATGAGGCTCTTTATTTTCTCAGATGCTAAAGCAGCCCATTCTTCTTGGCAAAACACCTTCAGTTCCTTTAAGATTTGGGGTTTTCTTGCATGAACTGTATGTTTGTGACCTCCCCACAGTAGCTCAGTGATATAGAGGCCAGGTGACTGAGATGGCCACGCCTACACCTTCACTTTTTTCTGCTGTAGCCAATGACAGATCGACTTGGCCTTGTGTTTTGGATCATTGTCCTGTTGGAACGTTCAAGATCGTCCCATGCGCATTCTGTAAGGGTATTTAAACTTATGAGCACAACTGTACATGATCAGTGAATTAAATATAAGAAAATACCTGATTTTCACTGGAAAAACATGACATAAAGAGGATAATATTACAATAAATCTTGATAAATCACATAAGAAAGGTTAAATATTGAGGAAAATTCATTTGGGAGTTGCCACAAAAGTAGCTCTGGGTCTTTTTAAGGCGACATTATTCTTGATGTGACTTTACCTGCTGATGCTACAGTTGCTGGATAAGAACGAGGACTGTCGGTTATATGAAGTCAAGCTGCCTTTAATTTGATTGAGTGCATCTTCAATACTTGGCATGTTCCTTCTAAAAGCTAAAAAAAAAAAAATGCAAACAACGCACAGAGTAAAGAGGATTCAGAGTTAACAACCTGCATCACATCCAGACAGGACAGTAAAGTTTGAGGTGAACTAATGTGTGTCACTGACATTGTCTTCTCCTCTGAGATGGAGGTAGGTGGGCTCTTTGGAAGCGCTCGGTGGCGTCCTGAACTCGCTGTCTACGTTGCTGGAGGACGTTTTCTCTCAGCCTTTGCTCCTGAACGTCCCACTGCTTCCGTCTTTCCTCCAAAGCTCTGAAAAAAAAAAAAAAAGAAAAGAAAACAGCATGAACCCGAGGAACATTTAACTGATTAAATGTAGACTGGTCATGTTTTAGAAACCTGAGTCAGTTCCTAGAGATATGTTTTCAACATAGTCATTAATAAATTAAAGCTATCAGTCACTACAGGGTTCACAGCGGAAGACAACATTAATTATAATGGGGTCAATCAAGTGCACCGGTGAAGTCTGAAGTGGGTTATGGTGAGAGACAAAGTAGAACTCATCAACACCATCAGCTTCTATAACTAAAGACAGCCGTTATAATAAGTAGATGAGGCTTGAAGAATACGTATTTCTGTTCCATTAAAATTAAGTGGAAGTCTGGAGCTGCGCCGTATTGAAAACTACTGCAATTAAAGCGAGTCTAAAGACATTATTGTAACATTAAACCACATGTACAATGTAAACTTGTATTTATTCTGTTTTCTGTAAGTGTAAAAACTGATACTGATATTGTTTCTCCATTTTCAGCAAGAATATTTTTTTTAATTGCACAAAATTTACTGTTAAAAAATAAAAAAAAATCATATATCTATCCATTAAGTAGTATTATATAATGAATTAAGTACATTAAACACAAGAATTTTAATAAATGGAAATAAAAAAGCCTGGTTTCTGGAAAATTTGTCTTTTTTATATATGAGAAAATAATATTTTCATGCATGTTTAAATCGTAAATGTGGTGTTATTTTAAGAAAACACGTCTAGCTTTGTCATAATAACATAAACCAATAACAAGCTAAAGCTGTGGTTTGCATAATATCTTGAGAGTATTTTAAGCACCACTTGCACAACTTCTCAGTCTGTCTTAAACAATTCATTTCTTTGCTTGTAGTCAGAAAAGCTTGCTCAAATGTTGGTATTTTTACAAGTCTTTAGTTTAGTGTATTAGTTTATAATATATCGTGGACAATCCCAATTAATTAACTGTATCAATAACAGTAAAAACGGCAGGCTTAGCCAACATGGCTAGTATTCTGCTGTAGTCCCCAGCCTGATGACAATAGGCACCCTAAAAAAACAATAAATTACAGCATATTAATTAAAAAGAGCGAGTTAAGACAACTAAGAGACAAGATAAATCAATAAAGAGGCTCAACTTTTATTCTAGTTTTAAGAAGTATAAGTCTATGCCATATGTTTACATCAACTGCAGGGTTTTGCTCAAAGTAATTTCATAATATTTAAGAATATTTGTGTAGTTTTAGTAGTTTTTTTTGCAGCATACTCTGTATACTTTTGTACAGCATTAGAAATACCAAGTTTTCCCTTGGTTTTCAGAGGATGTATGAGTCTATGATATGCAAATCTGCAAATATTTCCCCTAATTTTGAACTAGATTTAAGCAAATAGATAGGGGATTAAGGGTATTCTCCTCCCACAAGGAAAATTTAGCATTTTTCATCAAAACATGCAGAATTTAGTATCACTTTTTTTGATTCCTGTTATTACTAAACTTGTGTAGACAATATGAAAAGCTAGAGCTGATAATAAACAAGTAAAAAGTAAGTAAGTACATTTTATTTGTAGAGCACTTTTCACAGACAGGGAGTCACAAAGTGCTTTACAGTGCAAAATACAATTAAAACACAAAATACTTTTTTATTTATTTTATTTTTACACAAATCCTACAGTGTGCCTTGGAATATTTTTTGAAATCTTGTATGTTAATGCAGATTTTTTTTTTTTTTTTTACTCCAAATAGTAAGACACACCACAAGTTTCCAAAGAGCACCTGTGGATAATCACCAAGAAGACCCAGCAGCACTTTCCCTTTGTTGGTTTACAATTAAAATACTATTCAAAATGCAATCGAAATACAGTTAAAATATAATTTCAATACGATAAATACATTAAGTGCAATCAGTTTGTAGCAGCCTGAGTCAGATGGATTTAAAACACCTGCAACATATAGTAATAAAAAGCTAAAAGACAAAACTTCTTGAGGATTCCACAACCAGAAATATGCCTGAAATGGTTTGGATGCTGCACATAAGTCTTAAAATCATAGAAAAAAACCCTATTATAGCCATTATCTAAATAGAATAGAATAGAATAGAAACTAAAACCCTTTTCCTAAGTATACTATACTAAGCTTCAACCCACTGTTTCATGCCTTCATTCACTACAGAACTCTACCCCCAGGGTCAGTCCTGTCATGGCTCTGGCCTGCAGTTACCTTCAGGACCAGATCTATTTCCAGGTCTAGACTACAATCCTGTCAACTCCCACTATCCCTGAAAGGCCTTGAGCCTAGAACAGAACCATAAGCTGTCTGTGCATGATGTACACACTGGCAAAACACAGCTCTTAGACAGGTTTATGCAGCTACACACACTCATTTCAACAGTGACAAACCACAGACTCATTGATTCTCATGCACAATCAGTGTAGTAGTTTAATAACTGACCTCCGACGTCGGTTTGTTTCCAGGGAAAACTTACGAGCTCTTGCCCTGCATAACTTCTGCTCTTCAACCAGCAACTGTCTCTCATTTCCGAGGCCTTTATCAGCTCCTAACCTTGGATTTCTTAAAGAGAGGCAGCTAAGGAACATAACACAAGGCACTTGAACGTCACACGTAAAAATTAAAGCCAACAACTTCGGGGTTAATTTAACTTTTTTTTTTTTTTTTTTTTTTTTACAATTCCGACAACAAACAGGTGAATGAATAACGATTAGAATAACATGTAGGATACGAGTGGTAGAAGAAGTTGTCCTGAAGAAGCTGCATCCTCCGAGTTCGACAGATATTCAGGTGTGCTAGCCTAGATGCTAACTCAGCTAACCGGTAGGTAGTTAGTTCATCTGCTAACGTCAGCGGTGCTAATAATTAATTTAACCATTCTCGGTGCGTAAATAAACTGGCAAAGGAGACACTCCATATGACACACACTTCTTCTGAGGACTAACATCAGGTCTGCCGGTGATAAAAGTTAGAAATAACTCGGCTAAGTGGAGACTTTCTTGCTGTCCCACTTGTCTGTGTACACGTTAGCAACCGACGACGCGTTTCCTTGACAACGACGTCCGGGGGCGTGGTCCCCGCCATGTCCGGCAGAGGGCGCGTGCATGAATCAACACATGCTACCTTCAGGAACACCTAGAAGTGTCGTAATACGTAAATATCACCCAGAAAACAAATGCTGACCTATTAAGCGTTTCATGCATGAAATATGAGAACCTCACTGGGTGTGATAAAGATGTATAAGTATGTGGTAAGTGTGTGTAAATGTATGTATGTGTATATATGTAGGTGTATATGTGTGTATAGATCTGTGTATGAATATGTATTTACATATATGTGTTATTGTATTATGTGTTTATGTAAATCATATTATATTTGTTCATAATAATATAAAACCAGAAACCTAATTATTTACTAGTAAGTATCAGTCATATTATGGCATAGTGTATAGATATGATTTGACGAGGAAGGTTATTATTGTTATTAATTATATAAGGAGAAGGGATGGGAGTTTATAAGTTGTACTTCTTCTCACTCCTTTTCGAATATGTATTATATGCCTTATGTTTAAGTGTTTTGTTTATTTATTTTCTTCTGTTTGACATTCATGTTCGAAATAAATACATCAATCAATCAATCAATCAATCAATCAATCAATCAATTAATGGATCAAAACACAGTAATGTCCCATCAGAGATCGAACTTGAACCCTTTCCCTTCCGGAGTGTTTTTATTCCTCTTTAGGTATGTAAAAACAATGCAGTTGCAATTTTAATATTTTATTTATGAACCTATTTTTCATGGCGTTACAAAATGTCCATCATACTTTTAACTTTTGAAGCAAAGAAATGTGTATTTAACAACATCAGAAAATTATATACTGTAGGAAGATCATGCTATTAAACATTTTTAATGCTCCTAATCTGATGTTTTCTCACGTTTTAACATATTCTAATACTAGTTATTACTCACTTAATGGAGATATTATGCAAAAAAAAACCAACAAAAAAAACAACTGTTCATTACACTCTAAGAACAATTAGCAATTGATTTGCACTAAAACATGTTACTGCAGATCAATTGATTCAACAAGAACAGTCAAGTTTTTCTAATGGTATGAATTGCAGTTGAAACACAGCCAGTGATGCATGGCGTCAATTTAGTGGACATGATTAACTGCAAATTTCTTCATAATAATAATAATAATAATAATAATAATAATAATAATAATAATAATAATAATAATAATAATACATTTTATTTGTATAGCACTTTTCATATAACTCAAAGACACTTTACATGCAGCAGATAAAAACAGAAACAGACATTAAAAACAGATAAAAGCAGGTGCAAAAGGCAGGTATATCAAGATAAAACAGTTAAACATTAAACATTAAGATTAAACATTAAAAGCAATTTTAAATAAATGAGTTTTTATAAGGGATTTGAAGGTGTTGGGGTCGGAGCAGTGTCGGATAGAGGGTGGGAGGGAGTTCCAGAGGGTTGGAGCTGTGATGGAGAAAGCTCTGTCCCCCCAGGTTCGGTGCTTGGCTTTTAATGGTGGGGTGAGGAGATGTGCAGAGGAGGATCGGAGGGTGCGGGAGGGGGCATGGGGCTGAAGTAGGTCAATGAGGTGGGGGGGGGGGCAGGTGACGGAGTGCTTCTTCCAATATAAAATAAATATCTAGAATTTTTAACACTGATATTAATCCTTAGATGTTACTTTATGCAAGCATATTTTTTCTACCTTCAGGGGTGTCCTAATATAGAGGGAATTACAAGATATTCCTGGGATGTTCGGCATTTCTGACTTCCTGTCAGCCATCTTGGTTATGAGTAAAAAAAAAAAAAAAAAAGAAAGCACTTCCCATGACTGTCCAATAGGTGACAGTGTATGGGATCATGTACAAGCATCCACTGTGTTGGCAACTTAAACATCAAAACCCATAAATATACAGAAGAACCGCTTTTGAATATCTGTCCACTCTACTGACCACTATGCATGAAAGGGTTAATTGACTGCCATTCCAACATTTATTTCAATATAAAGTAGCTCCTTGTTTTGGATGATCCCTTACGGTCCAACTAAAGCAAAAATGAATTCAAAAATAAAAATGTGGGTCAAATTGTCTCTAAAATGTCCCGTCAGAGAGATTTTGAATACCGTTTTTGACCCTAATCAAGTTATTTTTCCTGAGTGTTTTTATTCCTCTTTAGGCATGAAAAAAAACAATGCAATTGAAATTTGTTTATGAACCTATTTTTTATGGAGTTGCAAAAATATCCACTCAGCTGGACACCATGCATTTAATTTTTGAAGCAAAGAAACATGTATTTACTGATACACTGAGTAACAACTATGAAATAATTTTTTTAATGCTGCAAATCTGATGTTTTGTTACATTTTAACATACTCTTATATTACTTATTACTCACTTTATGGCGATAATATGCAAAAAAAACTTTTTTGTTCAAGAAAAACGGTTAATTACAGTATAATAACAATAATAAGCAATAGATTTACACTTAAACATGTTAGTGCAGATCAGATTTATCTAGAACAGCAAAGTTACAGTAATAGTATGAATGTCAGTGTATGGTGCATAGGCGTCCACTGTGTTGGCTGATATGGAACTAAAACAGCAAAATCCATGAATATACAAGAGAACAGCTGGAGAAGAACTGTCCACTGTAGTGACCACTATGCATGAAAGGGTTAAAAATCACTGTAAAAAGCCATTTAAAGTGTGGGTAAGATTGTGAATCGAATACTTTTATTGTCATTGTAACATATAGAACGAAATTAAAGTGTCATCCAATGAAAAACGTAATTATTAAGTATCATATAAAAAAAACCCCAATAAAATAAATGATAAAACATGTAAAATAAATGTATGTAGCTGTTATTGAGCATTGTTTTTGCTGTGGGATAAACTTTCTATAATGAGTAGTATAACAGTAGTATACTATCCTATTTTTATCCTTTGTAGCGGACAAAGGTTTCACACCTTTACTTAAGAAAAAGAAAGAAAAGAAACATGTATTTAACCCATAAAGACAAAGCGCTATTTTTGTGACAATTTCCAGATTAATTTTTCTCTACATTTAACCTTTCTTAACTGATTTATCACCATTTCTGGTAATATGATCTTCTTTTTTTTTGCATCTGTTTTAGTGAAAATCCTGTATTTTTTTTGTATTTAATTCCCTGACCATGTAGCGTCATATCAGAAATGGAGAAAAACTAAGAAAAAGTGACTTTTTCTGCAAAGATATTATCAATTGTTTATATAAACAAGTGTCTCCATCCACTGTCATTTATTAAACTCCATGGGTTATACAGACGAATCAATGTTGTAGATGAAGACGGTTGTCCATGGCAACAACAGCGCCTCTGAACATCCAAATGGGTCATATCTGATGACCATGAAAAGATGACAAACTGCACTTTACACCAATTATTTACATGTATTGATAGGATTAGTGGATCAACAGGTATTAAACAGTTTAGATCGGTAGCCTATTTTTGTTTGGATCTTTATGGGTTAATGTAAAAAGACCACAACTATCGATTATAATATTATATTTTAAGTTGTACATCATTTATCAATCCTATGAGCTTAATTAAACAGCTGATGCTCCCAATTTTTTTGTTATTTCTTATAGAAAACATGATAACCATCTACAGCAGGGGTGTCAAACTCATTTTCTTTCGGGGGCCGCATACAGCCAAATTTAATCTGAAGTGGGCCGGACCAGTAAAATAATAGCATGATAGCCAATAAACTCCAAACTGTTTTAGTGCAAAAAACAACATTCAGTTATGCCAGTATTGACATTTACAAACTATCCAAACAAAAAGGATGTGAATAACCTGAAAAAAATGGAATTTGTTAAGAAATATAAGTACAGTTTTATCAATATTAGGCCTCGGCTTATCATTTATACATGTGCATTACAGGTCAGATCTACAAAGGCACAAAACATTTAATAACAGGCAAAATATTGTTAAAATTGCACTTAATTTTCTTTAGACATTTTCTGGTTGTTCATATTTGTTCAGGTTATTCACATTTTATTGTTAAAGGATAGTTTGTTAATGTAAACATTTTCATAATTTAATGTTTTTTGCACTAAAACAAAGAGAAAAAATTGGTGTTGTCATTATTTATAGGTTATTATGATATTATTTTTGAGTTTGCTGTCCTAACTTGCACTTTACAAATTCATCCCGCGGGCCGGATTGGAACCTTTGGCGGGCCGGTTTTGGCCCCCGGGCCCTATGTTTGACACATGTGATCTACAGCTATTGAATAACATCTTGTTTTTCCACTGAATTTGTACAATATTTAGCTTCTTCCAGATTCTTTGCTTATATTTGCAGCCCTTTTTCAGTTTCTAATCATCTCCAAAGCTCTATATTCCATATAGTCTATAAAGTGTGGACTGTCTTTGGCATCAGCTGAGGGATTATGGGACCCATAGGATACAAGGACGTGTTGCCTGCCTTACTGTACTTATTACATTTGATGGCACTGTGTGTTAAGCGGATTTGGGAAAATCTGCTTTTTCTAGATTGTTTATGCATGCCTGTACTGCATCAAATAATCTATTTACAGTTACCGTGTCACACATTGTAAAAAGTATTGATGATGATGCCTGCTATTTGCACATCATCTTTTCTTCCAAATAAATAACACATTAATTTCTGCTTTTATTGCATCTAAGTGCTCTATTAGTTTGATAACCTGTTTTAATATCCAGCTTTGAGCTTACAGGTCACACTGGGAAAAGGGAGAATATTAAACTGAGATATAATCCTTTCAAAATGCCAATATCCCACGTCATAAAACACAACGTTAAGGAGCGTGGAGCCCCGCCTAGTGGGTGTGAGGAGGAGGGGATGTCAGCATCCGGAGCCAAAGTGGGAGTCAGACAGGTGAGCAGGAGGTAAGGAGTCAAGGAGCAACGTGTGGACTGAGTACTGGTTTTAACGATCTTATGGAGTGACAGTGAAGGCATTTCATGGATCAGTCACTGTGAGGTGAGTGATCCACTTTCTAATCCTTAGTATATTTTTAATCTCCTGTAGTATCTTCCTTCATGCAGAACCCTGATGATTAGAATTTTAATGCCTGTCAATAAGAAGAGTCTGAGTGTAAATAAACTTACCTTAGTCATAATAAGTGCAGGTTTTTCCACTTTTAAAATCACCGCAGTTTTACATTCATCTATGATCATGTATTTTCCTCTTTATCTCTTAGCATCACACGTCTACCACCTGATTATGTGAGATACATCCCAGCATCCTTAGCAGCAGGACAAAAACAACAAGCCGATTTCAGAAAGGACAGGTAAATCCCCTATGGAGCAGATACCGATGCCATTTTTAGGGAACAACATAACAGCAGATCATATTTCCTTCCATGAGTTTGGGATTTGACACCTTCCTGGTTTAACAGCATGACACAATTTTATTACATGTTGTCTCAGTTGATGCTGTCTCGCTGCCAAAATCAGCATGCAACACTAATTCTGTGTGTACTTCACGCTAGAACTGCAAGTAATTATTATTTCTGTCATTATTTCACCTGCAGATATATGTTTTTTTGTTGGTTAGGCATTAAAAATACTTAAAAACTGCCTTTTAATCTCTTATAACTAGACCTACAGTCCAAAGTGTTGTTCCATTCTGCAAGACAACAAAAAAGCAGATAATATTACTAATTCATGACATTTTGGAAGTAAAATATTTGATAAATCACCAAAAAAAAAATCAACTGATGAATTAACTGATTATTTGCTGCATTTGCACTTGTCCGGTATATTACATTTTGTTATTCATATTAGCTTAAAAGCTGAAATTTTGCTGAATTTGGACTAATATTAACTCATTTTTTCATCAAATCTGCTCATTAATGCTGTTAACCACACATTTCCATTTAATAATGACCCATAATCTTAAAAAACTACTTTCTAGAAACATAAAAACTGCCCATTTGGATGTATCTTGGCGTGTCTTTTCTGTTTAGAGCTTATAACAGTAGAGAAAATACTGCTAATAGTAAATGACTGAAAGGAGATGTCGTAATCTATCATCATCTGTGCTGAAGTAATTAGCTCCTGAGATAATTACATTATCAAATGTAGTTACCGTACACAAAGTAGATCTACTCATTTGACGAATACACAAATGTAATTAGCATCAAAAAGACTGCACTGTGTGTTAGTACTCTATGTTATTATATATGACATGAAAAAGTTTACCACTGAAACATTAAATGACACTGGTGTGTTGTGTTCAAGGACCATAAGAGATGTTTGGTCTTGTGTTGGGCTGAGGTTGAGTGGGTAGACGGTGCCAGGGGCGGCAGATGATGAGTCTGTGGGAGGTAGAACACATGGAGAGTGAATTAATTCAGTTGAGACCAGCTGTCTTTCCATATTGTTGTGTGTTTACTGCTTACGTCACCGTTTCCTCATAAATGACCTGTATTGGAAATATTGATGAAGGCGTGATCAGGTTGTATTAGAAAGTGGTGCTAAATCTATTGATAGGTCAGGTCAGGACGCTTTATTTGGAATATTATATTGAAAATTGCAGGTAAATCTTAGTGTCCGTCTCTACAAACAACAATACAGACACATGATAGCATGATATAATACACTGGAATAACATATTTTTACCTCTTCTCATGAAACGATTGACACATTGTGATTTATTTTGATAGATAACGTGTATTTGGGAGTTACACTGTAAAAAATGACTGTAGAATTAACACCAAAAAGTTGCAAAATTGCAACATAAAAAAAACTGTAAGTGACAATACAATGCAAAGTTGTTTATTTAAAAAAAAATGTGTTAATGATTAAATCAAATATAGCTGTAGTTTTTACAGGAAGAGTATGTGAACAAAACTAGATTTGTATGCAGAAATGATGTATTTCTATTGTTTTATTGTTGAAATAATGGCATATTTGCTTTTTTTTTTTTTTTTAATAAAAAAGTTATAAAAAAGTAAACATTTACCAATGTAACATTTTAAACTTGAAAATTAATGGGTTGGTAGAGTAGGTAGAGCGGCTTTTCCAATAACCAAAGGGTTGGTGGTTCGAATCCTGGCTCTGACTGTCCATATGTCGAAGTGTCCATGGAAGACCCTGAAGCTTAAATTACTCCCAGTTGGACCTGGTGGCTTTGGAAAGTGCTTTGGACACCATGAAGGTGTAGAAAATGTGCTAAAGAAGTGCAGTCCATTTGCCATTTAAATCCAATGTTCCAAATCCAGTGCTCAAAACCACCTTTCTGGTGTCATTACTCAGAAATAGGGTTGAAGATGGACCTGTGGAGCTGAATTTATGAAGAATTCAGACCCAAGCATAGCATTTACAGTTTATGTAGACCACAGGGAAATGATTTAAAATGCATAATTCCATTTAAAAAAGCAAAATATGACCCTTTTAATGCAATATTTAGAAAATACATGGGGTGTCCAAAAACTTCTCTTCACTACATTTCTGGTATTGCCTGACCTGAAATGCGTTAATCTGTGTTTAGATGGAGTAATGACGGGAGCGTAACGACCATGGCCAAACCTCGGAGACAAGCCTTCCGGGTCGCGGGTTACCTATTCCACGCCCAGTCCCCCTGCAGCCTTTCCACCGCAGAGGAACTGTTTTTAGACGCTGCAGAATACGGCAACATCCCAGAAGTGAGGCGTCTGCTGGAGGAGCTGCCCCACTTTAATTTCAACTGTGTGAACTACATGGGCCAGAATGCACTGCAGCTGGCGGTTGCTAATGAACACTTAGAGGTGACGAAGCTCCTACTAAGGAAGAAAAATCTGGGTAGAATTGGAGACGCTCTGCTGTTAGCGATAAGCAAAGGGTATGTCCGTATAGTGGAGGAAATCCTGAGCCATCAGGCGTTTGCAGACAGTCACATGTTGACGAACAGTCCCAGTCAAGCAGACGCACATGATGACTTCTTCGCCTACGATGAAGATGGCACTCGATTCTCCCATGACATCACTCCCATCATCCTCGCTTCCCAGTGCCACGAGTATGAAATCGTGCACATACTCCTAATGAAAGGGGCCCGGATAGATCGTCCTCATGACTACTTCTGCCAGTGTAGTACATGCATCGAGCAGCAGCGGGACTCTTTCAGCCACTCTCAGTCTCGTATTAATGCATATAAAGGTCTGGCCAGTCCTGCATATCTGTCCCTGTCCAATGAGGACCCAGTGATGGCAGCTCTGGAGCTGAGCAATGAACTGGCAGTTCTGGCCAACATTGAGAAAGAGTTCAAGGTACAGTGGACGAAAAAATCAGAGGAAATCACATTGATTACACACGTAGAAGTATGAAACATAGAAATGTCAGCCCTGTGACGAACTGGTGACATGTCCAGGGTGTACCCCGCCTTCGCCCATAAATAGCTGGGATTGGCTCTAGCGACCCCTGTAACCCTATGAGGATAAAGCAGGTTCAGAAAATGAATGAATGAATGAAAGTAGAGGTAGAAAAATGTGTCAAAAGACTGGTAAAAGTAGAATACTGAGTAGAAAACTCTGAAATTCAAAATTTCAACCTGAGTGTGTTATCGGACATTGTCATCTACCTCCTTGTCAGTTCCCATGACAACAGTCTCCCTCCTCTTACCATTAAACATCCGAGCAGCACTTGCTAAAAAGTAAACACATGCAATAACAGGACAAAAATCACTCATATTTACTATTTAGCTTCAAAATTTCTATAAAATCTCTCTGAATGACTGTATAGTTTTATAGACACCAACATGCTTCTTGACCTCACTAAGGTATGGGATTGGACCCATATTTAATGTTAGCGGGAATTACCAAAAATAGTCACTTGCCCGATAAAGAGTTAAAATGCTGGCATGGAGCATTTTACCGCAAAGTAACTTCCATTTCTCATATCAATTATGCTTTCTTTTTGATACATATTTTAAGTTTCTTAATAAAGGACTTATACTTGTAATGGGGTACGTTAACAATATGCTAATACGACTTTAATGATAGCTGTTGGGTTGTTGTTAGTTTGTGGTTTACAGTCATACCTCTGTTGCATTTCCTCGTTACAGAATGATTATAAGAAACTGTCCATGCAGTGCAAAGACTTCGTGGTGGGACTCCTGGATCTGTGTCGGAATACTGAAGAGGTGGAGGCGGTCTTAAACGGCAACACCGAATCTTGCCCGACCCTTAAACCCTCCGTAAGACAGAATCTCATCAGGTTAAAACTGGCAATAAAATATGAAGTGAAAAAGGTAAGAAAGACAGATCTTTTGCATCTTTTTACATTCAGTTTGATGTTTGATACCCTGCATTTTTATTTTGCGAAAGAATCCTCATATGCTAATTTTTTCTTCCTAGTTTGTGGCACATCCGAACTGCCAACAGCAACTCCTCTCAATCTGGTACGAGAACTTATCTGGAGTGCGACAGCAAGCAACGGCAGTGAAAATCCTCCTTGTCCTTGGTGTAGCTGTTGGATTGCCCGTCCTAGCCTTGATCTACTGGATAGCGCCGACAAGTAAGGTTAGCTACAAACAACACATGAATGGTTGAGACTTTGGCATCAGTTCACTTGATTTTCCATCATTTGTTGGCAGATAAAGGGAGAGTGATTACTGGAACAGTACCAACTTGGCAGATGAAAATAACATTTTTGTTCTCAGATGGGGAAACTCCTGTGTGGACCTTTTCTGAAGTTTGTGGCCCATGCAGCTTCCTTCATCATCTTTCTGTGCTTGCTGGTTCTGAACACGGCTGACCGATTCGAGGGAACGTCGCTGCTTCCGAACATGACCTTGCACGATCACCCTTTGCAGTTGTTTCGTATGAAGACCACCCCCTTCA
The DNA here is from genome assembly GCF_902148855.1 of Sphaeramia orbicularis. NCBI lineage: Eukaryota > Metazoa > Chordata > Actinopteri > Kurtiformes > Apogonidae > Sphaeramia > Sphaeramia orbicularis. Next base: position 40,110,821 of record NC_043969.1, read on the forward strand.
CGTGGATGGAGATTCTCATCATATCTTGGGTCATAGGTAATTAAAAAACACTTTCCCTTGTACTTTCTTCTCTGTTTTACAAAGGGGCGCCGCTACCAATTATGGGCCCCGTGAAAGCATAATCGTTGTTGACCCTCCAGAAATTAACTATTTTCTCAATCTGTCGAACCGGGGGGGCGGCTATGTAGATGGGAGGTGGGAAACAAAACTGAAACTTAACTTTCTTTCACCGTCTGACTCCCGACTTCTATGCCTCTCTTATACAGCACACCGTACACGAAATTTTCACAACTTCTAACCTATTTCCACTGAGCCCCATGAATTTGTCATGTGTGCCCCCCCTTATCGGCACCCCAGGTTTTACACAGTCTTGCATAGTAACAAAGAACTAATACTTCACTACTGTGCTCAAGTATGTTTTGGGAGAATTTGTACTTTACTGAGTATTTTTTCTCGACATTTCCTAACTCAGTTGTAAACTTCTACTCTGACACATTTTTAATGCACAGTATTGTTACTCATTACCAACAATAACTTAAAGGAAATTTGGAGTTTTCACCACTGAGATTACCATTGATGCAACAAAGTCCGGAAGCTGATTTGTCAGTGGGCCTAATCTCGTAATGTACAAGTGCAAATGGCAGTCCACGCTCAACCTGATGGCAATCGGTTGATGTGAGCAGCAGTGTAATATTCCAAATTTTGACTACCTTTGGTTGTTATTTACATTTACTTGCACTATTTTTTTTCATTACTTGAGTACATTTCATTGTAGATTACTAGATATACTTAAGTACAGTAAGTTCAGCTACTTTAAGACTTAAACTTTAGTAGCATTTCAGTTGGTGACTTGAACTTCTACCAAAGTAATTTTTTGGTAGGGTGCCTGTACCTGTAGCCTGACCAGCCATCCATGTTTCTCAATGAGAAATCCATCTGGAATTGCAAATATGAGGGCGGGACTAACAGGCGCCGAGTAAACCAATCACAAGTAAAATGCACGTGGCGCTTTTGTCAGAGAAATTTAAGAATACGGGGGTAATCTGTAAATCAATCCTTATTTTGAATCAAGTAAACAACAGAAAACAGTTGTATAGAGATTTGCGGACTTGGAACTAACTTTGACTCATGACAAAAAGAAGTCAGTGCATATGACGCATTGCCAAACACTTGCCCCCCAAACTTGTGATTGGTCGGTAGAGAAAAGATTGTGTATATTTCACAAATATTCCAGACTGTTTTCTCAGTATTGAATACACTGAGAAAACCGGATGGCTAGTCAGGCTACTGTACTTCTACTCAACTTTGTGAGTTTCCGGTACTTTATACAACACTAGTTTTACACTCTCGTACACACCCACTAACAGCTGCCAGTTCTTTTCCCTTATTATATCCAATAATTTATCCGTTATCTCCGTGACACCAATACCTGTCGTCTTTCAGTCAAGCTCCCAAACTGCTGAATTTACATCTCTCTGTAACGCTTACAGGGCAAAGACTATTACAAGTCATTGAGGAGCTGTAAATCCCTCAAACTCTATTGTGCTACAAAATTGCCCACCAAGATAATTATGTATTCTTAGCACTCATGCACTCTCATAAATCACACTGGCAATTACTTTCCGCAAAGGCCAAGGTACGTTTTCAGTTTGCTCTGCAGGCAAGACTTTGGACATAACAAATATGCACTGCCAGTATATAATTTTGAAACCGGCGTGATAAGTATTGATGGTTATTTCATGCCTTATTTGCCGGTTTTATTATTTCTTCAAATTACAATCCATCATTTCAACTGAGAGAAAAACATCGCAAGCATTTAGTTAAATTGAGATTAAACGTGTGATCTGTTTCTTGTAGGAAAGATCTGGGAGGAATGTAGAGACATTTGGTCCCAAGACATCCGTGAATATATCTCCGAGCCCTGGAACCTCCTCGATTTCAGCATTTTGACCATTTTTATGACTTCCTTCATTGCCAGATTAATGGCATTTTGGCATGCGTATTCTGCCCAGTGTTATGTGGACAAGCACTACAAGCACTACGCCGACTTGTCCAACGTGACTTTACCATTTGACATCCAGTATTTCCAACTAGGTGAGTATTTTTCACTCTTCTATCTTGATTTTATGGCTCCCATAGGAGTCTTTCATGTTTATTCTGACATAATAATAAACGTGTTTTCAGCTCGAGTCAACTGGATGCCCTCAGACCCGCAGCTTATATCCGAAGGCCTGTACGCAATCGCAGTCGTGCTCAGTTTCTCGCGCATCGCCTACATCCTGCCCGCAAATGAGAGCTTTGGGCCTCTGCAGATCTCTCTGGGAAGGACGGTGAAGGACATCTTTAAATTCCTGGTCATTTTCATAACCGTGTTTGTGGCGTTCATGGTGGGAATGTTCAATCTTTACTCATACTACCTCGGAGCCAAGTACAACGATGCCTTTACAACGTAAGTATGGAAATGATCCGAAGATGTGACGGAATTAACATGATAAAGTCCGTACTATGAGGATTTTAAGTCTTGTTCTCATGTTCTCACAGGGTTGAGGAGAGTTTCAAGACTTTATTTTGGGCCATCTTCGGCTTGTCTGAAGTGAAATCGGTGGTCATTAACATCGACCATAAATTCATAGAGAACATCGGCTACATCCTGTACGGCGTCTACAACATCATCATGGTCGTCGTTCTGCTGAATATGCTCATTGCAATGTTTAACAGCTCCTTCCAAGAAATACAGGTGTGTCTTTAAAAGTGGAGTGAAATTATACCAGGTTCATCTGTCTTTATAGTTGTAGAAAAAATTATTAGACCATCAAAAGTCATCAAAAACAGTGGTTATCCAATCAAGTACTAACTCCTGTGTGTATCATGTGACTAAAACAGAGAAAAGAAAACATGGAATGTCTAAAAGCACTGTTTTTGGCAGTACAATACCATAGATATTGATGCAAGAACTGAAGTGATTTTGTATTTTATCAAGAAAACATGGAAAATGGATAGATATCAGCTCCGAAATTAAATTCTCATGAGCTATTTTAGTTGTTATCATTATATTTCTCCAAACAAATGTACCTTTAGTTGTACCAGGCATTAAAATGAACAAGAAATTGAAGAAAACAAGGGGGGGGGGGGGGTCTAATAATTTCTTCCGTGACTGTATGTTAAGTTGTTTTGTTTTGTCCAGACTAGAGAACTGCAAAAGACGATGCAACTTTACGTTAGTATCAATGATAATGACAAGTTTCCTGTAAAATTAGAAAACTGCTTTTAACAAATACTTAAGGTTTTATGAATGAAAACAAAAAGGAAAAATCAATATTAAATGAAATAACTGATTTGGCAGTATCAGTACACTCATGGCCAAAAATTTTGGGAATGACATGATGTGGTAATAAAGGTGTTTTTTTGTTTTTTGTTTTTTTTTGGCAAAACTTAAAAAAATCCATTTGTTTCCAGGTCAAGGTCAAGTTTATTTATATTGCACATTATAACAACACAAAGTGCCCAAAGTGCTGTAAAAAGATATAGGTAAAAATACAAGATATAATACAACTAATAGAAATATCTAAAAAATAAATTGATATAGAAGTTAAGATCTACAAAAACTGACAAAATAGATACACAATTGTAGAATAAATAAATAGTATCTGGTGCTAACTTTAAAAAATCCACTGTTTCCAGGTTAAGGTTAAGTTTATTTCTGTAGCACATTTACAACAATGCAAAGTTCCCAAAGTGCTGCACAAGGATATAAGTAAAAATACAAGATATAATAAAAGTAATGAAAATATATAGATATAGAATTTAAGATATACTAAAACTGATAAAATAGATACATAATAATAGGAGAAATAAATAATATCTAAAAATACAACCAGAATGTAAAACAAATAAAAGTCACGTACTTGTATTAAAAACTAGGTTATAATTAAAGAGTACAATTTGGGAAAATTAAAAGTATTATATAGGTTTCAAAGAAATTTAATGACAAATAAATCACAATTATGATTAACTCTCAAAACTTTTGGCCATAAGTGTACTACAAGAGCGTGTGGAAATGGCAGAGTGTGTGTAAGAATAATCCAAGTCTACAGTTGAATATTTTCCTTGTATTTCACATTCAATCTAATTAAAGTGTAATATTTTTTTCTAAAACAAAATGAGATAAATGATGACGATCAAACAATAATAATAAAACACTTTTCTTTGCGAAAACAGTTTTGACGATTTACCACTAATTAGCAGAAACTGACAAGTCATTTTATCCCATTGTTATTTTTGGCATTAAAATAAGACATATTTCAAACATGGTTAATATTTCAGGTCAAACATTAATAACGGTCTTTTACCTCCTCTTATGTTCTCGTCCATATGTGCAGGATGACGCTGATGTGGAGTGGAAGTTTGCCAGAGCCAAACTTTGGTTCTCGTACTTTGAGAACGGTGGAACTCTGCCTGTTCCCTTCAACCTCGTACCCAGTCCCAAGGCTGTGGCCTCTCTTCTGTCCAGGATGAAGACATTTCTCTGGGATGTACCTCGACATGAAAGCAGAGAAAACTCTAACTGTGAGGTGGAACTTAAGAAGGTACAGATTCTGTTAGTGATGCAAAACAACAGAATGACTGAGTTTAGAAGAAGAAATCCATAACGTACTCACGTTTAGTTTACTTTGACATATGTTTGATGCAGGTTTAGTGGGTCTTCTTGTGTTTCCTTCAAAAGTTACAGCTAAAAGAGTATGAACATACAGTATATTTGTGTGTTAAATCTGCATTAATTGGGTTTTTTCTCTCTCTTTCTATTATAGTTGAGGCAACAGGAAGTTCCAAGTGTGGAATCTTCATTTTCTCAGACCCATCACCAAGTAAAGAAGTTTCTATACAATCAGCTGATAGTTTACATTATAGCTCTGTTAGCTTCGCTCTGTTTTTAGACTGAAAACAGCCACAGTAAAACCACAAAGTCAGAACTGTCACAGTTCAGTCTGAACCGTGGATCAACAAACAGCAACTTAGTAAAGATAATAACATCCCATAATAACTTCATGCCTTTGTGAGCCTCATAATCAAACTTACCTGTGTGGAAGAAATGCTACCATTTCAGCATCAAACTCCATTCTTTTCATTTAGAGCTGTGTCCAATGGAGAAAACAACAACAGTTCTTGTAGCTTTTATCACTTTGTCACTGTTCTTTCAATCTAAAACTGGTTTCTTTTTGGTTCTTATTCTAACTGGTCACTTTCTGATGCTTTGCTCAAAGGCTCTGAGGTGTTAGCTTTCATCACCGTAGGAGACCAGCAGAGTGACTCACTACTCCCTCTAATGGTCACATAGATATCCTGGCCCATCACTAGTCGCTTTTCCATTGACCCTCAAATTGCGCAAATATAACTTGCGCATAAAAATTTACCGAATGGAAAAATGACAATTTTGCCAAAATTCTCATTTTTCGATTAAAAGTTTTTGCGCGAGCAAGAGGTGGTTTTTCAGGCATGGCGCAAATGGTATATCACGCAAAACTGCAATGGAAAGACCTTTTTTCACAATTAGAGTCAGGTGAATTAAAAAACCTGATGTCATTTTTTAATTTAGTATGAGATAGAGGGGTAATATATAATAATAATAATGAATATATCTATAAATCAACACCGTATTTACGTTCGTCACCATGTTTATGGAATGACTTCTCGTGTCATCTCACGGTAATAAATAAACAAATCATTGCCTTTGTGATTTAATGGAAAAAAACGACACTTCGCACTTCTGTTTCTTCGACATTTAGTGAATATCGGTAAGGTTTTGCGCAGATGTCCAATGGAAAAGTGACTAGTGTAAATAAATTCAGCTCATATCTCTACAGTCCTATCCATTGACATCTTTGGTAGAACTTCAAAACTCTTTATTACCCCGCCCCCCAAAGGAGTTTGTGTCTTTGTTTTTTTGTTTGTTAACACTCCAGCAGCAAAACTGTTATTTTTTTAAATGAATTTTTTCAATCTTTTTTTTCTCTCAAAATTCAAATGTCTATAAAAACATCCATTTTGTTTCAATTTACTTCAAACTTGGCACATACATAGAGGCAATTGATATGCTGACATTAGCACATGCATAGACATGATGACGTCAGCTGGATCGATGCCAAAATAAGCTACAATATGTACGAGGGGCGGGGTTTGTTGTGCCTGGAACCACTTGTGCTAAACTAGAAATACTACCCTTTAAATCCCACCTGGAAATGCAATGATGTACAGTATGTACTCCTTCATGAATAATGATGTATATAAATCCACAAAAGGATTCCTCAGCTTTTGATGCAAAAATATAGCCTGTAATTCACAAAAAGGTGGAATTCACACCAACTGTGCTGCCAAGCAGATAGCATCTTAGGCACCTGTTCCATTAGAATATATGGAAATTAAGGAATATTCATATGTTTGGCCAAAAACCACCCCCTTTGAAGCTTAGGGTGATTCATTACATTTATTGAGCACTATATTTTATTCATCAGGAATCTAAGCTGCAGAACACACAAACATTAATTACAGATCTAATCCTGACTGACTCGTTTGTAAGTGACGCCACTGCTGCTGTGTAAATGCGCACAGCCTTTTTTAGAGTTTGAAGATGCACTTGGTGTCAACTGATGATACTTAAGTCAGCTGAGACGCCAAAACACAACATCAGAACTAATATTTCTGCCAAATCCCAGATAAAGACAGTGACCCTTTAACCCTATAACACAGTGGTTTCCAACCTTTTTTGGCTCGTGACCTCATTTTAACATCACAGATTTCTGGTGACACCAGACATTCGAAAATGAGACTTTTTTTGTGCTAAAATTAATTTGTTTTTGATCATGTAATGTTTGTTATACTATGTTGCAAATAAATATTAATTTTAGATTACATTTAGGCTTTTTAATTTTATTTTCCTTGGTCAGGATATGTACATTCAGTCAAGCTTTTATTTAGGAGGCTGCAAATTAATACTGAAAAAACAATAACTCAAATTATGAATTATGATTGAGCTGCAGCATCTGAAACTGACCACAATGAACCTTTGACAGGTAAACAGTACCACAGTGCTTTAGTTTCAGCTTTGAAGTTTGTCATGTCTTTTATGTATTGTAATTGTCTCCCTCAATTCACCATATATTTTTTTATTAGTAAGTTTTTTTGTTTTTTTGTTTATCAATTACTAGAAATTTCAGGCGACCCCATTTGAATTCCCCAACCCCAAGGTTGAAAAACACTGCTATAACGTCAAACGTTTGATACAGGAGTTTTGAAGCCCTCTACATGATCAGTGTGATATTTTTTCTTGAAAAACCTGATGTATACAATTAGATACATGCAATACACAGATAATCCACCAGGGGGAGGAATTCATTCACCAGAGGCCTTTCCAGTGACACTACAAGACTGTCATTAATGAGGAAGGAGGAAGAACGTTGCCGATTTTGAAAAGGAATTACCAATTTATTAGACACGTTTATGTTATATTATGTTTTTGTTTGTTCAAAAATAATTAATATTCGAGCATTGCGACCTGATGTATCAAATATGATACAAAATTTAAACTCATACATAGGAATTGATATTTGAAAAAAAAAAAAAATGGGGGGTTGTTCAGAAGGACCAATAAAGGCTCAAGTTTCAATGAACTGGAATTTTCTGTCAATGATTTAATGCAGTGTTTTTTAACCTTGGGGTTGGGACCTCACGTGAGGTTGCCTGGAATTCAAATGGGATCACCGGAAATTCCGTCATAATTCATAGTTTGAGTTCTAGTTTTTTCAGTATTAATGTGCAGCCTTTTAAATCCAAGCTGGACTGACTGTACATATTCTGATCAAGGAAAATAAAATTCTCACTTTGTGCAGTAATCTACACCTGGCTTTTCTGCCTCCATCTATAAAAATATACATTATATAGACTAAATGTCATCTAAAATTTTCATTTATTCGCAACATAGTATAGCAAACTATTACATGATCAAAAACAAATTAGATTTAGCAAAAGAAAAAGAAAAAAAAGTCTCTGTTTTGAATGTCTGGGTTTGCCAGAAATTTGTGATGTTAAAATGGGGTTTATGAGACAAAAAAGGTTGGAAACCACTGGTTTAATGGTTCAGGCTTTACAGGGTTAACAGCATTATTGTTGGATTACGATACTAATCAAACATGTTTCAGACAAGGATGAGTCACATTGATAGAGTTTATTATGGATCAATCTGAACATTGAAATGTGGATTAAAAGTCTGAAATACTAGTAAAAGTTGATTTAGGTACAAAATAAGAGCTGGTTTACTTTATACAGGGTGGGGAAGCAAAATTTACAATATTTTGAGGCAGGGATTGAAAGACAGTGTATGACCAATTAGTTTATCGAAAGTCATGAGAATTTATTTGCCACAAGAAAATTTCCATAATAGAAAATGTTTTTATTCTATGTGTCCTCCTTCTTTCTCAATAACTGCCTTCACACGCTTCCTGAAACTTGCGCAAGTGTTCCTCAAATATTCGGGTGACGACTTCTCCCATTCTTCTTTAATAGTATCTTTAAGAAAGTCAACATTGCTGTGTGATGTTCTATTGGTAGCATGTTCTAAAACGCCCCAAATAGCAGAATCCCGAGGGTTTAGATCTGGGCTAGAAGGCGGTCATAAACATGATTCCCAAAAATTGCTAAAGTTGGATTTGTTGCTGTTGTCAACAAGTGTTTTGGTGTTCTTGTGTAAGATTTGAACTTCAAATCATATTTTACTGCATTTCTAACGCTCTTGTTGTCTACCTCAAGTTCAATTGCCATTTTTCTCATGGATTTGGTTGGATCCTTTAGGATTTTGGATTTGAGAGCTTTAATAAAAGCTTTGGTACGTTTTTTTTGTTGCTTCCTCCACTTCCAGACTTTCTCTTAATAGTTTTGCTCATAGTCATTCTCTTCTTTCCATTATAAACAGTCTTATGGACACTCCAACTGTTTTTGAAATCTCCTTTGGTGTGACGAGTGCATTCAGCAAATCACACACTCTTTGACGTTTGCTTTCCTGATTACTCATATGGGCAAAAGTTTGTGAAAAGGTATGGATAATAGTGTTAGGTATGATTATGACATCAGTATATGTTTGGTTTCAAAACAATTGACGTAGTGCCTGCTGAGAAAAAACAACTACATGTTCATTGTAAATTTTGCTTCCCCACCCTGTAGGTGTGTGTGCCAGAATATCATTAGTGATAACTGTGATTAGTTATTGTGTGAATATGTCAGCAAAACAGAGTAGATAGTGGGTGGAAAAGTGGTGATAATAGTAACCTTGCTGCATTGTTTGTGGATCTGGCCCTCATGTTAATAGTACCGATAGGATTTGTTAGTCATATGGTCAAAAACATCATCAAATGTTCTAACTTGTTCTGTTCTGATATGAGAAGAACAATCAGCTCAAGTGCTTTCCTCTTTATTCCAGAAGATAATGAATCGACTTATCAAAAGATACGTCTTGAAAGCACAAAGAGATAAAGACAACGACGAGGTGAACGAAGGTGAGTTAAGCAGGTTAACTGAATCCGAGGCTTTTCATGTCTGCACGACCACATTACAACTGTTCTGTGACGCTGTTTGACCGACTGTTCAACAGGTGAGCTGAAGGAGATCAAACAGGACATCTCCAGTCTCCGCTACGAGCTTCTGGAGAGGGGGAAACACGATACCGAGACACTGGCCGAGCTTATCAGGCAGCTGGAGGAAGTCATGCATGTTCAACAGAAACTCAAGTACAAGGAGCTGAAGAATGAGCTGGTTACTTTGTCTTAAAATGTTAATATTAGAGAAAGTGGAATATGGACAATGTGTACTTTGCAAAAAAAAAAAAAAATCTGACAACACTGTATCCTGTGTTTAAACCTGGGGTGTCAAACTCATTTTAGTTCAGGGGCCACATTCAGCCCAGTATGATCGAAAGTGGGCCGGACCAGTAAAATAATAACAGTGAAAAAAGTCCAATGACATGACAATCTGTACATCTGCAAGGCAAAATCTAAATCTTACCAAGTGTATTTTTCTCATTTCTTGTCAAAATATCTCATCACACTTAAAATAAGACATAATCACCTAAAGAGTAACTTTTCAGTGAGATATAAGAACTTATTTTTAGACAATAGATCTGGAAAATCTTACCAAGATAATTTTCACTCTTTCCCTCGGCAGATGTTTTTTGGTTAATTCAAGATTTTTTTTTTTTTTTTTTTTTTTTTTTGGCTTAATTCAAGACTTTTTCCTTCATTCAAGATTTTTTTTTTTTTTTTTTGCTTAATTCAAGACTTTTTGCTTAATTCAAGATTTTTTTGGGCTTAATTCAAGACTTTTTGCTTAATTCAATATATATTTTTTTTTTGCTGAATTCAAGATTTTTTTCCTTAATTCAAGATTTTTTTTCCTTAATTCAAGCTAAAAAAAAAAAAAAAAAAAAAAAAAATCTGCCAATGGAACAAATGAAAATTATCCTGGTAAGATTTCTTGAAATATTGAAATTGAAATTCAAGATCTATTGTCTAAAAATAAGTTCTTATATCTCACTGAAAAGTTATGCTTTAGGTGATTGTCTTATTTTAAGTGTGATGAGATATTTTGACTAGAAATGAGAAAATTACACTTGGTAAGACTTTGATTTTGCTTTGCTGGATTGGCCCAGTTGGCGGGTCAGTGTATCTGTTGGAAATTGGATTTTCTTTTCAGAAACAAAATAAAAACTAGTGGTTAATTGATTTTCATTTTAAAATAGAAGAATTAAAATTGAATTTCAAGGTGTTTTTCTTTTTCAGTGTAAAAACAGATAGACCAAAAAAAACAAAAAAAAAAACAGATTGATTTTTGTTTTCTCTTTCTAGTAACAAAAAAGAAAGTTACTGGATGTTGTCATTGTCAAGGAAAGAGCACTAATGCCATCAAGGTCACAGGTCTGGTTTTCATAGACATTTGTGGAGGGAGCACGTCTACGATGTCCAGATTTCGTATGAACCAGAAGATCCATACAAACCAATTATTTGTAAGAATCTTTGTGACCTTGATGGCATTAGTCTGGTTTCAGAAAATAAAAAAAAAAAAGGGCGTTTTCGGTCTGTTTTTTCCATTTCTGTCAGGTAATAATTTTCTCTTTTGTTATTATAGAGAGAAAACAAAACTCAATCTTTTTTTTTTATTTTTTTTTTATTTGGTTTATCTGTTTTGACACTGAAAAAGAAAAACACCTTGAAATTAAATTTTAACTCTTCTGTTTAAAAAAAAAATCAATTAACCTCCAGGTTTTATTATTATTATTATTGTTTCTGAAAAGAAACTCCACTCTCCAAAAGATACACAGACCTTGGTGGGCCAGTTTTGGCCCCTGGGCCGTATATTTGACACCTATGGTCTAAACCAGGGGTGTCAAAGTCATTTTAGTTCAGGGGCCACATTCAGCCTAATTTAATCTCAAGTGGACTGGACCAGTAAAATAATAACAGTGAAAAAAATTAAATTATATTATGATCAGGTTTACATCTACAAAGTTTCCTTAAAAATCTGAATAACATGAACAACTTGAATTGTCTTAAGAAAAACAAGTGCAATTTTAACAATATTCTGCCTCGGTTTATCAGTTTATCATTTATGCATGTGCGTTACAATTGCACAAAACATTTAGTAACAGGCAGAATATTGGTAAAATTACATTTACTTTTCTTAAGACATTTCCGTTTGTTCATATTTGTTCAGGTTATTCACATTTTTGTAACAGTACAGGGTGGGGAAGCAAAATTTACAATATTTTGAGGCAGGGATTGAAAGACAGTGTATGACCAATTAGTTTATTGAAAGTCATGAGAATTTATTTGCCACAAGAAAATTGACAGAATAGAAAATGTTTTTATTCTATGTGTCCTCCTTCTTTCTCAATAACTGCCTTCACACGCTTCCTGAAACTTGCGCAAGTGTTCCTCAAATATTCGGGTGACAACTTCTCCCATTCTTCTTTAATAGTATCTTCCAGACTTTCTCGTAATAGTTTTGCTCATAGTCATTCTCTTCTTTCCATTCTAAACAGTCTTTATGGACACTCCAACTATTTTTGAAATCTCCTTTGGTGTGACGAGTGCATTCAGCAAATCACACACTCTTTGACGTTTGCTTTCCTGATTACTCATATGGGCAAAAGTTTCTGAAAAGGTATGGATAATAGTGTTAGGTATGATTATGACATCAGTATATGTTTGGTTTCAAAACAATTGACGTAGTGCCTGCTGAGAAAAAACAACCAAATGTTCATTGTAAAGTTTGCTTCCCTACCCTGTATAGTTTGATAATGTAAACATTTTCATGTAATTTTAGTTTTCTAAACCAAAAAAACAAAGAGAAACTAGAAGCACTCGGAGAGCGCAGACCTCCGCCAAGGCTGATCAGTGGCCCCCCCCCCCCCCCCGTGGGCCCCCCCTACCCCGATCACCACCAAAATTTTATCATTTCTTCTTTATTCCATTTCCAACAAACCCTGAAAATTTCATCCAAATCTGTCCATAACTTTTTGAGTTATGTTGCACACTAACGAACAGACAAACAAACAAACAGACAGACAAACAAACAAACAAACCCTGGCAAAAACATAACCTCCTTGGCGGAGGTAAAAATATGGGGTTGTCATTATTTATAGGTTATTAAGTGGTCTGACCCACTTGAAATCTAACTGGACTGTATGTGTCTGTATGCGGAACCTGAATTAAAATGATTTTGACACCACTGATTGTTAATATCTTCAGTGTAATTTTTGCATTTCACAAATTCATCCCGCGGGCCGGATTGGACCCTTTGGCCGGGCCGCATGTTCGACACCTGTGGTCTAAACTGTACTTCTTAGATGTTGTTTAACTCCATTCATAGAGTCTATATTCATCTGTCTTCATTTCTGCTCATCTCAACCACACGGTGGCACTAATGTAACCTGTCGGAGTCGAATAAGCCCTGTTAATATTCATCACTCACTTCTAAGAAATGGTGGTGCTGCCTGTTGCCAGCTGTTGTACACTTTGATTTAGAGGTCATTTTTCCATCTGGAGCAGAAGTGTATTTAAGAATAAAAAAAGAAAGAGAAGCCTATGGAGGTGGCAGGAGAAGGAGTTAGCATGCAATAAAAACAAGACACTTTATTTATGTGGTTTATTAAACCTCCATGGTAAAAAAAGTACAGCTAATCGACCTTTTCCACCAACTTTAAAATCACTCAGCAGGAACCCGGGTTTCATTCAAGACATTAAGTTTGGTTCAGTTTTAATGTTGTGTTTAATTAAACTGCTGGTGAAAATAATGTGGGTCTTCATTATTTCCACCTCATGGAGAATGGAGCTTTTATGGGTTTGCAGCAGATCCTCTCGTACACTGTGTCATCGTTGCTGTAACGCAAAACAAATATCTGGGAACAGTCTGACCTGTCAGGTACACAAACAGCTCAGCTCCATGTATAGACAGGAAACACTAGTGCTGCAGTGATGCTAACAGGTCCCACAGAGGCATGAAACTGAAGGCAAGTGCTGGAGTTTGAGCAACATCAGGGAAATAACCACGAAAATGTGACTATATCTGTGTTATAGGATGAGCATCATGGAGTTATGTAGTTTGATAACACTTTGGATGGTAAATTTACTTTATATTACTTTATATCACCATTTACCAGGCATAATATTAATTCTAGATTGACTCTTAAAGCATATTTTTATGTAATGTCTTATTATTTGTGACCATGTTTTAAAATTAGGCTATTAAAAGTTCACTATATAATGTTTATGTATTGTGTACTGACATGATGCTGGAGTCTATATTGTTCATTGATGTTAATCAGCTCCATACTAAAGCCCATGTAGCTAGTGTTGCACACCCACATAAATAGATTCACACTCTTTTCCTGTCCAAGACCTATCACAGGATAAAAAAAATCCCATAATAATGTCCCATCTTGTTCCTGTGTTGTTATAGTTTTTAGGGGAAGTCATCTACAGTCAACCCACTACTTTTTGGCACCTCTGACCCTTAAATTTTCTACTACATTTCAATGTATTCATTCATTCATTTTCTGAACCCGCTTTATCCTCACTAGGGTCACGGGGGTCGCTTGGAGCCTATCCCAGCTACATAGGGGCGAAGGCGGGGTACACCCTGGACAAGTCGCCAGTTCATCACAGGGCTGAACATATAGAGACAAACAATCACTCTCACATTCACACCTATGGGCAATTTAGATTAACCAATTAACCTATCAGTGCATGTGTTTGGACGGTGGGAGGAAGCCAGAGTACCCAGAGAGAACCCACGCAGACACGGGGAGAACATGCAAACTCCACACAGAAAGGTCCCACCCCCTGTTGACTGGTGTTGGAATCGAACCCAGGACCTTCTTGCTGTGAGGCACGAGTGCTAACCACTGCACCACTGTGTCGCCCTACATTTCAATGTATTACCTTTGAATCTTTCATATTATAACGGTATCTTCACATATAAAGTGTTGACAAGCTGTAACTTGGGTAAATGAGACAGCTGTTAGCACTGAAATGGATTTGGCTAACAGCAAAAAACAGAAACACGTGCAAATCTTAAAAAGTCAACCTTCCATAGCCCTTAACCTCCTAAGACCCAGGAAATGTCAGCAAGGTACAAGCTTTTTTTGTTTTTTATTACCTCCGCCAAGGAGGTTATGTTTTTGTCGGTGTTGGTTTGTCTGTCTGTCTGTTTGTGTGCAAGATAACTCAAAAAGTTGCGGACGGATTTGGATGAAAATTTCAGGAAATGTTGATACTGGCACTAGGAACAAATGATTAAATTTTGGAGGTGATCAGGGGTGGGGGGTGGGGGGGGACACTGATCTGCCTTGGCGGAGGTCTGTGCTCTACGAGTGCTTTTCTAGAAAAGACAGTGCAGACCTCCGCTAAGGCAGATCAGTGGCCCCCCACCCCACCCCCGATCACCTCCAAAATGTAATAATTTGTTCCTTGTGCCAGTATCAACATTTCCCTAAATTTTCATCCAAATCTGGGGCACTGATCTGCCTTGGTGGAGGTCTGCACTCTCCGACTGCTTCTAGTTAAATATGTGCCTATATTGGAAACATCATGATGCAACAGTTTTTTCAGGTGCAGTTTTTAAAATTTTTATGGAATATCCGTTGTGGTGGACAGTTTTATTTCCTTTTTTCTTTGTGTATAAAGTTGTGAAACTCTTGTCCACAAATGCGGACAGAAAACCCATAGCTGGGTCTTAGGAGGTTAAGGTAATTGTACTTTGAAATATTCTAAAAATTACCTTAGATTATCATCGGGATCAGAAGAAATAACAGCCTTGTTTTTCTACACAACAGTTAGCATGCTAACCAGCTAACCCCATGTCTTTGCAACACTAGTGAGTAGTGAGTCACTGCAGCCTCTAGTCTGCCCTCAGTCCAACACTAGAAAAGCAAGAAGTAGAGGTTCTGTTTATTAAAATAAAAGATGCTAAAGATCAAGACAGTTCACCAGAGAGTGCCTTCCTGTTTTCAGTGACTACAAACAGATCCTGTCCCATTCACTCCAAAGGAGGAAGTGATTCACAGCTATTGATAAATACTTTCAACCCAAAGTCCATAACCAATGTCAGTAACTGGAGGACACTTGGGGAGCTGAGGACCATTTTAGTTGACATTAAGTGAAGTCAAAAGTTCATTGTAGGGCTGATCTATAGGGTCAAACAACCATTTCCTCTCACATTCACACCTATGAGCCATGTAGAGGAACCAGTTCAACCATTAATGTGCACATTTTTGGATGGTGGGGATGAGTATGAACCGTTTCATGTCACTAATGAAATCTACGCTGCTCTATCTTTGTAAATGTAGCATCTGTTATAACAAGTGGTGCCAGGCGCAACAAACCACACCCCTCGCACGTTTTTCACCCATTATAAGTAAATGGGAAGATTTTTTTTAAAAAAACAAAAAAAAAAATCATCAAAAATTTTAACTTTAACCTATTTTTCCTAAAATGTAATGACATCTATTCTGGGTCACTGGTAATCTATAAACCCAATTTGGTATGAATTGAACCAATCGTTTTGCTGCTAAAGTGTTAACAAACAAACAAAGAAGCAAAGAAATGAACAAGTGGTGCCAGGCGCAACAAACCCCGCCCCTCACACATTTTTCGCCCATTATAAGTAAATGGGAAGAGTTTAAAAAAATCATAAAAAATTTGAACTTTGACCTATTTCTCCTAAAATGTAATGACATCTATTCTGGGTCACTTGCAATCTATAAACCCAATTTGGTATGAATTCAACCAATTGTTTTACTGCTAAAAGTGTTAACAAACAAAGACGCAAAGAAATGAACAAGGGGTGCCAGGCACGACAAACCCCACACCTTGCACGTATGTAGCTTATTTTGGGATCGATCCACTCTTTCATCCATATTCATCCATTCATTCATTTTCTGAACCCGCTTTATCCTCACTAGGGTCATGGGGATCACTTGGAGTCTATCCCAGCTACTTGAATTAAGCAACAAAAAAAAGTTGAATTATGCAAAAAAAAAAAAAAAAAATCTGCCAAAGGAACAAGTGAAAATAATCTCTGCAAGATTTTTTGAAATAAGATTTTCAAGATCTATTGTCTAAAACTAAGTTGTTATATCTCACTGAAAAGTTACTCTTTAGGTGATTATGTTTTATTTTAAGTGTGATGAGATATTAGGAGTACACAGCAAAAATTGGAAAGTTGAATCAACTCCCACAGAGTTGATTTTAACTCTTTTTCAGAGTTTATATAGGTCCACACTTCACAGAGTTAAATTAACATTTTCATTGGAGTTAATTATTTAACACTATGCCATAGTTGCCTTTTTAACTCAGAACCTGAGTTAACTTAACACTGACTGATTTAACTACCAAGAGTTCATAATTTCACCTACCTGGGTTAAATTAACCCATATGGATTTATTATTTACACTGTCAGAGTTTCTCCTTTAACTCAAACAGAGTTAAATTAACACCCTGAAAGTAACAAAAGTAACACTCATTTAACTAAATTTTCACTCTGAAAGTAGTGTTCATTTTAATCATAAAAAAGTTAATCCATTTAAAATTACTTCAAATTCAATGTGAACAGGATGATTCAAAGAAAGCTGATGTATTTTTTTTTTTTTTTTTTTTTTTTTTTTTAAGAAAATTTATTTTTTCTCTTTTTTTCTGTAGAAATGAAAAAAATACACTTGGTAAGATTTAGATTTTTTGCAGTGTATGAATTAAGCAACTCAAAAATGCTCAAACTCATAAATAAATAATATTCACAAAATAATGAAAATGTAATACTTGAAACTTAACAATCATCTATATTATCAATTTAAAAATTTTTTAGATAAAATTTTTACCATCAGATTCGAACTATAATTTTATGTCTGAGGCATGGCTATGGTGTAAAAAGTACAATAGATAAAATTAGTTGTAACTTTTTTCTACAAGTGGTATTTTAAAAAGGCTAACAATTCCATAAAATACAGATCTTTTGCTAAAAAAAATGAGCCCACTTGATAAATGATGTGTGCAAATTTACTTTTTCATGCTGATGTTCACTTTGGCTTGATCGGATCCAACAAGGAGGTGAGAAAAGTGGCATAAAAACAACTGTTGGATTCTCAGTGAAAGTCGAGGTCTCGTCTTAAAAGTAGGTCATTACCCTTTCTTCTCTTATTTCTGTATACTATACTACCTTTTTTTTATGATTTGAGTTCCTTTATCATTATTTATGGTTTCTGTTTTTGATTTTCTTTTATGTTTTTCCTTATTTATTTTATTTTATTTATTTATTTTTTTGGCCTGTGGGTGGGAAGGGATGGGTGTTGACAGTCAGATATGTCATTCTTGATTGCACATTGACTGTTACGAATTGATATAATGTCTGTTGTGTTTATTGAAAATGTTCAATAAATATAGTTGGAAAAAAAAAAAAAAGTAGGTCATTACAGCAATTTTCGAAGACATTACGTAAATACGGATGTCAGGCTGTTATCACAGAATTATGTAGGCTACAGCATGAGAATCCCCTCTGATAAAATCACACACATGACGCAGGAGATAGGGCCAAGGCCTGTGTGTGCATCATAAGTAGATGCAGCAGCAGCAGCATCCACTCCGGACCCATTCAGTTCCAACAGCCAAAACCCTCGGTGTTATCAGACGAGGATAACGGATGAACTCGTACTGGGGGAGTGGGGGCGGGGCTGATATTACCACTCAGTAGCCTTGAGCCTCCGTCCCCACTGACACACACAGGAGATCAAATGGAGAAGGTGAATTCTGGTGATATCTGTGTTTGGTGGGAGCACAAACGTGATAATTAATTTGGGAATATTTCATTTCTTGGTAGCATTAAGTAGATGACAAAGTAGATCTCAACATGAACTAAATATAAAATCACAGAATTCAGATTAAATAACAGTTAACAGTGGAATTTAGACTGCATTCTGTCTTAACCCCGTAAGACCTGACCTATCAAAAACAGAATTCTAATTTTTGGGAATTTCGATGTTTATGAGACTTTATAACCAAACAAACAAAAATTTTTGAAATGTAATTTTGTTTATAATATATTATGTGTATCATATTTGATACATTGGGAATTTATGGCAACTTTCTGCTCACTATCATGTCAACATTAGACATAAAAATAAATTTTGCCAAAAACATTTTGAAGATGTAAAACATTTCAGGCAGTTTTTTCCACATAAAACTTATTACAGCCTTTTTATTTTATTTTTTATTTTTTTATCTTTTATGATGTAAAATAAAAGCTTTCATACCATTTTATCCAAAAGCTACTGATTTTATAGTACGACGGCGTATTAGGGCCACATAAGAAAAAAAAAAAGTTTGTCACCATGAGAATAAAGTCGTTATTTAACGAGAATAAAGTTGTAGTTTTAAAAAAGTCATTATTTAACGAGAATAAAGTCACTAATTAATGAGAATAAAGTTGTTAATTAATGAGAATAAAGTTGTTATTTAACGAGAATAAAGTCGTTAATTAATGAGAATAAAGTCATTATTTAACGAGAATAAAGTCGTTAATAATGAGAATAAAGTCGTAGTTTTAAAAAACTCATTATTTAACGAGAATAAAGTCGTTAATTAATGAGAATAAAGTCGTTGATTAAACAAGAATAAAGTCATTATTTAACGAGAATGAAGTCGTACTTTTATGAGATTAAACTCGTAATATTTTGAAAATTCGACAGAGTTTCCGGTTTTACGGCGAAGGCAATAAGTGAAGCAGCAACTTTCCCTTCTGTTGGACTCCAAATCTCACAGTAGAATCCCCACAGTTTATTCAGAAACACCAGACCCTCTGTGTTTAGTTCTCTGGTGTTTCCACTGATAACCCTACAGCCGAACACTTCACCAGTTTCTCCACAAAAGAAGCAATTTGCTACAAATCAATTCGGATCTTACAACAAACCCAAACGTGTGCAAATTCTTCAAAGTCCTCAGACTACTGTGTTGATGGAGGACAGACTAACGAAAGCAGAACTTCACAAAATGTTCCAAGTTCTACATCAATGATTAGGTACAACTTTTCATTATATTATGACTTTATTCTTGAGATATAATGACTTTATTCTCATTAAATAGTGACTTTATTCTCATTAAATAACGACTTTATTCTCGTTAAATAGCGACTTTATTCTCATTAAATAACGACTTTATTCTCGTTAAATAATGACTTTATTCTCGTTAAATAGTGACTTTATTCTCATTAAATAACGACTTTATTCTCGTTAAATAGCGACTTTATTCTCGTTAATTAATGAGTTTCTTAAAACTACAACTTTATTCTAGTTAAATAATGACTTTATTCTTGTTAAATAACGACTTTATTCTCGTTAATTAATGAGTTTCTTAAAACTACAACTTTATTCTAGTTAAATAATGACTTTATTCTTGTTAAGTAACGACTTTATTCTCGTAGTGACCAGCATTTTTTTTTTCTTATGTGGCCCGAATACGCCGTCGTATTATAGTATACGTCAGGGGGGTCATTTAAGTTCAGGGGCCACATGCAAACCAATGTTATATCAAATGGGCTGGACCAATTCAATAATGACATAAAACCTATAAATAATGACAGCTACAATTTTTTTCTCTTTGATGTAAAGCAAAAAAAGTCAAATTAAATTATGAAAAGGCTAATTTACAAAGTATCCTTTCACAAAAAAATATGAATAACCCGAACATTTATGAACAACTTGAAATTCTATAGAAAAATAAATGTAATTTGAACAATATTATGTCTCAGGTTCTTTTTAGTACAACTTACAGATCACAGTGAATCTACAAATGCGCAAAAATATTTAGCAACAGGCAGGATATTGTTAAAATTCTACTTTTTCTTAAGATATTTCAGGTTGATCATATTTGTTCAGGTTATTTACTGTTTTTTTTTTGTGTGTGTGAAATGATAGTATGTAAATGTAAATATTTTCAAAATTTACTTTTGCTATGTTGACATTAAACCAAGAAGAAAATTTGGAGCAGTCATTATTTATTATTATTATGCTATTATTTTTACTTCAGATCAAATTGGTGCGTATGTGGACCCTGAAATAAAATGAATTTAACACCTTTGACCATTAAAGTCTTCAATGTAATTTTTGCATTTAACCCATACAGACCCAGTGCTACTTTTGTGGCAGTTCTCAAAATGAATTTTTCACTATGTTGAACCTATCTTAAGTGATTTATCATCATTTATTGTAATATTATCCCCTGTATTTTTTTTTTTTTGTGGTAAAAATCATTTTTCCCCTATATTTAATTCACTGATCATATAAATGTTCATTACCTCCGTCATCTGTTTTTGTTTCGTCTTATTTGTCGTCATGTCTTTCACATGTTTCGTTATGTACTGCTCACTTAATAAAAAAAAAATGTTTTTTTAAAAAGAGCGGTAAGAGGAGGTAAATATCATGTGAATTATTTTATACCAATGCACAAACACTTTCAACTACAATTATATTTATATGTTGTAAAGTGATTGTGTTTGCAAATTTGGAATAACGTCCATGAATGTTACACCTGCATCGATACTAAAACAGGTAAAACTTCAATAAGAAAGACAGCGGTATGGAGGTTATTTCCCGCTAAACCATGTTTTATGGTTTGGCAGGAAATTATACAAGCAGATACAATGTGGTTTGCACATACAAAATATTTAACAACCTACTGCATTTTTATTTAAACACATAAATGTGTTCTGTGACCTATCAAACAAATACACAACATATGTCTAATCCAGATGTTAAATGACCTCCTTTTTTCCTGTAATCAATCTGCTGTAGTACTGTATCTCTGAGGCCATAAAACATGTCTAGTCGTCCTTCTAATACTTTACATGTGAAGATAAAGAACGGAGGAAGATGATGAAGATACGACTAAAGTTACAGTCTTATATGAAGAAGAAAAAAAATTGGTGCTATGCTAACGTTAGTACCCACTGCACCTGCCAAAGTGGATCTTTATGGATTCCACTGATAGAGAATAAGAGAATAATTTGTTTGTCAGTCTTTTGTCTGTTGTGTTTAGTTCAAGAGAAGGAAAATAAAGTGATTATTTATGTTAAAACACAGTTGAGCAAGACATAAAGTGATGCACAGCTGTAAACAAACCAGGAGATTAAACAGTATTTAAGACACTTAAAACCATGATCTACTGCTGGTAAAACACTGAATATGGAAACTGATCATTATATTTGTGTTAAATAAATGAATTTAGCTCCTACTGAACCCTTACTGGTGCCTCATTAACCCTTTCATGCATACTGGTCACTACAGTGGACAGTTATTCTCCAGCTGTTCTCTTGTATATTCATGGATTTTGTTGTTTTAGTTTCGTATCAGCCAACACAGTGGACACTTATGCACCATCACATACACTGACATTGAAAATATCTTGATAAACCTGATCTAACATGTTCGAGTGTAAATCAATTCCTTGTTATTGTTATTAGACTGTAATTAACAATAAAAGTTGTTTTTTTTTTTTTTTTGGCATGTGTGAGTAATGACTAGTATTACACTACAAACAAAAAGTTAAGGATATTTCTTTTTTTTTTTCTCTGTTTATTTATTTATTCTTTTTTTTTTTTGTCATTTTTGCCATTTGTAAATTAAACTATTTCTGGTCATGAAAAAAAATGTGTTTCAGTTCAATTCACAGACAAAAAAGTAAAAAGCGTTGTGCAAGAATCCCAACTGAAAAAAAAAAAAAAAAAAAAAAAAAAAAGCCCAAAAATGAAAAATATCCATACATTTTTGTTTGTAGTGTATGTTAAATGTGAGTAAACATCAAATTAGCAACATTTAATGTTTTTATTTCATAGTTTTTCACGGTATATCAGTAAATACATGTTTCTTTGCTTCAAAAATAAAACGTGGTGTCCAGCTGAGTGGACATTTTTGCAACTCCATGAAAAATAGCTTCATAAAAAATAAATAAATAAATAAATAAATAAATAAATAAAAATAATTGCATTGTTTTTTTTAATGCCCAAAGAGGAATAAAGAAAAAAAAATCTTGATTAATGTTCTCATAATTCATGCATGAAAGGGTTAATGAAAGAACTTAGAGTAACTCAGCATCAAGGGCTCAAATGTATTTATACATACAGCAGGACATCTCCATCACTATTGACTCCATACCTCTGGCTCCTACCAGTGTAGTACGTAACTTGGGAGTCATGATTGATAATCAGTTGACCTTCACGGATCACGTTGCCTCTGTCACCCGATCATGCCGTTTCACTCTGTTCAACCTAAGAAAGATCAGGCCATACCTAACCGAACAGGCCACCCAGCTCCTGGTGCAGACTATGGTTATCTCCCGTCTTGACTACTGCAATGCTCTTCTAACGGGCCTCCCAGCTTGTGTTGTCAAACCACTACAGATGGTCCAGAATGCAGCAGCGCGTCTGGTCTTCAATCAGCCTAAAAGGGCACATGTCACCCCCTTACTCATTGAGTTACACTGGCTACCCATAGCTGCCCGCATCAAATTCAAATCTTCAATCCTAGCCTACAAAATTCTCCGTGGGTCTGCTCCTGTCTACTTAGGTGCACTAATAAAAGCTTATGTCGCCCCACGACCACTCCGCTCGTCTGGGGAACGTAGTCTGGTGGTCCCCAGACCTTGTACAAGACAATCCAGGCTCTTTTCATGGGTCGTTCCACGTTGGTGGAACGCTCTACCAAGTGCTACAAGAACAGAGTCATCCCTGCCTATCTTCAAGAAGCTCCTGAAGACCCAGCTCTTCCGAGAGCACCTCCTGTCCTAGCACTTTCAAACATTCCATTTTAAATATTCTAATAAGGTTTTTCCCAGGACAACCACAGATTCTTTCACGATTATCTCTGGACCTGCTGCGGTGGTCCGGCCTCTTCCCTGCCCTCATCATCACCACTCACTTATCCTCAACCGCCTCCATGTGTCTCCCCCTACTCCCCCCTTCTCCCCCTCTCCCCCAGTCCCTATCTCTATCGCTCTCTCTTTTTCCCCTTCTCTACTCTCTCTCTTTAACCCCAACTGGTCAAGGCAGACGTCCATCCTCCAGGAGTCTGGGTCTGCTCGAGGTTTCTGCTGTTAAAGGGAAGTTTTTCCTTCCACTGTCACCAGTCACAAGTGTTTGCTCCTGGAGGATTCTGTTGGGTTTCTGTAGAATTGACTTAGAGTCTGGTTTTGACCAACTCTATATATAAAATGTCAAGAGATAACTTTTTTGTGATCTGGCGCTATATAAATAAAATTTGATTGATTGAGTGATTTAATTGGTTTTCCCCTGTAAGTCGCTTTGGAAAAAAGCGTCTGCCAAATGCGTAAACATAAACATAAACATAAACATATTTATATTATAGACATAAAGTATAAGGGGGGGGGGGGGGGCACTGATCTGCCTTGGCATAGGTCTGCGCTCTCCGAGTGCTTCTAGTTAAAGCTCAGTTTAAAGTTGAGGGTTATTATATCACAAACAGACAAAACTGAAGAAAAAGTGACTTTTCTGTAAAATCTATCATTAATTAAACATAAAAACAAGTGTCTCCATTTACTGTCATTGATCCAACTCCATGGGTTTTACTGGTGAATCAATGTTGTAGAAGATGATGGTGTTTCCACGGTAACTATGGAGCCTCCGAACATCCAAATGGGTCATATCAAAATGACGAACTGTATTTTACACCAATTATTTCCATGTATTGATAGGATTAGTGGATCAGCAGGTATTAAACATTTTATACACTCTCAAAAATAGAGGTACGAGATCAGAACATTTATGTACCTATAAGTACATTTTTTAAGAATGTTCTTTCAAAAGTACAATATTGGTTTTTAGGAGGCCAGAATTGCACCTTTAGACTATGAAAAAGGGCCCAAAGTTATGTAAAGTACAAATTTGTACTATAAGGTACCCTGCAGCATTAAAAAATGTGTGTAGACCATGAGAATAGGCTATAGGCTAGGAGAACTGAACGGTAGGCCTAAGTATAGTTCAAACATTAGGCTTAGTGCATTATTTATTATATATCATACCGTAATTACTCTATATTATATTTAACCCTTTCATGCATGAATTATGAGAACCTTAGTCAAGATTTTTTTTCTGGAGTGTTTTTATACCTCCTTAGGCATAAAAAAAAGTGTTTTTTCGAGTTTTTTTTTTTCATGGAGTTACAAAAATGTCCATGCATTTAATTTTTTAAGTAAAGAAATGTGTATTTAAAACCCAATATCAGAAAGTAAAATGAAAACGATGAAATAAAAACATTTTTAAGGCTGCTAATTTGATGTTTTCTCACATTTTTCCATACTCCAATGCTAGTTATTACCTCATATAATATGCAAAAAACAACTCTTTTTGTCTAACAAATAACAACTGATTTACACTTAAACATGTTACTACAGATCAGGTTTATCAAGAACAGCAAAGTTACAGTAATGGTATGAATTGCAGTGTATTATGGGATGTTGCATAAGTGTCCACTGTGTTGGCTGATATGGAACTAAAACAACAAAACCTATAAATATACAAGAGAACAGCTGGAGAACAACTGTTCACTGGAGTGACCACAATGCAGGAAAGGGTTAATAATCATTTGTGTTTTAATTTAATAGCCCAATTAGCTCAATGATAATAGCCTAATAATTTATTTAGCTTATTAGAACCTCTGATTATTGCCATAATCTCTGTTTTATCAAGTTTTCATTCACACCTCCATGTTTTGATGTCGTAGCTTGCCTATGCCTTTTTTTTTTTTTCTCAGTTAGTCCACTGGTTCAAACTTTAAACATCATGGCATTATCAACTATATGAGAGTTTTCTTTCTATGTAAAGTACTTAAGGTACAAAAATGGACCATTTCAAAAAGGTACAGAAATGTCTCTCAAAAAAGTACACCCCCAGCGACAAGGATTTGTACCCTTTTTTTTTTTTTTTTTTTTATAATTCAAGTTTTTATTAAAGTTTTCACTTGGATCATGACATTCATACTGCTGTTGCTTAATAATAACATCAAGGGTTTCTGTACATACATGAAAGGTATCAAAAAAATAAAAAACTACAAAGCGTGGAAGGTCTCAAGAAAAAAAAAAAAAAAAAAAGATAGAAGTAGTTAATTAATTAATTAATTACATGAGGGAAGTAGTTCAACTACCATCCTGCTGAGTGTCTGTCATAGTTACACTGTAACAAATTACTGTAAAAAAAACAGTAAATTTTGTACAGTATCATGCTGTTATTTGTAAATACAGTATGATGCTGTAAATAATGAGGTCTTTAAGGAGGAAATTTAAAACAGCAAGCTACTGCAAAATTTGACAGTATTCTACAGTATTTTCTTCAGGTCCTCCACTGCTGTCCGCCCAGGACTGGTCTGAACAAAATCATCTGGCATCAAATCCCACCAGCTCATTTAGAAAAGATTCAGTCAAAGGAACTAACTAACTATAGACTTGCTGCATCAAAGGTAAGTGGTTCTTTTTCGAAGCAGAAGGATAAAATAAAATGAGAAAATAACTGAGGATGACTAATTTCAGCTGGACTTAACCCCATACAGGCTGGGAACAGAACCACCTGATGCTTCTACCAACACTGCCAGAACTCCATCGTGCTCCAACTGTTCATTTATCAAGGAAATTGTGATTTTATCAATGGAACTGTGGCATTTTGGGTTCATTAAACATTAAATTGCCTCCATAAACTGGATGCAACTTGCACAGTATAACACACGTGATAATACTGTTTATACAGGGTGGGGAAGCAAAATTTACAATGAACA
The DNA here is from genome assembly GCF_902148855.1 of Sphaeramia orbicularis. Lineage (NCBI taxonomy): Eukaryota > Metazoa > Chordata > Actinopteri > Kurtiformes > Apogonidae > Sphaeramia > Sphaeramia orbicularis. Next base: position 40,137,183 of record NC_043969.1, read on the forward strand.
TTTAGTTGTTTTTTCTCAGCAGGCACTACGTCAATTGTTTTGAAACCAAACATATATTGATGTCATAATCATACCTAACACTATTATCCATACCTTTTCACAAACTTTTGCCCATATGAGTAATCAGGAAAGCAAACGTCAAAGAGTGTGTGATTTGCTGAATGCACTCGTCACACCAAAGGAGATTTCAAAAATAGTTGGAGTGTCCATAAAGACTGTTTATAATGGAAAGAAGAGAATGACTATGAGCAAAACTATTACGAGAAAGTCTGGAAGATACTATTAAAGAAGAATGGGAGAAGTTGTCACCCCAATATTTGAGGAACACTTGCGCAAGTTTCAGGAAGCGTGTGAAGGCAGTTATTGAGAAAGAAGGAGGACACACAGAATAAAAACATTTTCTATTATGGAAATTTTCTTGTGGCAAATAAATTCTCATGACTTTCAATAAACTAATTGGTCATACACTATCTTTCAATCCCTTTCAATCAAAATATTGTAAATTTTGCTTCCCCACCCTGTATTTCGGGGTGTTAGCCGTATGTAGCAAACATGCAGCTAATTTAAGCTGAAGCATACTTGCTAGCTGCGAAGTGGACACCGTTAAACTAAACAGCGTGTCAATTGACATGGTTATATGTTATAATGTTACCTCTTGTTTGAGCTTTTCTAGCAATGTTCATGATTTTGTATTTTAAAATGTAATTTGAAATGTTAAAATCCTAGCTTTTCGTTGTGTTATACTGTAAATATTACATTAAATATGTTTGACAGTAATATATTGTCTCTTGGAAGACGGTAGTTACTGTAAAATGCAGCAACTGTTGCTAACAGTATTTTACTGTAAAAGGTACATTAACCCTTTCATGCATAGTGGTCACTACAGTGGACAGTTACTCTACAGCTTTACTCTTGTATATTCATGGGTTTAGTTGTTTTAGTTCCATATCAACCAACACAGTGGACACTTATGCAACATCCCATAATACATTGCAATTCATACCATTACTGTAACTTTGCTGTTCTTGATAAACCTGATCTGCAGTAACATGTTTAAGTGTAAATCAGTTGTTATTTGTTAGACAAAAAGAGTTGTTTTTTGCATATTGTATGAGGTAATAACTAGCATTGGAGTATGGTAAAATCTGAAAAAACATCAAATTAGCAGCCTTAAAAATGTTTTTATTTCATCGTTTTCATTTTACTTTCTGATACTGGGTTTTAAATGCATATTTCTTTACTAAAAAAATTAAATGCATCATCTCATAAACTGCAATTCATACCATTATTCTAACTTTGCTGTTCTTGATTGGTTCTTGAGTGGAAATCAATTGTTAATATTTATTTTTTGCATATTATCTCTGTGAAGTGAGAAATAACTAGTATTAGAATATGTTAAAATGTGCGAAAACATCAGATTAGCTGCATTAAACATGGTTTCATTACACTGTTTTCATATCACTTTATGATATTGGGTTTTAAATACATGTTTCTTTGCTTCAAGAATAAAATTCATGGTGTAGCTGAGTGGACATTTTTGTAACTCCATGAAAAACAGGTTGATTTTTAAAAAAAAAAATTCAATCACATTGTTTTTTTTCATGCCTAAAGAGGGATAAAAACACTCAGGAAAAAAAAAATCTTGATTAAGGTTCTCATAATTCACGCATGAAAGGGTTAAATACAGCCCAGTACCGTAATACTTTTTACAGCAAGAAACTGTAGTTGTAGATTACAGCAGAGTTACTGTAGAATAACAGTAACATGCTGGCAACTCTAGCTGCCAGTATTTTACTGTTACAGTCTACTCTCGTTATACCGCCAACTTCTGTTCACGGCCAAATTGGCGGTATAGCGAAAATGGCGTTACAACGGGTTGCGTCCATAATGTGCATGTCTTTACTATATGATGTCTATGCTGCCTCCGTTAACCCGTTTTAATTGCGTTTCTAAATAAATCTTGATTCTGTTATGTTGTAAGGGATCATTTAAAGTGGGGAAACATTTTAAGCATTATTATACCGTGTCGGGAAATGACACCCCATCCTCTTGAGGCTTTGGCTTAATCCCACGTCCTCTTCCCGACATCCTGACCTACTGAGTGTTCTGCGATAAATGAACGGTGGCCGTTCCGTAGACCTACTCGTAGCTTGTCGCGATCAGCATCTGGCGCGTTTGTTTCAGCGCATTGTTAAAATTTATGTGTACTCAATGGCAATCACGCTGGCGGTATAACGGTCAGGAAATCAATGGAATAAGTGTTGTTTGTGCATGGAACTGGGCTGGCGGATGGCGAAAGGCGGAAATGGCGGTAGCTAATGGAATAATGCATTGGGGATTTTTGTGCAATGGTTTTGGTCGGCGGTGAGCGAAAATGGCGGTATAACGGCGGGCGGTTTAACGAGAGTAGACTGTATTTAACGGTAAAATTTGTTACAGTCTATGTAAGACCAGAATGACTCCCAAACTGGTGCTGTGGTTCCATTTGTACCCTTTTAAGTACAAGCTGGTACCTCTACTTTTGAGAGTGTATGACTAGATAGTTTGAGTCTTTCTGGGTTAAAAAAAATTCATCCTGCGGCCGGATTGGACCCATTGGCCGGTCGGTTCTGGCCCGCGGACCATATGTTTGACACATCTGATTATATGTATTTGTCTTAAGCAGTTGGAGCTCATTCATAAACACTAGGGTGGAGACTGAAGCAGCAGTCTGCTCATCCTCATTGGCTGTGTTCGTCTGCTCTGAGCTGAAGTCCATACATTTGTTCAACTTGTCTCTTTTCTTGGCATCTGTTAAAGGAATGACTGTTTAGTCTCAAGGATTAAAAAAAATACTCTTGGACTTATCTGAATAAGAAAAAGAAGATTAAATCATCTTTGAAACATGACACCAAAAATCTGGCAAAATACTTAAAACGTTATTTATTGGTTGAATTTGTTCTTTTTTTTTTATTTTTTTTTATCACAAATGGACGGAAAATTAGTTTTCTTTTCTTTTCTGACCAGCTGTTAAATTACTGTGACTTATATCTCTGTGGAAAAAAGGCGAAGTCACAGCCTTTTTGGACGAGGAGGCGGATTACAGAAGGTCCGTGCGCCACAGCTGAACACGCACCGTCCTGTCTCTGCGCGCACTCTGGTCTCCGCCGCGCGCAACTCCATGGAAAGTAAACTCGACGGAAGAATGAGCACCATCAGCACCTCCATCTCAGATTCTACCGATTCGAGAGTATGTAACTCGATAGAAAGTGGATACAATGAGAATAAAGTATCCAACGAGTCGCAGTTTCTGCCCTGCATGTCCGCGTCGTCCGTGCGTAATTTTGGACACGTTGGCGCACTGGATCAAACTGGGATTCCAAGTGGCGCAGACGCACTTTACAGAGACTGTAACTTACTCGATAGTTCTCTTTCTGGAAAACACTTTTATGATCGTAGTAGTGATTTTCTCAAGTGTGACACCGTGCCGTGGGAAGATTTTATGAAAGTGCAAAGGACGAACGTGGGCGCGTCTGAAACTTTGCGCCTGTCCTCCTCAACCGGATCGTGTAAATACATAAAAGATGAAAAAGAGCCTTCTGTGATCATGGAGCCACCTTGTCCCAGCTTTGACGCACCATCCAACATCCCCCCTCTGGACCCCTGCTGTGAATCCGACGGGAAGCAGCCGCATCTGGGGCTCGGGGACGCGGAATCCACCGGTTACGCGGCTCCTCCACGGACGAACCAAGAAGGATCCCCGGGTTTTCTGATCGATCTGAACCAGACGGAGCCCCTTCCTCCTCCTCCTCCTCCTCTGGCCCAGGTGAGGACCGACTCCAGGTGTGGCGCATCCGGGAAAACCGGGATGAACTTCGACGCCAGTTCGGCTCAACAACTGTCCGTCTACAAGAGTGAGGTTCCCCGGTGGCAGATGCAGAGCTCACCGGCTGAGTCCCAGTTCTGGGGTCAGTCCACGGGGGCCAACGAGGACCCCTTCACGCACGGAGGAGGGTTCGATGGGGTCCAGAACCAGGCCATGTCTCAGAGGAACCCCTCACCTTTCACCTCATTCCCTGGGTAACTATAGTCTTCAACCTGATGCTCTGATATTTGACCCAAAAATCCTCTACTAATCTAAAATATTATGAACTTTTTAACTCATAAAGACCCGAAAAAATCCACCATCTACTGATCTAAACTGTTTAATACCTGTTGATCCACTAATTCTATCAATCCATTGAAATAATTGGTGTAAAATATAGTTTGTCATCTTTTCATGGTCATCAGATATGACCCATTTGGATGTTCAGAGGCTCCATAGTTACCATGGAAACACTGTTATCTTCTACAACACTGATTCACCAGTAAAACCCATGGAGTTGGATCAATGACAGTGGATGGAGACACTGGGTTTATGTTCAAATTGATGAGAGATTTTGCTGAAAAAGACTCTTTTTCTTCAGTTTTCTCTATTTTTGACCTAAGAACCCTTAACTTTACACTGAGCTTTTATGCACATACATGATGAGTGAATTAAATGTTGGAAAATACTTGATATTCTTTGAAAAAATAAAACAAAGACAAAAAAAAAAAAAATACAGAAGATGATATATATATATATATATATATATATATATATATATATATATATATATATATATATATATATATACAGGATGGGGAAGCAAAATTTACAATGAACATTTAGTTGTTTTTTCTCAGCAGGCACTACGTCAATTGTTTTGAAACCAAACATATATTGATGTCATAATCATACCTAACACTATTATCCATACCTTTTCAGAAACTTTTGCCCATATGAGTAATCAGGAAAGCAAACGTCAAAGAGTGTGTGATTTGCTGAATGCACTCGTCACACCAAAGGAGATTTCAAAAATAGTTGGAGTGTCCATAAAGACTGTTTAGAATGGAAAGAAGAGAATGACTATGAGCAAAACTATTACGAGAAAGTCTGGAAGATACTATTAAAGAAGAATGGGAGAAGTTGTCACCCGAATATTTGAGGAACACTTGTGCAAGTTTCAGGAAGCGTGTGAAGGCAGTTATTGAGAAAGAAGGAGGACACATAGAATAAAAACATTTTCTATTATGGAAATTTTCTTGTGGCAAATAAATTCTCATGACTTTCAATAAACTAATTGGTCATACACTGTCTTTCAATCCCTGCCTCAAAATATTGTAAATTTTGCTTCCCCACCCTGTATGTATACGTGTGTGTGTGTGTGTGTGTGTGTGTGTATATATATATATATATATATATATATATATATATATATATGTATATATAAAGATTTTTTTTTTTTTTTAATACAGAAGATGTAATATTAAGATATAATATTACAATAAATGGTGATCAACCACTTAAGGATGGTTAAATATGGAGAAAAATTAATTTGGGAACTGACATTAATGTCACACTTATCCACTAGTGAAATAAATCAGGTAAAATGCAGTTTGTCGTCTTTTCATCAGCATTAGATGTTTTTTTTAGTCTCTTGTGAACATAGAAACACTATTATCTTCTATAAATTGATTCACCAGTAAAACCCATGTTTGATAAATGACAGTGGGTCTACTTGCTATTTTTTATATTCAGTTAATTTAGCAGAAGTCCATTTTCTTCAGTTTTCATGTTACTTTGAGCTGAAATGGAAATCTAGATGGTAAATACCTAACCCCCCCCCCCCCCCCCCCCCCCCGCCCCCCAAAAAATTGTAATACTATAATGTTTATGCTCCGTTATTGATATATTTTGCTGAAAAAGACACTTTTTCTTCAGTTTTCTCTATTTTTGATATAATAACCCTCAACTTTACTCTGAGTTTTTATGAACATACATGATCAGTAAATTAAATATTGGACAATACCTCATTTTCATTGAAAAAAACACAAAATACAGGAGATAATATTGTAATAAATGGTGATCAATCACTTAAGGATGGTTAAATATGGAGACAAATTCATTTGGGAACTGACACTAATGTCACACTGGGTCCTTATGGGTGAATCACTAGTGAAATAAATCAGGTAAAATGTAGTTTGTTGTCTTTTCAGCAGCATTAGATGTTTTTTTTAGTCTCTGTAGTGAACATGGAAACACTATTATCTTCTGTAACATTGATTCACCAGTAAAACCCATGTTTGATAAATGACAGTGGGTCTAGATGCTATTTTTTTACGTTCAGTTAAAGATATATTTTGCAGAAAAAGTCCCTTTTCTTCAGTTTTCATGTTACTTTGAGCTGAAATGGAAATCTAGATGGTAAACACTTAATCCCCCCCCCCCCAAAAAAAGAGTAATATTATAATGTTATCTGGTAGTAGATGCTTGTTTTTAAGTAGAATTGATGACACATTTTGCTGTAAAAGTAACATTTCTTTCAGTTTACTCTGTTTTTGATGACAACCTTTGAATTTACTCTGAGCTTTTATTAACACTTACATGTTCAGTAAATTAAATCTAAGAAAATAAGTGATTTTCACTCAAAAAAATGCAACAGATAATATAGATACCATCATGAAAGTCTCTTTTTTTTTTTGCCTAAATCATCAAATATTCAATTGTGTTTCCTGAAAAATCTGAAAAAAAAAAAAAAAAGAAAAAGGGTAATATTATAATATCATAATGTCATATGGTAGTAGATGCTTGTTTTTATGTAGAATTGCTGATAATTTTTTTTTTTTTTTTTTTAAAGTAACGTTGCTTTCAGTTTACTCTGTTTTTCATATAAGCTTTGAATTTACTCTGAGCTTTTATTAACACTTACATGTTCAGTAAATTAAATATAAGAAAATATGTAATTTTCACTCAAAAAATCCAACAGATAATATAGTCACTGTTATGAAAGTCTCTTTTTTTGTCTAAATCATTAAATATTCAATTGTGTTTCCTTAAAAATCCGAAAAAAAAACAAAACAAAACAAAATATAATGTTATATGGTAGTAGATGCTTGTTTTTATGTAGAATTGCTGATAATTTTTTTTTCTTAAAAATTAACATTTCTTTCAGTTTACTCTGTTTTTCATATAAGCTTTGAATTTACTCTGAGCTTTTATTAATACTTACATGTTCAGTAAATTAAATCTAAGAAAATATGTAATTTTCACTCAAAAAATGCAACAGATAATATAGTCAGTTATGAAAGTCTCTTTTTTTGTCTAAATCATCAAATATTCAATTGTGTTTCCTTTAAAATCTGAAAAAAAAAAAACCCAAAATATAATGTTATATGGTGGTAGATGCTTGTTTTTATGTGGAATTGATGATAAATTTTGTTAAAAAAAAGTAACGTTTCTTTCAGTTTACCCTGTTTTCATATAAGCTTTGAATTTACTCTGAGCTTTTATTAACTCTACATGTTCAGTAAATTAAATATACAAAAATATGCAACAGATAATGGTATAGTCACCATCCTAAAAGTGTTTATTTGACAAAACTGGCTTTTTTTTTTTAACCTAAATCATCAAATGGTCAATTTCTGGTTATGTTTTTTGTGTTTCCTGAGATAAATAATTTAAGCAATTATTCTAGGAAGGGGACGATATTATAATAAATGGTGATAAATCACTTGGTCATAGTTAGAGGTAGAGAAAAATCCATTTATAAGTCACCACAAAAATAGGTGTAGGTCTTTATGGGTTAAATCACTTCAATAATCTACTGTATTAATGACATTTCTTGGGACACATTGACATTCTGAATCATTTATGACATTTTCGTCACCGAATAGACTATTATCACTGCCTGCATGTTTATTAGTCACTGCATAATCCCAAATTTATCAGACTATGACGAAAATAAGATGGTTTTTAGTGCAGAAGACAAGAGAATATGATGCTTTTCTGTCTTTTTCTTTGACTTGGTAACATTTCCACAGCTATTAAACATGACTTTAAAGTATCGAAGCTGCTTTTGCATGAATAGTTAATGATCCAAATCAGATATTTGTACTTGTAATGATTCCTTTTTGCTGCATTTGACCTTTTCTTAACATTTCAGACTGACTCCAGCTTTAGTTGGTGTGTTGGGTGCAGTCAGTACTAGAGATGATTTAATCCTAGGATGTTTTTTTTTTTTTTTATTCTCTTCCGTTCGCAGTATGCCGCCTCAGAGGCTGTGTGTGATCTGTGGAGACGAAGCATCTGGTTGTCACTACGGAGTCTTAACCTGTGGAAGCTGTAAAGTCTTTTTTAAACGAGCAGTCGAAGGTGAGGACGGAACAGAAACACTCAATACTTTTTCAGTTAAGTTCCAAGTTGTGTTTTTTTCTCCTTTTTTCTCTCCGTGCACTAGACTTTTTTTTTTTTTTTTTTTTTATTGCGTTGAAGACATTTTAACAGTTCTGCAGAAAAAAAAAAAGTACAAATCACTGTCACATTTACCAGAAAAATACACTAGAAAATAAGTAACAGTACTGCTTTTTCTGCTCCAACACGTCCAAAGTATTTAGGGTTTCTAAATACTGCACCACTGGTACCATTAAGTCTGTCATAAAAAAGAAGATTTTACTTTTTTACATGTTAATTTTTTTTTTTTTTTTTAATCTCCCTACTCTTTCTGCTCACTGTTCTGGGACAGATAGCATTTTTTTCGGAGTCAAAATTTGAGAATTTTCAGCAAAATATTTACATTTATAGCAGGGGTGTCAAACATGTGGTCCGGGGGCCAAAACCGGCCTGCCAAAGGGTCCAATCCGGCCTGCGGGATGAATTAGTGAAATGCAAAAATTACACTAAAGATTTTCACAATCAAGGATGTTAAAATAATTTTAGGTCAGTTCAATCTGAAGTGGGTCAGACCAGTAAAATACTATCATAATAAAGTATAAATAACACTGGGTTACAAAAAAAAATTTTTTTGCAAGTTGTCTAGGTTTTTTCAACTGAATTAGGACCATTTTGCACCGCTAAATCCAAAAATGACATCTGTTTTTCTCAATCAGGTCAGGTTTTTTTGACTTGATTCCTGTTAGGTACAATGGTGTATTCACCGCAGATGTAGCAGAATATGTCAGGCTTATTTTTGCAAGATCTTCTAGTCGAAGCCATTTCATTCACCTGTAATATTAAAAAAAACATTAATCATAAATTGGCAAAAGTAAAATCTTCAGAACTCGTTTATTGCAAGAAATATGAAAGAATTTTGTATCATATGATGTGAAAATGCCCATAAATGTAAGCAAAAATGTTAAAAAGCCAATATGTAGCATAGTTCAGAAAGTTGACCTGATTGAGCAAAATTAATGTGATTTTTGGATTCAGCACACCAAAATGATCCTAAATCAGCTCAAAAAACTTAAACAATACATTTGTTGTTGACCAGTGTAATGAAAACCACAATTTTTTTCTTTGTTTTAATGTAAAAACAGTAACATTACACAAACATTTTTACATTTACAGACTAGCCTTTTACAAAAAATGTGAACCTGAACAAATACGAACCTGAAATGTCTCAAGAGAATGAAATGTAATTGCACCAATATCCTGCCTGTTATTAAATGTTTTGTGTATTTGTGGATCCACTGTGATCTGTAAGTTGTAAGGAATGTCTGAAAATGAGAAGCTGAGGCAAAATAATGGCATAAATAGTTAAATTTACACTTTTTTTCTTAATAAATTTCGTTTTGTTCATGTTTTTCACATTTTTTTTAAAGGATACTTTGTAGATATAAACATTTTGATAGTATAATTTTCCTTTTTTCACTCTAAAACATAGAAACTAGGGATCCAAATTTTGGAATTTATGCTATTTATATATTATTGTATTAATATTTTAAAGATCCGGCCCACTTCAGGTCATATTGGGCTGTATGTGGACCCTGAACTAACATGAGTTTGACACCTCTGATTTATAGGCTACAACGAGTGGGGGTGCTAGCTTGAATGGTACCCTGTGCAAGACACCACTTTGCCCCCCCCCGCCCCAATTTATTTTTGGGTGGTGACATCCTCTACATACAGGTCCATCATGGTTCTTCTATAATAACGTACCACATTTCCCTCCCTACTCCCCCACTCCCACATTCTTCCGGGAATAGGGGGGGCAGCATAAGACGGATGCTGCCGTTAGTGGGGCTTTGTTCAAAAAAGTAAATTTTATTTATAGAGCACTTTTCACAGACAGTCACAAAGTGCTTTACAGTGCAAAGTACAAATAAACATTACAACTAAAATACAATTAAAATACCATTAAAACACAATAAAATACAATTAAAATACAAAAAAGGTTGAGAAACACTGCATTACACAATGAAAAACTTTTCACATTGTAATTTTTCTTACTTTTTTTTGGGGGGGGGGCATGTTGCTTCCCCCCCAGTAATGCTGCCCTGTGGAGCCGCACATAATGCACAAGCCAGAGACTGCCACAGGCTACAACTTTGATATTTTTGACAAGAAAACAAATGAAGAAATTAAAAAACTAAAGGTTTACATCTACAGGGTGCTTGTGCAGGTTTTGAACGTCTTAAAAAAGTATGGAATTTTGACAAGCTTTTTTCCAGACTTTACAAAGTCTGGAATTTTGTGTAAAAGTTTTTTTTTTTTTTTTTTTCAACTATATTTATTGATCGTTTTCAATGAACACAACAGACATTATATCAATTCGTAACAGTCAATGCGCAATCAAGAATGACATATCTGACTGTCAACACCCATCCCTTCCCACCCACCCAACCCACAGGCCAAAAAAAAAAAAAAAAAAATAATAATAATAATAAATAAATAAGGAAAAACATAAAAGAAAATCAAAAACAGAAACCATAAATAATGATAAAGGAACTCAAATCGTGAAAAAAAAAAAAAAAAAAAAAGGTAGTATAGTACACAGAAATAAGAGAAGAAAGGAAAAGACTACACATAATTTCTCATTCCCTCCTTTCCTCTCCTTTCCCCTCTTTGTCAATGATGTTTAATCATCTATATTCTGAGGAAAATTTAAAAAATCGAAATACCGAAAAAATGGATCCTAAGTGGTATGAAATTATTTAATTGAGCCTCTAAGAGAGAATCTCAACTTTTCAACCTTAAGATTGTAAAGCACCTCACGTACCCACCGGACATCTAACGGGGGATGGGAGACCTTCCAATTAAGTAGAATCAACCTTCGGGCGAAGAGTATCATTTTGTGTAAAAGTTTTAATAAAATATGGAAAAAAAGTTTCTCTCATAGTTAAATTTTAGAGTATGAATAAAGGCACGTAATCTTGTAAGATAAGAAATACATGAGGAAAGTATAGAAAAACCTGATATGATTTCTCTAAAAGGTTGGTACTGGAATGATTCTCTAGAAATTCATTTGTGTGCACTTTTGTGATTTTTATACACTGAACAAAAATATAAACGCACCACTTTTGTTTTTGCTCCCATTTTTCATGAGCTGAACTCAAAGATCTAAAACTTTTTCTATGTACACAAAAGGCCTATTTCTTTCAAATATTGTTCATAAATTTGTCTAAATCTGTGTTAGTGAGCACTTCTCCTTTGTCCTTTGCTGAGATAATCCATCCACCTCACAGGTGTGGCATATCAAGATGCTGATTAGACAGCAGGATTATTGCACAGGTGTGACTTAGGCTGGCCACAATAAAAGGCCACTCTAAAATGTGCACTTTTACTGTATTGGGTGGTCCAGGGGGGTCAGAAAACCAGTCAGTATTTGGTGTGACCACCATTTTCCTCGCACAGTCTTCTTCATGAATTCTCTGAAACAGCTTTGGAGATGGCTTATGGTAGAGAAATGAACATTCAATTCACAGGCAAAAGCTCTGGTGGAGATTCCTGAAGTCAGCATGACTACTGCATATTCCCTCAAAACTTGTGACATCTGTGGTATTGTGCTGTGTGATAAAACTGCACATTTTGGAGTGGCCTTTTATTGTGGCCAGCCTAAGGCACACCTGTGCAAAAATCATGCTGTCTAATCAGCATCTTGATATGCCACACCTGTGAGGTGGATGGATTATCTCAGCAAAGGACAAGTGTTCACTAACACAAATTTAGACAGATTTGTGAACAATATTTGAGAGAAATAAACCTTGTGTGTACACAGAAAAAGTTTTAGATCTTTGAGTTCAGCTCATGAAAAATGGGAGCAAAAACAAAAGTCGTGCATTTATATTTTTGTTCAGTATATATTTTGAAAACGTTTCTGTCAGTAAAACATAATTTACTGCAAATTATGTATTCATTCATTCATACATTTAGTAAAATTAACTTTTCTACTACACACAACAGGTACAATCTCAACCAAAAAAGTAGACGCACAAATGTAAAAGTACATAAAGTCAAGGTCTAGGGGGAAAAAAAGCAGTTTTTAAAAAAGTCTGGAATTTTCATTTGGATAAAGAACAAACACTCTGATCTATGAGCTAATGCTTATCTCAACAAGTGGTTCCAGGCACAACAAACCCCGCCCCTCGCACGTTTTGTAGCTTATTTTGGCATGGATCCAGCTGATGTCATCATGTCTATGCGTGTGCTGATGTCAGCATATCAATTGCCTCTATATATGTGTCAAGTTTGTAGTAAATTGAAACAAAATTGATGCTTTTATAGACATTTGAAATTTCAGCCATTATACAGTCACAGAAAAACACTATTAGACCTTCAAAAATCATCAAAAATAATGGTTATGCAATCCAGTACTAACTCCTGTGTGTATCATGTGACTAAAACAGACAAAAGAAAACATGGAATGCCTAAAAGCACTGTTTTTGTCAGTACAATGCCATAGATATTGATGTAAGAACTGAAGTGATTTTGGTTATTATCAAGAAAACATGGAAAATGGATAGATATCAGCTCTGAAATTAAACTACTATGAGCTATTTTTGTTGTTATCATTATATTTGACCAAACAAATGTACCTTTAGTTGTACCAGGAATTAAAATAAACAAGAAATTGAAGAAAACAAGGGAGGTCTAATAATTTTTTTCTGTGACTTTATGTTTATGTTTAACTTTGTATTAGTATCAATGATAATGACAAGTTTGCTGTAAAATTAGAAAACCACTTTTAATACATACTTAAGGTTTTATGAATGAAAACAAAATGGGGAAAAAAAAATCAATATTAAATGAAATAATTGATTTGGCAGTATCAGTACACTCATGGCCAAAAGTTTTGAGAACGACGTGACATGGTAATAATGTTTTTTTTTTTTTTTTTTTTTTTTGCAGAACTTAAAAAAATCCACTTGTTTCCAGGTCCAGTTTATTTCTATAGCACATTTACAACAACAAAAAGTGCCCAAAGTGCTGTACAAGGATATAGGTAAAGATACAAGATATAATTAAACTAATAAAACTATATAAAAATATATTGATATAGAAGATAAGATATACTAAAACTGACAAAACATATACACAGTTATAAGATAAATAAATAGTCTCTGGTGCTAACTTTAAAAAATCTACTTGTTTCCGGGTCAAGGTTAACTTATATCATCATTATATTTGTCCAAACAAATGTACCTTTAGTTGCACCAGGCATTAAAATGAACAAGAAATTAAAGAAAACAAGAGGTGGTCTAATAATTTTTTCCACAACTGTATATGTGCCAAGTTTGAAGTAAACTGAAACAAAATTGCCGTTTTTATAGTAACACAAAGAAGCAGCGTTTACCTCGAAACATTAGAACAAATGTGCATGTTGTATCTTAAAATCCGAAGCAAAACAAGTGGTGCCAGGCCTAACAAACCCTGCCCCTCGCATGGCATCGATCCAGCTGATGTCATCATGATGTCAGAATGAGTTAATTAGAAATGACGAATTTATGGTTGCTTTTATTTAACTGATTTCCCTGTACTTTATAATGTTAGGTAAATGATGAAAAAAAAAAATGTACCCGAAATGTGAAAAAATACATACGCCTTAGCTTTATGTCAATGATGTATAACAATTGCCTCTATATATGTGCCAAGTTTGAAGTAAATTGAAACAAAATTGATGTTTTTATAGAAATTTTGCCCATTATAAGTAAATAGGAAAAAAAAAAAGATTTGAAAATTTCATAAAAAATCGGAACTTAGGACTGTAAGAAAATATCAGTTCTGCAATATATTGCGATATTTCATGTCACAATACTGTATCGATATTAAAAATTACTGTATTGATATTTTTAGGTATTTATCCTGTTTTTCTTTTTTGTTTCTATTCTATTTATTATTATTTAACACTGTTTCATGAAACAATGTTAGTTCCTTTGTTGGGATTGCACAAAAATAATGTTATGATGCTAGTTCTGAACTAATAGAATATGAACATTTGAACGGGACCTTAAACTGTAACGTCTGTAAAACATAATTTGAGTTTGAACACAGGAAAATTTTGTGATACAGCGTCAGATCCTGTTGCGATCTAATAAAAATGTGTTTTGTATTTGTGCAGATTTCGGGTGTAATTCAGTTCTTCAAGGAAATAATCGTTGAAAAAAAAAGAGAAACAAAAATTGCCTTTTTAACAGCGTCATGATATATTGTATCGTGATCCTAGTATTGTGATTTGTATCGTATCGCCAGATTCTTGCCGATACGCAGCCCTAGTCGCTGGCAATGTATAAACCCAATTTGAGCGAATAGTTTTGTTGCTAAAGTGTTCACAAACCAAAAACAATACCCCTTACCTCCTCTTTTTTTTTTTTTTTTTTTTTTTGGAGGGTGGTAATAAATGTGTTCATTAATATGAGTGAACAAATGCCACTCCATTGACCTTCTATGGTTGTTGTTCAAAGTCATTAGCAGCAGTATCACATTAGCCAGTGTTCCCCGTGTTCTTCTTCCTGGACTTGTTTTTCTCGTTATCTCACATACGATATGTAAGAGCCGCTGTGTCTAACCACGGCCGTGTCACTCTGTCCTCACAGCCTTGCCTCTATCTAATTTTCGTCTTTAGATCCGTCCTCATGACGCTTCCACAGCGTGCAGTGAAGTGGAGTGGCCGTGTTAATACTCAAGAGCCCCTTCAGTACTTTTCCTCCTCATTATGTGCTGCTCCTTCGCCCCATGTACTGGAGAAATCAAGCGTTGTTAAAAAAATTGTGTGTATTGTCTGTTCTGCTTTTTCACTCGACAGGCCATCATAGCTATCTGTGCGCCGGGCGAAATGACTGCATTGTGGACAAAATCCGGAGGAAAAATTGCCCTGCGTGTCGCCTCAGAAAGTGCTATCAAGCAGGAATGATGCTTGGAGGTAACATTTGGTTAGATTTTGTATTTATTTATTTGTTTTTTTTTTTGCACAGAGACCTGTCTTTAGTTATTATTGATCTGTCTTAAATGAAATTATTAAAATGGTTTCACATTTTATTGAGATTTTACAACATAATACTCCAAAAAAAAACAAACAAACAAAAAAAAAATCAGATCTCATTAGAATGGAGATAAAACTGGAAACAAAAAGGCAAAATGAAAAAAAAAAAAAAAAAAAATGAAGCTAAGGTTTGTCGAAACAGGATCTTGGTGAATGTGGTGAATTGAGATATGGGTGCTTCTATGAAACTGTCTTAAAAACAGGACATAGGGGTTAAAAATTCAAACCAGATGTAGACTAATGTCATGAAGCAAGTTTGGAATAAAAAATAAATACTTACTGAGATAAAAGAGAAACTATTTTTCAGATAAAACACTTTTTTTCTGTTATTTTACATTATATTTAATACAAAAATCTGCATGTAACACAGCCAAAAGGACACGAAAATTACAGGCTACTATTTTTTTTAATATCTCTTTATTCTCTCACAGGTACATTTTGGGAATTGAACTAATTATGCAAGGCGGAGCGTTTCACAAAAATGGCCGCTGTTGCAAAATCTTTCACGATTTTTATGCGTTTAACTGGGCAGGTTCTGCATGTAACATCAGTGGACACGATGGGTTACACGCCAAACTTGGAATAAGACCGAGATTCATGAAAAACCCACATGTCTGGGTTAGAAAAACCACTAGGATCATCAAATTTAACACAGTGTCTTTATTTATAGCGGTATATAAGACTATTTACAGCCATGTTTTCCAGATCAAATGCACTGACACTTAGGTAGCTTTTCCTGTACCAATTTTGGTCCTATTTTTGGCCTCAATATTTGATTAAAAATTAATTAATTTTGGGATGGCTCAGAGTATTTTTTTTTTTTTTTGCATTAATCGGAGGTCATCATTAGGTACATCCTGGGGTGAAATATGTCTAAATTTCTCTTCTATTATTGGGTCTAAAAAGCTGGAAAAGTGCCAGATACCAAAATGTATCCAGTTGCATAGAAGCACTCCGATAAAAAATATAGTTAAGCATGTGTTTTCACTGCATGTTAAACAGAGAAACAGGAATATGTTCCATTATTAATGAAGTCTAGCCCATGCATTTAGGCCTTACACTTATTCTGATATAAGCCTAAGCATAAAACTACTGAAAGCCTCGAGTTAGGGTTCCATTAAAAGAGTAGAACGTGTGACAAGCATAAGTGGGAATGTCTGTAAGTGTTCAGATAAAAAAAAAAAAAAAGATGAATTCATGTTAAATAGCAAATGGAAGAGTTTTGTGGTTTTAAGAGGTTAGGGTGGGGTTACATTGAGTCAGGTTAGAAAGTGTTTTAGTCACATGTTCAACACAGAAACTAGAAGATATTCCCTGTCAAAAAAGTCTAATGTAAGAGTTTGGGTCTTAAAGTTATATATTATAACCCTATCTAACTTAAACCTTATCCATAGGGTTAAAAAAAAAACAAAACAACTATTGATCAATGCAAGGGTTAGGGATAGGGAGAAAATGTTTGTATGTATTGAAAAAAAAAAAAAAAAAGAATTACAGTTAAATCAGTTTTGGGAGGGTTTTAGGGTTTAAAGCAGGGGTGTCAAAGTCACTCTAGTTCAGGGGCCACATTCGGCCAAATTTGGTCTGAAGTGGGCTGAACCAGTAAAATAATAATATAAGAATATATAAATAATGTCAACTCCAAACTTTTCTCCATGTTTTAGGGTGAAAAAAGTAAAACTACATTATGAAAATGTTTACATCTACAAATTATCCTTAACCCTTTCATGCATTGTGGTCACTCCAGTGGACAGTTGTTCTCCAGCCGTTCTCTTGTATATTCATAGGTTTTGTTATTTTAGTTCCATATGAGCCAACACAGTGGACACTTATGCAACATCCCATAATACACTGCAATTCAAACCATTACTATAACTTTGCTGTTCTTGATAAACCTGATCTGCAGTAACATTTTTAAGTGTAAATCTGTTGTTATTTGTTAGACAAAAAGAGTTGTTTTTTGCATATTATATGAGGTAATAACTAGCATTAGAGTATGTTAAAATGTGAGAAAACATCAAATTAGCAGCCTTAAAAATGTTTTTATGTCATTGTTTTCATTTTACTCTCTGATATTGGGTTTTAAATACATATTTCTTTACTTAAAAAATTAAATGCATGGACATTTTTGTAACTCCATGAAAAAAAACAAACAAACTCCATCGCAATTTTTTTTTATGCCTAAGGAGGTATAAAAACACTCCAGAAAAAAAAATCTTGACTAAGGTTCTCATAATTCATGCATGAAAGGGTTAAAACAATGTGAATAACGTAAACAAAGTGAAATTTCTTAACAAAAATAAATGCAATTTTAATAATATTATGTGTCAGTTTATCATTTACACACGTGCATTACAACTCACAGATCACAGTGGATCTACAAATACACAAAATATTTAATAACAGGCCAAATATTGCTAAAATTGCACTTCTTAAGACATTTCAGGTTGCTTATATTTGCTCAGGTTATTCTTTTTTTTTTTTTTTTTTTTTTTTTGAGAAATGATAGTTTGTTTTAGTATAAATACAGTAAAATTACATGAAAATGTTTACATTTACAAAGAGAAAAATCTGGAGTTGTCATTATTTCTAATCAAAGTAAAATGATTGTTAATATCTTAGTGTAATTTTTGCATTTCACAAATTCATCCCATGGGCCAGACCAGACCCTTTGGTGGGCCGCTTTTGGCCCGAGGGCCGCATGTTTGACACCTGTAGTTTAGAGTTACATTTGAGTCACATGTATAATAGAAAATAGAAAATGTTCCCTGTAAAATGAAGTCTAATTTATGTACGTATATTGGCCTGATACTTGTTCTGTTACAAATCTAACCCTAAATCTGTCAATAACTTAGAATAGGAGTTCTGTGAGAAAAAAGAATGTTTCAAGGTGTTCAGATGAAAAGAAGAACGATAAGAATAACAGAAACAATGGTTTTAGAGTGTAGGGTTACGGGTTTGTTCAGGTTGTATTTCAGCCACATGCAAATGCAGAAACTAGATGTTAAACTAGAAGCACTCGGAGAGCGCAGACCTCCGCCAAGGCTGATCAGTGGCCCCCCCCGTGGGCCCCCCCACCCTCGATCACCACCAAAATTTAATCATTTCTTCCTTATCCCATTTCCAACAAACCCTGAAAATTTCATCCAAATCTGTCCTTAACTTTTTGAGTTATGTTGCACACTAACGGACAGACAAACAGACAGACAGACAAACAAACCCTGGCAAAAACATAACCTCCTTGGCAGTGGTTCAGTGGTTCTTAACCTGGGTTTGATCGAACCCTAGGGGCTCGGTGAGTCAATCTCAGGGGTTCGGTGGAGGTCGGGCTAGGTCCGTGTATGTAAACAAACGGCTTTGGAGACTCTTTCTCTGATTGACATCCAATATACGCGGTGTATTGTTGTTGCTTATAGCACTACAACACACCCGGAAGTGTTTATAATCTCTCCCACTCGTCTGACGATGAATTATTTGAGTATTTTCCACATCGTTATGACTTTTGCTACTTCCTGTTAACCACGGAGGCAGTCATGTAGCGTTTGTTTACATTTTTTGGTCACCGCACTGGTCAGTTACAATCATGTGACGACCGACGCACCGTCGCGGATGGAGAAATCGTATTACACTAAAGCCGAGCTAGTGCCGTAATAAAACAACGATCACAAAAATACTGAAGGAGTACAACCAGAACTTCTTTTTGATACACTATATGCAATTATCTTTTTTTTTTATGTCAAAATTGCGTGGTTCGGAAAGTTCGGAGCGAGATGAAACGAAAACCGGGTTGACCTGACGGCCTACATGTGATTCGTGATGACACGCCCCGCTTGGCCATCACTAAAGAAGGGTTCGGTGAATACGCATATGAAACTGGTGGGGTTCAGTACCTCCAACAAGGTTAAAAACCACTGTGTTAAATACATGCATGTAGGTCTTTTACTGTAATAAGTTTAAGTCTAACTCTATGTGTAGCTTTAGGTTTAGGGAAGAGTTTATGGTTTAGGGTTGGGGTTCAATTGGAGCTCTGTTTGAACTCATGTGGTTTTGGTTTCACTCCCATTTTAATCTATTCTTGTATTTTTTTTCTTTTTATTTGGGTTGTATTTATTCTTCTGTATAGCCCTTTTTTCTTTATTTAACAGTTTCTATGTCTTTAAATCTATTCGGTATTTTATTCTTCTATTTTGGTTTTAATTACACTGGGTTACAAAAAATGTTTTTTGCAAGTTGTCTAGGTTTTTTTAACTGAATTAGGACCATTTTGCACCGCTAAATCCAAAAAATGACATCTGTTTTTCTCAATCAGGTCAGGTTTTTTTTTGCTAATTTGATTTTGAAAAATTGGATCTTCTCACAAAATATAATAATTAATACCAAAATAAGATTGGTAAGCACACTTTATGAAACTTGTGACTTGATTCCTGTTAGGTACAATGGTGTATTCACCGCAGATGTAGCAGAATACGTCAGGCTTATTTTTGCAAGATCTTCTAGTCGAAGCCATTTCATTCACCTGTAATATTAAAAAAAAACATTAATCATAAATTGGCAAAAGTAAAATCTTCAGAATTCATTTATTGCAAGAAATATGAAAGAATTTTGTATCATATGATGTGAAAATGCCCATAAATGTAAGCAAAAATGTTAAAAAGCCAATATGTAGCATAGTTCAGAAAGTTGACCTGATTGAGCAAAATTAATGTGATTTTTGGATTCAGCACACCAAAATTATCCTAAATCAGCTCAAAAAACTTAAACAATAAATTTGTTGTTGACCAGTGTTATTCTTCCGTACAGCACTTTGGTCCACTGCAGTTGTTTTAAAGTGCTTTGCAAATAAAGTTGGATTGGATTTAAAAAAAAACCCAGAGGATGTTCTCTTCCAAATCATGTCTAATCTATGCATTTCTTGTACTATAAACTCAATCCTGATCCTAAACCTGAATAAAAGGATTCGGGTTAGGGTTACGTCTGAGTCCTGATGGTTAGGTTAGGTTCTATTTCACCCACATGTTAAACAGTAAATAGAAGATATTCCCTGTCAAATGCACTCATTTTGGCCTTGAAGTTCTTCTGAGTCCTATCATATGCAAAAGTTCGGGGAATTCTTACTTACAGTTAAAGTTACAGGGTGGGGAAGCAAAATTTACAATGAACATTTAGTTGTTTTTTCTCAGCAGGCACTACGTCAATTGTTTGGTAAGAAGGAAGGAAGATGGAAAGAAGAGAATGACTATGAGCAAAACTATTAGGAGAAAGTCTGGAAGTGGAGGAAGCAACAAAAAACGTACCGAAGCTTTTATTAAAGCTCTCAAATCCAAAATCCTAAAGGATCCAACCAAATCCATGAGAAAAATGGCAATTGAACTTGAGGTAGACAACAAGAGCGTTAGAAATGCAGTAAAATATGATTTGAAGTTCAAATCTTACACAAGAACACCAAAACACTTCAATCATGCTTATGGCCGCCTTCTAGCCCAGATCTAAACCGTCTGGATTCTGCTATTTGGGGCGTTTTAGAACATGCTACCAACAGAACATCACACAGCAATGTCGACTTTCTTAAAGATACTATTAAAGAAGAATGGGAGAAGTTGTCACCCGAATATTTGAGGAACACTTGCGCAAGTTTCAGGAAGCGTGTGAAGGCAGTTATTGAGAAAGAAGGAGGACACATAGAATAAAAACATTTTCTATTATGTCAATTTTCTTGTGGCAAATAAATTCTCATGACTTTTAATAAACTAATTGGTCATACACTGTCTTTCAATCCCTGCCTCAAAATATTGTACATTTTGCTTCCCCACCCTGTAAATGTGGTTCCTATGACTCAAATTGTGTCTCTACTTTGCACAGGAAGGGAAAATCACCAAATCTGTGACACCTTAGAAGCACAAATCATGTTCCCTCTCATCAAATCTCACCAGACCTTGTTTTCATGTCACAGGCAGGAAACTGAAGCGCTTCGGGGCCTTGAAAGCCTTGGGTTTGGCCCCGTCCCTGATGTTCCAGTCGCACTTGGCCATGTCAAACGACAACCAGGCCTTGACCTCCATGTCTTGTATACCGGGCATCCGCGAGGTGCAGTTCTCCCAGCAGATCATCAATATCCTGGAAAACATCGAGCCGGAGGTCGTGTACTGCGGTTACGAAAACTCGCAGCCCGAAGTCCCCCACCTCCTGCTCAACAGCCTCAACAGGCTGTGTGAGAAACAGCTGCTGTGGATCGTCAAGTGGTCCAAGTCTTTGCCAGGTAATGGCTCACCGAAGCTCAGGGTCACTGCAGTCGTCGCCATGGAGACCCAAAGGCGAGGCTTGTTTGAAGGTCTTAGTCGTAGCCGCTACTGGATGCAGAGCTTTGTAAAGAGACTCCATATGGGTTAACATCTTCTAATTGACACAGGAAAAGAAAACTGGGACAAAAATTAGTGAAAAACAGTAGTGGAATGAAAAAGATTTACACAATATTTTTTTTTTTTAACCCAATCTCAAATATTATCATCATATAATTGCGGATAAACTTTTTTTTTTTTACAAGGTGTTGCTGCAATCAGGCAGACACAAACAAATGCAATTTCTTTTTTTTTTTTTTTTTTTTTTTAATTATTATTAACAAGAAAAATAAAAGTAAATTCTTGACAGTTTCAACAATCTTGCTGAAATATCCAGTTTTGACCTCGATGGAAGTGAGCATGTGCAGAAAGCAGCAACACTTGGCAGAGTCCAATGACTTAACAAGGTTCCTGCAGGTTTCTACAAGTTAAATTTAAGACTTTCTAAGACTACGTAGAACAGAATTCATGCCCATTTCATAGCCATACTGGCAAAAATTTGTGACTTCTAGAATTTAGCAAAATGTATTTATCTAACCCTAACCCTAACCCAAAGGTGAGGCTTGTTTGAAGGTCTTAGTCGTAGCCGCTAATGGATGCAGAGCTTTGTAAAGAGATGAATATTATGAAGTGACTCCATATGGGTTAACGTCTTCTGAGTAGCACAGGGAAAAGAAAACTGGGACAAAAATTAGTGAAAAACAAAAGTAGTGGAATGAAAAAGATTGACACAATATTTATTTATTTTTTTAACCAAATCTCAAATATTGTCATCATATAATCGCGGATAAACTTTTTTTTTTTGTTTTACAAGGTGTTGCTGCAATCAGGCAGACACAAACAAATGCAATTTAAAAAAAAAAAAAAATTATTATTAACAAGAAAAAATGAAAGTAAATTCTTGACAGTTTCAACATGTGTTTTATTATCTTGCTGAAATATCCAGTTTTTTGACGGAAGTGAGCATGTGCAGAATGCAGCAATACTTGGCAGAGTCCAATGACTTAACAGGGTTCCTACGGGTTTCTACAAGTTAAATTTAAGACTTTCCAAGACTATGCCATACTGGCAAAAATTTGTGACTTCTAGAATTTAGGAAAATGTATTTATTTACTTCAACGCCTTGACTCCCACCGTTCCAAGTTGAATTGATTTATTGTACAAAGTGCAGTGAGCTTCAAACATGTTCCAAGGTTATAATAGTTTTGGATTTTTCATTCCAGTTTAGTTTTATTTAGTTTTGACTTTTTTGTCTCTAATTCAGTTAGTTTTAATTTGTTTTTAGAGCAGGTTTGCTAGTTTTTATTAGTTTTCATCTTTTTCTAAATGCTTAGTTTTAGTTTAGTTTTAGTATTAATTTTAGTTTTGTCGTATCTTTTCTCTTCTTCTCCGTCGTATTCAAATAAATCCCAGACAGGACTCTGCTGCTTTCTCCCAACTTTAGTCTCCATATTTCTAGGTAGAGTGTGGACCAGAAGACGACTGTAAACCACAAGTGACTGACCGTGACATGTCGTATGGTGCCGCCAGCTAAAATTGCTAGAGCGAAATAGATCGTTTTCGTATCTATCCGACATTGACAAAGACAAAAACAAAGGGAATTTTATCCATAATTTTTGTACATTTTAGTTAGTTTTGTAAACACACAATACAATTTCAGTTAGTTATCATTTTTTCTTTTAATTATAGTTTTTATTTATTTCAGTTAACAAAAATGTTTTTTCAATTCTAGTTTTCGTCATTTCATTAGTTTTCGTTAACGATAATAACCTCAACATGTTCCCCTCCATTCGTGTCAACCAGATGGAGAATAATCTTTTCTCCAACCAGGCATTACTACATTTCCACTTCCCCATGCTTACTTTTCATTTGCGAGCTGTTCTTTAAACTTGCCAAAGTCAGCTTTCTTGGGCGACTAATAGCTACACGTGTTGAATGTTCTGTGGTCATTTCTGTGAAATTAGCGATAATTGGTTCCTAATTACCTCCACTAAGGAATGGCGGAGGTTATGTTTTCATCGGGGTTCGTTAGTTAGTTAGCAAGATAACTCAAGAAGTTATGGATGGATTTTGATGAAATTTTCAGGAAAAGATGATACTGGCACAAGGAACAAATTGTTGAATTTTGGTGGTGAAGGGGGGGGGGGGGGGTGATCTGCCTTGGCGGAGGTCTGCGCTCTCTGAGTGCTTTTCTAGTTTCAGTATAAATTATCGGGTTGGAACAGGTGGAACTGAGTTGATGAATGTTACTTTCTTTGCTTTTTGGACATTTAACAGACACATTTAAACACAACACAGTCAACAAGTTCATTGCAACATTAGTTAAGACCTACCATATCAAATGTAATACCTTTGAAAGACTTTTTTAAGGTATTAAATGCAGATTTGGAAATTCAAGACCTTTAAGACTTTTTAAGAGCCTGTGGGAACCCTGCGTAAGAGTGATTCTTAATGCAGTATATCACAAATGCATGGGGTGTCCAAAAACCTTTTTCCACCAGATCCCAGAGGATTATGTCACACTTCTGTAGCATTCATGCAACAGGCTGCGTTAACAAAGCTAATTTAATGTTTGTTTGATTTCTTTAAGGATTTCGTAACCTTCACATCAATGATCAGATGACCCTGATCCAGTACTCCTGGATGAACCTGATGGTGTTTTCTCTTGGGTGGCGTTCCTTTCAGAATGTCACCAGCGAATATTTATACTTTGCTCCCGATCTGGTTCTTAGCCAGTAAGTCAACTCCTGAACCCTTATTTTGCTTCTGATTTTAAGATACAACATTCACATTGGTTCTCATGCATTAAATGTTTTGAGGTAAACACTGCGTCTTTGTGTTTTTATAGGGAGCAAATGAGGAGATCCCCGATTTACGATCTTTGCCTGGCAATACAGTTCATCCCTCAGGAGTTTGCGAATCTTCAGGTTTCTCGTGAGGAGTTTCTCTGCATGAAAGCCATAATATTACTCAACACAGGTATAAGACAGAGCACCTCTGTAGGGACAAGCAGACTCAAACATACTTTTTCTTGCCATGTTTTCAACTTCCAGTTTAACCTCGCTCAGAAAACAGTGTTTCAAGTGTAAAACTTTGGTGACCGTCTTCCATAAAGCTGCACAAAGGGAGTTCAGTACACGGACCTTGACAGAATTTATGTAGCAGCTGTTATCAAGGACCAGTTGTGACTTAATGTAGCAGCATTTTACCTTCATCACTGACTGTTATTTAGTTATCTGGGTGCTTCTGTGAAACTGGTCCTAAAATCAGGACAGAGGGGCTAAAAATTCAAACAATATGTAGACTGATGTTATGAAGTAAGTTTGGAAATACTGTGGGTCTATTTTAAAAAGAAATATTTACTGAGATAAAAGAGAAACTATTTTTCAGATATAACATTTTTATTTGATGCACGCATACAAAAATCCGTGTGTAACATTGTAAAAAGGACGCAAAAATTATGTGCTACTATTTCTTGAATATCTTTCTATTCTCTCACAGGTACATTTTGGGAATCGAAGTAAAATATGCAAGGCCGAGTGTTTCACAAAAATGGCCGTTGTTGCAAAATCACTTGCGATTATGTTTAAATGGGCAGGTTCCGCATGTAACACTAGTGGACACAATGGGTTACACCCAAAACCTGGAATGAAACTGAGAAAACCTGCATGTCTGGATTAGAAAAACCACTAGGATCATCAAATTTAACACAGTGTCTTCATTTATAGCGGTATGTAAGACCGTTTCAAGTGATGTTTTCAAGATGAAATGTACTGGCACCTAGGTAGCATTTCATGTCCCAATTTTTGGCCCCAATATTTTATTAAAAATTAATTAATTTTGGGATGGCTCAGAGCAAGTTATCTGAGGTCATCATTAGGTACATCCTGGGGGAAATGTATGTAAATTTCTCTTTTATTATTGGGTCTAAAAAGCTGGAAAAGTGCCAGGAACCAAAATAAACCCAGTTTCATGGAAAAACCCATCTGAAATATTCTGGAAACAAAATCTATAATATAATCTACAACCCTGGTTCAGAAAAAGTTGTGACGCTATGTAAAACAGAAATAAAAAAAGGAACGTAATGACTGGCCAAACTCATAAACCCATATTTCATCCACAATAGAACACAAAAAAGATACCAAATGTTAAAACTGAGAAAATGTACCCAATGTACCAAAAGTTCCTAGAATGGCCATGTATCATCCCCTCTTATTTATCAACAGTTGATGAACATCTGGGACTGAGGAGACCAGATGCTGGAGCTTTGGGAGAGGAATGTTGACTCATTCTTTTCTGATATATGATTCTAGCTCCTTAACAGTCTTGAGTCTTTGTTGGACTGGAATATTTTGTTCCATTATCTGCTAAATATTTTTAACTGGTGAAAGGTCTGGACGTCAGTCAGGCCAGTTTAGGACCAGGACTCGTCTACAATGAAGCTACGTTGTTATAATAGATGCAGTATGTGGGTTAGCATTATCTTCCTGTGATATGTGAGGACTTCTCTTGACGTCATCTAGATTGGAGAATATGTTGTTCTAAAATGTATATATACTCTCAAGATTGATGAAAACCTGCCCATTCCGTAGTCGCTAATGCACCCCCATACCATCACCGATACAGGCCGATACTGATAACCAGCTGGATGGTCACTTTCGGCTGTCCACGGTTTCCAAAAACAATTTCACATTTGGATTTATCTGAAAACACAACAGTTTCATACTCAAATGAAAAGATGGGAGTATTTTTGACGATCAGTTTTAACGTTTGATGTGTTTTCTATGTTTTATGTTGAGTAAAATATGAGTTTGAGATTTGCAAAACATTGTGGGGTCAGGGAAGGGGGGGGGGGTTATTTTGTCACAAATGAACAAGAAAAAAAACTTTTATGAATACCAAGTCAATGAAAGCTTTTTCTGGCATATTATGGCTTTAATTTCTGACTTTTTTTCTCAGAAATTTACCACATTAGTCACAGACAGAAAGTTACTTTTTATTTTTACATTCATGAGTTTAATCTTCCAGAATTCCTGATTTATTTCTTGAATATATAAGACTGTCTACTCTTTGAGAACTGTTTTTTCATTTTATCTCAGAGAGTTACGATTCTATTCTCATAGAGTTCATGAGTTTTGTCTTGTAAATAAATTGATTTAATCTCAGAGGATATCCAAGAGAATATTCAAGTTTTTGCCTTGATATTTGGTATTTCATCATGAATTTACAATGAATATTTTTTTTGTGTTTCTCTTCTTGTAAATTTATGACTCCGATATTTGAGAATTTCGAGTTTTGTTTTTTTTTTTGGTTTGTTGTTTTGAGTTTAGACATCTTTTTTTTTTTGGTGAATTTTTATGTTGTTTTGTTTTTTTATTTTATTGTCCAAGTTTTGCAGCTTGCATTTTTACGGCAATTTTTCCTTGTAAATTCCTCAATTGAATCTTTTTGAATATATGAGGTTTTTATTTAATTGCGTTCAAAGTTCACCTGGACTGGTTTTGTTCTTGAAAACGTTTTGTTTGTCATCCAAGAGACTTCATCAGTTATTGACTTCATCAGCTTTTTAGGATTAGACGAAACATTTCAAGGGCAAAAATCAGTCCAGTTGAAATTAGAAAAGACGTAAGGATGATTTTCTTTCATGATTTTTATCTTTATCCCAATTCTTCTCTTCAGTTTTTCTCCACCCCAGGCTTGTAAAACTACCTTGTATTGATCCTGATACTATGTTCTGTGTGGTCTCAGTGCCTCTGGAGGGCCTCAAAAGTCAGGCGGCATTTGAAGAGATGCGACAAAACTACATCCGAGAACTATCCAAAGCCATCCACATGAAGGAGAAGGGCGTGGTCGCCAGCTCCCAGCGCTTCTACCACCTCACCAAACTGATGGACGCCATGCACGATGTATGGCTGAGTACAACTACCTACTATTAACTCATTATGTGCCATAAGATAAACTCCTACATTCCAGCACCAAGACAAACATGAGTCCCTCTTTTTTTTTTTTTGGACAGATAGTGAAGAAGGTCAACCTGTTCTGTCTGAGCACCTTCATCCAAGCAGACGCCATGAAAGTGGAGTTTCCAGAAATGATGTCAGAGGTCATTGCCTCCCAGCTTCCCAAGGTCCTGGCAGGCATGGTGAGGCCGCTCTTATTCCACAGCAAGTGACGACGCCAACGACTCTGGATAGGTTTTATGACTGGATCCTTCTCCCAACGTGTACTGGAGACTTCACGGCCTTCGCTAATGTAGTCAGTTGAAAGTCAAGTTTGCCAGATTGCCTCAAATATTCCTTTAAGGTCATACAAAAACATGTTTCCTAAAAGTGTTTTTTTTTTTTTTTTTTTTTTTTTTTAAGTAGAGATATATATGGTTTAAGTTGGTAAATAAAGCTCCTCTGTAAAAGGCTGTTAAGATCTGGTGTAACCGTATTCCACATCCACTTACCACTTGTGACAGATGGTACCAGCTTGCATAGAGGACCACTAATGATACTAATGTGTTTTTAATTAAGATGCTAAATGAAAAGAAAAGAAAATGTTTTAGTCTGAGAGGCACTGAGGCAGAGAAAGTCAGCATATATAATTCAGGGAAGAGTAAATTAAAAAAAAAAAAAAAAAAAAAAAACAGACCATATGCCTTAAAGAATTAAAAATCCTGATATAAGATTGTAAGACATGTGCTCAAGTAAAGTTTGTGTCTGTAAATATACACATATAAGTATATAGTTGCGTAAAAAATTATTAGACCATCGAAAGTCATCAGAAACAATGGTTATGCAATCCAGTACTAACTCCTGTGTGTATCATGTGACTAAAACAGACAGAAAAGAAAACACAGAATGCCTAAAAGCACTGTTTTTGGCACTACAATGAACAAGAACAAGAAGAACTTAAAATGATTTTGGTTATTATAAAAAAAAAAACATGGAAAATGGATAGATATCAGCTCTGAAATTAAACTCTTATGAGCTACTTTTGTTGCTATCATTATATTTGTCCAAACAAATGTACCTTTTGTTGTACCAGGCATTAAAATGAACAAGAAATTGCCAAAAACAAGGTTGGTCTAATATTTTTTTCCATGACTAGCAATGCCACTTTCTCCCACTGTGTAAAAATGAAGCCAAAATATGGTAGTTACAGGAATTTTAGCCCGCTTCTGTGCAGAAAAGAACAGAAGAATGTCAAGTCTGCCCGCCTACATGCAGATGCAGGCCTGCTATTGGTCAGTTTAGCAGTCAATCTTTTTTTTTTTTTTAATCACAATACTTATTAAAATATACTGACAATTTCAACACAAACCAGTCTCATGCAAACCCACTAAAAAATTTAAATTAACTTTTATCATGATGTAGAGTTGTTTTTTAGGTTTGACTGGTCTGGTCCAATTTATTCAAACCAGCTGAACATAACATTTATCGCTAAGACAGATTGTGTTAAACCTGACGACATCATGATACGAAATCCAAGTAGTTTTGGATCAGTAATAAACAACACGACAACATGTCAAAATATTATCGTATTGTTAGATATTATATTGTTCTAAACAGACTAACGGAGCCTGTAGTGACTGGAAAACTGATAGTGGTTTAACTGTTGATGCGAAGCCAGTATTATGAAGGAGGATTACATTTCAGCAGCAGCAGGGGGAAGATTTAAACAGTGCATGTTGTGTTTGTTTCCAAGAAAGTTCATGTACTTTTTGGGGAGACAGACAGAGGAGACATGACGGACTAAAACTGCACCAATAAAGCAACACCAACGATCTGAAGCTGAAAAAAGCAACGTGTTAACAGTGTAGGAAAACAGACGACAAACCTGATGACGATGTCGCCTTAGCTTTGCATAGACAGCCCTGTCACAAACTTTGCTCCTGCTTTTTCTCATTATTTAGCGTTTATCGGTGGTTGACAAAACACCTTAATGGAGTGGAGTCGCTACACTCTCAATCATGGGCTTTGGTAGTCTCATTTCTTCTCTTCTGCTGATTATGAATACATTTTACAACAGAATAGATTTTGTACCTGGGGGAACGTCAGTATAAGGTGTTTGGCTTCACATCAATCTGCTTTGTAAAACTTTACACTGCCCCCTAGCTGAATGTACTATCGAATATTGTATGTATTCTCTAAGTAGTAAGGACTGCAATGTATATTTAGTAGGGCTGTCAAAATTAATGCGTTACTGTGGATTAATCCGTCATGATTAATTGGATTCAAAATTTAACCCATCTGCAGCCCAGAATGACTCTGAACGTCTCTGACAAGGCATTTCGGGAAGTTTGTCCAAGTAAAATTAATGTCGCTTACGTGCAAATGGGCAGTTGATCCGGTACTGACAGGCAGCAGAACCAGCCCATAAAGATGGAAGACACTAAACAACACGTTAACCCTCTGGATGGAAATATGAGGACGAAAAAAAAAACGCCAAGACGGAACAGTCGACTGACATAAAGTATTATACACACCCTGCAGGAAGGAGTTTTCTTTTCACCGAAGCACTTCCAGCTTAAAATATCACTTTAATGCAAAGCATATGTTAGTTGGGAATTCTGCTAGCACTTCGGCTAACGCGTCACCCAGTTTGCGACAAACACATTAAGTGCATATATTCCCTTCTTTCTTCAGTCTGTTTACTCATGAAAAAACAAACTAAACCAAAACCTGACACCAAATTAATATAGATTTAAAATGAATCATATTTAATCATGATTAGTCGAAATTAATCCACGGCAACCCTGTGATTAATCTGATTAAAAATTTTAATCGTTCGACAGCACTAACATTTAGACTTCTTAGTTTGGCTGAAATATGGAGCAGGTGGGACATACTGCTGCCTGTCAACAGGGGGAGATGGAGGTGTTTTGGCTTCACTTAAACTGGGTTATCACAGCATCCATCTTTACTGAGGAGCCAGTCGTTTGCTGACATTAGCGGACTTCATTTCTAAGCTAATGTAGCTAATTTTGCAAACTGTAAAGGACCAGAAGCAAGGCATTGGAGAACTAGGTTCCAAGTGAAAGGATATTCTAAGTTTCCACAGAAGTCAATGTGCAGGATTTTATTATAAATGCTAACAAAAGCTCAGAAACAGTTAGCTACTGACTAGCTAACTATTATTATGCTAATTAACATCTTCGTTGTCTACATTCATGATAACACTGAGTTCAAGGTTCCGGTGTTTCTTGAGGTTCTTCAGTGTTTCTTTTCTGTGCCTTTATAGTTTACAATAACTGTTACCTCTAGCTTAGCAGCGTTAGCTAGCATCAACAAACTACTGTCTAACAGCACAAAAAAGTCAATATAAACTTCACATAAACACATGCACATCTTACAGATGTACGTATTACTTTAGATCTCCACACTGATCTAAATATATAACATATACGTAAATGACTAATGCGACAGATGTAATTACACAAGTGTAGCTTTGATAACAGCATGATAATAATAAATATGGAACCAGCTTTTACATCTGTACCAACATCTAATGATTTTAAGTAGTCGCTTTTCCATTGGCCCTCAAATTGCGCGAATACAACTTGCACATCAAAATTTACCTAATGGAAAAACGACAATTTAGCAAAAACTCTTGTTTTTCAATTAAAACCTTTTGCACTGGCAAAATGTGATTTTTCAGGCGTAGTGCGATTGGTATTTCATGCAAAACTGCAATGGAAAGACCTTTTTCTGCGACTACGGTCACATGAATTTAAAAAAAAAAAAAAAAAAAGGATGTTGACGACGTTACAACAAGTGAAGACGAAGAGTTTTAAAAGAAACATGGCGCAGTATGTGTGGACACACCAGGAAACCGAATCATTTCTTAATGTAGTATGAGATAGAGGGGTAATATATAATAATAATGAATATATCTGTAAATCAACACGATATTCACGTTTGTCGCCATGTTTATGGAATACTTTTTGTGTCATCTTGCGATAATAAATAAATTAATTTCAAAGCGCATTTGAGATTTAATGGAGAAACCGACATTACGCACTTCTGTTTTTTCAACATTTAGTAAATATTGGTAAAGTTTTACGCAGATGTCCAATGGAAAAGCGACTAGTGATCAGAGGAATTTCACTGTGAAGCTTAGAACAGGAAATTCCCATCATGTAGCTACAGATATGAATAGAGATGGAGCCTAACTGTAACATTTTGGGCCAAAAACACAACAATGTATAAATGTAAGGACAAAAACATTCTTACATTGCAACAGTTAATGCACTTCATGTACTAAATTTAGAGTTAAACTCACTGTTACACTGTTGTGATAGATCCATGTTTTATTTTTGAAATGTTTATACAATGTCGATATACAGTAGACGATTGCAGGGAAACAAGGCTGCCATGTTAGAAACAAAACCAGTCAGAATGTCAAATGTTTCATATTCAGGATATGGATATTACTTCGATGATAAGCCCCAGCAAATTCAGACTGTAAGGGAGGATCACTTTCAAGGTCGCCTCACATTCTCATAGATGTAAATGGAAAAGAACACTGTGAACTTGGCACGATCGAGATCTCAAATACCTTCCCAAATACATTTTTACCCCACAGGGAACATCTTAC
Source organism: Sphaeramia orbicularis (assembly GCF_902148855.1). Lineage (NCBI taxonomy): Eukaryota > Metazoa > Chordata > Actinopteri > Kurtiformes > Apogonidae > Sphaeramia > Sphaeramia orbicularis. The sequence goes on from NC_043969.1 coordinate 40,169,413, forward strand.
TTTGCAGTTATTTTTCAGTTTCTAAGAACTGAAGGGCCAAAGGATTGTTGATTATTTTGCTTCTGTTTTCTGTGTTTTTTTTCCAACTGAATTTACCTTTAAAGATAATCATGAACTGTATTTTTGAACTGTTGTGACAGTAATAGAAAATGAAATATTAAACGTCATCTTTATCATAATATCATATGATACATGTCTACGTGTTATTACTAGTACACCAGTGTACCACTGTATACAGAACTACAACAGGCCTCCACCTCATGTTATAAAAAAACAACACATTTATACATTTGAAATATATTTGATGTGATCATTTACAGTACAGACAGTAAATATTTTTGATTAGCAACGACAGAGGAACTTATGATCAGTAATGGACAGTACAGTACCGTGTAGCTAACCAGAAAGTGCACTGTAGCAGTGAGCAAGTTCAGTGACCACAGACCGAGAAATGAACATTAAGGTGCAAATTAATCATTATTATTATACTTTTATGTCAGATTATAATGGACTAGACTAGCATCTTTAAATCACAGTTTAATTAAAATCACCAGGCTACAGATTTCCATTATTGTGTCACGTTGATAAAGTTAAAAAGATAATATATTTCTGAGACTAAAACTGACATCTGTTGAATCTAATTCAGTAGTTCCCAACCTTTTTTGGCTCGTGACCCCATTTTAACATCACAAATTTCTGGCGACCCCAGACATTCAAAGTGGAGATATGTTTTTGCTAAAATTAATTTGTTTTTGATCATGCAATAATTTTGCTATACTATATTGCAAATAAATGTTAATTTTAGACAGCATTTAGTCTATATAATGTAAAAGTGAGAATTTGATTTTCCTTGGTCAGGATATGTACAGTCAGTCCAGCTTGGATTTACAAGGCTGACAATTAATACTGAACAAACAAGAACTCAAACTATGAATTATGAAAGAGCTGCAGCATCTGAAACTGACCACAATGAACATTTGACAGATAAACAGAACCACAGTGCTTCAGTTTCAGCTTCACAGTTTGTCATGTCTTTTATACAGTATATTGTGATTGTCTCTCTTAACTCACCATATATTTTTATCAGTAAGTTTTTATTTTTATTTTGATCAATTACTACAGGGTGGGGAAGCAAAATTTACAATATTTTGAGGCAGGGGTTGAAAGACAGTGTATGACCAATTAGTTTATTGAAAGTCATGAGAATTTATTTGCCACAAGAAAATTGACAGAATAGAAAATGTTTTTATTCTATGTGTCCTCCTTCTTTCTCAATAACTGCCTTCACACGCTTCCTGAAACTTGCGCAAGTGTTCCTCAAATATTTGGGTGACAACTTCTCCCATTCTTCTTTAACTCTTTCGGTGCCAGACAGTTAAGGGGCTAATAAGCCTTAAAAGTGCCACAGAATTTGGCCGTTTTTCAGTATTTCGCGTCGTTTTTATAATATTTGAAGAATCCTGCACGAAACCGCTCGGTAACATCCGACCGATTGCTAATTAGATTCAAAACGCACCGGACGCAGCCGATTCATTATTGATCGTAATTTGCATAATTCATAATAATAATAATAATAATAATAATCTTTATTTATATAGCACTTTTCATACATTAAAAACTGTAGCACAAAGTGCTTTACATATCAGTTTAAAAATCAGTACCGCCCCCCACCCACACCCACCCACTCACCCGCACACACACACACACACACACACACACACACACACACACACACACATATACATGTAAACCCACAAGCTCACACATACTTAAGAAGACTGACTGAGCACGGGTAGACCAGAACAAAAATGTACAAGTAAAAGTAAAACATCAATTTAGGAGGCGCTGTCTCGGAGCCATCCGCACCAGGAGGCAGCCGCCGACCCCGCCGACCAGGCACCAGCAACACAGCCCCGCATCCCAACTAGTGGGAGAGGGCCAACTGGGACCCCCACCCACCAGAAAGGAGTGGACCCCAGTGAGAGAAGGCGCCACAGCCCCCGGAGTCCACAGCCGCCCCCCGGCATGGAGGGCTCCCTCTGATGAAACACCGGAGAATAAGAAACATTAAAAAGATATAAAAATATTATTCGGTCGCGTGACCTCAAATTCCCGTCTGATTGGTCTCAAAAGGGGGACACAGAAAGAACGTCATCGAAATGTGAGAAAGAAATGGGGGTGGATGGTTTGTTTGTACACAAATATGGCGTGTTCTCCAAAGCCGATCTGATCGGCCCGTGGCACTTTAAAGGTTGTTTTCGTAAAGCCGATTTAATCGGCCCATGGCATTGAAAGAGTTAACAGTATCTTCCAGACTTTCTCATAATAGTTTTGCTCATAGTCATTCTCTTCTTTCCATTATAAACAGTCTTTATGGACACTCCAACTATTTTTGAAATCTCCTTTGGTGTGACGAGTGCATTCAGCAAATCACACACTCTTTGACGTTTGCTTTCCTGATTACTCATATGGGCAAAAGTTTCTGAAAAGGTATGGATAATAGTGTTAGGTATGATTATGACATCAATATATGTTTGGTTTCAAAACAATTGACGTAGTGCCTGCTGAGAAAAAACAACTAAATGTTCATTGTAAATTTTGCTTCCCCACCCTGTAGAAATTTCAGGCGACCCCATTTGAATTCCAGGCGATCCCACTTGGGATCCCGACCCCAAGGTTGAAAAACACTGATCTAATTGTCCTGTGATTCTGTGCTAAAAAAGTAAAAACACAAGTGCAGTCGGTGGGTAACATATGTACAACTGTCATACATAGATTCAACGTCTGAATCTCCAAACATTTCTCAATGAAGTCACTTAAATGGGAGAAACATCCAGCAGATGCGTCCAATACAGATATGCCATACACGATTACAGCAATAACAGGAATATTACAATCGAAGACACGTTTTTTTTTTTTTCCATGGATACCATGAAAAATGCAATGTTTACCATGTTATTAGAGGAAGACAACATAATTCTCTGGGATTAAACCTGTTCTCCCCTCGTACGTTGCTTGGAGCCAGCCAGGTTCAACAGAGGGATAAACTGCCGGAGGAAAAAAGAGAGAAAATATAAGTCAAAGAGAACTGGAAAGTGCTGAGTAGAGTCATTAAGCTTGTGTTTGGAGGCGTTCTACAGACGTATAATGAATAGAAGCAAAACCAAGACTGATTATAGCCACAAGGATCAATCATTCGCCTAAGTATTGACCGCTAAAGCCTTGATGCTTGATCAGTGAAACACATTACTTCAACACAGTACTCCAAGTTAGGATCAGTGTTGGGAGTAATGCTTTACAAAAGTAATGCATTACAGTAACAGGGGTTTTGGGGTGCATTGCGTTGCATTGACGCCAATGGAAGTAACTCGCACAACACTGGTAATGTGACAACAATTACATCAAGTGTTCATTAGACCTTTTTAAAGCTGCGCAAATTATTATTTCTATATCAATATTATATCCGATGACAGGTGGTTTAGAATCCAGACAGAAGTAGAAGAGCACAGTGGCAAGAAACGACATGCTACTGGAAAAAATATAATAAAAACATATTTACTAATGACGGAATTAAAAAGGAATATGTGCAAATCCATACAGACAGTCACGGAAAAAATTATTAGACCATCAAAAGTCATCAGAAACAATGGTTATGCAATCAAGTACTAACTCCTGTGTGTATCATGTGACTAAAACAGACAGAAAAAAACCACGGAATGCCTAAAAGCACTGTTTTTGTCAGTACAATACCATAGATATTGACATAGGAACTGAAGTGATTTTGGTTATTATCAAGAAAACCATGGAAACTGTCTAGATATCAGCTCTGAAATTCAACTCTTATGAGCTATTTTTGTTGTTATCATTATATTTGTCCAAAAAAATTTTGACTTTAGTTGTACCAGGCATTAAAATGAACAAGAAATTGACGAAAACAAGGGCGGTCTAGTAATTTTTTTCCACGACTGTACATCACACTTTAGCTGCCGTATGTCTGAGTTCTGGTTACAAGAGGGAAAAAGCACTGAAAAGAAACACTGGTTTACTGTGTTTATTTTAGCAAATAATAGAAATACAGAAAGCAGACAACCACATATTGATGGAAGAAGTAGAAGAGCACGGTGGCAAAAAAAATAACATGCTACTGGGAAAAATATAATAAAAATGTAGTTACTAATCAAAGAATTAAAAAAAAATATGTGCAAATCCATACATACAGTCACGGAAAAATGTATTAGACCATCAAAAGTCGGTAAAACAATGGTTATGCAATCAAGTACTAACTCCTGTGTGTATCATGTGACGAAAACAGACAGAAAAGAAAACATTTTTGTCAGTACAATGCCATAGATATTGATGTAAGACCTGAAGTGATGTTGGTTATTATCAAGAAAACCATGGAAAATGGATCGATATCAGCTCTGAAATTAAACTACTATGGGCTATTTTTGTTGGTATTATTATATTTGTCCAAACAAATGTACCTTTAGTTGTACCAGGCATTAAAATGAACAAGAAACTGAAAAAAACAAGGGGTGGTCTAATCATTTTTTCAACGACTACACTCAAAAAAATAATTAAGCCAAAAATGTTGACTTTATGTATTTTAATTACATGTAAATTTTCCATGTAATTTTATTACATAATTTTAATGTAAAGAGTTGCATTTAATACAATGTTTTTTCTATCATATTGAGTCAATATGAATAAATTAAATACCTTCAGTCGGATTTGCTTTAGTTAATGCAAACTTTTACATAAACTGTGTTTGACTGTGACACTCAGCCTTTTATGTGATCTAGTTAATAAAGTTTACTTTATTTGTTTAGATTCACTTTATACTAAGCATATTCACATTATGTTTGACTTTTTTGGATAAATAAACTTTACATTTAATATATTTCAGTTACATTTTACTTTAAAATATTACTTCATGTTTATTAGAGCCAAGAATCATTTTTTTGAGTGTATAGAACAGCTAGCAACCAGAACATTGCTCCAACATCACTGCATAGTGTTTGTAAGTATGTTTCTAAGACTTTATTACTGGGTTGTTTGTTTGTTTATTCATTTCGAATATAACATTAAAATCAAATGATAAAAAGATTTATACAAAAAGAAAGGCAAACATTCAAAAAGGAGCGGGATGAAGTTTAGTTTATAATCTCCCACCCCCTTGCCTCCATCCTTCTACCTTCCCTAAATTCTAAACTTCATTGCTTTGCTTAGTTTATTATACATTTTTAACATGTGAATTGTCTTTTTCTGAAGTGTCTACACTAAGTTTGTTTCCAGCTGTTACTTTTTGCATTTCCAGTTTTCACATGGACAAAAAAACACAAGCAAAAAACCAGTACAAACATGAAACTTTGGAAAAACTTGGAAATATCAAGAGGCAAGGACTCCCAAATGAAGCCACTGTGGAATTATATTAAAGTAATGGGTAATGTTATTACAGTTTGGAAGGAGCTTGCACAAGACTGTTTAGGGTGATGATAAATCAGCGTCTTGCTCTGCTTTCCTTGTAAATGTTGGGGAGCGTTTGTTGACGTTCTTGTGTTTGGCTGCAGGCGCTGCTGGCTCAGTTAACAGGGAACAGGCGCTGGTGCCTTCCATCACTAGGTTACAGTGACCTGCCTGCACTGGTTTCGGGCCAAGTCATCTCTTCACGGAAAAGGCAAGAGGGAATAAAAAAAAAAAATCCCCAGGCTGTTTGGATTTCACTTATGTATATGGGGGCGTCGAGGAGCAAAGTAATTGTATGCTTCCACCCAACAATGGGAATCAGTCAAGTATTTGCAGCGTGTACTTTTCTACTGTTCAGCCTACGCAAAGAACTATGTGGGGCCGACGTGACCAATTTCTGAAGTGAAGTAAGTGTTAGATATAAATGTAGCAGAGGTTTGGTTTTTAGCTTTACTCACCGTTTGAGAACAGCGCCCCCTGGGGGAAGCTGAGCTCATGGCTGTGCTCTGCCTCACAGGAGTACATCGCCTTCGCATCTCTGGAAACAGCGAAAACAGCCAGTGTCAAAGCAGGTTGTGACCTTAAGCAAAACTACTGGTTGAATTCATTCCAAATTGGGTTTATAGATTGTCAGTGACCCAGAACAGATGTGATTACAGTTTGGGAACAGTAGGTCAAAGTTTCAATTTTTTATGAATTTTTCAAAAAGTTTTTTCCCCTCATTTACTTATAATGGGTGAAATGCCAAATGTCTGTAGCAGCAAAACTGTTGGTTAAATTTATACCAAATTTGGTTAATAGATTGCCAGTGACCCAGAATAGATGTGATTGCATTTTGGGAAAAGTAGGCCACGGTTCAGATTTTTTAGGAATTTTTTAAATATTTTTTTTTCCCCTTATACTTATAATGCGTGGAATTTAAAATATCTGTAGCAGCAAAACTACTGGTTGAATTCATACCAAATCTTGTTTATAGATTGTCAGTGACCCGTAATAGATCTCATTACATTTTGGAAAACATAGGTCAAAGTTTACATTTTTTATGAATTTTTTCACGTTTTTTTCCCCTCCATTTACTTATAATGGGCAAAATTTCACATGTCTGTAGCAGCAAAACTATACGTTGAATTCATACCAAATTTGGTTTATAGATTATCAGTGACCCAGATTATATCTCATTACATTTTGGGAACAGTGGGTAAAAGTTTAAATTTTTCATCAATTTTTCAAATCTTTTTTTCCCCCATTTACTTATAATGGCTGAAATGTCAAATGTCTGTAGCAGCAAAACTGTCGGTTGAATTCATACCAAATTTGGTTGATACATGACCAGTGACCAATAATAGATCGCAGTACATTTTGGGAACAGTACGTCAAAGTTTACATTTTTAATGAATTATTTCACATCTTTTTTTCCCCTCCATTTACTTATAATGGGCAAAATTTCACATGTCTGTAGCAGTAAAACTATAGGTTGAATTCATACCAAATCTTGTTTGTAGATTATCAGTGACTCATAATAGATCTCATTACATTTTGAGAACAGTACATCAAAGTTTAAATTTCTAATGAATTCTTCAAATCTTTTTTCCCTCCATTTACATATAATGTGTAAAATTTCAAATGTCTGTAGCAGCAAAACTGTTGGTTGAATTTATATCAAACTGAGTTTAAAGATTGCCAGTGACCCAGAATAGATCTCATTACATTTTGGGAACAATAGGTCAAAGTTTAAAATTCTTAAGAATTTTTCACATCTTTTTTTCCCTCCATTTACTTATACTAGGTGAAATTTCAAATGTCTGTTGCAGCAAAACTGTTGGTTGAATTTATACCAAATTTTGTTTTTAGATTGCCAGTGACCCAGAATAGATGTGATAATAAAGTGGGAACAGTAGGTCAAAGTTCAAATTTTTAATGAATTTTTAAAATCTTTTTTTCCTCCATTTACTTATAATTGGCAAAATTTAAAGTGTATGTAGCAGCAAAACTACTGGTTGAATTCATATCAAATTTGGTTTATAGATTGTCAGTAACCCATAATAGATCTCATTACATTTTGGGAAAAGTAGGTCAAAGTTGAAATTTTTTAATGAATTTTTCACATCTTTTTTTCCCCTTGATTTACTTATAATGGACAAAATTTCAAATGCAAAATTTCAAATGCAGCCAAACTATTTGTTGAATTCATACCTAATTGGGTTTATAGATTGCCAGTGACCCAGAATAGATGTGATTACATTTTGGGAAAATTAGGCAAAAGTTTAAATTTTTTATGAATTTTTTACATCTTTTTTTTCTCCCATTTACTTATAATGAGCAAATTTTCAAATGTCTATTAAAACATCAATTTTGTTTCAATTTACTTCAAACTTGACACATATATAGAGGCAATTGATATACTGACCTCAGCACATGCATAGACATGATGACATCAGCTGGATCGATGCCAAAATAAGCTACAATACATGCGAGGGGCGGGGTTTGTTGGGCCTGGAACCACTTGTTATTTCTGTTTTGTGCTTCAGCTTTTAGTTTCTGACTTCAGTTAAATTGTAGTGAGATTCTACAATGGTACAACTACTTTTTTAGTTTTTTTTTTTCAAGGAATTTACTGGCCTGGCCAGCCATTTATCTTTCTCAATGAGAAATCCGTCTGGAATTGTGAAGCTTGAATCCAAATATGAAGGCGGGACTAACAGGCGCCGAATAAACCAATCACAGATAAGACGGATGTGATTAATGACGCTTTTGTCAGAGAAACTCAAGAATAAAGAGTGTAATCTGTAATTCAGTCCTTATTTTTGAATCAAGTAAACAACCGACAACAGTTGTAAATAGATTTGCGGATTTGGAACTGACATTGACTCACGACCAATAGAATGACGCATTGCGAAACACCCGCCCCCCAGACTTGTGATTGATTCAGTATAGAGTAGATCGTGCATATTTCACAGTGAATGGCCCAATTCCAGACTGTTTTCTCAGCACTGAATACCCTAAAAAACGGATGGCTGGCTAGGCTAGGAATTTACTAGTTTTAGTTTAGTTTTTATCGACTATAGTGTTAGTTTGAGTCTTTTGGGTATTATAAAGACAGCCCTGATGTGTAGAGTGCATGACATTAAATATAATTCACAAATTTGTTTAACTCATAAAGACCCAGTGCTACTTTTGTGGCAGTTCCCAAACAAATTTTTCTCTATATTTAACCTTTCTTGAGTGATTTATCATCATTTATTCTTATATTTTCCTCTGTATTTTGCATTTTTTCAGTGAAAATCAGGTATTTTGCGATAATTAATTTACGGATCAAGTAGGTGTTCATAAAAGCTAAGATTAAAATTGGGGGTTATTATATCAAAAACAGAAAAAACTGAAGAAAAAGTGATTTTTTTCAGCAAAATATACCATTAACTGAACATAAACCAAGTGTCTCCATCCACTGTCATTGATCCAACTCTGCGTTTTACTGATGAATCAATGTTGTAGAAGATGACGGTGTTTCCATGGTAACTACGGAGCCTCTGAACATCCAAATGGGTCATATCTGATGACCATGAAAAGATGACAACCTGCATTTTACACCAATTATTTACATGTATTAATAGGTTTAGTGGTTCAGAAGTTATTAAACATTTTAGATCAGTAGATGGTTTTGGTTTCCAGTGGCTGTTTGGGTCTTTATGGGTTAATACTGATAGTCCACCATTAGTTGAAATAAAACAATGTGTCTCATCTGCTCTGTAGAGAAAGACTTTTTCGTTGTTTCATGCAAAAATACTGTAAATTCCGGACTATAGACCGCACCTGAATATAAGCCGCAGACCCTAAGTTTAGAAAGAAAATCAATTTTATACACGTATAAGCCGCACCGGTTTATAAGCCGCGGGTGTCCACCAGTGGCGATTTCTCATAGACTGCAGAGAAGCCCGGCTTCCCCTATTGTTACGAAAATTAAATGGTTAAATATGTTTGGTTGTGTTGACATTTCATTGACTACACATGTGTTAAAACACGTTCATCTCCCAGACGAGTTCGTTCAGAATCAGTGTTATCACAAATCATCAGACTCCATGTTGTTCACTTCTCATACATTCCCGTTGCGCTATTTCCTCATACGATCTATGGTCAGTGCATTTCCCCGTTGAAGCCTGGCTTCTATGGGAGTCTGTGGGACCGAGTGGAACCTTTTTTTTTCATTGCGTCAAAACTGGACGGTAATTGGATAAAGGTTTTTTTTGAGTTCAAATGAAATTCTTCCCTGTATGTAAATGGGTATGATATGTGTGAGCTTGCTGTCATATCTATAGGTTGATTCGTTGTTAATATGATGATTAAAAAACAAAAGACAAAAAACGAGGCAATAAAAGGATAGTAATAAAAGCACATTTTCTCTTTCTGTTTTTTTTGTCGGTGGACTTATCGGGGTTTCCTTTGGATTCGTGCCGATACGGGATTGACTTGCTTTTGCGCCGGCTGTGGATTCACGGACTTAAAATGACTTGAAAGTGAACAAATTTTTGTTTTTCATTAGAGTAGGACTTTTAATTTATTTTTAAAATATAAAGATTAAAAACAAGTAATTACGTCTGTTGTAATATCATTTTCATTTAACATTACGCACGACGTGCGCATTAATTCTGAGATGCTTTAAATTTATGACGGTCTCTGGAGAGCTTTATTGGGTGTTTTCATTCAGAGTTTTGTTTTGTATATTTGTGAAACAATATTAACATTTGAAGGTTTACTATTTTTCCTTAAAAGTTCCCCTTTTGTGTGTGTTAATATTAACTTTATAAAGGTTAAGTTGTTAATGTTATCCATTCCTGCATACCTGGTAACAACAGACAGATTCTTCCCTGGGGTGTGGCAGGCAATAAGGGAAAATCGTTGTATAAGCCGCGTCGGAGTATAAACCGTAGTGTTTAAAGCGTGGGAAAAAAATAGCGGCTTATAGTCCGGAATTTACGGTAATCAGAAAAATCATCAATCTTTTTTCCAGATAATTTAATTGGACATTAAACATTAAATACTGAATGTAAGGTGCCTGAGTGTTACAAACACCCTTTATAAAATGTTTAATTCCAGTTTGTGATTATGATTAGCTGGGCTGCCTTCAAAGCACATCTGTGATCGTATTACATTAGTTTTATTTGTATAAAAAAATTATTTTGTCATGAGCTGTGATTTACAGGTTGAGCGAAGCGCAGATAAGAGGTAGAAAGAGATGAACAGGATATAGAAAGATAAAAAAAAAAAAAAAATGAAAGGAGACAGGCTGAAATTAATGAGAGAGAAAGTGAAGGGCTGGAAAAGTCAAGACACGAAGTCCTGACTATTAAACAGAGTGTGTGGTCCGTTCACTGCCTTCAGACCCGCTGAGTTAGAACTGAGTAAAACTCTCTGATGCTGTAGACGTAGACGAATCACGGAAGCAACGAGGCAGAAATGCGAACGTTCAGACAGCCTGACTAGTATCCAAACTCCAATGACAGACAACGCTGGAGCAACTCGACAGAACTTTAACAGTTGTGCAACTAATGAAGATACCCAGAAAAATGTTAATAATTGGCTCCATTTTTAGCATGCTGCTTGCTGCGTCGGTGGATCTGGGTTGCTTAGTAACCGTGCTGCTAAATGCTGCCGAAGGACTATATTGCTGCGCAGAAGACAGATGATTTGTTATATATTCACTGTTAAATTTTGAGTTTATTTTATGGAATCTTACTCATACAAGAGCTGCAACACATCACAAAAGGCAGTGATTTATAGGGATTTTTGGAAAAACTATGGAGGATTTAGGTTAAAGGTGTCAAACTCATTTTACTTCAGGCACCACATATGAATCTCAAGTAAAATAATAGCATCATAACCTATAAATAATGACAACTTCACATTTTTCTCTTTGTTTTAGTGCAAAAATAACATTAAATTATAAAAAATATTTACATTTACAAATGATCCAAACAAAAAAGATGTCAATAACCTGAAAAAACTGAAATGTTTAAAGAAAAATAAGTGCAATTTTAACAATATTATGCCTCAAATTTATACATGTGCGTCATGGATCGTATCTACAAAGGCACAAAACATTCAGTAACAGGCACAATATTGTTAAAATTGCACTTAATTTTTGTTAGACACTTCAGGTTAATTTTTTTTTTTTACTTTAAGGAACTTTTCAACATTTATAGAATTTTTTATTTAACATCTATAACATTTATAATTTCAAGTAATGTAATCATGTATTCAGAGATTGACACCGGACATGATAAACAAACAGAACCCAAGGAGGGAAAAAAAAAAAAGGCAATACAAACAAGACACGCATAAAAAGAGTCAAGACATCGGTGCATTCTGGTACCGTTAAAGAAAGAAAGAAAAGAAATAAATAAACAAAACAGGTCAATAACAATATAAGAACCTAAAATGTATTTAAAAGTTCCAGGCCAGGTAACATGTTCATGCAGTGTAACAGAGGCTATTTCAGGTTCATATTTGTTCAGGTTATTCATATACTATTGTGACAGGATAGTTTGTAAATGTAAATATTTTCATAATGTAATTGAACTTTTTTTTAACCTTAAACCAATTGAAAAAAAAAATTGGAATCGTCATTATTTAGGCCTATATTATTTTACTTATTTATATCATATTGAGCTGTATGTGGTCCCTGAACATCCTGGACTGTTAATATTTTCAGTGTAATTTTTAGCATTTTACAAATTTATCCAGATTTGGGCCAGATTGGACCATTTGGCCTGTGGACCATATGTTTGACAGTTCTGATTTAGGTGCTTAAATTCATGTTGTCTTAACTACATCCTTTAGCTCAGGGGTGTCAAACTCATTTTCGTTCAGGGGCCGCAATCAGCTAAATTTGATCTGAAGTGGGCCCGACCAGTAAAATCAAGAATGTCAACTCCAAACTTTTCTCTATTATGTTTTAGAGCAAAAAAAGTAAATTTACATTATGAAAAGCTTTACATCTATAAAATATCCTTTCAAAAGATGTGAATTACATGAACAAAGTGAAAAAATAAGTGTAATTTTAACAATATTCTGCCTCAGTTTATGATTCACACATGAACATTATAACTTACAGATCACAGTGGATCTACAAACACACAAAAACATTTAATAACAGGCAGAATATTGTTAAAATTGTACTTACTTCTCTTAAGACATTTCAGGTTGTTCATATTTGTTCAGGTTATTCAGATTATTTGCGAAATTACACTTTGCCTTAGTGTAAATACATGAAAATATTTACATTTACAAAGAGAAAAATTTGGAGTTGTCATTATTTATATGTTATTATGATTGTATTTTACTGGTCCTGCCCACTTTAGATTGAATTGGTCTCAATGTGGAACCTGAACTAAAAGGACTGTTAATATCTTAGAGTAATTTTTGCATTTCACAAATTCATCCCAAAGGCCGGACTGGACCTTTTGGTGGGCTGGATTTGCCCCCCGGGCCGCATGTTTGACACCTGTGCTTTAGCTCTTCAAAAATAAATTTTTGGGATTATAGCTTGGATAAACTCTGTGTAAATGGACAAATCAAATAAAGCATAAACCAGTTGTTTACTGAAGCTCCCACATGGTGTGAAGCCATTTGATTCTTTTGCAATAGAAGAAAAAGAAAACAGATTTTACCTGTAATTTTATTCAAATTTCGCTCCTGTTGTTTTGTTCTCTGTAGCTTTTGTTTTGTTTCTGATGTTTTTCAAGACTCATTTCTACTTATCATTTATTTTTTCACTCCGTGTTTTAATCTTAGTATTCGTCACCTTTTATAACTCCGGTGTCGTGGCAGTTTTATCGACTGCACCGTTCTAATAATGAGACAAATTAATGGTGTTGTGTTTTTACTGTACCTTCCGACTGGAACAGACTGTGTTGAGACGTTCTCAAAGAGAAGAGCTCTGGCTGCAACCCTGAAACAAGATGAAAAACCAAAACAGTCTCACTTCTGTCAAGGATAACATTTAACTTTAAAAGCTGTTTGCTTTGATTATAAGACCGCTAAAGAAAATTAATTCTGAGACGAGATGTTGCACATAATATCGGGTGTCCATAAAGTCTCTTAACAATTTAACACATTTACTCCAAAAGCAAATGAATAGATAAATCTGTGGAAATAATTACAAAATGAAAAGTAGATACTGAAGGTTTTTTTTTTTGCCTCATTTAATCCACCTCAATATGGACACTATTAGATGCATGAAGCACATCAACACGGTACTGGAACTGTTGGCATGTTAGCTGTAGCATAATCTTATCAATGGTATCACTTGTTGCTGTTCCATTGATTGTCAAATTGTACGAATATAACTTGCGCATAAAAATTTGCCTAATGGAAAAACTACAATTTTGCCCAAACTCTCGTTTTTCAATGAAAAGTTTTTGCGCTAGCAAGGGGTGGTTTTTCGAGCATAGTGAAATTGGTATATCGCACAAAACTGCAATGGAAAGATCTTTTTCCGCAACTAGAGTCACCTGAACAAAAAACCCTAGATGATGACGAATGTTACAACAAGCGAAGAACAACAGTTTTAAAACAAACATGGCGCGGTATGTGTGGACACACCAGGAAACTGAATCATTTTTTTAATGTAGTACGGGATAGAGGGGTAATATATAATAATAATGAATACATCTGGAAATCAATGTGATATTTATGTTCATCACTATGTGTATGGAATGACTTCTCGTGTCATCTCGCACTAATAAATAAACAAATCATCGTATTTGTGATTTAATGGAAAAACAGACATTACACACTTCTGTTTTTTCAACATATAGTAAATATCGGTAAAAGTTTTGCGTAAATGTCCAATGGAAAAGCCACTAAGGACATCAGTGATCTTTTTCTTCAGGTCGTCGTCCCTTATCTTTGTTCCACATACAATATTTTTAACATAAGCCCATAGAAAGAAATCCAGGGCATCCCTTCCAATCCACCGGTCTGGAAATGTTTGATTTATGAACCCGCCAACATGCAGTCCCCAATGTAGGGGTGCACCATCTACCTGGAAAATGATGGTTGGTTGAAGGTCATCCAGTTGTGGTGACACATATTCAGTCAAAAAGTCAAGGTCAACATTTGCAGTAATTGATCTCTCATTGAAGAAAAATGGACCAATGATTCAACTGAGAAGAGAGGTGATCGACACGCATATCCAAAAAAAATGAGAGGTGTGCAGGATCCCAAAAAAAATTGATGAAAAAATAAAAGAATGTCCGCACAACCTGTGAGCTCCCAGAAAGTTTATTGAACAAAGTGGTGATGTTTCGGGCCAAGGTCCTTCATCAGACTTAAGTCAAGAGTTTTCCTTCCTTAAACTTTCTGGGGACTAAGGTCTGATGAAGGGCCTTGGCCCGAAACGTCACCACTTTGTTCAATAAACTTTCTGGGAGCTCACAGGTTGTGCGGACCTTCTTTTATTTTTTCACCAATGATTCAACTGCACACGATCCCACAATGTAATGAAAAAACTTTAATAATCTCTGAATACATAGAACAGTGGTTCCTAACCATTTTTGGCTCGTGACCCCATTTTAACATCACAAATTTCTGGTGACCCCAGACATTCAAAATGGAGACATTTTTTTGGCTAAAATGTATTTGTTTTTGATCATGTCATAGTTTGCTATACTGTGTTGCAAATACATGTTACTTTTAGATGACATTTAGTCTATATAATGTATATTATTCTGGACGGAGGCAGAAAAGCCAGGTGTAGATTACTGCACAAAGTGAGACTTTGATTTTCCTTGGTCAGGATATGTACAGTCAGTCCAGCTTGGATTTACAAGGCTGACAATTAATACTGAACAAACAAGAACTCAAACTACGAATTATGAAAGAGCTGCAGCATCTGAAACTGACCACAATGAACATTTGAAAGATAAACAGTACCACACTACAAAATTTGATTTGATCTATCTCCCCTTTATGTGAAGCACTTTGTAACATGTTGTTTTAAAAAGTGCTATATAAATAAAGCTTTACTTACTTACTTACAGTGCTTCAGTTTCAGTTTCACAGTTTGTCATGTCTTTATGAATTGGGATTGTTTTCTCGACTTACCATATATTTTGATTAGTAAGTTTTTGTTTTGTTTTGTTTTTTTTAATCAATTACTGCAAATTTCAGGTGATCCTATGAGGGCTGTTCAATAAGTTCATGGCCTCACCCAGAACAGAACAACACAGACTGATAATTTATATTTTATTTTTCAACATAATCTCCATTTACAGCAATGCACTTGGTCCATCGATGTTCAAGCGTCACTATCCCATCACGAAAGAATGTAACATCCTGTATTATAACAACCAGTATTTCTGGGTGAGGCCATGAACTTATTGAACAGCCCTCGTACATGGGCTCTCGACCCCAAAACACTGACATAGAACAAATCTGATTAACATCTCATCAGTTGCTTTTGTAATAACTTTTACAGACTTTGTGGACACCTTGTATTTCTCATCTATTTTGATATGTTACATTGCCTGTGAATCTGCAGAGAAGCATGAGGGAGAATTTCAAGCATTTCTGACCTTTAGAACACTGGAGTTGACTTTCTCTCAGCCCTACCAGCGTTCCACATTGTTTGGAAAAAGGTGAAAGGCGTGACGACACAATGCGGGAGTTTTCCTTCCTCTGGGTAGACGCAGCGGTGTTACAGCTCAACTGATTTAAAGTATATAACAAGGCCATACTTGACCCTGTTCACAACAACCTGGGGCAAACAGGGTGGGTGCTATACAAGGAAACAACTTGAAAGAGCGTGCGACTGGCGTCTCAGACATGACAAGTTAAACAATCTATTTGTCCCGGGAGAATGAGTGCAGACTGCTGCTGGGTCACATCAACCCCAGAGAAGGCACAGCGTAATTAAAGCCAGCTCTCCCACCAGAGAGGAAAAGACATAAATCTCCTCGCACATACTCCTCTGATCCTCGAGACCTCTCAATGCTCAGCGCTCATAAACAGACGGAGGAGGAGGATGACGACCCAGAGGGGAGACGCAGAGGTAGGCAGGAAGACACAGAAATGTTGCTGAACCGTTGTCCTCAGGCCGTATAGACTTGTAGTTATTTTAGCAGGGGTTTATGAAACTGCACACATAAACACTCCCATGACATGTCCTGTATATACAGTATCAAATCTGTCAGGACTGCAACCAGCAAATACTTACCTATGTGACTGTGTGTTTACGGATTAAAGGTGAAGTTGAGTAAATTCATTTGTAGGAAAGAAAAAACAACACTGCGTATAAGCCTATAAGCCGTGGATTAACCCTCATTTATGACACTCACTGGATATGAAGTGTTTTGGATTTAGACAAAAGGTTGGACGTGGGTGGATGACGGCGAAGCTAATGCTAAACATTAATTTAACCCATAAAGACCCAGTGCGACTTTTGTGGTTGTTCCCCAAATGATTTTTTTCTCAGTCTAACATTTCTTATTTTTAAACAGTTATTATACCAAAAAAACTGAGAAAACTGAAGGAAAAAGTGACTCATTAACCGAACATAAAACCAATGTGTAGGACCATCGTTATTTATCAAACTCCGTAAGATTTACTGGTGAATGAATGTTGGAGAAGATAACGGTGTTTCCACGGTAACTACGAAGCCTCTGAACGTCCAAATGGGTCATATCTGATGACCATGAAAAGATGAAAAACTGCATTTTATAACAATTATTCGCAAGTATTAATAGGTTTAGTGGTTCAGAAGTTATTAACCCTTTCATGCATAAGTCACTACAGTGGACAGTTCTTCTCCAGCTGTTCTCTTGTATATTCATGGGTTTTGTTGTTTTAGTTCCATATCAGCCAACACAGTGGACACTTATGCGCCATCTCATACCCTGACTTTCATACCATTACTGTAACTTTGCTGTTTTTGATAAACCTTATCTGCACTAACATGTTTTAGTGTAAATCAATTGTTATTTGTTAGACAAGATGGTTTTTTTTTTTTGCATATTATCTCCATGAAGTGAGTAATTACTAGCATTAGAATATGTTAAAATGTGAGAAGACATCAGATTAGCAGCATTAAAAATGTTTTTTATTTCATTGTTTTCATATCACTTTCTGATATTGGGTTTCACACAGATTTCTTTTCTTCAAAAATTAAATGCATGGATATTTTTGTAACTCCATAGAAAAAAAAAAAAGATTAACTTGATCACATTGTTTCTTTTCATGCCTAAGGAGGAATAAAAACACTGAAGAAAAAAATCTTGACTAAGGTTCTCACAATTCATGCATGAAAGGGTAAATATTTTAGATCAGTAGATGGTTTTGGTTGCCAGTGGCTGTTAGGGTCTTTATGGGTTAATATTGATAGTCCACCATTAGTTGAAATAAGACAATATGTGTCTCATCTGCTCTGTGGAAAAATACTTTTTCGCCATTTCATTCATAAATAATGAGAAAAAACATCAATCTTTTTCAGGTATTAAACGGTTTCGAATCTAAACTACCGTATTTTTCGGACTATAAGTCGCTCCGGAGTATAAGTCGCACCAGCCAAAAAATGCATAATAAAGAAGAAAAAAACATATATAAGTCGCACTGGAATATAAGTCGCATTTTGCATCCTTGCTCTGATAGAGAGGCGGTTGCGTTGCATGAAGCGGTAACACTAAGAAGGTCCTCCCGCAAAGTCATTTATATTCATCTCCTTGGCAACTACCCGGGGGTGGAGACGCAACTGCACTGTTGACAAGCCTCTCCCAGCAGCACGTCGTTCCAGCACTCATGTGCAAACTCGTTCCTCTAGCTGTGGCCACCTAGCTTTTCGCCCGCGATTAGCTTTTTTTGTTTTCTTCATTGCAGTAAGAGTAACCTCCGCTTTTTGCCAGTCCCTCACAAGTTTCTCACTCACTCCAAACTTTCTTTCTGCTGCTCGATTACCGTTTTCGGCTGCATATTTCACTACCTGCAGCTTGTAATCTGCAGAATATGATTTTCTTTTTGATGGCATTCTTTTCAGCCCTTCTCAGCTGTCTTTATAAGTTACCGGTAACGTTGAAATTTTAAATTTTCAGTGGTACAGAAGTAGCAGGTACAGGTACACAAGCCTAGAGCGCCCTCTTGTGGCTGTCAGTGTGAAAATAACGAACATGTGAAATTATATAATAATGTGTTAGTAATTTCACATATAAGTCGCTCCGGAGTATAAGTCGCACCCCCGGCCAAACTATGAAAAAAAGTGCGACTTATAGTCCGGAAAATACGGTAATCTAAACAGCGACCAAAACCATCTACTGATCTAAACTTTAGATCAGTAGATGGTTTTGGTTGCTGGTGCATGTTTGGGTCTTTATGGGTTAAAGTCTATTTGCACGTTCTGTCATTTTAATGTGATATAATGTTACGTAACAGCTTTAACCCTTTATTGGACAAGTGACTATTTTTGGTCATTTCCGCAAACAATACAAAACAGTGACAGCAACAGGGTCTGTAAGGTCCACCTCTGCATTGAACAGTGAGTGTACCTGCTTTGTTCGGTACCATAAAGTAATGGTGGTAATGTAAGGAATGATGTTCAAAGGGATAATGTGGATGTGGACAGGGGTCTGGATCAGCACTGATGTTCTACTGTTCTAAATACATGTTCCTTTTATTTTATTAGCGGATCAATGGGTATTAAACAGTTTAGATCAGTAGATAGTTTTGGTTGCTGGTGCATGTTTGGGTCTTTATGGGTTAAGGTCTATTTGCACAGGACTAGTGTAACCTGTGGACCACTGGTGATGTGGAAATTAACCCCTAACATATATGTGTCATTGTTGTATAGTAACAAAGTAATATTTCACTACTGTACTCAAGTATGTTTTGGGAGAATTTATACTTTAGTGAGTATTTTTTATTCTGTTTACCATATTTCCTCACTCAATTGCATACTTCTACTCCCATATATTTTTAATGCACAGTACTGTTGCTCATTACAAAAATAACTTATTATTATTATTATTATCATCATCATCATCATCATCATCATCATTATTATTATTATTATTATTATTATTATTATAGCATATGCCTTGTTTTCTGTCATTTTAATTTGATATAATGTTACGTAACAGCTTTAACCCTTTATTGAACAAGTGACTATTTTTGGGTAATTTCCGCATACAATACAAGACAGTGACATCAACAGTTCCAGTGACGACAGTGAGTCAACAATCTCAGGTCCAATGTGGTCTCCAGGGTCTGTAAGGTCCACCTCTGCATGAACAGTGAGTGTACCTGCTTTGTTAGGTACCATGAAGTAATGGTACTAATGTAAGGAATGATGTTCAAAGGGATAATGGGGATGTGGACAGGATACTTATGTTGTTGTAATGCTATAAAAGTGATGTTCAAATGTTCTAAAATACATGTTCCTTTCACCTTCCATGTGTTTTTCTTATGTATAAATGATGGAAACTCGAAATTGTCCTCCATGTTCAAAGGGACAATGTGGATGTTGACAAGTGTCTGGATCAGCACTTATGTTGTTCTAATGTTCTAAAAATACATGTTCCTTTCAACTTGCATGTGTTTTTCTTGTATTTTTTATACTTACCTCTTGGATTTTTTATTTATTTTTTGCCACTTACTGGTAAAGAACCAAATATGGTAAATTCATTGACCTTGATTTTCTACATAAAAAAAATTTCTGAAAAATTTCACAAAAGTAATAAGGTCTTGTTAGGTCCTCCAATAACACACTAAGGTTGAAATTTTGAATTTCAGAGTATTTCTATGAGTGAACAATAAAGGCATAACATGGTTTCCACCCATTGCCTGATCAGAACAAACAACTCTTCTTCACTTTCTGTTTATCTGACTGAGAATGCATCTCTGCAATCTCCATTTTTAGCATTAGCCAGTTTTCCATCACACCGCTCCCTTTCCCCTATTTTGCTGATTAACTGGAATAGTTTTTTGTGGATTTGTCCAAACCACTTTATCTTTCCCAAATTGCAGAGCCAGGCCTGTGTACAAACACTGGATTAGTTTCAGCGCTCACATCGAACAACAGACCGCGAGGACATATTCGCTGAATTTGACAAAAAGTGTATTGCATTAGAACTGCTCCCTCCACCTTTAATCTGGGTGTTGTTTTGTCTATAAGAGCGAAATGGGTGAGTTAACAGCTCGAAATTGCTTTTGTTTTTTTTGTTTTTTTAAGAAAACCAGCCTGAGGACCCCAAGGCATTGTATTTCCAAGGATGTTAGAAAAAGAGAATAAATAAATATTCACATCAGATCATCTGGAAACAGTGACTATTTGCAAGAAAAGCTTGATAAATGTGACTATTAATCTATTTTCAGAGCAGCACTTATTGAAGTATTTACACTGATCCTGGTCTTTGGTAGCCGTTGCTGGGTGACGAGTCCATCCGGCGACGAATCACATCTTTCGGTGGCAGGTTAGGGAGCTCAGAAGGCTTTAAACTCTCTTTGGGCTCCAGTGTTGATAGACTTTGGACAGAGCCGGAGCAGCTCCTGTGGCCTTGAGGGAGAGATTGAAGTAATGACTTTTGGCTCTGAATAAATGACACAACAGTTAGCTCCTAAAACCACTTTCACTTGCCTCACACTGCAGAAAAGAAACTGCAGAAATGATATTTCAACGCCTGTTTATAGATTGTTCATAGATGCCATTATCGAGTGCAGCATCGGGGCTTAAGGGAAAGTTCATGACTATTTTCTGAACTTCAGTATCAGGGATTTGCAGCCCCGTGAAAAAAATATCACTTTGGGCCCCATTAATTCAATGCTCCAAAACATGCAAACCCTAAAATGTAACACTGTGCAGGCATGGGTCAATATTGTGCTTATAATAGATTGTATTATTTTGTGCAAGACTGATGAGTAATGAGTAATATTTTTTTAATGATAACAGTTTTAAATTTTGTTTATTGATATACAAATACAAACAAAATATAGTTTAACTTTTTTTTTTTCTTTTTGTTGGATCTACTAGTATCAGCCAGGAGCTTTGGCACCCGGAACAAACCATATCGAAATAAGAAGGGGGGAGGGGGACTAACTTTTATTCTTTTTTCTAAAAACAAAACTAACGCAAAGAACAAATGCATTTATTTGTGCCTTGGGAGTTTGTCTCTGAGCCCTCTTAACAGCAGCTCACTGATACTAATGTGCACTACGTGTTGATGCTAATTGCTAATGCTAAGGTATGTACTGTGTATGGGTAAAATGGGTAGGTAAAATCCAAAAGATGGAATTTCCCTACATCGATAATAAAGTGAGTTAACCTTTAAGCTTTTTTTTAACCTTGTAAATGCTGAACCATTAAATCACTGACAGAAAATTCCAGTTCTTTGAAACTAGAGCCTTTATTGGCCCATCTGAACAACTCCAAAAAAAATTTTTTTCAAATACCAATTTCCATGTATGAGTTTCAATTTTGTATCATATTTGATACATTGGGTCTCAATGCTCAAATATTACTATTTTTGAACAAACAAAAACACAATATAACACAAACATGTCTAACAAACTGGTAATTCCTTTTTAAAATTGTCAATGTTCTTCCTCCTTCCTTATTAATGACAGTCTTGTAGTGTCACTGGAAAGGCCTCTGGTGAATGAATTCCTCCCCCTGGTTGATTATCCATGTATTGCATGTATCTAATTGTATACATCAGGTTTTTCAAGAAAAAAAAATCACACTGATCATGTAGAGGGCTTCAAAATTCAATTACAATACATTTGGCGTTATAGGGTTAACAATGCCCACTTCTAATGTTCGACCAATCACACATTAGTTCCCAGACATGAAAAAAATGTTTTCCTCAGATGATATGTTGAGAGAACAAATTTCTCTGTTCTTGCAGAGTACGTAAAAACCTTAACAGTATAAGTTTTTTTTTTACATTGATATACAAATACAAACCAAATATAATTTTACTTTTTGGATGGAAGTATGTTTACTGGCATGAGCTAGGAGCTCTGGCACCATGAACAAACCATATCTTGAAATAAGGAGGGGGGAGGTAGGAGTCAGAGGCCGACAGGTTTTATTCTTTTTTGCCAAAAACAAAACTAAACTAATGCAAAGAACAAATATATTTATTTGTGCTTTGGGAGTTTGTCCCTGAGGCTTTTCTATGGCAACTCACCGATACCAATGTGTACTATGTGTTGATGCTAATGCTAACGCTAATGCTATGTACTGTGTGTGTATAGGGATGGGCAAAATGCAGAGACTGAATTTCCCTACAAAGATATCAAAGTGAGTTCACCTTATACCTTTTTTTAACCATGCCCACTTCCAATTTCTGGCCAATCACACAGTAGTTCTCGGACACTACAAGAGAAAAAAAACTTCTGCCTGAATGATGTGTCGAGAACAAGCCCTGGTTGAGAGAACAAATCATTCTGTTCTTGCGGAGTATGTAATAACCTTGATAAAATTAAAGAAAAAAAAACAGACTAAGTTCTAGTATTTTTGAGGGCCCTTATCAGTCAAGGGTGTTTAGACTCATTATCTCTTTTCTCCTCTTTTCATTCATGAGGTTAAAAAAAATAAAACTGTTGGACTCATCACAGGGAGGATTAACCTGCATTACCGGTGGATTTCCTTACCTTCAGCAGCAGAGCGGCTCAAACGTATGGGGTTGAGGTCCGCTCGGCTATGTGGCGCCTTTTTGGGGGCGGCGGACTGCCTGGACGTGATGCTGACCGAGGACAGGCTGAGGGCGTCCTCTGACTCTCCATCTGTACGCCCTGCGTCCTCCCTGGAGCTGGACTCGGGGCTGCTGACACACACGGCGTTGTTCCCGGGGCCGTTGGAGAGCTGTGACGGCGTCTGGCGGAGGTCCAGCAGAGACTTGTCCTTGGCCTGAGCGGAGGAGGCGGTTTTGGAGAAGCTGTTCTGCTCAGAGGAGTGGGATGACAGGGACTCCATGCTGCCCATGGGGGTACTGCTTCGACTGCTGCTGAAAGTGTCACCTATGCAGGGGCCAGAGGAGAGGCACGCAAGGCCCTCATTAAAACCTGCTGAGGGAGGTCGGGGTTGTTTGAGAAAATGGCTGTCTTTTAAGAAATTCTTTTTTTTTTTTTTTATACTTTATTTTTTTTCTCCATATTTTATAATAGACAAAATAAACAAAAAAATAAAACAAACAAACAAAAAACAGCTTTGTTCCTGTCGCTGTCACTGAGCTCAATAAGAAATAGTGACATTGCACTTTATTAACTTATTTTAGTTATTTATTCTATTCCTTTGCTCTATTTATTACACTGGTCAACAACAAATTTATTGTTTAAGTTTTTTGAGCTGATTTAGGATAATTTTGGTGTGCTGAATCCAAAAATCACATTAATTTTGCTCAATCAGGTCAACTTTCTGAACTATGCTACATATTGGCTTTTTAACATTTTTGCTTACATTTATGGGCATTTTCACATCATATGATACAAAATTCTTTCATATTTCTTGCAATAAACGAGTTCTGAAGATTTTACTTTTGCCAATTTATAATTAATGTTTTTTTTTAATATTACAGGTGAATGAAATGGCTTCGACTAGAAGATCTTGCAAAAATAAGCCTGACGTATTCTGCTACATCTGCGGTGAATACACCATTGTACCTAACAGGAATCAAGTCACAAGTTTCATAAAGTGTGCTTACCAATCTTACTTTAGTATTAATTATTATATTTTGTGAGAAGATCAAATTTTTCAAAATCAAATTAGCAAAACAACCTGACCTGATTGAGAAAAACACATGTCATTTTTGGATTTAGCGGTGCAAAATGGTCCTAATTCAGTTGAAAAAACCTGGACAACTTGCAAAAAACACTTTTTTGTAACCCAGTGTTATTATTGTGACTACAAATTTTTAAATTTTATGTTCTTATCCTGGTTTTTTTTATCCTGGACTGTTTTTATCCTCTCTGGGTTTTATTATGTTTTATTGCATCTTGTTTTTAATTATTTGATCTTATTTATTTATTTTATTCTTTTACTTATCCATGCTGCTATACTGATGAATGGTGGAACACTGAACACTTTCTGTCCTGTCTATAAGCTCAATTAAGTACTTGCCTAACATATTCAATGTAGGTCTTGCGGTAATGCCAAAGCAATCACCTCGACTCCAAAACAAATCTACCCACGGGTACAAATAAAGTAACCTTGAACCTTGAAAAGACAAACCACAGCAATTAGAGCTTCCAGGTTCAATCTCCAGACAAACAAAATACAGGCATACAAAAGACAGGTTCAGGGCAAATTAGGATAAGATTATACAGGTTCAAGGATTTCTTTGATTAATACTGCATGCCAGGCAACACGTAACTTGTGTTTTTCCAACCTTCTACCGGTGAAAATGCACTGGAATGGCAGTCAAACCCGTGACGTTCCACCTATGAACTCGTACTAGACCGATGTACTCCCAGTTCTGAGCTCTGACGTCACGAAGCCCATGAAACAACAATGGCGGCCCCCATGGATGTGGTGTTTATGCAAATTGTTTTTTAAAACAAGGTATTGCTCTGACATTATTTATCTGCAAATGTTCTGCACAATCAGCAGCTACTCTAGTGTTAGCTAGTTTTCAGTCCATTGAGTGCAAGAATAAATGATTACCAAATACATATCCAAATATATAAATAACATAATATAAAAAGGTATAGCAGCTTCTCTTGCCTTATGCGCCGTTTTATCTCCTCTGTTTCCCTCAAATAAGCAAAGAACAAACACCTTTAGTGATAGAAATGATTGTAAATGAGCCTAACCTATGGTCCGCCATGCTGGTTTGTTTACATCTAGCTACCACAATTCCTTGCCCTTAAACAGTTTGCCGTGACTTGCCTGGAACGTTACAAAGTCGTGAGTCGTGGTTGGAAGTCACGACTTACGGGCTCAAAAACCAGCCCGGAACGCAGCATAACATACACATTCCATTTTTCCCCAATATTTTTTTACATTTATCAACAGTGAGTCTTAATGAGAAGGTCCGTCTTTCCATGTCATAAATTTCATTCACAACAGTCGTCCAGTCCAGAAGTGTTGGGGTTAAGAAGTTCTAGTCATGTAAAGGTGATGTGAGCTAATCTGAGGTGAATCTGTCAAAACACTGGGATGACAGAGTTTTGAGATTTATTAAAGGCTACATGTGGCTTTTGGCGAACAGTGGTGCGATGGCCTGTGGATGGTACTCACTTTCTGCATCTGCCAGGCACAGTGTTGGGGTGTAGATGCTGCGGGGCTTCCTGGGTCCAGTTGACAGACAGATGGCCCTGCTCCGGCGAGAGCCAGGACGACTCTGGGGTTGGGGAAGGGGCACGTTAGGGTCTGGAGGCTGGCGAAAAACCTGGAGGTTCACACAAGAGCAATGATTAGTCAACTAAAAAGTGTCCAATGGAGCTCAAAAACTAATTAAATGTGTTAACTTTTTATTTTAAGGATTCAAATACGCAGAGCACCACGGGGTCCACAACTGTCGTACAACATATAACCATTACTGCAACAAATATAATATTAATATACATAGATGCAAACTAAAAAATATGTCGACTTTAATACACTGTCATGAATTTTAATAATGTACACTATGTATTTAGGTGAAATGCTTATTAAAATCCACAATACAATAACATTATCTATGCAGATTTGACAATTTCTATGAAAAAGCATGTTAAAGTGTTGAAGTAGCATCAAACCTGACCTGCTAGTGTTAGCATCTGTATGCTAATAAAAGCCTAACCAGTTATTTTCAGTGGTGGCTTTATAAAAAAAAAAAAAAAAAAATCATGTAAATATGAAGTACTAACATGATTCTTTAGTATTATCTCTACTACTACTATTACTATTAAATGCTAAATATTAATTCTTTCATTGTAGCTTTTTTGATTAAATTTGTCTAGTGTTTATCATGTTCGTTAGCATAAGCGCTTTCATTACCTCTGACAAGCTAACAGTTTTAAATGTTTGTTGTGTTAAATGTTGTTTAGCTAGGTAGCCATTTTACAAAAATATATGTTAATAATACATTTATGAACAGTTAATACCATTTACCTAATGGTTAAGTCTCTTATTCCTACTTACAGGCAATTCATTTGCTGCTGTAGAAATTCTGCTGATTTAAACTTTTTTAGTATTTAGCTTTTTTAGCTAAACTATAGCTCATGTTTAGCTTACAATTTCAACTTTTCACTGCTAGATAACTAGTTTTATGTAATTTCAAAATGTAGTATTTAGACTAAAAACTGGCTAATATTTTAAGATATTATATGTTTACTAAAACAAGCATAATTTCTGTTCCTATTCAGGTATGTCTCCTGTTGAAGAAATACATATGGATTCATATATTCGGCCTACATATTTGTACGAAATGCAGCTGCAGATCGACACACCAATAAAATAGACAGAATCCATATATATTTTCCTTCTGAATATAGTCTATAGCACACAGTTTGTAGCTGATATATGTATAAAATATGTAGAGTTTATATTTATGGTTTACATTTAGGCTACCACTAATATTTTACATTTGTGGTTGAATATCCAAATTTCCTTGTGCTACACTGATATTCTATTCTATTCTATTCTATTCTATTCTATTCTATTCTATTCTATTCTATTCTATACAGGTGACGTATACATGATTTTTCAGATGTAGATTGAGGAGTGTCATTTATACACTGCAAAAATCTAAATCTTGCCAAATGTATTTTTCTCATTTCTAGTCCAAATATCTCATCACACTTAAAATAACACATAATCACCTAAAGCAGGGGTCTCAAACTCATTTTCTTTCAGGGGCCACATTCAGCCCGATTTGATCTCAAGTGGGCCAGATCAGTAAAATAATAGCATAATAACCGATAAATAATGGCAACTCAACTTCAAATTTTTGTCTTTGTTTTAATGCAAAAAACCCCATTAAATTATGAAAATACTTACTTTTATAAACTCTCAGAAGAAAAAAAAATGTGAATAACCGGAAAAAAATGAAATTTGAAAGAAAAATAAGTGCAATTTAAACAATATCATGCCTCCACTTATCATTTATACATGTGCATTATGATTTGGAGTTACAAAGACATTAAACACTTAAGTAAGAGGCAGAAAATTGTTAAAATTGTGCTTAATTTTCTTTAGACATTTCAGGTTGTGTTCGTATTTGTTCAGGTTATTCCCATTTTATTGTTGCAGAGTAGTTTGTGAATGTAAATATTTTCATAATTTAATGTTATTTTTTGCACTAAAACAAAGACAGAAATTTGTCATTATTTATAGGCATAATGTTTTGTTTTGTTTTGTTTTTTCGCATCAAACCGAGAAGAAAATATGGAGTCATTATTTTTTGTAGGTTATTATGCTATTATTTTATTAGAGTTCATATTGGTCTGTATGCGGAACCTGAACTAAAATGAGTTCCACAGCCTTGACTGTGGAATTTTTGCACTTTGCAAATTCATCCCACGGGCTGGATTGAAACCTTTGGCATTTGGCCCCTGGGCCGCATGTTTGAGACCCTCGACCTAAAGAGTAACTTTTCAGTGAAATATAAAAACTAATTGTTAGACAATAGATCATGAAAATCCTACTTCAAGAAATCTGATCATGATAATTTTCACTTGTTCCATTGGGAAATATTTTTTTGCTTAATTCAAGATTTTTTTTTGCTTAATTCAAGCAAAAAAATCTGCCAATGAAAAAAGTGAAAATTATCTTCGTAAGATTTCTTGAAATAAGATTTTAAAAATATGTTTTTATATCTCACTGAAAAGTTACTCTTTAGATGATTATGTCTTATTTAAGTGTGATGAGATAATTAGACTAGAAATGAGAAAAATACACTTGGTAAGATTTTAATTTTTTTCGGTGTGTCAGTAATTTTGGCATAAATGGCCATTAAAATAAGAAATAAATGTAGAAAGAATGGGTGAAATAGTGCAGCCAAACTCACTACACACCCAAAACCAAAACAATACCTTCGTAAAGTTCTCAATAAGTATTTCCACCACAATGTTCTGGAACTTAATGTTCATCATGGCAGCCACAGTCTCCTCCTGCGACCTCATCAGCGTTGGTCCAAAGATGACCCCCAGGTTGGACACCGTCATCAGGTTGAACTGGTTTTGGGCGGAGACTCTGCACATAGAGGAAGTGAGCGTTAACATCCCAGTAAAACAGTAGTTGCTTTTCCATTGGACATCTGTGCAAAACTTTACCGATATTTACTAAATGCCAAAAAAAAGAAGTGCATAATGTCAGTTTTTCCATTAAATCACAATTGCGATGATTTGTTTATTTATTATCGCGAGATGACACGAGAAGTCATTCCATAAACATGACGACGGACGTAAATATCATGTTAATTTACAGATATATTCATTATTATTATATATTACCCCTCTATTCCATACTAAATTAAAAAAACAATTCAGTTTCCTGGTGTGTTCACACATAGCGCACCATGTTTCTTTTAAAACTCTTCTTCTTCGCTTGTTGTAACGTCCGTCAACATCTGTTTTTTTTTTTATTCACATGACTCTAGTTGTGGAAAAGGTCTTTCCATTGCAGTTTAGCGTGATATACCAATTGTGCTACACCCGCTTACCAGGGCAAAAACTTTTAAGCGAAAAATGAGAGTTTTTGTTAAATTGTTGTTTTTCCATTTGGTCAATTTTATGCACAATTTGAGGGTCAATGGAAAAGCGACTACTTAGTCATTAGATGTTGGTACAGATGTAAAAGCTGGTTCTGTACTTATTATTGTAGCACATACCGCATTGATATTCTAAATGTGAACCTTTCAAGACTTTTTTGTTTTGTTTTGTGTGTTTTTGTTAATGGAGAAGGTTGGTGTACTTGTTCTTGTGTTTGTTTGCATGTAAAAAAAAAAAAAAAAAAAAGGAAATCGTGCAACAATTTATTTTCAACTGATGTCACATATGATACGATATTTGTATTGCCCAATTTTGATAAAACTCCAAATAAACAAAGGTTGGAAAAAAAAAAAATGGGGTCATGAACCAAAAAAGGTTGGGAACCACTGATTTACAGATATATTCATTATCATTATATATTACCCCTCTA
This sequence comes from Sphaeramia orbicularis, assembly GCF_902148855.1. NCBI lineage: Eukaryota > Metazoa > Chordata > Actinopteri > Kurtiformes > Apogonidae > Sphaeramia > Sphaeramia orbicularis. Next base: position 40,198,982 of record NC_043969.1, read on the forward strand.
TCTCGTACTAAATTAAAAAATGATTGGGTTTCCTGGTGTGTCCATACATACCGCGACATGTTTCTTCTTCTTCTTTGCTTGTTGTAACATATGTCAACATTCTTTTTATTTAATTCACCTGACTCTAGTTGCAAAAATAGGTCTTTCCATTGCAGTTTTGCATGATATACCATTTGCGCTACGCCCCAAAAACCTCCTCTTGCCAGCGCAAAAACTTTTAATCGAAAAATGAGACTTTTGGCCAAATTGTCGTTTTTCCATTAGGTAAATTTTTATGCGCAAGTTATATTTGTGTAATTTGATTGTCAATGGAAAAGCGACTCCTGTTCTCTGCTGATAATCGTCATCTCATCTGCATGCAGTCAGTCTTCAGTCACTGCTGACAGTTTTTAAAGACACCTACAAATGCACTGAGGTGTCCCTGAACTGTGAAGACAGTCTAATCAGCTCAAACCATTTTTATCTCCTCAGTGTTACTGATTCTTTACAGGAACACGTACGTGACGAGGTGTTTTATTAGAAGCTCCAGCATTTCCCTGTTCCTCTCCGGCAGCTTGTGAACCAAGGCATGAACGGCGCACACTCTGTAGTTCTGGTCATCAGACTCTGAGAAACAGCAAATGGACATCAGTGAGAATGTGTTTCTGTAAGTACTGTAATCAGATTAACATTAGCATGGTGCAAGTACAAGACCGGCAAAGTGGAATGCTGCTCTATAAAGTTCCAGAAAAACAATTTGTCAAATACAGAAAATGTACTTGAAATTATGGTGGCAGTATAAATAATAACAGCAACGAGAAAATGAGCTTGTTAAACCATTTAACTTCTCGGTTTGACATGAAATGTGAGTAATTTGATGCACATGGCACGCAGCCACGATCTGAGATGGAAATGGTTTAAGTGGAACAATTGTTGCTCATTTGATTTCCATGCAAAGGCCTACAGTGCACTCGAAGCTGAATTAACGAAAAAAAATCTCAAATGCAGTTCGCTTCAAGTTCAATCACTTTGAAAAGTAATGCACTAATGCAAAGCGTGGGAGACAAGTGGTTTAAAATCATTTATATATTATTACTGAATAAGCCAGATTTAACAGTTTAAAACATTCTTTTTTTCTGCAACAAATACAGTATATTTGAAAAAAAAAAAAATTAAATAAAAAAATACAGGGTTTTAGCTTGATTAACCCATAAAGACCCAAACAGCCACCGACGACCAAAACCATCTACTGATCTTAAATGTTTAATGCCTGTTGATCCATTAATCCTATCAATACATGTCAATAATTGGTGTAAACTGTAGTTTGTCATCTTTTCATGGTCATCAGATGTGACCCATTTGGACGTTCAGAGGCTCCCTAGTTACCGTGGAAACACCGTCATCTTCTACAACATTGATTCACAAGGAAAACCCATGGAGTCGGATCAATGACAGTGGTTTTTGAGGCTTGTTTTTATGTTCAGTTAATGATGTATTTTGATGAAAGAGTCATATTTTCTTCATTTTTCTGTGTTTTTAGATAATAACCTTTGAATCTACTCAAAGTTTTCATGAAAATCTACATGAACAGTCAATTAAACATGGGGGAAAATACATACAGTCACGGAAAAAATGATTAGACCACCCCTTGTTTTCTTCAATTTTTTGTTCATTTTAATGCCTGGTACAACTAAAGGTACATTTGTTTGGACAAATATAATGATAATAACACAAATAGCTCATAATAGTTTAATTTCAGAGCTGATATTGATCCATTTTCCATGTTTTCTTGATAATAGCCAAAATCACTTCAGTTCTTACATCCATATCTCTGTCATTGTACTGACAAAAACAGTGCTTTTAGGCATTCCGTATTTTCTTTTGTCTGTTTTAGTCACATGATACACACAGGAGTTAGTACTTAGGATAAAAACATAACCGCTGTTTTTGTTTTTGATGACTTTTGATGGTCGAATAATTATTTCTGTGACTGTAATTTACACTGAATAATGCAAAAATACATAGGATAATATAATAAATGGTGACAAATCCCTTAAAAGGTTAAAAAAGAGAGAAAAATCCATTCAAGAGCTGCCATAGAAGTTGTTCTGGGTCTTTATGGGTAAATTCCTGGGGGCTGATCTGCTTTGGCAGAGGTCTGCGTTCTCCGAGTGCTTTTCTAGTTTGTCTGTTTGTTTGTTTGTTAGTCTGTTAGCAAGATAACACAAAAAGTTATGGATGGATTTTCATGAAATTTTAAAGGTGCGGGAGACTTTTGTGACCAATTTTTCATCAAATCTGTAAAACCTCAGTCATATCCTCAGTATCGTGAATCTGTAAGTCTTTCTGTGATTACACACCTGAATCTCCTGCATTACAGTGAACAATTTCGAAGTGTCATCCACCATAAACAAACCATATGTTTATTATTGTTTTGGGCATTTTTTGGAATTTTGTTGCGATGTGCATTGTGGGAAACAGCAGTTTGCCCCGCCTTCTGGCAGCGGCAGGAGCTCCTTTCCCTTTATGCATATTCCTCCAGCCGTTTCCAAGTCGTGTTTGTTTCCTCCATATAATATCATATGGTCGCACTGCCGCTGCCGGTGTCAGGCGGTGGTGTGAGCCTTCGCTTCCTGCAATGTACGTTGCGACAAAATTCCGAAGATGCCCGAGTTACCTCCCAGCTCTGTTTGTAAATACATGGTTTTGTTTATGGTGGATGGCACTAAGAAACTGTTCACCGTAATGCAAGAGATTCAGGTGAGTAATCACAGAAAGACTTACAGATTCATGATACTGAGGATATGACTGAGGTTTGACAAATTTGATGAAAAACTGGTCATGAAAGTCTCCCGCACCTTTAAAGAAATGTTGATACGTCTCTTATTTCTGTGTACTATACTACCTTTTTTTTTTTTTTTTTACCTTTACGATTTGAGTTCCTTTATCATTATTTATGGTTTCTGTTTTTGATTTTCTTTTATGTTTTTCCTTACTTTTTTATTTATTGATTTATTGATTTTTTGGGGGGGTTTTTTGGCCTGTGGGTTGGGTGGGTTGGAAGGGATGGGTGTTGACAGTCAGATATGTCATTCTTGATTGTGCATTGACTGTTACGAATTGATATACGGGGTGGGGAAGCAAAATTTACAATGAACATTTAGTTGTTTTTTCTCAGCAGGGACTACGTCAATTGTTTTGAAACCAAACATATATTGATGTCATAATCATACCTAACACTATTATCCATACCTTTTCAGAAACTTTTGCCCATATGAGTAATCAGGAAAGCAAACGTCAAAGAGTGTGTGATTTGCTGAATGCACTTGTCACACCAAAGGAGATTTCAAAAATAGTTGGAGTGTCCATAAAGACTGTTTATAATGGAAAGAAGAGAATGACTATGAGCAAAACTATTACGAGAAAGTCTGGAAGATACTATTAAAGAAGAATGGGAGAAGTTGTCACCCGAATATTTGAGGAACACTTGCGCAAGTTTCAGGAAGCGTGTGAAGGCAGTTATTGAGAAAGAAGGAGGACACATAGAATAAAAACATTTTCTATTATGTACATTTTCTTGTGGCAAATAAATTCTCATGACTTTCAATAAACTAATTGGTCATACACTGTCTTCCAATCCCTGTCTCAAAATATTGTAAATTTTGCTTCCCCACCCTGTAATGTCTGTCGTGTTCACTGAAAATGTTCAATAAATATAGTTGGGAAAAAAAAAAAAAAAAAAAGAAACGTTGATATTGGCACAAGGAACAAATGATAAAATTTTGGTGGTGATCGGGGGGCAGACTTTTTGTTTGTTTGTCTGTCCCTTACCAAGATAACTCAAAAAGTTCTAATTATGGAGGGATTTTGATGAAATTTCAGGAAACATTGATACTGGCACAAGGAACAAATGATTACATTTTGGTGGTAATTTGGGGGGGGGGGGTTCTAGTTTGTTTATTTTGTCTATTATAAAATATGGAGATAAAAATAAAGTATAAATATTCCAGTTTATTCTTTGTGCCGGGGCCCGTCTCAGAAACTCTTCAGTTTCCCAGGGTGTCCCATTTCACATAATGTAAATGTAAAATGTAATGTCTTTACACTTGGTTCTTTCAATACACTGAACAAAAATATAAATGCCCCACTTTTGTTTTTGCTCCCATTTTTCATGAGCTGAACTCAAAGATCTAAAACTTTTTCTGTGTACACACAAGGTTTATTTCTCTCAAATATTGTTTACAAATCTGTCTAAATTTGTGTTAGTGAACACTTCTTCTTTGCTGAGATAATCCATCCACCTCACAGGTGTGGCAGATCAAGATGCTGATTAGACAGCAGGATTTTTGCACAGGTGTGCCTTAGGCTGGCCACAATAAAAAGCCACTCCAAAATGTGCAGTTTTATCACACAGCACAATACCACAGATGTCACAAGTTTTGAGGGAATATGCAATTGGCATGCTGACTTCAGGAATCTCCACCAGAGCTTTTGCCTGTGAATTGAATGTTCATTTCTCTACCATAAGCCATCTCCAAAGCTGTTTCAGAGAATTCATGAAGAAGACTGTGCGAGGAAAATGGTGGTCACACCAAATACTGACTGGTTTTCTGACCCCCCTGGACCACCCAATACAGTAAAAGTGCACATTTTAGAGTGGCCTTTTATTGTGGCCAGCCTAAGTCACACCTGTGCAATAATCCTGCTGTCTAATCAGCATCTTGATCTGCCACACCTGTGAGGTGGATGGATTATCTCAGCAAAGGACAAAAGAGAAGTGCTCACTATCACAGATTTAGACAAATTTATGAACAATATTTCAGAGAAATAGGCCTTTTGTGTACATAGAAAAAGTTTTAGATCTTTGAGTTCAGCTCATGAAAAATGGGAGCAAAAACAAAAGTGGTGCGTTTATATTTTTGTTCAGTGTAGTTTGTTTATTTTGTCTATTATAAAATATGGAGATAAAAATAAAGTATAAATATTCCAGTTTATTATTTGTGCCGGGTCCCGTCTCAAAAAACTCTTCTGTTTCCCAGGGTGTCCCATTACCCATAATGTAAATGTAAAATGTAATGTCTTTACATTTGGATCTTTTAATAGATATGTAAATAAATCAATGAAATGAAATCAAACAGTGATCTACATAGACACAACAGTTCTGAAAAACCTATGATATTATTTTTCATTACTTACTGACAGCCATGATAAAATCTTTGTGGAGCTTGAAGGTCATTAGAGGCTCCGAGAGACACCTGGTGAATAAGGAGAACAGTTGCCATTTATTCCCTGAGTTACATAGGTTTTAATGCAGCCACCTTCCTTTGTGAGTCAGTAACGGCTCTGAATGCATGACTAACACCAGGGAGGTTTCAAAGAGGCATTATGGAGGTAATGACTATTCCTGACAGCGAAGGACACACAACTGGAAGGGCGCGCTGACCTGAGGTAATTCTTCAGACCGCTGGTGATAGTTTTGTTGTCCCACGTCTCTGGATCCAGGTCTATATCCACCGGGGCCTTAGATGCTATTGGAAGACACATTTTATTTTTAGTTTGTGAAAACGATTAAATTCCAGCCTGACGAAGCGGTTAAAAGAGTCATAAAAACACCGACTAAACATACATTTCCGTGCTCGCAGTTTAATGTGTGGTTTCCAACTGAGACGGACATCATGTTTATGAGACACTTAAATAAATTATTCAGACATTTCCTGTTCAGTTGTATGGACGGTAAGGAAATTATGTTGCGTTATCTAATAATGTGATGATAGAAGTAGACTGAGGCAAGTGGCTGTTACACTGTCACACCACAAGGAGGACCTCTTTACCCACTGTGAGTTTGGTAAAGCTTTAGCATCAACACAGAAGAACTCAACTAAAACTATAAAGACTAATAATTAAACGCCAACCATTCAAGTCTGACGCACAAAAACAAAAAAAATATCAATACCTTATAATAAATACACTCGACTCCAGCACTTTAAAGACAGTATTTTCAGTATTGTTGTATTTTCTAATAGTAATACAAAGCTTATTTTCCCACAAACAACAGATGTACTGGATCATGCACTATTGCACTTTCCTTTGCAAATACAAAGCATATTTTCAGATGCACAAAGCTAAAGAACACAAATACAGCAGGTCTTATTAGGGAAAAAAAAAAAGAATCTTGTGACTTTGAGCACAATCTTTTCATATTGTTTGTGCTGATGTTTTTCTCACAGATTCATCGCCCCAAGAGCAAACGGTGCCTTCAAGTTAATTTATAGACAGTATTAGACTAGAAATATACTGTTTTAGCTCAATAACAGGATTTTCTTACTTGTAAAATGCCTATAGAAGAAGAATTAAATGTAGTGTGAAGATAAAATGGACCAAAATATAATGTGAGTGATGTCATTTGATCCCTATAATGTGTGAAAATAAAGTACAAAAAAAAAGCCAAGCTGATTTTTGTACAATTAGGATTTCTGAGAAAATATATATCAGGGGTGTCAAACATGCGGCCCGGGGGCCAAATCCGGCCCGCCAAAGGGTTCAATCCGGCCCCTGGGATGAATTTGTGAAATACAAAAATTACACTGAAAATATTAACAATCAAGGATGTTAAAATAATTTTAGGTCAGTTAATTCTAAAGTGGATCAAAACAGTAAAATACTATCATAATAAACTATAAATAATGAAAACTGCAAATTTGTCTCTTTGTTTTAGTGTAAAGAATGTAAAATTACACAAAAATGTTCACATTTACCGACTAGTCTTTTACAAAAAAAAAGTGAACATCTGAAATGTCTTCAGAGAAGTATGTGGAATTTTAATAAGATTTTCCCTGTTATTTAATGTTTTGTGTATTTGTATGATAATGATAATGATAATGATAAACTAACGTGTAATATTGTTAACATTGCACTTATTTTACTAAAGAATTTCCAGGTTTTTCATATTTGTTCATGTTATGTTCAAGTATAATTCGTAGATGTAAACATTTTAATTACAGAATTTTAGGTGTATTTTTGCATGTATTGTAGGATATTTAAGCATATTTAAGTGTATTTTTGCGTGTATTGTAGGATTTTTGAACATAATCAAGTGTATTTTTGTGTGTATTGTAGGATATTTAAGCATATTTGAGTGTATTTTTTATTTTACGGAATTTACTTTTTTCACTCAAAAGTTCTTATCCTATTGTTTATATTATTTTACTGGTCTGGCCCACTTTAGATCATATTAGGCTGGATGTGGCCCCTGAACTAAAATGAGTTTTACACCCCTGATATATACAGATCAAAATATATGACCTACATATTTTCACACCAATAGAATTGACAGAATCTATATATATATTGTTTACAAACATAGTCTGTGGCACAAGGTTTGGAGCTAAATATGTATATAATACGTAAAGCAGAGTTTATATTTATGGTTTACATTTAAGCTACCGCTAATATTTTATATTTGTGGTTGAATATCCATATTTCATTGTGCTACACTGATATTCTATTCTATTCTTTTCTATTCTATTCTATTGACTACAGCGCCCCCTGTTGCTATGGAGGATGAATTACTCAGGACATTTGGGAGAAAATATTTGCATTACAAGCAGAATATCTTGTTTTGCTACAGCATTTCTTTAGAAATATATGCACATTAATATATATACGTTTTTTGACAAAGTATATCAATCTGTCGTTACATGTTTTTAATAGAGAATTATACATATTAACAATATTAGAAATGATTAGAAACTAATAACTACTGTAATTTTTATATAGGAAAGCTGGATAACTTGTTATATGAGATGAAATGAATTACAGAACAGGGGTGGATTTAATACGTATGCAGTTTTTCATTCCTTTTCGCACATGATTTTGTTGAGGAATGTTATATTCTGTATTATACAGTCTATTTTGCACAGTTTAAAATTTTTAAGTAATTCTAAGAAAATTATTCAATTGAATCAAAAATTGTCACATATGTAGAAAGTGTGTTTTTTTTGTACTTGTAGCAAGACGACACAAGAAGTCATTCCAAAAACATGTCGACAAATGTAAATATCGTGTTGATTTACAGATATATTCATTATTATTATATATTACCCCTCGATCCCGTGTTAAATTAAAAAATGATTCTGTTTCCTGGTGTGTCCACACATACCACACTATGTTTCTTTTAAAACTCTTCTTTGCTTGTCGTAACGTCCGTCAACATCCGATTATTTTTTTTCACGTGACTCTAGTTGCGGAAAAAGGTCTTTCCGTTGCAGTTTTGCATGATATACCAATTGCGCTACACCAAAAAAAACCCCCACCTCTTTGGTGAGTTTTGGTGAAATTGTCGTTTTTCCATTTGGTAAATTTTTATGGGCAAGTGATATTTGCGCAATTTAAGGGTCAATGGAAAAGCCACTACTATCAGTTGTAATTTTAAATTGACTATAGCGCCACCTGCTGTTACGGAGGGCGAGTCACTCAGGATATTTTATAGGACATTCTGTATTTGTTGATGAAGCATTGCAGATTTGACACGCATTTGCACTTGTTTGACATTGTTTGTAAATTGCAAGGGTTTTGTCATGCACATGTTGCCTGTTTGCTTTTAGGGGTAAATTATTTCCATATGTATAATTAATTTTACTCACAAAATACTGTGGACATCAGCTTCTGTACTTTGGAGTTGACGCCTCCAATTCGGTACAAACCCATTGTATTTATGCCTGTGTGATCCGTGCTGATTTTAATAGAATACATAACTATCAGTTGTAAATTTAAATTAACTATAGTGCCACCTGCTGTTATGGAGGGCAAATCACTCATGACATTTTATAGAACATTGTACTTGACATTCTAACATTATACTTCCTCCCACTGCTTTTCGAATGTGCAAATGAAGTCATGTATATGTATACGTTTTGCTTTTGTTCTTTTGTTTTCTTCCATGATTTCTTAATACCCGTTTTATTTCCAAGGACTAAGTAAGATTATTTCGTCTTGTTGCATATTCGAAATAAACCAAACTTAAAAAAAACAAAAACAAAACATTCTGTATTTGTTGAAGTATGATGCATTACCGATTTGACACGCATTTGCACTTGTTTGACATTGTTTGGAAGTAAATTGCAAAGGTTTTGTGATGCAAATTTGCTTTTCGGGGTAAATTATTTCCATGTGTACAATCAAGGTTACTCACAAAATACTGTGGACATCAGCTTCTGTACTTTAGAGTTGACGCCTCCAATTCGGTACAAACCCATTGTATTTATGCCTGTGTGACAATAAAAAAAAAAAAAAATTAAAAAAAAGAAAATGAAAGGTGTTTTGTGTTCGCTTAAGACTTATGCAAATACAAGGTGTTGTCATGTCTACTAATGACTGAAGCACATTGTTATTCATAATCACAGCCCGGCTACGATCGAGTCATTTGACAGATGAAAGCTGAGAGATTTAAAACGTCTCACCTCTCGACTCCACCAGGTCAATGCATTTCCTTACAAAGTTAAAGCCAGCCTCATTAAGAAACGCTGTAATACAACATGAGAATAGAGTTGACATGTCAATTACAGTCTGGGTTAACCACGCATCATGCAGGAATAATAAGCTCTCCCTTATGCATGTGGTTCAACTAATAAGATACAATAAGATACAACCTCTGTGCTGGAAGCTCTACCATGTCAGCTGAGTGGGTGTATGTCAAGTAATTGTGTTAATGAAGAAGGATAGCTATAGGTAGCAAACCGTGTGTGTTTGTGTTGGGGGATTTATTTCTAGTCTTTAAAAGTCGTTATGAAATGAAAAGCGTTTTAAAAAGGCACTTACTCTCTTCCTTTTTGCTCAATATGGCAGGGAGGTTGTAAATCTGAGGGAAGTTTACAAAAATATGCATTAGGTTAAGTAAGTATTTGCTTTTAAAATAACACAAAGTCAGTAAACGAGGTGAATTTTGTTTTCTCTCCCACTTCAGAGCTGTGGGTAGAAAGTCTATTAACCCTCCGGTATCCAGGTGTGCCTTTTAGGCACACTTTGCACTTTGTTTTAAAAAACTTCATATTATTTTTCACAATTTAAGTAAGGTTAGAATTCAAAAGTTGTTCATTTTTGTATGATCTTTAAAATTCTGGCCATCAACTAAAATTTGCACCTTGTAAACAAAAGAAAATTACAAGACTAGCATCTGTCTCCCAAGTGTGCCTAAAACGCAGTATTTCTTCCATTTGATCTGTATGATTAGGGCTGACCTTGATTTACAAAAATAAAATCAAATTAGAGCAGAAAAATAAATCAATATATAATATTTAATAGTTTGATTTATAGGTGTGCATTTTACGCACACTTGGTGACAGATGCTAGTATTTTTGAACATTTGACCAGGCGCAAAAAATAATAATGCAAATTAACTGATGTTGGAGTTAATCATTGACATATGCCAGGATGAAAAAAATCAAATAATATATGATCCACTTTTTATGTAGTATACTGAAAAAAATTTATTTTTTGGGGTTTTTTGCATCCAAAAAAAAAAGGTTTGTTTACATTACAAACACAGCATTTAAAAAGTTAAAAAATGTGACAATTATTGAGTATTTGGTATTTTTATTTGCGGTGAAATAGAAAAAAGTGTAAAATAATTAAAAACAAACTGAATTTTTTTTTTTGTGGCATTATTCCACAAGTGTGCGAAAAAGGCACACTTGGTGCTTAGTAAGGGCCTTGCTGGATGGGATACCAGAGGGTTAATAGAACAAGTGTTGGTTGAGGTCACGGATTCAAGAAGTTTGCTGTTGGACCCACCAGAAGAGGGTGCAAGTGTCAAATATTTCACTTTTGGATGTTTTTTTTCAAAGTGCACCACTTAAAAATAAACATCCTCGCCAAAGAGTAGCTACAACAAAATGAATATTTCAAAGGCAAACGGGCAGAGTTCCTCACCGGCTCCTTGCCATCCATGGCCTCCAGCCACAGTCTTCTGTTGGACTCCGACAATGCCTGCAGTGTCATAACGCCATGCCTGGAAAGATTTCAGAGAAAAGCTGGTCTCAGTCTGATCTCATTGCCTTGGGGCCCGTGGACAGACCATGTTTACACACTGGCTGAGACCACTATAAAAGGACTAGTGTGACTAGAATAGCTCATGTGCAAATGCTTGACTTCAGACTGTGCCCTGAGTTGGCTTCCAGTGCATCAGATTCCACTCCCAATTAAAGCTCCATGCTACTTGATATTAGAGTGATTCCTCACTTTGCACCCAACATGCATAACACCTTTATCTCCCAGTGTTCTATTTGCGCAGCGGTTCACGTGCCTCATCTCTCACCTCAATTTGTGCTACAAGGCTTAAAGCTTTATCTTCAGGAGTTCATACACCCTCTGGAACATGTAGTTTTAATGTGACAACACCACACCGTTTGTTTACCACCACAGGAAAATTAATCCCCACCCAAGAGTGACAGTTAGTAGAGAGTAGGGCTGCACGATTCTGGCAAAAATGTGAATCAAGATTTTTTTGTGTAGGATTGAGATCACGATTTTCTGGCATGATTTTTTTCAAAATCTGTTGATTGCACTGCTGTCAAGGAAAAAAAAAAAAAAAAAATATATATATATATATATATATATATATTTTTTTTTTTTTAACTTCTGATTCATGTCTTTCATGTTCTCCTGAGACCCAGTGAGTAAACATTTTTGCCATTTTACATTAAATAATTGCCTTAATTGGAAGCAGCATGATGCAACAGGTTTTTCAGATACATTTTTTTTTAATATAATGTCCTTTGCAGTGGACATTTTTTAATTTTTCATTTTAAGGTAAAGCTGTGAAACTCTTGTCCACTACAGAGGACAAAAATGCATCGCTGGGTCTCAGGAGGATATCATTCTGCAAGTAGTCTGGTCACTTATGGTCCTGGTTGCTAAGCGACGTCAGTTGATCCGTGAAAGTTAGCAGCGCAAAGAAACTTCCCAGCAGCACAATGGAATTTTTAGGTTATGGAGGTTATGTTTTCATCAGGGTTTTTTGTTTGTTTGTTGTCTGTTAGCAAGATAACTCAAAAAGTTATGGAAGGATTTTGATTAAATGTTCAGGAAATGTTGATACTGGCACAAGAAACAAATGATTAAATTTTGGTGGTGATCGGGGGGGAAGGGGGGGGGGGGGGGGGGGAACGAATGATCTCACTTGGCGGAGGTCTGCGCTCTCTGAGTGCTTTTCTAGTTTTGCTTAGAATTGAGATCACGATTTTCGGGCCCGATTTTTTTTTCACAAAATGTTTATTGCACCGCTGTCGAAGAAAATGGGTTCATTTATCTGTCAGCTGATCTGTAAAAGTTTGCAGCACAAAGAAACTTTCCAGCAGCACAATGGAATTTTGACTTCCGCCATCGGGGTTTGGCTATTTGTTTGTTTGTCTGTTAGCAAAGTAACTCAAAAAGTTATGGATGGATTTGGATGAAATTTTCAGGAAATGTTGATACTGGCACAAGGAACAAATGATTAAATTTTGGTGGTGATCGGGCGTGGGGTGGGGTTGGGCGCATTTTTTGTTTGTCTGTCTGTCAACATAGTAAACCGTGCAATAAACCTGTGGCATAATCAGAATGTGCTCAGTTGTAAATAATGTATATAACTTTCTTGATTGTGTTTGTCTTCATTTTGCACTTCTTCGCTCTTGTGTGCTTGTACTTTGCTGCTGTAAACCTGAAATTTCCCCTTGTGGGACTAATGAAGGCATATCTTATCTTATCTCATCTTATCTTTTCTCATCTCATCTTTTCTTATCTTATCTTATCTTATCTTATCTTATCTTATCTTTTCTTATCTTATCTTAGCAAGATAACTCAAAAAGTTATGGAAGGAATTTGATTAAATTGTCAGGAAATGTTGATACTGGCACAAGGAACAAATGATAAAATTTTGGTGGTGATCGGGGGGAAGGAGTACGACTGGTCTGCGCTCTCTGAGTGTTTTTCTAGTTTTGATATAAAATTTTTGGAAAGGGTGAGACTTGATTCTTGGTTAAAGGCTGAGTTATCAGCGGCAAAGAAAAGAAAAGAAGAATACAGAAGTCAGAGAAGTGAAAATGAAAAGACAGTTGGATCTGGACGACAGAAAAGAAGACCGACATGAGATTAACACCACCGAAAGCGAACCTTTATTGGGCAGGAGTTCAGGTGGGTGACTCTCCCACTACCACTGGGGTTTTCATCCATTTCACTCTTTACCGCAGACATTCGTCTGCTGTAATTCCCTCTTTCCTCACTCAACTGCAGTCGACAGCAGCAGGCTCATGTGTTGTAAAGACGCTTTACTATTGGTTGAGGTAGGAGGCGTTTGTGGGCATTAGTTTGTAATGAAGCCTGTGAAATAAAAGCCTTAAGAATCGTCCATGTTTAGAAATGAGATTGTGTACATGTGTGAATCGAGATCGCAATCTTTTAACGATTAATCGTGCAGCCCTAGTAGACAGTAAGGTAAAGTTGTGGCAGTAAAGGGTTATTTCAACCAAATTACTGTTTGTTATCATTTGGTGTCATTACAGGGTGTCTACAGGTGTCAGATAATTCAGATCCAGCCAAAGTTATTGAAGATCTTAAATGTAAAATTGGGACAAACCACCGTTTTCTTATTCAAGCAGTTAATATAAAGGAAAGTAGAGCATAAATGGTCTCATGCAGAGTAGGGCTTTTTACAGAGTGAGTACCTGCCAAAAACAGCAAATACAGATTTAGAAGTCCGTATTTGGGTCGGTTTAAATGTGGACTTGAATATAAAAGCTTCACAAACACAGTATAAAAGATGTCTGTTGGAGCTCCGAGGTAAAAACTTTAAATCTAAAGGTTTAATTTGTATGTCAAAATGTGAGATTCATCTGTGCTTATATGATGTTTGTGTTGGAGTCGGTGTTTTTCGTGGGAACCAGATGTTTCTTGACAGCAGTTAACCCTTTAACCCCTGACGTGTCTGTGGTGAGCATTCTGAATGTCTGATTTATTTATTTATTTATTTATTTTTTGTTATCAACTGTTTTTATTGATTTTAATTTTCATTTTGCAAGAAAAAACAAATTCAACATTACACAACAAAACATGTACACTACACCTACATTACACACAGAACACACCCCTCTGCCCCCCCTCCCTTCCCATCCTTATTCCCCTCATTATAGGACACAGATTTATTTTTAATATTCGTAAAAATGCAACTGTTTGCTCAATAAGAAAAATTTCAAAATATGCTAATAGAATAAAATTTATGCTTCCCATAGACATCTGAGCATGCTCAGTGCACCCCCTCCTCCGCCTCTCGTGGAATGGGGTGCAAAACACAGCAGTGAGGGAGACCGACTCGCTATAAAAATAGACGATTTGGGCTTTTTTTTAACACCAATTTTCTTACTATTTTTTGTTTTTGCTGTTGTTTGAAGTGTTGTCATGATATTCTTTTCTTTTCTTTTTTTTTTTTTTACTGTGTTTTTACTGAATTTTGACTGTGTAACTGCTTTTTAGAGTTCAACCAGGTTCAAAAAAGCAGCTGGACTGATTTACAAAACAAAAGCTACTGGGCCAAAATTCAAATACTTGTTGTTGTTCAGTGTGTTCCACTTCACAGTTCAAGTTAAACATCTTAAATCTCTTTCTGAGTGCCTTATTTAGTAAAAATCTGCCAAACTTCAATTCCTCTCTTTGTCTTTTTCCGTTATTCTATCTGTTTTGACCCTAAAATACACAGTAAAACAAAATCACTGAAGAAAAGGAACACAAATACATACTCACAGCAGCTTTTATGAACCTGAAACAGACACAAATTCACAGCAGAATATTTACCTGGAATAATGTCTCAGGGGTTAAAGGGTTAACTTCATGTCTGTCAAAGCTAAGAGCGACCAGTGTTGTACACCAAGAGAAGTGGAAGAGTGGGAAAAAAAAGTTCGAAACCAGCCAACAGCCTGTTATCATGGACGTACAGTGATGGACAGAATTATTAGACCACGTGACAGATCTGAAAATATCAACTTTTTTTGCCTCTAAAACATGATTTAATTTCATAATGTTCCTGAAACATGCAAATGGTTGAATGGAGTTAAAAGGAGTCCTACCGTTTTTATTCACATTAAACATGAATATTTCCTTAATGAGCAGGGCTGGAATTATACATTCAACAGAATCACACACTTATGTTCTAAGACTCACTATTAGCAACAGTTTAACCACGACCACACCTGAAAATGATCGCACAAGGAAACTGGCTTCTGTAGATGAACACGATTGGGTGACATTAACTGTGAAATAGGCAGAGCTTGTTTTTTTTTTTTTTTTTTGGAGGAAAATGACCTAAATCTCCGTATGATGCCTGTATTCTATGGTTTGTAAAGCATAAGCCCTTAACGTTAACTGCTGCATATTTGCATTAAACTGTTTCCATTACAGAATCAGCCCAGATAGTGTATATTTTTCCCCAATGCCGGTTCGGGCATATTCGATATGTATCCACTGAGAACACTGAAAATAATTGTGTGGCATCAATAAAACCATCTCCATCTCCTGAGATGGGACAATCTGTTTTATTCCTTTTTCAATACTATTGACCATTTTGCCTGTTGTTGTAAATTTGCATTCCACCCTAACTTTCTCTCTATTTTCTGTGTTATAGTCAAATGAACACCTTGTACACTGCACTTAACTTTGCACACTGTATTTTAAAATTTTAGTTTTATACTTTTTTATCACACTGTTATTTATTTATTTATTTATACATATACTGTTATTTGTTGTGTATTTTTATTATTACGTGGTGCAGAGTGGTCCCACTGCAATTTTCTTGTAACTTCTGTGCAGTGACAAAGGCTATTCTATTCTATTCTATTCTATTCTATTCTATTCTATTCTATTCTATTCTATGAACAAGCTCCACTTAATTTAATATTTGTTTGAATGCAAAAACACAATTTATTTTTTCAATATACAAAAAAAGCATCTGACAAGGACTCTAATTTATGAAAAATTGTAATGTTTCATGTCATTTTATTTTATTCTTTCTTTCTTTTTCATGTGACGTTTATTTTTGGAGAGGTATATATATATATATATATATATATATATATATATATATATATATATATATATATATATATATATATATATATATATATATATACACACACACACACACACACACACACACACACATATATACATATACATATATATTTGTGCTCAACCCCCGAAAAAAGACAGAGACTCACAGGTGTTGGGGAAGATTCGTGTGTGTCTTTCTTCAATTCCTGCCAGAATATCAGTTTTGTGTTCGACTAAACAGGCCCAGGTTTCACACTGAGTAAGTAAATTGAGACTAGATTTGCATTATATTTCAATAAATATACTTTTTGTGACATTTTTATTTGGTGATGTGCCTTATGATTTTTCTAAAGCAAAATATGCGCCGTGGTTAAAAAAGGTTGGAAAACACCATTTCAATGTCATGACAACCTCCAATCATAAACTTAACATAATCATGTGAATCTCACATATTGAATCTAAAAGACTATTGAATAAAGACTAAGGCTAAATACTTTTAAAATTGAATGTACGACATGTTAATGACCTGCAGACACTCTGTATTATTTCTTTCAATTTTCAGTAAAGGACATATTTCAGGTTTTTTTTTTTTTTTTTCCAGAAAGCACCACAATTCTGAAATCCACAACAGAGGTCATTAACCCTTTCATGCATGAATTATGAGAACCTTAGTCAAAATTTTTTTCTTGAATGTTTTTATTCCTCCTTGGCATGAAAAAAACAATGCAATCGAGTTGTTTTTTTTTTTTTCACTGAGTTACAAAAATGTGCGTGCGTTAAATTTTTGAAGTAAAGAAACGTGTTTAAATCCAAATCTCAGACAGTGATATGAAAACAATGAAATAAAATTTTTTTAATGCTGCTAATCTGATGTTTTCTCACATTTTAACATATTCTAATGCTAGTTATTACTCCCTTCATGTAGATAATTTGAAAAAAAGAAAAAAATTGTCAAGAAATGGGTGTCAAACTCATTGTAGTTCAGGGGCCACATTTGGCACAATTCAACCTCAAGTGGGCTGGACCAAAAAATAATAGCATAATAGCATGTAAATAATGACAACTCCTATTTTTTCTCTTTGGTTTAGTGCAAAAAAAAACAAAACAAAAAAATCAAAATCATTAAATTATGAAAATATTTACATTTACAAACTAGCCAAACAAAAAAGATGTGAATAACCTGAAAAAAAAAAAGAAATTTCTTAAGAAAATTAAGTGCAATTTTAACAATATTCTGCCACAACTTATCATTTATACATATGCATTATGGATCAGATCTATAAAGGCACAAAACATTTAATAACAGGCAGAACATTGTTAAAATTGCCCGTAATTTTCTTAAGACATTTTGGGTTATTCTCATTTTATTGTTAAAGGATAATTTGTTCATGTAAATATTTTATTAATTTAATGTTATTTTTTGCACTATAACAAGGAGACCATTTTGAAGTTGTCATTATTCATAGGCATAACATGATATTTTTTCCACATTAAACCAAGAAGAAAATTTGGAGTCATTATTTATAGATTATATTATTATTTTACTTGAGATCACAATAGTCTGTATGTGGAACCTGAACTAAAACTAGTTCAACACTCTTGGTTGATTATATCTTCAGTGTAATTTTTACACTATTCAACTTCATCTCACGGGCCGGATTGGACCCTTTGGTGGGCTGGATTTGGCCCGCGGGCCACATGTTTGACACCCCTGGTCTAAGAATTAACAACTGATTTATACTTGTTAGTGCAGATCAGGTTTATCAAGAACAGCAAAGTTACAGTAATGGTATGAATTGCAGTGTATGGGATGATGCATACACGCCCACCAGTGGCGATTTCTCATAGACTGCAAGGGAAGCCCGGCTTCCCCTAAAATGATGAAAATTAAATGGTCAAATATGTACGGTTGTGTTGACATTTTATTGACTATAAATGTGTTAGAACACGTTCATCTCAAGGACGAGCTCGTTCAGAATCAGCTTTATCACAAATCAGCAGACTCCATGTCGTTCACTTCTCATACATTCACGTTGCGCTGTTTTCTCATTCGATCTCTGCTCAGTGCATTTGCTCGTAGACGCCCGACGTCAATGGACATCTATGGGACTGAGTGGAACAGTTTTTTTCATTGCCTCAAAACTGGACGGTAATTGGATAAATGCCACGATGCTGTCCCGCCCCCGGATGCCGGGCATCTCTGGGGGTAAATGGAGCTGTGGGCGGAGCTTGGCCAGGCTGGACGCCAGGATTTCACATGCTGACTGGAGGATCAGTCGAAAGGCTGAACCCCGTTTGATTGACAGCTATTTTGAGATCTCCTCCTTCACTGACACAGTTCAGTTTAATACCGTCGCGCATTCTGCTGTGAAATCGAGAGAGAAACCACTACGAAATTACTTGTTCATTTCTTGCACTGTAAATAAAACACACTCATTGTACTTCCTTGATTCAATTTAACATAATTTCAACGTTTTCTTGTTTATGTGGTACAATACGACCATTATCTTAAAAAGGAACGGAGGGCCAAATTTATGTTTAAATAACTTGACTATTTTTTTTTTTTTATGTAAGCCGACAATGAGCTTCCCCTCTCTGAAAGACGAGCAACCGCCACTGGTGTCCACTGTGTTGGCTGATATGGAACTAAAACAACAAAAACCATAAATACAAGGGTTGGACAAAATAATGGAAACACCTTCATCTCAAGATGATAATGCCCAAATCCATACAGCTAGAATTGTTAAAGAATGGCATGAGGAACATTCTAATGAAGTTGAGCATCTCGTATGGCTGGCACAGTCCCCAGACCTCAACATTATTGAGCATTTATGGTCAGTTTGAGAGATTCAAGTAAGACGTCGATTTCCACTGCCATCGTCTCTAAAAGAGTTGGAGGGTATTCTAACTGAAGAATGGCTTAAAATTCCTTTGGAAACAATTCACAAGTTGTATGAATCAATACCTCGGAGAATTGAGGCTGAAATTGCCGCAAAAGGCGGACCTACACCATATTAAATTATATTTTGTTGATTTTTTAAGGTGTTTCCATTATTTTGTCCAACCCCTGTATACAACAGGTTTGAATAACTGTCCACTGTAGTGACCATTATGCATGAAAGGGTTAATATTTCTCTGAACATCATAAATCAAATTCCAATCATGTCCATTCACCCTAGCATGAACGGAGAAATTTCAAAGCCAGCGACAAAAAACTTGGACGAATTTAGTCGAACTATTTGCGTGGGTATGTACTCATATTGTGATTTGGGTGAACCAACCCTTTAAAGATGCAACTTTCAGGTGTTTGTCCTTATTCTTGCCGGGCTATAGGCGTAACAGCATGTTTATTATAATGAGGATAAATGGATGAGCTTGAAGCAGACTGGAGTTCGGCCCACATTGTCCTTGCGGTTGGAACAAGCACCTTGGGGCATTGGCGTTTATGATAAATGAGATGTCCTGCAAATAAACTGCAGTTATTGTCCATGGTCAGTGACACTTGGGATTGGTTCTGCTGAGGCTGAGGCGACAAAAGCGCAGCACGATGAGCTGACTCTATATCCTGACGTACGCATGCAATAATGAGCTGGTATCGAGCGCTCATAACTTATGCAGCACTTTTAATCAGCAGGAAACCAACGTGAAGGTGTTTGATTTTTCTTCAATCCTTTATCTGATTCCCCTGTAAAATATTAAATACAAATCAGTTATTAATGTCCCCGTGCAGCTCTTTGATTAAGCGACACAGAGATCGGTTGATTCTTACAATGACACGAATCAATGCGTCACCAAAGTAATTGCACTGGATCTCTCTGTATCTTTTTGCACATATTGACAAACGGATGAGTGATTTTTTTTAGTGGTTAGAAGGCAACAGTAATGTCATTAGAAAGAATTGGAATTGATGTTGAGTGAATGATACGATTAGCAGCACACATGCAGCACATGCACTGGTCAGTTCACATACCGGACTTTACAGAAAAACTGAAGTGGTCTGAAAAGAGTTCCACGACAGATGTCATTTCTACATCGACATGAACACAAAGAAGAAAAAAAAAAGACGGGAATAGGTTTCAAAAAATGCGAGTTGAAATATTACACAACAAACAAGAGCTTAGGAGTCAGAGGAGATGAGGAACATGCAGGACACAAACAGAGCTGAAAACATCCCACACTGATAAACAGGGAGCTTTTGAAGATGTTAATCTACCCTGAACAGCTTTGGCTCATTTTACATTCTTTGTTGTCCCTCCATAATTGCGGGGAATAGCAAAGATCAATGAGTTTTGGAAAAGACCTCGAAATAAGCGAGGACAAAATATCCAACATGTGGTCTATCAGTCTTAACCCATGAAAACCCAGCGCTACTTTTATGGCAGCTCCTAAATTAAATGGTTTTTTTTTCTTTTATATTTACCCTTTTCTTAAGTGACTTATCACCATTTATTACAATATTATCCTCTGTATTTTGCATTTTTCTAGTGAAAATCAGTTTTTTTGTTTTTTTTTTTTTTTTACATTTAATTCACCGATCATATAGATACACTGGAAAAAAAATCAAAATCTTACCAAGTGTATTTTTCTCATTTCTAGTCCAAATATCTCATCACACTTAAAACTAGAAGCACTCGGAGAGCGCAGACCTCCGCCAAGGCTGATCAGTGGGCCCCCCCGTGGGCCCCCCCACCCCCGATCACCCCCAAAAGTTAAACATTTCTTCCTTATCCCATTTCCAACAAACCCTGAAAATTTCATCAAAATCTGTCCATAACTTTTTGAGTTATGTTGGACACTAACGGACAGACAAACAGACAGACAAACAAACCCTGGCAAAAACATAACCTCCTTGGCAGAGGTAATAAGACATAATCGCCTAAAGTAGGGGTGTCGAACTTATTTTAGCTTGGGGGCCACATTCAACCCGATTTGATCTCAAGTGGGCCGAACCAGTAAAGTAATAACAGCAAAAAAAAAGTAAAATTCTATTATGATCAGGTTTACGTCAAGAAAGTTTCCTTAAAAATCTGAATAACATGAACTACTTGAATTGTCTTAAGAAAAACAAGTGCAATTTTGACAAATTATACCTCAGTTTATCAGTTTATCATTTACATATGTGCATTACAATCGCACAAAACATTTAGTAACAAGCAGAATATTGGTCAAATTGCATTTACTTTTCTTAAGACATTTCCGTTTGTTCATATTTGTTCAGGTTATTCACATCTTTTGTAAATGTATAGTTTGGTAATGTAAACATTTCATCATGTAATTTTACTTTTTTTACACTAAAAAACAAAGAGAAAATGTGGGGTTGTCATTATTTATAGGTTATTATGATAATATTTTACAGCTCTGACCCACTTGAAATCTAATTGGACTGTATGTGTCTGTATGTGGAACTTGAATTAAAATGATTTTGACACCACTGATTGTTGATATGTTCAGTGTAATTTTTGCAATTTTTCACAAATTCATCCCGCCGGCCGGATTGGACCCTTTGGCGGGCCGGATTTGGCCCCCGGGCCACACGTTTGATACCTGTGACCTAAAGAGTAACTTTTCAGTGAGATATAAGAACTTATTTTTAGACAACAGATCTGGAAAACCTTATTTCATGAAATCTTACCAAGATCATTGTCACTTGTTCCATTGGCAGATTTTTTTGCTTAATTCAAGCAAAAGAAAAAAAAAAAAAACCTTCATCTCTAAAATCCACTCCTGATCCACTATCGAGCTTATCTTCTGCATTATCTCTTTTTTGCTTATTTCTATATGAGCAGTGAATGAAATGTACAAAAATACCTGATTTGCACTGGAAAAATGCACAACACAGAGGATAATATTGTAATAAATGGTGATAAATCACTTAGGAAAGGGTAAATTGAGATGTCTTATTTTGAGTGTGATAAGATATTTTGACTAGAAATGAGAAAAATACACTTGGGAAGATTTAGATTTTTTCCAGTGTGTTCATAAAACCTTAGAGAAAAGTTGAGGGTTATTATATCAAAAACAGAGAAAACTGAAGAAAAATTGACTTTTTTAGTAAAATATATCATTAAGTAAACATAAAACAAGCATCGACATCCACTGTCATTGATCCAACTCCTTTTGGACGTCCAGAGGTTCCATAGTGAACATGGAACACTGCAAAAATCAAAATCTTACCAAGAGAATTTTTACTTGTTCCATTGGAAGATGTTTTTGCTTAATTCAAGCAAAATAAAATCTGCCAATGGAACAAGTGAAAATTATCTTGGTAAGATTTTCTTACATAAGATTTTCCCAGATCTATTGTCTAAAAATAAGTTCTTCTATCTCACTGAAAAGTTACTCTTCAGGTGATTATGTCTTATTTGAACTGTGATGAGATATTTGGACTAGAAATGAGAAAAATACACTTGGTAAGATCTAGATTTTTGCCGTGAAGTTGAGGGTTATTATATCAAAAATGGAGAAAACTAAAGAAAAAGTGACTTTTTCAGTAAAATCTTTCATTAACTGAACATAAAACAAGCATCTACATCCACTCTCATTGATCCAACTCCATTTGGACGTCCAGAGGCTCCGTAGTTACCATGGAAACACTGTCATCTTCTACAACATTGATTCACCAGTAAAACCCATGGAGTTGGATCAACGACAGTGAATGGAGACATTTGTTTTTAAGTTCAGTTAATGATATATTTTTGTGAAAAAGTCACTTTTTCTTAAGTTTTCTCAGTTTTTGATATTATAACCCTCAAATGTAATCTCACCATGATGATTAAAGTACACAATCAGTAAGTTAAATATAGGAAAATATATGATTTTTACTGAAAAAAATGCAAATTACAGAGGTAAACGGTGATAAATCACTTAAGAAAGGTTAAATAGAGAGAAAAATGTATTTGGGAACTGCCATAAAAGTACCACTGGGTCTTTATGGGTTAAATAGTTCTATCTTACAGTATTGTCTGTGAGTGATGTTTGGTTTTACAGACAAATTATATCATCTCAACAGAGTAAATATTCCAACATCAAATATATTCACAGTAATTCAGATTATTTCTATTTTCAGAACATTCTTGAAGCCAGTATTACAGAACATGTTCAGAATGTTAAAATCTGCAGCACAGTCATCTCTGAAAAGATTTTTTTTTCTCTAGACTGTCTCTGTAGGTTACGTAACCCCACATGGTACTAGCTCTGATCAGAACAAAATGACATTTGTTCGTATGCATAATATAGCATGAAATATTCATATGCCTTGTGTATGTTTTCAGTCCATGTAAATGACGACATATTTCTGACAACACGTAGAACATTCAGACATTCACAGACCTCTCCACCACTTCGATGTCAAAGCAAAAACGCTTGTCGATGGAGTCCGTTTTCCTCCGAATGCAGGATTTGAGCTTGAACATCTCTGGCTGGTTTAGTACTAGACCGTTCTTTAAAATAAAAACACACACACACAAACATACCTTGCATTAACTCTTTATCAACATGTGACTATTTTTGGTAATTTTCACATGCATTACAAAACAGTGACAGCAACAGTTACAGTGAGGACAGTGAGTCAACAATCTCAGGTCCACACTGCAAAAATCTAAATCTTACCAAGTGTATAAGAACTTATTTTTAGACAATAGATTTTAAAAAATCTTATTTCAAGAAATCTTACCAAGATAATTTTTAATTTGTTCCATTGGCAGATTTTTTGCTTGAACTGAGCAAAAAAATAACTCTTGAATTAAGCAAAAAAAATCTTGAATTAAGCAAAAAACCAAAAAAATCTTGAATTTTGCAAAAAATATCTTGAATTAAGCACAAAAAAAAATCTTGAATTAAGCAAAAAAAAAAAAAAAAAAATCTTGAATTAAGCAAAAAAAAAAAAAAATCTTGAATTAAGACAAAAAAAAAATCTTGAATTAAGCAAAAAAGAAAAAAAAACTTGAATTAAGCAAAAAAAAAAAAACCAACTTGAATTTAGCAAAAAAATAAAAAATCTTGAATTAAGTAAAAAAATAAACTTAAATTATGCAAAAAAAAAAAAAAATCTTGAATTAAGCAAAAAATTAAAAATAAAAATAAAAATCTTGAATTAAGACAAAAAAAAATCTTGAATTAAGCAAAAAAAAAAAAAAAAAAAAAAAATCATGAATAAGCAAAAAAATCTGCTAATGGAACAAGTGAAAATCATCTTGATAAGATTTCCAGATCTATTGTCCAAAAATAAGTTCTTAAATCTCACTGAAAAGTTACTCTTTAGGTGATTCTGTCTTATTTTAAGTGTGATGAGATATTTGGACTAGAAATGAGAAAAATACACTTGGTAAGATTTAGATTTTTGCAGTCCAATGTGGTTTACAGGGTCTGTAAGGTCCACCTCTGCATGAACAGTGAGTGTACCTGCTTTGTTAGGTACCATGAAGTAATGGTACAAATATAAGGAATGATGTTCAGAGGGATAATGTGGATGTGGACAGGATACTTATGTTGGTCTAATGTTATAAAAGTGATGTTCTAATGTTCTAAAATACATGTTCCTTTCACCTTACATGTGTTTTTCTTATGTATAAATGATGCAAACTCGAAACCGTCCTCTATGTTTTTACAGTGAAAAAAGTCAAATCACATAAATAAAAGGTTTATATCGACAAATTTCCTTTAAAGAAATGTGAATAACAGGAACAACCTGATATTTCTTAACAAAAATAAGTGCAATTTTAACAATAAAATGCCTCAGATTATAATTTACACATGTGCATTACAATTTACAGAGCTACAAAGGCTACTGTTAAAATTGCATCTATTTTTCTGAAGACATTTCAGGTTGTTCAAGTTTGTTTAGATTATTTGCTGTTTTTGTGAAAGGATACTTTGTAGATGTAAACATTTTCATATAATTTTGCTTCTTTTTTTTTTTATACACAAAAACAAAGAGAAAATTTTGGAATTGTCATTATTTATAGGTTATTATGCTATTATTTTATTGATCCTACTCACTTGAGATCAAGGTTATAATAGTTTTGGATTTTTCATTACAGTTATTTAGTTTTGACTTTTTTTTTCCTCTAATTCAGTTCGTTTTAATTCGTTTTTAGAGCAGGTTTGCTAGTTTTTATTAGTTTTTGTTATTTTCTAAATGCTTAGTTTTAGTTTAGTTTTTTCACATCTTTTCTCTTCTTCTCTGTCGTCGTATTCAAATAAATCCCAGCCAGGACTCTGCTGTTTTCTCCCACCTTTAGTCTCCATGTTTCCAGGTAGAGTGTGGACCAGAAGACGACCGAAAACCACAAGTGACGAGAAGTGACGGACCGTTAAATATCATATGGTGCCAGCAGCTAAAGTTGCTTGAGGGAAATAAATCAATTTCATATCAGTCCGACGTTGACAAAGATGAAAACTAAGGAAATTTTATCCATATTTTTTTTTATACGTTTTAGTTAGTTTTGTAAGCTCACAATACAGTTTCAGTTAGTTATCGTTTTTTTTTTTTTTACTTACAGTTTTTATTTATTTCAGTTAACGAAAATGTTTTTACAATTCTAGTTTTCGTCATTTCGTTAGTTTTCGTTAACGATAATAACCTTGCTTGAGTTCGAACTGGTCTGCGTGTGGAAACTGAGCTTAAATGATTTTGACTTTATTAATGTTTTTGGTTCGGTTTGTTTCTTTGATGTTAACACTTTAGCAGCAAAACTATCGGTTGAATTCCTACCAAATTGGGTTTATAGATTGCCAGTGACCCAGAATAGATGTGATTACATTTTGGGAAAAGTGGTTCAAAGTTAAATTTTTTTATGAATTTTTAATTAACCATTTCATGCACGAATTATGAGAACCTTAATCAAGAATTTTTTTCCTGAGTGTTTTTATTCCTCTTTAGGCATGAAAAAAACAACGCAATTGAAAATTTTCTTATGAAAAATAAATACATTTTAAAAAAGTTTAAAAAATATATATATATATTAAAAAAAAAAAAAAAAGTAATAACAACAAAAAAAAAAAAATCTTAGGAACCTATTTTTCATGAAGTTGCAAAAATGTCCACTCAGCTGGACACCATGCATTTAATTTTTGAAGCGAAGAAACATGCATTTACTGATAATTGCATGAAAACTATAACTATTACACTCAGGGGAGAGCTACAAAGTGTTACCAATTCATGTCAGAAACGATATGTAATGTCTTTAAACTTTAATAAAGATATGTGTATAAAAAAAAAAAAAAAAAAAAAAAATCCATGAATATACAAGAGAACAGCTGTAGAATAAGTGTCCACTGTAGTGACGAGTGTACATGAAAGGGTTAATTTATTTTTTTCTCATTTACTTATTATTATGGCCGAAATCTGGCAATACTGACATCAGCACATGCATAGACATGATGTCATCAGCTGGATCGATGCCAAAACAGCCTATAATATGTACAAGGGGCGGGGTTTGTTGTACCTGGCACCACTTGTTTATACTTACATCTATCCTCCTGAGACCCGGGAAAGTGACAATTTTATCTTTTTTACATTAAACAATTGTCTTGATTGGAAACTACATAACGCAACAGTTGTTTCAGATACATTTTTAAAACCATTGTTATTTATTTTTCAGTGGAATGTCTTTTGCAATGGAAAGATTTTTTTAAAAAGTAAAACCGTCAAACTTTTGTCCCCTACAGAGTACAAAAAAATCATTGCTGGGTCTCAGGAGGACAAATAATTTTTTTTTTGCCAGTTATGGGCAAGAACCCAAATATAGTTCCTTCATTGACCTTGATTTTCTACATGAGAAAAAATTTGAAAAAATTTCACAAAAGTAATAAAGTTTTGTTATATCCTACAATAACACACTAAGGTTGAAATTCTGAATTTCAGAGGATTTAACTGTATTTTAACTGTAGAACAAATTATGCGTGGATTTAAAACAAATATTAAATAATATTTGGTTTGATTCAAACTTAATTATATTTGACATTTGTTTTGCGTCTCACAAACTCTGTTACATTTGCTAAGGACAATAGGTAGCTTGCTTTGTGATTTTTTTTGGTTTTGTTTCATTTTGTTTTACTGTTTGTGTGTTTTGTGTATGTTCTGTTCCATATAAAAACAATAATTCCTATTGGTTAGATATTTTTTTGCACTACTGCTGTAAAAAAAAACTCAATAAAAAATAACTGTGGAAAAAAAAAAAAAATTCAGTTTAAAAAAAGATATAAAGACCTGATTCTTGCAAGGTACATTATTTAATAATGACTCTGAGGGCTGTTTGTTTTTGGATACTAATAAATAAATAAATGAATAAATAAAATATAATATAATAAAATAAAATAAAATAAAGATAATGTATTGATAAAAGTACTATAACAATTGAAGAACATTACTGAACTGTTGATGTCTGTATGATCATATTGTTGTGCATAATTCAATTACCGTATTATATAGTAGTTGTGGGTTGAATGCTAAATTAAGAAAAAGTTATTGCTTGATTCATGAATCTAGTAACAGATAAAGATGTCAGTATTTGATGTAAAAGTATTTGAGGAGTGGGATCAAATAAGTTTATACTTCTTTCTACCCCTTTTCGACCATGCAAATTTAGACTTGATTGTATTTGGAGACAGATTCTGTTCATTTAAATGTTATGTTGTTTTTGTTTTATTTTGTTTCTTTGCATGTTCTAAATAAATAAATAAATAAATAAATATTCTATGAGTGCCCTATAAAGCAGGGGTGTCAAACATGCGGCCCGGGGGCCAAATGCGGCCTGCCAAAGGGTCCAGTCCGGCCCTTGGGAGGCTTTTGCAAAGTCAAAAATTCCACAGTCTTGAATTGAATTAAGCAAAAAAAAAAAAAAAACAAAAAAAAAAAACAAAATTGCTTGAATTAAGGAAAAAATGTTGAATTAAACAAAAAATAATCTTCAATTAAGGAAAAAAAACCAAAATCTTAAATTTAGCAAAAAATGTTGAATTAAGCAAAAAATCTTGAATTAACAACTTCAAATTTGTTCCTTTGTTTTAGTGCAAAAAATAACATTAAATTATGAAAATATTTACATTTACGAACTATCCTGTAACAATAAAATGTGAATAACATGAACAAATATGAACAACCTGAAATGTCTAAAGAAAATTAAGCACAATTTGAACTACTTTCTTCCTGTTCCTCAGTGTTTAGTGTCTTTGTAGATCTGATCCATAATGCACATGTAGAAATGATAAGTTGAGGAATAATATTGTTAAAATTGCATTTATTTTTCTCAAGAAATTTCAGTTTTTTCGGGTTATTCACATCTTTTTTGTTTGGATAGTTTAAGTATTTTCATAATTTACTGTTTTTTTTTTTTTCTTTATCCTAAAACAAAGACAAAAATTTGGAGTTGTCATTATTTATATATTATTATGTTATTTTTTTTTACTGGTCCGGCCCACTGCAGATCAAATTTAGCTGAATGTAGCCCCTGAACTAAAATGACTTTGACACCCCTGCTATAAAGGGTTAATAAATACGGATACAGTTGGACAATGAAACAGATTTCAGAGCACTTGTGAAAGCCATCCATCCATCCATTCTCTTCCGCTTATCCGGGGCCGGGTCGCGGGGGTAACAGTCTAAGCAGGGATGCCCAGACTTCCCTCTCCCCAGACACCTCCTCCAGCTCTTCCGGGGGGATCCCGAGGCGTTCCCAGGCCAGCCGAGAGACATAGTCTCTCCAACGTGTCCTGGGTCTTCCCCGAGGTCTCCTCCCGGTGGGACATGCCCGGAACACCTCCCCAGGGAGGCGTCCAGGAGGCATCCGAAACAGATGCCCGAGCCACCTCAGCTGGCCCCTCTCGACGTGGAGGAGCAGAGGCTCTACTCCGAACCTCCTCCCTGGTGACTGAGCTCCTCACCCTATCCCTAAGGGTGCGCCCAGCCACCCTGCGGAGGAAACTCATTTCGACCGCTTGTATCCGGGATCTGGTCCTTTCGGTCATGACCCAAAGCTCATGACCATAGGTGAGGGTAGGAACGTAGA
This sequence comes from Sphaeramia orbicularis, assembly GCF_902148855.1. Taxonomy (NCBI): domain Eukaryota; kingdom Metazoa; phylum Chordata; class Actinopteri; order Kurtiformes; family Apogonidae; genus Sphaeramia; species Sphaeramia orbicularis. The sequence continues at coordinate 40,228,039 of NC_043969.1, forward strand.
TTGACCGGTAAATTGAGAGCTTCGCCTCTCGGCTCAGCTCCTTCTTTACCACAACCAACCGGTACAGCGACTGCATCACTGCAGACGCTGCACCGATCCGTCTGTCAATCTCACGCTCCATCCTTCCCTCACTCGTGAACAAGACCCCGAGATACTTAAACTCCTCCACTTGGGGCAAAGACTCCCCACCGACCCGGAGAGGGCAAACCACCTTTTTCCGGTCGAGAACCATGGCCTCGGATTTGGAGGTGCTGATCCTCATCCCGCTCGCTTCACACTCGGCTGCAAACCGCCCCAGTGCACGCTGAAGGTCCAGGTTCGATGAGGCCAACAGGACAACATCATCTGCAAAAAGCAGAGATGAAATCCTTTGGTCCCCAAACCGGACCCCCTCCGGCCCTTGGCTGCGCCTAGAAATTCTGTCCATAAAAATTATGAACAGAACCGGTGACAAAGGGCAGCCCTGCCGGAGACCAACATGCACCTGGAACAGGTCTGACTTACTGCCGGCAATGTGAACCAGGCTCCTGCTTCGGTCATACAGGGACCGGACTGCCCTTAGCAAAGGGCCCCGGACCCCATACTCCCGAAGCACCTCCCACAAGATACCACGAGGGACACGGTCGAACGCCTTCTCCAGATCCACAAAACACATGTGGACTGGTTGGGCGAACTCCCATGAACCCTCGAGCACCCGATGGAGAGTATAGAGCTGGTCCAGCGTTCCACGACCAGGACGAAAACCGCCTTGTTCCTCCTGGATCCGAGGTTCGACTATCGGTCGGATCCTCCTCTCCAGTACCCTGCAATAGACTTTCCCCGGGAGGCTGAGGAGTGTGATCCCCCTATAGTTGGAGCACATCCTCCGGTCCCCTTTCTTAAAAAGGGGAACCACCACCCCGGTCTGCCAATCCAGAGGTACTGTCCCCGACCGCCACGCGATGTTACAGAGACGTGTCAACCAAGACAGTCCCTGCACATCCAGAGACTTAAGGTACTCAGGGCGAATCTCATCCACCCCCGGTGCCCTGCCACCGAGGAGCTTGCCAACCACCTCGGTGACTTCAGCTTGGGTGATGGACGAGTCCACCTCTGAGACCTCAGCCTCTGCTTCTTCTATGGAAGACGTGGCAGTGGGATTGAGGAGATCCTCGAAGTATTCCTTCCACCGCCCGACAACATCCCCAGTCGAGGTCAGCAGCTCCCCACTTCCACTGTAAACAGTGTTGGTGGCGCACTGCTTTCCCCTCCTGAGGCGCCGGATGGTTTGCCAGAATTTCCTCGAGGCCGACCGATAGTCCTCCTCCATGGCCTCCCCAAACTCCACCCAGACCCGAGTTTTTGCCTCCACAACCGCCTGGGCTGCAGCACACTTGGCCTTCCAGTACCCATCAGCTGCCTCGGGAGTCCCGCGGGCCAACAAGGCCCGATAAGACTCCTTCTTCAGCTTGACGGCATCCCTTACTTCCGGGGTCCACCACCGGGTTCGGGGATTGCCGCCACGACAGGCACCAGAGACCTTGCGACCACAGCTCCGAGCAGCCGCTTCGACAATGGAGGTGGAGAACATGGTCCACTCGGACTCAATGTCCCCAGCCTCCCCCGGGATCTGGGAGAAGCTCTCCCGGAGGTGGGAGTTGAAGACCACACTGACATCGGGTTCTGCCAGACGTTCCCAACAGACCCTCACAACACGTTTGGGCCTGCCGAGTCGGTCCGGCTTCCTCCTTCGCCAGCGGATCCAACTCACCACCAGGTGGTGATCGGTTGACAGCTCTGCCCCTCTCTTCACCCGAGTGTCCAAAACACGTGGCCGGAGGTCTGATGATACGACAATGAAGTCGATCATCGACCTCCGGCCTAGGGTGTCCTGGTGCCAAGTGCACTTATGGACATCCCTGTGTTGGAACATGGTGTTTGTTATGGACAAACTGTGACTAGCACAGAAGTCCAGTAACAGAACACCACTCGGGTTCAGATCAGGGAGGCCGTTTCCCCCTTGAACTGCCACCTTATCGTGGTGGGGGAGTTTGTGTGCCCGAATGATCCCAGGAGCTATGTTGTCGGGGGCTTTATGCCCCTGGTAGGGTCTCCCAAGGCAAACAGGTCCTGGGTGACGGGCCAGACTAAGAGCAGTTCAGAAGCCCCTATGAATAACAAACATCTTAAGAAAGTGACGTCGCCCGGTACGGCGCAGCCGGGGCCCCACCCTGGAGCCAGGCCCGGGGTTGGGGCTCGCATGCGAGCGCCTGGTGGTCGGGCCTATGCCCACGGGGTCCGGCCGGGCCCAGCCCGAAAGAGCGACATGGGCCCACCCTCCGACGGACTCACCACCCATCGAGGGAATCATAGGGGCCGGGTGCAGTGTGGATTGGGTGACAGTCGAAGGCAGGGAGCCCGACAACCTGATCCCCGGACACGGAGTCTAGCTCTTGGGACATGGAATGTCACTTCGCTGGGGGGGAAGGAGCCAGAGCTTGTGAGGGAGGTTGAGAGATACCGTCTAGATATAGTCGGGCTCACCTCCACACATAGCTTGGGCTCTGGAACCCAACCCCTCGAAAGGGGCTGGACTCTCCACTTCTCTGGCGTTGCCCGCGGTGAGAGGCGGCGGGCTGGTGTGGGCTTACTTATAGCCCCTCAGCTCAGCCGCCATGTGTTGGGGTTCACCCCGGTGAACGAGAGGGTCGTGTCCCTACGCCTTCGGGTCGGGGACAGGTGCCTCACTGTTGTTTCGGCCTACAGGCCGAACAGCAGTGCAGAGTACCCGGCCTTCTTGGAGTCTCTGGGAGGGGTGCTGGATGGTGCTCCGACTGGGGACTCCGTTGTTCTCCTGGGCGACTTCAATGCCCACGTGGGCAACGACAGTGAGACCTGGAGGGGGGTGATGGGGAGGAACGGCCTCCCGGCCTCACTTGTGAAAGCGTTATCTTTAATTCCATGCTTCCAAAAATGTTTAAACAACTCTACAAACAAGGAATATGATCCAGTTGGCAAATACAAAAGCAGCAGCTGGTTGGTCAAATACACAAAGAATGAAAACAATTAGAATTTGGTCTGATCTTTTTTTTTTTTTCATGAATTATTTATTAACTGCGAGAGTAAATAAAGCCTGTACAGTTGATCATGTACAAAAAAGCAGGTTTTCTTTCTTAGTTTAAAGGTTATTTTCAACTCTTCAGTTCAGCTTTGTTGTTATTTCAGGATTTTGTTATCTTTGAAGCATTTTTTTTTTTTTTTTCCGCCTAGAGTTAACAAGTCTTTTTTGTTTTCTATGCCCAATTTACACTCCTGTCATGCTGACTTCTTTCCCTCTGGGTTGAGACATTTTTAAAAGCCTCAAGGGGGGGGTGTCTTTGTTACACCCACACAGATTCTACTTCCTCCTTGTCTGTTTCTCTTCTTTATCATTTGTGTTCTCAAATAAACCAAACCCAACTAAACTGAATTAAACTACCTGTTTTCCAGCGGACTTGTTTTCGGTGTTGCTCATGGTGAAGGTCTTGCTTCCTTTCTCGTACGTGCAGTAGTGACGGGTCCAAGTGCATCCCAGAGGACCTACAAAAAAAATAAAATTACACAAGAAAATAGTACCGGAGACAATTTTTTTTTTTATTATTCCCCTTTCCTTGGAATCACAAACTTTTGGAAGGACTTCTGAAAATCAATTTGCAATTTAAGCGTGATAAATCAAAAGTTGTTTATCGTCGCTGATAAAAATCTACCATTTGCAGTATCTACCCCCACCCCCCCCCACTTTTGTTTGGGAGCACATCAAAGCGAATCGGTAAACAGGATGAATTATGAGCTCTGTGTGAGAGGCCTGGGAGAACTCCAGTCATGTTTATGGTGATGAATGTAAAAGCATCCATTTGTAAGAGTGGGCCTGGATGGTCTGCTTGTCTGGGAATCCTGCTCTAACACTCACGCTTCTCCTGGATGTACAGGAAGCCCTCCATCGTCCACTGGCCCGGGGGTTTGTAGTCCTGATCTGCAGACCTTATCCTCTTCATCAGCTTCTCCACTTCCTGCTTGGTGCTCACAAAATTGTTTCGTGTCTGCATACAGGGTGGGGAAGCAAAATTTACAATATTTTGAGGCAGGGATTGAAAGACAGTGTATGACCAATTAGTTTATTGAAAGTCATGAGAATTTATTTGCCACAAGAAAATTTCCATAACAGAAAATGTTTTTATTCTATGTGTCCTCCTTCTTTCTCAATAACTGGCTTCACACGCTTCCTGAAATTTGCGCAAGTGTTCCTCAAATATTCGGGTGACAACTTCTCCCATTCTTCTTTAATAGTATCTTCCAGACTTTCTCGTAATAGTTTTGCTCATAGTCATTCTCTTCTTTCCATTATAAACAGTCTTTATGGACACTCCAACTGTTTTTGAAATCTCCTTTGGTGTGACGAGTGCATTCAGCAAATCACACACTCTTTGACGTTTGCTTTCCTGATTACTCATATGGGCAAAAGTTTCTGAAAAGGTATGGATAATAGTGTTAGGTATGATTATGACATCAATATATGTTTGGTGTCAAAACAATTGACGTAGTGCCTGCTGAGAAAAAACAACTAAATGTTCATTGTAAATTTTGCTTCCCCACCCTGTAAAAAAAAAATCCCAACTGGAGTTTGTTGCTTTTTTTTTTTTTTGTGGAAAATACTGCCATCATAGTTAGTTTAGTTTTATTTCGAGCACATAGAATCATCAGGTAACAAAGAACCAAACATGGTCAAACTTTTCAGCCCTCGAAAAGGAGTGGGAAGTAGCTATAACTTATAGACTCCCACCCCCTTTATACAAACAAATAATTAAATTAAATCTGCTTCCTTTGTTTTGTTAACACTTTTTTTAATATATATTTTTACAATAACACAAAATATTCATACAAACCATTCACGTACACTTATTTTAGTCACCTCACACATAATCAGATTTGCATAATCAACCATTTTTAATATAAACTATAATATTTATATGCACTTTAAATATTTACACATACAAATACAATCATTAATAAATGTGATAATATCTCCTAATTCACATAGTCTGTGTTAATTCATTAATTAATTAAAATTTTTATGCATTCTTCTTATATTACACTGGGTTACAAAAAAATGTTTTGTGCAAGTTGTCTAGGTTTTTTCAACTGAATTAGGACCATTTTGCACCGCTAAATCCAAAAATGGCATCTGTTTTTCTCAATCAGGTCAGGTTTTTTTGCTAATTTGATTTTGAAAAATTGGATCTTCTCACAAAATTGATGACATTTTTGTGACTTTATCAGTTGATTTTTTTATATAGTTCTCACCCAAAATAGGTTTTAAGAGAAAAAAAAAATCAATTTCTAACAGGATTCCTGTTAGGTACAATGGTGTATTCACTGCAGATGTAGCAGAATACGTCAGGCTTATTTTTGCAAGATCTTCTAGTCGAAGCCATTTCATTCACCTGTAATATTAACCCTTTCATGCACGAATTATGAGAACCTTAATCAAAATTTTTTCCTGAGTGTTTTTATTCCTCTTTATGCATGAAAAAAACAATGCGATTGAAAAATGTCTTCCGAAAAATAAATAAAAATAAATAAATAAAAATAATTCAAAAAAATTCAAAAATGCATAAAAAAATAATGAAAAACAAAAATTCTTATGAACCTATTTTTCATTAAGTTGCAAAAATGTCCACTCAGCTGGACACCACACGTTTAATTTTTGATGCACAGAAACATGAATTTAGTGATAAATTTTGTGAAAACTATGGGGAGGGCTTGTGATTCTGGGGGGTTTATGCTCAGGAGAGATCTACATAATGTTACCAATTCATGTCAGAAAAGATATGTAGTGTCTTAAAACTTTAATAAAGATATGTGTAAAAAAAAAGAAAAGAAAAAAAACAATCAAAAGAACAACAAAATCCATGAATATACAAGAGAGCAGCTATAGAATAGCTGTCCACTGTAGTGACCAGTATGCATAAAAGGGTTAAAAAAAAAAACATTAATCATAAATTGGCAAAAGTAAAATCTTCAGAACTCGTTTATTGCAAGAAATATGAAAGAATTTTGTATCATATGATGTGAAAATGCCCATAAATGGAAGCAAAAATGTTAAAAAGCCAATATGTAGCATAGTTCAGAAAGTTGACCTGATTGAACAAAATTAATGTGATTTTTGGATTCAGCACACCAAAATTATCCTAAATCAGCTCAAAAAACTTAAACAATAAATCTGGTGTTGACCCGTGTTATAACTAGAATTGTTTTAGGTTGCCCATACGGAACTATTGGAACCACAATGCACAACACTTTGACATGGTTAACTGTAAAATCTAGATTGAAATATTTTTTACTATCATTCTCCCAGAAATTATTCACATAAAACTGTCATTTTTTGCGGATCAACATAATTATTGTACAAGACCTGATGCTCTACCTCTAGGCAGAACAAATCAGTTACAGCAAACTGTTTTTTATCAGGCCACGGTTGCATGGAATGGATTGCCAGGGTTTTTGTTGTTGGATGACAATAGAAAATGTTTTCAAAAGAAATTAAAACTTTTTTTGTTTACACAGCAGGCATAAAATGGAATGAGTGTCGCTAATATTGAAAGATGTCTTATGATTTGTATCAGACAGCTATTAGTTGGTGAAAGAGTACAAATATATAGTACTTATTTTGTTTGTTTATTTATTTTAATTGCATTGGGCTGTTGTATATGTTCTGTCCTGTTTGTGTGTGTGTGTGTGTGTGTGTGTGTGTGGGCGTGAATGGTGTAAGATTAATGGAAAATAATTAAAATTGTAATGTAATATTGAGGAGACCCCAGGAAGAATAGCAACTGAATCATCAGTTGCTACTGGGGATCTTAACAAATGAAATGAAATATTCACTTATTCAGATAATGTTCTATATTTTCTTATTATTGTGGATTTATACATTCTTTTAAATGCACAAATTGAAGAAGACATTTTTAAGTTGATGTACCCCTCTAACACAGATACACTGGCTCATCTATCTATCTATCTATCTATCTATCTATCTATCTATCTATCTATCTATCTATCTATCTATCTATCTATCTATCTATCTATCTATCTATCTATCTACACTCTCAAAAATAGAGGTATGAGATCAGAACATTTATGTACCTATAAGAAAATTTTTTAAGAATGTTCTTTCAAAAGTACAATATTCATCTTTAGGAGGCCAGAATTGCACCTTTAGACTATGAAAAAGGGTCCAAAGTTATGTAAAGTACAAATTTGTGCTATAAGGTACCCTGCAGCATTAAAAAATGTGTGTAGACCATGAGAATAGACTATAGGCTAGGAGAACTGAACAGTAGGACTAATTATAGTTAAAATATTAGGCTTAGTGCATTATTTATTATATATCCTATTGTAATTACTCTATATTATATTTAATAATAATTTGTGTTTTAATTCAATAGCCCAGTTAGCTCAATGAATTATTTGCCATAATCTCTGTTTTATCAAATTTTCATTCACACCTCCATGTCTTGATGTCGTAGCTTGCCAATTTTTGGCAATTTTTTTTTTTTTTCTCAATTAGGCCACCGGTTCAAACTTTAAACATCATGGCATTATCATCTATACAAGAATTTTCTTTCTATGTAAAGTACTTAAGGTACAAAAATAGACCATTTCGAAAGGGTACAGAAATGTCTCTCAAAAAAGTACACCCCCAGCGACAAGCGTTTGTACCCTTTTAAGTACAAGCTGGTACCTCTGTTTTTGAGAATCTATCTATCTATCTATCTATCTATCTATCTATCTATCTATCTATCTATCTATCTATCTATCTATCTATCTATCTATCTATCTATCTATCTATCGTTTTGTTTTGTTTTAGTAAAACAATTCTGGTTTATTTGTTACGTTTATGTTAGCATATAACATAAAAGTAACAAATAAACCAGAAAATTTTGACTAAAAAGAAAAAAAAAAATCACTTATTCAAAGAACTGCTTAACCCTTTCATGTATGAATTATGAGAACCTTAATAATTTTTTTTCCTGAGTGTTTTTATTCCTCATTAGGCATGAAAAAAAACAATGGGATTGATTTTTTTTTTTTTTTTTAAATGAACCTATTTTTCATGGAGTTACAAAAATGTCCATTCAGCTGGACACCATGCGTTTAATTTTTGAAGCAAAGAAACATGTATTTACCGTCATACTGTGTGAAAACTATGAAATAAATGTTTTTTAAATGTTGCTAATTTGATGCTTTCTCACATTTTAACATACTATAATAGTAGTTATTACTCACTCAAATAATATGCAAAAAACAACAAAACACAACAACTTAAAAAAAAACAAACTGTTAATTACAGTCTAATAACAAATAGCAATTGATTTACACTCAAATATGTTGCTGCGGATCAGGTTTATCAAGAACAGGAATGTTACAGTAACGGTATGAATTGCAGTGTGTTATGGGATGGTGCATAAGTATCCACTGTGTTGGTTGATATGCACGTAAAACAACAAAATCCATGAATATACAAGAGAACAGCTGGAGAATAGCTGTTCACTGTAGTGACCACTGTGCATGAAAGGGTTAATGGCTTTGCAGAAAATAATCAATATATTAATTGATTACAAACATAAACAATACCTGCTGCTCTGATACAGTCCCTACTGTTGTTGATAACCTTTTTTTTTCTGCTATCAAACACCAGTCTGAAGCCTTTCCATGTCCACCATTAGAGATAAGCCTGGACAACCTCACCTCCTGCACTATTAGATCTTCTGGTTGTGAGGACACGGTGAAAGGCTAAGAGAGTGAAAACCGTCAGGGCAACGGTGATGACACTTTAGGTCAGAGAGATTGTGGACTCTCTGGGTACGATTGGAGGAGTCGTGTTGATGTAAGAAGGGCCAGGACATCAGCTGGAGTTTTACTGCCTACTTAGGTGACACAGCAGCCTGCAGTAACTGCTTCCAACACAACACTTTGAAAGAAAAAAAAAAAAAAAAAAAAAAATCGATCCTCTGTGCAGCCGTAGGACTCATTTATGTATTCATCCAGCTATCCATTTGCGAAAGCTCTACTTGTTCTATCAGGGTATGATAAGCTGCAGAATCTGATTATGTGGATGGTTGGCTTTGTGCACAACCCCCGAGGTGCTGAGACTTACGTTCTGTAGGTTGAACTGGAGCTGCTGTTTGTACGGCTCAAATTCATGAGCCAGCTCATATCCTTCATGGTAGAATGTAAACAAACCCTGAAGAAAAGCCAGGAGCTGTGGAGGAGCAATGTGTAAGAGTGATTTACATGGTTAATAAACAAGACAATGCATATTTCTAAATCATATTAGACAAAACCTTTTATTTAACACAAAACCAGTGTGTGGAAGTGACGCCTATTTATAGCTATTTATTTCTAATACATTAGCATTTGAAAAGGATTATTATTAATTCGCTTTAAAGGTTTGACATGCAAGAGTAAATATGACTCTATGGATATCTACGTTACGTGCTGGGAACCATCTGAAGGTTTGTGTTAGCTAAAACCATTTCTAAGCTAAAAGACTGTTACCCACAAAGACGCAATGAAATATTTTTAGCTCTTCTCATAAAATGATTGTAAAAATGTGATTTATTCTTGATAAATAAAGATAAATAGATAAATTAGTGATTCGCATAAATAAGAATAAACAGAAGGAATGTGTCTGAAAATAGAAAAAGAGAAAAAAAAAATGGAAATAAATGATCTGATTTACTACAAAATCAGTGTATACATTATTATCAGTGTACACATTATTATTAATGTAGGAAACCAAGAGAGTTGATAATTTAGAAATCAGCATAGCTAATGTCAATGATCAACTGTAAAAATAAATAAATAAATAAAAAGACTTAAAGATTAAAAAATAATCAACACTGCTTGATGGATATGGTCTAATTACTTTTTAGACACAAGCTTGTGTAACAGGAGTCCTTTGTTTGTTCATTAGCTTGTTAATTAGCGCCATTTCTATGCTAACACTAGCTAGTGTTCTGTTACCACAGTAGCGGAAAAAGAAGAAAAATATTAAAATCCTGAAGAGCTCTTAAGCTTTTTCATAGAAAAAAAAATTATCTGATTCTTCTACAAAAAGAAGTCTAAACAGATTATTAACACCGACATACGCTACTGAGACATTTGCTAGTTCAAAAATGGTGTTAGCTAACAACAAACAACTGAACAAAAACATGAGCACAAGCACATAAGCACTTAAAGAGTATAAGAATAAACACCACTTACAGGATAAAGGCCTAGAACTTGTAGTTTGCTGAGAGTTGGTTGGTTTTTATACTAGCTAACTCTACTTCTAAGCTAACGGTTGATAGCCTTACAAACTGTTGCCACTTTAGCAGAACTGAGGAAAGGTATTGAATATTTCTGAAGATATATGAAGGATTTTTGTGAAAAAATCATATGGGCTCTCTACAGAAACTCGAACACTTAATGGGGAATTCAAATGAAAGAAATTACTAGCCTGTATTTTATATAGAATTTCAATGCAAGTCTATGGGGAGCCAGTCAGCATCTACTGGCCATCTGCGGTATTACACTTTACTTCAGCATTGACTTCATTTCCTCACCACTTGACAAACAATACACATTGAACCTGAGTTCATGTAAAACATAAAAAATAAGTTATACTAGTGTGTTGACCCATGGGGAACACAAGTTCTAGATCACAGGTGTTAAACATGCAGCCCGGGGGCCAAAACCAGCCCGCCAAAGGTTCCAATCCGGCCCCTGGGATGAATTTGCAAAGTGCAAGTTAGGGCATCAAATTCAAAAATAATATCATAATAACGTATAAATAATGACAACACCATTTTTTTCTCTTTGATTTAGTACAAAAAAACATTAAATTATGAAAATGTTTAGATTAACAAACTATCCTTTCACAATAAAATGTGAATAACCTGAACAAATATGAACAACCTGAAATGTCTAAAGAAAATTAAGTGCAATTTTAACAATATTCTGCCTGTTACTAAAAGTTTTGTGCCTTCGTAGATCTGATCTGTAATGCATTTGTATAAATGATAAGTTGAGGCATAACATTGATAAAATTGTACTTATTTCTTAACAAATTTCCTTTTTGTCAGAATATTCACATCCTGTTTGTTTGGATAGTTTGTAAACGTAAATACTGACATAATTGAATGTCATTTTTTGCACTAAAACAATTTGGAGTTGTCATTATTTATCATGCTATTATTTTACTGGTCCGGCCCACTTCAGATTAAATTGGGCTGAATCTGGCCCTCGGACGAAAATGAGTTTGACACCCCGGTTCTAGATTTTCCGATCTAGTTCATTCCTTTACTTTCCTGGTAAATTCCATTGGCATTTTCAGTTGAATAACCTCTCAGCTGGCATGTCTGTTTCTGCACATGAAATTTGACACCATGGCATTGTGGCCCTATTGTTTATCTGTTGCTAGGTAGGCCACTTCAGTGATGATTCTATAATTCTGGGCAGAGCAACGTGATTGTAAGGCTATTGTATTCCAAAATTACTAATATCTCTCAAAATCTTGGTCCTATCAACTTGCCGTTTTCGGTGGTCTGTTCCTTGACCAAAAATACATAAATATGCCAAACTGCAGCAGTCAGCTCTGTACAGATTTTGTCTGATACCCGAGACACACACACAAAGAGTCGACTTGCCTTTTATCATATAGATTTCCAACCATGGCTTAATTTAACATAATTAATGAAGAAAGGATTATGAAAGGAGAGCATCTGCTTTAAGAGTAAAATAGTAATGAATATACACTTTTTGAATAAACTTTTAATTATGATGTACTTACTTCATTCTCTGCTAAAAACTAATTAAATTCCTATTAAACAAGATTCTACTTTGTAAAACAATTAATGTCTAACAAAATTAAATACAGTCCATGCACTCACTGGATATCAAATATAAGAACACCCCCCCCCCCCCCTCAAAAAAAAAAGGAAAAAAAAGAAAAAAAAAGGAAGTTTTAAAAAAATTGTGATTCTTCATAGTTGGTAGATATTGATTTGACTTTGGGTTTAACACAGTAACACAGAATTGTTGGAAGGAAAGACTGATCCCATCTTGAAGCATGAAGGATCCCACAAACATAGAGCTGCTCTCAGTCAAATCCTCAGACACAACCACTGATTTGATTTCTAGGATGAGGCCTGGTATATCAAATGTTCAAGGATGAGCCATCTTATCTCTGCCCAGATTCATCACAGGCAAGGTTGAGCCTTGTCATTTTTTCTTCTTTTCTTTTTTACCCAGCACTACCTGGGGCTTGGAGATTTACATGTCTGGCCTGGTTTGTGGATGAGCTGCCAGTGGGTGTAAACAAATGGGAGTGGGGGGGCTTTTAAAAACAACCACTTTACTCCCATCTCACGTTCCAAGATATTTCACACCTTCAGAACTTAATGTTTCCTGGTAACTTCCACGTTAAGGATGTTAGAATTGACTCCACCTTAATGAAAGGCGGTGGTGTTTAACCCATAAAGACCCAGTGCTACTTTTGTGGCAGTTCTAAAATAGTTTTTTTCTCTTTTAATAACTTTTTTTAAGTGATGTATCACCATTCATTATAATATTATCCTCTGCATTTTGTGGTTTTTGAGTGAAAATCAGGTATTTTCCTATGTTTAACTGAGTCGATAGCTTATAAACCGTTCTTTCCGGTTTATAAGCCGCTACTTTTTTCCACACACTGTGAACCTGTGGCTCTTAAATGATGCAACTAATTTATGCTTTCTGAGCTAACGATCGATCCGGCTGACAAAGAAGGAAATAGAGCTGCTGCACGTAAGCTTGGCATCAATGAATTGATGGTGAGACGCTGGAGACGGGGTGGGTGTGGCTTATAGTCAGGTATGGCTTATAGTCCGGGAAGTACGGCACATCGTAAACAAAGAAAACTGAAGAAAAAGTGACTTTTTCAGCTAAAATATCACTTATTGAACATAAAAACAAGCATCTACAACTATGGTCATTGATCGGGTTTTACTGGTTAATCAATGTTATAGAAGATGACATCAGCTACTTTTATGCAAAGATCCCGGAAAAAAGGTGAGATGGTGATCCCACCTTTTTTCCACCATTGACTGATTTCCACAGCGGACCTACGTTCCGGAATCAAAGGGGCAGTGACGCAGCACAGCGTATAGTGTTATGTATACCTTGCGCATCAGAAATACCCTGAGCATACTGGTGTCGCCAACTTCATCAGAGTTGGCCCGTCTTTCACTGTTCCATAAATGTTAGCATGGATAGAGTCCTCCGCCCGAAGTGACGACAGCTGGCGGATCTCTTCGTCTCCCCAGTTCAACATCTTTTTGGTCATATTGATATGTTTGTTTACTGTACACGACCCACGCTCATTTTTAAATCCCCCCGGCGTGGGGGTCGTACATGCAATATGTCATCAAAATGTCACACCTTGGTTGCAGAACAAGAGGTGTTCCTTTTACATAGCGTTCTGGAATCATGATTCCACCTTTATCACGGATCTGTTACTATCTCCAGAGGTGTAACAGAGCTGCGATAAAGGTGGAACCAAATGATCCCAGCATTTTGTTTACACAGACGTCATTCCGGAATAAAGTTGAAATATTCTGGTAACTGAAGTAGGGTTGTGTATTGGCAAGAATCTGGCGATATGATACAAATCACAATACAATATATCATGATATATCATGATACTTTTTTTTTTTTAAAGATTATTTCCTGGAAGAATTGAATTACACCAGAAATATGTACAAATACTAAACACATTTTTATTACATCAGAACAGGATCTAATGGTATATCACAACATTTTTCTAATTCTCCTGGTTTCCAAAGGAACTCACATCTGCCTCTCAGACACTACAAAGTGCTTTCAGGATGCTTAAAAAATAACCATTATTTACTAAAACAGTGTTAAATAGTAGTACATAAAATATAAACAATAAAGAAAACCAAAAAACCAAAATGAACCTCCGCCTTATCTGCATTTGAATAAATACCTAAAAATATTGATACAGTATTGTGAAATGAAATATCGCGATATATTGCAGAACCGATATTTTCTAACACCCCTAAACAGAAGTGTTGTGAAAAAGGTGCTAGTGTTTCCACATTCACTACGGAGCCTCCTAACGTCCAACTGGGTCATCACTTTAATTTGAGTTTTTTCAGTTTAAATCATGTATTTTCCCGTATTTAATTCACTGATTGTATAGATGTTCATTAAATCTTAGAGTAAATGCAAAGGTTATTATATCAAAACTGAAGAAAAAGTGACTTTTTCAGTAAAATCTATCAGTAATTGAACATAAACCAAGTGTTTCCGTCCACTGTCATTGATCCAACTCCATGGGTTTTACTGGTGAGTCAATGTTATAGAAGATGATGGTGTTTCCATGGTAACTACGGAGCCTCTGAATGTCCAAATGGGTTATATCCGATGACCATGAAAAGATGACAAACTGTATTGTACACCAATTATTTACATGGATTGATAGGATTAATAGATAAACAGGTATTAAACAGTTTAGATCAGTAGATACTTCTGATTGCTGGTAACTATTTGGGCCTTTATGGGTTAAAGCAGATTTTCACTTTGTCTCCTTGTATTTGACAACAGCAACTTTATCTAATTTCGCTTCAACTTAAGTGCAGAAAACTTGTAAAGAATACGATAAATGTGTGGAATATGTAAGTGCACCTGTTAAACTGTGAGAGATGCATAACTGTGCGAGTTTGATTTAAGCGAAACGATACACAGACGTTTAAAAAGTCATTTCCATTAGCGTCAAGAACAAAAATACTTCACACCATGCGGCACTTAGACCAATCTTTCAACTAAATATATACTTCAAACAAAGAGCAATTACTGCATTTTCAATAAGCATTTAGTTTCCACTGAGCGCAGGAATACTTAAAACTGACTTTCTTACCGGCTCGACAAACTCAAATTTCTTTTTTTCTTGCACTTCCTGTATTTTGAAGACGTACTCGAGGGAGGCGTCGTAAAAGAGTTGTCGCTCCTTATCAATCTGAGTGTCGGCCTGAGAATGAGGAAACAAACCCGGGTTAGTGGTGGAACAAAGCCAGGGGTCATCGAAGGTAGAGCAGAATGTGGACAGAAAGTTAATACTTAGATCGCGGCCTGGAAACAGTGTGTGCAGGAGGGGTAATGAGTAAAGAACTGTGCACAAACAGCAGCTTTAGTTTCAGGAGACACCCAGCCGACCATGAAACGGCATTATTCAAAGCCACACCGGGGCTGGGGTGTTGTTTTTCGATCCTTACCTCCTGCAGATAGGTTTCCTTCTTTCGGGATGACAAGTTGAGGTGTCTCTCCAGTGTCGAGTAGTATTTTTCTGTCTCCTTATCAAATTTCTTCTTCCCCTCCTATAGGAATCCAAAAAGACACAGAAAAGGCTTGAAGTTAGCAGTGATATCAACATGGAAAACACAGTCGCGGGAAAAAATTATTAGACCAAACCCTTGTTTTTTCTTCAGTTTCTTGTTCATTTTAATGCCTGCTACAACTAAAGGTACATTTGTTTGGACAAGTACAGGGTGGGGAAGCAAAATTTACAATGAACATTTAGTTGTTTTTTCTCAGCAGGCACTACGTCAATTGTTTTGAAACCAAACATATACTGATGTCATAATCATACCTAACACTATTATCCATACCTTTTCAGAAACTTTCGCCCATATGAGTAATCAGGAAAGCGAACGTCAAAGAGTGTGTGATTTGCTGAATGCACTCGTCACACCAAAGGAGATTTCAAAAATAGTTGGAGTGTCCATAAAGACTGTTTATAATGGAAAGAAGAGAATGACTATGAGCAAAACTATTACGAGAAAGTCTGGAAGTGGAGGAAGCAACAAAAAAACATACCAAAGCTTTTATTAAAGCTCTCAAATCCAAAATCCTAAAGGATCCAACCAAATCCATGAGAAAAATGGCAATTGAACTTGAGGTAGACAACAAGAGCGTTAGAAATGCAGTAAAATATGATTTGAAGTTCAAATCTTACACAAGAACACCAAAACACTTGTGGACAACAGCAACAAATCCAACTTTAGCAATTTTTGGGAATCATGTTTATGGCCGCCTTCTAGCCCAGATCTAAACCGTCTGGATTCTGCTATTTGGGGCGTTTTAGAACATGCTACCAATAGAACATCACACAGCAATGTCGACTTTCTTAAAGATACTATTAAAGAAGAATGGGAGAAGTTGTCACCCGAATATTTGAGGAACACTTGCGCAAGTTTCAGGAAGCGTGTGAAGGCAGTTATTGAGAAAGAAGGAGGACACATAGAATAAAAACATTTTCTATTCTGTCAGTTTTCTTGTGGCAAATAAATTCTCATGACTTTCAATAAACTAATTGGTCATACACTGTCTTTCAATCCCTGCCTCAAAATATTGTAAATTTTGCTTCCCCACCCTGTAGTGTTGTATTATAATTGTATTACTTGTGTTTACCATTACCCATGAGTAATTTCCCAATTCAGACAGTAATGGATATCTTAATCTTAAAATAAGTGAACAAAACAAGCACAAAGATAAAAGAAAAGTGCCTGAATATCTATCAAATACTACTAAAGTTGAACCCTTTCATGCATGAATTATGAGACCCTTAATCAAGATTTTTTTTTTCCAGAGTGATTTTTAATCCTCTTTGGGCATGAAAAAAAAAACAAAAAAAAAAAACGATTGAATTTTTTTTATTAACCTATTTTTTCATGGAGTTACAAAAATGTCCACTCACCTGGATACCATACGTTCAATTTCAGAGGCAAAAAAACAGTATTTACTGATATACTGTGCGAAAACTATGAAATAAAAACATGTTTAATGCTCCCAATCTGATGTTTTCTCACAACTTTTTGTTTAAAAAAGCAACAAAAAATAACCCATGTTAATTACAGTCTAATAACAATTAGCAGGGGTATGAATTGCTGTGTACGGGATGATGGATAAGTGTCCAATGTGTTGGCTGATATGGAACTAAAATAACAAAATCCATGAATATACAAGAAAACACCTTTGAACAGCTGTCCACTGTAGCGACCACTATGCATGAAAGGGTTAATATTGCAAATACAGCTACATTAACACAAAAATCCAATGGGTGGAAGAATTAGAAATCTGATTTAAGAGCCTTCCTGAAGACAATTTTCAAGACAAAAAACTAGAGTGAATAAACCAATAAACCGAACAGGAGATATATTCTTATTGTAGTTAATTCATTTATCAGACAGGGGTAGTTGTTTGTTCATTGCTTTACTAGTTTTTTAGTTTAGGGGGATATATTCTTATGCTGTGAATGTGGAAGATGTTGGAAAAAAAACACTGTAATGAAGTATTTTAGGAAAACTTTCACATAAATTAGCTGCAGAATAAGCTGCTATATCAGATGTAGTCATGCATTTAAATTTAGAAGAGAATCTTTATTGTAGCTGTACATTATACAGTGATATTAAAATGCCATTTTCTTGGTGGTACAACAAAAAGTATACATATAAATAAGACTATGCAATCCTTTAGTCTGGAATGAATAAATAAATGAAATGAACTATGCACATAAATTAATTCAATAAGTAAGACTAACCCTTTCATGCACAGTAGTCACTACAGTGGACAGCTGTTCAAAGCTGTTCTCTTGTATATTTATGGATTTTGTTGTTTTAGTTCCATATCAGCCAACACAGTGGACACTTATGCATCATCCCATAAACTGCAATTTATACCATTACTGTAACTTTGCTGTTCTAGATAAACCTGATCTGCACTAACATGTTTGAGTGTAAAAAAATGTGATTGTTTGACAAAAAGTTTTTTTGTTTTTTTTTTTGCATATTATATCCATGCAGGTATGGTAAAATGTGAGAAAACATCCCATTATCAGCATTTATTTCATAGTTTTCTCACAGTATATCAGTAAATACATGTTTCTTTGCTTCTAACATTAAACACATGGTGTCCAGCTGAGTGAACATTTTGGTAACTCCATGAAAAATAGAAAAGATCATGGACCACCTGTTCTTTGGTAGCTCGTACAGATCCATGTCCAGTCCAACTGTCCTTAATTTAATTTCATATTTCACATTTTCCCGGTCTGGCTGTGTTTACTGCTATACTCCGTCATGTTAAACAGGTTGGTTTTTCCCACTCAGTCTGACTTAAGAGGAGCGTGGCCCAGGGGGGAAGTGACGTATGTGCATACCCTCTATTATGTGCTTTGTACATGTATAAGGTGTAATATTTTTATATTGAGAAGTAATTATGTCTTAAGAAATCTGTAATCGATAATGAAACAATGCTAAATTAATGTAACTATGTTTAGTTTAGTTTTTTTTTTTCTGTCTATGTGCTTTGTAAAAATGGTAGTACTTTAATTTTGGGAATGAACCTCAGGAAGAATAGTCTGTGCTTTGGTAGAGACTAATGGGGACCCTTAAAAAAAGAAATAAAGAAATAACATGACAACTCAACATTTTTCTTCTTCCTTTTAGTGTAAAATTAAAATTACACAAAAGTGTTGAACAACCATGCACAACCTGAAATTTCTCAAGAAAAAAGGGTACAATTTTGACAATATTACGCCTATTTCTTCTACATCTGGTTTTCTATTGTACAATTAGCCTTTTTATCTATTTATGTATTTATTCTTCTCCCTCTTTTTTTCTCTCCTCTTCTTTCTTTTATACCTTATTCTTATTCTAGGAAATGTTATTGTACTTTTAGAACATAAGCCCCTTTTTATGTACTTGGCTGAAACCCTTCAGTCTGAGCAACCTTTCCTATATCATGTTTCATGGTTTTCTTCCAGTATATTAGTACTTCGTAATCTGTAATGTTTTATTATGTTCATCGTTTGTCCAGGACAACAGACAGAAATTAGCTTTTCTGCTAAATCTGGTGCATGCATCTTGTTCTTTGCAGCTAATGCCAATACATAACAGTCCTGTAACTAAATAAATAAATACACAAGAAAATTACAAATACAAATTTAATGTTTTGTGCCATTGTGGATCCACTGTGATCTGTACGTTGTAAATGATGAAGACATAACATTATTAATATTATTAATATTGCACTTTTTTTTCTGAACCCTTTATTAGGGCACTTGTACTGAAAGAAGTAAATCAATAAATTCAATAAATTAAAAATAATAAAGATAAATAATAATATAATTATAGAAACAAGTAAAATGAATAAATTAATTAATTACTGAAATCAAATAGTCTGAAATTCATTATTTCAAACTTACTGTGTTATTGGAGGACATAAAAGACTTCATTACTTTTGTGAAATTTTTCAAAAGTTTTTTATTCATATGTAAAAATATCAAGGTCAGTGAAGTTACCATATTTGGTTCCTTCCCCATGAGTGGAAAAAAACAAACAAACAAACAAAAAAAAAATTCTAAGAAGTATATATAAAAATCCAAGAAAAACACATGTAAAATGAAAGGAATATGTATTTTAGAACATTAGAACATCACATTTAGAACATTAGAAGAATTCAAGTGCTTTGGTCGAGACTAATGGGGATCCTTAAATAAAGAAATAACATGACAACTCCACATTTTTCTCTTTCTTTCAGTGTAAAAATGTAGAATTGCACAAAATGTTTAAATGTTAAATGTTTTGTGCCATTCTAGATCCACTGTGATCTGTACGTTGTAAATGATGAAGACATAACATTATTAATATTGCACTTTTTTCCTTATCCCTTTTTCGGGCACTTGTACCGAAAGTGATAAATAAATTAATACATTAATTTAATAAATTAAAATAATAAATAAATAAAACACATAAATTAATAAATTAACTACTGAAATCTAATTCTCTGACATTCATAATTTCAAGTTTAAACCTTAGTATGTTGTTGGAGGACTTAACAAGACTTTATTAGTTTTTGTGAAATTTATCAGTTTTTTTTTACTGTTATGTAAAAAAAATCCCATTCAATGAAGTTACCATATTTGGTTCCTTACCCATAAGTACAAAAAAAAAAAAAAAATCTAAGAAGTATGTATAAAAAATTCCAAGAAAAACACATGTATTTTAGAACATTAGAACATCACATTTAGAACAAACGTCCACATGATCCCTTTGAACATCATTCCTTACATTAGTACCATTACTTCATGGTACCTAACAAAGCAGGTCCACTCACTGTTCATGCAGAGGTGGACCTTACAGACCCTGTAGACCACATTGGACCTGAGTTTGTTGACTCACTGGAACTGTTGCTGTCACTGTCTTGTAATATACGCAGAAATAAATAGCCACTTGCCTGATAAAAGGTTAAGAAATCTCAGGTTATTCACATTTTTTAAAGGATCATTTGCAGATGTAAACAATTTCATAACTGTTTTTTTTACTCCGAAACTGAGAAAAGTTTGGAGTTGACATTATTTATCGGTTATTATGTTGTTATTTTACTGGTCTGACCCACTTGGGATCACAGTAGACTGTATGTGACCCTTTAAAAATGTGATATTTTATTGGTAAGTGGTAACAACACTTTAATAAAACTTCCCAAAGATGAGAAGCTGAACTTTTCTGCATGTGTGGGTGTGTGACTGAGCTGCCACTAGGTGGAAGTCTAACTACATTTTCCCCCTTTCCATTCACTCCATGTCATTTCATATTCCTGTCAATAGAATATTACAGGTCATAAAAATGCCATATGACGGTGTAATGATCAGGAGACATGCCGGTGGTCAATAAGGGCCATGCATTGTCAATAGGCCTTCTGAAAATTACATGTCATAATTCTGTGCCCCCCAGCTGAGGATGGAAGTTCACAGCACAAATACAGAAGCGTGTAAATCATCTATAGCTTAATGCACGTGGCAGCGTGGCAGACGGCTCCCGGCTGGATGCTGTCTGCATTTTCTTTTCCCTTGTTATGCTCCACCTGCGAAGACAAGTCAAGCTCTATAGTTTCAAGATGCAGCCGACGAGCCCCAGAAGGCTCAGATGTAAAAGAAAAAAAAAAAAAAAAAAGGCAACGGAAATGGGCTCCTCACGCCAGATGCCCTTGGTCTATACAACATATGGACTAAGAGATTGAACATTTCACCCCAAAACGATTCACTTCACAGGCCTTAATCAAACTTCGCTGAAGCAGAGAGGACCTGCCTGTGACGGTGCGTTCAAGTGTCTCATCAGCAAGTCTGACCTCCACCACTTAATGCCCATCTCGCTATGCAAACATTCATAAAAGAGAGAGGAGTGGAGAGAGGGAGGAGGATGAAGGAGAAGGAGGAGGTGCAAAAGTGTGAGGAAACGTAACCGTATCCTGCTTGTTTGTTTTTATTCCCATGGCCCTGAAATTTAGCAAGTCTAATCTACCGGCTACTGATATGACCTCGGGTGGTGTTCTGCGTCAATAACCTCTTATCGCCTAAATATGTTTACAATTCCAGCATAAAAAAAGAATAATATTTGTGTGTTGCTTCTAAGTTAAGTGGTGGTTCTTAATTTGAATATAGCACCTGCAATAACTATGATGCAAATGAGTGACATTAGGTATAATTGACTTAACTGGCATAATAGTCATTAACTCTTTCATGCATGAATTATTGCGAAACACGGACAATGAGACAAGTCCAAATGGATTCTGTTTGTTATTTTGAGTGAGATACACAACTGCATATGGATTAATGGTAAAACTCATGTTTTGCATAAACATCTTCATGAACAGTGGATTTATGACTGATTTGGATCATCAGTATTAAATGTTTTAAAATACATAAAAGCATTAATTATCAGGTAATCCATGTGGTAATTAAGGTATAGCAGTACTATACACTACTACTGTACAGCATGAATGAAAGGGTTAAACACGTTTTCCAATCCCTTTTATTGATGCTATTGTTGATCAGTTATTAGAGTCAACAAAACAAAACAAAATAAAAAAAAAAAACAAAATGGCCTGAATTTATTTGCAATTATATATAACATATATATACATATTTGTGTTGTTTCTTTGATGCAGATCCTAAATCAAGTGGTAATTCTTAATTTGAATATGGCACCTGCAATAAATATGATGCAAATGCGTGACACTAGGTATAATTGACTTAATTGTCATTATAGTAATTAACCCTTTCATACATAAATCATTGCAAAACATGGACAATCAGACAAGTCCAAATGGATTCAGTTATTATTTTGAGTGAGATACACAACTGAATATGGATTAGTGGTAAAATTCATGTTTTGCATAAACATCTTCATAAACAGTGGATTTATGACTGATTTGGTTCATCCATATTAAATGCATTAAAATAACAAAAGCATTAATTATCAGATATGTGGTAATTAAGGTATAGCAGTACTATACACTACTACTGTACAGCATGAATGAAAGGGTTAAACACGTTTTCAAATCCCTTTTATTGATGCTACTATTGATCAGTTATTCCAGTCAACAAAACAAAATAAAACAAAACAAAACAAACAAAAAATAATAATAATAATAAAACTGCCTGAATTTATTTACAATTATATATGA
The DNA here is from genome assembly GCF_902148855.1 of Sphaeramia orbicularis. Taxonomy (NCBI): domain Eukaryota; kingdom Metazoa; phylum Chordata; class Actinopteri; order Kurtiformes; family Apogonidae; genus Sphaeramia; species Sphaeramia orbicularis. The sequence goes on from NC_043969.1 coordinate 40,250,614, forward strand.
AAAAATACATATTAGTGTTGTTGCTTTGATGCTGATCTTCAATCAAGTGGAAATTCCTAATTTGAATATAGCACCTGCTTTAAATATGATGCAAATGAGTGACGTTAGGTATAATTGACTTAATTGGCATAATAGTAATTAACCCTTTCATGCATGAATCAGTGCAAAACATGGAGGCATCAGGTAATCCATGTGGTAATTAAAGTATAGCAGTATTATACACTACTACTGTACAGCATGAATGAAAGGGTTAAACACATTTTCCAATCCCTTTTATTGTTACTGCTATTGATCAGTTATTTCAGTCAACAAAACAAAAGTGCCTGAATGTATTTACAATTTTATATATATATATATATATATATATATATATATATATGTACACACACACACACATATTTGTGTTGCTGCTTTGATGCTGATCCTTAATTAAGTGGTGATTCTTAATTTGAATATAGCACCTGCAATAAATATGATGCAAATGAGTGACATTAGGTATAATTGACTTAATTGGCGTAATAGTAATTAACCCTTTCATGCATGAATATTTGCAAAACATGGACAATCGAACAAGTCCAAATGGATTCAGTTCCTATTTGGAGTGAGATACACAACTGCATATGGATTAATGGTAAAACTCATGTTTTGCATAAACATCTTCATAAACAGTGGATTTATAACTGATTTGATTCATCAGTCCATGTGGTAATTAAGGTGCAGTGCTATACACTACTATTAATGCCATTAGTTTGGATTAATTATTGCAAATAATGTGGTTTTAATTGACGCTTCAATGACTGTACAACATGCATGAAATGATTAAACAAATTCTCCAATTTCATTTATTTCATTTCATTTCTTTTATTAAGATCCCCATTAGCAACTGAAACATCAGTTGCTGTTCTTCCTGATTCTTCCTGATCCTGCTATTGATCAGTAATTCCAGTCAACAATCCAAAACAAAACAAAACCTCTTACTGCCTGAATTTTAGTTCTAATTAGATAGATAGATAGATAGATAGATAGATAGATAGATAGATAGATAGATAGATAGATAGATAGATAGATAGATAGATAGATAGATAGATAGATAGATAGATAGATAGATAGATAGATAGATAGATAGATAGATAGATAGATAGATAGATAGATGATCGATCCATGAAGGTCAGGGCTCATAGATAATCAGGTAACATATGTAGATTCAACAGCACCTCATTACAAAAACAGTGGAATACTGAGGCTAATTTGCAACAATAGTCTACAAGTGGGTTAAGCGAAAATGGGGATAATCGCTGCAAAACACTGTAACCATCACACAATACTATTACAACACGTATGCAAACGAAAGAAAAAAAAAAAATCAATAGATAATTTCACGTAGAAGCCTCTTATTTCCCTCTTTCTTGTCATGTCTCACCCAGGAATTATATTTTCAAGAGATAGATGGAAAAAAATCAATTGTGTATACGCTGCTATTCAGAAATGAGGAGGAAAATAAACAAGTGGATAGGAAATTAAACATATGATTAAATACGATATCACGCTGACAGGAAATAAATTTCCCACAAGGATGCAGTGATTTTTATAAGAGAACAAACACGAGGTGAGTGTTTGTGCCTTCGCGAGCGCTGTTGACGTGACATTATTTTGCGAGCACGCATACGACCGAAGCCCAGGGGAAAATACCGACACAAACACAAAACAACACACAAACGCTGCAAAAAAAAAGAAAAACACACACACACACACACACACACACTAGGGATCGCATTAAATTAAGAGCTTTGGGTTTTAGTCGAGCCCCGCAGTCACAGCAGGAATCTCCCAGTACTGCTGACCAGTGTAAGCCTGCCACAAAACTCCTCAAATATAGAAGAAATAACAAAACTAAACTGCTTGGGTGAGTCTGGTGGAAGCCTTTCGCACTTCCAGAGTGTGGGGAGTGACTCAGAGCTGCTGAGGATCTGAGGCAGAGTCAGCCTGATTAAGTCACCAAAAAAGTGTCCTGTTTTGTTTTTGATCTGGGCAGGACGTGTATAAACCGGCGCCGCCATAATGATACCCTCGCAGAATACCAGGTGTTTGTTGCTTCGTCCATGTGGCGTGCGCACACCCACCCCCGCCTCACACCGACACACCCCTGTGGATATGTTTGTGCAATCAGAGCTGAATACCAGCCATTTAAATTGCAAAGACTCTCTCTACTCGAGTAGAAGATAGCGCATCAGGCGAAAGGCTTTGAAGTCCAACACGTGGCGGCAGAGGACATAGATGTGGATAGATATATACCCTCGAGCACATGAGTTGGGAGTTTCAGACACAAACTAATGCCAAGCGCCCGGGAGTAATCAGCTGGCTGGGAATGGATAAAGCCCGAGCACTCCCCAACGCTCAGTAGTGCACAAAACACACATGAACCCACCGCTCGGGAGATTTATTCATCTGATTGCTTTGTTCACGCTCATGAATAAATCAGATGCAGGAAGAGAATATTCTGATGCAGATTCCTCTGTTGTGGAATGTCAAACCGGCCCGTCTTATGTTGCGGTTAAAAGCGTTTTGATACCAGCTGTGAAATGGGGGAGTTTGCTAATTGCTAATGTTAGCGCCGCGGGAAGAGACGGACAGTGTTTTAATTAAATATATTTAAAGGAAGCGTTTCATCTCTGATGGTTATTATGAAGGATTGCGCAGTAAAATGGGATTGTAATTGTATTGTGTGGTAATATAATGGCAAAAATCTGTAGTTTAAAAGGTTAGGAGGATTATTTTATTGTTACTACGCCCCCCGAAGGAGGGGCGAGGGGTACTGTTTTTGGTTCAGTTTGTTTGTTTGCTAACACTCTAGTGGCAAAACTATTGGTTGAATTCATACCAAATTTGGTTTATAAATGGCCAGTGACTAAGAGTAGATCTTATTACATTTTGGGAACAGTACGTCAAAGTTCAAATTTTTAATGAATTTTTTTAAATCTTATTTTTCCTCATTTACTTATAATGAGCAAAATTTCAAATGTCTGTAGCAGCAAAACTATTGGATGAATTCATACCAAATTTGGTTTATATGTGGCCAGTGACCCAGAATAGATCTCATTACATTTTGGGAACAGTTGGTCAAAGTCAAAAAAAAAAAAAAAAAAAAAAATTTTTTTTTTTTTTTTTTTTTTTACATCTTTTTTCCCCCATTTGGGTGAAATTTCAAATGTCTGTAGCTGGAAAACTATGGGTTGAATGCATACCAAATTTGGTTTATACATGGCCAGTGATGCAAAAAAAGATCTGATTATATTTTGGGAAAAGTAGGTCAAACTTAAAATTTTTAATGAATTTTTAATAAAATGTGTTTTTTTTTTCCCCATTTACTCATAAAAGGTGAAATTTCAAATGTCTGTAGCAGCAAAACTATTGGTTGAATTCATACCAAATTGGGTTTACAGATTGCCAGTGACCCAGAATAGACCTCATTACATTTTGGGAAGAGTAGGTCAAAGTTCAAAATTTTAATGACTTTTTTAAATCTTATTTTTCCCCCATTTACTTATAATGGGTGAAATTTCAAATGTCTGTAGCAGCAAAACTATTGGTTGAATTCATACCAAATTTGGTTTATATGTGGCCAGTGACCCTGAATAGATGTGGTTACATTTTGGGAAAAGTAGGTCAAAGTTCAATTTTTTTATTAATTTTTTATGTTTTTTCCTCTTCCATTTACTTACAATGGGTGAAATTTCAAATGTCTGTAGCAGCAACACTACTGGTTGAATTCATACCAAATTGGGTTTATATATGGCCAGTGACCCAGAATAGATCTCGTTACATTTTGGGAACAGTAGGTCAAAGTTAAAATTTTTTATGAATTTTTCAAAACTTTTTTTCCCCATTTACTTATAATGGGCGAAATTTCAAATGTCTGTAGCAGCAAAACTGTTGGTTGAATTCCTACCAAATTTGGTTTTTAGATTGCCAGTGACCCAGAATAGATGTGGTTACATTTTGGGAAAAGTAGGTCAAAGTTCAATTTTTTTATTAATTTTTTACATCTTTTTTTTCTCCCATTTACTTATAATGGGCAAGATTTCACATGTCTATAGAAACATCAATTTTGTTTCAATTTATTTCAAACTTGGCACCTATATGGAGGCAACTGATATGCTGACATCAGCACATGCATAGACATGGTGACATCAGCTGGATCGATGCCAAAATAAGCTACAATATGTATGAGGGGCGGGGTTTGTTGTGCCTGGAACCACTTGCTACTATTACCTGTGGATCCTTTGGGGATCCACAGGTTCTAGATGTGGTAGTTTTTATGCTGTTGTGTATTCATGCATGCTGTGCTGCATTTGTCCAGCAGTCACCACCAAAGCATTCTGGGTATAGCAATGTGATTATAAGGCTATTGTGTTCCAAAATTAGTAATATCTCCAAAAATACTGGTCCTATCAACTTGCCGTTTTCACTAGTCTGTTCCTTGACCAAAAATACATACGTATGACAAACTGCAGCAGTCAGCTGTTTGTGGATTTTGTGTGAATCCCAAGACAGACATTCCCACACGCACACATGCACACAGAGGTCACTAGGCTTTTATAATATAGTTTACTGACTATATTTTAGTATTATTCACTGTTCTAATACATACTGTACTGTTCGTTCATATCCATCTGTTCAGCCTTAACCCATAAAGACCCAAACCTCCACCAGCAACTAAACCATCTACTGATCTAAACTGTTTAATCCCTGTTGATCCACTAAATTCTATCAATACATGTAAATAATTGGTGTAAAATGCAGTTTTTCATCTTTTCATGGTCATCAGATATGACCCATTTGGATGTTTAGAGGCTCCATAGTTACCATGGAAACACTGTCATCTTCTACAACATCGATTCACCCGTAAAACTCATGGCATTGGATCGATGCCAGTGGACGGAGACACTTAGTTTATGTTCAGTTAATGATATATTCGCTGAAAAAGTCACCTATTCTTCAATAACCTTTGAATTTACTCTGCGATTTAATGAACATCTATATGATCAGTGAATTAAATAAAGGAAAATATATGAATTACACTGAAAAAGCTCAAATTAAAGAGGATAATATTACAATAAATGGTGATAAATCAATTAAGAAAGGTTAGATATAGAGAAAAAAATATTTGGGAACTGCCACAAAAGTACCACTAGGTCTTTATGGATTAATATAAAATCTGTTATTTCTCACTACACATTATTGCACATTTCGTACATTCCTGTATATTTTCCATTTAATTTTTTCATGTGTTTCTTTTTTTCTAAATATATGCTACTTTTTATATACAGTTTTATCCAATTGCACCTAAATTCCTTATAGGTGAAAATGTATTGGCAGTAAAGTTCATTCTAATTCTGTTTCTTAGTATTTCTTTTAGTATTTTAGATTTACTTATACATGCATGTTCTTTTAATATATTGCACAGTAGGAGAGTCCTTTAAATGTCATTGTGCTCTTTAAAAAAGCAAATAAAGGCAGTTGTAATTCTAATTCTAAATCAGTCAGATCTGCCTGGTGCAAAATCTAAAATTCACATTATGAATGTGTCACGCATGTTTCTGTATTTTGTGTTATTATTATTTTTTTCTTTTCAGTATGAGACATCGTAATGAAATAACAAAGCAAACAACAAAGAAGAAATGAGAGACAGAAATGGAAAAAACATCGACAATAAGAAAATATCAACAGCATCATCACACGACAGGCACGGAAAACATCAAAAGAGGACAGAAAGTACATGAGAAGAGAAAGTCTGATAGTGGTATTAATAATAGTGATTATAAGTAGACCTGGAAGACAACAAAGGGAAAGCAGAAACAACACAAAACACTCATCCACATCCTTATTCTGATTCATGTTATTCAAAGGTCTTTTCCTCACGTCACATAAACCATTAAAGCTTTAGAAAGTACACAAAACTGAATGTAAAAAGAAATTTCTCTGACATATTGGCATTGACGTGGAAGACCTTGAAACTTAACAACTTGACTTATACATGATAATCCATGTAAGAATTATTTTTTTATGATGATTCATATTTGTATGTATTAGTGGACGTCTCTAAATGGGTAAACTGTGCATGTTCCAAGTAAAAAACCCATGAAAACGGAAATATGATGTTTTCACCACATCCTGCAGCCCTAGTATTTAATCATACAGTCGTGGAAAAAATTATTAGACCATCAAAAGTCACCAAAAACAACAGTTATGCAATCAAGTGCTAACCCCTGTGTGTATCATGTGACTAAAACAGACAGAAAAGAAAACATGGAATGTCTAAAAGCACTGTTTTTGTCAGTACAATGACATAGATATTGATGTAAGAACTGAAGTGATTTTGGTTATTATCAAGAAAACATAGAAAATGGATAAATATCAGCTCTGAAATCACTAATGTGTCAGGTATCATTTACTGATGTGTCTGTTCAAGTAACATATCAGTTCATATTCTATAATATTGTGATATGCATAAACAAGCCATTATTTGCTGGTTAATTTAACATTACTTGGGGCGGCCATGGTTCAGGTGGTAGACTGGGTCGTCCAATAACCGAAGGGTTGGCGGTTCGAATCCCGCTCTGTCCTAGTCAGTCCGTTGTGTCCTTGGGCAAGACACTTCACCCTCCTTGCCTCCAGTGCCACCCACACTGGTGTATGAATGTTCGGTGGGGGTCGGAGGGGCCGTAGGCGCAAAATGGCAGCCACGCTTCTGTCAGTCTGCCCCAGGGCAACTGTGGCTACAGATGTAGTTTAACACCACCAGAGTGAGAATGTGAGCGCGAATGAATAATGGGTCAATAATGTAAAGCGCTTTGGGTGTCTAGAAAGGCGCTATATAAATCCAATCCATTATTATTATTATTATTAATTAACCCATAAAGACCCAGTGCTACTTTTGTGGTAGTTCCCAAATGAGATTTTTGTCTATATTTAACATAACAAGTGATTTGTCACCATTTATTACAAAATAATCCTTTATATTCTGCATTTTTCGAGTGAAAATCAGGTATTTTCCTATATTTAATGTATTGATCATATACAGTCGTGGAAAAAATTATTAGACCATGAAAAGTCATCGAAAATAATGGTTATGCAATCAAGTGCTAACTCCTGTGTGTATCATGTGACTAAAACAGACAGAAAAGAAAACATGGAATGCCTAAAAGCACTGTTTTTGTCAGTACAATGCCATAGATATTGATGTAAGAACTGAAATGATTTTGATTATTATGAAGAAAACCATGGAAAATGGATAGATATCAGCTCTGAAATTAAACTCTTATGAGCTATTTGTGTTATTACCATTATATTTGTCCAAACAAATGTACCTTTAGTTGTACCAGGCATTAAAATGAACAAGAAACTGAAGAAAATAAGGGCGGTCTAACAATTTTTACTATAGACTATATAACTATAGATGCTTCAGTTAATGATATATTTTGCTGAAAAGTGACTTTTTTTCCCGTTTTCTCTGTTTTAACCTTTGAATTTACTCTGAGCTTTTATGACCATCTAAATGATCAGTGAATTAAATATAAGAAAATATCTGATTTACACTGAAAAATGCAATATGAAGAGGGTAATATTATAATAAATAGCGGTGCATTACTTAGGAAAGGTTCGATGTAGAAAAAAATGTATTTGCGACTCACTTTAAAAACAGTCACAATGTATTTCTGCTCTGGTTCTCCTTCGAGGCTGGTAGACGTGCCTCTCACTGTTTCACATGACTTATAAAACACTGGGGTTAATTGGAACGATAACTAATATATGAGTTTAGATGTTACAGAAACAGCCTCTATAGGCCTGTGTAGAGTTAATGATTCTACAGCTTCATCTTCCTTTATTTCCATAATTGCTTTGAAGAAAAAAAGTTTTATAACTGTATGTAAGTTTATATGGTGTTTTTATTTATATATAGAGAGAGAGTTTACATGTATATCATCAAGACCCAGCAATGGACTGTTCTCTATACGGGAGAAGTGTTTCACAGCTTTAATTTAACCCTTTCATGCATGAATTATGAGAACCTTAATCAAGATTTTTTTTTTCTGAATGTTTTTATTCCTCTTTAGGCATGAAAAAAAAAAACGATGTGATTGATTTTTTATTATTATTATTTTTTTTTAAATCAACCTGTTTTTCATGGAGTTACAAAAATGTCCACTCAGCTACACCATTAATTTTATTCTTGAAGCAAAGAAACATGTTTTTAAAACCCAATATCATAAAGTGATATGAAAACAGTGAAATGAAACCATGTTTAATGCAGCTAATCTGATGTTTTCTCACATTTTAACATATTGTAATACAAGTTATTACTCACTTCATGGAGATGATATGCAAAAAAATAAATATTAACAATTGCTTTCCACTCAAGAACCAATCAAGAACAGCAAAGTTACAATAATGGTATGAATTGCAGTTTATGAGATGATGTATAAGTGTCCACTGTGTTGGCTGATATGGAACTAAAACAACAAAACCCATGAATATACAAGATTAAAGCTGTAGAGGAACTGTCCACTGTAGTGACCACTGTGCATGAAAGGGTTAAATAAATAAATGAAATGTCCACTGAAAAGGACATAAAATGAAAAATCCACAAACTCCACAAAACTGTTAAATTATGCTGTTTCTAATCAAGACAGTTATTTAATGTAAAAGCCAAAACTTTTACTTTGCTGGATCTAAGGAGGATAATAGAGTTTCTTCTTTTTTTTTTTTCTTTTCTTACTTTCTTTTTTTTTATAATTATCTCTTGTATTCATTATTTACTAGAGACATCATCTACCAGCAAAGACTTCCTTGTATGTGTTTGTACTCGGTGAATAAAACTGATTCTGATTCTTTATTTGACTTTCATTTTAGTTTCCTTTTTATTTCTAATTTACCCCGTTTTATTGACCATTAATTTGACTCATTTAGTGTTATTTCAGTAAATTCTGCTCTGCTACTCTTCAGGTTTATCATCAGAATATATACTGTTGGAATAATTTTATTTAGTTTTTTTTAATTTCTATTTCTACACATCAGTAACAGCCTTTCATCAGATACAATGATTACATACTGAGTCCCACCTACAGTTTATCTATCAAGAATAAACAGACTGATCTCATGAAATGGCGTTGTATGTCATGCCAGTTCTTATGGGATTTGTCGTGCTATATGTACACATTTTCAACCTTTTGCGTGTTATTCAACGCCATTGGATCGTGTGTCAATGTACGCCAAGATCTCCAGTTCACATAACTCTAACCGTTAGGGATGGGAATCGATAAGAATTTAACAATTCCGATTCCACTATCGATTTTGCTCATCAATTCGATTCCTTATCGATTCTCATTGGGTGAGGGAATAAAAGAGTACAAATGGGTGTGTTTCCATCAACTGTTTTTTATATTTTCATCTCTGCACAGAAAATATAACATATACAGAATGCAAGAGTACTAATAACAGATGACGCTGGGCCCAGGGTGGGGGTGGGGGGGCACCGTAAAGTGAAAGTGAAACTTAAGATGCTTTACTAATTCCTCAATGTCTCCTGCTGTTGTACATCTCATTTTCCTTTTCCCTACCTTTGGAAACTTTTATTTGAGGGGGCAGGACATTTGTTGCCCCCCCCAGAACCAGGCCCAGATAACGCCCTAGTGTTCACTCTGCCGCTAAATCCACAAGCGTCGCTAAGTAGCGTATCAAACATGTGACATTCCGACAGATGAATTACATGCTGTGTGGACAAATGGTTGAGCATATTGGAGGGATTTCCCCCCTTTGAAGAAATGGAAGCTTTACAAGTGTTACAAGTGGACCTGGTGTTGATCTTTTCATGTAAAATATAGCCATACTTTGGAGCGTTTCTGCCCCGACGCCATGTTGGCTATGTTCTAAACCAAAAACAATGCAGCATGCGTGTGACATCAAAACGCATGTGCAACGAAAGTGGAACTGTCAAGCAGGCAGGCGGGGGTACTGATAGGGGGGGGGGTAAACATGACAAATTCATGGGGCCCAGTATTTGTGGGGGGCCCATAGAGCAGTGGAGGGGGCCCAGTGGATATAGAAGGTGTAAGATTCGCTGTAAAAGCTGGAAGGTGAACGGTGAAAGTATGTTAAGTTGTGTTTTCGTTTTTCACAGTAGCATGAGTGATGTTGTTTATGGACTGTACCCCCCCCACCCCCACCCCAGCCCGACAGATAGTCAATTTCTATAGGGTCCAGAGCGATTATTCTTTCATGGGGCTCATAATTGGTAGCAGTGTCCCTGCAGGCAGGCAAACAATTTCAAAGGAATTGAGCTACTGGGAACCAGTTCTCAAAAATAACCAGTTCTCGATTCCCATCCCTACTGACCGCATCGATTCAGGTTGAACAGGGGGCTAATAATGATGTGAACATGCACTCGGAAAGCTTATAATGCGTACGGATAACACACCAATTAAAAGTGGCGTGTATGTTTATGTGAGTCATGATATCATGTTGAGAATTAACCCTCCGGTATCCTGTCCAGCAAGGCCCTTACTAAGCACCAAGTGTGCTTTTTTGGCACACTTGTGGAATAATGTCAAACATTTTTTCATAGTTTGTTTTTAATTCTTTTACACTTTTTTCTATTTCATCAACTTGAGCCGTAAATAAAAATACCAAATACTCAATAATTGTCAATTTTTTTAACCCTTTAAATGCCGTGTTTGTAATGTAAACAAACCGTTTTTTGGATGCAAAAAACACAAAAAAATATTTTTTTTCAATATACTACATAAAAAATGGATCACATATTTGATTTTTTCCTCCTGGCATATGTCAGTGATTAACAGCAACATTGGTTAATTTGCATTATTATTTTTGGCGCTAGGTCAAATGTTCAAAAATACTAGCATCTGTCACCTAGTGTGCGAAAAATGCACACCTATAAATCAAACTATTGAATATTATATATTGATTTATTTTTCTGCTCTAATTTGATTTTATTTTTGTAAATCAAGCTCAGCCCTAATCATACATATCAAATGGAAGAAATAGTGCGTTTTAGGCACGCTTGGGAGACAGATGCTAGTCTTGTAATTTTCTTTTGTTTACAATGTGCATATTTTAATTGGTGGCCAGAATTTTAAAGATCATGCAAAAATGAACAACTTTTAAATTCTAACCTTATTTAAATTGTGAAAAATAATATGAAGTTTTTTTAACACAAAGAGCAAAGTGTGCCTAAAAAGCGCACCTGGATACCGGAGGGTTAATCACACTGTCGCAGTCATTTCCTGAGAAGAGGTAAAAATATCTCATTCCAGCTGTGTGTACAACAGTCTACATTAATGTAGTGAATTAATCACATGAGTTGTTATAGAGTCGCAGAAAAGATTATTAGACCACCCTTCGTTTCTTCAATTTCTTGTTTATTTTAATGCCTGGTACAACTAAAGGTACATTTATTTGGACAAATATAATGATAACAACAAAAATAGCTCATTGTAGTTTAATTTCAGAGCTGATATCTATCCATTGTCCATGTTTTCTTGATAATAACCAAAATCACTTCAGTTCTTACATCAATATCTATGGCATTGTACTGACAAAAACAGTGCTTTTCGACATTCCATGTTTTCTTTTCTGTCTGTTTTAGTCACATGATACACACAGGAGTTAGTACTTGATTGCATAACTATTGTTTCTGATGACTTTTGATGGTCTAATAATTTTTTTTCCACCACTGTATGATTAAATACTAGGGCTGCAGGATGTGGTGAAAATCAAGGTTATTATCGTTAACGAAAACTACCGAAATTACGAAAACTAGAATTGAAAAAACGTTTTCGTTAACTGAAATAAATAAAAACTATAATTAAAAAAAAAAAAAGATAACTAACTGAAACTGTATTGTGTGCTTACAAAACTAACTAAAATGTATAAAAATTCCGGATAAAATTCCCTTTGTTTTCGTCTTTGTCAACGTCAGATTGATACAAAAGCGATTAATTTCGCTCTAGCAATTTTAGCTAGCAGCACCATACAATACTTCACGGTCAGTCACTTCTCGCCACTTGTCGTTTAGAGTCGTCCCCACTCTACCTGGAAACATGGAGACTAAAGTTGAGAGAAAGCAGCAGAGTCCTGTATGGGATTTATTTGAATACGACTGCGAAGAAGAGAAAAGATACGACAAAACTAAAATTAACACTAAAACTAAACTAAAACTAAGCATTTAGAAAAAAAAAAAAAACTAATAAAAACTAGCAAACCTGCTCTAAAAACTAATTAAAACTAACTGAATTAGAGAAAAAAAGTCAAAACTAAATAAACTAAACTATAATGAAAAATCCAAAACTATTATAACCTCGGTGAAAACATCATATTCTAATTTTTATCAGTTTACACAGTTAGAGACATCCACTAATACATACAAACATAAACCAGTGTAAAAAAAAAAAAAAAAAAAATTCTTGCTTGGATTATCATGTATAAGTCAAGTTGTTAAGTTTCAAGATTTTCCACATCAATGCCAATACGTCAGTGAAATTTATTTTTACATTCTGTTCAGGTAATTCCACATTTAGTGTTTGGAAATGCAGTAATAAATGTTGACATTCTATTTGATTAGTGAGTTTTATTTTAGTATTCCGAGCAGTATTCTGTACTCCTTGTGCAAGTGTTTGTAATTTGTGTGTTTCCATTTTTGCCGTTATCTCTGTTTACAGGGTACAATCGAAGGCTGCTTTTCGTCTTCTGTCATCAGATGCCGGTGGTTTTCGTTTTGCTAAAGGAAGCGTGCAGAGAACGGGTGTGGAGGAAAGACAGCGAGAGAGAGAGAGAGAGAAAACTAGCTTTACATCGGCCGTTTTGACACCGGCGCTAACGATCCTCAGGGCCATCGTTTCTAAGCCTCTCATCGCCATGGTAACAGATGTAAGCGGCGAGGGAGGTCGGACGTGTATGGGAGGGAGACGACCGCGGTTATCACACACACACATAACGGCACGTGCTACACTTTCCACGCTTCTGTCACACACCCTGGGATAATACAAACATCAATGGCTAGCGGGGTCGTCACATGCAGGATATTCCTCCGTGCGCTCATTTCAAATGGATTCTCTGAGCAGTGACATGAAAGCCGGAGCTCGCCAACCTATCCCTATGAGCTTATTAGAGACAGCTAATTGGAGCAGGGGTCCAGAATGGTGATTAAATAGCAATAGTCGGGTTATTTTGATGCACCAGCACACATGAGCCGGCCTCACTTCCTCACACAGGGTGAATACTCAACTCTTTTCAGTTACTTTTCTGTGAAGCCAAAAAAAAAAAAAAACGTCTCCCTCTATACCTGCAATCACACTCTCCTGAGAAGGCATCACAGACGGAAAGAAGGTGACCAATTAACACAAACTAATCCAAAAAATCTGCTCGGGAAGAACAAGAAAACAACACACTTCCCTGTGAACTCCGAAGCTTTAGTCTGTTAATGACAAGTGTAAGTGTGTGTGTGATACCTGTGAAATGTTCCAGTAACATCCCATAAACATCCAAATACAGGGTGGGGAAGCAAAATTTACAATATTTTGAGGCGGGGATTGAAAGACAGTGTATGACCAATTAGTTTATTGAAAGTCATGAGAATTTATTTGCCACAAGAAAATTGACATAATAGAAAATGTTTTTATTCTATGTGTCCTCCTTCTTTCTCAATAACTGCCTTCACACGCTTCCTGAAACTTGCGCAAGTGTTCCTCAAATATTCAGGTGACGACTTCTCCCATTCTTCTTTAATAGTATCTTTAAGAAAGTCGACATTGCTGTGTGATGTTCTATTGGTAGCATGTTCTAAAACGCCCCAAATAGCAGAATCCAGAGGGTTTAGATGTGGGCTAGAAGGCGGTCATAAACATGATTCCCAAAAATTGCTAAAGTTGGATTTGTTGCTGTTGTCAACAAGTGTTTTGGTGTTCTTGTGTAAGATTTGAACTTCAAATCATATTTTACTGCATTTCTAACGGTCTTGTTGTCTACCTCAAGTTCAATTGCCATTTTTCTCATGGATTTGGTTGGATCCTTTTGGATTTTGGATTTGAGAGCTTTAATAAAAGCTTTGGTACGTTTTTTGTTGCTTCCTCCACTTCCAGACTTTCTTGTAAAGTTTTGCTCATAGTCATTCTCTTCTTTCCATTATAAACAGTCTTTATGGACACTCCAACTATTTTTGAAATCTCCTTTGGTGCGACAAGTGCATTCAGCAAATCACACACTCTTTGACGTTTGCTTTCCTGATTACTCATATGGGCGAAAGTTTCTGAAAAGGTATGGATAATAGTGTTAGGTATGATTATGACATCAGTATATGTTTGGTTTCAAAACAATTGACGTAGTGCCTGCTGAGAAAAACAACTAAATGTTCATTGTAAATTTTGCTTCCCCACCCTGTATGTGTAATAACACTTAATCATATACCTTGAAAACATCAGCAAACCAGCACTTTTGTCATTTATTTTCCAATTAATCTTATTAAAATATGTAACATTTAGCAGATTTAATCTCTGAAGCAAATCATTTCTAAAAAATTGTAGACCAGTGCATTCGGAGACTTCAATTTCACAGATTTTCATCCCTGATTCAAGCCCATTCGGTGCAATTTTAATTTCTTTACATTATAAATGTAGAGATGATTGTGTTTAAAGGTTTAATCTGACCAGCTCAATGAGTTGTGTTTTTTTTTTTTCTAATATATTTTATCATCCATTATTACAAAAATTTGGTTTTAGTTTCGACGTAATGCCTGCTGAGAAAAAACAACTAAATGTTCATTGTAAATTTTGCTTCCCCACCCTGTTCACCAGTGACCGAAAGCGTTAACCGATCTAAAATGTTTAATAACTCCTGATTCATTAATTGTATTTGTATTTGTATTTATTTATTTAGCACAATAAAACCAGTGCAGGGAGGGAACGAAGCCTAAAGGGCTCTTACAGAGTTCCACTCCCATCATCTATTATAAAATAAAAAACAGAATGTACAAACATAAGAAAACAATAATTAAACAACAATGAACAATATAGAAAACAATGAAAAAGTCAGGACAGGAGATGTTTTTTCAGTGAGTTTTTGAAAGATGTAAATGACAATATAGACTTTAGAGACATGCCTAGAATGTTCCACAATTTAGGACCTCTAAATAAAATATTAAATTGATGACCAGATGTTCGACAGAAGGGTAAATGAAGATTGTCACTATGTCTAGTTGAGTATAAATGTAAGTCAGATAAAAAACAAAAAAAAATTATGAAAAGTGTCCAGAAGATCTTGCTTATTATTGATAAACTTGTGCACAAATAAACATGAGTGATAAACACTGAGTTCATGAACAGGTAGTATTGAATATTTCCTAAAAATTGGTGCAGATCAATACAAGAAAATAATTGGTGTAAAATGCAGTTTGTCGTCTTTTCATGGTCATCAGATATGACCCATTTGGATGTTCACAGGCTCTGTAGTTACCGTGGAAACACTGTCATCTTCTACAACATTGATTCACCAGTAAAACCCACACTGTAAGCCCAGACTTTGTATTTATTGAAATGCTTTAATTACAATGTACTTAAATGATTTAAGTTTCATTACATTACTATAAAATGTGAAGTATATCCTACTAATTTCTAGACATAGTCAAAAGTATGGAAAAGTTGAAGTTGAATGGATTTAAATCACTAAGTTTTAGTCATGACCACACCTTTTTATCTCCGCATTGCATTGTGGGTATTGGGCATGTTGTTGAAAATGTGTTCTTTTTCTGTGCAGGGGTTCAGCGGGGTTGTGGTGTTAGTGTTAATTTGGACTGAATGTGTGTATGGCAGTGTTTATTGGCCTTTTTGTGTTTGTTTGTGTATTTTTGTAGAGCTGCACCATGAGTCAGAGCCATAGGAAGAACAATGGCTTTACTGTTCATCTCTGATTGTTTTTGTTCCATGCAAATCTTTATGCCTTGACAAATTAAAAGCACTTCCTGTGCTGGCAAAATACAGAGTTATCTTCCTGCCTAATTCCCATCCATGCTACAATATATTCAGTTGAATAATTTCTTAAAGCAATTTACATTGCAAAAGATTTTAATTTAAACCAACCTGGAATTGAGTCCAAGGAACTGATGATATTCAGTCTAATGATTATACAAAGCAATGGGCATTGCAACAAATGTTAAGTTAAATTAACTTGGCATTTGGTATTTTGTACTTAAAATGGCAATTCCATTCAAATCAAGCATTTAAGTTTGTAAGCACACAACACAGTTTCGTTTTTTTCTTTTACTTATCGTTTTTATTTATTTCAGTTAACAAAAATGTTTTTTCAGTTCTAGTTTTCCTCATTTCATTAGTTTTCGTTAACAATAATAACCTCGGTACAAACCTCTTTGACACGGGCAAAGAAGTTATGATGAAAATGCCACTATAAATCACAATTAATACTTTAAAGCAACAAGGAAAGCCCTCAGCTTTAAAAAGACGCCAAAAAGCTGTAATACCACTGATGGCCACTAGAGCCTCCAAAAACCTCTGGCTCCCATTGACTTACACTGAACCTCTCTCTAAAAAGTTATTTTTTTTCCTCAACTCCTGCTCTTTATCAGTTTTATTTTTGGATTTTGCACTAAGCTATCACAATGTTCATTTGTAAATTTTTCCTGTGAATCGGATCTCAGGTAAAATAGAAGCTTTGATTGACAGGTGTGTTTGTTAGCGGAGTCGGATTTTCAGCGATTTGGTTTACTTACTAAATAAAATAAAAATAAAGATAAAAATAATCTACCCTTTTACCAAGTTAGTAGCTAGCACTTAGCATTAGCATCACCTCTGACCTCTCAGGTTGTCTTCGTTCGGCCCTTTTGTCCAAATATGGTCACTTGTGGTTAGCTTTTTACACTAGTCTTTATGAACAGGACACATTTTCAGAGCAGTGGAATATTTCAGAAACGTACAGGTGAAATATTTAAAAGAGTTGAAGTGTGGTTGCATCAGATACTTTAACAGGAGACTCTTCAAAGACAGTCGGACTGTTCCAGCCCCGCTGCCTTCACTAATGTTCTGTTCTTCATCTGCGCTCTCTTCCTCCCAAACATTCTCCCGCCCATTTTTGACTCGACTTTTCCATCATTTGTAACATTCTTGTATAGGATTCCTTCCTTCCTTCCCTCTTTCCTTCCTTCCTTCCATTCTTCCTTTCTTTCTTTTTAACCTTCCTTCATTCCTAACATTCCTTCTTTCTTTCCTCCCTCACATTCTCCCACCCATTGTTCCCTCCATTCTTCCTTCATAATATTCTTTCAAACCTTCATTCTTTCTTAATATTCCCTCTTTCCTTCCTTCGATCTAAAAAAACACAAAAAAACTTGAATTTACCTCAGTTGTCACTTAATTTTTTTTTATTATTCTGTTAAAGTCCTTCATTAGGGACAAGTTATTTTATTTTTTGTTTTTAAACTTTGTATTACAGCTGTAACTGTAAGAGGAATTTACATTTCTATCTATCTATCTATCTATCTATCTATCTATCTATCTATCTATCTATCTATCTATCTATCTATCTATCTATCTATCTATCTATCTATCTATCTATCTATCTATCTATCTATCTATCTATCCATCCATCCATCCATCCATCCATCCATCCATCCATCCATCCTATATTCTTTCTAACCTTCCTGCTTTCCTTCCTTCCATTCTTTCTAGTCTTCCCTCTTTCCTTTCTTCCTTCCCTCCATTCTTTCTAACCTTCCTTCCTTCTTTCCATTCTTTCTAGCCTTCCCTCTTTCCTTCCATTCTTTCTAACCTTCCTTCTTTCCTTCCTTCCTTCTTTCCTTTCTTTCTTCTTTCCATTCTTTCTAACCTTCCTTCTTTCCTTTCTTTCTAACCTTCCCTCTTTCCTTCTTTCCATTCTTTCAGACCTTCCCTCCACTCTTTCTAACCTTCCTTCTTTCCTCCCTTCCGTTCTTTCTAACCTTCATTCCTCCCATCCTCCCACTCTTTCCTTCCTTTCTAACCTTCCCTCTTTCCTTCCATTCTTTCTAACCTTCCCTCCTTCCTTCCATTCTTTCAAACCTTCTCTCCACTCTTTCTAACCTTCCCTCTTTCCTTCCTTCCTTCCTTCCTTCCATTCTTTCTAACCTTCCTTCCTCCTGTCCTTCCATTCTTTCTAACCTTCCTTCCTTCTAACCTTCCCTCCTTCCTTCCTTCCTTCCTTTCTAACCTTCCCTCCTTCCTTCCTTCCTTCCTTCCATTCTTTCAAACCTTCTCTCCACTCTTTCTAACCTTCCCTCTTTCCTTCCTTCCTCCTGTCCTTCCATTCTTTCTTTCTTTCTTTCTTTCCATCCTTCCTTCCATTCTTTCTAATCTTCTTTCCACTCTTTCCTTCCTTCTTTTTTTTCCTTCCACTCTTTCCTTCCTTCTGATTGTTTTTCCAGTTCATGGCTCCGTCTGATTCACAGCTTACAGGCTCTAACAGATCACCCATCTTCTGGACGTACAGTTCATCCATTTCTCCTCTCAGACCTCTGGGCAGTGTCCACACACTAGCCTTAGTTTTCTGCCTCTTAAACTTTTTAAACTCTTTAGCTCCACCTTGTTTCGTATAACTTTTATTCCATTAATTTGTTAAACAAATTTTCCAGTCTCAGGTATGTAGATTATTTTATTGATGCTACTATTGAGCAGCTCAGTAAACAATCCAGACAAAACAAAAATGATCCAAAAACACTGGTCTACAATTTTTTAGAAATGATTTGCTTCAGAGATTAAATGTGCTAAATGTTACGTATTTTAATAAGATTAATTGGAAAATAAATTACAAAAGTGCCGTTTTGCTGATGTTTTCAAGGTATATGATTAAGTGTTATTACTCATATATATAGGTTTATGTACATTTATATAACAGTTTTATAAATCTTCCACTAAATAGAACCTGTAAAGTGAATGTATTCTAATGTGCAGACAGTGTTTTGAAGTAGATCTTGTAGCTCTGAGACAAATATTCCTTTTGAGTCAAACCCATTCTCTCGTTAATTCTTGAATTTCACATTTTGACCCAAGGCTGTATCTTGGAAAGTTCAGCCAACCAGCATTTTTGACTTGATTTTTCTTTATCAGTGACTCTCATGTGGTAAAATTTCATTACTTTTATTCTGGAAGCATCTTCCTTGTAGATCAGTGAAATCGATAGAATGTCATGAAATAATAACACTGTTACGTCAGGGATCATAGTTAACCAGAAAACATGTACGTTCACAAAGTGTTGAGCAGCACCTCAATACAAAAACAGTCGAATATTGAAGGAAATTTGCGACAATAGTCTACAACGGGTTCAGGTCAGGCTTTTGGGATGTGATGGTTAAGAGTAGGGTAGTGTCCCATGGATTGCAATATTTTAATAAGTGTCCTCCCAAAAATATGGAGACACCATTGTCTCTGTTTGTTGCTTGTCAGATTTTTTTAAGGCCCTGAAATTTATACAGACCCCAGGGACACTTTCGTTCGAAACATCAGGGGGTGTCAAACTGGTGGGTGGCAATTCTGGTCTCTGAAAATTTGATTGAATTATATTTTCCTTCAAGGGTCTTCAACATTAGGGGCACCATAGGGGGTCCTTCACTAGCTGAGTGTGAAGAATTAGTGCAAATAGACCCAGATGGGAGTCAGATGGCCACCGATAATTTGAGCTGCCTCATTCTACAAAGGGTGTGCACACATCAGATAATTCTTGGCTAGTTATAGTCTCCAGAGGCAGGAGTGACATTTGCATCCTGCTATGACAACCCAAAATATGCTCACCAAGACGCCATGGAGGGATCTGCTGCCATATACGCCCGCCAGCTGTGGGCTGGACTAAACTTTTCATGAACCTGTTGGAATGTCAACGGGCCGAGGTAAGAATCTGTCTGATGCACAAAGGAAAGTTTCCACCACTTTCCCTAAAATGTGTGTTGGAGAAAAACGTCCTAAATTTCAGTTCGTCAAAAGTACTTTCAGCAGTTTCGGATCCTTCTTTTCGAGCGCAGAAAAATTTAGTTTGACCATGTTGTATGGTTCTTTGTTGTCTGATGACTCTATGTGCTTGAAATAAAACTACACTAACTAACTACCATATTTTCCGGACTATAAGCCGCTATTTAAAAATACTTGAAGAGGTCATGCTGCCTTATGCTGAAGAGGAAATTCCCTTGAAATGGGTGTTTCAACAAGACAACGACCCCAAACACACCGGTAAGCGAGCAGCATTTTGGTTCCAGACCAACAAACTTAAGGTTATGGAGTGGCCAGCCCAATCCCCAGACCTTAATCCAATAGAAAACTTGTGGGGTGATATCAAAAATGCTGTTTCTGAGGCAAAACCAAGAAATGCAGGGCTGGAATACCTGTTTACAGGTGCCAGAAGTTGGTCGACTCCATGCAGCACAGATGTGAAGCAGTTCTCAAAAACAGAGGTTATACAGCTAAATATTAGTTTAGTGATTCACAGGAATACTAGATCTTAAGGTTTTTTTCAGTTTATTGAGTAAATATTTGAGTTTGTAATGAAAAATGCACACACTGCTATTTTTTTGAACAGCCCAATATAATTTTTGCCTTCATTTTCTGTAAAGTAATTAAAATATTGATACATTTTTCTTCATGTTTTGATGTAAAATGTAATGTGCAGTGTTCCCAATGAATGGAAATAAAAATATTATTATAAGGATTTTGAGCTTTACTCATGTTTTGGGAGAACATTGCTATTATTTTGAACACAACTGTAGTCCAGAAAATACGGTAACTAACTAAATCATTGCATGAAGAAAGGCAGTGTATTGAAAAGTTATTTTACCAAACTCTGTTCTGACTCTGAACCACCATTTGTAGGATCTTCTGAGAGTTCAGACCATATTGCTTTTTGGTTTAACACATGAACGTACAAAGAAAAAAATGGAAGCTGCCCAAGGATGGATTTATAAATAAATGCCAATGCGAGAGTCTGTGAATATGCTGAGATGGAGACCTAGCAACAGTATGGGGAGTAGGGGTGAACACAGTTTCCACAGCCAGAAATAAAACATAAAGCACAGTGTTAAAAGTTATGGAACTTCTTGGGTGCTGTTCAGGTGCATTCTTGAAGAACAGATCATCATAATCTAACAAAAGGTATGAAAGTAGCAGAAAGTGTATGTTTCCTTGCCAAGAACGTGAAACAGGGTTCGTTCCTGAAGAAAACAAACAGTGAAGTTTCAGCTTTTGAAAGAGGCCTTCAGTGTTTGGGTTGAAAGACTGTCAAGACGGAGAGAATTATGATTGGTGAAGATTTGGTGGATGATCGTGGTGGTGAGAGTCCGGGTTATGGTTATTTGTTGAAAGTCCAAGAGAGTCTATGGAGTGGTGTGGAGATCTGTGGAGGAGTAGCAGCAATGTTCCGGCAGAACACCTGAGCAGAGGAGCCACTTATCAAGGCTCCTTTTTAAGATCTGCTCCACACTCTCAAAAATAGAGGTACAAGATCAGAACAGTTATGTTGATGCATTTGGCAGACGCTTTTTTCCAAAGCGACTTACAGGGGAAAACCAATCAAATCACTCAATCAATCATATTTTATTTATATAGCGCCAGCTCGCAACAAAAAAGTTATCTTATGACACTTTATATAGAGTTGGTCAAAACCAGACTCTAAGCCAATTTACAGAAACCCAACAGAATCCTCCAGGAGCAAACACTAGTGACTGGTGACAGTGGAAGGAAAAACTTCCCTTTAACAGCAGAAACCTGGAGCAGACCCAGACTCCTGGAGGATGGACGTCTGCCTGGACCAGCTGGGGTTAAAGAGAGAGAGTAAAGAAAGAGAAAAAGAGAGAGCGATAGAAACTGGGGGAGAAGGGGGGAGTAGGGGGAGACACATGGAGGCAGTTGTGGTTAAGTGAGTGATGATGATGAAGGCAGGAGAGAGGCAGGACCACCGCAGCAGGTCCAGAGATAATCCTGGGAAAATCTGTGATAATCCTGGGAAAAACCTTATTAAAATATTTAAAATGGAATGTCTGACAGTGCTAGGACAGGAGGTGCTCTCGGAAGAGCTGGATCTTCAGGAGCTTCATGAAGATAGGCAGGGATGCCTCTGTTCTCGTAGTGCTCGGTAGAACGTTCCACAAACGTGGAAAAGAGCCTGGATTGTCTTGTACAAGGTCTGGGGACCACCAGACAACGTTCCCCAGACGAGCGGAGTGGTCGTGGGGCAACATAAGCTTTTATCAGTGCACCTAAGTAGGTAGGAGCAGACCCACTGAGAATTTTGTAGGCTAGGATTAAGGATTTGAATTTGATGCGGGCAGCTATGGGTAGCCAGTGTAACTCAATAAGTAACGGGGTGACATGTGCCCTTTTAGGCTGATTGAAGACCAAACGCGCTGCTGCATTCTGGACCATCTGTAGTGGTTTGGTTTTATGTACCTAAAAGTACATTTTTTAAGAATGTTTTCTCAGAAGTACTATATTGGTCTTTAGGAGGCCAGAATTGTACCTTTAGAAAAAGGGTCCAAAGTTATGTAAAGTACAAACTTGTACTATAAGGTACCTTGACGCATTAAAGAATGTGTGTAGACCATGAGAATAGGCTATAGGCTAGGAGAACTGAACAGTAGGACTAATTATAGTTCAAACATTAGGCTTAGTGCATTATTTATTATATATCATACTGTAATTACTCTATATTATATTTAATAATAATTTGTGTTTTAATTTAATAGCCCAATTACCTCAATGATAATAGCCTAATAATTTATTTAGCTTATTAGAACCTCTGATTATTGCCATAATCTCTGTTTTATCAAGTTTTCATTCACACCTCCATGTCTTGATGTCGTAGCTTGCCTATGCTGTTTTTTTTTTTCCTCAGTTAGGCCACCGGTTCAAACTTTATCCCCTTTAGCCCTAAAAAATTATATTAGGGCTAAAAAATTATATTAATATTCATCTAAATAGGAGAAGCAGAAATAAGCCTCCGGCTTCAGCTTCTTCCTTTTTCAGTTACAAAATGTGTTAATTTTATGTTTGTTTTTTTAATATGTAGGTGTTTTGTATTTTGTATTTAACTGAAATAAACATTCATTCATTCATTCATCTTGTATAAAAATATAATAAATCAGGAGAATGGATGTTTTTTTTCAACTTTTGCTCAAAGTTTAGACCCTAATGTTAATAAAAGTACATCAAAAGTGTATTTTAGTGCAAACTTCAATGTTCAAACATGATTTTTAATCTTTGTGGGGTGAAATATACGCTATTAAAATCTCCGACACGAGCAATTAATTTATGCATATCATCGTCAATCCAGCTGAAAAAAAAACAGGCGAGGATAAAAAAAATTCTAATTTCTCTTTTAGTTTGTTACAGTTTACTGAGACACAGTAATAGATACAATATTTTAGACAATGGGAATAGATTTTATGAGGTCTCTAAATGTCCACAGACACCAAGAACATCCATATGAACCTTATTATTGTGAAGTAATTCTTCATTTACTTTGGGTATGTCTTTTTAGGCGTTTTTCCCCTGAAAATATGGTCAGGGTTAAACAGGTTAAACATCATGGCATTATCAACTATACAAGAGTTTTCTTTCTATGTAAAGTACTTA
The DNA here is from genome assembly GCF_902148855.1 of Sphaeramia orbicularis. Classification (NCBI taxonomy): domain Eukaryota; kingdom Metazoa; phylum Chordata; class Actinopteri; order Kurtiformes; family Apogonidae; genus Sphaeramia; species Sphaeramia orbicularis. Next base: position 40,274,280 of record NC_043969.1, read on the forward strand.
AGGTACAAAAATGGACCATTTCGAAAGGGTACAGAAATGTCTCTCCAAAAAGTACACCCCCAGCGACAAGCATTTGTACCCTTTTAAGTACAAGCTGGTACCTCTGTTTTTGAGAGTGTCGGTGTGGTGTCAGCAGGTGAAAAGGATAATGAATTGAGGGAGGGGTCTGTAGCAATGCAGGAGTGTAAGAGAAGGCAAGGCAATTTATTTATACAGTCATGGAAAAAATGATTAGACCATCAAAAGTCATTAAAAAAAAATGGTTATGCAATTAAGTACTAACCCCTGTGTGTATCATGTGACTACAATAGACAGAAAAGAAAACATGGAATGCCTAAAAGCAAGGGTCATATCTGATGACCATAAAAAGATGATTAACTTTTTTTTTTTTTTATTATTTAATTCAAGGTTTTATTAGATTTTGTAATGAAGAACTTACATATTTTACATTCACATGCATGTATAACATTTTACAACATTGTTTTTCTATATTTCTTTTCTTTTTGAAATCACGAACTTGGGATTTGTCTGCATTTCAGAACATTTTGACTTGAGTTAAATGAGACTGAACGATATCAAAACCGAATTGTCATCATGTTTTTGTCATCATGTTTTTGTACAGTTAATGGAGAACAGCAATAGATGACTGTCATCAGCATAAATAAATGTTTGATACATTTTCACAGATTATTAATTGAAATGGAAAATAGACATGGACCTAGAATGGATCCCTGAGGCACCCCTTTGGAAACGAGAGGGAAGGAGGGAAAAGGATGACCGAGGAAAATGGAATATAAAAGAAAAAGTTAGAAAACATCAAATCATGATAGTGAAGGTAATGACTTCAAATAACTGTTAGAAAAAGCAATTTTTTTTTCTGAGTCTCCTATAATTAAATACTTTGACAACTAAAAAACACAGTTATTGACTTTTTTTTTTCTTGATAAATTGAATGCCTCAAAAAAATTCACCTAAAAACAAACTGACAAAAAAAGAGACCTTTGCAGATGACTCAACCTTTGAGTTCTTAAAAAAAACAACTAATGTGACATTAAATATCTTTCATTCTATTATCCTCAGGTTTGTCCCATAGTTTGGCCTGAACCAATTAACCAGAAACACCATAAACAATGTACGATAAAGCAAAATTAAGTCTAGATTTACAGTTTAAAGGACGCTGTCATCCACTGTTATATGTTATCAGCTTCTTACCTTTTTCTGAATCAATATATAGTAAATTAGATTATGTACAAACATAAATATCATGCCAAACATCAGGACTATTAAGCTGTAACTCACCTAAAAGAAAGTAAGAAACATTCACTTAAAGTCTGAAAAATCTTTGTGGTAACTGTGTAGTAAAACAGTCCCTGTCAGTTTTTTATTATTATATACGATGTTTTTGGATTCATTTTACTGCTGCAGGGGAGAATTTAAAGCTCAACCCATAAAGGAAACATTTTATCCTGCAGTTTATCATAAACATAATAGGAAGGAAAGGGATAAAACGTTGTCATCCGAAAAAAAAAAATAACGGTTTCAGAGAGATGCAGTGAAGTTAAAACTTACAATCGAGAACAAATAGAGAAGTCTAAAGCTGCACAGAGAGGAAATATTCAATTAATCCACAGCCTCATTGGAGAAGTATTCATGATTTCTCTTTACTTGACAATTCATGGTCATTTTTATATTTGATATTTTAGAAGAACTCTTTCATTCTAATAACCTTTTATCCACTGGCGGTTATGTTCATTCTGCAGTTTGGCAATGATTTAACTGAATCCTTTTCAAAGCTGAATTTATGTAATTATTTCAGTGTATTTCCATCTGCTCTTTTCTTTCTTTTTTTCTTATCTTATTTATCTTATTCTTATTTTATTTGAAAGAACCAGAAAGAAATATATAATATTTAAAGAAGGAATAACGATAAATAACATGGATAGTCATGACAGTAATAAACATAATAGTATTATAGTAAAATGAAGAAGAAGATGATGACAGAAATACTATTATAGTAGTCATACTAGTAATAACTAGTAGAACTAATTTGTTGTATTAATAACAATATTTTATAATAATAAGAGGAAGAAGAAGAGTGGTGATGACAATAACATTGTATTAATCAAAGAAGGAGTACTAATGCTACTAATACTGTGACTACTATGATTACTTTAATAGTAATCGTAATAATAGGACACCGTAAAACATGATCATAGGATTAAAAAAAAAAAAAAACTGTAAGTGAAAATACAATGCAAAGTTGTTTATTTGAAAAGATTTTTGTGTTAATGATTAAATCAGATATAGCTGTAGTTTTTACAGGAAGAGTATGTGAACAAAACCAGATTTGTATGTAGAAATTATGTATTTCTATTGGTTTGAGAAAATAAAACCGTAAACTGAAAATCAATGTGGTGCTGTTTAAATTGCAAGACAATGTTTAAATAACGGCCTATTCTCATATATATATATATATATATATATATATATATTTTTTTTTTATTAAAAGTAAATTTAACATATTTAACCCTTTCATGCATGAATTATGAGAACTTTAGTCAAGATGTTTTTTTCCTGAGTGTTTTTAGAGTGTTCCTTTTCAGGCACGAAAAAAACAATACAATTAATTTTTTTTTAATGAACCTATTTTTTCATGGAGTTCCAAAAATTGTCCAGTCAGCTGGACACCATGTGTTTAATTTTTGAAGCAAAGAACCATGTATTTAAAACGCAAGATCAGAAAGGGATATACTGTGTGAAAACTATGAAATAAAAACACTTTTAATGCAGCTAATCTGATGTTTTCTCACATTTTGTCATATTTCCAATTTTTATAGCAATTTATTTACACTCAAACATGTTACTGCAGATCAGGTTTATCAAGAACAGCAAAGGTTCAGTAATGGTATGAATGTCAGTGTATTATGGGATGGTGCATAAGTGTCCACTGTGCTGGCTGATATGGAACTAAAACAACAAAACCCACGAATATATAAAAGAACAACTGTAGAGTAACTGTCCACTGTGGTGACCACTATGCATGAAAGGGTTAACATGAAATACCACTGATATCTAATGTTAAATCTACATGTTTAAATGTTAAATCTACATGTTACTCCATAAATATGTTTATGGTTTGATGTGTTTTTTACAGTATTGTTCTGATAACCACAGTTGCCAGTTTTTTTCCATAAAACCAACGGGATATTATTTTTTTTTTATTGTGTACTATATTGCATTATATTTTCATCATGTCTTTTAGTCTTTCCTGACTTTAAATCAACTGTAATTGTCATGAAACTAAGTTTTTTAATCAGTATCATTGTCCACAACCAGAAAACAAATAAGCAGTTACAGTTCACGAAAATCATCCAAGTTCTGCTACTTTTAAAACTGCCACTCAAGTTAAAAGGGTTCGACAAACATCGCCTTCACATTGACCGTAAATCACTTCCTGTTTTCCCTGAACATCCTTTGGGTGGTCTGGACAAGAGCCTTCGATGTGGACGATGAGTCACTGACCGGTGACGTCGTCCAACATCTCACATGTCGTCTCCATGTTGTCTTTTCCCAATCTGTTTTTTTTTTTTTTTTTTCAGATTTGTTGCAGAAAGGAGGGTTTATCTTAACACGAAAACAGTGGAGGATTCTTACAGGATGGAGTCGACTTTGATGATTATGTTGGAAAATAACAGTAAAGGCTTAAATAAGGCTTTGGAAGAGTGGTTTATAAATAAATCAGGTGTTGTATTTTTTTTATGTTTTTTGTTGAACTTTTGTGTATGAGATCAAATATGAAGGAAATATCTGTGTTTTGCAGACATGAGTGAATGTGGACTCATTAAAAAGAATATTCTACATAAGGTCAAGTCATAACAAATAATAATAATAATAATTCAGTCAGGTAATGCATATTTTATAAATCTGCATCTGTTCATGATCACAGCAGATCTGAAATGAAACAACCACCATGTGACTGAAATGACTTTCAGTTTTAATTCAAGGGGTTAAACAAAAATACTGCATGGACTATTTAGGAATTACAACCATTTTAAGCATTTTCAGAGGCTCAAAAGTAACTGGATAAACTGAGACTGGTAAAAATATGAGATTTGTGTTTAATTCTTGCATGAAACCTTTTGTCTTCGGGGTTTGTTGCTGATACTGTCAGCTAATGCAGCTCCACAAATCCGAATCAGAGAAGCTTTATTGTCTGTCGTGACAGAAAATCGTCTTAAACGTCGCTCATACAACAAACAAGCACAACACAGAAACACACTGTAAAAAAAAACCTTTAAAAAAACAGTATTATTCCGGCAGCAGGGGTGCCGAAAAAATACTGGAAAATAACGGAAAATAACCATCTCATAAAAATACGGTAATTTTCCATAATTAAAATACAGTTTTTTGCCCTAACTTTACATGAGATTTTGCTTTTTTTTAATTTTTAATGTTTAATAAAGAATATTTACATGTGTTAAAACAATCAAAACACACACAGACAGATAGACAGATAGACAGATAGATAGATAGATAATTTTCAATGAGACTAAGTTGTACAATCCACTGATAAAACTTGTATTTAGACAGTTTATCAGTGCTTATATATGTTATACATTCACAAAAATACATTTATTCAACATTTTTGCTGTGAAACCTCTCATAATTACACAAGATATTTGTCAATTAACAAACAAGTCTTGTTAAACTTAAAGAACTAATGCTTCTTTTACGGTTAATTGTCAGTAATTTTATCTCGTTTCATTAAAATAGAATAGAATAGAATAGAATAGAAGAGAAGAGAAGAGAAGAGAAGAGAAGAGAAGAGAAGAGAAGAGAAGAGAAGAGAAGAGAAGAGAAGAGAAGAGAAGAGAAGAGAAGAGAAGAGAATAGAATGTCTTTATTGTCATTGTACAGGTACAACGAAATTAAAAAGTGCAATCGTCCTAGGTGCCATAAAAAAAGTATAATGTATATAAAAGAGTATAAAAACTAAAATATAAAAAGAAAACCCTGACGGCATAAATATCTAAAAAGCAGCATAAAAAAGAGTGTTACTAGAAGTATAAAAGACACATAAAACATTACATACTCTTATTATTATTATTATTTTTTTTTTTTTTACAGTACTAAACTTTAAATTAACAGTTTAATCTGATAAATAGAAAATAAATATTTGTGAACTTATGATAGATTTGCAAATGTACTTTAACTGTATTTTTCTGTGAAAAAAGACAAAATTTCTTTAAAAAAATGGAAATTTCATGGTTATTCACAGTTACAGTTTTTTCGTGTTATTTTACATTTGACGTGTAAAATCACAGTCTATTTTTGTCATTTCATTGATATTGTCCTGTATCTTAAAAATACAGGAAAAATCTGTCAAATAAACGGTGAAAATTCTGTTAAATTATCGATTTTTTTTTTTTTTTTTTTTTTTTTTTGTTTACAGCGCACACAATACCTAAAAACCTAGTGAGATTAAAGAACACTGAAACATGAATCATTTAAACAGAGTTCAAGTAAAACTCTAAAATATGCAACGTGGTGAAGTGCATGTGCTGGAGATCATTTATGAGCTATTGTTTATTTAAAATGTTTACGGCAGAGGGGATGAAAGCGTTGCGGTAAGTGTTCTTCTTGGATAGAGGGACTTTATAGCAGCGACCTGATGGTAGAAGCTGGCAGGGTTTGTGCAGTGGGTGGGTGGGATCTGCTGAGATAAGACTGTGAATGTACTGATAATTAACTGTGGGTTTTGCCAAAAGACTATATTTAGCTCAATTCTTCATTCAATTAGTCAGAGGTATGTTCCTGATTCGGGCATTTGTGTCTAATATTCCTCCAGATTATCTGTTCATGCGACAACCTCACAGATCTAATTTTCCTCCCCTGAACTTCTTACATGTTTGACATTTAGGAGTTTAAATCAGTGTGTTTATATCCAGTACAGCCTATGAGGAAGACAGCACCAGTGTTGCCAAGCAGCCGTAAACTAGCCCTTTAGGCTAACGAGGCTAACATTTGCTACCACTGGTGCACATCATCAGATAATTACCTTTTTCTAAATCAATATATACAGTCTACTCTTGATATACCGCCAACTTCCGTTCACGGCCAAATTGGCGGTATAGCGAAAATGGCGTTACAACGGGTTGCGTCCATAATGTGCATGTCTTTACTATATGATGTCTATGCTGCCTCCGTTAACCCGTTCTAATTGCGTTTCTAAATAAATCTTGATTCTGTTATGTTGTAAGGGATCATTTAAAGTGGGGAAACATTTTAAGCATTATTATACCGTGTCGGGAAATGACACCCCATCATCTTGAGGCTTTGGCTTAATCCCACGTCCTCTTCCCGACATCCTGACCTACTGAGTGTTCTGCGATAAATGAACAGTGGCCGTTCCGTAGACATACTTGTAGCTTGTTGCAATCAGCGTCTGGCGCGTTTGTTTCAGTGCATTGTTAAAATTTATGTGTACTCGATGGCAATCACGCTGGCGGTATAACGGTCGGGAAATCAGTGGTATAAGTGTTGTTTGTGCATGGAACTGGGCTGGCGGATGGCGATAGGCGGAAATGGCGGTAGCTAATGGAATAATGCATTGGGGATTTTTGTGCAATGGTTTTGGTCGGCGGTGAGCGAAAATGGCGGTATAATGGCGGGCGGTTTAACGAGAGTAGACTGTAGTAAATTAGAGTGTGAACAAACAGCAGTATCATATTTAATCAATCCGTGTATGATTCATTCATTCGTTTTTCAATTTAAAACCAAAAATGAAAAAACAAAACAACAATTCTTTTTTTTTGATTTTCATTTTCAAAACAAGAATGAAAAACAGATAACGGCTCGTTTTCCATTTCCCGATTTTCTACTCAAATGAAACATGGAAAAAACAGATATCGAGCGTTTCATCCGATTTTGCTATTTTCAATATAGTTCAGTTGTCTGACCCTGTTGAGCCACATTATGTAATAAATTCCCATTATGTAATAAAAGTTCAAAATGTAATAAGAATGTCATGTCATCTTGTAATAAAGCCGCATTATGTAATAAACTGACACATTTCATAATAAACTACCTCAATGTATTATGTAGTAAATTTTTTTGCATTATGTAGTAAGTTATTACAATTTGAGAAATGTATTATACATAATGAACCATGTTATTACATTTTCAAAAAAAATTAAAAATGTGTCAAGTGTATTTTTTTTATAAATTTCTCAAATTGTAATAACTTACTACGTAATGTGAAAAAATTGACTATATAATGCGTTGACGTAGTTTATTACAAAATGCGTCAGTTTATTACATAATGTGGCTTTATTACAAAATGACGTGACATTCTTATTACATTTTGAACTTTTATTACATAATGGGAATTTATTACATAATGAGGCTCAACAGACCCAGAAGTAGTCGTTACTGGGGAAAAAGTAAACACACGGAATCATGGCCGGACTGGAGGAATATTTTGCTATAATTAAGCAGGTGTTTGATACAGAAGCATATACTATTCACACAAAAAAAAATACAATTTGGCTCTTTTTCTGAATGAATGAGATACTGTTTTGTGAAAAAAATTACATTCAGCTCTGTTTTTCTGAATGAACGAGAAAATTATCTTGTTAATTGAGAAAAACAGAGCCGAATTTATTTTTTTGTGTGAATGCAATACGCTTCCGTACATATCAAACAGCTGCTTAATTATAGCCAAATATTCCTCCAGAATCCGTGTATCATTCGTTCATTCGTTTTTCAATTTAAAACCAAAAATCTAAAACCAAAAAAACGACTAGTTTTTTTTAGTTTTCATTTACAAAACCAGCATGAAAAACTGAAAACGGTTTGTTTTTCCATTTCCCAATTTTGTGCTCAAACGAAAAATGGAAAAAACGGATAACGACCGTTTCATCCGATTTTGCTTTTTTCAATATAGTTAAGTTGTCTGACCCAGAAGTAGTCGTTACTAGGGAAAAAATAAACAAACGGAATCATGGCCGGACTGGAGGAATATTTTGCTATAATTAAGCAGCTGTTTGACACGTACGGAAGCGTATTGCATTCACAGAAAAAAAATAATTTGGCTCTTTTTTTCTGAATTAATTAATTCAGAAAAATTAATTAATTAATTATTAAATTATTATTATTAAATTAAATTATTAATTTTCTGAATTAATTAATAAAAATTAATTAATTCAGAAAAACAGAGCCAAATTTAATTTTTTTCAGAAAACAGTATCTCGTTAATTCGGAAAATTCCGTTTGTTTATTTTTTCCCTAGTAATGACTACTTCCGGGTCAGACAACTGAACTATATTGAAAATAGCAAAATCGGGTAAAATGGTCGTTATCTGTTATTTCCATTTTTCATTTGAGCATAAAATTGGGAAATGGAAAAACAAACCGTTATCCATTTTTCATTGTGGTTTTGAAAATGAAAAACAAAAAAAGAGTGGTCTTTTTGTTTTTTTGATTTTTGGTTTTAAATTGAAAAACGAATGAATGAATGATACATGGATTCTCCAGTCCGGCCATGATTCCATTTGTTTAGTTTTTCCCTAGTAACGACTACTTCTGGGTCAGACACCCTAACTATATTGAAAACAGCAAAATCGAATGAAACGGTCGTTATCCGTTTTTTCCATTTTTCATTTGAGCACAAAATCGGGAGGTGGAAAAATGAACCGTTATCCGTTTTTCATTCTGGTTTTGAAAATGAATTTGATTTTTGGTTTTAAATTGAAAAACTAATGAACGAATGATACACAGATTTTAACCTTTCTTAAGTGATTTATCACCATTTCATATTATATTATCCTCTGTATTTAGCATTTTTTTCAGTGAAAATCTGGTATTTTTCTATATTTAATTCACTGATCATGTAGATGTTCATAAAAGCTCAGGTTATAGTTGATGGTTTTTATATAAAAAACTGAGAAAACTGAAGAAAAACTAACTTTCTCAACAAAATATGTCATTAACTGAACCGTCTCCATCCACTGTCATTGATCCAACTCCATGGGTTTTACTGGTGAATCAATGTTGTAGAAGATGACAGTGTTTCCACGGTAACTATGGAGCCTCTGAACGTCCAAATGTCTGACGATATCTGACGACCATGAAAAGACCATGAAAAGATGAGACTGTATTTTACACCAATTATTTATATTGATATGATTAGTGGTTCAACAGGTAGCCTATTAAATATTTTATATGGGTGCGTCTCTGAAACTGGTTCCTAAAAACAGGACATGGGGGCTAAAAAGTCGAACAAGATGTAGATTAATGTTATGAACAAAGTTCGGAAGCACTTTAATGAGATAAAAGAGAAACTATTTTTCAGATAAAACACATTTTTAGATTATTTTTACACAAAAATCTGCATGTAACATGCTAAAAAGGACACGGAAATTTTGCGCTTTTTTTTTTTTTTTTTTTTTAATATATATCTCTTTATTCTCTCACAGGCACATTTTGGGACTCAAACTAACTATGCAAGGCAGAGTGTTTCACAAAAATGACCACTGTTGCAAAATCACTCGCGATTTATTTGTGTTTAAATGGGCAGGTTCTGCATGTAACACCAGTGGACACGATAGGTTACACACAAAACCTGGAATGAGGCTGAGATTCATGAAAAACCTGCATGTCTGGATAAGAAAAACCACTAGGCTCACCAAATTTAAAGCAGTGTCTTTATTTATAGCGGTATATAAGACCATTTACAGCCATGTTGTTGAGCCGCATTATGTCATAAATTTCCATTATGTAATAAAAGTTCAAAATGTAATAAGAATGTCACGTCATTTTGTAATAAAGCTGCATTATGTAATAAACTGACGCATTTTGTAATAAACTACGTCAACGCATTATGTTGTAAATTTTTGTGCATTATGTAGTAAGTTATTACAATTTGAGAAATTTATTACAAAATGCACTTGACACATTTTTATTTAAAAAAAATGTAATAACATGGTTCATTTTGTAATAACGATCCAAATTAATATAATTTCAGAGCAATTTAGAAGAAATTAGTCACAGGAGCTACAGGTAATGTAATCAGAACTTTAACCACACAGTTTAAAGATTAATTTAGCACATTACATTTTCCTGAAAATAAAAATGTGTCAAGTGCATTTTGTAATACATTTCTCAAATTGTAATAACTTACAACATAATGCGAAAAAATTTACTACATAATGCATTGTTTATTACAAAATGCATCAGTTTATTACATAATGCGGCTTTATTACAAGATGACGTGACATTCTTATTACATTTTGAACTTTTATTACATAATGGGAATTTATTACGAAATGCGGCTCAACACTTGTTTTCAGATCAAATGCACTGACACCTAGGTAGCTTTTCCTGTCCCAAGTTTGATCCTATTTTTGGCTCCAATATTTGATTAAAAATTCATTAATTTTGGGATGGCTCAGAGCAAGAGTATAATTTTTTTTTGCATTTATCGGAGGTCATCATTAGGTACATCCTGGAGGGAAATATGTCTACATTTCTCTTTTATTATTGGGTCTAAAAAGCTGGTAAACTGCCAGATACCAAAATAAACTAAATTTCATAAAAGTGTTCAGATCAATAGATGATTTTGGTCAATGGTGGATGTTTGGGTCTTCATGGGTTAAGAAAAAGTAAATAACATCCATTTAAAGTCTGAAAAATCTTTGTGGTAATTGTGCAGTAAAACAATCCCTGTCTGGGTTTTTTTTGTTATTATGCACAATATAATCATTAACTACCAATCCGACTAATCTCAGATATTTAAATGAACAGTAAACACCTCACCTTCAGTCCTTGTGTGTTGATCGTATCTCCCCGACTGTTACTATCTGCGTCCCCATGCAATCATATGACAGAAGGTCGTGTAAAGTGGTGCAGAGCTCCATCAAGCATGAGAATCAATAGTATCCAGTAGTGTGTGATGTGCCCTTAGTGTCAGCTTTAGTACTGTGTGCATGTTTGAGATTAGAGATAATGTTACAATCATATCACACTGTAACACTGAATAAGTTGAGTTTACTTAAAAAATTTGAGTAAACCGGTTACCTTAAAAAATTTACGTAATGAGTAATGACAACTTGAGTGTATTAAACTTAAATGCTTGATTTGAATGGAATTACTATTTTAACCCTTTCATGCACAAATTATGAGAACCTTAATCAAAATTTTTTCCTGAGTGTTTTTATTCCTCTTTTGGCATGAAAAAAAAACAATGCGATTGAAATTTTTCTTCTGAAAAATAAAAAATAAATAAATAAATAAAATAAAAATAATTTAAAAAATTTAAAAAATACGTTAAAAAAATAATAATGGGAAAAAAAAAAAATCTTATGAACCTATTTTCATGACGTTGCAAAAAATGTCCATTCAGCTGGACACCACACATTTAATTTTTGACGCACAGAAACATGTATTTACTGATAAACTGTGTGAAAACTATGGGGAGGGCTTGTGATTCTGGGGGTTTATCCTCAGGAGAGATCTACATAATGTTACCAATTCATGTCAGAAAAGATGTGTAGTGCCTTCAAACTTTAATAAAGATATGTGTAAAAAAAAAAAAAAAAAAAACACAAAAAAAAAAAACCACAAAAAGAACAACAAAACCCATGAATATACATGAGAACAGCTGTAGAATAGCTGTCCACTGTAGTGACCAGTATGCATGAAAGGGTTAAGTACAACACACTAAATGCCAGGTTAATTTAACTTAACATTTGTTGTAATGTCAGTTGCTTTGTATAATCATTAACTTAATATCATCAGTTCATTTTACCCAATTCCAAGCTGGTTCAAATAAAAAATCTTTGGCATTATAAATTGCTTTGTATAATTATTAAATCTAATGTACTGTAATGTGGATGGAAGTTAGGCAGGAAGTTAGCTCAATGTAATTTGCCAGGACAGGAAGTGCTTTTATTTTGGCAAGGTATAAAGATTTACACTGAACAAGCACAATATTAGTTGAACAGTAAATACATTGTTCTTCCTATGGCTCTCATTTATGGTGCAGCTCTACAAAAATACAAAAACAAACACAAAAAGGCCAATAAACACTGACATACACACATTCAGTCCAAATTAACACTAACACCACAACCCCGCTGAACCCCTGCACAGAAAAAGAACACATTTACAACAACACGCCCAATACCCACAATGCAATGCGGAGATAAAAAGGTGTGGTCATGACTAAAACTTAGTGATTTAAATCCATTCAGCTTGAACTTTTTTGTACTTTCGACTATGTCTACAAATTAGTAGAATATACTGAACATTTTATAATAATGTAATAAAACTTAAATCATTTAAGTACATTGTAATTAAAGCATTTTCGTAAATACAAAGTCTGGGCTTAGAGAGCGGATCTAGAGTTGAGCTGGATGTAAGATATGGAGGATGGGTGAGAGAGACAGTTGTAAAAATGTGTGTATTAATTACACTTTATGAACTGCCAATTATGCCTAATGTCACTAATTTGTATCATAGTTATTGTAGGTGCTATATTCAAAGTAAAAACCTCCATTTTATTTAGGATCTGCATCAAACAACAACACAAACTAGAAGAGCACTCAGCCCCCCCCCCCCCCCCCCCCCCCCCCCCCCTTGTGTCAATATCAACATTTCCTGAAAATTTAATTAAAATCCTTCCTTAACTTTTTGAGTTATATTGCTAACAGACAAACAAACAAACAGACAAACAAACCCCGATGAAAACATAACCTCCGCAGTTCCTTGGTGGAGGTAATTATTTTACTGACAACAGATGGAACAGACAGTCCTACACATCTAAATCCTAATAGGAGGTAGATGACAAAGTACACCCGAGCCCTGTTGGGATGAATAAACCATAACCCCATGAAACCTAATCCCAAAATAAACCAAGTCTCAACCAAATGTCCTAAAAAAAAAAACCCAACTTCTTCCAAAATAATTTCCAAAATGTGATAAATTCATGGGGCTCAGCATTTGTATGTCTAGGAGACAGGTTAGAAGTTGTGAAAATTTTGTTTAAGATCAGCTGTAATAATAATAATAGAGCAATAGAGCCTGGGAGTTGGATGTTGAAAGTATGCAAAGTTTCACGCCAGCATTAGTTACGTTAGTTATGGACCGCAACCCCACATATATTATTGCTACCCCCCTGCTCTGCCAAAAAAAAAAAAAAAAAAAACTCTGTTTTTTGACAAATCACACCCTACTAACACTAAACATTCATGTCATGTAGGGGGCCACAAAATATCATTGGCTAAAATGAATTTGTTTTTGAAATCTAAAATTCATTTGTTTTTGATCATGTAATAGTTTGCTATACTATGTTGCAAATAAATGTTAATTTTAGATGACATTTAGTGTATATAATGTATATTTTTATGGACGGAGGCAGAGAAGCCAGGTGTAGATTACTGCACAAAGTGAGAATTTTATTTTATTTTATTTTATTTTTATTGACATGTATAGTCAGTCCAGCTTGGATTTACAAGGCTACAGTTTCTTAACATCTTCTACAGCTTTTTTCCACTTCTCCAATGTTCTAAGCTTAGCATTATTATTACGGGCGGATAACCACTCCAGATAGATTACCTCGAGAAGGGCTTGTAGCCAGTGTTTTATTGATAACTGGTGGGTTGAGAGACACCTCCAAACTATAATTACCTCCGCCAAGGAACTGTGGCGGTTAGGTTTACATTGGGGTTTGTCTGTTTGTTTGTTCGTCTGTTTGTCTGTCTGTTAGCAAGAGAACTCAAAAAGTTACGGACAGATTTGAATGACATTTTCAGAAAATGTTGATACTGGCACAAGGAACAAATAATTAAATTTTGCGGGTGATCAGGGAATGGTACAGATTTTTTGTTTGTCTGTCTGTTAGCAAGATAACTCAAAAAGTTATGGAAGGATTTTAATGACATTTTCAGGAAATATTGATACTGGCACAAATATAAACTAGAAAAGCACTCGTAGAGCGCAACCCCCCCCCCACCCCCACCCCCAATCAGCACTAAAATGTAATCATTTGTTCCTTGTGCTAGTATCAACATTTCCTGAAAGTTTCATGAAAATCCATTGGTAACTTTTTGAGTTATCTTGCTAACAGACGGACGAACAAACAAAAAGTCCGCCCCCCCTCCCCGATCACCACCAAAATTTAATCATTTTTTCCTTGTGCCAGTTTAAACATTTCCTGAAAATTTAATCAAAATCCGTCCGTAACCTTTTAAGTTATCTTGCTAACAGACAAACAAACAAACAAATAAACAGATAAACCCCGATGAAAACATAACCTCCACCGTTACACTTGGCGGAGGTAAAAATAACCAATAATGAAGGTGGTGTGGACAGAATTTGCTTAAAAAACAGAGGAAAAAAATATCTGTTTAGACAAATACCTGCATTAGTGTGAACAGTGTCGTGGAAATGTATCGTTCAACTGATAACCCACACAAAGAAAAAGGGAGAAAGTTAGAGTTAAAATAATAAATGCATTTATTGAGAAATCAATCACAGAAAAAAGCTCTGTAAGCGAAGTCTGATTAACCATGAAAATATTAAAGATTACAGGGTGGGGAAGCAAAATTTACAATGAACATTTAGTTGTTTTTTCTCAGCAGGCACTACGTCAGTTGTTTTGAAACCAAACATATATTGATGTCATAATCATACCTAACACTATTATCCATACCTTTTCACAAACTTTTGCCCATATGAGTAATCAGGAAAGCAAACGTCAAAGAGTGTGTGATTTGCTGAATGCGCTCGTCACACCAAAGGAGATTTCAAAAATAGTTGGAGTGTCCATAAAGACTGTTTATAATGGAAAGAAGAGAATGACTATGAGCAAAACTATTAGGAGAAAGTCTGGAAGATACTATTAAAGAAGAATGGGAGAAGTTGTCACCCGAATATTTGAGGAACACTTGCGCAAGTTTCAGGAAGCGTGTGAAGGCAGTTATTGAGAAAGAAGGAGGACACATAGAATAAAAACATTTTCTATTATGTCCATTTTCTTGTGGCAAATAAATTCTCATGACTTTCAATAAACTAATTGGTCATACACTGTCTTTCAATCCCTGCCTCAAAATATTGTAAATTTTGCTTCCCCACCCTGTATATAGACCAAAAATCCAACCCCCCCAATGGTGACACCCAAATGACAACACCATATGTAAATCATACCCCTCCATACCAGTCCTTCCGGTTCCGGGGGGGAAGAATGGCCTCTTCCCCCTTACCTTGTTTAAATAATATCTAGCATGCAGGCACCATCACATATCCAGACATTTAGGTGTTTGGGTTTTAACTCAAGGTAAGAACTCCATTCCCGAGTCGGGGGTGTTACAGAGTGGTAAACATCACACATAACAATGACTCAGCATGTACTTAACAGTATAACATATTAAAAGAGTATAAAATATAAAGAGTATAAAATATACAAAGTAAATTTTTCCACCACAACAGGATGTAAAAATAGAAACACAACCTGAGGGTCCACCGCAATGACAACAGGATTCTGATTTTCATGTGACTATACACAAGAAAAAAAACACATTATTTCTGCATGAACATCCACTTAAATCCTTTCAAATCTTACCCTGAACCTTGAAGTAATATATGCCTGCGTACAACTACGTAGATGTGGCTTCAGGCAGATTACCGTACTGTACTTTTATATGAAACTGAAAAAAAAAAAAAAAAAAAAAAAAAAAAAGAAGTGCAACTGCAGCTATTTCAGTTCCACATACACACATTCCGTCGTCTTTCTGCGATTTCTCAGCCTGTATTTGCTGAACACATTTGGAGGATTTCATTTCAAACATTTGCTTTAGCCTTGTGTGAAGCAGATTGCGCCTACACGTCCTGTAGTGCAGCGTTCAATCTGCTGGCGTGTTACGGACCGTGGAAGTGTTGTGCTTGTGCGTATAAAAGCTGATACACTGGTACATGACCTCAGTGGGATTACTCGCAGCGATACCCAAATAAGGCAAGAGCTCCCTGTTTGTCCATCTGACGTTCTCAGACGTGAAGTGCAGAGACTGGAAGGGTCAGACGGCCCGCAGATCGCTCGGGTTTCTCGGAACTGTGGAAAGTTGCTCAGGCGCTCGTGATGTGCGCTCTTATCTGGCCCTCGTCAGGCTTAATGCTGAGCGGGGGAGGGGCTGTAGAACGGGAGGGGAGAGCCATTAGGAGGAAGTGGTCGGAGGAAATAAGAGGTAGTGGGAGTGACGGGGGCCGTGGCTTTTAAGAAACCATTTTATATAAACACAGAGCGTTGGAATAACATGATAGATAAGGGGGTGGGGGGGGTGAGAGGACGGGAAAATGTGCTATTTCATTAAGGCCGAGGCGTGAAGTGACAATGGTTATTTTAGCCCAACTACCGATGACTGATGCTTCGCTCACAAGCACATGATGACATCGATGAAGCGTTGGGAAATAAATACTGTTCCGGACCAGCAGCTCTCAAGTCATGTACAAAAAAATAAATAAATAAAAATATGACTTTGGAGCTCAGGGTGTCAAACATGTGGTCCGCGGGCCAAAAATGGGCCGCCGAAGGGTCCAAACCGGCCCGTGGGATGAATTTGCAGTGTTGTGCAGGTTACTCCCAAATTGTAATCCATTAACAGATTACTTATTACCATAAGTTAAATGTATTTCCTTACTTTATGACTGTTTCAGAATTGTAATGTGTATCCTGTATTACTTTTGAGTTACATACAGACTCTTGTCATAAATGGCACGTGATGTTCCAATCCCAGCAGTAACTTTTTTTAAAATTTTAATTCTTTGATTAGTAACTACGTTTTTATTATATTTTTCCCAGTAGCATGTCGTTACTCCCTGCTGTGCTCTTCTGCTTCTGTTTGGATCCTAAAAATCATCTGTCATTGGATATAATATTGATACAGAAATATTAATTTGTGCAGCTTTAATAAGGTCTAATGACCACTTGATGTAATTGTCACATTACCAGTGTTGTGAAAGTTACTTCCAAACTGTAATCCATTACAGATTACTTGTTACTGTTATTTAAAAGTCATTCCTTACCTTACAATATTATTGTTTCAGAATTGTAATACATTACATGATTACTGTATTACTTTTTAGTTACACACAGACTCTTGTCATAACCCCCCCCCCCCCCACCAAATATAAGTGATAGCAGAGTCTTGGGATGCATAAATTTACACCCTGAAGTACACGGTCTATGATGTTTGAATCCCAGCAGGAACTTCTTTTTTTTAAATGTTTAATTCTTTGATTAGTAACTACGTTTTTATTATATTTTTCCCAGCTGCATGTCGTTACTCTCTGCTGTGCTCTTCTGCTTCTGTTTGGATCCTAAACCACCTGTCATTGGATATAATATTGATATAGAAATATTAATTTGTGCAGCTTTAATAAGGTCTAATGAACACTTGATGTAATTGTCACATTACCAGTGTTGTGAAAGTTACTTCCAAACTGTAATCCATTACACATTACTTGTTACTGTTATTTAAAAGTCATTCCTTACCTTACAATATTATTGACCCCCCCCCCAAATATAAGTGATAGCAGAGCCTTGGGATGCATAAATTTACACCCTGAAGTCCACGGTCTATGATGTTTGAATCCCAGCAGGAACTTCTTTTTTTTTTTTTTTTTAAGTTTAACTCCTTGATTAGTAACTACGTTTTTATATTTTTCCCAGTTGCATGTCATTACTCCCTGCTGTGCTCTTCTACTTCTGTTTGGATTCTAAAAACCATCTGCTGTTGGATATAATATTGATATAGAAATATTAATTTGTGCAGCTTTAATAAGGTCTAATGAACACTTGATGTAATTGTCACATTACCAGTGTTGTGAAAGTTGCTTCCAAACTGTAATCCATTACAGATTACTTGTTACTGTTATTTGAAAGTATTTCCTTACTTATATCACTGTTTCAAAATTGTAATGAGTATCCTGTATTACTTTTGAGTTACATACAGACTCTTGTCATAAATGGCACGTGATGTTCCAATCCCAGCAGGAACTTTTTTTTTTTTTAATCTTAATTCTTTGATTAGTAACTACATTTTTATTATATTTTTCCCAGTTGCATGTCATTACTCCCTGCTGTGCTCTTCTACTTCTGTTTGGATTCTAAAAACCATCCGTTGTTGGATATAATATTGATATAGAAATATTAATTTGTGCAGCTTTAATAAGGTCTAATGAACACTTGATGTAATTGTCACATTACCAGTTTTGTGAAAGTTGCTTCCAAACTGTAATCCATTACAGATTACTTGTTACTGTTATTTGAAAGTATTTCCTTACTTTATATCACTGTTTCAAAATTGTAATGAGTATCCTGTATTACTTTTGAGTTACATACAGACTCTTGTCATAAATGGCACGTGATGTTCCAATCCCAGCAGGAACTTTTTTTTTTTAATCTTAATTCTTTGATTAGTAACTACATTTTTATTATATTTTTCCCAGTTGCATGTCATTACTCCCTGCTGTGCTCTTCTACTTCTGTTTGGATTCTAAAAACCATCTGTTGTTGGATATAATATTGATATAGAAATAGAAATAGAAATATGTGCAGCTTTAATAAGGTCTAATGAACACTTGATGCAACTGTTGTCACATTACCAGTGTTGTAGTGGTTACTTCCAAACTGTAACCCATTACAGGTTACTTGTTCGTGTTATTTAAAAGTAATTCTTTACTTTACAATATTAAATTAAAGAATTGTAATGCATTACATGACTCCTCTGTTACTGTTGAGTTCCATACAGACTCTTGTCATAACCCCCCCCCAGTATACGAGATAGCAGAGCCTTAGGATGTATAAATTTGCGCCCCGAAGTACATGTGGACGATAGCTCAGTAAGTAATGCTACGGTCTATGATGTTTGAATCCCAGCATGAATGCTTGCATTTTTTTTTAACGTTTTACATGTTCAAACAGGGGAATGGCTGAGGACGCCAGTAGATAAATCCACAATCGATATAGAATTCTAACTAGTCATAGAAACGTTAGCTTACCATGTCATTGCTGATCACAGGGCTCATGCTAACTAGCTAGCATGCTAACTAGCATCTGTAAAGCAGGGTTAGGGTTAGTAATGAACATACGTCCATGTGGACAATGGACTGTCTTCTGTCGTCTTCACCCACTGGCTGAACACCAACAGAAAATTTGAACTTTACAGACACATTTTTGATTCCTGAAGGTTTCACTGTTGTTGTTGTTGTTGTTGTTGGGTTTTTTTTTTCATTAGGGCAATTAAATTATGGGTGAAAAGTGTGTTGTAACGCAAGCGCTGTTGAACATGTACTGAGTAAAATATTACTGAAAATTGATTAGTAATGCCTTATACTACTGCGTTACAGCAAAAAGTAATCTGTTACTATAATGCATTACTTTTATAACATGTCATGGCCAACCCTGAATTTGTGAAATGCAAAAAATTACACTGAAGATTTTAACAACGGTTCAGGTTCCACATACAAACCAATTGAATCTCAATAAAATAATAGTGTAATAACCTATAAACGATTAATAAATGACAATTTTTTTCTCTGTTTTAGTGTAAAAAAAAAAAAAAAAAAAAAAAAAGCAAAATTACATAAAAAATGTTTACAGTTACAAAGTATCCTTTCACAAAAACAGTGAATGATCTAAACAAACTTGAAAAACCTGACAAAACTTCAGAAAAATAAGTGCAATTTTGACAATATTTGCCTGTTACTAAATGTTTTGTGCCTTTGTTGATCTGTAAGTTGTAAAACACATGTATAAATGCTAATCTGAGGCATTTTATTGTTAAAATTGAACTTCTTTTTCTTAAGAAATATCAGCTTGTTTCTTTTGAGGATAATTTGTAGATATAAATATTTTCATTACGTGATTTGGCTTTTGTCAGGACAGTTTCCAGTTCACATCATTTATACATTATTATTATTATTATTATTATTATTTTATCATTCTAGTTGAGATCCTCCTATTGTGCTGAATGAGGCTCCTGTTGTATGTGCAGAGTCCTTCACTGTGGGGTTCACTATGTAAAGATGTGCAAATGATCCACAGAGTCACAGAGAGCACAGGACTCTGAAACTCAGTGGGAGATTTGTGTGAAGGTTCGACTTCTACCGCCTTTGCTCATGTGTGATCTCACCGAGGGAATGACCACAAACAAGCAGCTGTACTTTCATTTTCTGCCTTTGCTTTGGCCAGGAATAAAAGCATGGCTTGTAGCAACAAACCCACACTGTTCTCTGTAGTCAGCGTCTGCTTCAGCAACATATTCACTGTGGAACCGGGATGCCTCTGAGCAAAATACTTCGGAATCCGCCCTGATATCAATCCACTACATGGAGCAGGTTTTCATTACATGTATGACTGCAGTAAAGTGATCTCAGAGTGTAATATAGTGTATAACATACTGCCTATTTACAGTAATCAGATTACAGTTTAACCCATAAAGACCCAAACATCCACCGGCGACCAAAATCATTTACTGATATAAAAAGTTGAATACCTGTTGATCCACTAATCCTATCAAAACATGTAAATAATTAGTGTAAAATGCAGTTTTTCCATATATTCATGGCCATCAGATATGATCCATTTGGATGTTCAGAGGCTCCGTAGTTACCATGGAAACCGTCATCTTCTACAACATTAATTCACCATCAATTCACCAATGACAGTGGATGGAGACACCGGGTTTATGTTCAGTTATTGATATATTTTACGGAAGAAGTCACTTTTTCTTTAATTTTCTCCGTTTTTGATATCATAATCCTCAATTTTAATTTGAGCTTTAATGAAAATTTACATGATCAGTGAATTACTGTAAATATAGGAAAATACCTCATTTTCACTGAAAAATGCAAAATGCAGAGGGTAATATTATCCCTTTCATGCATGAATTAGGAGAACCTTTATTAAGATTTTTTTCCTGAGTGTTTTTATTCCTCTTTAGGCATGAGAAAAACAAAGCAATTGAAAATTTTCTTCAGAACCTTTTTTTTTTTTTTTTTTCTGAGTTCCACTCAGCTGGACACCTTGTGTTTAATTTTTGAAGCAAAGAAGTATATATTTACTGACATACTGTGTGAAAACTATGAAATAAAAACATTTTTAATGCTGCTAATCTGATGTTTTCTCACATTTTAACATACTCTAATACTAGTCAGTACTCACTTCATGGAGATAATATGCAAAAAAAAACCTTTTTGTTTTAAAAATAACTGTTAATTGCAGTCTAGTAACAATAACAAGCAACTGATTTACAGTGAAACATGTTAGTGCAGATCAGGTTTATCAAGAACAGCAAAGTTACAGTAACGGTATGAATTGCAGTGTATTATGGGGTGGTGCATAAGCATCTGCTGTTTTGGCTGATATGGAACTAAAACAACAAAACCCATGAATAAACAAGAGAACAGCTGCAGAATAACTGTTTACTGTAGTGGCCACTATGTATGAAAGGGTTATAATAAATGTTGATAAATCACTTAAAAATGGTTAAAAATAGAGAAAAACTGCAGCTTCACAGATGTTTGCACAGTTAACCCTTTATCAGGCAACTGACTATTTTTGGTCATTTCCACAAACTTTCAACATGGGGCTGATCCCATGCCTCAGTGAGGTCCAGAAGCATGCTTTGTTTTTTTTTTTTGTTTTTTTTTTAATAAAACTATCCAGTGATTCAGAGAGATTTTATAGAAGTTTTGAAGCTGTAAATAGTGAATATAAGTGATTTTTGTCAGTTTATGACCTTATAACAGTTGTTTCACTGCATGTGTTTACTTTTTAGCAAGTGCTGCTCAGATGTTTTATGGCAAGAGGAGGGAGACTGTTGTCATGCCAACCGACGAAGAGGTAGATGACGACATCCAATAACACACTAAGGTTGAAAATTTTAATTTTAGAGGATTTCAACGAGTGCCCTATAAAGAGTTAAGAAAAATGCAGCATTGTTCTTAGTGCATCAGCTAGTGTCAAAATATTGTAATAATATGGTCAAAAATTGATGCAAAAGTGCAGTTTTTGGTCACATAGCAACAACAAAATAGTGTCAACCATTGGCCTTTTCCTACGGGAACTGAGGAAAAGGTGTTTGCGTAGTTGTGACTCAAGTGTATTTATAAAATCGTGCATCATGATCCTACGTCAAAGGGCCATCAGGTGATCTATTAGCTTGGCTGACTGAGTCCAGCTCATTTGTAGCTGCTTTAATGTAGAAATTCGACATATTATTAAAAATACTCCTATGTTGTTTTTTAATATCATACACGCCAGCTAACACCTTTATTTATATCCCTATGAGTCTGATTAATTAGCATAGAGCTGCTTCTTTAAGCCGTGTGTTACGCTTAACTTTTAATTAATGATTTGCATGTAGGAGACAAAAAGGAGGCAGAGAAGGAGAAGCAAGTGTCAAAAGACATGACACATCCCCCCACTGTTCAGCTGCTAATTGCATGCGTAGGTGGTCTCTTACCTTGGCAGCGCCAATTTGCTCCTTTCGAAATTTTTCCAAGGGTGTAATCAAAACATCATCTGCATTCTGGATCTGAAATCGAACAAAATGAAAGAGGAAAGAATTATGTCAGACCGGCCAACGTGATCTAAGTTTCTGAAGAATCCAAATATGACTGGGAAAACTGCGACAGAGTGGGCGACAACATGGGAAATTGATGCGCGGTGGATAAACTCCAGCCCACATCAAATACACCGACTCCAAACACAAGCAGAGGATGGAGAAATCACATTCATTAATACCTGTTAAAGCGGTGACAAACAACAATTCATTACTGCGAGGCACCTACAATGAGTACAGCACAGATAAGAGACGGAGAACGACACAATAGGTCAGTTAGATACAAGGACAGTCAGGTGTTTTATAGAAGCTGTGAAGTGGTGGCGTTGTCAAACCATGCTTAAAATATATATATATATATATATATATATATATATATATGGCTGCTTCTAAACTTTTTCAGATAAAACACATTTTTTATATTATTTTTATTTTATTTTATTTTAAAAATCTGTATGTAACATGGCAGAAAGGACACGAAAATTATGTGCTACTGTTTTTTTTGTTTTTTTTTTTCTTCCCAAATATCTTTTTATTCTCTCACAGGTACATTTTAAGAATCGAACTAATTATGCAAGGCAGAGTGTTTCACAAAAATGACCGCTGTTGCAAAATCACTAGCAATTTATTTGTTTAATTCTTCCACTATGATCTGTAAATTATAATGCACATGTGGAAATGATAAACTGAAGCAGAATATTGTTAAAATTGAATTTTTTTTAAAAACAAATTTCAATTTGTTTATGTTAGTCACATTGTTTTAAAGTACAGTTGTAGATGAGAACATTTTCATAATCTAATTTCTTTTTTCCCTGTAAAATATCATGGATAGTTGACATTACCCCGCACCCTGACGAAGAGGCGAGGGGCATTGTTTTTAGTTCAGTTTGTTTGCTTGTTTGTTAACACACTAGCTGCAAAACTATTGGTTGAATTCATACCAAATTGGGTTTATAGATTGCCAGTGACCCAGAATAGATCTGATTAAATTTTGGGAAAAGCAGGTCAAAGTTAAATTTTTTAATGAAATTTTAACATCATCCCATTTTCTTATAATGGGTGAAATTTCACATTTCTATAAAAACATACATTTTGTTTCAGTTTACTTCAAACTTGGCACATATATAGAGACTGACATCAGCACACGCATAGACATGATGACATCAGCCAAAATAAGATACAATAGAGGGTATGCACATACGTCACTCCCCCCCCCCCCCCCCAGGCCACGCCCCTCTAAATCAGACTGAGTGGCAAAAACCAACCTGTTTAACATGACGGAGTATAGCAGTAAACACAGTGAGACCAGGAAAATGTGAAATATGAAATTAAATTAAGGACAATTGGACTGGACATGGATCTGTATGAGCTACCAAAGAACAAGTGGTCCACGAACACTGACACGTGGACAGAAATCGCGTATCCTGACATCCAGGGTGGAGGGGATCATTGCTATTTTTACCTGAAACAAATATTCATGGTTTCATCATCACTGACAACCAGGGTCCAAAACTAGGGCCCAGAACCAGCTGATCCAAAGTGCATTTACAGTAGACCGTGGACTGACCCCAGGGAATATATGCATGATCTACTAATACTGAGGAGATTTACTGAGTCTAGTTCAGATCAAGTACTTTACACAACACACATACTACTGCTGTGGACCAGCAGGGCACCACTGGATTCTGGGAAATTAGGAGATTTTTCCACCTGTTTTTAAATTACGACATTCTTCTTGTAATATTATGGCTTTATTGTCAGAATATGACGAGTTTAATCTCATAAACTAATGAATTTTTTTTTTTATAACTATGACTTTATTCTTATAATATTCTGATTCTTTTTGTATTCGACTTTATCATCATAAAATTACGGGTTTTATATCGATATTTTATGACTTTAAACTCGTAGTGACAAGTGTTTTTATTTTCTTATGTGGCTTTAATACTCCGTCGTAGCTTTATTCTCCAGTTCCCCCGTATTTGAAAAACTGGGTTAGCCTCAGTTTCAGTTAGTTTACTAATCATGTAGGAGCACAAGGTTCAGAATCACAAAATGAAGACAAAAACCATGAAAGATCTGATCATGAAACCAAGAGCTTTACTAAGAAGTAACGTTAGCTAAACAATATGTCATTTAAGGTCTGATTTTACCCAAAAATACAGCATAAATTAATGTTAGCTGACACCAAACAGGATCCACAGATCTAGGTTTGGTTTCCTGGATTTGTGGATCCATCTACGTCTCTTTTCTTTGTCTTTCAGTGTCTGTAAAACAATAGCTCCGACTGCTTTTCAAACCTGTTCATACAGTCAATCGCACAACAGCTTTTCCTCATTTTTTTATTAAATATTGTTCTTTAGTTTAGACAGTACTGAAGCCAACGCTGCTACTCTACTCCTTCTTTCTGCCACTCAGTGGACGTAACCGCGGTGACTTCCGCTAGCGGCGATATCACGTGCATACCCTCTATACATGAGAGGGGCGGGGTTTGTTGTGCCTGCCACCACTTGTTTATATATTACACTGGTCAACAACAAATTTATTGTTTCAGTTTTTTGAGCTGATTTAGGATAATTTTGGTGTGCTGAATCCAAAAATCACATTCATTTTGCTCAATCAGGTCAACTTTCTGAACTATGCTACATATTGGCTTTTTAACATTTTTGCTTACATTTATGGGCATTTTCACATCATATGATACAAAATTCATTCATATTTCTTGCAATAAACGAATTCTGAAGATTTTACTTTTGCCAATTTATGATAAATGTTTTTTTTTTAATATTACAGGTGAATGAAATGGCTTCGACTAGAAGATCTTGCAAAAAATAAGCCTGACGTATTCTGCTACATCTGCGGTGAATACACCATTGTACCTAACAGGAATCAAGTCACAAGTTTCATAAAGTGTGTTTACCAATCTTATTTTGGTATTAATTATTATATTTTGAGAGAAGATCAAATTTTTCAAAATCAAATTAGCAAAAAAACCTGACCTGATTGAGAAAAACAGATGTCATTTTTGGATTTAGCGGTGCAAAATGGTCCTAATTCAGTTGAAAAAACCTAGACAACTTGCAAAAAACATTTTTTTGTAACCCAGTGTTATTATGTTATTATTTTACCGGTCTGGTCCACTTCAGATCAAATTCACCTGAATGTGGCCCCTGAACTAAAATGAGTTTGACACAGCTGATTTAGATTGTCTGGTTGCCGTGGCACCGTCACATATCGGTGACCTCCCCTGCGTCACGACCGGAGTAAAAAGGTCCAAACACATAAGGTTGAGATGCATCTCACCAATTACAATCCACACTCAGTCTTTACGTGGGTGAGTGGGCGGGTGGGTAGATGTGTGTGTTTGGTGAAGGCGCCATTAAGCTTGAATTTCCACTCGACGGCTTTTCCATCCGCCGAGATCAGATGACATCAGAGTCTCCGGGAGTCACAAATGACACGGCTCTCAGGTTGATTTAAGGTGTTATTCTGTGTGGTGAGTGTGTGATAAACTAAGGCCCAGGCTCCATAATACATCTATGATACCAGCGCTAATTTAGAGGTGTCGGCTCAGATGGAATATCAGTTTCCCCAGATACAGTCTTCTCCACACACAGTCTCAGGACACAGTTTTTGTTTTCAACCATTAATCACGCCGCGTTTTCATTGTCCCAAAATAACCCTGTCAGCTCCGTCAGCCAACCAGAACCAGCCACTTCAAAAGACCGTCGCCGTCTCTTCTGGCTCGCAACGCTTCCTTTTCCCTTTTATATGCGATGCAAAAGCTTGTAGCATAAATGTGCTGCTCTGTAATAATTTAATTTAATTAAACCCCGGGTCTTTCAACTGCACACATGAATTTCACACTTGAAGTTCTAATCTTATTTTAGGTTATGGTGTTATATTCAAGAATCCAACATGTGCTCTAACTACCACTGTTTGGAGACTGATGCAACAGTAAGAGTATTTAGTGACAGTAATGTTCTTCCAATCAATAGATTATTTAACAGGATTATCTTTTAAGTCTGCATTATTCTATAAAATACCAAATGTGTAACTGATTTCCCATAAGCCCCTGGTTTAAAACAAAGAAACACGCACACAGTGAAGCCTAAGTTGTTTGATTGAATATAAAATTTCTGTTTTTTTTTACACATTTGACACTTTAGAAAAACAGCTTTTCTTCTGTTTTATTCCATAGAAACAAAGTGCACGTCAAAAACCAAGTGAAAACAAAAACTTCTACTATAGATATGAATAAATTTCATGAATTTTATTGTATAAACTTTGATTTTTGGGAAATTTCATTACCAAGAACTGTATCTGTGTCTGTTTATATGTATATGGTCATTTCTAACTGCAAAGACTGATTATTATTGGCTAATAATCAAAAGATTGTTGATTATTAACCAATATTATCATGAAAAACATCTGTAACTGATTTCCCATAAGCCCCTGGTTTAAAACAAAGAAACAAGCACACAGTGAAGCCTAAATTGTTTGACTGAATATAAAATTTCTATATATTTTTTTTTTTTTTATTCATTTCACACTTGAAGTTCTAATCTTATTTTAGGTTATGGTGTTATATTCAAGAATCCAACATGTGCTCTAACTACCACTGTTTGGAGACTGATGCAACAGTAAGAGTATTTAGTGACAGTAATGTTCTTCCAATCAATAGATTATTTAACAGGATTATCTTTTAAGTCTGCATTATTCTATAAAACACCAAATGTGTAACTGATTTCCCATAAGCCCCTGGTTTAAAACAAAGAAACATGCACACAGTGAAGCCTGAGTTGTTTGACTGAATGTAAAATTTCTGTTTTTTTACTCATTTGACACTTTAGAAAAACAGCTTTTCTTCTGTTTGTCTTATTTTAACAGGTTTTATTCAAAAACCTAGTGAAAAAAAAAACTTCTACTATAGATATGACTACATTTCATGAATTTCCATTTATAAAATAAAATTTGTATTAATTTCATTACCAAAAACTGCTTCTGCATCTGTTTGTTCATGTCATAGAAAAAAAGGTCATTTCTAACAGCAAAAACGGATTATTATTGGTTAAAAATCAATAGATTGTTGATTATTAGCCAATATTATCATGAAAAAATTTGTCTGAACATGAAATTTCTATGTTTTTTACTCATCTCACGCTTTAGAAAAACAGCTTGTCTTCTGTTTGTGTTATTTTAACAGGTTTTATTCAAAAACCTATGTAAAATTTCTGTTTTTTACTCATTTGACACTTTAGAAAAACAGCTTTTCTTCTGTTTGTCTTATTTTAACAGGTTTTATTCAAAAACCTAGTGGAAAAAAAAAAACTTCTACTATAGATATGACTACATTTCATGAATTTCCATTTATAAAATAAAATTTGTATTAATTTCATTACCAAAAACTGCTTCTGCATCTGTTTGTTCGTGTAATAGAAAAAAAGGTCATTTCTAACAGCAAAAACGGATTATTATTGGTTAAAAATCAATAGATTGTTGATTATTAGCCAATATTATCATGAAAAAATTTGTCTGAACATGAAATTTCTGTTTTTTACTCATCTCACGCTTTAGAAAAACAGCTTGTCTTCTGTTTGTGTTATTTTAACAGGTTTTATTCAAAAACCTAGTGAAAACAAAAACTTGTACAATAGATAGGAATAAATTTAAAGAATTTTCATTTATACATTTTTATTTTCATTCAAACTAATTACCAAAAGCTGCCTCTGTGTCTGTTCATGTGTATTAGATAGATAGATAGATAGATAGATAGATAGATAGATAGATAGATAGATAGATAGATAGATAGATAGATAGATAGATAGATAGATAGATAGATAGATAGATAGATAGATAGATAGATAGATAGATAGATAGATAGATAGTCATTTCTAACAGAAAAAAAATGATTATTTTATATTATCATGAAAAATCAGTTTGAGTGAACATGAAATTTCTGTTTTTTTTTACTCATTTCCCACAGTAGAAAAACAGCTTTTCTTCTGTTTGTCTTATTTTAACAGGTTTTATCCCAAGGAAACAAAGTGCACATCAAAAACGTTGAGAAAACAAAAACTTCTACTCTAGATATGAATATATTTGATAAATTTCCATTTATAAAATTAGATTTTTGTTAAATTTCATAACCAAAAACTGGTTCTGTGTTTGTTCATGTGTATTAAATTTTAAAAAACGGTCATTTCGAACAGCAAAAAGTGATTATTATTGGTTAATAACCAACAGATTGTTGATTATTAACCAATATTATCATGAAACATACCTGTAACTGATTTCCCATAAGCCCCTGGTTTAAAACAAAAAAACACGCACACAGTGAAGCCTGAGTTGTTTGACTGAACATGAAATTTTTGTCTTTTTTACTCATCTCATACTTTAGAAAAACAGCTTTTCTGCTGTTTGTCTTATTTTAACAGGTTTCATTCAAAAACCTAATGAAAACAAAAACTTCTGCTAAAGATATGAATAAATTTGAAGATTTTTCATTTTAAAATTCAATTTTTATTAAATTTCATAACCAAAAACTGCTTCTGCATCTG
This sequence comes from Sphaeramia orbicularis, assembly GCF_902148855.1. NCBI lineage: Eukaryota > Metazoa > Chordata > Actinopteri > Kurtiformes > Apogonidae > Sphaeramia > Sphaeramia orbicularis. The sequence goes on from NC_043969.1 coordinate 40,303,459, forward strand.
TTTGTTCAAGTATATTAGATATAAAACCAGTCATTTCTAACAGCAAAAGCCTGATTGTTGATTACTATCAAATATTATCAAGAAAAAATTGGAAGCTGTTGGACATTAATCTCTTTGATTTTATTACAAACGAGTTAAGTTTGAATTGAACAATGTAACACTTTTTTTTTTAATTTCACAATTTTAATTGTTTTTGTGTTGCAGGAGCTGAAATCTGAGAAAAATTATATAATATAAATAAATATAAAGAGTGGTATTACTCCACTAAGGCACAATCTGAAGTATTACTATATGTGACAAGTCATATTTTCATAAGTTAGAGTATTTAGTGACAGTGATGTTCTTAAAATCAGTAGATTAATTAACAGGATTATCTTTTAAGTCTGCATTATTCTCTAAAATTCCAAATGTGTAACTGATTTCCCATAAGCCCCTGGTTTAAACAAAAACACACACACACACAGTGACGCCTAAGTAGTTTGACTGAACATGAAATTTCTACGTTTTTTACTCTTTTAACACTTAAGAAAAACAGCTTTTCTTCTGTTTGTCTTATTTTAACAGGTTTTATTCCATGGAAGTAAAGTGCACGTCAAAAACTTAGTGAAAACAAAAACTTCTACAGATTTTTATTTTGGTCTTTGTTCACAGGTTTTCACTCTGACTTGAGACGGTGGAAAATAAAAGGTCAAGGAAAATTTGGGTGTTCAGACAAAACATCATCACATCGCTTTTGTGTTTGCAACTTCATACGAGAGATGAAAAATATTCAGCAGCGAGAAAAAGTACATGAAGCAACTGAAAATTCATAGTTTTCTGCATGAGTTTTCCATAATATCTGATCTGATCTGCATCTAAAGTCACTCGTCACTTACTTTTTCCATCATCATGTTCACAAAAGACCTGGTTGGTATTACACTAGAACATCGTGTTTGTCTGTATTTGTGACTTCGATGCAGATCCGATCATATTTTTGAACCAATTCATGCATAAAGTCATTCATGTACTTTGTGTTTCTGCTGTACATTCACAGTCACTCCTACTTTCAGTTCAGTTTATGGAGCACATGATCAAAGACACTGTTCTAGATGATAATAAAGGAACACAGGGTTAACAGGCCCAAACAAGTCACTCCAATAAAGATGTGTGAACATGTTTTCTGTCCTGTAAGGATTAAAGATGGAATGATATGAACATTTCATATCACGGTAATTGTGACCAAAATGATCTGAGTTATCATTAAGATCATGGTATTGTTCAAATGGGCTCAAAATGTTCAGAAGTACTTATACACACACTGGGAGAGAGAGAGAGAGAGAGAGAGAGAGAGAGAAAGAGAGAGCGAGACAGAGAAGAGAAAGAGAGAGAAGGTAAAGAGAGAGAAAGAGAGAGACAAGAGAGAAAAGGAGAGAGAGAGAGAAAGAGAGAGAGAGAAGAGAAAGAGAGACAAGAGAGAAAGGGAGAAAGAGAGAGAAAGAGAGAGAAAGAGAAACCGAGAGAGAGACAAGAGAGAAAGGGAGAGAGACAAGAGAGGAAGGGAGAGAGAGAAAGAGAGAGAGAGAAAGAGAGACAAGAGAGAAAGGGAGAGAGAGAGAAAGAGAGAGAAAGAGAGAGAGACAAGAGAGAAAGGGAGAGAGAGAAAAAGAAAGAGAGAGAAAAAGAAAGAGAGAGAAAGAGAGAGACAAAAGAGAAAGGGAGAGAGAGAGAGAGAAAGAGAGAGAGAAGAGAAAGAGACAGACAGACAGACAGACAGATGGATGGCCCAGGGGGTGGAGCCTGTTTTCCCTGTATCTCCAGGGGGTGGAGCCTGTTTTCCCTGTATCTCCAGGGGGAGGAGCCTGTTTTCCCTGTATCTCCAGGGGGAGGAGCCTGTTTTCCCTGTATCTCCAGGGGGAGGAGCCTGTTTTCCCTGTATCTCCACAGTTGTGTCAGTGCAGTACCTTCATGTTTTCAGAGGTAAACAGCAGATAAAGGACTGAACCCTCTGACTGGACTAGACTGGACATTTATCTGATGTGTACATAAACACATCACATCTATTCATTACAATTATCTGATTACTCCCTTTTAGCAGAATTTTATGCCTAATGATGGAATAGACTAGACTGGAATAGACTAAAACAGACTAGACTAGAATAGACTAAAACAGACTAGACTAGAATAGACTAAAATAGACTAGACTAGACTAGAATAGACTAAAATAGACTAGACTAGACTAGAATAGACTAAAATAGAATAGACTAGACTAGAATAGACTAAAATAGACTAGACTAGACTAGAATAGACTAAAATAGAATAGACTAGACTAGAATAGACTAAAATAGACTAGACTAGAATAGAATAGACTAAAATAGAATAGACTAGACTAGAATAGACTAAAACAGACTAGACTAGAATAGACTAAAATAGAATAGACTAGACTAGAATAGACTAAAATAGACTAGACTAGACTAGAATAGACTAAAATAGAATAGACTAGACTAGAATAGACTAAAATAGACTAGACTAGACTAGAATAGACTAAAATAGAATAGACTAGACTAGAATAGACTAAAATAGACTAGACTAGAATAGAATAGACTAAAATAGACTAGACTAGAATAGAATAGAATAGAATAGAATAGCATAGAATAGCATAGAATAGAATAGAATAGAATAGAATAGAATAGAATAGAATAGAATAGAATAGAATAGAACAGACTAAAATAGACTAGACTAGGCTAGACTAAAATTGAACAGACTAGAATAGAATAAAATAAACTTGACTAGGCTAGACTAAAACAGACTAGAACAGAATAGACTTAAATAGACTAGACTAAAATAGACTGGACTAGAAGAGACTAGACAAAAATTGAACAGACTAGGCTTGACAAAAATAGAATAGACTAGAATGAAATAGAATAGAATACAATACAGTACAATGAAATAGAATAGAACAGAACAGAATAGAATAGAATAGAATAGAATAGAATAGAATAGAATAGAATAGAATAGAATTGACAATGAAAAATGCCTGTAATTGGCCAGAATCTGATTTTAAATGGTCCTCTGTACAGTCAAAGACAGGATGTAGTAGACGGTGGAAGCGCTGCAGTTTTAATATCAGTTCAATTAAACAGCGTGGGCAGATGAATGTGGCAGACCTGTGAATGTGTCTGTCTGTGGTGGACACATGAACAGTGAGTCAGGATGAAGACAGGTTGGACAATCTGGACCATCCTCTTCAGCACATTTGGACCAACCACAGACTCATCTGCAGTGGATGACTCACATCATTAAGATGCAGAACTCAGAGTTACAGAAGATCCTTCATCCCACTATCATCAGACTCTAATGCCTCTGTCTGATCACATGTTTAATTTGAGTTAGAGTTGGATTTCTTTTATTTTCTGAAGTTAAAGGGTCATATTTTGTTAAACCCACTTTTATTAGTCTTTGGTTCATTTATTTGTGTATTTGGACCCGTATAGTTCATACAGTTTGAATTTGAACCCTCAAGGTGCTGCAAAGCTATCTTTATATTCATTTGGGCAAAAATCGAGTGGATTTCTACAACCTGTTTTAATTCCTGCTTAATTTGTTACATCACGACATTTGCACATATAAGGTCAAGACTTCCGATGAACATTTCTCCGAGTATGACACAATTGCGGTTGTAGTAAAAACTGAAAATATGTCCAAACTTCGAGCCGATTACCTAAAATGTTCAGTTGTTGGTTGAACGGGACAGAGCAGCACAGCCAACAACCTGGAGGGGGCGGGGCCTGAAGTGGCTCATTTGCATTTAAAGGGCCAGCGCTCAAAATGACCTTTCTGGTGTCATTACTCAGAAATAGGGTTGAAGATGGACCTGTGGAGTTGAATTAATGAAGAATTCAGACCCAAGCATAGCATTTACAGTTTATGTAGACCCCAGGGAAATGTTTGAAAACGCATAATTCTATTTAAAAAAGCAAAATATCACTCCTTTAATGTGTATTTTCATCAGTATCTCCTGGGGCACCGCTAGCAATTGTGGGCCCCGTGAAAGGTAAACGTTGTAGGCCCTTCATAAAATTCAGTATCTTGTCAATCTGTCGGAGCAGTGGTGGTGGTGGTGGTGGGGGGGGGTATGTACATGGGGTAGGGGCAGCAGTTATATATGTGGGGGTGCGGTCCATAACTAACCTAACTAACGATGGCGTGAAGCAAAAACTGAAACTTAACATGCTTTCACACTGCAAAAATCCAAATCTTACCACGTGTATTTTTCTCATTTCTAGTCCAAATATCTCATCACATTTAAAATAAGACAGAATCACCTAAAGAGGAACTTTTCAGTGAGATATAAGAACTTATTTTGACACAATAGATCTTGAAAATCTTATTTCAAGAAATCTTACCAAGATAATATTCATTTGTTCCATTGGCAGATTTTTTTGCTTAATTCAAGATTTTTTTTTTTTTTTTAAGATTAATTCAAGATTTTTTTTGGCTTAATCCAAGATTTTTTTATTTATTTATTTATTTTTTTGCTTAATTCAAGATTTTTTGGCTTAATTCAAGACTTTTTCTTTGCTTAATTCAAGATTTTTCTGGCTTAATTCAAGATTTTTTTTTTTTTTTTTTTTTTGCTGAATTCAAGATTTTTTGGCTTAATTCAAGATTTTTTTGTCTTAATTCAAGATTTTTTTTTTTGCTTAATTCAAGATTTTTTTGGCTTGATTCAAGATTTATTTATTTATTTATTTATTTTAGCTTAATTCAAGATTTTTTTTTTTTGTTTGTTTTTTTTTTTTGCTTAATTCAAGAATTTTTGGCTTAATTAAAGATTTTTTTTTTTTTTGCTTAAATCAAGATTTTTTTTGCTTAATTCAAGCAAAAAATCTGAAAAATGATCTTGGTAACATTTCTTGAAATAAGATTTTCCAGATCTATAAGTTCTTATATCTCACTGAAAAGTTACTCTTCAGGTGATTATGTCTTATTTTAAGTGTGATGATATATTTGGACTAGAAATGACAAAAATACACTTGGTAAGATTTGGATTTTTGCAGTGCAACATCCGATTCCTGGCTTCTATTCCTCTATTATAAATCGGATCTTACACAAAATTTCCACAACTTCTAACCTGTATCCACTGGACCCCCTCCACTGCTCTATGGGCCCCCCAGAAATGCTAGGCCCCATGAATTTGTCACATTCACCCCCCCCTTTTACGACACCCCAGAGTATCTCCTACATACATCAGACTGAAGATGATCACATCCACACTGTTGGTCAGAGCGAATATTCAGATTTCTGTTGCATAAAACACCTCAACACTGGTCTAATGAAAACTTCAATTAATAATAATGACTATCAGTTGTAGCCCTGCAGTGAACAGTGTTAATTAGTGTGAAAACAGAGCAGACTGTGGGCCTTGGGTAACATATGGGCTGATACTCCAATCTACACTTGATGTGCTCCACTGTAGTATTTTCATAGCAGAGGAAATTCTGCTGTAAGAAGTTCAGTACTTCAGGTCCACAAGAGGTCCATGTACTCATTACAGGAGCTCTATGAGACCACACTTCACATTTTTACAAGAAGAAGCTGAATATTGTACAACTGGATGAGATCATTTAAAGGGGAACTAGGCAACATTTTCCCATTTTGGTTCTTCTTTGCTGCTTTTGGTTCTTCTTTGCTGTTTTTCTTAGTGGAATACCCCCCTACACTGTAAAAAATATCTGTAATTTAACAGAAGTTTATTTTACAGATTTTTCCTGTATCTTTAAGATAAATAATATAGACTAAATGTCATCTACAGGGTGGGGAAGCAAAATTTACAATGAACATTTATTTGTGTTTTTCTCAGCAGGCACTACGTCAATTGTTTTGAAACCAAACATATATTGATGTCATAATCATACCTAACACTATTATCCATACCTTTTCAGAAACTTTTGCCCATATGAGTAATCAGGAAAGCAAACGTCAAAGAGTGTGTGATTTGCTGAATGCACTCGTCACACCAAAGGAGATTTCAAAAATAGTTGGAGTCTCCATAAAGACTGTTTATAATGTAAAGAGAATGACTATGAGCAAAACTATTAGGAGAAAGTCTGGAAGTGGAGGAAGCAACAAAAAACGTACCAAAGCTTTTATTAAAGCTCTCAAATCCAAAATCCAAAAGGATCCAACCAAATCCATGAGAAAAATGGCAATTGAACTTGAGGTAGACAACAAGAGCGTTAGAAATGCAGTAAAATATGATTTGAAGTTCAAATCTTACACAAGAACACCAAAACACTTGTTGACAACAGCAACAAATCCAACTTGAGCAATTTTTGGGAATCATGTTTATGGCCGCCTTCTAGCCCAGATCTAAACCGTCTGGATTCTGCTATTTGGGGCGTTTTAGAACATGCTACCAATAGAACATCACACAGCAATGTCGACTTTCTTAAAGATACTATTAAAGAAGAATGGGAGAAGTTGTCACCCGAATATTTGAGGAACACTTGCACAAGTTTCAGGAAGCGTGTGAAGGCAGTTATTGAGAAAGAAGGAGGACACATAGAATAAAAACATTTTCTATTATGTCAATTTTCTTGTGGCAAATAAATTCTCATGACTTTCAATAAACTAATTGGTCATACACTGTCTTTCAATCCCTGCCTCAAAATATTGTAAATTTTGCTTCCCCACCCTGTAAAATTAACGTTTATTTGGAACACAGTTTAGAAAACTATTACATGATCAAAAACAAATCAATTTCAACAAAAAAAAAAAAAAAAAAGTCTTTGTTTTGAATGTGTGGTGTCACCAGAAATTTGTGATGTTAACCCTTTCATGCATACTGGTCACTCCAGTGGACAGTTCTTCTCCAGCTGTTCTCTTGTATATTCACGGGTTTTGTCGTTTCAGTTCCATATCAGCCAACACAGTGGAGACTTATGCATATGTAACTTTGCTGTTCTTGATAAACCTGATCTGCAGTAACATGTTTGAGTGTAAATCAATTGTTATTAGACTGTAATTATAATTTTTTCTTTAACAAAATGGGGTTTTTTGTATATTATCTCCATGAAGTGAGTAAGAACTAGTATTAGAGTGTGTTTAAATATGAGAAAACATCAGATTAGCAGCATTAAAAGTGTTTATATTTCATAGTTTTCACTGTATATCAGTAAATACACGTTTCTTTGCTTCAAAAATTAAACACATCGTATCCATTTGAGTGGACGTTTTTGCGGCCCCCGTGAAAAATAGGTTCATAAAAAGCTGTCAATTGCATTTTTTTTTCATGCCTAAAGACGAATAAAAACAGGGGAGAAAAATCATGATGAAGGTTCTCATAATTCATGCATGAAAGGGTTAAAATGGAGTCACGAGCCAAAAAACATTGGGAACCACTGGTTTAGGGTGACGATAAATCAGCTTCTTGCTCTGCTTTACTTGTAAATGTTGGGGAAAATGGGTGGATATCAGCTCTGAAATTCAACTCTTATGAGCTATTTTTGGTGTTATTATTATATTTGTCTAAACAAATGTACCTTTAGTTGTCCCAGGCATTAAAATGAACAAGAAACTGAAGAAAACAAAGGGCGGTCTTATAACACTGGTCAACAACAAATGTATTGTTGAAGTTTTTTGAGCTGATTTAGGATAATTTTGGTGTGCTGAATCCAAAAATCACATTCATTTTGCTCAATCAGGTCAACTTTCTGAACTATGCTACATATTGGCTTTTTTAACATTTTTGCTTACATTTATGGGCATTTTCACATCATATGATACAAAATTCTTTCATATTTCTTGCAATAAACGAGTTCTGAAGATTTTACTTTTGCCAATTTATGATTAATGTTTTTTTTAATATTACAGGTGAATGAAATGGCTTCGACTAGAAGATCTTGCAAAAATAAGCCTGACGTATTGTGCTACATCTGCGGTGAATACATAATAAATAATAAATACATCCTGTTAGAAAATGATTTTTTTTCTCTTAAAACCTATTTTGGGTGAGAACTATATAAAGAAATCAACTGATAAAGTCACAAAAATGTCATCAATTTTGTGAGAAGATCCAATTTTTCAAAACCAAATTAGCAAAAAAAACCTGACCTGATTGAGAAAAACAGATGTCATTTTTGGATTTAACAGTGCAGAATGGTCCTAATTCAGACAAGTTGCAAAAAAACATTTTTTTTGTAACCCAGTGTAATTTTTCCGCAACTGTATGAGCGTTACCTTTCACCATAATTTACACCTATTCAGAATGATTTTCCTATAACATAACCACCAACATTCCATCTATCATCGGATGCTTTAATAGCAGGGGGAAGCACTGGGAGGAGAGTACTTGTGGAAGATAAACCAAGGCAATTTCGTTATGAGTGACACTCCATTAGGAGCGTAGAGGACGTTTGGCGGTCATCAAATGTAGCTGTTATAATCCTCCAGTGGTATCTAAGTCATCGTGTTATCTCCAGTGTCAACAGTGAGAATTATACTACTTTACCACCGTGATAATGTCATTTCCTCCGCCTTATCTTCTGTGCTTTCAGTCTAATTGAGCCTGCGGTATTATCACACTCCAAATGTATATTTTAAAGCCATTAGCTGGTTTTCATTTTCAGTAACGCGGTGGTGCAATTAAATATACTGCACTATAAACCATCCAGATTATAGGCTAATATTTAGAAATGAATGAGAATGAATTAACAAATGAATGAAAGCTTTTGGATGTGTGTCAGCTTGGTCGTCCAGATGAATTATTTCTACATTTTTGTATTAAACTGGGCTTTAACACATCAGATATATCAATACAGAATTAAACAGGGATGTTTCAGCAAAGATGTGACATAAAACGAGTACCCATCTATTTAACACAATACAATAATTAGAATAAAATGAATAAAATAAAATAAATACGAAAAAGGTATAATAATTAACACACTGATAAGTTTGAACAAACAGTTAAATAACACTTATAATATGATAATAAACATTTAGTAACAATTAATTATCATTATCTGATGTTTATGAATTATTAGTTAAATGATATGCATTAACTTACACTTCATTAACAGTTAAATGTTTATTAAGCATTAGTTTATGCATTAATAAGCATTTACTAACTGTTAATTAACAGTTAGCATATGTGTTAATTCATCATTAATCAATGCATTAACAGTTAAAAATGTTTATCGAGCATTAGTTAAAGTATAAATAAGCACCGACTATCAGCAGATTAACAGTTATCAAATAGTTAATAACATAATAGGAATCTGGTAACAGTTAATTAACATTTAGGTTATGTGTTTGTATGTGTGTTATATGTGCATGTGAATGTAACACATGTAAATTCTCCATTACAAAATAAAGTTTGTCATCTTTTCATGATTATCAGATATTATGACCCTTGCTTTTAGACATTCCATGTTTTCTTTTCTGTCTGTTTTAGTCACATGATCCACGCAGGAGTTACGACTTGATTGCATAACTATTGTTTTTGATGACTTTTGGTGGTCTAATAATTTTTTCCACGACTGTATCGGTACATTAAATATTTAAAAAAAATATCTGATTTTCAGTGAAAAATGCAAAATACAGAGGATTATTTTATAATAAATGGTGACAAATCACTTCAGAAATGTTAAATATACAGAAAAAAAAAAACAAACAACATTTGGGAACTGTCACAAAAGTAGCACTGGGTCTTTATGGGTTAATTAATGATAAATTAACTAGTAATGAATGGCTTGTTTATGCATATCACGATATTATAGAATATGAATTGTTATGTTACTTAAACAGACACATCAGTAAATGATACCCCAAGGATCGGTGATTGGTCCAAAACTTTTTCTGCTCTATATTAATGATATATATGTCACTGAATTATTAAAATTTATTATTTGTGCAGATGATACAAATATGTACTGCTCTGGGAAAAATCTAAAGGAACTTTTGTCCACGGTTGAAAGGGATTTCGAAATTCTTAAAACTTGGTTTGATGCCAATAGATTGTCACTTAACATTAAAAAAACTAAATTTATGGTTTTTGGGAATCGAAAAGAAATTGATGGGGACATTAAATTAAAAATATGTGGCGCTGAAATTGAAAGAGTGTTTGATACAAAATTTTTAGGGGTTGTTATTGATCACAAATTAACCCTTTCATGCATGAATTATGAGAACCTTAGTTGAGTTGGGGTTTTTTTTGTTTTTTTTTTAATGTTTTTATTCCTCCTTAGACATGAAAAAAACAATGAGATTGAGGTTTTTTTCATAGATTTACAAAAATGTCCACTCAGCTACACCATGAATTTTATTCTTGAAGCAAAGAAACATGTTTTTAAAACCCAATATCATAAAGTGATATGAAAACAGTGAAATGAAACCATGTTTAATGCAGCTAATCTGATGTTTTCTCACATTTTAACATAATAATAATAATAATAATAATAATAATAATAATAATAATAATAATAATAATAATAATAATAAACTTTATTTGTATAGCACCTTTCATACAGAAATTGTAGCCCAAAATGCTTCACATTGATTGAAAAAAATACAATATTAAAATACATTAAGATTTGATTAGAAATACAATAAAATAAAAATAAATATAAAAACAGCGCACATTAAAATATTTGATTATGCATAGAATTTTTGAAGTGCAAGAAATAAGATGAAATTTGAGAGAAATACAATAAAATAAAAATAAAAGCAGCGCACATTAAAATATTTGATTATGCATAGAATTTTTGAAGTGCAAGAAATAAGATGAAATTTGAAATACAATAAAATAAAAAATAAAAACAGAAATACAATAAAATAAAATAAAAATAAAAAAACGCACATTCCTGGTTCCTGAATTGTGACCCCTTTTTTATCTCCTTTCAAAGGCTAATGAGAATAAAAATGTTTTCAATTTGGTTTTAAATATATTCAGTGAACTGGCTTCTCTAATGTCTTTTGGAATTGTATTCCATAACTTTGGTGCATAGTTAGTAAAGGCTGCATCCCCCATTTTCTTTGTAATATTTCTGGGAGTCGCTAGTAACCCTGAGGCACTACATATAATTTACTGTTCACTTCTACTTCCTTATATGTCATAGTGTGTGGGAGTGTGGGGCTCGACTTATAAAACAACTGTAAATACTATAGCCCTTCTACAAAAACGAGCAATACGTATTATTAATAAGGCCGGTTACTATGAACATACTAATGAATCGTTTATGAAATCCCATATTATGAAATTTAATGATTTGGTTTACTATAAAATAATGCAAATCATGTATAAAGCCAAATTAAAGTTACTCCCCGTCTGTGTACAAAGGTTCTTCTCAACACATGAGTCTAAATATGATTTGCGAGATTTTTATAAATTTGTTGTCCAAAAAGCTAAAAAAAAAAAAAAAGAGACAAAAAGAAGATGTATATCTGTAGTTGGAGTTGAACTATGGAATGAGGCCGGCATGGATTTAAGAATGTGTAGCCCATTTTTGATATTTAAAAAAAATGGTACATAATGTAATTTTTGAAGGATACAATTGTTAAGATCTAATAAGTAATAGGTAAATAATTTATTTTTGATTCTACATTAAATTACCATTAATTTGGTGGGTTAAGTTTTCTATTTCCCTGGTTTATTTTCACCTTTTTATGTTTTGCTTGTTTGTTTGCTTGGATGCATTGTTTATTTTTATTTATTTATTTATTTATTCTCCTATACTGAATGCTGGGTTAGCTGAATGTGTTCTGTAGGACAGGCATTAACCCTTTCATGCATGAATTATGAGGACCTTAGTCAAGATTTTTTTCTTGAGTGTTTTTTTTTTCCTCTTTAGGCATGAAAAAAACAATGTAATTTAATTTTTTTTTTAAAGAACCTATTTTTTACGGAGTTACAAAACTGTCCACTCAGCTGGACACCATGCATTTGATTTTTGAAACAAAGAAACATGTATTTAAAACGTATTATCAGAAAGTGATAAACTATGTGAAAACCATGAAATAAAAACATTTTTAAAGCCACTAATGCCATTTTATCACATTTTATCATATTCTAATACTAGTTATTACTCACTTCATGGAGATAATATGCAAAAAATAAATATTAACAATTGATTTCCACTCAAGAACCAATCAAGAACAGCAAAGTTACAATAATGGTATGAATTGCAGTTTATGACATGATGCATAAGTGTCCACTGTGTTGGTTGATATGGAACTAAAACAACAAAACCCACGAATATACAAGAGAACAGCTGTAGAAGAGCAGTCCACTGTAGTGACCACTATGCATGAAAGGGTTAACATGGAAACCACATATTAGATATATAAAAGGAAATATTGCAAAGTCAGTGGCAATCTTGTACAAGTCCAGAAACATACTCAACCATAAGGCACTACATATAATTTACTGTTCACTTCTACTTCCTTATATGTCATAGTGTGTGGGAGTGTGGGGCTCGACTTATAAAACAACTGTAAATACTATAGCCCTTCTACAAAAACGAGCAATACGTATTATTAATAAGGCCGGTTACTATGAACATACTAATGAATCGTTTATGAAATCCCATATTATGAAATTTAATGATTTGGTTTACTATAAAATAATGCAAATCATGTATAAAGCCAAATTAAAGTTACTCCCCGTCTGTGTACAAAGGTTCTTCTCAACACATGAGTCTAAATATGATTTGCGAGATTTTTATAAATTTGTTGTCCAAAAAGCTAAAAAAAAAAAAAAAGAGACAAAAAGAAGATGTATATCTGTAGTTGGAGTTGAACTATGGAATGAGGCCGGCATGGATTTAAGAATGTGTAGCCCATTTTTGATATTTTAAAAAAAATGGTACGTAATGTAATTTTTGAAGGATACAATTGTTAAGATCTAATAAGTAATAGGTAAATAATTTATTTTTGATTCTACATTAAATTACCATTAATTTGGTGGGTTAAGTTTTCTATTTCCCTGGTTTATTTTCACCTTTTTATGTTTTGCTTGTTTGTTTGCTTGGATGCATTGTTTATTTTTATTTATTTATTTATTTATTTATTCTCCTATACTGAATGCTGGGTTAGCTGAATGTGTTCTGTAGGACAGGCATTAACCCTTTCATGCATGAATTATGAGGACCTTAGTCAAGATTTTTTTCTTGAGTTTTTTTTTTTTTCCTCATTAGGCATGAAAAAAACAATGTAATTTAATTTTTTTTTAAAGAACCTATTTTTTACGGAGTTACAAAACTGTCCACTCAGCTGGACACCATGCATTTGATTTTTGAAACAAAGAAACATGTATTTAAAACGTATTATCAGAAAGTGATAAACTATGTGAAAACCATGAAATAAAAACATTTTTAAAGCCACTAATGCCATTTTATCACATTTTATCATATTCTAATACTAGTTATTACTCACTTCATGGAGATAATATGCAAAAAATAAATATTAACAATTGATTTCCACTCAAGAACCAATCAAGAACAGCAAAGTTACAATAATGGTATGAATTGCAGTTTATGAGATGATGCATAAGTGTCCACTGTGTTGGTTGATATGGAACTAAAACAACAAAACCCATGAATATACAAGAGAACAGCTGTAGAAGAGCAGTCCACTGTAGTGACCACTATGCATGAAAGGGTTAATATGGAAACCACATATTAGATATATAAAAGGAAATATTGCAAAGTCAGTGGCAATCTTGTACAAGTCCAGAAACATACTCAACCATAAGGCACTACATATAATTTACTGTTCACTTCTACTTCCTTATATGTCATAGTGTGTGGGAGTGTGGGGCTCGACTTATAAAACAACTGTAAATACTATAGCCCTTCTACAAAAACGAGCAATACGTATTATTAATAAGGCCGGTTACTATGAACATACTAATGAATCGTTTATGAAATCCCATATTATGAAATTTAATGATTTGGTTTACTATAAAATAATGCAAATCATGTATAAAGCCAAATTAAAGTTACTCCCCGTCTGTGTACAAAGGTTCTTCACAACACATGAGTCTAAATATGATTTGCGAGATTTTTATAAATTTGTTGTCCAAAAAGCTAAAAAAAAAAAAAAAGAGACAAAAAGAAGATGTATATCTGTAGTTGGAGTTGAACTATGGAATGAGGCCAGCATGGATTTAAGAATGTGTAGCCCATTTTTGATATTTAAAAAAAATGGTACGTAATGTAATTTTTGAAGGATACAATTGTTAAGATCTAATAAGTAATAGGTAAATAATTTATTTTTGATTTTACATTAAATTACCATTAATTTGGTGGGTTAAGTTTTCTATTTCCCTGGTTTATTTTCACCTTTTTATGTTTTGCTTGTTTGTTTGCTTGGATGCATTGTTTATTTTTATTTATTTATTTATTTATTCTCCTATACTGAATGCTGGGTTAGCTGAATGTGTTCTGTAGGACAGGCATTAACCCTTTCATGCATGAATTATGAGGACCTTAGTCAAGATTTTTTTCTTGAGTGTTTTTTTTTTCCTCATTAGGCATGAAAAAAACAATGTAATTTAATTTTTTTTTAAAGAACCTATTTTTTACGGAGTTACAAAACTGTCCACTCAGCTGGACACCATGCATTTGATTTTTGAAACAAAGAAACATGTATTTAAAACGTATTATCAGAAAGTGATAAACTATGTGAAAACCATGAAATAAAAACATTTTTAAAGCCACTAATGCCATTTTATCACATTTTATCATATTCTAATACTAGTTATTACTCACTTCATGGAGATAATATGCAAAAAATAAATATTAACAATTGATTTCCACTCAAGAACCAATCAAGAACAGCAAAGTTACAATAATGGTATGAATTGCAGTTTATGAGATGATGCATAAGTGTCCACTGTGTTGGTTGATATGGAACTAAAACAACAAAACCCACGAATATACAAGAGAACAGCTGTAGAAGAGCAGTCCACTGTAGTGACCACTATGCATGAAAGGGTTAACATGGAAACCACATATTAGATATATAAAAGGAAATATTGCAAAGTCAGAGGCAATCTTGTACAAGTCCAGAAACATACTCAACCATAAGGCACTACATATAATTTACTGTTCACTTCTACTTCCTTATATGTCATAGTGTGTGGGAGTGTGGGGCTCGACTTATAAAACAACTGTAAATACTATAGCCCTTCTACAAAAACGAGCAATACGTATTATTAATAAGGCCGGTTACTATGAACATACTAATGAATCGTTTATGAAATCCCATATTTTGACATTTAATGATTTGGTTTGCTATAAAATAATGCAAATCATGTATAAAGCCAAATTAAAGTTACTCCCCGTCTGTGTACAAAGGTTCTTCACAACACATGAGTCTAAATATGATTTGTGAGATTTTTATAAATTTGTTGTCCAAAAAGCTAAAAAAAAAAAAAAAGAGACAAAAAGAAGATGTATATCTGTAGTTGGAGTTGAACTATGGAATGAGGCCGGCGTGGATTTAAGAATGTGTAGCCCATTTTTGATATTTAAAAAAAAATGGTACGTAATGTAATTTTTGAAGGATACAATTGTTAAGATCTAATAAGTAATAGGTAAATAATTTATTTTTGATTCTACATTAAATTACCATTAATTTGGTGGGTTAAGTTTTCTATTTCCCTGGTTTATTTTCACCTTTTTATGTTTTGCTTGTTTGTTTGCTTGGATGCATTGTTTATTTTTATTTATTTATTTATTTATTCTCCTATACTGAATGCTGGGTTAGCTGAATGTGTTCTGTAGGACAGGCATTAACCCTTTCACACCATGCATTTGATTTTTGAAACAAAGAAACATGTATTTAAAACGTATTAGCAGAAAGTGATAAACTATGTGAGAACCATGAAATAAAAACATTTTTAAACCCACTAATGCCATTTTATTACATTTTATCATATTCTAATACTAATTGTTACTCAATTCATGGAGATAATATGCAAAAAATAAATAAATAAATAAATAAACTTTTTGATTAAGAAAACTTTTAATTACAGTCTAATAACAATTAGCAATTGATTTACACTAAAACATATTACTGCAGATCAGGTTTATCAATATTTTATTTATTTATTTAGACAAGAACAATGCAAAATATACATTAACCTTAAAAAAGGAGAGCTGTAGTGTACCAGGTTCTAGTGCTAGTGCTAATTTCCACCTGTAGTCCCTGAACAGGCTGATGTTCTCATTAAAAAACAGACATTAATAAAAACTAAAACATTAAAAAACAGTAAAAAAAAAAAAAAAAAGCATTTCTATAACTCCATCTATATAAAATATTCATTCACATTCAGCCATTCACTCTTATTCGTCCCTCTGCAGTTTGTCACACACATTAATGGTATGAATTACAGTGTATGGGATGGTGCATGAGCGTCCAGTGTGTCGTCTGATATGGAACTAAAACAACAAAACCCATGAATATACAAAAGAACAGCTGCAGAATAACTGTCCACTGTAGTGACCAGTATGCATGAAAGGGTTAACCTGTTGGTAATGTTTGTAATGTTTGAAGTGTTGTTGTTCACACTGGTTGTATTATTAGATGATGACTGAATAAAGAATTTCATCATCATCACACCAGAAACATTAGTGAACAATTACTAGTTATTAACGCTTAATTAATGTAAATGGATTAGACATTTGTGTAAAGTGTAACTCAAACCTATAGTAACTGTTATCTATATTATATTCATAAATGTCCAAATTACAACTTACAAAGAGATCGTAACTAATCAAGATTTTCCCCATTTTAATTATCATTTTCCAATGAGCTGAATCTGATATTTATCCTTGAAAGAGGCCAACTTATTTAAGACTGGATGGATTACTTTCAGACTGGCATTGTGCCCGATGCCCTCAGCAACAGCCTCTCTCAACAGGATTAAATCCATATGAGCGAGCACAGTGTGATGCTTGAAAGGATGCAATAGCGCTAAGCAATTTCATTACCAGATAGGGGGAGGAATGTCAATGTGCTGTATTTTCCTTGCTCCTGCTTTTTTTTTTTTTTTTTTTTTTTTTACCAGTCCAAATATCATGCGGATCAAAAGTGTTGCTCTCAGGTTAATTTGCAGAGACAGATCAGAATGCCACCGAGGGCAGACCGGATTGAATGGTGCACAGAGTAGCAATTGAAACGCACCTTTGATACCCGCCAAAAATAGAGTTTATATAAGGGCCAATACCCACACGCATAACAAAACACATTTCTCTTCACCCCATCAGTCCATCCATACAAACAAAAATCCACCGCTTCTATATCATAAAGCGTATATTGTTTCTGCACAATATCTGCACAATAAAACATAAATAAATATCCACTTCCAGGTCAGTTTTTCAGGAGCATTTAACCCATAAAAACCCCTTTTGTGGCAGGTCCCAAATACATTTTTCTCTATATTTAATCTTTTTTAAATAATTTATTACCACTTACAGGGTGGGGAAGCAAAATTTACAATGAACACTTAGTTGTTTTTTCTCAGCCGGCACTACGTCAATTGTTTTGAAACCAAACATATATTGATGTCATAATCATACCTAACACTATTATCCATACCTTTTCAGAAACTTTTGCCCATATGAGTAATCAGGAAAGCAAATGTCAAAGAGTGTGTGATTTGCTGAATGCACTCGTCACACCAAAGGAGATTTCAAAAATAGTTGGAGTGTCCATAAAGACTGTTTATAATGGAAAGAAGAGAATGACTATGAGCAAAACTATTACGAGAAAGTCTGGAAGTGGAGGAAGCAACAAAAAACGGACCAAAGCTTTTATTAAAGCTCTCAAATCCAAAATCCTAAAGGATCCAACCAAATCCATGGGAAAAATGGCAATTGAATTTGAGGTAGACAACAAGAGCGTTAGAAATGCAGTAAAATATGATTTGAAGATTTAAATTCTCATGACTTTCAATAAACTAATTGGTCATACACTGTCTTTCAATCCCTGCCTCAAAATATTGTAAATTTTGCTTCCCCACTCTGTATTACAATATTATCCTCTGTATTTTGCATTTTTCAGTGTAAATAATGTACTTTCCTATATTTAATTCACTGATCATATAGATATTTCTGAAAACTCAGAGTAAATTTAAAGGTTATTATATAAGAAATAGAAAAAAAATGAAGAAAAAGTGACTTTTTTTAGCAAAGATATGAATAATTAATTGTAAAAACAAGTCTGTGTATCCACTGTCATTGATCCAACTCTATGGGTTTTACTGATGAATCAGTGTTGTAGAAGATGATGGTGTTTCCATGGCAACCAAAAATAGAGCTTATATAAGGGCCAATACACACACGCTTATCAAAAAACATTTCTCTTCACCCTATCAGTCCATCCATACAAACAAAAATCCACCGCTTCTACATCATAAAGCGTATATTGTTTCTGCACAATATCTGCACAATAAAACATAAATAAATATCCACTCCCAGGTCAGTTTTTCAGGAGCATTTAACCCATAAAAACCATTTTTGTGGCAGCTTCCAAATACATTTTTCTCTATATTTAATCTGTTTTAAATCATTTATTACTATTTATTACAATATTATCCTCTGTATTTTGCATTTTTCAGTTTAAATAATGTACTTTCCTCTATTTAATTCACTGATCATATAGATATTCCTGAAACCTCAGAGTAAATTTAAAGGTTACTATATCAGAAACAGAAAAAAATGAAGAAAAAGTGACTTTTTTAGCAAAGATATCCATAATTAATTGTAAAAACAAGTCTGTGTATCCACTGTCATTGATCCAACTCCACGGGTTTTACTGGTGAATCAGTGTTGTAGAAGATGATGGTGTTTCCATGGTAACTGCTGAGCCTCTGAACGTCCAAATGGGTCATAGCCGATGACCATGAAAAGATGACAAACTGTATTTTACACCAATTATTTATATGAATAAGTGGATCAACAGGGATTAAAACAATGGATGAAGACATTTGGTTTATACTCAGTTAATGATAGATTTTGCTGAAAAAGTCACTTTTTTCTTCAGTTTTCTCTATTTTTGATATAGTAATCCTCAACTTTACTCTGAACTTTAATGAACATCTACATGATTATTCAATTAAATATAGAAAAATACCTGATTTTCACTGAAAAAAAAACCAACACAAAATACAGAAGCCATTATTACAATAAATGGTGATAAATCGCTTTACCTCCTGAGACTCAGGAAATGTCAGCAACGTACAAGCTTTTTTTGTTTTTTATTAAATAAGTGCCTATATTGGAAACATCATGATGCAACAGTTTTTTCAGATGCAGTTTTTAAAATTTTTATTGAATGTCCTTTGTGGTGGACAGTTTTCTTTTTTTCTTTAGTTTTTTTTTGCATAAAGTTGTGAAACTCTTGTCCACAAATTTGGACAGAAAACCCATAGCTGGAGGTTAAGGATGATGAAATATAGAGAAAAATTAATTTGGGAACTGACACAAATGTCACACTAGGTCCTTATGGGTTAAAATTGTGAAAAAAAAGAAAATTTAAAAATAGAAAAAAAGAAAAAAAATATTTCAAATGTGAAATCATACTTTTGTGGATCAAAATATAACATAAATGGTCATTTTTAATGAAGATATTAATAATGATAATGATTTTTAATGGTTATTTTTCACGACAAAATGACAAATTTGGCATAAAAATAGATAGATTTTAATACTGGGGTCATTTTTTAACCCATTTATGGAAGAGCGTAGGGTCCAGACAGTCATCTAAGGGTTAAATATTTACATCATACACTATATTGTTTCAGATCTGCAGTACGGACTGTCATAGTCATAGTTTATTTCAGTCATATGTGCATTTAAGAAGACAGAGATAATACAATCGGACTGAAAAAGGCTCAGGCAGAAGCAAAGCCTATTAATGCCCGCCTACTTTACAGCTTAACCCACACAATACACGGTGTCAAGGAGAAAGAATGTGAATGACTGATGGTTTATGTCTATTTTTTTTCCTTTAGATGTGTTTATTTCTAGGTATTTAAAAGCCTGTAAGTTCCGATCATTGCAGTATCCAATCCCTCAGTCTGATCGGAGACAGTCTGCAGCTCTGTAACTGTATAGTACATTACTTTTATAGCGTTTCTTTCCACCACTGTCTTCACAATAAACAACTTAATAAACCTGAAGCCCGTCTTCCTGCCTGCAAATCAGCTAAATCTGCCTCACATACCTAAACCCACTTTTCCCTCAGCTGCTCGGTCACCGTGCTTCAAACAAAAGAGCGTACTTTGTTTGTTGTTGAGCAATTTCACTCAAACATACAATATCAAAGTAAACATGGCTCTAGGCTGGGGGTGGGGTGGGGTGGGGTGGGGTTTCTACAAAGACACAACTGGGCCTTGACGAGTCCAACTTTTATTGCTCTGTGCAGCTTAAATCCACCGATTAGGGTGATTCAGAACCATCTCACTGGTACTTTTGGATGTACAACCAGTGTAAAACAGGAGATGATGTTTTACATTAACCCTTTATTAGGCAAGTGACTATATTTGGTAATTTCTGCATATCAATCAATCAAATTTTATTTATGTATCGCCAAATCATAAGAAAAGTTATCTCATGACACTTTACATATTAAGCCGGCCGAAACCAGACTCTGAAGCCAATTTACGGAAACCCAACAAAATCCTCCAGGAGTAAACACTTGTGACTGGTAACAGTGGGGAGGAAAAACTGCCTTTTAACAGCAGAAACCTGGAGCAGAGCCAGACTCCTGGAGGACGGACGTCTGCCTTGACCAGTTGGGGTTAAAGAGAGAGGGTAAAGGAGGAGAAAAAGAGAGAGAGAGAGAGAGAATGGGGGGGAGTAGGGGGAGACACATGAATGCAATTGATGCACAGAAAACTGAACTAGAACTGTCAAAAGTAGATCAGCTGGTGTTGGTAGAATTACTAGAAACCAGAACAAAGGTCTGTGACTGTAAATACTACTACTACAAATACAAGTATTAACAGTGGATGTACACTGTAAGACCAGGTAAGTTGAGTTTACTTTAAAAAATTTGAGGAAACTGGTTGCCTTAAAAAATTTAAGTAATGAGTAATGACAACTTGAGTGTATTAAACTTAAATGCTTGATTTGAATGGAACTGCTGTTTTAAGTACAACACTCTAAATGCCAAGTTAATTTAACTTAAAATTTGATGTAATGTCAATTGCTTTGTATAATCATTAACTTAATATCATTAGTTCATTGGACTCAATTCCAAGTTGAGTTAAATTAAAATCATTTGCAATATAAATTGCTTCATATAATTATTAGGGATGCACCGATACCACTTTTTTCCAGACCGAGTACGAGTACTTACATTTGAGTACTTGCTTTCCAGAAAAAATTAATCCAGAACTAAAGTACTTTCTCTTCTGTTTACATGGAAATGTTAAGCCCAAATAAAAGTTTAAATGAGAAACGTTTATTCGGTTCTTGCAGTCCTTCTGTTAGCTTAGCTTAGCATAGTCACTGCATTTCCACAGTCACGCGTAGCCAGTTTTTTTAAAGGTGATTTGTGGTCTTTTGTAAGTGATTTTCTGAAATCCGATTCTCCCTAATTATTTCTTTAGATCTGTGACTTACTGCACTCATACAATCTTGGGACTGTTGTGTTGACAGAAGTTGGAAAATCTTTTTGTTGGAAGGGATGCATGCGCTAAATTAGCTTTGCTTTACCGTTTTAGCTTTGCATTAGTTTTTATTTCCCGAGATTTTATTAGTGCAGTAAGTCACATCGCCATGATTTGAGCCTCAATTTGTGATCATATTGACCCCACCGGACTAAAGGAATGATTAGGGAGAACTGAATTTCACAAAATCACTCATAAAATACTACGAATCACCTATAAAAGCCTGGCTATGTCTGACCATAGGAATGAAGTGATTATGCTAAGCTAGGCTAAGCTAAGCTAATGGAAGGGCTGCGAGAACAAGGCAGTCGGTGCACTGCAGTGTAAAGTGATTTGCCCACTTATCGAACTCATTAGTGCATGACAAATGAATGAATAAAAAACAAGTGGTGAACTCTTCCTTCAGGGTTTTAGAGGCTGGTAGATCCCATCAGAATAGCCCACTGGAACGGTTTGGTAAGACTATACTGCATTGCATATTCTTCCGCCAGCGCAGAATGTGTGCGTCAGCGCGACAGGACAAGACAACGAGCATGTGCAGAATGGCAGGAATAAAGTCCAAACGGAATAAAGGGTTTACATGTCCCAGGAATAATTTAGTTCGGAATAAAAAGGGATTAAACCAGTGACTTTAATCTGGTTTAAATTTAATCCGAACTTTACTTTTTCAACTGGAATAAGTTGTTTACATGGGCATCTTAAATAGGATCTAGGCTTTAATCAGATTAAACCAGGAATAAAAGTTGTCATGTAAATGCACGGAGTCGGGGGTGGAGTGGGGCTGGGCAAAGAAATTCGGTGCGATGGACGTTACCACTGTTATGGAACGATTATACTCTACTAATTCGTCCTCAATAAAGAAGGGTCAGTTCAAGCGTTCAGTGTCAAGAGTAATCACTTCTTTGGAGCTCCAAGAAGGAGATACACCTCAGGCAAAGGCTGAAGCTGTCTGAACCCAAAAATACAAGCCACAATGTAGTCTTCTGTCTCCCATGAGAAAATTATGGTGTGTCGAAAGTGTTTTGGTTAGTGCCAGGAACTGAGAGATAAGACCCCTGTGAGAAATCATCTCTATCCTACCCAGGTGTCGGTCTGGCCTTCTACTCTGGACACAACACAGAAGAGGTCAAAACTGCTCTATCATACACAGGGACATGAAAATATCTGAAATAGAGTTAGAAGCCTATATGATATATGAAATATTCATTCATTCATTCATTTTCTGAACCCGCTTTATCCTCACTAGGGTCACGGGGGTCGCTTGGAGCCTATCCCAGCTACATAGGGGCGAAGGCGGGGTACACCCTGGACAAGTCTCCAGTTCATCTCAGGGCTGAACATATAGAGACAAACAATCACTCTCACGTTCACACCTATGGGCAATTTAGATTAACCAATTAACCTATTAGTGCATGTGTTTGGATGGTGGGAGGAAGCCGGAGTACCCGGAGAGAACCCACGCAGACAAAGGGAGAACATGCAAACTCCACACAGAAAGGTCCCACCCCCCGTCAAGTGGTGTTGGAATCGAACCCAGGACCTTCTTGCTGTGAGGCACGAGTGCTAACCACTGCACCACCGTGTCGCCCTATATGAAATATATGCAAATATATATGAATATATATGGATATACGTAATTTAGCCATTACACCACCTAAAATGGAGGGGGGATTGCTCAATAAGTGCCATGATTTACCTTATTGTGGAGGAGTGGGCACGGATATTCACCACTGACATTACATGCTGCTTCATATTGATACTTACACAGACTAACGCCGCTCATTTTGGTCTCAGCCCCCCCCCCCCCCCCCCCCCATTGCTTTCTCGTTCCAAAACCTGACGGTGTCCCAGCATTCCCTGGGGGTCGGTTCCACCCCTGCTTTAACGCTTCCTTTCTGAGTTTTTCTTCTGTCTTATGGTTGGTTTCTTCACATAGTTGAATTTACAGAAACTCCGTCATTATCTGTAGCGTTTCCTAGACCCGTAGGGATGACTGATCTTTGAATTCAGGTTCTGTTTGTCCTTTTACCGACGGTGTCCACAGACAGTACTGCGTGTTGTCTAATTTGTGTTCACGCCGCTTCTTTTGCATCATGTTTAGAAAAACAGCTACAACCATATTGGCAGCTTCCTTTCTTCTGTAGCTTCAATTCTATTCATTTCCATTGCGCATCTCATCTCCTTATGTCCTTACATTGTTTTCTGTAGACAGACAAGATGCTTTTTTTTTTTTCCAGTTTGTTATTGTTATGTTGTTTTCTCTTTTCATTTCCCTTCCCTCCTGTGTACATCCTTTCCGTCTCAGTTCAGTGTAATTGTCTGAAAGTTTTGCGGTGACTCACTAGTTGTACTGCCTCGTGATGTTGATGTTTGTTGTTGTACATTTAAAGCATCGCGAAGAAAAGAGGGTGATATGAAAAAAAAAAAAAAGGTGGAAGAATGTCTCTGGCTTAAAAGTAGAATAGAAACGGACAAGAAAGCTCTATTTCACAGGTGTCAAACATGCGGCCCGGGGGCCAAATCTGGCCCGCCACAGGGTCCAGTCTGGCCCTTGGGATGAATTTGTGAATTACACTAAGATATTAACAATGCTTTTAGTTCAGGTTCCACATTCGGGCCAATTCAATCTCAAGTGGGTCAAATCGGTAAAATACTATCATAATAACATATACAGTAAATAATGATAACTCTAAATTTTTCTTTATGTAAATGTAAATATTTTCATGTATTTACACTAAAACAAAGTATAATTTCACAAAAAACGTGAATAACCTGAAATGTCTTAAGAGAAGCAAGTACAGTTTTAACAAGATTCTGTAAATGTTTTGTGTTTGCAGATCCACTGTGATCTATAAGTTATAACGTACATGTGTAAATGATAAACTGAGGCAGAACATTGTTAAAATTATACTTATTTTTTTCAGTTTATTCATGTTATTCACATCTTTTGAAAGGATAGTTTGTAGATGTAAACCTTTTCATAATGTAAATTTACTTGTTTCGCTCTAAAACACAGGAGTCAAACATGCGGTCCGGGGGCCAAATCCGGCCCTGCAAAGGGTCCAGTCCGGCCCTTGGGATGAATTTGTGAAATGCAAAAATTACACTAAAATATTAGCAATCCTTTTAGTTCAGGTTCCACATTCAGACCAATTCAATCTCCAGTGGGCAGGACCAGTCAAATACTATCATAATAACATATAAATAATGACAACTCCAAATTTTTCTCTTTGTAAATGTAAATATTTTCATGTATTTACACTAAAACAAAGTATAATTTCACAAAAAAATGTGAATAAGCTAAACAAATATGAACAACCTGAAATGTTTTAAGAGAAATAAGTGTAATTTTAACAATATTCTGCCTGTTACTTAATGTTTTGTGTATTTGTAAGTTGTAATATACATGTGTAAATGATAAACTGAGGCAGAATAGTGTTAAAATTACACTTATTTTTTTCAGTTTGTTCATGTTATTCACATCTTCTGAAAGGATAGTTTGTAGATGTAAACTTTTTCATAATGTAAATTTACTTGTTTCACTCTAAAACACAGGTGTCAAACATGTGGCCTGGGGGCCAAATCCAGCCCTCCAAACGGTCCAGTCTGGCCCTTGGGGTGAATTTGTAAAATGCAAAAATTATACTAAAATATTAACAATCCTTTTAGTTCAGGTTCCACATTCAGACCAATTCAATCTCCAGTGGGCAGGACCAGCAAAATACTATCATAATAACATATAAATAATGACAACTCCAAATTTTTCTTTTTGTAAACATAAATATTTTCATGTATTTACACTAAAACAAAGTATAATTCCACAAAAAAAATGTGAATAACCTGAACAAATATGAACCTGAAATTTTTTAAGAGAAATAAGTGTAATTTTGACAATATTCTGCCTGTTACTTAATGTTTTGTGTATTTGTAAGTTATAATGTACATGTGTAAATGATAAACTGAAGCAGAATAGTGTTAAAATTACACATTTTTTTTCAGTTTGTTCATGTTATTCACATCTTTTGAAAGGACAGTTTGTAGATGTAAACCTTTTCATAATGGAAATTTACTTCTTTCGGTCTAAGACACAGAAAAGTTTGGAGTTGATATTATTTCTATATTATTATGTTATTATTATACCAGCTTGGCCCACTGCAGAACAAATTTAGCTGAATCTGGCCCCTGGACTAAAAGGAGTTTGACACCCCTGCTCTATTTCAATAAAAGCATCAACAGCACACATAACAAACATGGAACAGACAATATTTGCCCTGATATAAACTGGGAAATGACTGATTTAGTTGATTTTTACAGATAATTCTCCCCAACTCTACGGCTACCGAGTAACACCAGGGTTAACAGACGGGCTTCTGGCAAATATTGATCTGTTTTGGTAGGTTTGTTTGTTGGTATGTATGAGCAGATTGAGTTCATCAAGTGGTGAGCAGCGAAGAAGCCGTGCAGAACAACATTTAGCTTCAGCCTATACTGCGACTGTGAACACGACTCTGAATGTTAACGACCTATTGATTTCAGATCGATACAGAAACCATAAATGAAATATAAGTCTGATTCTGCCCATTTGTTATTTTGTACATTGACGTGTTTGCAGAGATACATATGCATTTATTCTGAAAGCGGGATCTTTCGCTGGAAATGATTTCAAGTTTAGCTGAAGTATGAGGGTATTTGAGGTTGAAACAGGAGCTGGAGTTGAATGCGTAACTGTGTTAATTTATTAACCCATAAAAACCCAAATATCCACTGGCGACCAAAAGTATCTACTGATCTAAAATGTTTAAGAATGTTTGAACCACTAATCCTATCAATACATGTAAATAATTGGTGTAAAATACAGTTTGTCATCTTTTTATGGTCATCAGATATGACCCATTTGGACGTTCAGAGGCTCCGTAGTTACCATGGAAACACTGTCATCTTCTACAACATTGATTCACCAGTAAAACCCATGGAGTTGAATCAATGACAGTGGATGGAGACACTTAGTTTACATTCAGTTAATGATATATTTTGTTGAAAAAGTCAGATTTTCTTAATTTTTCTCTGTTTCTGATATTAGGACAATCAACTTTAATCTGAGCTTTTATGAACATCTACAAAATCAGTAAATAAAATACTGTAAAATACCTGATTTTCATTGAAAAACAAACAAAAAAAAAAACGCAAACCATAGAGGATAATATTATAATAAATGGTGATAAATCACTTAAGAAAGGTCAAATAGAGAGAAAATTGAAGACCCTGGTGCTAAAAGTAGTGAAGTCACATTTTTGGAAAACTGAAGTGGACCATATAAACATGTATTTGTTTAGCCAAGTCCATCCTGTAAATATTTTTAACAGACTTTTTATTTTTTTACTTCACTACTTTTAGCACCAGGGTCTTCTATTCATTGGCCACAAAAGTAGCACTGGGTCTTTTATGGGTTAAGCATGAATTTCTCTGCTAAGATGTTGACACTTGCTGTGCTTGCGCTAGGAAAATGAAAGATACAGCCACTGAGGCTACATTAGTAGAAATGAGTGAAGCCACAAAAAGCCACAGCCAGTCTGGGTCCCTGCAACGGGGCATGTAGCGAACCGCGGCCACGAGCATAGCTCCCCCGGGAAATTTTGGGGAAAATGAAGTCTTTTTCCTGCATTCTGGTGCATTTTGAGCTTAAAAATATGTTTAATCCAGCTTCAGTTTCATACACTAAACATCATAAAAAATTAACTTAAGTCAACATTTTAATCTAAACTATTTTTTATTTCTAATCTAATTTATAACAAAACAATAAATGACAGACTTATAAATACAATTATTCTGACCACTGATGTTCATGAGATTCAAATGAGATTCAATATAAAATGAGTTTACCAGTGAGACACCTCTGAGTATGATGCCATACATTAGGGATGTACGATATCATTTTTTTTCCAGACTGAGTACGAGAACGAGTGCGAGTACTTACTTTTGAGTACTTGCCGATACAGAGTACTGATGCTAGTACTTAATAATCCCATTCCAGTTCTTAGTTCCTTTTGTAAATGTGCTTTATTGTCGTTGTCATTAGTCTGACTGGAACAAAGTGCTGCTACTGACATTTAATGTGTTGGAATGAGCGTTTCTCAATTAATCCACCAGGGGGCGCCGTTCTGAATTGACCATACTGGACAAATACCATGAAGAAGAGTAAAGTTTTTTGAGAAGAAGAAGAAAGTCAGTAATAACAAACATGGAGACGACAGAGGTAACACTAATGTGGATACTAATATTGCAGCATTTTCACTGGTAAGGTTTAAAAGTGACGCTTCAGCAGGAAGAGAAAAGAGAAATGAGCCATAAGTTTCATTTTCACTTCCGATGGTGGCGGTCTGCACCACTGTGTACCCCTCTGTGTGCAGTGTGAATTCGGAAAAAATCGGAAACGTTCCGGTGAGTTCGATCGCTCTCGGCAGCGCTCTTCAGTAGTGGAGACCGCATTTGTTATTTTCCTTGGTTATCGCTCGGACATTTTCGATCAGAGATGTATGTTGGTTGATTTTAATAAAAAATACCTTCGCCACTTTGGCTACACGGGCTGAAAACAACTTCGCCAACCGGGTAAATGCATCGCCAATGGCGATGTGGCGATAGGCTAGCGCAAGCCTAGACTTGTTGCTGAGAGATATTAACCATTTAAAGGGCACTCATAGAAATACTCTAAAAACTCAAAATTTCAACCTTACTGTGTTATTGGAGTACATAACAAGAATATACAGTCTACTCTCGTTATACCGCCAACTTCCGTTCACAGCCAAATTGGCGGTATAGCGAAAATGGCGTTACAACGGGTTGCGTCCATAATGTGCATGTCTTTACTATATGATGTCTATGCTGCCTCCGTTAACCCGTTCTAATTGCGTTTCTAAATAAATCTTGATTCTGTTATGTTGTAAGGGATCATTTAAAGTGGGGAAACATTTTAAGCATTATTATACCGTGTCGGGAAATGACACCCCATCATCTTGAGGCTTTGGCTTAATCCCACGTCCTCTTCCCGACATCCTGACCTACTGAGTGCTCTGCGATAAATGAACGGTGGCCGTTCCGTAGACCTACTCGTAGCTTGTCGCGATCAGCGTCTGGCGCGTTTGTTTCAGTGCATTGTTAAAATTTATGTGTACTCGATGGCAATCACGCTGGCGGTATAACGGTCGGGAAATCAATGGAATAAGTGTTGTTTGTGCATGGAACTGGGCTGGCGGATGGCGATAGGCGGAAATGGCGTTAGCTAATGGAATAATGCATTGGGGATTTTTGTGCAATGGTCTTGGTCGGCGGTGAGCGAAAATGGCGGTATAACGGTGGGCGGTTTAACGAGAGTAGACTCTATTACTTTTGTGACATTTTTCAAAATTCTTTATTATTTAGAAAATCAAGGTCAGTTAAGTTACCACATTTGGTTCCTTACCTGTAAGTGGCAAAAAAAAAAAAAAAAAAAAAAGAAAGAAATTCAAAGTATATGTAAAAAATACAAGAAATGTTTCAAACATTAGACCAACATCAGTGCTGATCCAGACACCTGTCCACATCAT
Source organism: Sphaeramia orbicularis (assembly GCF_902148855.1). Taxonomy (NCBI): domain Eukaryota; kingdom Metazoa; phylum Chordata; class Actinopteri; order Kurtiformes; family Apogonidae; genus Sphaeramia; species Sphaeramia orbicularis. Next base: position 40,332,697 of record NC_043969.1, read on the forward strand.
TACTTACATTAGGGTTAGGGAACATGTATTTTAGAACATTAGAACATCACTTTTAGAACATTAGACCCCTGTCCACATCCACATTATCCCTTTGAACATCATTACTGACATTAGTGCCATTACTTCATGGTACCTAACAAAGCAGTTTTACGGAATGGTGGGAATCAAGACGCTGAAGTAAATAAGTACATATTTCTAAATTCTTGGAGTCACAAATTGTGATGTTAAAATGGGGCATGAGCCAAAAACGGTTGGAAACCACTGCTGTAACTGTTGCTGTCACTGTCTTGTAATGTATGTGGAAATGACCAAAAATAGTCACTTGCCCGATTAAGGGTTAATAAGTGCTTCTGGTGGAGCTTCAGAGTGGGTACCATGGTTGCTGTGTTTTCCTTTCATGAGGAGCTTGTCTACGTGCCAGACATCTGCGCTTCTTTGTCTTCAATCGCATTACAGCTAATGATAGCCAGCAGCAATCCCATAAAAATATTAGTAGCGCTCACACCAATAACCACGGCGACAGCAGCATCCGAACGAAATTAGCCTAACTCATTAAAGTAGGTGTAAGCAAAGCCCTCGCAACCTAATTAATGTGTTAAATGCATAATAAACATTATTGCCCTCACCATCATGACAGAATAAAACATCCCATTTCATGCTGACGGTGTGATATGACCTTTATTAAAAGTAGAAGTGTAATAGCTGCACGTTTCAGTCACTTCCAGCAGATTGTTTTGCAAGTGAGAGGTGAAAATCTCATTGCGGAGCTAAATCTTTATCTGGTGCAGCACTGGCACCTGCAGCGAGTCGAGGAGTCGTCTTCTCTGGAACTTTTATGAGCCGCGGAACAAAAACAAACCCTTTCCTCAGTCACAGAGCAGTGTGAGACTGAATGTGACACATTTGCCCCCACACATTCGAAGACTAAGCTGTTAAGCAAGGATATAAAGGCAGCCGCCGGGATGGAGACAGGAGCCGGTTTGTGGATCCCATGAGGATTTTCTGTTGTTTGTTTTAAGTACAGTTTGGTTTCCTGTGATATATTGTAATGCGTCTTGATAGTAGGTTTTGAGGGCTGCACTTGAGGAGTTTGCCTATGCATATTTAAGTATGTTTATCCTTCAGTATTAAGCTACTTTCTTCAAATAAAATGTATGAAATGGTTTGAAAAGCCTACAGCGTATTTAGCATTGCAGAGGAATAGCATTTAAGCTTCAAATACAAAAATAAAGCTAGAAAATGTATTAAAATGTCATTCTAATTTTGCTGACTTGCGCCTTTACATTCTATTAAAAGTTTCCGAAAATATCCAAATCCACAGTAGTGTGTATTTATTCATTTAAAAGTTCAGTTCATGGCGTCAGATCCACTTAGAATACTGATGTAAAAAGGCAAGACTGAAACTTTCCTGTTATTCTCTCAGAGTAAACCTGAATTTGTACCTTTAATTCTCAGCTTATTCTTAAAAAAAAAAAATCTACATATTGTAATGACATGAGCCCAGAACTGTGATAAATGCAATAATCTATAGTGAAAAACACATTTCCTGGACATGTGTTTGATGAATTAAAATGAGTTTTTCTTATTTGAGGCGTCCTCGTTCATTCACAGAAACGGTGAGAGACACTAGATCGTCTCAAAGAGGGAGGATTTATTTGGCATACAGGGTAAACAGAGTATCAGCATCTGAGTCCATCTGAGTACCAGTCTGCATGTGGAATCCGGTGTTTTTATGGTTTCTTCAGAGTTGCTACACGTATGCGTTTACGTAAATTGTCGATAAGTCCATGGCTTAGTTGGCACCGCTGTATTCTAGAAGGAATTGACACACTAAGATTATTTTTCATAGCTTGTATGAATTTTATACAAAGTAAAGGGTTAAAAGACATATATTATGGCTAAATAATGACATTATAACAGATCCACAGAGGTAACATAGTCGTAAGGTGATGGATACTTAATTAAAATGATCAAACATGAACATTTTTCTTGCAAGTGTTGATGATTGATCAGTCATCATTCTGATTATACTGTGTATTGAAATGGCATAAGATTAGAGCTAAATGTCTATACTGAACACTGAATAAATACTGTGTATTTTTACTAGTGCTGGGCAGCGATTAAAATTTTTGATCACAATTAATCGCGTGGATTTCTGCGATTAATCACGATTAATCACATAGTTTTTGTGTGTGTGTGTGTGTGTGGGGGGGGCATCAACAGCATGTATTGCCTTTAAGTGACATTTCAGACTTGAAGTACTCCAGTGATAAAAAATAATTCCACATTGCAGTGCTTATAAACAACTTTGTCCTTCTCACCCCCACCATCTGAAAACATTTAAAATGAAAATGTCCATGGAAAAGACCGGTACTTTTCTCCATGTTTATGTCCACACCAGTTTATTTCCGCTTGTGAGTGATTGACAGGAGTCTTAAGCCCACTAATAAGTACTAATACTAATAAGACCAAGAATATGTGATGTTCAGTTGTTAAAGGCAAGCAAAGGGGGCCCTCTAGTGGTCGGAATAAGTTGCACTAACATATGTTTTGTCCTTTCGGTGTTACCGTAGTCAGTTTGGCCATAAGAAGGGAATAACTAATAAAATAAAGACAAAATAAATCAATTAGGTATGTCTATTAATGATATGCATATTCACTGAGAATGCATAGATGTAATTATTATAAACTTAAATTGACTGCCAATGCAACAATCACATCGTAAATAAGTAAAGGTTCGTTCAAAGGCTGGCATATTATACCTAAACACAACCAATGAATTTACATAAACTTAGCATGAGCCTGCATAAAGAATTAGCAACCCATCTCCAACTGCTAGCATAAACGAATTAGCTTAAACATGTTAATAACACATTGTAATAAACACGTCCAAAATAACGTCATAAACATGTTTCTAACGGCACGTTTGCATGTGAAATTATTTAGCAAACAACAGAATGATTGATACATACAGGTGTTGCTTCTGCAGGAGTTACACAAAGTTTGATTCAGCATTGCTTGGAAAGTTTGCTAACTTTTCTCCTCTCAGTACACAGAGCACCGGCGCTAGGTGCATGTGGAGCGCCAAAATAAAAGCATGAGTTTCAAAATAAGAGTCCGTATGTATAAATGAACTAAGACTTGCTTGAAAGGCAGAACAATAATAAAACGGAGTTAACGTGAGATTAAAAAAAAAAACTGTCAGCGTTATTTAATGAATGCATTAACGCAGTAATAACGCAGTAACTTGCCCAGCCCTAATTTTTACATAGTCTGTGACTTTTAGACACTAATTAACTGGTTTATCTCTTTACATATTTTACACTGGGGCACCGCTAGCAATTGTGGGCCCTTCATAAAATAAAGTATCTATAAATTTGTCGTCAGAGCGGGGAGGGGGGGGTGGGTGTACGTGGTGTAGGGGCAGGGGGCATATACGTGGGGGTGCGTTCCATGAGTGGTGCAACTACTGTAACTGGTGTGAAACCAAAAATGAAACTTAACTTTGGTCATTGGACTCCCGACTTCTACGCCTCTCTTTTACTCTGGAGCTTACACGAAATGTTTACAACTTCTTACGAATATCCACTGGGTCCCCTGGGAATGCTGGGCCCCATGAATTTGTCATGTTTACCCCCCCTTTATGGCACCCCAGATTGTACATCTTGGTAGAATGTGGCTCCTCCTAGAGCCAGTAGTTAACATTAGTCTACATAACAGATCAAACAGTATTACAACAGACAAAAATGGACAAATGAATCATTTCTGTACATTAACTTTCTATTACAACTTAATCAGAACAGACCCTACTCAAGATAGCAAAGGACTTCATGGTCTTTTTACACACAAGTTCATTATTGGATTTCTAAGTTAATTTTTTCATCAACTCATGTAATTTAATGTTAAGAACTTTCAATTATAAAAAAAAAAAATATATTTAGTCCGTTTCATTGATATACTTATTTTTGTTACCAAATACCATAAAATTAGATTTTTGGATTTTGAGAGAGTTTATTCATTTAAAACTGTGTACATATGGACGATAACTCTTCACTTGCCTCTTGAATCAGTATGCAAAAATGTTAATGTCTATAAAAAGAGGCAATATACTTTGGCAAATCCTAGGATGGTGATTCATGTAAAAAAAGAAAAAAACACGAGAGGTCTGAAAATGGAGCCTTGAGGGACTCCACTTAGTAGCTACTATAATTTAAGTGCATTTTTCCTCACTATATCAACAGGTTTGATTCCACTGAGAAACCCTTCACCTTCCCTTACAGAGCAGTATGGTGTTGAATAATAGAAGAGTGTTTTTGTTGAACATCTAGATGTCACAGTGAAGCTAACCTTTCACCTTTGATCACCACATTCTCATCAGTTCCTCCTCGAGTCTGAGTGAATGTCCGTGCTTTATGAAAAGATTCCCTCAAGGTGTTTCTGAGATATCACATTCAGAACAAAAAGAATGTGACACTTGTGGACAGCCTGAAAGAAAAAAAAAGCCTCTGTTGTTGGCTGTGACTGGTGCAGAGGCGGAGTAAACCAAAGGAAACGGATACTTTTAAAAATAGTAATGTTATTTACTCAAGATGCCCGTGTCAGAAAGCGTTGCCATCAGTGCGAGTGGGCAGGAATATATGGAGGAGCTAGTGCAAAGAGTACTGCTCTGAACACACTGAAACTAAACATTTACAATACCAGCCGCAACTGTCATAAAAAATTCAACTGCATCCTAAAAAATTTAGCTAGCTGTCATTAAAGCTGGGAGGCTGGCTTTAGCAACAACCCAGAGGGAAGGAGATGCAGAAATAACAGACAAATATGAGCCACATATTTTATGTATCAATTGATATATGCCTGGTGAAGCTTCAGGTTGATATATCATTACATAAAAATGCCTACACTGTAAAAAAAAAAATCTGTAATTTAACAGAATTTTCACAGTTTATTTTACAGATTTTTCCTGTATTTTTAAGATACAGGAAAATATCAGTGAAATGACAAAAATAGACTGTGATTTTACATGTCAAATGTAAAATAACACGAAAAAAACGTAACTGTGAATAGCCATAACATTAATATTTTTGAAAATAATTTTTTTTCACAGAAAAATACAGTTAAAATACATTTGCAAATGTATCGTAGTTTCACAAATATTTTGTTTCTATTTATGAGATTAAACCGTTCATTTAAAGTTTAATACTGTAAAAAAAAAAAAAAAAAAAAAAATTAAAACCAGATAAAATTACTGACAATTAAGAAGTATTTGTTCTGTAAGTTTAACAAGATTTGTTTGTTAATTGACAAATATCTTGTGTAATTACGGGAGGTTTCACAACAAAAAAGTTGAATAAATGTATTTTTGTGAATGTATAACATGCATAAGCACTGATAAACTGTCCAAATACAGTGTTTATCAGTGGAGTGTACAACTTAGTCTCATTAAAAATTTCATTTATTTATTTATTTATAAGAAATTTGATTTTTTTAATACATGTAAATATTCTTTATTAAACATTAAAAAGTAAAAAAAAAAAAAAAAGCCAAATCTTATGTAAAGTTAGGGCAAAAACTGTATTTTAATTATGGAAAATTACCATATTTTTATGAGATGGTTATTTTCTGTTATTTAACAGTATTTTTTTGGCACCCCTGCTGCCGGAATATTACTGTTTTTGTTTTTTGTTTTTTTACAGTGTACTGTGTTTCAGTATTCTGACTCTGTGGGATCTGGTTTCTAGTTAGCATAGACAAGCCACAGGATATACATTAATATCAGTAAACAGATCTACCGGTGACTGCCTAAATGCTGCTTTTCCTCTCCGCACTTTCCAAGAAAACAGCCGTCTCCAGACTGAGTGTTCATAACGGAGGGGAAAATGCTTTCCATCAGAGCAATCCGTGACCTCGGCAGACTGAAGTGACACAAAACAAGCACAAAGCCTAACAATGAGGAGAGCAGCGGAAAAGAAAGGAGTGAGCGCACTGCAGCATGAGCAGGGTTTAAAGCACTGACATTCATCAGATCCTGTGAGATTTGTTCTCCTAGTTTATCACTTAAAATCTGGTACACCTGGAAGAGTACGTTAGTAGGACTTCCAAGAGGGTTGTAAGTGGATTCGATTACCTGAAATAGTGGTTGAATGGATGGAAATGCTTCAATATTTGAGTATTCACATGGTGGGTAGATATCTGCTCTGAATACGATAGAGTTCTTTGATAAATCTAAGTGAGACTGCTGCCTTTGAAAATACGATGGCCAGGGTGAATAAGGTTTCAAATAAAAATAGCCAAATACAGCAAATGTTTATGGCTCATATTACGAGGGCAACATCTTAGAGCACAGGTGTCAAACATGCGGCCCGGGGGCCAAATCCGGCCCACCAAAGGCTTCAATCAGGCCCCTGGGATGAATTTATGAAATACAGAAATTACACTGACGATATCAACAATCAAGGATATTAGAATCATTTTAGGTCAATTCAATCTCAAGTGGGTCAGACCAGTAAAATATTATCATAATAGCCTATAAATAATGAAAACTACAATTTTTTCTCTTTGTTGTAGTGTAAAAAAAGGAAAATTACACAAAAATGTTTACATTTACAGTCGAGCCTATTGCAAAAAATGTGAATAACCTGAAATTTCATAAGAGGATTACGTGCAATTGAACCAATATTCTGCCTGTTACTAAATGTTTTGCGTATTTGTAGATCTACTGTGATCTGCAAGTTGGAATTCATATGTATAAATGATAAACTGAGGCGTAATATGGTTAAAATTGCACTTATTTTTCTGAAGAATTTTCAGGTTCATATTTGTTCATGTTATGTTCAAGTACAGCTCGTAGATGTAAATATTTTTGTTACGGAGTTTGACTTTTATCACTCAAAAACACAGAAAAAAACTTTGGAGTTGACATTATTTATAAGTTCTTATCATATTATTTTTATTATTTTTTTGGTCCGGCCCACTTTAGATCATATTAGGCTGTATGTGGCCCCTGAACTACAATGAGTTTGACACCCCTGTCTTAGAGAAAGTGCAGGAAGGGGGCTGGTGGACAGTATGTGTATGTTTGTGTGTATGTACATGCTGTAAGTGTATGTATATATGTGTAGAACCTGTTCTAAAGATCTCCACCTGTTCTCAGCCGCATTTGAATAGGGGTGTGTATTGGCAAGAATCTGGCGATACGATACAAATCACAATACTAGGATCACGATACAATATATCACAATATATCACGATACTGTTAAAAAGGCCATTTTTTATTGGTTTTGCTTCTTTTTTTTCTTTTTTTTTTTTTTTCAAACATTATTTCCTGGAAGAAAGGAATTACACCAGAAATATGTACAAATACTAAACACATGTTTATTTGATCAGAACAGGATCTAATGCGATATCACAAAATGTTCCTGTGTTAAAACTTAAATGATGTTTTACAGACATTACAGTTTAAGATCCTGTGTTAAATAATATTAAATAAAATATAAACAACAAAGAAAAACAAAAAAACAACAATGAGCCTCCACAATATCTGCATTTGAATAAATACCTAAAAATATCCATACAGTACTTTTTAATATCGATACAGTATTGCGAAATGAAATATCGCGATATATTGCAGAACTGATATTTTCTTACACCCCTACATTTGAATAGAATTTTTAGTCATCAGTTCAGATCTGCAATGTTTCTTTTAAGCTTAAAGTTTAGATCTATTTTATCTGTTTGGTTGTTTTTTTTTTGTTTGTTTGTTTTTTATGCCTATACTTGTTATTGCTCCCCCTGCCCCCTGCTGTAATGCTTTTATGTTTTATGTAAAGCACTTTTAATTGTCTTGTACATGAAATGTGCTATATAAATAAACCTGCCTTACCTGCCTATATGAATTGTGGGGGTGCTGGGGGGGTGTTGCGCCTGCCTTTTTAAGTTGTGGGTAGTTTTGTTTTTCTTTTTGTCTTTCCTTTTTTTCCTCTCTCTGTTTTTTCATTTTTGTGAATGTCTGAAAATATGATAAAATCTATAAAAATTTAAATAACAAAAAAAAAAAAAAATAAATCCAAGTGAACCTGTTTTATTACAGTGTCTTACTAAAGGTACAAAGACAAATAAAGAAATAAATACAGCAATAGTATTATTTAAAGTCCTGCTCCGACCACTTTTACAAGCTAAAGATGTGCACGGATAATTGATTAGTCAATAAGTAACAGTAAGTGTAACTTCTTTTTTTAAGGTCAGACTCATTTTGAGAAATATTTAACATTTTTTTGGTTAAAAATTTAAATTTCAAAGAGACACAGAACTAATGTGCTAACAATGACATCACAACCCTTGTGGTGTCATTGTTAGCACACAGTTAGCACATAGCTTCTCTATTTAGCATTTAGCATTAGCTCCCCTGTGACCTTCTTTACTCCAAATCTATTCATTTACGACTCAAAATAGTTAACACTGAAAAAAAATCCAAATCTTATCAAGTGTATTTTTCTCATTTCTAGTCAAAATATCTCATCGGAATTAAAATAAGACATAATCACCTAAAGAGTAACTTTTTAGTGAGATATAAGAACTTATTTTAGACGATAGATCTTGAAAATCTTATTTCAAGAAATCTTACCAAGATAATTTTCACTTGGTCCATTGGCAGATTTTTTTTTTTTTTTTTTTTTTGCTTAAATTAAACAAAGAAAAACAAAACAAAAAACATTTAAATGAACCCTTTCACGCATTAATTATGAGAACCTTAGTTAAGATTTTTTTTTTCTTGAGTGTTTTTATTCCTCCATAGGCATGAAAAAAACAATATGATCAAGTTGTTGTTGTTGTTTTTTTTCATGGAGTTATAAAAATGTCCATGCATTTAATTTTTAAAGTAAAGAAACGTGTTTAAAACCCAATATCAGAAACTGATATTAAAACAAAATAATAAAATCTAATGTTTTCTCAGATTTTAACATATTCTAATGCTAATTATTATTAATCTTTTCATGGAGATAATATGCAAAAAAAAAAAAAAAAAACAACTTTTTTTTCTAACAAATAACAATTGATTTACACTGAAACATGTTACTGCAGATCAGGTTTATCAAGAACAGCAAAGTTACAGTAATGGTATGAATTGCAGTGTATGGGATGATCCATAAGTGTCCACTGTGTTGGCTGATATGGAACTAAAACAACAAAACCCATGAATATACAAGAGAACAGCTGGAGAACGACTGTCCACTGTAGTGACCACTATGCATGAAAGGGTTAAGGAAAAAAAAAAAAAAAAAAATCAGCTTTGCAGCATCTGGAGGGCTCAAATCAAAAAAAATTTTAACTGTTAGGATCCACAAATCCACAAATAAATGTACCAAAGATTAATAAAGTGGGTTTAGCAAAATATGACCACTTTAAAGTATGACGTAGATCTGTAAACATTGACACAGTTGTTCCACTCTCTCCATTAGCCGTGTGCTATGAAAAGGTAACTTTGTTTCACTCTGAAAAGTAAAAAGAATAGTGTACTTTTTGGCTGTTAAAGGAACGATGAAATGAAAATTTATTAAACCCACAAAGCTTCTGTCGACTCCTGGCCAAACCCTGAGGTTCTAAAAAAGGCAGCTTGATTTATTATTGCTCTAGTATTGGAAAAAAGGAAGAAGAAGAAAGGAAAAAAAAAAAAAAAATTCAATAATGTGTAATTTGAAGGACACAACTAACTAATCTATATCTCACCCAGACTTGGATAACTTGTATGGGGGCCAGGGACATTTTACAGGGCAGAGCATTTTCCAAAGAGCACCATAATCATAACACTAATTAAGATGAGTGCTGCTCTGGCTCAAAAGCACAAAAAAGTCCAAAGTAATTGCGTAGAATAGAGTAAAAACTCAGGTGCTCATGTAGGACAGGGCTGGATGGAATGGAAAAAAAAAAAAAACAGGGCTGAATGGTTGTTCACGAGGACATGAAACCACAAAAAAACCACAAGGGTTCTCCATTTAGACTGAGCACATGTCTCTTCTGTGGTTTCACGCCCTGATAAAGACTGTCGGAGTAGAAACGTGTTGGCTGGTCCATGAGGATTTAATGAAGGATTTTTATGTTTATTTTTATAATCACACTGCCTCTGACTTTCCTCTAACTGCTGTTTTTGACTTTGTACATTTTTCAGATACCTGCTATTAGTCAGTTGGACGGTCTTCCACATGTTTTTCGGTTCCTCTGATTAAACGTACACTTCGGTGAACCCACACTCAATCCCAAATCGTCACGTTCTGTTGCTTGGTCAGGAAACCTTGGCGCCTGTTTTTAACACCCAGGGTCGCCCCATAGTGTCCATTTTCAATGTGCAAGGTACCACAGAAGTCACTGTAAGTCCTTAACAGTGGGTGGTTGTGATGGAACTCCAAAGTTTGTAGACATGGATGTTTTCGTCGTGTTTTATGCTATTTCAACGTGGTATCATGAATTGCGCACAGATAGCATGCTGCTTCTATTTGGCGTGTTATCTGTACGCATAATAAGCTTTCAGCGTGTATATTTAAGATGTGTAAAATAGCACGCCATTAGCATTAGAGGCTACCGCAATTAGCAGGTAGGGTTAGGTTTAGGGTTAGCAATTAGTGCGATTAGCAGCTAGCGCAATTAGCAGTTAGGGTTAGTGATTAGTGCCATTAGCGGCTAACACATTGGCACTTCATCAAATGGCGTTAAATACCACGAGAAAGGATGAAAATGCATATGTATAGCACGCCAAATGCAATAAACTGGCATCACATACAACGCAATTTCATGAGATCAATCTGGCTATTTTTATTTTGGAATTTTGCATTATTTCTATCCCAGAGCCATGGCTGCTCTAAGGGTCCTATCTGGTCCGTGGGATGAATTTGTAAATGAAAAATATTTCACTACTCATATTATGCTTATTTATATCTACAATTCTTGATGATAGTTAACAATTACAGTCGTTACTGAACATCCTGCACATTTTCTATTGATATTGGACTTGTTTTTGGGGTTATTTTTGCACGTTTTTTACTTGACCAATTTTATATTTATATTTTCATTCTTAAATGTTTTTGTAGTTACCTTCTGTATTTATTCTGAGCACTTTACAGAGCATTCTATTGTATTGTATTGTATTGTATTGTATTCTATTCTATTCTTCTGACCCTTCCTCTTACCCTAACCAAGTTGTTTTTGTGCCTAAACTTATAAATACTGTGTAGATGTTTTTTGACCTACCATGCACATGTCAAGGCCCAAAACGGAATCAGCCCAGAATGGAATTCTATTCTAGGCCGGCCTAGAATGGAATCCTGCTGCTATAATGTTATTTTTATACCATGTTTAATGCAAATGATCTAAATTATTACAAAAATCAATACATGGAATTTGCAAATATGTGAAAAAAAATGAAACAAACAACATTTTAATTGTAAACTATAATACACTTTATTTACAAATAGAACCTTGTGGTACTCCCCACCAATATATGGTACAGTGAAATCGACTGAAATTGACAATAGTTACTCAAGGTATGTAAGACTGAAAATGTAAAATTATGACAAATTATGGAATTATGGATCATTTGCAATAAACATGGTATAAAAATAACATTATATCAGCAGGATTCCATTCTAGGCCGGCCTAGAATAGAATTCAATTCTGGGCCAGCCCGATTCTGAATCGGGCCAGATTCCATTTTGGGCCTCGACACACACACACATATATATATATATATATATATATATATATATATATATATATATATACACACACACACACACACACACATATATATATATATATATATATGAATGAATGAATGAATACATTTATTTTTGGTTTTACATCAGTCATTGTACTCAGTACATCAATTGTAATAAACATAAAAACCAAAAAAGGAATAGGCTAGAAGCAAAAGCTTATTTTTTGCCTATCCTTTTCAACTAATACACTGCTTACGTCAACTTAAATGTGTACTGCATCAAGCATTTACACCATAATGATAACAAATAAAAAATAAATATAAAAAAAAAAAGTCAACAACAAAAACACATCTACCATCTCAATTCAATATTTCTGAATAATTTAAACTTCAAGTACTTTTTTTTTTTTAAACTTCGCCAAAGGAGTGAATAACTTAAATTCCTCATAAGGTCCATTCCATAATTTCACACCCACAATCCCCATTCATGTAGACTTCACATCTGCCCCCCCTCTAATCCACTCACACATATATATAATGTGTATATATTATATGTGTTTATATTATACACACACACACACACACACACACACACACACACACACACACATATACATACATATATATATATATATATATATATACATATATATATATATATATATATATATATATATATATATATATATATATATATATATATATATAAAACATTCACTGCATAAGTCTGTTCAGTAAAAATGGATTTCAGATTAAAGCCTTAGTCTCACGGGGCTAGTATTACCTGTGCCCCTCTGGTAATTTGTAATAATTGTGGAGGTTGTCTCTGAGGTCAATATGAGGTCGTCCTGTGTGAATCTGACATGTCTGTAATTACCAACCTTATTTCACAAAACACAGGGATCTTGTGTTAATATTAGTCTTGTATAAATCGACATCTGCAACATTTTTTTTTCCAGTCCATGCTTTTCTTCAAACTATTTCCAGGTCCAGAATGATGGAGGCTGCGCTGGTAATTATAAATGAATGTTCTTAAAGTGTTTTTGGTGCAAATTTGTCTTGACCCAACATGGAGATCAATCAGAAAGGGCAAAATCAAATACTTCAAATACGCCATCCCTAAGTGGTAGTATTTCTTTTAGTAATAACCGTCGACATCAAATCTGAGGGATAAAGTCTTAAATGAAGTTAAACACAGACTGTTCCAGCTCCTGTGAGTTTTCTGAGCCTGTTAATGTTAATTCAAGTTAATCATTTCAGTATTACTTATGCTATTTAAAGACATGTTGTTAAAATGTTAACAGGAAGTAGCAAGTGTGTTTCTTGCTGTCTCCTATGCTAACTATACAGAAACCTACTTTTCTGTTAGCTACTACAGAGCACAGCCTGTAAATTGTGAAGCATATTTGTCATTACTATGTCTGCTCATGACATTATTATAAGTTTCATCTGCGTAAAATATGGAAATGGTGTCAGTTTTAGTGTTTGCATATATGTGCTGGCATTAGCGTGCTTACTGCTAGCTTATCCCATTAGCAATAGCATATTAGCATAGTTTACTATCATCTGACTGAATGCTGAGGTTGACTGTTACATGTGTGACAAATGACACGTAGACTAACAGTTACACATGGCTCATTTCATTAATATCTCTAAAATAATTTGAATGTAGTTTAGTTTCTCATGCTATTTTGTGCCTTTATTTCAGTTTTCAACGTGTGATGTTTCAGCCCAAAGATTTGATTGTCTTTTTGATTCAGATCATTTTAATAAGTGATTATAATTCAAGATAATAAATATTTCATTTAATGTTAAAATTTAACACAGTTACTACAGTTAAAGATAAAAACAATATATCAGTTCCCCTTAACTAGTAATGTTCAAATCCACCGATTTCCTTTCCGATAGATACCAAATAAAATTCAGGCTGGTATTGGCGATACCGATCCGATATCGATACTTTGTACAAATACACTTAATGAATACTGAATTTAGCATGCTGTTTAACTACAGTCGCGGAACAAATTTTTAAGCCACCCTTGTTTTCTTCAATTTCTTGTTCATTTTAATGCCTGGTACAACTAAAGGTACATTTGTTGGGACAAATATAATGATAACAACAAAAATAGTTCATAAAAGTTTAATTTTAGAGCTGATATCTATCCATTTTCCATGTTTTCTTGATAATAACCAAAATCACTTCAGTTCTTACATCAATATCTATGACATTGTACTGACAAAAACAGTGCTTTTAGGCATTTCATGTTTTCTTTTCTGTCTGTTTTAGTCACAAGATACACACAGGAGTTAGTACTGGATTGCATAACCATTGTTTTTGGTCTCGTAATATTTTCTGCATCTGTACAATAACACACAATTTGTATTGCATGGTGTGAAACAAAGAAATGGGGGATTAACTTCTGAAAAAATCCCCTAGATTATACTGTTTCTATGTGAATGAGGCTTGTAGTTAATAATCAATAACACTGGTCAACAACAAATTTATTGTTTACGTTTTTTGAGCTGATTTAGGATAATTTTGGTGTGCTGAATCCAAAAATCACATTCATTTTGCTCAATCAGGTCAACTTTCTGAACTATGCTACATATTGGCTTTTTAACATTTTTGCTTACATTTATGGGCATTTTCACATCATATGACACAAAATTCTTTCATATTTCTTGCAATAAACGAGTTCTGAAGATTTTACTTTTGCCAATTTATGATTAGTGTTTTTTTTTAATATTACAGGTGAATGAAATGGCTTCGACTAGAAGATCTTGCAAAAATAAGCCTGACGTATTCTGCTACATCTGCGGTGAATACACCATTGTACCTAACAGGAATCAAGTCACAAGTTTCATAAAGTGTGTTTACCAATCTTATTTTGGTATTAATTATTATATTTTGTGAGAAGATCAAATTTTTCAAAATCAAATTAGCAAAAAAACCTGACCTGATTGAGAAAAACAGATGTCATTTTTGGATTTGGCGGTGCAAAATGGTCCTAATTCAGTTGAAAAAACCTGGACAACTTGCAAAAAACATTTTTTTGTAACCCAGTGTTATCGTAGTTTGGATCATCTCTGGTTATGTTTATTATTAAGACTTTTAGTATGTGACACTGGTGTTTGCACAGCAATATTTTGGCTCAACCTCCATTAGGTGAAGCTCATTTTGGCAGCAGAGTGGACAGCACAAAGGTTTGATCCTGTCAGCTCCCAAAACTTTTTTTTTTTTTTTTGGGATTTCATTAAACAAGCCACCATGAACACAGCTAGGAACAATGACTGCCTTTATTTCACACTGTTGTTTCAGGGTCAACGGGACATTCCTCTGTTCACAGGCCAGCACACAAGGTATCCAAAGAGCTGAGTTACTGTACTGTTAAATCCTGAGAAAACAGCGGTGGCGTTTGCCTCGCTCCAGACAAAGAGACTCACTTTGTATCATTTGGTTTCAGTTCTGTGGCGTAGACAAATTAGGTGTAATTGCATGTGTTTAAAGGCTGTTTAAGAAATTGTAAACCAAAGGAAAATTTGCAATATGGGAAATGAATGCAATGTCGTGCAGAATATAAGCACTTAAGGGACTGTGAGGGGTTTTTGTTGTTCGGTTTGTGAAGAGCATGAGAAAATTATATTATGAGATGTAGCTTGGTCTTGTACACAGCTGCTTTTATTATGTTGTCAAACTGTTTGAGATTTAAGAAACAACTTTTTGCAAAAGAAGAGGGTTTGTCATACTTATTCTTGTATTTTGTTCTTTTATTTAGGTTTAATCTATTCTTCTGTATTTTTATTTATTTATTTATTTATTTATTTACAGTTGTTCTATGTCTTTTAATCTATTCTTGTATTTTACAGTTATTTTGGTTTTTATTTATTTTTCTGTACAGCACTTTGGTCCACTGTGGTTGTTTTAAAGTGCTTTACAAAAAAAATTGGATTGGATACTTTACCAGCATGTCTAATTCAAATCTTAAGGAAAATAAGATCATAATAATTCAATATCATTTTAATTTATTAATGAGCTGATGCAGAAAATGCCTCTAAGAAGGTGGATGCACATTTAGAAGGTCAATTTTTACTTATTTTTTACAGGCATTTCTGTATCTAATAACAGAGAATACCCTACAACAACAAAGCGCAGTAAAACTTTACGCAGCAACACGCATTAGCATTATAAAAGTTATGCCAAGCTTATTAAATGCATAGTAAAACTACCTGTAACTGTCTCATTCACATTCATATTTTCACTTTTATTTGTGTGCGCTTATAAATTTGTGACAGATTCTGTTTTATGTTCAAAGCCAGCTGTTTATTGACACCATTTTTAAGCTAACGGTAACTATGATATAAATTGTTGCTGCTGTAGAAGATCAGAAGAGTTATTAAAATCTTAATCAGCTCCCAGTAGCTACATCACACTCTCCAACACAAACATGACTTCACGTCCTGATTAAATTAAATACTAGACCTTTAATGTGATTTAAATGTATATTATTTGACGAATTCCACCAAGTATCACTTGAGTCAGACATTCAGAGTTTGTGTTTATTCAGCAAAATACTTTTTTCCAGCTCTACTGTGGTTGTGGTTAACAGTTTATACTAACAAGGCGATAAAATGACTTTGTTACTCAGTGTTTGATGAGGCCTACAGTTAAAAAAAGTCAGTAAGCTAGTGCTGGGTCAAAACACGGTATTCGAAATCTCTCTGACAGGACATTTGAGAGACAATTTGACAGATTAGTGTTGCTAAATGACCCACATTTACACTTTTAAATTCATTTTTGTTTGAGTTTGACCATAAGGGATTATCCAAAACAAGGAGCTACTTTATATTGAAGTAAATATTGGAATGGCAATCAGTTAAAATTCGCTCTCTGACGGCACATTACTGTGTTTTGACCTTGTTTAGCATTAGCTTACCGATGACCCCCCTCAAGGACATTGGCTCCAAAATAAAACCAATGCAGAAGTGTCTTAAAGCTGTAATACTGCTGACGGCAACAACATGCTTCTTAAAAACACCCCAGTTCTCATAGGCTTATATTGGACTTTTCTTAAAAAAATACTGTTCTGTCTTTTCTAGGACTCACTCCAGTCTCATCTGTTTTATTTGGACCCTATAAATGATTTGGTTGATCTATAAATGAATCCTTTCTTTAATTCTTAATTAGGTCTCAAGTCAAATAGCTGCTTTTATATCTGCCATGTCAGGCTTTGATTGACAGATGTGATTGACAGCTCACTCCTCTGTCAACTTTCAGAGTCTCTCTTTGTTTAATAAAACACATTTTTTCTGACACACAGCTCCATTGTAGTTGTGGTTAAAAGGTTCCACTAACTAGATTGTAAAATGGCTTTGTTGTTTAGCGCTTGATAAAGTTTCTCTATTTAGTTGTTAGCATTAGCTCACCTTTGACCCCTTTTACTATTGGGTCAAAACACGGTATTCGAAATCTCTCTGACGGGACATTTTACAGACAACTTGACAAATTAGTGTTGCTAAATGACCCACATTTGTACTTTTAAATTAATTTTTGCTGTAGTTGGACCATAAGGGATTTTCCAGAACAAGGAGCTACTTTAAATTGAAATAAATGTTGGAATGGCGATCAATTAAAGTTCACTCCCTGATGGGACATTACTGTGTTTTGACCCTCTCCAAATCTGTTCACTTATGGCTCAAAACAGCCAACATGGTGATGGCCAAAGCACGAACTACTGGGCTCCAAACAGCAGTGCAAGACTTATATAAAAACTGTTCATATTTTGCTCTTTTACATATTTTATGTACTTAGTTATTGCAACCATTTTATTGAGTGATGCTTTATTTGCCGGAAAAGGGTAGAGTGCCCACTCTGAAGAAGTCCTGCCTCAGGTTGTGGAGTTTATGTATTTTAGAATCTTGTTCACGAGTGACGGTAGGATGGAGTGGGAGGTCGATAGGCAGATCGGGGCGGTGTCTGCAGTGATGCAGATGCCAAACCGGTCTGTTGCGTTGAAGAGGGAGCTAAGCCAAAAGGAGAAGCTCTCGATTTACCGGTTGATCTACGTTCTGACCCTCACCTATGGTCAATGACCGAAAGACTGACCTCACAAGTACAATCGGCCAAAATGAGTTTCTTTCACAAGGTGGCTGGGCTCAGCCTTAGAGATAGGGTGAGGAATTCGGACATCTGGGAGGAACTTAAAGAAGAGTCGCTGCCCCTCCACATTGAGAGGAGCGAGTTGAGGTGGTTCGGACATCTAGTGAGGATGTCTCCCGGACACCTCCCTAGGGAGGTGTTGCAGGCATGTCCGTCCGAGAGGAGACCTCGGGGCCAACCTAGGACACGCAAGAGGAATTATATCTCTGGGCTAGCCCTGGAACACCTCAGGATTCCCCAAGAAGAGCTGGTGGAAGTAGCTGGGGAGAGGGCTGTCTGGGCTTCTTTGCTGAGGCTGCTGCCCCCACGACCTGGACCCAGATAAGCGGATGAAGATGTCGACAGCAGCTTTATTTGTTTTTATACTTTTTATATCTTTAATCTTTATATTTAGTCTCACCATTTTATGCTGTTGTAACACTGCAAATTTCCCTGTTGAGGGACTAATAAAGGATTATCTTATCTAATAGTCATGGCTCCAAGGCTGAAGAACAGAGGCGATTTCTCATAGACTGCAAGGGAAGCTTGGCTTCCCCTAAAATTACAAAAATTAAATGGTCAAATATGTTCGGTTGTGTTGACATTTCATTGATTACAAATGTGTTGGAACACGTTCATCTCAAAGGCGAGTTCGTTCAGAATCAGCTTTATCACAAATCAGCAGACTCGATGTTGTTCACTTCTCATACATTCCCGTTGCGCTGTTTTCTCATTCGATCTCTGCTCAGTGCATTTGCCCGTAGAAGCTCGGCATCCATGCACTTCAGTGGGACTGAGTGGAACAGTTTTTTTCATTGCCTCAAAACTGGACGGTAATTGGATAAATGCCACGATGTTGTCCCGTCCCCGGACGCTCAGCATCTCTGGGGGTGAAAGGAGCTGTGGGCGGAGCTGGGCTGGGCTGGACACTGGGCTTCCATGTGCTGATTGGAGGATCAGTCGAAAGGCTGAATCCCATTTGATTGACAGCTATTTTGAGATCTACTCTTTCACTGACACAGTTCAGTTTAATCCCGTCGCGCATTCTGCTGTGAAATCGAGAGAGAAACCACTACGAAATTACTTATTCATTTCATGCACTGTAAATAAAACACACTCATTGTACTTCCTTGTTTCAATTTAACATAGTTTCAACATTTTCTTCTTTACTTGGTACGATAAGGTCACTGACCATTTTCTTAAAAAGGAACGGAGGGATGAGTTTATGTTTAAATAACTTGACTTTTTTATTTGTTTTTTACGTAAGCCGACAATGAGCTTCCCCTCTCTGAAAGACGAGCAGCCATCACTGCTGGAGAATCAGCATGTGGTCCCAAAGTAGCAGAGAAATTGTTGGCCAACGTACACTTGAGCAAGGCACTTAACCCTTCATTTGCTCCCCTGGTGTCTATCATGGTGGCCCACTGTTCCCAGTCTGCAGTGCATGGTGTGTTCATGCAGGTTTGGTCAGTGATGGGTGAAAAGCGCAGGGTCAGTTTTGGTGTGTGTTGGATGTCCACATGTATGCTATATACTGATCAATAAAGGTCCTACTTATCTTAATATGTTAACTGCATCTATTTCATTTGAAAAAAAAAAAAAATTAGTGTGAAAATCTGTTTCTAAAACAACCCAATACCATGTTTACATCCATAATTTCACACCCGTCATCAGGAGTGGTGGTGAAAACAACCCCCATGATCCATGATTCTATTAAAAGATCCCATGTGACAGAAAGTACGCCTACATGTGTGGTTTTAACAACACCCTCAATGACACTGACATCATTGCGCTGAAACTGGATTTACAGTCTTGATCAAAAGAGCAACATAAAAAAGATACACCTGATTTTCTTCCCCTTTCAATGACAAGAGCATCAATAACAACAGGAAAGCACAATCTGTTTTCTACCACTGCCATAAAACAGCCGCCTCCCAGAGGAATATGATCCTCACTCCAAAAGCCACAACATCAGGGCACTGCCCTTCCACTCTTAAATGCCATCCACGCTCAGCGGTGCTGAACCTTCTCAAACCATGCAGAACTTGAACCACTTTGACTCTTTTTATGCTGCTGAAAGGGCTATCAGCAGGGGAATTATAGAAGAAATCTTTTTTAAAAAGATAGAATTTGGGACGTCTTCCCATGGAATATCACACTTGGGTAGTTGGTAAGGCAATTGCACAAGCAGAAAAAGTTCAGGTCTGGCCTCCTGCCAAGCCAGCAGACAATAAAAGGCTTCATGCTTGACAAGGCCTGCAGAAATTGGGCTTCGGGTAGAAGTCCCGTACAGCAGAGCCACCTTAGCAGCACAGTATGGTAGTTGAAATACCAGTAAAGATACAGGGCTTGATTTCAAACATCCAGTCTTTCTCTCCATCTGCTACAAAAATGTCTGGGTTTCACTGACTCTTATCAGCCTCTGTCTTTCTATTTTTAGTTTCCAGATTCAGTCCAGACATAAAATGAAAGTAAGAGCATAGAGGAATCTGCTGTTTCTTTCAGGAACTGCTGCTGAAAGATTACACCTACTCAATCTGAGTCTGACAACTTACATTTTACCAGTGCATGGCTTTGACTGTCACATCTGTTTGCTGTAATATATTAGCAGTAACAAACCTTAGAAACAGACCCACCATCTGGCAGCAATTGTGGTTTAAGTATAGCACAGATTCAAGTCGCTACTCATGTATTTCACAATATATCTGAAGACAGGATAGTTGTCTTATATATGTGGTGGACATGTGGGGGCTTGAGAGTTTTACTGCTTTCCTCCAGTGATCAAACTGCTTTAAAATTAGCAATAGGTTTTCACACAATGGCACATAAACTCACAATATTAACCCATACAGACCCAAAAATCCACCATCTACCAAAATCACCTACTGATATAAACTGTTTAATACATGTTGATCCATTAATCCTATCAATCCATGTAAATAATTGGTGTAAAATACAGTTTGTCGTCTTTTCATGGTCATCAGATATGACCTATTTGGACGTTCCAAGGCTCTGTAGTTACCGTGGAAACACCGTCATCTTCTACAACATTGATTCACCAGTAAAACCCATGGAGTCGGATCACTGACAGTGAACAGAGACACTTGGTTTATGTTCAGTTAATGATATATTTGCTGAAAAAGTCACTTTTTTCTTCAGTTTTTTTCTGTTTCTGACCTAATATTCCTCAACTTTACTCTGTGCTTTTATAAACATCTACATATTTAAGTAAATTAAATGTAGGAAAAAAATGGACATTCACAGAACAAAACACAAAATACATAAGATAATATTACAATTATTAATACGATAATATTACAATAAATGGTGATGAACCACTTAAGGTGGGTCCTCCCTTCGATGTGGGGGTCCACCTGTCTGTCGGAGTCGGGGGGCCTGGGTGCTGGTCCCCCCGATGGCACGGCCTGCGGCTCCTCCCAGTGTGGACGGCCCTAAAGGTGGCGTTTCCTTGATCCTCAGTGCCATGCCATGTCTCCCTGTTGTGTGCGTGTGCGTGTGTGTGCGTGTGTGCGTGTGTGGGCGTGTGTGTGTGCGTGTCTAGTATGGAGGGTGGGAGGGAGGGGTTTTCTTTGTAATTGTTTTTCTGTATTTATTGTGTAATTGTTTTAATTCTGTAAAGCACTTTGTGTTGCATCTGTGCATGAAAAGCGCTCTATAAATAAAGGTTGATTGATTGATTGATTAAGGATGGTATAAAAATACATTTTAATTTGGGAGCTGCAAAAAATGTCACACTGGGTCCTTATGTCTTAATAGAGGACGAAAAAAACAAATATCTAATTCATCTAACTCATTTATATCTTTTAGGTGGTGAAATCTGAGGCCTATGCGTGCAATCACAGAACTCTAGTTACAATAAACACTATTTCCCACAGCAGCACACAGTTCATTTACTTTAACACCTTTTGTACTTCGTCACGCTGCCACCAAGCAGTGGAAATTCCATTGCTTTTTCATCACCCACAGCGTCAATAACAGAGAATAAATCAACAAGTCAGAAGTCATGTTATTTTAAAATAAAACCTGCGACCTGACATCAGCAGCATTTCTGCTTTAAAATGTAGTGACAACTGTTGTTAGATGACGCAATTCAGCTCCAATTATCTAGCCAAGGAGCTGTGGCTTTTCTTGGAATAAACAACCTATAAATTTCATGAAAAATGCCACCATAAAATGAGCTGTATGTAGTATTTCTACTTTGAAATATTAAAAATGACCTCAAATTATCATTATACAGGGTGTATCAAAAAAAAAATAAAAATAAAATAAAATTATATATATATATATATATATATATATATATATATATATATATATATATATATATATATATTAAAGCTAACCCCGTTGGTTGCAAGCAGGCAAAGTGGTTAGTTCATGTTTCTCTGTTTATAATGTTAAAGTCATGTATTTTATGAAGACTGTAATAACGTGACAATGATTGTTGTTTATTAATTTTATTTCTGTACAACAGTTCTACGGTGTAGCGCTGGTGTAACAGTGTAACGGTGATACGAAGTAAACATCAGTGCAAAGAACCTAAGTCTCACGTGTGATCAATGGGCGGCATAGAGACGGTTACAGCTGCTAACAGCATGGTGAATTCTTTCACAAACAAAGTTGTCCCATCTGTTTATAGCAGCATCAATGGCTGCTGATGACGTAACAGGTCTTGAAAGGTTTTCTCATTTCATATGGGAATATTTCAACCCCTACTCTTTGCAACTTTGTTTCAAGGGGTAGTGCCAAGTGCAAGGGCCAAGGGGTAGGGGTGAAAATGAGAATTGGGATTGTCCCCAAACCTATGCTCTTGCAAACAGAGGTAAAAACCTTCAGCCCACATGAACTGTTACATCCAAAAAGGGATACACACAGTATTTTTGCACTGATCAGGAAAAGAAATATCCTTTTCTTTCAAATGACAGACGCTAAACGGTTAATGATAACAGATGATATAACCAACGCGAAGACCAAGTGCATAAAAAAATCTTTCTGTCTTTCTAATCATGACCGTGGCAGTGATAGACATCTGAATATGTGTATTTGACACCTCACTCCCTGACAATCACACATACCCTCTCTCTACAGTTTGTACGCTGTCATTGCTGATTTTATATCTCCACATCTCAGTTCGAGATACAGCGTTTGGAAATGCAATAATATGTATAACACTGATGCGGCTGTCAGAAACCAGAATACAAAGTGGGTAAAAAGCAGAACTTCAACGGCAGAGCTCACACTTTTCACTTCCAAAATAAATGTGTTCTTGTGGCAAACAGTAAAGAAACAGTCTACAGTAGTCTCCCCACAAAAGTTTCCTTTTCAGTTCTTGTTTTCTCTGTTGCTTCTTTGCTGAGCTCGGCTGCTTCTTTAACACATCTAATGAATGCACTTGGATTTGTCTTGCTGTGCATCACGTGCATGAAAGTAATGAAAAAGAATGTTAGTCTCTTTATAGTCTGTTTTCCCTCATGCTGTCTACACAATAGGTTTCTTACCATTAACATGTCTAGGACATTACAAAATGATTTAATGGCTGTCAAAAATATGCCAATTCCACATTTACTAGTATGAAACCGAGTGCTATTTTTTGCCTTTTGCACATCAAAAAGGGGTTGTATTTTAGGTTGGTACAACAGTGAGGAATATAATAAGCTCATACTGTCAAACCACCCCACCGTTATTATTCCATAGAAAAAGACCGAATTAAAAGACAAGTCTAATGTTATCTTTAGTCGGAGCGGTTCCAAGCCTCTAAATGCCACTCACACCAGTTGGAGACAACACTTTATACATTCATTACATCGTCTCAACAAGAAACACGATTAACAAATATCTGACACCTGAGTTTTCTACCCCCCCAGGAAACAGGATTTATATAAGATCTTTATCACATTTCATATTTTTCTGTAAATGACAAGGTGTGAACACAGCAGAAAACGGTTATAACAGTGGGTGTGCAAAGCTCAGTGGATTGATAACAATTAAGAAACATAAAATACAACTCAATGAGAACAGAAAGAATGCTATTAGAAGATGAATGAAGATGTCCTGGGTCTATTTAGTCTGACACAGACATGAATGCAATGTGGAAGAATATTAAGCTACTGTTCATCCATTATTATTATTATTACATATATATTGTTGCATAACTCAATATTTAAGTATATTATAAAAAAGAATTAGCTTAGAAACTATGCATTTTTTCAATAAATTTAAACTTCAATATGTAAGATTTGTGCAGACTGATGTTGATGTTTGCTAGCGAGTTTCACTTCGATGCTAACGGTCACTAGTGTTATACATTGCTAGCAGAAGAGAACCATTGAAGAAGATAAGGAAGAAAAACAAGCTGAGGCTTCTGCATTGAAAACAGTCACTTCTGGACATAGGTATATTATCCAGTATATTTGGATGGAAAAGTAAGTAACTGGTAAAGTTTATGTATAAAGCGCTTTTCATAGATAAAAATCACAAAGTGCTGAACATAAAATGGATGCAATAAAACAAAATATGAATAATTTCATAAAATAAATTAAAAGGATACATCCATCAACCAAAAGCTTTCCTAAATAAAAAAAACGTCTTGAGCTGCTTTTTAAAAGAGTCATAAACAACTTGAAGATAACAGTTATAAAGTATTCTTTAACAATGCCGATGGTATTTCATGCAAATGTGTCATTTTGGGAATAATAACAAAGAACATGCAAAATAATAGTTTTTTTTTTCTCCCGATTCCGACAACTGAAAACTTCCTGCTTCTCGTAACCGATACCGATAACAAACAACTATAGTTCCCATTCTTCAAATTATTTTATTATTATTTCAAGTCAGTGGTAAAACTCAGTCAATAGTAAAATAAAAGCATGAAATGGAGAATAGACCAAGGGTTTTCAGTTAATTACTATTTATGTTTACAATTTGGTGATGATCGACCACTGTTTTTGGACATTAAGGTACATTAAGCTTTTTCTCTATAATGTGTACCTATGGAGAGGAAAAGGCTTAACGTGGACAACATCCATAAAATTTGGGTCATCGTGATTTTTGCAGAAGTGAAAGTGGGCGTGACTACAGACGTCCACACAAACTTTGGTGATGATTGATCACTGTTCTCGGGCATTAAGCTATGTTAACCTGTTTACCCCTGACCATATTTTCAGGGGAAAAACGCCTAAAAAGACATACCCAAAGTAAATTAACAATTACTTATAATACTTATAATAATAAGGTTCATATGGATGTTCTTGGTGTCTGTGGACATTTAGAAACCTCACAGAATCTATTCCCATTGTCTAAAATATTGTATCTATTACTGTGCCTGAGTAAACTGTAACAAACTAAGAGAAATTAGAATTTCGTTATCCTCTCCTGTTTTTTTTTCGGCTGGATTGACGATGATATGCATAAATTAATTGTTCGTGTCTGAGATTTTTAACCCCACGAAGATTAAAAATCATGTTTGAACATTAAAGTTTGCACTAAAATACACTTTTGATGTACTTTTATTAACATTAGGGTCTAAACTTTGAGCAAAAGTTGAACAAAACCATCCATTGTCCTGATTTATTATATTTTTACAGTAGATGAATATTAATATAATTTTTTCGGCCCACGGGCAGACTGATAGGGCTAAAGGGGTTTAAGCTTTTTCTATGCTAAATGTTTTAGAATGTCCCTCTTCTTCTGCTGCCGGACCAAAACAGTGGCCACAGCTGCTTGATCTTCCTCTTCATCTTGCAGCTCTAGTAGAGAGTAAGTAACTGAAAACCCTTTTACTGACAAACATGGACTGATCCAGACTTCTTCTTCTTCTTCTTGGTTTTTATGGCGGTTGGCAAGGCAACAATGAACACTGTGTACTTGTGAAATGCACAAGATCTAAGCAATTTAGATTTATTATTATGGCCTATATCCCTAGAAATTTGTGTAGACTGGGAATATTGTCACTTAATGCCAACTTTAGTGACGCTAAGTCTTAGATTATGTGACCGTGACCCCATAAAAGAGCATTTTCAGTTATTTACGATGGAGCTGAATTCATACCAAGGTGTCAGTGTTTGTGTTTTCACACCTCAAAGTGAGAGTCATTAACAGTTTACAGTTTATTTACAAGATCAAGACATAAAACAACGAGGTCTTCTCTCAATGCAAAGTAAACATAACCACAGAATAATGCTCTTGAAAAAAACTCAATCAAAAAGCTCTTCTCCACATCATAGCGCTTTTATAAATACACACTTTACATATGACATTGGTTACATTGCAGACGGTTGAAAACCCCAAGAGATTTAAAATACAGGCGACTAGAGAATACGGTTCTTCATCATAGACGTGACAATCAATCAACGGCTCAAAGTGCAGAGATCAGAGGAGGCTTTCTTACATATCCCTGTGATCTAGTGAAACAGAAGGCTGCTGGGTGAAAAGGGAAGAGATGATGCAAAGAGGGAGGTTTTTAAGAAAGGAGAGTGGAATATAAGAGGTAGGGTGTGTATGCACAAGCTACGGATATATATATTTTTAATGCATTAAGTCTTTCACAGCATGAAATAGTGCATCCTGATTCGTGACAGGACTTTGATTTATAGAGTTAATTTCTATTATTGTGTGATCACGCTTTTTGTTGTTATCTTAGCGTTGTCCGCCTACAGCTGTGGTGTCATTTAATTTCTATTATTTGTATTATATATACACTCAACAAAAATATAAACGCACCACTTTTGTTTTTGCTCCCATTTGTCATGAGCTGAACTCAAAGATCTAAAACTTTTTCTGTGTACACACAAGGTTTATTTCTCTCAAATATTGTTCACAAATCTGTCTAAATTTGTGTTAGTGAACACTTCTTCTTTGCTGAGATAATCCATCCACCTCACAGGTGTGGCATATCAAGATGCTGATTAGACAGCAGGATTATTGCACAGGTGTGCCTTAGGCTGGCCACAATAAAAGGCCACTCTAAAATGTGCAGTTTTATCACACAGCACAATACCACAGATGTCACAAGTTTTGAGGGAGTATGCAATTGGCATGCTGACTTCAGGAATCTCCACCAGAGCTTTTGCCTGTGAATTGAATGTTCATTTCTCTATCATAAGCCATCTCCAAAGGTGTTTCAAAGAATTCATGAAGAAGACTGTGCGAGGAAAATGGTGGTCACACCAAATACTGACTGGTTTTCTGACCCCCCTGGACCACCCAATACAGTAAAACTGCACATTTTAGAGTGGCCTTTTATTGTGGCCAGCCTAAGGCACACCTGTGCAATAATCCTGCTGTCTAATCAGCATCTTGATACGCCACACCTGTGAGGTGGATGGATTATCTCAGCAAAGGACAAAGGAGAAGTGCTCACTAACACAGATTTAGACAAATTTATGAACAATATTTGAGAGAAATAGGCCTTTTGTGTACATAGAAAAAGTTTTAGATCTTTGAGTTCAGCTCATGACAAATGGGAGCAAAAACAAAAGTGGTGCGTTTATATTTTTGTTGAGTGTATATATTTTCTGCCAAGTGTCTTTGTGTCATCTCAATTGGTTTTATGTCTTTGTACATGTTGAAAGAGGTGCTTTTGAAAGGACCTGCATTAATATGTGGTTATCTGCTTTCTGTACTTCTACTATTTGCTAAAATAAACACAGTACACCAGTGTTTCTTTTCAGTGCTTTTTCCCTCTTGTAACCAGAATTCAGACATATGGCAGCTTAAGCGTGATGTACAGTCGCAGAAAAAATAACTAGACCACCCTTGTTTTCATCAATTTCTTGTTCATTTTAATGCCTGGTACAACAAAAGGTTCATTTGTTTGGACAAATATAATGATAACAACAAAAATAGCTCATAAGAGTTTCATTTCAGTGCTGATATCTATCCATTTTCCATGTTTTCTTGATAATAACCAAAATCACTTCAGTTCTTACATCAATAGCTATGGCATTGTACTGACAAAAACAGTGCTTTTAGGCATTCCATATTTTCTTTTCTGTCTTTTTTAGTCACATGACATACACAGGAGTTGGTACTTGATTGCATAACCATTGTTTTTGATGATGTTTGATGGTCTAATATTTTTTTCCGCAACTTTTTTCCACAACTCATCCACATCTATTATGACCGCTCACATTGATAGTGCAATCCGATCTCACCAGGTAAGTGACAATATTGATTGATTTTTGTCAATTTAAAACATCAGTGTTCACAAAGTTCTTGTCAGAGCTCATTGTACTTGTATAATAATGTAAAAAATGTTGGAAAAAATAAATATAGTACTAGACAGGAGACATTAAACAGGGACGGACTTTAGAAGGAGGTGGTTGTGGATGGATAAGTCTGTTTTCAAGTCCCTTTTTAAGATGAAGGTAACTGCTATATTTATGTAACAATCATTGTGTTAGTTTATTTCAGCCCTTACCAAGACCATTTCCTAACCCAAACCCAGTTGTTTGTAAGCGTAAACCTACCCCAAACCGCAGCCATTACATATCACAGCCTAAATGCAGCAGTTTAATGCTTTCAATAGGATTCTAAGGTGCGAATTTTGTGCATAAACGTCAATTTGGGAGTGATATATATTGGTAATCGACTGTTTTCTTCACTTATGTAGGAGGCCGTGCTAAGACTAGTTCAAACAGAAACTACGTACAACATTCCCTAATTGACTGTTGCATGTGTTGACTCTCCCCATACATTCTAACAGTTATCCATGTTGTTTTTAACTTCAGTCTCTTCACTATTGGTTGCGAGTCTTGGATTCATTCGTACCGTTTCCTTTTATCCATTTTTCTTTTTTTCTGTTTTCTTTTGTTTTGTTTTGTCACTGTTTTTGTCTGTTGGGGCCTCTTGCCAGGTCATCATTGTAAATGAGAAGCTGTTCTAAATTGATTTTACTTGCTAAAATAAAGTAATAATAAAATAATAAAGACATCAGCGTGATAGTAGTAATTCTGATCAAAAATAGCAGTTAGTACACAGAAATCAGCATTATGCCATAGACAGAGGCTAATTTTCACAGTATAATATGGACCATTTTTGTGATATACTACATCCTACATCCCATAATGCATTAGAGCAGGGGTCTCCAACATGTGACCCGGGGGCCAAATGCAGCCCGCGGGATGAGTTTGCAAAGTGCAAAAATTCCACAGTCAAGGCTGTGGAACTCATTTTAGTTCATGTTCCACATACAGACCAATATAATCTACAGTCAAATAATAGTATAAAAACCTACAACAAATAATGACTATTTTCTTCTCAGTTTGATGTGAAATATTACACTATGCCTATAAATAATGACAACTGCAAAATTTTGTCTTTGTTTTAGTGCAAAAAATAACATTAAATTATGAAAATACTTACATTTCCAAACTATCCTGTAACAATAAAATGTGAATAACCTGAACAAATATGAACAACCTGAAATGTCTAAAGAAAATTAAGCACAATTTTAACTATTTTCTGCCTGTTACTAAGTGTTTAGTGTCTTTGTAGATCTGGTCCATAATACACATGTAGAAATGATAAGTTGAGGCAGAATATTGTTAAAATTGCACTTATTTTTCTTAAGAAATTTCAGTTTTTTCAGGTTATTCATATATTTTTTGTTTGGATAGTTTCTAAAAGTAAATATGTTCATAATTTTGTGGGGGGGGGTTTGCACTAAAACAGACAAAAATTTGGAGTTGTCATTATTTATAGGTTATTATGTTATTATTGTACTGGTCCGGCCCACTGGAGATCAAATCGGGCTGAATGTGGCCCCTGAAAGAAAATGAGTTTGAGAGCCCTGCATGAGAGTCATCATCTTCATTTGATTAATCGCAATTTGCAGTTTGTTTTTAAGGTTCATTATTGCCACCTGCTTTGCTGCCATGAAACATTTCCCAGTTTACATGTCCTATATGGGATGTGGTCTTGCAAAAAAAGACCTATGTAAGTTTGGGATCCTATTAGGGATGGGAATCGAGAACCGGTTCTTTTTTGAGAACCGGTTCCCGGTAGCTCGATTCCTTGGAATCGTTTGCATACCTGCTTAACGATTTTGCTTATCAATTCTGCCTTCATTGTGCATGCGCGATGATGTCACACGTACACTGCATTGTTTTGGTCAGAACGTAGCCAACATGGCGTTGAGGCAGAAACGGTCTAAAAAGACGACACCAGGTCCACTTACTTGGAACACTTGCAAAGCTTCCATGTCTTCAAAAGGGTGGAATCCCTCCAATATCCTCAAACATTTGTCCACAGCATGTGAATCATTTACAGGAATGTCACGTATTTGATACTCAGTGGCGCTTATGAATGTAGCGGCAGAATGAACGCTGGGCCGGTTCCGGTGCGGGCAACAAACGTCGTAACTCCTCAAATAGAAGTTTCCGAAGGAAAGGCAGGAAAGGAAATGAGGTGCACAGCAACGGGAGACGAGCAGAGTCGAACCGGTTCCACGTAGTAGAAATGCAGCAACAGAGGAATTAGTAAAGAATCTGTAGTTTCACTTTCACTGCCCCCCCGCCCCCCCCCCAAACCGGGCTGGCGTCATCTGTTATTATTATTTGTACATACTGTATATGTTATATTTTCTGTGCAGAGATGGAAACAGTTAATGCAAACACACCCGTTTGTACTCTTTTATTCCCTCACCCAATGAGAATCGATAAGGAATCAGATCGATAAGCAATATCGATAATGGAATCGGAATCGTTAAATTCTTAATGATTCCCATCCCTAGATCCTATTCAACTGCACTGGAATAGGGATTAAATGTTTAAATGTTAAATGTAAAGGTAAAAGTTAAACTTGCTTTAGTATCCCTGAAGGGAATTTCAGTCTGTATTTTACCCATCCTACTACACACCTAGCATTAGCATTAGCAATTAGCATATAGCACCCATTAGTAACAGTGAGCCACCATTGAAAACACTCAGGGACCAACTCCAGATCTTCATCAATACAGTGATCAAAAGCAGAATTAACCTATATGTACCTATTTTATTTAGGTTGTTTGGCTAGCTCCTGGTCAGCAGTTTTTTTACGACTGTGCATTTGCAAAATAACCAGTATTGTAAGCATGAGAGAATGTCATGCCTGTGTCCTTCTCAAAATTTGCCATTTTCTGTGTGCAGTTGCAGCAGGAGTGTTTTGTTCTGTCATATAGCAGGAGGGATTTTCAGAGGGATAACACACAGATAATGAAAGGAAGGAGCATGCCAATCCTGCCACCCGTACCAAATAAATATTCACCAGCGAGCCAGACTATATGGGATGTACAACTCAGGAAATTTTAGCATAAATGTCAGTGCAGCGCAGAGAATGATGAGTGACTACAAATCACTGTACATGAAAAAAATATGATATGATTTGCTTTGATATGCTATGCTAACAGCTAGTTATGATTTGTGGCAAAAATATAAATACTGTTCTAGGTTGAAACTAAAAAGTGATGAAAAATTTCACTTGCATTAAATGGTTTCAATGTGAGTTCAGTGTTTGAATGTCAAATTCTATAAATGCTGTGAAGTAACTGTTTCCATGGTGATAAGCCTGGTGGTCATGTGACTGCATTACTACATGAAGTATCATGTAATAGACAGTACTTACAGATGTCGTGTCACATCCTGTTTTGAATCTCATTCTGTATTTTACTCATCCTACTACACACCTACCATTAGCATTAGCAATTAGCATATATCACACACACTGGCAAAAATCTAAATCTTACCAAGTTTATTTTTCTCATTTCTAGTCCAAATATCTCATCACACTTACAATAAGACAAAATCACCTAAACAGTAACTTTTCAGTGAGTGCTTGAATTAAGCAAAAATAATCTTGAATTCAGCACAAAAAAAAATCTGCCAATGGAACAAGAGAAAATTATCTTGGTAAGATTTCTTGAAGTAAGATTTTCAAGATCTATTGTCTAAAAATAAGTTCTTATATCTCACTGAAAAGTTACTCTTTAGGAGATCATGTCTTATTTTAAGTGTGATGAGATATTTGGACTAGAAATGAGAAAAATACTCTCGGTAAGATTTAGATTTTTGCAGTGCATTAATAACAGTGGGCTGCTACTGAAAACACTCAGGGACCAACTCCAGATCTTCATCAAAACCAAATGGGATCAATGGCTAACAGCTAGCTAGGATTTGTGGGAAACATAAAAACACTGTTCTAGGTCGAGATGTTGAAATGATGAAAAATCTCAATGATTTCAATGTGCGTTCAGTGTTTGAATGTAAAGTTCTAGAAATGCTGTGAAGTAACTGTTTCCATGGTGATAAGCCTGATGTTCATGTGACTGCATTACTACATGAAGCATCGTGTAATAGACGGTACTTACAGACGTCGTGTCACATCCTGTTTGGAATTTCAGTCTGTATTTTACCCATCCTACTACACACTTACCATTAGCATTAGCAATTAGCATATCTCACACACACTGGCAAAAATCTATATCTTACCAACTCTATTTTTCTCATTTCTGGTCCAAATATGTCATCACACTTATAATAAGACAAAATCACCTAAACAGTAACTTTTCAGTGAGTGCTTGAAATAAGAAAAAATAATCTTGAATTCAGCAAAAAAAAATCTGCCAATGGAACAAGTGAAAATTATCTTGGTAAGATTTCTTGAAATAAGATTTTCAAGATCTATTGTCTAAAAATAAGTTCTTATATCTCACTGAAAAGCTACTCTTTAGGAGATTATGTCTTATTTTAAGTGTGATGAGAAATTTTGACAAGAAATGAGAAAAATACTCTTGGTAAGATTTTTAGATTTTTGCAGTGCATTATTAACAGTAAGCTGCTATTGAAAACACTCAGGGACCAACTCCAGATCTTCATCGATACCATATGGGATCAATGGCTAACAGCTAGCTATGATTTGTGGCAAAAACATAAATACTGTTCTAGGTTGAAACTTTGAAACAATGAAAAATCTCAATGATTTCAATGTGAGTTCAGTGTTTGAATGTAAAGTTCTATAAATGCTATGAAGTAACTGTTTCCATGGTGATAAGCAAGGTGGTCATGTGACTGCATTACTACATGAAGCATCGTGTAATAGACGGTACTTACAGACGTCGTGTCACATCCTGTTTGGAATTTCAGTCTGTATTTTACCCATCCTACTACACACCTACCATTAGCATTAGCAATTAGCATATGTCACACACACTGGCAAAAATCTAAATCTTACCAAGTGTATTTTTTTCATTTCTAGTTCAAATATCTCATCACACTTACAATAAGACAAAATCACCTAAACAGTAACTTTTCAGTGAGTGCTTGAAATACGAAAAAATAATCTTGAATTCAGAAAAAAAAATCTGCCAAAGGAACAAGTGAAAATTATCTTGGTAAGATTTCTTGAAATAAGATTTTCAAGATCTATTGTCTAAAAATAAGTTCTTATATCTCACTGAAAAGCTACTCTTTAGGAGATTATGTCTTATTTTAAGTGTGATGAGATATTTTGACAAGAAATGAGAAAAATACTCTTGGTAAGATTTTTAGATTTTTGCAGTGCATTATTAACAGTAAGCTGCTATTGAAAACACTCAGGGACCAACTCCAGATCTTCATCGATACCATATGGGATCAATGGCTAACAGCTAGCTATGATTTGTGGCAAAAACATAAATACTGTTCTAGGTTGAAACTTTGAAACAATGAAAAATCTCAATGATTTCAATGTGAGTTCAGTGTTTGAATGTAAAGTTCTATAAATGCTATGAAGTAACTGTTTCCATGGTGATAAGCAAGGTGGTCATGTGACTGCATTACTACATGAAGCATCGTGTAATAGACGGTACTTACAGACGTCGTGTCACATCCTGTTTGGAATTTCAGTCTGTATTTTACCCATCCTACTACACACCTACCATTAGCATTAGCAATTAGCATATGTCACACACACTGGCAAAAATCTAAATCTTACCAAGTGTATTTTTTTCATTTCTAGTTCAAATATCTCATCACACTTACAATAAGACAAAATCACCTAAACAGTAACTTTTCAGTGAGTGCTTGAAATACGAAAAAATAATCTTGAATTCAGAAAAAAAAATCTGCCAAAGGAACAAGTGAAAATTATCTTGGTAAGATTTCTTGAAATAAGATTTTCAAGATCTATTGTCTAAAAATAAGTTCTTATATCTCACTGAAAAGCTACTCTTTAGGAGATTATGTCTTATTTTAAGTGTGATGAGATATTTTGACAAGAAATGAGAAAAATACTCTTGGTAAGATTTTTAGATTTTTGCAGTGCATTATTAACAGTAAGCTGCTATTGAAAACACTCAGGGACCAACTCCAGATCTTCATCGATACCATATGGGATCAATGGCTAACAGCTAGCTATGATTTGTGGCAAAAACATAAATACTGTTCTAGGTTGAAACTTTGAAACAATGAAAAATCTCAATGATTTCAATGTGAGTTCAGTGTTTGAATGTAAAGTTCTATAAATGCTATGAAGTAACTGTTTCCATGGTGATAAGCAAGGTGGTCATGTGACTGCATTACTACATGAAGCATCGTGTAATAGACGGTACTTACAGACGTCGTGTCACATCCTGTTTGGACTTTCCCGTCGGGCTGTATTCTTTATGCTTCCCGTTTCATTCTGAGTATTCGCCTCTCTCGTCATTTCCTCCGGTGTGCCTCCTGATCACCTGACCACCCACACCTGTTCCTGCCTCTGGTCTTGCCTCTAGTCATGTCTGTGTATTTAGAATCCCTTGGTTTTCCTCCGTGTCCTCAGCTAGATCCGTTTCGGTTTCTTTCCAACATTTATTTCTAGCGTCGGCCTTTTGATATTTCACCCCGTTTGGCTTTTTCGTATTAGAAATTTAATGAATCTGATGTGTCCCGATCTGGTATTATTTTTGCTTGGTCTTGGGCTCTGTCTATGACCTGATGAAGACCTTGATTCTGTCCTATCCCTTCTTTACATTTATCACTTTCTACAGCAAGGATGTCAAACTCACTGCAGTTCAGGGGCCACATTCAGCCCAACATGATCTGAAGTGGGCCGGACCAGTAAAATAATAACAATGAAAAAAGTAAAATTACATTATGAAAATATTTACGTCTACAAGGTCTCATAAAAAATGGGAATAACATGAACAACCTGAAATGTCATAAGAAAAATAAGAGCAATTGTAACAATATCCTGCCTCTGTTTATCATTTACATGTGTACCAGACTGATCAAAATGAAATTGTGTTGTATGTGACGCCAGTTGATAGGATTTGGCGTGCTGTATGTACGCATTTTCATCCTTTCACGTGTTATTTAATGCCATTTGATGGCGTGTCAATGCACTAGCTGCTAATCGCTAACCGCCAACCTTAACTGCTAATCGCTCTAGCTGCTAATCCCTAACCCTAAACTCTAGCCGCTAATTGCACTAGCCGCTAATCACGCTAATGACGTGCTATTTTACGCAACGTAAATATACACGCTAAAAGCTTATAATGTGCACAGATACGCAACACGCCAATTAAAGTGGCGTGTTATCTGTATGCAATTCATGATATCACTTGCGTATACATTACAACTCACAGACCGCAATGGAGCTACGAATACACAAAACATTTAATAACAGGCAGAATATTGGTAAAATTGCACTGTCTTCTCTTAAAACATTTCAGGTTGTTCAGATTTTTTGTGAAAGTGTAGTATCTAAATGTAAACCTTTCATGTCATATGGCTTAATTTTGGAGTTATTATTATTATTATTATTTATTGAAGTAATTATGATAGTATTTTACTGTCCACTTGATATCATATTGGTCTGTACGTGGAACCTGAACTCTGGGGGGGGGTTAAACATGACAAATTCATGGGGCCCAGTAGATATACGTTAGAAGTTGTGAAAATTTCATGTAAGCTCCACAGTAAAAGGATGGCATAGAAGACGGGAGTCTGACATCCAAAGTTAAATTACTTTCATTTTCATGCCAGTTGCAGTTCTTACAGCACTTATGAAATGCACCCCGTTACTCTAGTTCTTACAGTACGTACATACCCCGCACCCCCACCCCACTCAGGCGACAGATTTACACATAATTTATTTTCTGAAGGGCCCACAACATTTACCCTCCATGGGGTCCACAATTGGTAGCAGCACCTCAGACTGAAAATAAAGTGACTTTAACATCCTTGACTGTAAATATCTTCAGTGTTATTTTTGCATTTCACATGTTCATATATGATGAACTGAGAGCCCCTTTGTTTGATGACATGTGTATCCGAAATCCTGATGTGTTCTGGAGCACTGATGATGACCAGATGAAATGGTTGTTTAGTTCTAATGTATATAAATTAGTATTATTTGTTTGTAAAGCCTGGAAAAAGCGGCAGATGTGTTTGTTTAAATAGGTCAGTATTTTGTTTTGTTCATATCTATTGTGCCTATTGTCTGGTGTTTGATTTTTGGTGTGTATTTTTGGTGTCTTATAAGCCCATGTAAGGGCTGGGCATGTTTTTTTTTTTTTTATGCAAGACACAATAATAAAACATTCATTCATTCATTCATATTCATCCCCTGGACCAGACTGAACCCTTTGGCGGCTGGTTTTGACACCTGTGTTCTACAGCCTCCATTACTTTCCTCACTGCTCGTCTTTGCGTCCACATCCACCCTATCCATGCCATACTTGCATTGGAGTCATCACATTAAAGGTGTATGGCAGAGCTGCATCATTTATTGATTGATTTGTTATTTGTCACGTCGCTATATCGCAGTGGTTCCAAACCTTTTTAGGCTCGTGACCCCATTTTAACATCACAAATTTCTGGTGACCCCAGACATTCAAAACAGAAATATTTTTGCTAAAATTAATTTTTTTTTATCATGTAATAGTTTGCTATACTATGTTGCAAATAAACATTAATTTTAGTCGACATTGTAGAACACTTAAATCACTGCTACACTTTATATCACTGTTTCACTTTTTTTTTTTTTTTATCAATGCCCTGAAATGTGAATACAATCAGAAGCCTTTATGTACAGTACTGTACAGGAAGCATTTTCAGAGTAGTTTCTTTAGCAATTGTCTCTTAGAGTGTAAATACTAACCTTTTTGTCAACCTGGTGCAAACCCACTTTTGTGTTGTGTATTGTATGTAAACTGCTGAATACTTGAATTTCCCCAGGGGGATCAATAAAGTATCTATCTATCTATCTATCTATCTATCTATCTATCTATCTATCTATCTATCTATCTATCTATCTATCTATCTATCTATCTATCTATCTATCTATCTATCTATCTATCTATCTATCTATCTATCTATCTATCTATCTATCTATCTATCTATCTATCTATCTATCTATCTATCTATCTATCTATTTAGTCTATATAATGTATATTATTATGGACGGAGGCAGAAAAGCCAGGTGTAGATTACTGCACAAAGTGAGAATTTCATTTTCCTTGGTCAGAATATGTACAGTCAGTCCAGCTTGGATTTCCAAGGCTGACAATTAATACTGAACAAACAGGAACTCAAACTATGAATTATGAAAGAGCTGCAGCATCTGAAACTGACCACAATGAACATTTGAAAGATAAACAGAACTACAATGCTTCAGTTTCAGCTACAGTTTGTCATGTCTTTTATGTATTATGATTGTCTCACTCAACTCACTCCATATTGTTTATTAGCAATTTTTAAAAAAATTTTTTAGCAATTACTAGAAATTTCAGGTGACCAAATTTGAATTCCAAGTGACCCTAAAGTGGGGTCAGGACCACAAGGTTGAAAAACACTGCTATATCATATTTTATGTCAGTGCACAACGATATTCATTAAAACATATATTTATTTTTGATTCTATAATATCCTAATGTGACGGGTATGTAAAGAAGCCTCATTGTTTCATTCAACACATACTAGTTTGATCAGGTTCCTCGAAATACAGCTTCTAATCATGAACTCATTTGCAGCGCCCTACTCTGGCTCGAATCATCTCTCTTTTGTGCATCGCAGGAGCTGATCGACAAAAAGCAATCTGCAAAAGATATAGACATGCATCTCATCTGCACTCTCCTCAAGATGCATTTTAGGAAGTGAGACATCCTTGAACATTATGAGCTGCAATCCAGACCCCAGTGTCTGCGTCTGAGTGTCTGTTACCACACCATTAAAATGTGCAGCAGTGCAAACACGGCTTCTTAACGTATGTTCATTTGACAAATAAGTTGCTAATGATACAGTGTGTGTGTGTGTGTGTGTTTGCGTCTGATTAAACTGCTAATGTTCAACAAAAATGGTGACAGAAGTGTAACAGAAAAGAACAGAAAACTCAAGTTCCAACTGTTTGTCACCACAGCTTTAAAACACTTGGATAAACAGTCAATCTACTACATTTTTCTTTACAATATTCCAATAAAATACTTCTAAATAAAGTACACTGAGACCCAACTCTGGCTTAGACTCTGAAATAATGAGTTCTACTGCTCACCGGCCATCCTGATGCACATAATTTATTTTATACCTTTGTGTGCATCGCCTGCAGCATAAAACACATAAAGACCATTAAGACTAAAGTTGAACAGAGGTGCACAAAAAGGCTACGGGGACTAAAAATGGTTATATGAATATTAAATGAATACAATACAGAAGATGTTATGAATGTTTTACATCTTCAGAAGGAGAGGAGGAATTACCAAAGAGGGAAAAATTATTCCAAAAGTATTTATGTAAATATGGTTGCAAGCAGCTATAAGGGGCCTTAGCAGTTTAGCAGGGCAGTGTCTCCATGGCAACTTGATGTGGCGATGAAAGAGTGGCTGTAGTCGCTTTTCCATTGGACACCTGTGCAAAACTTTACTGATATTTATTAAACGTTGAAAAAATAGAAGTGCGTAATGTCGGTTTTTCCATTAAATCACAAATGCGATGATTTGTTTATTATCGTGAGATGACATGAAAGGTCACTCCATAACCATGGCAACAAACATAAATATCACGTTGATGGGCAGATACATTTATTACACTGGGTTACAAAAAACTGTTTTTTGCAAGTTGTTTAGGTTTTTTCAACTGAATTAGGACCATTTTGCACCGCTAAATCCAAAAAATGACATCTGTTTTTCTCAGTCAGGTCAGGTTTTTTTTGCTAATTTGATTTTGAAAAATTGGATCTTCTCACAAAATATTATAATTAATACCAAAATAAGATTGGTAAGCACACTTTATGAAACTTGTGACTTGATTCCTGTTAGGTACAATGGTGTATTCACTGCATAGCAGAATACGTCAGGCTTATTTTTGCAAGATCTTCTAGTCGAAGCCATTTCATTCACCTGTAATATTAAAAAAAGCATTAATCATTAATTGGCAAAATTAAAATCTTCAGAACTTGTTTATTGCAAGAAATATGAAAGAATTTTGTGTCATATGATGTGAAAATGCCCATAAATGTAAGCAAAAATGTTAAAAAGCCAATATGTAGCATAGTTCAGAAAGTTGACCTGATTGAGCAAAATGAATGTGATTTTTGGATTCAGCACACCAAAATTATCCTAAATCAGCTCAAAAAACTTCAACAATAAATTTGTTGTTGACCAATGTTATTATTATATATTACCCCTCTATCCCGTACTAAATTAAAAAATGTTTCGGTTTCCTGGTGTGTCCACACATACCGCGCCATGTTTCTTTTAAAATTCTTCTTTGCTTGTTGTAACCAGGCCCGGACTGGCTAATCGGGAGGACCGGGACAATTCCCGGTGGGCCGGTATAATATTTGGGCCGCGAGGGCCGGAGTTCACTTTAAATATGTATTTAATATTTTATTTATTTATTTTTTGGGGGCCGGTGTTCAGTCATAGCACTGAGTTGACCACGTAATCTGCAGCTGCTGTTCCTTGGCCCCACCCCCTCTACTAGTAAACTGTTTGTTTTCTTCCTGTTTTTTTTTTTGCGGACACACCGTGACCTGGCGTA
This sequence comes from Sphaeramia orbicularis, assembly GCF_902148855.1. Taxonomy (NCBI): domain Eukaryota; kingdom Metazoa; phylum Chordata; class Actinopteri; order Kurtiformes; family Apogonidae; genus Sphaeramia; species Sphaeramia orbicularis. Next base: position 40,372,529 of record NC_043969.1, read on the forward strand.
ACATCTCCTTGCATACGGTTAGTAGCTCTATACTGTAGCTGTGGAGCTTTTACGATCTGTGCTCTGTAGGCTATGTCGATGGTCAGCTGTGTTTGCTGTTTGAAACATGGATAATAGAAAGAGCAAGGGTGGTGTGGAGAAGGCAAGAATTAAAAAGAGGAAAGCTCTGGAAGCAAACGCAGCCAAATGTGACAAAATCTGCAACTTTTTCACAAAAACGACCTCCCGGTTGGAAACAACTAATAAGGACGATGAACCGGGTAAACCACCTTTCAAGTTAGTTAATTATCAAGTCAGTGAATTGTGTGGCAATGTGACGTGGAACATAACGTTATGTCATTTAAATAATAGTATGATGCGACGCCACGAAAGTGGGAAACTTTGTCTTGTAGCTTCTCAGATTCAGAAAGCAGATCCAGCACCTGCCATGAGCCCACAAGTCCAGAGTGGGCAGGTAGGACTGCTCAGAGAGGGAAGAGGATTAGAAGAAATAGGCTCCAATGAAGAGTATGGTGTAGGCCTGTTCAGTATGAAAGGTATCTGAGATGCTCCAGGATTCAGCACTACATGAATGAAACTGACACCAAGGCTTTGAAAATAGAAGATTTGTGCTGACAATTATGAGCATTTTTAAACTGTGCTTTAGTGTCAGAAGCAGAGCCAGGAGCCAGTAGTGATGAGGGGATTGTTCCTGTCAGGATGGAAGGAAAAGGTGAGCTGTTGGAACAGACTGTGTGAACAAGCATTAGTTCCCGTAAAACCACTTTCTATACCCAAACCATAGTCCTGACCTATTTTAATTTTTATTATTAAAAGTGAGACAGTAAATACACAAAGCCCACAACTGAAAGGCAATAGTATAAAGTCATATTAAATAAGCCTGCATATTTAGCCAGTGTAAAGATCTGAACTGGTTCAGTAAGTCAAAATGTCTGTAGATATTATTTTTTATTGTGATCCAGGTGCAGGTGAGTCTAGAGAAACTGGAGGAAGAGTGAAAGGGAGAGCAGAGTCTGCTGATGACAGAGGAGCAGCTCAGCAGCACGACCCTGAACCACTAGGCACAAATGACACAGATGAAGATGAGTCTGTTGTTAGCTTTGATTGCTTTGCTCACCCTCAGTCACAGGATACACATATTTTTTTATCATCCTCATCAAACCCCTAATATCACTGTACCAAAAGTTTTCAATAGCATCGATGGAACAAACCGCAAGTAAGTTGTGATGGAAATCTTTTGTTGCAGAGGATACCAAAATAATAGTAATTAGAAAGTGCAGCAAGCTTAATTTATTTATTTATTTTTTTAATTTTTAATATTTTTATACTTTAATTTCATTTCAAACATTTTAAAGGTTTGAAAAATGTTAACACTTATAAGAAAAAAAATATAGATTTTGTTATTGTTGTGTTGTGAGGAATAATAATGTTGGAGATGTCAATGTGCACTCACTGTTGAAATAAATCCACATTGTGAAGCAACCTTTACTTGCGCTGAATTGGAAATATTTTAGAAAATACACTGAATTAGAAGGCTTTGCAGAACAGTGTGTAGACCTAACATGTAAGGTTAGAATTGCATGATTTTAATAATAATCGGTCGTGATCTAAAGTGGGCCGGTCTGAGGTATGAAACTCCAGGGCTGAAAATGAGTCTCAGTCCGGCCCTGGTTGTAACGTATGTCAACATCCTTTTTTTTTTTGTTCATGTGACTCTAGTTGCAGAAAAAGGTCTTTCCATAGAAGTTTTGTAAGATATACCAACAAGACTTCTTGCCAGTGCAAAAACTTTTTTTTTTAAAAATGAGAGTTTTGGCGAAATTGTCACTTTTCCATTGGACATCTGTGCAACATTTTCGCGATAATTACTAAATATTGAAAAAACAGAAGTGCGCAATGTTGGTTTTTCCATTAAATCCCAAATGCAATGATTTGTTTATTTATTATCTTGAGATGACACGAGAAGTCATTCCATAAACATGGCGACGAAAACAAATATGTTGATTTACAGATGTATTCATTATTATTATATATTACCCTTCGATCCCATGCTAAATTTAAAAATGGTTCGGTTTCCTGGTGTGTCCACACATACTGCACCATGTTTCTTTTAAAACTCTTCTTCTTCGCTTGTTGTAACGTCCGTCAACATCCATTTTTCTTGTTCATGTGACTCTAGTTGCAAAAAAAGGTCTTTCCATTGCAGTTTTGTGAGATACACCAATTTTTCTATGCCCATAAAACCACCTCTTGCCACTGCAAAAAATTTTTATTGAAAAACAAGAGTTCTGGCGAATTGTCGTTTTTCCATTAGGCAAATTTTGATGCGCAAGTTACTGTAAATTCGCGCAATTTGAGGGTCGATGGAAAAGCGACCTGATGGTAGGATTTATGTTCTGATCAGAAAACAGCAAAGGTAAGACAAAAGACTCTTTTTTTGTCTCGTTAAGTGACTTTTAGTGGTAGATAAATTACACCTGGACTGTTGGATTAAGTTAGTGTTAGCTTAGCGCTGCAAAGTATGTTGCACTGGTGAGTTCTTTAATGAAATTATTCATAACATATGCTGGTCTTTGATGGTTAGCTTTTTTTTCCCATGATATTTGCAGACTCTGGTGGTATGTGTGTGAAAACTAATACTACTCGGCTGTGGTTGCTGTCTGTCATTATCTGTTGTTGCCATGACTGCACTGCATTATGGGATATTTATGCTGGCAGAGTGTCCAGAGCTTGATATTTACCTGGAAATTCTATGCAATTCACATGCTGTTGGTGTCATATTGTGGTTAAAAAAATGTTGTACTCTGTGTAGCCTAGTAATTAGCATTGTTTATTTACTTCAACCAACCTGACCACATTCTTGCAACTGGTTGACGCTATAACATGACCTCACCGAGAACTATTATTTTTTACTTAAAGGTCCCGTATTATGCAAATCTGACTTTGTGACAGTTTTCTTACAGTAGTGTGTGTTGCAGTAGCCTCATTATGAGGTTCAAATTTGAAAACTGTCTGTTTCCTCCCTGCCTTGCTACATCACATGTTGTTAAAATGCCAGCTCAAACGGCCGAGTTTGAGTTGGGTCCGCTTATGACGACATAAGCGGATTTAACTCCTCCCCCTGACTGTGCCCCCACCCTGGCAAAGTGAGCCCCGCCCTGGCAAAGTACCTCTTGGACAACAAACATGGCGAAGGCGAGACACTCAAGTTGTGGTGTTGTTGGCTGCACACGCCAACACGATAGTTTATTTTTGCTCCCCACTTCCGAGCCTCTCCATAAAAAGTGGCTGGATTCTATCTTTGATGGTCAACATTCCCAAACGCTTGTATGTGTGTGCCCAGCATTTCATGGACGAGTGTTTTTTTAACATGGGCCCATACAGCTCCGGCTTAGCACAAACACTCCGAATCCAGAAGGACGCAGTACCAACGCTTCGTGACCCAAGTACAAGTGTGGGAGATGTAAGTTCTTCTCATTTTTTTGTATCTTTACTGCATAACCCTACATTACGGATAAGCTGGTGGTTGTTGATGTGTACGTCTAACGTTAGCATGGCAGCTAACATAGCTCGGTTACTGCTGCTAACGTTTGCGTCCCCGTTAACATGCAAGAGCTGATAATATCAAGAGACATTCAACAGAACTACTTTGAACACGGGCCTTTTGTGGTTGGCATCAGTACAGTTAGCATCAAGCTTGTTAGCAGCTGCCTGCATTAGTGGCGGCAGGCGTCTTTCCGTGTCAGGTCCACGAACCTGACACAACACCGCCGTTTTCCGTCGGGGCTCAATCATGCCTCAAGGCAAAGAAAGCCAGCGTTTGGAAAGACGTTCTGTCTGAGACATGTGTATTGTAGACGAGAGAGGGGCATTTCAGACAGGTGACTTGTGTATTCAGAACAGATAAGTAGTACCGCTAGCATAAGCCGCGTCCTCTCCCAGAGAGGGGAAAGGGAGTGGGCGTGGACAGATGCGTTCATTTGCATACCCGGAAGCAGGCCCAGAAACAGCCTGTTCTGAGGAGGGCTGGTGAGAGTGACTTTTTCGACCGCTGAAACTCCGAAAAAAGGATGATTTTGGGGCGAACAAACTTAATTACTATGTTTTTGGGCTTCTGAGACCTATATGACGTGACTGAAAAATAGCATAATATGGGACCTTTAAAAATCCTTCATTCCCTCTGCTAAACTGACAATATCCATTCTACTTGAACATTATTTTACATGTTGTTAAATGTCTTGTTTTCATTACTTTATTATTCAATTATTGTTACTATCCCATGTCTTTTTTAATGTGTCCCTTGAAATTGTGACTTTGTTAGTGAATTGTCTGTTGGACCGAATGTACTGGAAGGTTACAACCAAATTAACCCTTGGGAATAAATAGTTTTCTGACCTGAAGTGAACCATGAGCTCATTTCCTGTTTGGCAGCCTCACCACTGGCTGTAATGGACAAAAACAAATTCCCTTTAATACTTTACTCAAATGTTGCTTTAATGTCCCAGTAGGGAAATTCTATTTGTGCATTTTATCCATTGAACATCCACCGTCGACCAAAACCAACTACTGATCTAAAATGTTTAAAACCCATTGATCCATTAAACCTATCAATACATTTAAATAACTGGTGTAAAATACAGTTTGTCGTCTTTTCATGGTCATCAGATATGACCCATTTGGACGTTCAGAGGCTCCGTAGTTACCACTGGAACTACAGTTATTAATATCTTTGCTGAAAAAGTCACTTTTTCTTCAGTTTTCTCTGTTTTTGATATAATAATCCTCAACTTTAATCTCAGCTTTAATGAACATCTATACAATCAGTGAATTAAATACAGGTCAATACTGGATTTTCACTGAAAAAAAGCTAGATAAAGAGGATAAAATTACAAAAAATGGTGATAAATTACTTAAGAAAGGTTAAAGAGAGAAAAATGTATTTGGGAACTGCCAGAAAAGTGGCACTATAAATCTAAATTTCACCAAGTGTATTTTTTTTTTAAGTATTTTTATTGTAAAGTATGGCACAACAAAGACAAACTCAACAATTCAGGCAGTTCAAATCTGACAGAAAAATATAATAGTCACTGTCCTGTCAAAAAACAAAACAAAACAAAAAAACCCTGAATTCAGAGCCACACTTAGCATTTTTCTTTTTTTTTTTTTGAACAAGGTGTACATGAACCAAACCCACAATGAAAATAAGAAAAATAATAAATTAAAAAAAAAAAAAAAAAAAAAGTTACCCTGAAAACCAAAAGTAAAATCACATATGTACAGGAAAGAAAATTCTGTAGTAAAACGGATATGTGTTCATTTATTTATTCATTTTCTGAACCTGCAGTTGGGATAGGCTCCGAGCAAAGAATATATACATATATGTAAATACAAAAAACCAAAAACCAAACAAAACAAAAACAAAAAGCTAGACACACACACACACACACACACACACACACACACAAAAGAAAAAAAAAAAGGGGGGGGGGGGGGGGGTGTCCATCAATCACAAGAAAAGGAAGGAAGTGATTCAAAGAAAGTTAAGAAGGGCTGCCATTTGTTATAGAACTTAGAAGGGATGGCTTTCAAAGAATACCCAAGTGTATTGTTCTCATTTCAAGTCAAAATATCTCATCCCACTTAAAATAAGACATAATCACCTAAAGAGTAACTTTTCAGTGAGATATAAGAACTGATTTTTAGACAATAGATCTTGAAACGCTTATTTCAACAAATCTTACCAAGATAATTTTCACTTGTTCGATTGGCAGATGTTTTTTTGTTTTTTTTTTGCTAAATTCAAAACTAAATTCAGAACTTATTTGTAGACTTATTTTATTTTGAATTAAGCAAAAAAAGAAAAAAAAAAATCTTCCAGTGGAACAAGTGAAAATTATCTTGGTAAGATGTCTTGAAATAAGATTTTCAAGATCTATTGTCTAAAAATAAATTCTTATATGTCACTGAAAAGTTACTCTTCAGGTGATTATGTCTTATTTTAAGTGTGATGAGATATTTGGACAAGAAATGAGAAAAATACACTTTTAAGATTTTGATTTTTGCCAGTGGATGGGTTACTATACACACAGTACCTCACGTTAGCATTAGCAATTAGCATTAGCCCATAACCTCAAGTATGTAAAACAGTCTGAGACCAGCATATGACATGAATTATTTAATAAAACAACAGATCAGTGAGACAAACTTTGTGGCGCTAAGCTAACACTTAGCTGATCCAACAGTACAAGTTGTATTTCTCTATTGATAAAACTCACTGAACGAGAAAAAGAAAAGCATAAATAAGGGTAACATTATAAAGTGATAATTATAAATTTCATCTAACCTTTGGTGTTGTTTTTTTTTTTTTTTTTTAATCATAACTTGGTTTTATATGAATGAAGCTTCTGCTATCGGCTATTCCATTTTTAGGTGTTACGTTGAAATGATTCCTACTAGAAACAAATGGCCTAGGGCTTAACAGGTTTAAAACACATAATAGTTGGATAATTGAATACCCTCATGCTAAAAGTACTGACGTCACAAAAATATTTACAGGGTGGACTTAGCTAAACAAATACAACATGTTTATTTGGTCAAGTTGAATTGTCCAAAAATGTGACCTCAGTACTTTTAGTACCAGGGTCTTCAATTAAAGACTGGATGAAATGGAGGATCCATGTTTCCTATGGAGGTCACTGATGGGATTGTATAGCTATCAATATGGTTAAACTTCTGAGTTACAGTTTTAATCATTCTTTTTTCATGCAGGTATTTGTCTAGATAGAATGAAAGCAATGACGGTTATTTCATTAAAAAAAAAAAAAAAACACCAACTGCAGAAAAAAAATGCGCAAAAATAAGTTTAACAAAATAGAATGTAAATTTTATCTTGAAATAAAGAAGTACTTTATACTTTGCTAGTACTTATTTTAATATCTAAGTAAATACAGGGTGGGGAAGCAAAATTTACAATATTTTGAGGCAGGGATTGAAAGACAGTGTATGACCAATTAGTTTATTGAAAGTCATGAGAATTTATTTGCCACAAGAAAATGGACATAATAGAAAATGTTTTTATTCTACTGTATGTGTCCTCCTTCTTTCTCAATAACTGCCTTCACACGCTTCCTGAAACTTGCGCAAGTGTTCCTCAAATATTCGGGTGACAACTTCTCCCATTCTTCTTTAATAGTATCTTCCAGACTTTCTCGTAATAGTTTTGCTCATAGTCATTCTCTTCTTTCCATTATAAACAGTCTTTATGGACACTCCAACTATTTTTGAAATCTCCTTTGGTGTGACGAGTGCATTCAGCAAATCACACACTCTTTGACGTTTGCTTTCCTGATTACTCATATGGGCAAAAGTTTCTGAAAAGGTATGGATAATAGTGTTAGGTATGATTATGACATCAATATATGTTTGGTTTCAAAACAATTGACGTAGTACCTGCTGAGAAAAAACAACTAAATGTTCATTGTAAATTTTGCTTCCCCACCCTGTAAGTGAAATGTGCAGCCTGTGAAAAACAATTCTTTTGTATAAAATGCAACTGTGGTGGATGAACCTTGGTCCAGTGAATCCATTAGTACCTTATTTGTAAAAATCAGACGTATGGTTCACAGGTTTCTTGCATAAACACATGTCTAACTTGAAGCCGTTGTTGTTTCCAGAGTTTTGGAGTCACTAGTGAATAGAATCGTGACACATTTCCCAACCGGTGCGCCAAATTTCACTGTTTTTTTTTACCTTACAGTTCAGTAGTTTCAACTGACAGAAGAAAAAAGAGGCAGATGAATAAGTAATAGCAGAGACACAACGAGCGCCGATGCTGCTGTACTGCTCGGCCTCCAATTAAGACCAAGTAGCCCATTCTTCATGGAGAAAAAAAACACTTAAATTTGCTATCATTTGCTAAATTAACCAGATATTACAAGCTCAAACTGACACGGCTGTTACAGGCCATGCATCATCTACAGCAGTTAAACAATTTACAAGGTTCAGAGGATTGAAAAAAAACCCTCACCCGGCTGATATGAATTTATTAACTGTGCTTTTATGCTTGTCAAATTGATTAGGATGACACCGTATTCCATAAAGCTACATGGCCTGCACAGAGGTGACCCCCATCTTTAAAAGGGCAGCGCTTTTGATCATAAAACGTGGCAGAATTCTAAATGTCTGGAGGAAAAAACTCAAACTGAGACATCCCATAAATTTCAGTCTTTTTTTAACGGATATGAGACGATCTTGGCAGCAGAGGGACTGTAATGTTTACATATAATACTCATGTGACATGTATTTCTAATATTTTTTTTATATATATAAATATAACACTGGTCAACAACATATTTATTGTTTAAGTTTTTTGAGCTGATTTAGGATAATTTTGGTGTGCTGAATCCAAAAATCACATTAATTTTGCTCAATCAGGTCAACTTTCTGAACTGTGCTACATATTGGCTTTTTAACATTTTTGCTTCCATTTATGGGCATTTTCACATCATATGATACAAAATTCTTTCATATTTCTTGCAATAAACGAGTTCTGAAGATTTTACTTTTGCCAATTTATCATTAATGGTTGTTTTAACATTACAGGTGAGTGAAATGGCTTCGACTAGAAGATCTTGCAAAAATAAGCCTGACGTATTCTGCTACATCTGCGGTGAATACACCATTGTACAGGGTTTGGACAAAATAATGGAAACACCTTCACCTCAAGATGATAATGCCCCAATCCATACAGTTAGAATTGTTAAAGAATGGCATGAGGAACATTCTAATGAAGTTGAGCGTCTCGTATGGCCGGCACAGTCCCCAGACCTCAACATTATTGAGCATTTATGGTCAGTTTTAGAGATTCAAGTAAGACGTCGATTTCCACCGCCATCGTCTCTAAAAGAGTTGGAGGGTATTCTAACTGAAGAATGGCTTAAAATTCCTTTGGAAACAATTCACAAGTTGTATAAATCAATACCTCGGAGAATTGAGGCTGTAATTGCCGCAAAAGGCGGACCTGCACCATATTAAATTATATTTTGTTGGTGTTTTAAGGTGTTTCCATTATTTTGTCCAACCCCTGTACCTAACAAGAATCAAGTCCCAAGTTTCATAAAGTGTGCTTACCAATCTTATTTTGGTATTAATTATTATATTTTGTGAGAAGATCAAATTTTTCAAAATCAAATTAGCAAAAAAACCTGACCTGATTGAGAAAAACAGATGTCATTTTTGGATTTAGCGGTGCAAAATGGTCCTAATTCAGTTGAAAAAACCTAGACAACTTGCAAAAAACATTTTTTTGTAACCCAGTGTAATAGACAGAGAGGCGAAGAGGTGATAGAAACTGATTTTTTATTAAAAATATAAAATGTTCAGGTTCTGTCAAGTAAAGAAGCTGCAGAAACTTTTCTACTTTGCAAAGAAAGATCTAATTAAAATATCTATCTCAGACCAGTGACAACAAACCTGCAGCTAATCTCATTTGCATATCAGACTTGGTAAATCAGTACTGTATATGGACTAAGGCAAATCCTCGCCCGAGGCATGATTCAATACCCTCTTCTAAAATTACAACTCGTACAATTCAGATCAATACTGAGGGTTTTTTTGCGCACAGAGTGAATGATGACGGTAGGAGAGTTGAATAGAAATAGGTGGAAGAGTAATGCGTCGCAGGGTTTCGCTTGCACATTTCCACAAGGACAAAAGAATACTAGTAAACTAAATCACAATATACAAATGTCATCGCTCCGGTACAAGGTGTTCCATTCTCCTCTGTACTTATTTTTCTCTTTTATTTCCTACTGTGACTTAGTAACACTTCTGGGATGCTTCCAAAATCAACCCCATTGTATTTCAGTGTAGTTGTACCGATGTTTTTCCACAGCTGAATAAGACAAATCTGACTGGACTACAGAGAAAAGTGGCAGAGGAAACAGGCCCTATTGACGACTCTGTTTGGTCCGGAGGGAAAACGGGCTTTAAACCTGTGGGCTCCATTCTTGGCGGCAGATGGCTTTGCTCCGTACCAATACAAACACATACAAATCTGACGGCACAAACAGTTTTCTGTTATCATCAGAGAGTGCCGAAGTCATACAAGGTGTTCTTCCTCTCCTTTGTGTTTTCAATGCATATTTTGTTTTTATTATTGTGCATGAGGCAGGGGGCCAGTTCTGCAACACACTGGGTGGGACATATGTCCTCCTCCTCCTCCTCCTCTCCCATCCTCCCACCGACCCCCACCTCCATCGTCCTTGCCCTTTGCGTCATGCCTGGTTTGTCTCGAGACATTCAGCGTAGTTGGAGGCTTATTTTTCGACCTTTAGACGGAGACATAGCTGCCACTTTTTGTACAACATGAAAAACAACATCCCTCTGCTTGAAAAATTGAGCTTGAAAATCCATCACAGAACATATGAAGACTAAAGTTTCTATGTTGGAGTGAAATAACGCGATTTACAAATCGGTACGGCCCAATCCCATTTCATCCCTTGGCCCTTCCCCTTACCCCTACACCTCCATTTTGAGCGTTCACATTAAGGGGTTGGGGTGTCTCGATTCTGGATGAGTTGGAGGGGTAGGGGGGTAGGGCTGTCGGCCATCCAAATGGAGATTTTTCAGACCCACACTACAAACTGAGGGGTATGAGAAATTTCCCATAATTCTCTTCAAATCATCGGCAAGATGGAGGCAAATGCAGCAAAAAAGTGCGGCAGTGCAATGAAAGAAACACACAAATATAAGTATTTTCTTCGTAAATAACTTAAACATTTGTGTCCATTTAATGCTGTTTCATTGTGTGAGTAAATGTGACGTTCCTGTTTTTATTTCCTGTTTTATTTTCCCATTGTGTGCTTCCGTGATTGTAAGGCTATTGTATTCCAAAAGGACTAATATCTCCAAAAATATTAGTCCTATCAACTTGCCAGCATATTTAATGTGGAGACGGGACGATTCCTCAACTGAAGACACCAAATTGGACAGGTAAAAACGTCTCAGTTTGTCAGAATTGTAAATGCAGCGTTCCTGTTTTTAACTTCACTTCCCATCATGCAGCGTGGTACTGTGCTTACGGTGAACATTTCCTGTCATGCAGTAGTCCCCGCCCAATTCTACAATCCACATCCAGGGCTAATTGAATTGACTGAAGTTAGTAAATCTGTTGTTCCTGTTTTGAACTTCATTTCCCATCATGCAGGTTGTTTGTGTGCTTCCGTGATTCTAAGGCAATTCTTTTCCAAAATTACTAATATCTCTGAAAATATCGGTCCTATCAACTTGCCGAGATTGGAGATGGGACTATTCTTCAACTGTACGTACCTAATTGGCCAGGTAAAAACGTCTCAATTTGTCAGAAATATAAATGCAGCGTTCCTGTTTTTAGCTTCATTTCCCGTCATGCAGCGTGGTACTGCACTTCCATGATTCCAAAATGAGTAATATCTCCAAAAATATTGGTTCTATCAATCGACCAAAATATTTAATGTGGAGACCGGACTATTCCTCAACTGAAGGTACCAAATTGGCGCTTACGGTCAACATTTCCCGTCATGCAGCAGTCCCCGCCCAATTCTACAGTCTGCAGCTGAGGCTACTTGCATGGACTGAAGCTAGTAAATGCATCATTCCTGTTTTGAACTTCATTTCCCATCACGCAGCGTGCTCGTGTGCTTCTGTGACTGTCAGGCAATTCTGTTCCAAAATGACTAATATCTCTGAAAATATTGGTCAACTATACGTGCCAAATTGGCCGGGTTCAAACGTCTCAATTTGTCAGAATCGTAAATGCAGCGTTCCTGTTTTTAACCTGTCATGCAGCGTGGTACTGCACTTCCGTGATTCCAAAATGAGTAATATCGCCAAAAATGTTGGTCCTATCAACTTGCCGAAATATTTAATGTGGAGACGGGTCTATTCCTCAACTGTACGTACTAAATTGGCCAGGTAAAAATGGGTCATTTTGTCAGAATCCTAAATGCGGCATTCCTGTTTTGGACTTCATTTCCCGTCATGCAGCATGGTACTGCCCTTCTGTGATTCCAAAATGAGTAAAATCTCTGAAAATATTTGTTCTATCAACTTGCCGAGAAATTTAATGTGGAGATGGGACTTTTTCTCAACTGTAGGAATGAAACTAGCCAGGTAAAAACATCTCAATTTGTCAGAATCGCAAATGCGGCATTCCTGTTTTGGACTTAGTTTCCCATCATGCAGCGTGGTACTGCGCTTTCGTGATTCCAAAATGACTAATATCTCTGAAAATGTTGGTCCTATCAACTTACCGAAATATTGAATGTGGAGACGGGACTATTCCTCAACTGTACGTACCAAATTGGCCAGGTAAAAAGTCTCAATTTTTCAGAATCTGAAATGTGGTGCTCCTGTTTTTAACTTCAATTCCCATAATGCAACATGGTACTGCACTTCCGGTCAACATTTCCCATCATGCAGCGGTCCCCACCACATTCTACAGTCCACATCTGGGGCTAATTGAACGGACTGACGTTAGTAAATGCGTCATTCCTGTTTTGAACTTCATTTCCTGTCATGCAGCGTACTCATGTGCTTCCGTGACTGTAAGGCAGTTCTATTCCAAACTGACTATTATCTCCAAAAATATTGGTCCTATCAACTTGCCGAGATATTTAAGGTGAAGACGGGACTATTCCTCAACTGTACGTACTAAATTGGCCAGGTAAAAATGGATCATTTTGTCAGAATCCTAAATGCAGCATTCCTGTTTTGGACTTCATTTCCCGTCATGCAGCATGGTACTGCCCTTCTGTGATTCCAAAATGAGTAAAATCTTCGAAAATATTTGTCCTATCAACTTGCCAAGAAATTTAATGTGGAGATGGGACTATTTCTCAACTGTAGGAATGAAATTGGCCAGGTAAAAATGTCTCAATTTGTCAGAATCGCAAATGTGGCATTCCTGTTTTGGACTTCATTTCCCATCATGCAGCATGGTACTGCGCTTCCGTGATTCCAAAATTACTAATATCTCCAAAAATGTTGGACCTATCAACTTGCCAAGATATTTAAGGTGAAGATGGGACTATTCCTCAACTGTACGTACCAAATTGGCCAGGTAAAAAGTCTCAATTTGTCAGAATCGCAAATGTGGCATTCCTGTTTTGGACTTAGTTTCCCTTCATGCAGTGTGGTACTGCACTTCCGTGATTCCAAAATGACTAATATCTCCGAAAATGTTGGTCCTATCAACTTTCCGAAATATTGAATGTGGAGACGGGTCTATTCCTCAACTGTACGTACTAAATTGGCCAGGTAAAAATGGGTCATTTTGTCAGAATCCTAAATGCGGCATTCCTGTTTTGGACTTCATTTCCAGTCATGCAGCATGGTACTGCGCTTCAGTGATTCCAAAATTACTAATATCTCCAAAAATGTTGGACCTAGCAACTTGCCGAAATATTTAATGTGGAAGTTGAGACTTTTCCTCAACTGTAGGTAGCAAATTGGCCAGGTAAAAACGTTTCAATTTGTCAGAACCGTAAACGCGGCATTCCTGTTTTGGACTTCATTTCCCATCATGCAGCATGGTACTGCGCTTCAGTGATTCCAAAATTACTAATATCTCCAAAAATGTTGGACCTATCAACTTGCCAAGATATTTAAGGTGAAGATGGGACTATTCCTCAACTGTACGTACCAAACTGGCCAGGTAAAAAGTCTCAATTTGTCAGAATCGTAAATGCAGTGTTCCTGTTTTTAACTTCATTTCCCATCATGCAGCGTGTTACTGCGCTTCCATGATTCCAAAATGAGAAATATCTCTGAAAATGTTGGTCCTATCAACTGGCCGAGATATTTAATGTGGAGACGGGACTATTTCTCAACTGTACGTACCAAACTGGCCAGGTGCAAGCACCTCAATTTGCCAGAATCGTGCCGATACATATAAACGGACGCTGTGAGCCCTTCCAGTATTGATATATATAGTAGAGACTGAAGGTGTCGTTTTGTATGTGTTTTTTTATTTTTCCTTACCAGGCGTCTTCTCTCTTCTTCAACAGTAGTTAACAGCTGGGAGAACTCTTTGAACGACTGAGCTGAAAGACAAAAAGAAAAGAAAAAGACATTATTTCTACAACGGCGTACTAAAGGTGAAGCAGCTCTCGTATGTTTGGTCAATAAATACAGCAACATTTATGGCACATCATTCGCATATTTGGTCATAATTATGCAAATACAAGGATCTGCGTGTTGTCAGATGATAAAAAAAAAAGGAGATATTAAAAAAAAAACAACAAAAAAAAAAACACAGCGGCTCAGTCATTAAACGTCAGATGTTCCTGGCACCCTACGAGCGCTGTAGCATGAAATGTTTGTTTGCACTGCAGCTACAGAGCTTTCAGTGCAGCACATTTTAGAACCTAATAAAATCATGCAGCTGTCCAATTTAAAACCAAGACTTGCAGTAAAAAACAATACTTCAATTGAATGGAGCCCACTGATTGCTTCCCTTTATTTTCTTTCCCCCCGCTAGGCTTTAAAATACACTGACACTGTGTAGGGGAGACGGATGTGGCGAGATGCCGTACGTTCACGCCATCTGGGCTTTACTTCGGTAGCTTATTATATTCTGCAGGGCCAGATGAATTCAGCATACAGCACATCGAACCTCATCTGCCAGAGAATTGTGCCTTGATAGCTTCACAGCTTCATTAAATAGAGGGCCAGATACAGTGTGGCCTCTGTTGGTCAGCCCCCCGTGTCACCCCCGGTTCAGCCATTTAGCGGCAGTTGAGCTGCTCTGCCTGCCAACACGGTAACATCATTATCAGCCACGGCGGCCTGGCATGGAGACCCATGCATCATCTCAGACACTTTGGTCCATTTACACACCAAAGCTTTAAAAAAAAAAAAAAAAAAACAAGAAGCAATGATTTTGTGCCAGTAATCCTGCAGGCAGCCTGGCCTCCTATTAACACCACTACCTCCTTTATCAACAGTGCAAACCTCTCAGGGGGTAAAGGGCACAGCTGGAGCCGTTGATGGGACAAGATTAGACTCAGAAGAAAGGAAATGGTGTCAAAGTGAGGTTACTGCTTGCATATCATTCACTGGTAAATGGAGGAAAGGCAATAGACCTGATGAATCACTGAATGAAATAAAATTTGCAACCTCAAGAGAGAATGGAATAGAAATGATGAGCAGATATTCATGATAGAGAAAGATCTTTATATTTCTTATCTGTTTTATTGGTATAGATATTGCCTTTCTGCTTCGTATGTTACCAGGGCTGTGCAAGTATCACAATGTGCTCTGTTATGCTACAAATCACTTTCTTTACACATAGATATTTTTGTCATTTTTAGGACATTTACATCACAGGTGTCAAACATGCGGCCCGGGGACCAAATCCAGCCCGCCGAAGGGTCCAGTCTGGCCCCTGGGATGAATTTATAAAATGCAAAAATTACACTGAAGATACAGGGTGACAAAAAAACGGGAACTTTTTAACAATCCAATAAAACCAAGAGTGATGGAAGAAAAATATTTTATTCATAGTAATTGAAACCTTCAACCATGCCATTTAAGAAACAATGATGGAATTTTCATTTTTTAAAAATTACTTCCTGTAGATGGCGTCCTCCCGTACAAATGCATTCTTGAAATCTGCTGTTGAGATTCCTCATTGACCGCTGCAACATCTCAGCTGGGATACTGTGAATCTCATCCTGAATTCTCTGTTTTAACTCATCCAGAGTTCTTGGTCGAGTCGTGTACACTTTACTCTTGAGATAGCCCCGCAAGAAAAAATCACAAACGGACAAATCTGGCGATCTAGGGGGCCAGGGAACGTTACCGAATCTTGAGATCACACGGTTACTGAACAATTCTCACACAGCTGCCAATGGTTACTACCAACTGACCCAAAAAAATGGGAATTTGGCAGACATGAGCAAGTGGCAGCACTGCGAGACAGTGACCTTAAGCAAGTAAACACAACCCCATTTTAGTAACCATTGGCAGCTGTGTGAGAATTGTTCGGCCCATTGCTGGAAATAAATTCAGTTCATATCGGTACAATCAAATACATTGACATCTCTGGCAGAACTTCACAGCTCTTTATTCTAAACATTAATGATAATTTTAGGTCATTTTTTTTTAAATTTTTGTAAAGTAGAAATACTACATATACAAGGTGGGGAAGCAAAATTTACAATATTTTGAGGCAGGGATTGAAAGACAGTGTATGACCAATTAGTTTATTGAAAGTCATGAGAATTTATTTGCCACAAGAAAATGGACATAATAGAAAATGTTTTTATTCTATGTGTCCTCCTTCTTTCTCAATAACTGCCTTCACACGCTTCCTGAAACTTGCGCAAGTGTTCCTCAAAT
This sequence comes from Sphaeramia orbicularis, assembly GCF_902148855.1. NCBI lineage: Eukaryota > Metazoa > Chordata > Actinopteri > Kurtiformes > Apogonidae > Sphaeramia > Sphaeramia orbicularis. The sequence goes on from NC_043969.1 coordinate 40,388,909, forward strand.
ATTCGGGTGACAACTTCTCCCATTCTTCTTTAATAGTATCTTCCAGACTTTCTGGTAATAGTTTTGCTCATAGTCATTCTCTTCTTTCCATTATAAACAGTCTTTATGGACACTCCAACTATTTCTGAAATCTCCTTTGGTGTGACGAGTGCATTCAGCAAATCACACACTCTTTGACGTTTGCTTTCCTGATTACTCATATGGGCAAAAGTTTCTGAAAAGGTATGGATAATAGTGTTAGGTATGATTATGACATCAATATATGTTTGGTTTCAAAACAATTGACGTAGTGCCTGCTGAGAAAAAACAACTAAATGTTCATTGTAAATTTTGCTTCCCCACCCTGTACGTAGTTCCCTCTTATTTGTAAATAAGTCAAAATGTAGAAAGACACAGACCTTTTCATATGTTCTTTTCTATATATTATTTATTGTTCTACATCAGGACATAAGATGTTGATCGTGCAGTATGACATGTACTTAAGTTCTTCGCTCTATTTCTAAACTTATCAAACTTGTTTCACTCCAGCAGGCTGTAGACATCTCTCCAAGACCAAAGGATTGACCTTCTGAGATAGTGGGCATGTAACTTTTCTAAAAATGTAAATTTCTTTGGCCACATCAATCTTTTGGCCCCATTGATTCCTAGATAACTGGCGTAGAATGTGAATGTCACTGCAGGAAGTCATAGAGTGAAATCAATAAAAGGTCAGGTGAACCTGTCTTCCGGCACATACAAGATCTCCACGTTATGTGTGGAAGTGCGGAGCATCAAAGTGGACTACACCAATACTGCATCAAAATCACGGCTGGCATTCACACAAGGGTCTGGCTATGTCAGTCAGAAAGTGCAGTTTCATTGATGAGGAGATTGATTTCAACAGACAATTTCAGTTTTTTTATTTTTTTTTTCCCAAGAAGTGATCATGGCCTTTTCTCATATCGTGATGGTCGACAACACAGTAGAATAGTTAGTGAAGAAAATGCTCGGTTTAAAGTGAGAGTTAACACACCAGTACAGTCCAACACCTTGGTTTGTGTGTTTTTAAGTGCATTAACCCTTTCATGCATAGTGGTCACTACAGTGGACAGTTACTCTACAGCTTTAGGTTCAAGGTTCAAGGTTCAAGGTTTGCTTTTATTGTCATTTGACAGTACAAGTACTACAAACGAAATTTCATTCAAGAAGATTAGGGACTTCAGCCGCTGCCGGTCCAGCGCCGCCACAAGACCCATCCCTCTACGAAACTGCGTTAAAGTACAGAAGAAGATAACTTTACTTTACTCTTGTATATTCATGGGTTTTGTTGTTTTAGTTCCATATTAACCAACACAGTGGACAGTTATGCATCGTCTCATAAACTCCAATTTATACCATTATTGTAACTTTGCTGTTCTTGATTGGTTCTTGAGTGGAAATCGATTGTTAAAATTTATTTTTTGCATATTATCTCCATGAAGTGAGTAATAACTAGTATTAGAATATGTTAAAATGTGAGAAAACATCAGATTAGCTGCATTAAACATGGTTTCATTTCACTGTTTTCATATCACTTTATGATATTGGGTTTTAAATACATGTTTCTTTGCTTCAAGAATAAAATTCATGGTGTAGCTGAGTGGACATTTTTGTAATTCCATGAAAAACAGGTTGATTTAAAAAAAAAAAATCAATCACTTTGTTTTTTTTTTCATGCCTAAAGAGGAATAAAAACACTCAGGAAAAAAAATCTTGATTAAGGTTCTCATAATTCATGCATGAAAGGGTTAATAACCATATTTCATCACAATTGTTAAGTGAATTACATTTGGATGGATTTATAAGCTTCTGAAATGGAAAAAAAAGTGGATCTGATGTTGAACCTCATAGGACAACTTAAAAAATATAAGTTTTGGCAAACATTGGTACTGATGCCTAATATTGGGCTTCTAAACCGAGAATCTTGGAAAATAAAGGCTCCAGCAATTTAAAAAAAAAAATGCATTTAAATTTCACAGTTCGGTTGATGTTCAATTCCATGTTGACTAGGCTGACTAGGAAGGTTATAATCGTTATTAACCCTTTAATGCATTAATTGTGAGAACCTTAGTCAAGATTTTTTTCTTCAGTGTTTTTATTCCTCCCTAGGCATGAAAAAAAACAATGCAATCAAGGTTTTTTTTTCTGTGGAGTTACAAAAATATCCATGCATTTAATTTTTGAAGTAAAGAAACATGTTTAAAACCCAATATCAGAGAGGGATATGAAAACATTGAAATAAAAACATGTTTAATGCTGATAATCTGATGTCCTCTCACATTTTAACATATTCTAATGCTATTAATTCCTCACTTCATTGAGATAATGTGCAAAAAAAAACCCTTCTTGTCTAACAAATAACAATTGATTTACACTCAAACATGTTAGTGCAGATCAGGTTTATCAAAAACAGTAAAGTTACAGTAATGGTATGAATGTCAGGATATGAGATGATGCGTAAGTGTCCACTGTGTCGGCTGATATGGAACTAAAACAACTAAACCCATTAATATACAAGAGAACAGCTGGAGAATAACTGTCCTCTGGGGTGACTTATGCATGAAAGGGTTAATTACATAAGGAGAAGGGGTGGGAGTTTATAAGTTGTACTTCTTCTCACTCCTTTTCGAATATGCATTATATGTCTTATGTCTAATGTTTAAGTGTTTTGTTTATCTATTTTCTGCTGTTTTGACATTCATATTCCAAATAAATTAGTGCTGGGCAACAATTGAAATTGTTAACCGCAATTAATTGCATGGATTTCTGTGATTAATCATGATTAATCGCATAGTTATAGATAGATAGATAGATAGATAGATAGATAGATAGATAGATAGATAGATAGATAGATAGATAGATAGATAGATAGATAGATAGATAGATAGATAGATAGATAGATAGATAGATAGATAGATAGATAGATAGATAGATAGATAGATACTTTATTCATCCCATAGGGAAATTTACATATGTGTGTGTGTTTTGGGGGGGGGTTGCCGGCATCAACAGCGTGTATTACCTTTAAGTGATATTTCAGACTGGAAGTACTCCGGTGATAAAAAATAATTCCACATTGCAGTGCTCACAAACAACTGTGTCCTTCTCAACCGCCCCATCTGAAGACATTTAAAATGAAAATGTCCATGTACAAGACCGCTACTTTTCTCCAGGTTTATGTCCACACCAGTTTATTTCCAGTTGTGAGTGACTGACAGGAGTCTTAAGCCCACCCCAAATGCTGTCATTGGTTAAAACGCACGATGACGCCGATTGTCAAACCAACCCTGATCAACATCCCCCTCTTCCTGTGACCCATGGTTTACCTACGTGTATTCACAGAGCCAGAGCAACGGACTTTCAAAATAATATGTGATGTTCAGTTGTTAAAAGCAAGCAAAGAAGGCCCTGTAGTGGTCGGAATAAGTTGCACTAACATATGTTTTGTACTTGCGGTGTTACCATCGCCAGTTCGGACATAAAAAGACATGTTTCTTTCGCTGTGTTTGTATAGCCCGAAAAACGTTTGCCTGTGAGTATTTTATGTTCAGTTGTTGTAAGAATGAATAGTATCAAATATCTCTGATGTGAACCTTTGTTGCTGGATAAAAAGATGTTGTAAATCTTAAATTAATCTGTAAATGCTAATCGTTAGCATGTCTATGGATTTTCCCATTCAAGTTAGCATCGAGCTAGCGATCTTTTTCCCATTCATTTAAACATATAATGCGATGTAAATGTACTAAGGCAATGAACAGAACTGAGACATATTTTGTATGTATGTTGCAGTTTTACAGTGAGTCTCAAGTAAAAGATTTGGAGAGAAATTTTCGGCGTCCGGCCTTTCTTGGTAAACCTGTTGTCTATCTGCCGAGCTAATCGCTACACACACACAAGCAGAGGCAGAAGAATAGGAGTTAAAATAAAATGGCATTAACGTGAGATTTAAAAAAAAATTGTCGGCGTTATTTAACCCTTTCATGCATAGTGGTCACTAAGGTGGACAGCTATTCTACAGCTGTTCTCTTGTATATTCATGGGTTTACTTGTTTTAGTTCCATATCAGCCAACACAGTGGACGCTTATGCATCATCTCATAAACTGCAATTCATACCATTACTGAAACTTTGCTGTTGTTGATGGGTTCTTGAGTGGAAATCAATTGTTAATTGTTATTTTTTGCATATTATCTCCATGAAGTGAGTAATAACTAGTATTAGAATATGTTAAAATGTGAGAAAACATCAGATTAGCTGCATTTACATGGTTTCATTTCACTGTTTTCATATCACTTTATCATATTAGGTTTTAAATACATGTTTCTTTGCTTCAAGAATAAAATTCATGGTGTAGTTGAGTGGACTTTTTTGTAAATCTATGAAAAAAACCCTGAAGCTCATTGTTTTTTTCATGCCTAAGGGGGAATAAAAACACTAAAAAAAAAAAACAAAAAACTATAAGGTTCTCATAATTCATGCATGAAAGGGTTAATGAATGTGTTTACGCGGTAATAATGCGTTAACTTGCCCAGCCTTAAAATAAATACATCAATCAATCAATGTTTGTGGATGCATTAGTTCAGTGTTTTTCAACCTTGGGGTCAACTCCTCACTTGGGGTCGCCGGGAATTCAAACGGGGTCGCCTTGAGAAAATCTTCATAAACCTGGGAATATTACCAGCAAAGAAAGTGATCGCTTTATCATGGAAAGAAATGCGAAAAAACGAACATAACAAAATGACTCAAAGAATCGTCTTTATGTTTACCACTTGAAAAAAATCACCTACACTTTAAAAGACAAACAAGACATTATTGAAAAAGTGCGGGGCTGCTTCATTAATTATATAAAGAACAAAGATTTGACATATCTGTCGCAGGTATCTGGGACATCATAATTAGTCCCTGTACAGGTCCACAATCATATGCTGTATTCTGACAATACTACTCATCATCTAGAAGGACGGACGGATGGATTCAAGAATTGATTTTAAATGTACTTTTTTATCTGTTTAATTGATTGTTTATATGGCTCTATTTTGTACGCATGTGTAAAAAATCTAAAATATATTATTAAAAAAAAGGGGTCACTAGACATTTCTAGCAATTGATTAAAATAAAAACAGCTTACTAAAAAAAAAAATATGGTGAGTTGACAGAGACAATCACAATACATACAGTGTTTCCACAGTAACTACGGAGCCCCTGAATGTCCAATCTGATGACCATAAAAAGATGACAAACTGTATTTTACATCAATTATTTACATGTATCCATAGGATTAGTGGACCAACAGGTATTAACCCAGTGTTTTTCAACCATGGGGTTGCCTGAAATTTCTAGTAATTGATAAAAAAAAATAACATTAAAAAAAAAAAAAACAACTTACCAATAAAAAATATATGGTGAGTTGACAGAGACAATCCCAATCCATAAGACATGACAAACTGTGAGTCTGAAACTGAAGCACTGTGGTTCTGTTTATCTGTCAAACGTTCATTGTGGTCGGTTTCAGATGCTGCAGCTCTTTCATAATTCATAGTTTGAGTTCTTGTTTGTTCAGTATTAATTGTCAGTCTTGTAAATCCAAGCTGGACTGACTGTACATATCCTGACCAAGGAAAATAAAATTCTCACTTTGTGCTGTAATCTACACCTGGTTTTTCTGCCTCCGTCCATAATAATATACAATATATAGACTACATATCGTCTAAAATTAACGTTTATTTGCAACGTAGTATAGCAAACCATTACATGATCAAAAACAAATTAATTTTAGCAAAAAAAATGTCTGGGGTCGCCAGAAATTTGTGATGTTAAAATGGGGTCACCAGCCAAAAACGGTTGGGAGCCACTGAATCAGTTGGACTAATTTGATGCTCAGTTCATCCAGTTTCTAATAAAGTGAGAGTTAATTGGAGACAAACATAATGTGTTTCCAGAGTCAGGATGGAACAGGTATGATATCACCCAATTAATCAGTTATTGGCTTTTCCTGCTCCAAACTACCATTATCATATCAGCCTTTCAAAATCCAATATTGGTTTTCATTAACTGGTTTGGAGCCAATAAACCAGGCTGTTGAATGTCCTGGGAGAGCAATGGTAGATAGGCTACATGGTTATAATAAAGACAGTTGAAGAACCACAACGTTCTGCTGCTGTTTTTCATCTATAACTTAGACTGTACAGACTGCAGAGGTGATGTCATCATATCTGTATCTGTCCACGATCTGGTCACAATCGAAAGATGTGTCGGTAGCTTCATTTTTTTCACCCCGGTCGTGATGAAAAAGGTGAAAGTTTGTGAGATAATGATCATTTTGGTGTTTGTAGTGATGTATACCAAATGTGACAAGATTCAGTCCACAGAGACATTTCACATTAACCCTTTATCCGGCAAATGACTATTTTTGGTAATTTACAAGACAGTGACAACAACAGTTGCAGTGAGGACAGTGAGTCAACAATCTCAGGTCAAATGTGGTCTGCAGGGTCTGTAAGGTCCACCTCTGCATGAACAGTGAGTGGACCTGCTTTGTTAGGTTTTTTTTGTTTCAGTTCTAATACCTGCACTGCAACTCATAATTTTAATAGTTTTGATTGAGTTAACATTAAATTATAAATTATTTTTAGCTTTTGTTTAACCTGTCTCTTATTTTTGTTTCAATTTCTTTATTTATTTCCATCTTTTATGCACTTTCTTTTTTTTTAATGTTTCATTCTGTTCTTGTCCTAGTATTAGTCTATGATTTTAATGTAATTTTATTAGTGATGTCCGATTATATCGGCCCACCGATATTATCGGCCCGATATTGGCATAAAAATGTAATATCAGTGAATATTGTTATCTTTTTTTTTGCCTATTATTAAAACTAATAAAATAATGCCTTGATTTCACAGGCGTTTACCGACACGTAAATGAAGCATTGTTTGTAGCTGTAAGAAATGTGCAGTTTTCAAAATTGTACAGTAGAGTTACCATACTGTAATAGACTCATGGAGGGAGGGAGAGAAAGTAAATAAATATGGCATTTTTTCCACAACTGAAGTTGAAGTATGTATTCTTTGCACAGACAGTGTTTACATTTTGAAAGCCTTGGTGCATTTGAGAATGCATCCAATGGGGCATCACAATAAAATTAGGCATGATGTGTTAATTCCATGACAGGAGATATGTGATGTTACCTAAAATTAGTTTAATATCCCACATATATCGGCAGCGGTATCGGTAGATATAAAAATTGGAAATTAAGCGTTGGACAATATCGGCATATCGGTTTTTGGCAAAAAAGCCAATATCGGACATCCCTAAATTTTATGGGTTTCTATGCCTTTGTAAAGCATTTTGAATTGCCTTGTGTATGAATGGTGCTATACAAATAAATTTGCCTTTGCCTTGCCTTACCATGAAGTAATGGTACTAATGTAAGGAATGATGTTCAAAGGGATAATGTGGATGTGGACAGGGGTCTGGATCAGCACTGATGTTAGTCTAATGTTCTAAAAGTGATGTTCTTTTCACCTTACATGTGTTTTTCTTATATATATATACTTGGATATTTTTTTGCCACTTACAGGTAAGGAACCAAATATGGTAACTTCACTTTCACAAAAGTTAAACATTCTTATATTCTCCAATAACACAGTAAGGTTGAAAATTTTAATTTTAGAGTATTGCGATGAGTGCCCTATAAAGGGTTAACATCTCTCAGCGACACGTGTCAACATCTTAGCAGAGAAATTCATGCTTAACTAGGGCTGCATGATATTGGAAAAAACTGACATTGCGATTTTTTTTAACCCTGCGACATATATTGCGATATGAAAAAGTACTCAGGAGTATATAATAGTTGTGTGGTGCTGACGTAAATGGTCAAACAAATTAATACTATGTTCTTCTAATGTTCTAAAAGTAATGTTCTAATGTCCTAAAATACATGCTCCTTTCACGTTACATGTTTTCTTGTATTTTTTATCTATACTTCTTGGACTTTTTTTTTTTTTTTGCCACTTACAGGTAAGGAACCAAATACGGTAACATAATTGACTTTGATTTTTACATAACAATAAAAAATTTTGAAAAATTCCACAAAAGTGATAAAAGTCATGTTACGTCCTCCAATAACACACTAAAGCGGGGTACACACATAAGGATTTTCAAAATCTGAAGAGATTTTTTTATCTGTTTCAGACCCCACACATGAAGACAAAAAATCAGGCATTGAACAGTTCTGATCGTACAGTGTGTGGTGTGCTCCGATAATCTCAACACAGCACATCACACACATAACGCATCTGTCCCACCACCGATCTAGAATTTAGTCCTCCAAGCCAGAAATTTCGCATGATCATATGTGATCTAACAAAAACGAAGAAGAAACATAGCATGACTCGAGAGCAGAGTCCTGCATGGGGTCATGTGAGGACAGAAAAAAAAAAAAAGAAGAAGAATTTTCGCAGGTACATTAAAATTAAACAAAATGCAAGTGGGTAGCGGGCAAGAAAGTAAAAAAAAAACAAAACTGTGAATGAAAATAATTTGCAGGACATTTGATCATGATGATCATCTAACAAAAACAGCCGATTATCTTTGAGTGTATACCCCGCTTAAGGTTGAAATTTTAAATTTCAGAGTATTTCCATAAATGAAGTATAAAGGGTTAAACTAGACTAGTTACTTTACAATTTTTTAAGACCAATTGTGACTTTCTTGGCTCATAAAATGATCTTTTAAATAGATAAATATCATATAAATTGCAGCACAGTTCAAATGAAAACTTGTCTCTTGAAGTTCGGTCTAATGGGGCAGTAGGGGTGGGACCTCAGCTCTGTCTAAAACCATTCAGAGTATTACCTCTGAAAAAGCTAAAGCCACCATTTCCTCATTGTGCCATTTCCATCAGGCTTTCCTATTGGGACGCTTCAAAATGTGCATAAAATATGTCAGCGGAATCATGCTTATTAAAGACAATTACAAAACGATTTCACCATTTCAATGGCGTTGTTTGTTCCATTGTTGTGTTCTCCACAGTTTAGATGAAAGACCCCCCATGTGAATTTGCCATTGTCCCTGTGACACAGTCAATAAATGGCTTCCCGCCACAGCGCTGTCATCTGAGCCCATTGAACTGTTCCAGCGGTTTGCACTGTAAACACACTCTGCAACATACAAGGTAGGCAGCTGAAGCATCCATTGTTCCAAGATGAGATCAGCATCGTTCTTGACTAAACGCCAGGGAACTGGTGTGTTGCCTCAAATTAAAGCATGTTTGATTCTAATGAGGCTTGGATTTTGCTGTGGATTTTCCCAATAAGCATAATTGGTCTCCTGCACCCCTGCCCATCATCCAACAGCCGCTGCAGCTTTGCGAGAGAAAAGGAAAAAGGGCTATTCATTAAGCATTCAGATGAACATTACAGTCTCATGTAGAGGAGGTCGATATCCAGTCTAGCCCTCACAGATGGACAGTAATTCAGCAGTCTAGAGCTCCATGAGGCAAAGGACTCTGGCGGGGGATAATGAGCACGGACAAAAAAAAAAAAAAAAGGCAGAAAAAGCAGAGGCCAGACTGAGTGTCCTGCCCATTAGAGCCGGAGAGGCCCCTCTGCACAGCTGCTTTCATATTCCTGTTGGAGGCGATAGGTCCGCACCTCCATTAATCTCTGACACTGATCACAATTAGTCCCTCTGATCTCTTAGAGGCTTGAAAAGAAACAAGGGAAGCATCATAAGCAAATCAATAGCATTAATTATACATGCTTCGCAGACAACTTCAAGATCTATACAACAGCCAAATCCCATTCTGTGAATTTGCAGAGTATGCTTAACTCTTTAAAACCTGACGTGTCATCGCTGACACACCCTGCACATATGCAGTTTGGATCAAGGTTATTATCGTTAAGGAAAACTAACGAAATGATGAAAACACTGAAACATGTAAAAACATTTTCATTAAATGAAATAAATAAAAACTATAATTAAAAGAAAAAAACGATAACTGAAACTGTATTGTGTGTAGGGATGTGAATCATTAAGAATTAAAGATTCCAATTCCATTATCGAGTTTGCTTATCGATCCGATTCCTTATCGATTCTCTTATTGATTCTCATTGGGTGAGGGAATAAAAGAGTACAAACAGGTGTGTTTGCATTAACTGTCTTTTATATTTCCATCTCTGCACAGAAAATATAACATATACAGTATGGACCAATAATAAGAACAGATGACCCTGGGCCCAGTTCGGGGTGGGGGGTGGGGGGGTGCAGTGAAAGTGAAACTAAAGACACTTTACTAATTCCTCTATTGCTGCCTGTCCACTACATCAAACCAGTTCGACTCGGCTTGGTCCTTCTCCCGTTGTTGTGCACCTCATTTCCTTTCCCCGACCTTCGGAAACTTGTATTTGAGGAGTTACGACGTTTGTTGCCCGAACTGGAACTGAGCCCTGCGTTCACTCTGCCGCTACATTCACAAGCATCGCTAAGTAACACATCAAATACGTGACATTCCTGTAAATGAATCCCATGCTGTGGAAAAATGTTTGAATAAATTGGAGGGATTCCACCCTTTTGAAGACATGGAAGCTTTGACAGTGTTCCAGTGGACCTGGTGTCGTCTGTTTAGACCGTTTCTGCCTCAACACCATGTTGGCTACGTTCTGACCAAAACAATGCAGCGTACGTGTGACGTCATCGTGCATGTGCAATGAAGGTGGAATCGATAAGCAGAATCGTTAAGCAGGCAGGCAAATGATTCCAAGGAATCAAGCTACTGGGATCCGGTTCTCAAAAAGAACCGGTTCTCGATTCCCATCCCTAATTGTGTGTTTACAATACTAACTAAAATGTATAAAAATTCTGGGTAAAATTCCTTTTGTTTCGTCTTTGTCAATGTCGGATTGATATAAAATCGATTTATTTCCCTCAAGCAATTTTAGCTGATGACATCATATGATATTTAACGGTCTGTCACTTCTTGTCACTTGTCGTTTAGTCGTCTTCTCGTCCCCACTCTACCTGGAAACATGGAGACTAAAGTTGGGAAAAAGCAGCAGAGTCCTGTCTGAGATTTATTTGAATATGAAGGTGAGAAAGATAAAAGATATCAAAAAACTATAACTAAACTAAAACTAAGCATTTAGAAAATAACAAAAAGTAATAAAAACTAGCAAACCTGTTCCAAAAACTAATTAAAACTAACTGAATTAGAGAGAAAAAAAAAAGTCATAACTAAATAAAACTAAACTATAATGAAAAATTCTAAACTATTATAACCTTGGTTTGGATGGCTGTAACACTTTCACTGTTTGTGCAAATGGAAAAGTTCTAAGGGGTTCTGAAACCTGAGACGTTGCACTTTATAGACTTTATTGGGTCATTACGGTGATTTCACTCACCTATAATAGAGGCTGGAGAAGAAGCTGTTTGAGCAGTATTTTAAAATGCAGTAAATTGTAAATTCCTGCTAGATTTTGAAAGTTCTAAGTGCTCTAAGTGTACTCACAGCATATTTTCTAACTTTTTTATACTCAAAATTAGAAAAAAAAGTCCAAATGGACCATTTTAGGCTGAGACCAGCTCCTGAGAACTCTGATGAAACCTTTCCATTAGTATTAAATTAAATTTAATAGTCATACACATGGTCTTCAGGTGTCTGATGTATGCATATCAGCAAATATTTTTACTCTAGTACTTTTAACTTATACAGGGTACTTGCTCTTTATCCAAATAAAAATTCCAGACTTTTTACAGAAATTTTCAAAACTACTATTTTTTCTCTAAGACTTTAACTTTATGTACTTTTATACTTGTGTGCCTAGTTTTCTGGTTGAGACTCGACCTGTTGTGTGTAGTAGAAAAGTTCATTTCAATAAATGTGTGAATGAACGCTGCAAAAAAGGAAAATCTGACTTTGATAAACCGACTTGAATTTGGAATATTTATCTTGAAAGATCATTTGTTAGATTTATTTACTTATTGAAACTTAATCTTGTTAAGATTATTTGACTTGTTCCAAGAATTTTCATCTTGACCTACCCCACTTAGATATTACAGCTAATTCTACGCAATATTTATAACAAAACTGGCTCCATTGTTGGGGGAAGAGTATGGAGGACACAGGAACTGTTTGACCTCAAGAAATGTTTCTTTGTTTTATGCAGTTTTGCTAAAACACATCTATTGAGTCATTACATCTTCATACGGCTGTATGTACAGTACAAACAAAAAGTTAAGCAGATTTTTAATTTTTTGGGCTATTTTTTTCAGCTGGGATTCTTGCACAGTGCTTTTTTACTTTTTTGTGTGTGAATTAAAGTGAAAGAATTTTTTTTTTTAATGACCAGACATAGTTTTATTTACAAATGGCAAAAATGACAAAAAAAAAAAAAAAAAAATCCTTAACTTTTTGTTTGTAGTGTATATACTGTCGGTAAAAAAATCTTACTATGAATACTTGAAACAAGTATATTCTGTTTAAAATAAATTCTATAATCCTTAGATAATATTTTCTCATTTTAAATGCAATATTCTTACTGCGCTAGCAGATTATTTTACTTAAAATATGACATTTTAACCCAATAATGACTTTCATTTTCTTATTCGTTATAGGCCTTTTTTTGCAGTGAATGAATGCATAATCCGCAGTAAATTATGTTTTACTAACAGAAATGTTTTCAAAACATCATCAATCACAAAAGTGCATGAACATCACACAAACAAGTTTCACTAGAATCTTTCCAGTATCGACGTTAGTGAAATCATATCAAGTTTTTTAATAAATGTTATAAATTATACTTCCTCCCACTCCTTTTCAAATTTGTAAATGAAGTCTTTTTTTTTCATATACAGGTTTTTCATGTTTTCTTGTAATCTGTTTTATTTCTATGGACTAATTAATTTATTTTGTCACATATTCGAAACTAATATACCTTCCTCACGTATTTCTTTTCTTCTTATGTGCCTTTGTACATACTCTAAAATTCAACTATGAGAGAATTATTTTTGAATAATTTATTAAGACTTTAATACAAAATTCCAGACTTTTTAAGGTCTGGAAAACAGCATTTTAAAATTCCCTACTTTTTAAGACTTTCCAGACCTGCACAAGCACCCTGTTATATGGACACTGAGATTGAGGAATATGGATTATGGGTTTTGGTGACATTTCTAAAAAAATGCCTGGCAGTCGAGACAAGGACACTGTGTCCAAGATAACAAGACAGATTTGACGTAAACTGGATTTATTTTAGGAATTTGAAATGATCGGTTGTCATGTGGTCTTCCATGTTAAAGTGTCTGGACGCCAGAAAAAGTTCAGGACACTAAGATAAACATTCAATTAATCAAATAAATGAACTTAACATATTTTGCAGCTTCATATGTCATCTCACTTTTTACTTTGCAGCTTTAGTTTCATTCCAGATTCCTTTTTTTTTTTTCATAACCCTTGTGTCCAAAACCATGCATCTCCAAAAGTACTGATAGTGACTGTTTGTAATAACTTCAAGGACAACGTGTTACTGACTGTGTTGACTTTCTAATGCTTCTTTCTGGAGCTAAATATACTGTTATGAAAACATATTGGAGGAGCTGGAAAGTGTCTCATCACATAATGTAAACAGGCCTGAGTGTCTGAGCTCATGAAAGGTTTTAGAAATATGTGGTTCTTACAATAAAAACATGTCATGTTTTTATTGAGTATGATGCATCGGTGGAGATAAATGCCATGTCTAGACAGATATTTCCCTAAACAGGAATCTTCCCCCTTCATTTTCTAAACAACTTGTGTCCACATGACCAAAATATCTTAAATGTCCAAATGTAGAAACACACTTCGACTGTTCAGATAAACCAATGTTTCTGGTGCATTTTAAGCCGTGGACCCTCAGATAATGTTGGACGCAGCAAATGCAGAGATTTTAGGCATAAAGTTGAGAACCAATGAAGTAGTGATGTGACGTTCACGAATGAATCGAATCTTTTGAACAGCTCTTTGAAATGAACGATAGGAACCGAGTCTTTGTAAAGAGCCGTTCTTTTTTTTTTTTTTTTTTTTTTTTTTAAGGAGGTAGTGTCTGATTGCTTGTCAATTTAGCGTCACTGGGGAGGCATTGGGCAGGAGGAGAATGTTCCAGCAGAAATAAAAGAGTGCTTGCACACTGTGCATGTCTCATGGCCAGAAGTTAGCAAAAAACACAACAGTTTGAAGTGTGAGGTGAGCATACTGGAGGAGGCGGAGCTGGAAGACTGGTTGAAACCGGAGAAAAGTTTGAGAGTGAGTGAGTGACCACCTGTGAGTAATTATCCAAAGAAAAATGTTATTTCATTCGAAAAATTTTTTATTTTCTTCTTCATTTTTAGGCTACAGACTAGTCCACATAATGTACTGTGATGTTTTTTGTCAAATTCCAGCATTTGCCTCATGTCACTTAACATGTCATGTATTTAGCCCACACATTTTAACTAACTATTCTTTTTTACGGTAAGATAATATTTACTGCCACACCAATTAAACACCTTTAAAATGTAGTGTCAATCATCACATGTAGCCTATTTAGTCATTAAAACATTAGTGTTTCAAAATTATGCAAAAAACATAAAAGAGCCAGTCTTTTGAACGGCTCTTTTCAGGGAACGGCTCCTGATCAAACGGCTCCCTTCAAAGACCCAAAAGTCCCATCACTACAGTGAAGTTCCAAACATACTTTACAGTAACTAAAAAAGTCTTGATTTGATTTGTCAAAGACTATTTTTTGTGTTCTAAAGATTTCGCCTGAATGCTGGCACATGTCCATCACGAAATGCATCAGTACTGACCACAATCTCCTGCAGGTAAAACACAGACTTGCACACCCACATAACCTACATTCAGATGCATGTTCGTAACAGAAAACACCGACAGGCATGTGGGAATTGGGGTGTGATGCCAATGTTTTGTAATTATTGATTTTCCATATACATACAAACCAAACTTTTACTTTGGAAGATGTTTTTAAAAATCCTAGTTTTATTAACCGAAAACACTGTTGATATAAGAACAGGAGGCCCAAACTAGAGAAAGATTTTTGTTTTTGCAAAAAGGCTAGATTCAGACCAAGGTTATTATCGTTAACGAAAAATAATGAAATGACGAAAACTAGAATTGTAAAAACATTTTTGTGAACTGAAATAAATAAAAACTATAATTTATATAAATTTATGTGGTGGAAAAGCCGGGCCCTGGTGGACCCCAGCCTCACCACAGTAGTGTATTCAGTACCTGTCTGCTGTTCTAATCTAAGAAACTAGCCTGTGAAACATGCTCAAAAATCAGTTTTCTTTACATATTTGAAGGTTTTTCAAAAAAGTAACGCAATAATTACTTTCCCTGGTAACTAATTACATTTATGAAAGAGTAATTCTGTTGCTAATCCAATTACTCTTTTGGGAAAGTAACTAGTAAGTATAATTAATTACTTTTTTTAAAAGTAATTTGCCCAACACTGCTGGTAACTATTTGGGTCTTTATGGGTTAAAGCAGATTTTCATTTTGTCTCCTTGTATTTGACAACAGCAACTTTATCTAATTTCGCTTCAACTTAAGTGCAGAAAACTTGTAAAGAAGACGATAAATATGTGGAATATGTAAGTGCACCTGTTAAACTGTGACAGATGCATTACTGTGCGAGTCTGATTTAAGCGAAACGATACACAGACATTTAAGAAGTCATTGCTATTAGCGTCAAGTACAAAAATACTTCACATCATGCGGCACTTAGACCAATCTTTCAACTAAATATATACTTAAAACAAAGAGCAATTACTGCATCTTCAATAAGCATTTAGCTTCCACTGAGCGCAGGAATACTTAAAACTGACTTTCTTACCGGTTCAACAAACTCAAATTTCTTTGGAGGACCATCTTCTTCCTATAAATGCAGATCCCCTTATGTGGTGGAAAAGCCGGGCCCTGGTAGACCCCAGCTGGGCCTTGGTGGACCCCAGCCTGACCAAAGTCATGGTATGAAGTACCTGTCTGCTGTTCTACTCTAACTATAATTAATTACTTTTTTAAAAGTAATTTGCCCAACACTGCTGGTAACTATTTGGGTCTTTATGGGTTAAAGCAGATTTTCATTTTGTCTTCTTGTATTTGACAACAGCAACTTTATCTAATTTTGCTTCAACTTAAGTGCAGAAAACTTGTAAAGAAGACGATAAATGTGTGGAATATGTAAGTGCACCTGTTAAACTGTGACAGATGCATAACTGTGCGAGTCTGATTTAAGCGAAACGATACACAGACATTTAAGAAGTCATTTCTATTAGCGTCAAGTACAAAAATACTTCAAATCATGCGGCACTTAGACCAATCTTTCAACTAAATATATACTTAAAACAAAGAGCAATTACTGCATCTTCAATAAGCATTTAGCTTCCACTGAGCGCAGGAATACTTAAAACTGACTTTCTTACCGGTTCAACAAACTCAAATTTCTTTGGAGGACCATCTTCTTCCTACGAATGCAGATCCCCTTATGTGGTGGAAAAGCCGGGCCCTGGTAGACCCCAGCTGGGCCTTGGTGGACCCCAGCCTGACCAAAGTCATGGTATGAAGTACCTGTCTGCTGTTCTACTCTAACTATAATTAATTACTTTTTTTTAAAGTAATTTGCCTAACACTGTCAGTAAATGATCAATCCAAGCATAAAACAGCTTCCGAAACCACCTCCATCTAATCACACATCTGAGGCATACACATCCAACCTTCAAATACAGGATCTGAACACTTTAAATCAATGAAGGATAAGAAATAAAATGACTGGAAACTTACCGATGTTCACCTCATCGTCTGTCTCTGCATCTCCTATGCACTCGAACTGGAACTCCTGCAGGGACTGGGAGAACTTCTGGACGGCAGCAGAAAGATCTGGAAAAGGAGAGATTCTGAGAGTTATGAACTAAGCATCATGTGATTGAATTATATCCTCATGAGACCCAGGAATGCATTTTTGTCCTCTGTAGGGAACAAAATTCAGACAGTTTGACTTAAAAAAAAAATGTTGTCCATTACACAGGACATTCCATTAATCCTGTAAAGCCCTGAACCATTAAATCATTGACAGAAAATTCCAGTTCTTTGAAACTGGAGCCTTTATTGGTCCTTCTGAACAACCAAATAACATTTTTTTCAAATATCAGTTTCCATGTATGAGTTTCAGTTCTGTATCATATTTGATACATCGGGTCTCAATGCTCATATGAACCATCTCGGACCCTGAGAACCTCTGGAACTGGTCTTTTGGTGCCCAGAGTCAGGACTAAACAGGGTGAAGCTGCGTTTCAGTTCTATGCAGTTAAATTCTGGACCAGTCTTCCTGATGATGTGAGACAGACTCTACTCTGACTATGTTTAAGTCCAGGCTGAAAACGGCTCTGTTCAACTGTGCATAGAACAACTGAAAGGGTTCTATCTGCACTCTTCTCTTTTACTTTAGTTTAATTGATTATTATTTATGTTTTATTGATTATGTTTTAATTGTACTTGTGTGTTTTAACCTGTCTCTTTTCCATTTTTGTAAAACACTGTGAATTGCCCTCTCTGAAAATGTGCTATACAAATAAATTTGCCTTACCTTACCTAAATGCTGAAATATTATTTTTGAACAAACAAAAACATAATATAACACAAACATGTCTAACAAATTTTAATTCCTCTTTAAAACTGGCAAAGTTCTACCTCCTTCCTCATTAATGACAATCTTTTTTTTATTATTATTTATTTATTTTTTTTTTTTTCATTTGTGTTGGGAAGGGAGTGGCTCCATTGTCTGTTGTCCTGTATTGTGTAATTTTATTGTTCAAGGTTCAAGGTTCACTTCAGTGTCATTACATGTAGAATATACATGAAACGACATCAGCACCCAGGACCAGCAATGTATACGATAAAAATCCTATAAAATGAATCCTATATTAAAAATAATAACAATAAAATCTGACAATAACAGTAGACCCTAATAATAAATAATAAATAAATAATGCATAAATACTACAGTGCAAGATTAAAATGAACTGCATGTTTATGTATTTTTGTGTATGTGCTCATGTGTTTATGACCCCTGCTGCACACCGAATTTCCTTTCCTAAGGATAAATAAAGTTGAAAGTTGAAGTTGAAGTAATGTCACTGGAAAGGCCTCAAGTGAACAAATTCCTCCCCCCTGGTGGATTATCTGTGTATTGCATGTATCTAATTGTATACATCAGGTTTTTCAAGAAAAAAAATATCCCCCTGATTATGTAGAGGGCTTCAAAACTCATGCATCAAATATGATACGTTTGGCGTTATAGGGTTAAAAAAAAAAAAAAAAAAAAAGTATTAAAATAATGCTAAAAAAAAAAAAGTAGCTGAAAATACATTATGCAATTTCCAATCAAGACAGTTATTTAATGTAAAAAAGCTAAAATCTTTATTGTCCTGTTTCCAGTTTCAGGAGGATATATAGAACGAACAGACGAACTGACAGTATTTGAAAATAGACAGTAACATCCGTGAAAGGAGTCTTTACAACCTTATATTATTACACTGGTCAACAACAAATTTATTGTTTAAGTTTTTTGAGCTGATTTAGGATAATTTTGGTGTGCTGAATCCAAAAATCACATTCATTTTGCTCAGTCAAGTCAACTTTCTGAACTATGCTACATATTGGCTTTTTAACATTTTTGCTTACATTTATGGGCATTTTCACATCATATGATACAAAATTCTTTCATATTTCTTGCAACAAACAAGTTCTGAAGATTTTACTTTTGCCAATTTATGATTAATGTTTTTTTAATATTACAGGTGAATGAAATGGCTTCGACTAGAAGATCTTGCAAAAATAAGCCTGACGTATTCTGCTACATCTGCGGTGAATACACCATTGTACCTAACAGGAATCAAGTCACAGGTTTCATAAAATGTGCTTACCAATCTTATTTTGGTATTAATTATTATATTTTGTGAGAAGATCCAATTTTTCAAAATCAAATTAGCAAAAAAAACCTGACCTGATTGAGAAAAACAGATGTCATTTTTGGATTTAGCGGTGCAAAATGGTCCTAATTCAGTTGAAAAAACCTAGACAACTTGCAAAAAACAGTTTTGTGTAACCTAGTGTTATGCAATTTCCAATCAAGACAATTATTTAACGTAAAAAAGCTAAAATCTTCATTGTCCTGTTTCCAGTTTCAAGAGGATATGTAGAACGAACAGACGAACTGACAGTATTTGAAAATAGACAGTAACATCCATGAAAGGAGTCTTTACAACCTTATATTATTACACTGGTCAACAACAAATTTATCGTTTGAGTTTTTTGAGCTGATTTAGGATAATTTTGGTGTGCTGAATCCAAAAATCACATTCATTTTGCTCAATCAGGTCAACTTTCTGAACTATGCTACATATTGGCTTTTTAACAATTTTGCTTACATTTATGGGCATTTTCACATCACATGATACAAAATTCTTTCCTATTTCTTGCAATAAACGAGTTCTGAAGATTTTACTTTTGCCAATTTATGATTAATGTTTTTTTTAATATTACAGGTGAATGAAATGGCTTCGACTAGAAGATCTTGCAAAAATAAGCCTGACGTATTCTGCTACATCTGGGGTTTCATAAAATGTGCTTACCAATCTTATTTTGGTATTAAACTTGGTGACCGAGATAAAGTTTGGGCGCAGATTGTGAGAAGATCAAATTTTTCAAAATCAAATTAGCAAAAAAAACCTGACCTGATTGAGAAAAACAGATGTCATTTTTGGATTTAGCGGTGCAAAATGGTCCAGTTGAAAAAACCTAGACAACTTGCAAAAAACATTTTTTTGTAACCCAGTGTTACTATTGGCAGGTTTGCAGCAAATTGTTGAATGTTTAAAAGCAGCAGCTAAATATTTCAATGTACACACCTTTTATTATGTAGGCTTGAATATCTTTCCCTCAAATAACCTTAGTGTCGGTGCATATTTCCACATTTCTCACAGTCACATCTCTGGCATCAAAACGCTGGAACTTAAAAAAAAAAAAAAAAAAAGAATTTCTTCACAACTTAAGGGAGCTGAAGAGTGAAAGAATGCAATTTTATGATCTGCTGACTGTCCAATTCTGTGTCTGCTGACATTCATACACCCACTTTTATGACTGACTCCAATACTTGCTATATTTACTTCAGCGCTTGTCCATTGATCATAATGCCCAGATCTGTCCAGAAAAAATAATCCCAGCTGAGTATCCTAACCTTTGTGTCAAAATGATATAGTCCGCGCAGACAGTTAAAAACTCTCAGAAGAAATTTCCACGTTACACTGCTGGGAATTCACTGTGTTTATTGTGATGAAGTGCCATCCTAATATTTTCAGCGTGATATTTGACAACCTCTGGAGAAAAAAGGCTTAAGCTTTTCAGTCTCACCAAGTTTCCAGCTGGAAAAAGTGGATCCTGTCTCTTATTTAAAACAACCATTGGTTATGTCAGTATAAAAAATATATATATAGATCTCAACAGCTGCAGCTCTAATTGTAAATTTATGCTCCAAAGTTAATTTTAATGAGTTTTAAGAGCACAGGGGATCTTGGATAATTCAACAATAAAGGATATAAGCATCAATTATAGATAATTCTCAATTTTGCTCATGAGAAATTAGGATTTTTTTTAGTTACACAAGAGAATTCCTTTCATGTTCACAATAAATTCAATGTGGCAATCAGACTTAAACCACTTTGTACCAGAGGGGTCAAAGTCATTTTAGTTCAATATGATCTTTGACAACTGTGCTCTACATATTTACACCTGAAAATGAATTGATCCAAAGTGATTGATTTCTGCAAAGGTCTGCAGCGGCTGTGCTATTAGATCCACAGGCGTCAGAGTTGTCAGCTGTTTTTCCAGTCGTCTTTTATAACGTTCTTTCGTACCTTCGACTTACCGACACTCAAACAGAATCAGACACAACCAATTACTTTTTGTAGCGATGAGTCAGGAGGCAGAGTGTTGAGTGTCTGTTCAAGGATTAGTGGTTCGCTTGGTTAATAGTAGGTTTTTATTTGCCACGTTCTGCCGACACAGTAGAAAACCTCATGTTCCGCAAAGGTTTTATATGCAATAAAGGCAGCGAGAAGTTCATTAAGGTTTGTTACCTCTGCCAAAGGCTTTATGTTTTCATTACTGTTTGTAAGTTTATTTCGGAGTCAGCTAGGAGGCATTGTCTGGACTGGTATCCATCACCAGCCCAGCCCACATTCCTCACATTTAGAGAACAGAGTAGTAGAGTCATGTCTAATGGAGTCTTAACAGGAAATTAAAGCTGCCAATCACATGTTCAACACATCCACGTGGGTCTTTAAAATTTACTACACCCAGATTTAAACAGATTTAAAGGAGAGGCGCACAGGTTTTGTTCCTTTCAGACTACTTGGATTTCAATACGCTGTGGTAAAAACAAAGACTTTTCAGACATTTGGAAGTACAGGGGTTGGACAAAATAATGGAAACACCTTCACCTCAAGATGATAATGCCCCAATCCATACAGCTAGAATTGTTAAAGAATGGCATGAGGAACATTCTAATGAAGTTGAGCATCTCGTATGGCCGGCACAGTCCCCAGACTTCAACGTTATTGAGCATTTATGGTCAGTTTTAGAGATTCAAGTAAGACGTCGATTTCCACCGCCATCGTCTCTAAAAGAGTTGGAGGGTATTCTAACTGAAGAATGGCTTAAAATTCCTTTGGAAACAATTCACAAGTTGTATGAATCAATACCTCGGAGAACTGAGGCTGTAATTGCCGCAAAAGGCGGACCTACACCATATTAAATTATATTTTGTTGATTTTTTAAGGTGTTTCCATTATTTTGTCCAACCCCTGTAGAGGTGGGTGATATACACTGTAAAAAAAAAAAAAAAAAAAAAACAGTAAAAAAATGAAATTATTCCGGCAGTAGGGGTGCCGAAAAAATACTGTAAAATAATGGAAAATAACCATCTCATAAAAATATGGTAATTTTTCATCATTAAAATACAGTTTTTTGCCCTAACTTTACATGAGATTTTGCATAATTTTTTTGACTTTTTAATGTTTAATAAAGAATATTTACATGTATTAAAACAATCAAATTACGTATAAATGTATATATCTAAATAATTTTCAATGAGACTAAGTTGTACGATCCACTGATAAAAACTGTATTTGGACAGTTTATCAGTGCTTATACATGTTATACAGGGTGGGGAAGCAAAATTTACAATATTTTGAGGCAGGGATTGAAAGACAGTGTATGACCAATTAGTTTATTGAAAGTCATGAGAATTTATTTGCCACAAGAAAATTGACATAATAGAAAATGTTTTTATTCTATGTGTCCTCCTCCTTTCTCAATAACTGCCTTCACACGCTTCCTGAAACTTGCGCAAGTGTTCCTCAAATATTCGGGTGACGACTTCTCCCATTCTTCTTTAATAGTATCTTCCAGACTTTCTCGTAATAGTTTTGCTCATAGTCATTCTCTTCTTTCCATTATAAACAGTCTTTATGGACACTCCAACTATTTTTGAAATCTCCTTTGGTGTGACGAGTGCATTCAGCAAATCACACACTCTTTGACGTTTGCTTTCCTGATTACTCATATGGGCAAAAGTTTCTGAAAAGGTATGGATAATAGTGTTAGGTATGATTATGACATCAATATATGTTTGGTTTCAAAACAATTGACGTAGTGCCTGCTGAGAAAAAACAACTAAATGTTCATTGTAAATTTTGCTTCCCCACCCTGTACATTCACAAAAATACATTTATTCAACATTTTTGTTGTGAAACCTCCTGTAATTACACAAGATATTTGTCAATTAACAAACAAGTCTGGTTAAACTTATAGAACAAATACTTCTTTTATGGTTAATTGTCAGTAATTTTATCTCACTATTTTTTTTTTTCTTTCTTTTTTTTTTTTTTACATCAACTAAAATGTCTTTCTTTTTTTACATTAAGATCTACAAACGCCCTTAGCAAAACAAACTATATATGTTAGACCACTAGGCTATACAATATCTACTACTTAACTATGGGATAGTGTCTTCCATCCATCCATCCATCCATCCATCCATCCATCCATCCATCCATCCATCCATCCATCCCACTTCACACCAACTGATGATTTAGACCAAATTAACCCATGAGATAGGTTCTTTTTTCTTTTTCTTTTTCATCAACTAAAATGTCTTTCTTTTTTTTTTACATCAAAATCTAAAAATGTCCTTTGCAAAACAAACTATATACGTTAGACCACTAGGCTATACAATATCTACTACTTAACTAATGGATAGTGTCGTCCATCCATCCATCCATCATCATTTACCATCCTTCATCCTTTCTTCCTTCCATCCATCCATCCATCCATCATCATCTACCATCCTTCATCCTTTCTTCCATTCTATCCATCCTAGTCATCCATCCATCCTTCCTTGCTTCCATCCATCCATCATCCGTCCATCCATCCATCCATCCATTCATCATCATCTACCATCCTTCCTTCCTTCCTTGCTTCCATTCATCCATCCATCCATCCATCCATCCATCCATCATCATCATCCTTTCTTCCTTGCTTCCATTCTATCCATCCTAGTCATCCATCCATCCTTCCTTGCTTCCATCCATCCGTCCATCCATCCATCATCCAATTCACACCAACGGATGTTTTAGACCAAATTCACCGATTAAATACCATGTTTTTTGACAGTGTGATGAAGTCAGAGTACCTGCAGAGAACCCATGCAGACACAGGAAGAACCTGCCAACTCCACACAAAAACCCTGGGCTCAAACCTTGCTGTGTGTTAAAAGTGCAGACCACTACACCCCCATGCTGCCTTTGTTAAATTTACATACATCTAACGTACTGCAAATGCATTTCACAGAGATAAGTCCACATGTGTTCAGTGATATACACGTTAGAGATCAGGACACAGTTTGATTAACACAGAAATCAGGCATGTTTCACAGAAAAGCAATTTACCTGCCTTTAAACACAATGGCCAAAACAAACGCAACACGAATCTGTGTTTAATGACTCTCTTGTACATTTATTGTTTTTTTTTTTTTTTTTTATTATGTAACTGATTTCAATTTGTTTCATACCTCCGTTACATAAAGGTTAGTGAGTGGGTCTGCCATGTTAGCCCCGCAAGGTGAAAGAAACCTATGTTTACGAGTACTTTAAAGAGTGGGATGAAGCTACAGAATGTAATGGATGCTTTTAACATTTCATAATTCAGCTGAATTTATAATTAATGGGAAAACAAGATTGGGCTTCTAAAATACTGTGGCATTTTGGTTTTTTCGTCCGCCCACACAGATTGGAATGTACACAGTCTTCTCATATCCGTTGTTGACAATGACTCACTAATTGCGCTTCTTTTTCTTTCTTCTGCCATTGACAGTGATGTCTTTACTTCAAACAACTTTGAACTTGAAAGATTCTTCTCTGGAAACTGGGAAAATGCACACAAAGCCAAATAATATGCAGGTTTACGTATGCGTTCATTTGATATGAGACTTGTTAATTAGTTGAAGAAAAAACAAGCACGTAAAAACTAAAAGGGTTTTTTTTTTTTTCTGAGTTTCTCCTGCCTTCCTAAAGTTTTGTTTTTGACGTAAATGTGTGACGGTTCATTATAGATTTTGCGGTGTAACCTATACAGCTCTTACTGTGACAACAACAGTTTATCTAGCAGCCATCCCAAAGTACAAACGGGCCTTAAAAGCCCACAAAAATCAATGCGCTCTTCTCCACAGGAACACAAATTGCTTGGAAAGCTTGATAAAAAGCATTCATGTGATATGTGTCAATAGGTATCTTTTACTTTACCTAACATAAACCACTGTCATTCTCTATTTTAGGAACATAACAGAATTTGCTTTAATGAGAAGGCGGACTGAAAGGCTCTTACAGACATCTACACCACCTCAAAGTGACTATCTGACCACTAAATGTGACCGTCATGAATGCCACTGAACTTTTGCAGAAGATATATAGTGCTCCTATCAGTCCTCCTTTAGCTCGAAAGCTGCTGATTTCAGATCAATAGCTCGCAGCAGTAGTCTGGACTGCTTGCAGAACCATCAATAATGGATGATCTTTTAACTCTGACTTTCAGACAGGCTCCAACTTCACAAAACAAACCGAAGCCTTCCACCAATGCACCATATATGTCAACTACCTTTAGGGTTCCCTTGTAAAAGAAGAAGAAAAAAAACTAAATTAGTGGATATAAATGTAATCATATGTATGTTTTTTTTTGTTGGTTTTTTTTTACCTTATTGACCTTAAAGCAGTGTTTTTCAACCGTGGGGTCGCCTGGAATTCCAATGGGGTCACCTGAAGGACACTCTGGAAGGACACTCATGGATTCAAGCATTGATTTTAAATGTACCTTTTTATCTGTTTATTTAATTGTTTATATGGTTCTATTTTGTATATATAGCCTGTAAAAAAATCTCAATAAATATATTATTGGAAAAAAAAAATGAGGTCACCTGAAATTTCTAGTAATTGATAAAAAAAAAAAAACCCAACAACTTACAAATAAATAATATATGTTGAGTTGACAGAGACAATCACTTTACATGCAGTGTTTCCACGGTAACTACTGTCAAGTTAGGCAGAGGTCAGGGCCCCACAGGTCACACCAGGCACCAGAAGGCCTCATAAAGAAGTGTAACACCCAGCATTTTAATCAATGTTAAGTACAGCTTAGTATTAAAAAGATGATTTGAACTGATGTATTGCATTAAATTAGATATATGTAATGTGATCAATAAGTATAGCTAAGAAAAGAATGTTTAAATGAATGTTGATTCATTTGTGATTATTGTGTGTAGAGGAGACAAGTTAAGACATGTTAAAGCAGTGAAGGGGCATGTTAGGACAAAGTCCGGCAGAAAAGGAGAAGTAAAGTAAGCAGCACCGAGCCATCTGCAGCTGAAGCTAACTGATAACGTTAAGAAAAGAGAAGTGACATAAACAATAGGCTATTTTCTGCACCCAAAACTGGTCAAGACCGGTAAAAAAGGGAAGTTCTGCCAGAGGCATTTAGACATTACTCATCTATCAATGAAGTCAACTGTCTAGGCATCAATGAGGTAATGCCTAGAGTTTGGTTAAAAACCAGAACCGCTATTATAGCATTTTCAGAAGTACGAGACGCTCCGAAGGAAAGGGTGCCCTACGTGTTCCACGTAGAGATTAGACTTAGAGTTATGCTCTTTTAGGACCAGAAAAGAGTGTGGCAGATTGGCTTCTAAGTTGTTAATCTTACTTCTCAGATAATGCTGGAGGTTTCAACAGATAGAGTAACTTTGCATCGAAGAGTCGAGATTTGAAGACAAAGACCTATCTCACCTGTGAGACAACGGATCAAAGACTTTAAAGACAAGAATTGTCTTTTAAGAGACTTTTACCATCTCCACGGGGACATTGACAACAAGGAAGCTGTTCACCGGAGTTTATTCGGTTTTTCCCTGTTTGGTCCGGACTGGAAAAGAAGAAGATTTTTATATTTCTAAATTCTTTTTCCTTTTACCCAGCATTGGATTCATCAGTTTTGGCCAAACTGATGAGTTCTTCATCAAAATTGAATTAATTTTTATTTTTTAGTGAAATTTGAACTTTTTCAAATTTTCCTTAAATTCGGAAACAGAGGTCTTTCCTTTTTCTTCCCTTGAAGACCTCAAGCAAGGCAACCATTTGGGACAATTTCGAAAGGACTCAAAGAACTGAACTGTGGGTTGAAAGATTACAACGGGGTCAGGGTTGAAGTAAGGAGAGTAGAAATCAGTTAAGTTTAAGGATCCGGTTGATGACTTATAACTTAGAAGTTCAGTGGATGATTATATTATTGATTAATTGATTGATGATTTATGTATATGCTTTGCTTTGCTAAGATTGCCTACAATAAATATATAAAAAGTATATTCTAATTCTCCTTGATTTATTCCCAATGTGGTACATTATGTTGGTGAATGTAAAAGGTTAGGTTCATTGTGTGCATGACAACAAAGGTCCTGAAAATTTCTTAGCCTTAATCCACCTACCATTTTTATGTCCCGAAAGCCTATTTTTCCTGGCTTTTAAATTATTACCTGTCATGTAACAAGTGCACTAATCCATGTGGAACAGCTACCAAAAACCAACTGGACTGGTATTATTACTGACCACAGAGTGGGTTTCTCCTGGCAGTTCTGGTATCAGAGTTAGCGGGGCAGAGGTTGGAATTAAAGGTAGTTAGAAGACAGGCGAGTGTTCCAAATTAAGTTCAGCTTAAGTAGTAATCTCAACGACTAGCGTTCTAGGGTAAGACCCTTGCCTAAGTAACGTGAGATCAGGACCCTATCTAAACGGAGAGCTGAGTCATGGTAGTACCGGAGGATTAACACTACAGAGCCTCTGAATGTCCAATCTAATGACCATAAAAAGATGACAAACTTTTTTGACACTAATTATTTACATGTATCGATAGGATTAGTGGATCAACAGGTATTAACCCAGTGTTTTTCAACCTTGGTGTTGGGACCCCACGTGGGGTTGCCTGAAATTTCTAGTACTTGATGAAAATAAATTTAAAAAACATATTAATAAAAAACACATGGTGAGTTGACAGAGACAATCCCAATATATAACAGACATGACAAACTGTGAAGCTGAAACTGAAGCACTGTGGTTCTGTTTATCTGTCAAATGTTCATTGTGGTCGGTTTCAGATGCTGCAGCTCTTTCATAATTCATAGTTTGAGTTCTTGTTTGTTCAGTATTAATTGTCAGCCTTGTAAATCCAAGCTGGACTGACTGTACATATCCTGACCAAGGAAAATCAAATTCTCACTTTGTGCAGTAATCTACACCTGGCTTTACTGCCTCTGTCCATAATAATATACATTATATAGACTAAATGTTATCTAAAATTAATATTTATTTTGGAACATAGCATAGCAAACTATTACATGATCAAAAACAAATGAAATTTAGCAAAAGAACGTTTGGGGTTGCCAGGAATTTCTAATGTTAAAATGGGGTCATGAGGAGAAAAAGGGTTGGGAACCACTGCATTAGCTGTTGTGTTCTCATGAAATGGCCAACATTGGAAAGTTTTGCCTTTGTTCCAAATACCTGTATTATTTCCACTGTAGGGTAGGCCAGAAGAACTCATGAACGGCAGGCACAAGGTTTTCTTTGCAGGAAAACTGAGCTAAGTCCTCATAGGAGTCAGTGTATCATACATGGTAGACCACTGAGTCTTCAGATAAGTACAGTCTACTCTCGTTAAACCGCCCGCCGTTATACCGCCATTTTCGCTCACCGCCGACCAAAACCATTGCACAAAAATCCCCAATGCATTATTACCTCCGCCAAGGAGGTTATGTTTTTGCCAGGGTTTGTTTGTTTGTTTGTTTGTCTGTCCGTTAGTGTGCAACATAACTCAAAAAGTTATGGACAGATTTGGATGAAATTTTCAGGGTTTGTTGGAAATGGGATAAGGAAGAAATGATTAAATTTTGGTGGTGATCGGGGGTGGGGGGGCCCACGGGGGGGGCCACTGATCAGCCTTGGCGGAGGTCTGCGCTCTCCGAGTGCTTCTAGTTCCATTAGCTACCGCCATTTCCGCCTATCGCCATCCGCCAGCCCAGTTCCATGCACAAACAACACTTATACCATTGATTTCCCGACCGTTATACCGCCAGCGTGATTGCCATCGAGTACACATAAATTTTAACAATGCACTGAAACAAACGCGCCAGACGCTGATCGCGACAAGCTACGAGTAGGCCTACGGAACGGCCACCGTTCATTTATCGCAGAACACTCAGTAGGTCAGGATGTCGGGAAGAGGACGTGGAATTAAGCCAAAGCCTCAAGATGATGGGGTGTCATTTCCCGACACGGTATAATAATGCTTAAAATGTTTCCCCACTTTAAATGATCCCTTACAACATAACAGAATCAAGATTTATTTAGAAACGCAATTAGAACGGGTTAACGGAGGCAGCATAGACATCATATAGTAAAGACATGCACATTATGGACGCAACCTGTTGTAACGCCATTTTCGCTATACTGCCAATTTGGCCGTGAACGGAAGTTGGCGGTATAACGAGAGTAGACTGTACTCAAGTTAGCTAATGTTAACAAGTGGCTAACTTCCACCACAGCACAAAGTTCACACCTGCACACAAACACACACAAATGTAGACTTTTAAACAAACTGTGAACATTAACTGGATCAAAAATCTCTCTTTTACTTATTCTTGTCTTAAGCAGGGGTGTCAAACATAGGCCCGCAGCCCAAAACCGGGCCACCAGAGTCCAATCTGGCCTTTCAGTGTGAAATTACCAGCCACGCACAGACCAATGTGATCTCAAGTAAAACTAGAAAAGCACTCGGAGAGCTCAGACCTCTGCCAAGGCAGATCAGTGCCCCCTTGCCCCCAATCACCACCAAAATTTAATCATTTGTTCCTTGTGCCAGTATCAACATTTCTTGACATTTTCATCCAAATCCGTCCATAACTTTTTGAGTTATCTTGCACACGGACAGACAGACAAACCAACGTTGGCAAAAACATTACCTCCTTGGCGGAGGTAATAATAATAATTCCTTTTTTTTTTTTTTTTTTTGCGTTTTATCGTTGGAGCACCTTGGACTCATTTTAGGGATGTACAACAAAAAAATCTACTGCCATGTTGATCTGTCACTAGACTAGACAAAGAGCTTAGGTTTGGAGAACAGACAAGGATTGGACTGGAAAAGAAAAACATGCAATATTTCTGTTTTGGCAGTTTGTACAGTTTGCACTTTAATGTTCTGAGATGTGCAATGGAAATGGACTCATTGCAGCCACTGATATTAAAATGTTCACCTTTGTTACCAAAATGTGTTTGTTGTTCTAAAAAAAAAAAGTAACTTTATTGTCATAATCGTAAGATAATTACGCATTTCCTATTTTAATTTGGAAAAATATTGTCTCAGGGAGCAGTCTTGTTCACTTTATTTGTATTGTTCAAACAAAAATCTAAGTTATTTTTAATTTGAACAACAAATTTTTCAAGGAAAATCAAAAAGTATTGTTACAATATTGATATTTCTTTCAATAAAAGTTATAATTGCACCACTGTTATGTTGTTAGGGCTGAAGGGGGCCTGGAGATTTTTCGTCCTCCAAAGACAGGGCCCGACAGAAAAAGATTTAGAACCACTGGTTTAATGTGAAAAAACTAAAATTAGATTTTGAAAATATATACATTTAGAAACAATCCTTTCACAATAAAAATGTAAATAACATGACCTGAAACACCTTAAGAAAGTGAAGTTCAATTGTGACAATATTCTGCCTGTTACTAAATGTTTTTGCATTTAAGTTGTATTAATAATAAGCCAAGACATAATATTGTTGACATTGCATTTATTTTTCTTAATAAATTTCCGGTTGTACATGTTTGTTCAGGTTATTCACATTTTCATCATGTAATTGTACTTTTTTTTTTTTTACAGTGAAACAAAGACAAAATATAATTCTTATTTATAAGTTATTATGCCTTAAATTGTTTTACCAGTCCGGCCTCCATAAGATCAGTGGCCCATGAACTAAAACGCGGTTGACACCCCTGGACCAAAGCGATGAATTGCGACGGTTTTGTCATTGATGACGACACAACAGATTTTCTTTGTGTTTAGCATTTTTACTCCAACCTCAAACATCTGACAGCCCTTGTGCGTCACAGACTCCAGGTAATGTGGTTGGGATTACTTACCCGTTCATTTTACCTGGGGAAGCAAGGGAAATGATGATAAGCATTTAATTCCCTCAAACTTAATATAGGTTATTGCCTGAGGGGAAGTGAAGCTACGAGTTGATTCTCTGCAGCTGAGACCGGCACATGCCCTACATCCACATGTACACACCTACTGCGTGCATGTCTGTACTCGCTTTTACCGCCGTCAAGAAAGACTAAGAAAACAAATCCTCCAGGCTCAGAGTCTCCTCAGAACCTATTATAACTGAGGTGAGTGACAGAGCTGGGTTTGACCTATTTTTAAATATATAAATTTATTTCATCTTGTGTTTTTTCATAAAAAATAAAAATGATGAGTGACCGCTTAAATATTCTAAATATAACATTTTTCAGACCTGTACGGTTTATAACAACATGCAGGAATGCAGTGTATGAGTACAGTGTTGGGGGTGTTTACATGGCTGTTACTGGGTTCTTAAAGTATTCCATTTTTGTGTTTGCTTATGTAAACATCATTTCCCAATCTCAGAAAACCTGTATAAGGCTGTATATCATCTCCTGGTTTTGAGAAACCTGATTATGACAGCTGAACTCTCAAAAAAAAAAAAAAAAAAAAACCAAGATACTGCTGCATATATACGTCTCAGCCCCAGTCCAATCTGGCCCTTCAGCGCAAAATTATACTGAAGATATTAACAACAAAGACAAAACGTAATTCTTATTTCGGCTAAAATTTGCTTTGAGGTCTTATTTATGTCTTTGTGCATATGCAATCAATATAAGTGAATCCCCAAAGGTTGTTGTTCTAAAAAAAAAGTAACTTTATTGTCATGATTGTAAGATAATTGCTCACTTCCTATTTTAAGTTGGAAAAATATTGTCTCAGGAAGCAGTCTTGTTCACTTTATTTGTATTGTCCAAGCAAAAATCTACGTTATTTTTAATTTGCACGACAAATTATTCAAGGAAAAGCAAAAAGTATTGTTACAATATTGACGTTTCTTTCAATAAAAGTTATAATTGCACCACTGTTATGTCGTTAGGGCTGAAGGGAGCCTGGAGATTTTTCGTCCTCCAAAGACGGGGCCCGACAGAAAAAGATTGAGAAAAAGTAAAATTACATTATGAAAATATACATTTAGAAACTATCCTTTCACAAAAAAATGTGAATATCATGAATGAACATTAACCTGAAACATCTTAAGAAAATGAAGTTCAATTGTGACAATATTCTGCCTGTTACTAAATGTTTGGTGCATCTGTAGATCCACTGATCTGTAAGTTGTGTTATTAATAATAATAATAATAATAATAATAATAATAATAATAATAATAATAATAATAATAATAATAATGTTTAAGTTGCACTTATTTTTCTTAATAAATTTCCGGTTGTACATGGTTGTTGAGGTTATTCATATTTTCATCATGTAATTGTTTTTTTTTTTTTTTACACTGAAACAAGACAAAATGTAATTCTTATTTCGGCTAAAATTTGCTTAGAGGTCTTATTTATGTCTTTGTGCATAAGAAATCAATATAAGTGAATCCCCAAAGGTTGTTGTTCTGAAAAAAAAAGCAACTTTATTGTCATGATTGTAAGATAATTGCGCATTTCCTATTTTAATTTGAAAAAATATTGTCTCAGGGAGCAGTCTTGTTCAGTTTATTTGTATTATTCAAGCAAAAATCTACATTATTTTTAATTTGCACAACAAATTCTTCAAGGAAAAGCAAAAAGTATTGTTACAATATTGATGTTTCTTTCAATAAATGTTATAATTGCACCACTGTTATAGTGTTGCTGGGTTAAAGGGGATCTGGAGATTTTCTGTCCTCTAAAGATGAGGCCCAACAATATGCAGGAATGCAGTGTATGAGTACAGTGTTGGGGGTGTTTCCATGGCTGTTACTGGGTTCTTAAAGTATTCCATTTTTGTGTTTGCTTATGTAAACATCATTTCCCAATCTCAGAAAACCTGTATAAGGCTGTATATCCTCTCCTGGTTTTGAGAACCTCATTATGACAACTGAACTCCCCCCCAAAAAAAAAGAAAACAGGATACTGCTGCATGTATACGTCTCAGCCCCTGCAGCATTTTACAGGCTTTTATGAGACTGTTGTGGTCTAAAATGCCTGATTTCACGGTAGATTTTCTCCAAAAATAGTGATGTTTTTTTTTAGGTGTTGAACTGGGAATTGCAGTGGAATTGTGGCATTAGATGAAAACTGTAAAAAAATTTTAAAAAAAAATAAAGTTGTGATGTTCTTTCTATATGAAGGCAAGATTTTTGCAGTGAGAATAAAAACGTTGTGTCCTTTGAGCTGAATAATCACCAGAAAGGCTCATCCGCAAAACAACAACATCAGTTTGGAGCTCAAACCCAGACCTAACACCAAGCAGAAATGATAAAATATTCAAGTGCACAGGACACTGACAGATGTCAGTAACAATGACATATGTTGAGTTATTTTCAGTGCCGAAAAAATTCTAGAAATAAACCCATGTCTGCATCTTGACATCTGCACGACTACAAACAAGGAAGTGACCCATAAATGTTATCTATATTTAACCTTTCTTAACCCTTAAAGACCCAAACAGCCACTGACAACACAAACCATCTACAGATATAAAAGGTTTAATACCTGTTGATCCACTAATCTTATCAATACATGTAAATAATTGGTGTAAAATGCTGTTCTTCATCTTTTCATGGTCATCAGATTTGACCCATTTGGACGTTCAGAGGATCCGTAGTTACCGTGGAAACACCGTCATCTTCTACAACATTGATTCACTAGTAAAACCCATGGAGTCGGATTAATGACAGTGAATGGAGACACTTGTTTTTATATTCAGTTATTGAAATATTTGCTGAAAACGTCACTTTTTCTACAGTTTTCTCTGTTTTATTCCATAAAGACCCAGTCTTTCTTTTGTGGCATTTTCCAAATAATTTATTCTCTAGATTTCACCTTTCTTAAATGATTTATCACCATTTATTATAATATTATCCTTTGTATTTTGTGTTTTTTCAATGAAAACCATGTATTTTCTTGTATTTAATTCACTGATCATGTAGATGTTCATAAAAGCTCAGTTTACATTTGAGCGTTATTATATCAAAAACAGAGAAAAGTGAAGAAAAAGCTACTTTTTTAGCAAATATATCTATAACTGAATATAAAACAAGTGTCTCCATCCACTGTCACTGATCCAACTTCATGGGTTTTACTGGTGAATCAATTTGCTTTTGTTAATTTTCTTTATTATTTTACATATTTTTGTTCATTTTGTTTTTTTACTTCAATTTACTTAAGTTTGTAGCTTATTTTGTTTTTGCTAATTATTTTTTTTAATGATTTATTATTCATTTTTGTTCATTGTTCATTACTTTGGCTGTTTTTGTTCATTTCACTGCTTATTTTACCCTTTTCTAAATTTTATTTTAGTATATTTATTTTTTTTAAAAAATTTCCCTCATTATTGGGTTTCTTGTTCTTTTTTTTCTTATTTCATATAATAATGTATATAAAACAAGTGTCTCGGTCCAACTCCCTGGGTTTTACTGGTGAATCAATGTTGTAGAAGATGACGGTGTTTCCATGGTAACTACAGAGCCTCTGAACGTCCAAATGGGTCATATCTGATGACCATGAAAAGATGACAAACTGTATTTAACACCAATTATTTATATGGATTGATAAGATTAGTGAATCAATAGTTATTAAACATTTTAAAACAGTAGATGCTTTTGGTCACCAGTGGATGTTTGGGTCTTTATGGGTTAAAAGAAGAAACCAACTCAACTGGTTGACCTGTTTTTTGGGTTTTTTTTACTGTAACTTCTGATTGAACTGATCTTATTGTGTTTGAGGTCGTGAAAAACATGAGTTTTGTTTTTTCTGCATTTAGAACAAGTTGTAGTTGATCAAGTTGTTCCTGTCCTCAGTTGAAAACTGAATCTTTTCAAAAGCCTTTGTCAGAGCAGAGCAGTAGATATAAATAAATAAATAAATGGAGTTAAGAGATGTAGTCACAAGCCAATTTTAACACTTTTCATTAGTTAAATATCGTTTTATGACTAAATTTTCAGTGAAAATCAGCTATTTTTCTGTATTTAATTTATTAACCATGTAGATGTTCATAAAAGCCAGAGTAAAGTTGAGGGTTATTATAACAAAAACAGAGAAAACTGAAGAAAAAGTGAGTTTTTCAGCAAATCTCTCATTAACTGAACATAAAACAAATGTCTCCATCCACTGTCATTGATCCAACTCCATGGGTTTTACTGGTGAATCAATGTTGTAGGAGATGACAGTGTTTCCATGGCAATTATGGAGCCTCTGAACGTCCAAATGGGTCATATCTGATGACTATGAAAAGACGACAAACTGTATTTTACACCAATTATTAGATTAAAGTTGAGGGTTATTATATCAAAAACAGAGAAAACTGAAGAAAAAGTGACTTTTTCAACAAATCTCTCATTAACTGAACATAAAACAAATGTCTCCATCCACTGTCATTGATCCAACTCCATGGGTTTTACTGGTGAATCATTGTATTGATAGAATTAATGGATCAATAGTTATTAAATATTTTAAATCAGTAGATGCTTTTGGTCACCAGTGGATGTTTGGGTCTTTATGGCTTAAAAGAAGAAACCAACTCTACTGGCTGACCTGTTTTTGTTTCCATAACTTGTGATTGAACTGATCTTATTGTGTTTGAGGTCATGAAAAACATGAGTTTTGTTTTTTCTGCATTTAGAACAAGTTGTAGTTGATCAAGTTGTTCCTGTCCTCAGTTGAAAACTGAATCTTTTCAAAAGCTTTTGTCGGAGCAGAGCAGTAGATATAAATAAATAAATAAATGGAGTTAAGAGATGTAGTCACAAGCCAATTTTAACACTTTTCATCAGTTAAATATCGTTTTATGACTAAATTTTCTGTGAAAATCAGCTATTTTTCTATATTTAATTTACTAACCATGTCGATGTTCATAAAAGCCAGAGTAAAGTTGAGGGTTATTATAACAAAAACAGAGAAAACTGAAGAAAAAAGTGAGTTTTTCAGCAAATCTCTCATTAACTGAACATAAAACAAATGTCTCCATCCACTGTCATTGATCCAACTCCATGGGTTTTACTGGTGAATCAATGTTGTAGATGAAGATGATGTTTCCATGGTAACAATGGAGCCTCTGAATGTCCAAATGGGTCATACCTGATGACCATGAAAAGATGACAAACTGTATTTTATGTGAATTATTTCTACATAGTCCTAGGTTTAGTGGTTGAGAACTTATTTAACACTTCAGATCAGTAGATGGTTTTGGTTGCCGGTGACATCTTCTCTCCATTTCTGACTCAGTTTCTGCGTGTTACTTGCTTCAGCCCAGTGATGTAACAGAAACACAAACAACAGCAGCAGCGAAAGAAATGTACAGAAATCCTCTCTCCACTCGAGGTCACTGAACTCTATCATGACGGTCCTTTCCCACCAGTCATTGGTGTATGTCTTAATCCACTTCGCTCTTGTGTGAAACGCTGCCACTGACGGTGACGGGATGACACCTGTCAAAGCGAAGGACAGGTTTAATACATCCTGTCACTCTCATCTCCTATCGCTGTGGAAAACCCACACCTTAACATGACGTTGGTATTTAATGATGCTCTATGATACAAGTGGCAATAACACATTAATGTAAGGTTACTTTACAGTCACACAAATGTCAGATTAAATTGTAGGTTTCTGCATTAAACAACGAACGTGCTTGTGGAAGAAGCATGTAAAAAAAAAAAAAAAACTGGGCTGGGGTCATAACTGGGATACTGAATCTGAGAAAATCTTAAGGTAATTGTTTATTTTCATTCTTAAGTGTTGTAACAGTGTGTTCCTGCTTCACCTCAATGGAAACAAGTTCATGAATTAATGTCTTTCAATACCTTGTGTTTTTTTAATTTGACCTTGTACATATCCTATACTGCCTCTATACATCCTTATGTTGTACACATCTGTAGTATAGAGTTAGCTTTTTGTGTATTTAAGTAGCATTTTAGTAGTATTTGTACATTTAATATTGTATTTTTGTAGTTTTATTATATTGCCATAATCTTTTAGTGTTTTGTGTGATATTTTTATACGGTCTTTTTGCACTTTAACAATGACAGTAAAGACCTGTTCTCTTCTCTTCTCTTCTCTTCTCTTCTCTTCTCTTCTCTTCTCTTCTCTTCTCTTCTCTTCTCTTCTCTTCTCTAATTATGCCAATGCTCAATGGAGACCTGGCACATCAACTTTTCATTATTTTTTCTGTTTATATGATATAATTTGCATGTACAAGGAAATTATAGCAACTGCAATTGATGACAATCAGCTAGTGAAAGTTTCAGAGGTTATATATCATCCATTTTATAAAGTTTCAGCCACCTTCTGATGACATTATGGAGCTCAGTTTATTTGCATCAAACATACATTATCCCCCCCCCCCCCCCCCCCCCCCCCCCGAAAAAAAAAAAAAAAAAAGGGGGAGGCAAGGGGTATTGTTTTTGGTTCAGTTTGTTTGTTTCTTTGTTAACACTCTAGCAGCAAAACTATCTGGTCAATTCACACCAAACTGGGTTTATAGATTGCCAGTGACCCAGAACAAATCTGATTATGTTTGGGAAAATTAGGTCAAAGTAAAATTTTTTTTGAGAATTTCTAAATTCTTTTTTTTTCCCCATTTACTTTTAATGGGTGAAATTTCACATGCCTGTAGCATCAAAACTACTGGGTTACATTTTTGGAAAATTAGGTTAAAGTAAAAAATTTTTAGGAATTTTTTGAATACTTTTTTTTTATCCTCATTTACTTATATTGGGCTGAATTTCAAACGTCTGTAGCAGCAAAGCTGTTTGTTGAATTCATACCAAATTGGGTTTATAGATTGCCAGTGACCCAGATGAGATGTCACTACATTTTGGGAAAATTAGGTTAAAGTTTTAATTTTTAATTAATTTTTAAAATCTTTATTTTCCCATTTACTTATAATGGGCAACATTTCACACACCTGTAGCAGCAAAACTATTGGTTGAATTTACACCAAACTGGATTTATAGATTACCAGTGACCCAGAATAGATGTGGTTACATTTTTGGAAAATTAGTTTAAAGTAAAAAAAAAAAAAAAAAAAAAAGAATTTTTTTTTTTTAAATATTTTTTTTTTATCCCCATTTACTTATAATGGACTGAATTTCAAATGTCTGTAGCAGCAAAGCTATTGGTTGAATTCATACCAAATTGGGTTTATAGATTGCCAGTGATGTAGAATAGATGTCATTACATTTTGGGAAAAATACGTCAAAGTTTAAATTTTTTATGAATTTTTTAAATCTTTATTTTCCCATTTACTTATAATGGGCAAAATTTCACACACTTACAGCAGCAAAACTATTGGTTGAATTCATACCAAATTGGGTTTATAGATTGCCAGTGACCCAGAATAGATGTGGTAAAATTTTGGGAAAATCAGGTCAAAGTTTAAATTTTTTTTTAAATTTTTTTATCTTTTTTTTTTTTTCCCATTTACTTTTAATGGGCAAAATTACAAATGTCTATAAAAGCATCAATTTTGTTTCAATTTACTTCAAACTTGGCACCTATATAGAGGCAATTGATATGCTGACATCAGCACTTGCATTGACATGATGACATCAGCTGGATCGATGCCAAAATAACCTACAATAGGTGCGAGGGGCGGGGTTTGTTGTGCCTGGGACCACTTGTTTACATTTTCTTTGTTTTTCTGTTTTGTTTTGTTTTTTCGTGTTTTTTTTTTTTCAAATTTTCAAAACTTCATTTTCTTTTCATATGTGATGGAAAAACAGCTACAGACACATTAGTAATGATATGTGACAATACAGTGACAAGACCTCAAAAAAGGATATACATTTAACATATACCCTCAGTGTTCAGCCAGGGTCAAAGTGCAACATATTTATCTGTACAGTTTCTTGGTTGGTTGACATGCACATTTTTATTCTGTATATATATTTACACCTTTTTTTCTTTTAAACTGTTTTGCACTACACACCACAAGAGAGCAGTCTCTTTTGTTTTCATTGTACATATGTATAATGACAATAAAGGCACTCTATTCTATTTTATTCTCTTTTATTCTATTCTATTCTATACAACATTGCTGTATTTAAACTTCTGACACTAAAAATGTAATGAAATAACTGAAAAAATCTTGTCATCATTGAACAACTGAACTAAAAAACTAAATTCCCCATATACTGAAAGGACCTTTTAGAGTGTGAATGCATTTAACCAAGGTGTATACATCCTTCTGCCCTCACTAAGGGTGACCAGATAGAAAAAATAAATGAAAAGAAATCAGTTTAAGTAAGATAAATGACTGTCTGACCTGTTGTGGATGCAGACATGCTCAATGTAACCCAACCCAGACTGTACACACAGGCTTTTAGAAGAAACACCACAAAACAAAGACCTTGTACTTTCAGTTTTTTTTTTTTTTTTTTTTTTTTTACGTGATTAATTTCTATGTTAATCTGAACTGTAGTGCAGTGTGTATCCTAATTAATTATGAATCAGGTTATTTTTTTAATTAGCTCTTTAATTAAAAAGTGTAGGTTCCATGTTGTTTAATGTGTAGGCAATGGCATAACGTTACTAGCGTGATTTTTATTTTGCTTTCTTTTCTGTTTTCAAGTTGACGGACATTTGAACTTCCCCCTGGGGTTTAATAAAGTTTATATGTACCACTAATATTTGAATTATAATTAGATCAAATAATGCAGAATGACACCACTGGACTGGCAGATCTGTCTTGGCAGGGTCTGCGCTCTCCGACTGCTTTTCATGTTATCATTATATTTGTCCAAACAAACGTACCTTTAGTTGTACCAGGTGTTAAAATAAAAAAGAAATTGAAGAAAACAAGAGGTGCTCTATTAATTTTTTCCGTGACTCTACATCATATTTTCCAGTTTCCTGAAAAATAGCAGTTTTGGACATAAAAGGTTTCTACCCGACAGCGACGACATGTAGAGATAGGAAGTGTGGTTTTGTGTTTATTGTGCTTTGTGCAGGATTCACTGGCCATATCACAATGATTTAAGTAAATAACACCTCACATGCGCTACTGATGCAACACAACAACGTACAGCAGCAGCCAGCAGAGACCAGATTTACTTGAACACCCCCCCCCCCCAAAAAAAAAAAAAAAAAAAAGCTAAGGAACAAAAGCAGAAAAGAAAAGACAGAGGCACCTTTGTTGGTTGTATAGGAAGTACAGATTTCATGGTTCCCTAGATACCTTGCTTTGAGTGTGTGTAGTGAAGGAGAGGTGTGTGTGTTTGTGCTGTTCAGGGGAGTAATAAACGGAAAGAAGCGTAACTTTGATAAGAATGTGGGTTTGTTATTTACCTCCTGAAGTGGAAGAAAAGAAGGAGCTAGCGCAGCGTGAATAACAAAAGCACAAAGAAAAACACCTGAAAATAGTTCCACCTAATTTTATTACACTCAGCAAATATTATAAGCTCACCCCGCATGCGGGCGTATTTTTTTTTTAAAAGGTCATTGTAGAAACCATGAGAGCTGAACACCTACATGTGCAAAAAATACACTAAAATACACACAAAAAACCTAAAAAAAAATGCAGTAAAATATTCATAATAATTCACTGAAATATGTAAATAATCTGCTAAAATACACTAAAATACACAAAAATATGCTAAAATAAAAAAAGTATGCTTAAATATGCATTAAAATGCTAAAATACACTTAAATATGTGAAAATACACTAAAATATCCTACAATTTACTAAAATACACATAAATATGTTAAAATACAAAAAACTGTCACACACATGAGTATTAGAGATCAATAGGTCATTGTAGAAACCATGGCAGGTGAGCGCCAACATGTGTGAAAAATACACTAAAACACACACAAAGAACTAAAAAATGTACTAATAAATACACCAAATATGCTGAAATACAACAAAAAACACAAAACAATTCACTGAAATTTAAAAAAAAATCTGCTAAGATGCACTAAAAGTATGCTAAAATGCGCATAAAAATGCCCCAAAAAAAAGCAAAAAAAACAAACAAAAACATATATATATATATATATATATATATACACACACACACACACACACACACAGGGTGGGGAAGCAAAATTTACAATGAACATGTAGTTGTTTTTTCTCAGCAGGCACTACGTCAATTGTTTTGAAACCAAACATATATTGATGTCATAATCATACCTAACACTATTATCCATACCTTTTCAGAAACTTTTGCCCATATGAGTAATCAGGAAAGCAAACGTCAAAGAGTGTGTGATTTGCTGAATGCACTCGTCACACCAAAGGAGATTTCAAAAATAGTTGGAGTGTCCATAAAGACTGTTTATAATGGAAAGAAGAGAATGACTATGAGCAAAACTATTACGAGAAAGTCTGGAAGTGGAGGAAGCAACAAAAAACGTACCAAAGCTTTTATTAAAGCTCTCAAATCCAAAATCATAAAGGATCCAACCAAATCCATGAGAAAAATGGCAATTGAACTTGAGGTAGACAACAAGAGCGTTAGAAATGCAGTAAAATATGATTTGAAGATTTAAATTCTCATGACTTTCAATAAACTAATTGGTCATACACTGTCTTTCAATCCCTGCCTATATATATATATACTTAAATATTTAAATATGGGAAAATACACTTAAATATCCTACATTGTCATTGTAGAAACCATGGTCGCTGAGCACCAACATGTATGAAAAATACACTAAAATACACACAAAGAACCAGAAATGTAATAAAACATACACCAAATCTGCTGAAATACAATTTAAAAAAAAAAACACAAAAAATTCACTGAAATAAAAAAATCTGCAAAAATACACTAAAATACTCCAAAAAATATTCTAAAGTACACAAAAAGTATGCAAAAATGCATATAAAAATACAAAAATACACTTCAATATCCAAAAATACACTAAAATATATGCAAACTATACTAAAATACAACCAAAAAAAACCACAAAAAATTTACTGAAACATGCAAAAAAATCTGCTAAAATACATTAAAAGTATACTAAAATACACTTAAAAATGGTCAAATACACTTTAATATCTTGCAATTTACTAAAATACACACAAATATGTTAAAATACACAAAACTGTCACACACATGAGTATTAGAGATCGATAGGTCATTGTAGAAACTATGGCAGGTGAGCACGAACATGTATGAAAAATACACTAAAATACATACAAAGAACAAAAAATGCACTAATAAATAACTAAATATGCTGAAATACAACAAAAAACACACAAAAAAAATCACTGAAATAAAAAAAAAAATAATCTGCTACAATACACTAAAAGTAAGCTAAAATGTGCATAAAAATGCAAAAAAATATACTGAAACATACAAAAAAAAGTACTAAAATACACTTAAAAATGGTCAAACACAATTAAATATGCTAAGATACACTAAAATGCACAAAAATATGCTAAACCACACTCAAATGTGTGTATGTGTGTGTATGTGCTGTTCAGGGGAGTAATAAACAAAAAGAAGCGTCACTTTGATAAGGCCTGGATGTGGGTTTGTTATTTACCTCCTGAAGTGGAAGAAAAGGAGCGAGTGCAGCGTGAAAAACAAAAGCACAAAGAAAAACACCTGAAAATAGTTCCACCTAATTTTATTACACTCAGCAAATATTATAGCTCAACCCCGCATGCGGTCGTTTCCCCCGCCCCCTCCTCACATGGTATTTGACCTTCTGTAATGACTGTTCTCACAGCAGGATCGCAAACAAAAACAACAACGCGGTAACGGTGCGTGGTCCGAATACGGTGCCAGGTGGGAATCCGAAAGTTTTCCAAAGCTCTGACCACACAGGCGGCGGATGAGCCAACCGGCAGCTTCCTGTGTTAGCGCCCGGTGTGTGATGTGAGTGAGGACTACGCCTGTCACTCAACACGCAGCAAAGCCCCATGGGTACATCCTTTATCTCGTCTCCAGGGCAACCACATACGACCAAATTCCATCTGCTGACAACCCCTGACAAAACACAGACAACACTGCAGGAAAGACTGCAGTTGGCTTCCAAACAGATGAAGAGTGCAATTTTTTATTTATTTATTTTTTTTCTTCAGTGTCAATCGGATATAAATGACTATTTAAGGAAACAACGGAAAAAGCTGTATTTTCACAGTTTTGGGGCGATGACTCACATACTGAGCAGGAATAAAAATGTTCACTGGTATGTGATAGTATTTGTTTTTTTAGTTTAAGTTACACATTTTCACCAGTGACAAGTAATGAGGAGCTGCTTTTACTACTTTGTCATCAATAAAAACACTATTTCCTGTCATATACATAAGTATTAGAGATTTTTTAAAAAAAGGGCATTCTAGAAACTATGAGAGCTGAGCCCCAACATGTACAATAAATACACTAAAATACACACAAAAACAAGCAAAAATGCACTAAAATATTCAAAAAAATTCACTGAAAAATACAAAAAATCTGCCAAATTACAAGAAATACACTAAAATGCACACAAAAAACAAAAAATGCACTAAAATATACAAAAAGTGGACTAAAATACAATAAGAAACACAAAAATTCACTGAAATATACAAAAAAAATCCACTAAAATACAAAAAAGTATGCGACAATACAAATAAAAATGCTAAAATATACTAAAATATGTGAAAATACACTAAAATATCCTACACTGTCATTGTAGAAACCATGCCAGCTGAGCACCAACATGTATGAAAAATACACGAAAATACTCACAAAGAACAAAAAATTTACTAAAACATACACAGAATATGCTGATATACAATGAAAAGAACTAATGAAAAAAAAGAAAATCAGCTAAATTACACTAAAATACTCCAAAAATATGTTAAAGTACACAAAAAGTATGCTAAAATTAATATAAAATGAAATAATAAATTCAAATACAATATTCAAAAATACACTGAAATATATGCAAACTATACTAAAATCCAACCAAAAAAAAAAAAAAAAACACAAAAAATTCACTGAAACTTACAAAAAAAACCTGCTAAAACACACTAAATGTATGCTAAAATATACATAAAAATGGTCAAATAC
This sequence comes from Sphaeramia orbicularis, assembly GCF_902148855.1. NCBI lineage: Eukaryota > Metazoa > Chordata > Actinopteri > Kurtiformes > Apogonidae > Sphaeramia > Sphaeramia orbicularis. The sequence continues at coordinate 40,432,890 of NC_043969.1, forward strand.
ACTTAAATATGCTCAAATACACTAAAATGCACAAAAATATGCTAAAACACAAATACGCTAAAATTTACTAAGATACACAAAAATGTGCTAAAATACACAAAAAGTATGCCAAAATACATCTAAAAATATTTAAATACACTTAAATATGCAAAAAATACACTAAAATATATGCAAACTACATTAAAATACAGCCAAAAAACCCCCACAAAAATTCCAATGAAACATACAAAAAATGGTCAAATACACTTAAATATGTTCAAATACGCTAAAATGCACAAAAATATGCTAAAACACAAATACGCTAAAATTTACTAACATACACAAAAATGTGCTAAAATACACAAAAAGTATGCCAAAAATACATCTAAAAATATTTAAATACACTTAAATATGCAAAAATATATTAAAATATACGCAAACTACATTAAAACACAACCAAAAAACCACAAAAATTCCACTGAAACATACAAAAAAAATGGTCAAATACACTTAAATATGTTCAAATACGCTAAAATGCACAAAAATATGCTAAAACACAAATACACTAAAATTTACTAACATACACAAAAATGTGCTAAAATACACAAAAAGTATGCCAAAAATACATCTAAAAATATTTAAATACACTTAAATATGCAAAAATACACTAAAATATACGCAAACTACATTAAAATACAACCAAAAAAACCCTCAAAAATTCCACTGAAACATACAAAAAAATGGTCAAATACACTTAAATATGCTTAAATACATAAATGCACACAAAATGCACAAAAATAAAATTGAATATATAAATATAAAAATATAAATAAAATTAAAATTCACTACGCTAAAACACAAAATTACACTGAAATCCTCAAAAATGCACGAAAATACACAAAAAATACGCTAAAACACACTCAAATGTGCTAAAATACACAAAAAATACACTAAAAATACACTAAATACATTATCAGGGTATCTATCTGTATCGCTTCAGGAAAAACACAATGACGTGCCATCATCCACTTTATAAACAAAACCAAATAATTATAATTAAATGTGGCGTTCAGAGTTAAAATGACACTTTACCGACTGGTTTCTTGCTTTATGTTCTTCTTCTGTGCCTTGAATAATAAAGTGGTTAAATTTACAACATTTTCTCCTCAGTATTTGTTGATACTAGACCTTGTTGATGCTTTTCTGTGGTAATTCAGCTACAGATCATTTAGTTTTACATCCTTGCCTTGATTTTTTTTTTTTTTTTTCCATTTTATTCTACACTATAGAAGCTGAAATATGCTAATGTTTTCGTAGCATTTCTAAGGAACATTGTTAATAAATGTTAATAATTTCCTCATATGTGTCGACACACCGGTCCGTCTTTTCTCCTAATGGACCAGACCTTTAGTGGACGCTGCTTTCATGATTACAATCCCCTTTCCACAGTCACATTGTTATTTAAAGTCTACCTCCACCCACTTACAACAGAAAAGACGGAACTAATGTCCAAGCGGAGGCCAGACATGAGTAGTTCAGGGACATCCGTAAATCAGAGAATCACTGGATACTTATGCTTTACCACATGGGGCTCTGAATGGGTTTGTTTGAGGTTCTGTACTGGTTTTTACCGTCTGAAAAAGGCCAAATCCATTTAAGTATGAGCTATATTTAGAATATTTTCTTGTACCGTCTTTTCCTACGGGGAACTGAAGCTTTGAAAGCCTCTTAATTCGACCAGATTTCACTGACAAAATGCACCATTTTTCAGCCTGTGTTGTTGCGTCACAGCCGTTGTTTGATACGTAATTTCATATTTAAACCCATAAACAAATGGCAGATCGAATCAGCAGTTCAAGAAAGAGTACAATCATTGCAAATGTATGAGTCTGAATATGAATGTCAATAACAGTACATGTATTATTATTATTATTATTATTATTATTATTATTATTGTTGTTGTTTTTACTACTACCATCATTAGTAATAATAACACTGGTCAACAACAAATGTATTGTTTAAGTTTTTTGAGCTGATTTAGGATCATCTTGGTGTGCTGAATCCAAAAATCACATTAATTTTGCTCAATCAGGTCAACTTTCTGAACTATGCTACATATTGGCTTTTTAACATTTTTGCTTACATTTATGGGTATTTTCACATCATATGATACAAAATTCTTTCATATTTCTTGCAATAAACGAGTTCTGAAGATTTTACTTTTGCCAATTTATGATTAATGTTTTTTTTTAATATTACAGGTGAATGAAATGACTTCGACTAGAAGATCTTGCAAAAATAAGCCTGATGTATTCTGCTACATCTGCGGTGAATACACCATTGTACCTAACAGGAATCCTGTTAGAAAATGATTTTTTTTTCTCTTAAAACCTATTTTGGGTGAGAACTATATAAAAAAAATCAACTGATAAAGTCACAAAAATGTAATCAATTTTGTGAGAAGATCAAATTTTTCAAAATTAAATTAGCAAAAAAAACCTGACCTGATTGAGAAAAACAGATGTCATTTTTGGATTTAGCGGTGCAAAATGGTCCTAATTCAGTTGAGAAAACCTAGACAACTTGAAAAAAAAACATTTTTTTGTAACCCAGTGTAACAATAATAATAATAATAATAATGATAATATGATAAGTAAATGACAACTATTGCTGTCATCAGTAATAGTAATAGACGAAGAAGACAGAAATACTATTATCTATTATAAAGTTCAACTTCTTCAAGTTGGGGGGGGGTTATTTCAGGAAAATTTTCAGATTCAATTTTAGCCCAGACTTTCTAATGCTCCCATGTCTTGGGAACACAAAAATGAAAAAAAAAAAAAAAATCAAATCAAGCTGTGTGGGTTCTCTTCAGGTACTCTGGCTCCTCCCACCACCCAAAGACATGCACTGATAGGTTAATCTAAATTGCCCATAGGTGTGAATGTGAGACTATTTGTCTCTATATGTTCAGCCCTGTGATGAACTGGAAAAATGTCCAGGGTGTACCCCGCCTTCACCCATAAGTAGCTGGGATAGGCTCCAGTGACCCGCGTGACCCTAGTGAGGATAAAGCAGGTTCAGAAAATGAATGAATGAATGAGGTGTTAGTGATTCCCGCCAAAATGTGAGCTAGTGTTTCCTGCCACACTATGTTTGTGTTTATTTTTATGCATTTGGCAGATGCTTTTTTCCAAAGCGACTTACAGGGGAAAACCAATCAAATCACTCAATCAATCACATTTTATTTATATACAGGGTGGGGAAGCAAAATTTACAATGAACACTTAGTTGTTTTTTCTCAGCAGGCACTACGTCAATTGTTTTGAAACCAAACATATATTGATGTCATAATCATACCTAACACTATTATCCATACCTTTTCAGAAACTTTTGCCCATATGAGTAATCAGGAAAGCAAACGTCAAAGAGTGTGTGATTTGCTGAATGCACTCGTCACACCAAAGGAGATTTCAAAAATAGTTGGAGTGTCCATAAAGACTGTTTATAATGGAAAGAAGAGAATGACTATGAGCAAAACTATTAGGAGAAAGTCTGGAAGTGGAGGAAGCAACAAAAAACGTACCAAAGCTTTTATTAAAGCTCTCAAATCCAAAATCATAAAGGATCCAACCAAATCCATGAGAAAAATGGCAATGACTTTTTTTGTCTCTATTTCAGTTAGTTTTAATTAGTTTTTTAGAGCAGGTTTGTTAGTTTTTATTAGTTATCGCTTTTTTCTGAATGCTTAGTTTTAGTTTAGTTTAGTTTTATATAGGGCTGTGCAATTAATCGAAATTCAATTACGATTTCGATTATTACACACAACGATTACAAAAATTATGTAATCGAGAAAAAACGATTATTAATTTTGAGTCGTTTTAATTCACGCGCACGCAAGCTACCATGAGCTGCTCTGCCCCGCCCCCCTCTAAGCTACAGCTGCCTGCTAGCCGGCAGGTCCACCCCAAGAGGAAAGTTGTACCTAGCGGTCTGGAAAAATGGCAGGAGAATCGCAGCAGAAGTGCTTGGTAAACAAAAAAGGCAAGTCCAATTCAATTGTATGGAATCACTTTGGGTTTGATGAAGAAGACGAAGAGCAAAAACACATCACGTGCAAAAAGTGTTTGGTAGTTGTGTCCGCACCGACCGCTAACACAACAAACCTTTTTAACCATCTAAAGTTTAACCACTGCGACCTTTATCATAATCTTATGAAAAACTAAAACGCATAAAAACAACTTCGTCCGCAATACAATCTTCAGTCTCCGAATCTCTTTACGCTGCAACTTCCGTATTAACCTAACCCTAACCCGTATAACCCTAACGTGCGTCTTCTAGATGGCTGATGTATACAGAAGGCCTGAACTGAAACCTCACAGCACGCCACTGAATTTACTGTTTCATACTACATTGAACATACTTAAATTTATAATTTGCACTTTACGTGAGTTTTTTTTTTTTTATTATTGCTACAGTTCTATGGCAAGTCTATAGGAGTTTAATTACAGTGCACTATTTATTTACAAAAGGAAACATACTTGAATTTACAGTACACTTATTTGCATTCAAAGATTTTTTTGTTTCATACAAAAGTGAACATACTTTGTTTTAGTGGTTAAAAGCTTTATTTATGTTTAAAGAGTATATTTTACATTGCTTTGCAAGAAAAAAATAAACAACTTTAAGGTTAAAAAAATAATCGTTTTTAATAATCGTGATTTCAATTATTGCTAAAATAATCGTGATTATTTTTTTTCCCTATAATCGAGCAGCCCTAGTTTTATATTAGTTTTAGTTATTTCATATACTTTATCTTCCTCACCATCCTATTCAAAGAAATTAGTGAGGCACAAATCAGTGGGTTACCCTGGACACTTTATTTGGGGGTGGGGTTAGGGCGGCTCATTGACTGAGCAGAGACACAAACACATGTACAGTACAATGTATAAATTCCCTATAGCAGGTTGGGGGGGTAGGGGTGCAATCCATACACAATGTCACTTATGTGAAAACAGAGCAAAGATGTGCAAAGCGTGAAAGGAGATGCACAAAGCAGCCAGCAGTTAAACCAGAGAGAAACATATATAAACCAGCTAACCAGCAGTTAAACCAGAGAGAAACATATATAAACCAGCTAACCAGCAGTTAAACCAGAGAGAAATATATATAAACCAGCTAACCAACAGTTAAACCAGAGAGAACTAGAAGCACTCGGAGAGCGCAGACCTCCGCCAAGGCTGATCAGTGGCCCCCCCCCGTGGGCCCCCCCACCCCCGATCACCACCAAAATTTAATCATTTCTTCCTTATCCCATTTCCAACAAATCCTGAAAATTTCATCCAAATCTGTCCATAACTTTTTGAGTTATGTTGCACACTAACGGACAGACAAACAAACAAACAAACAGACAAACAAACCCTGGCAAAAACATAACCTCCTTGGCGGAGGTAACCAGCTAACCAGCAGTTAAAGCAGATAGAAACATATATAAACCAGCTAACCAGCAGTTAAACCATATAGGAACATATATAAACCAAATAGGAACATATATAAACCACTTATAAACATATATAACCCAGTTCCTCATCAGTAAACCACACCTTAGCAGATCTCTCATCTCTTAATCATCTCCAGTTCCATTATTAGCCAACTTTGCTTCAGTTCAGTTCAGCTAGCTGTAGCTGTAACATCAAACGTTTTTTAACATTCTAACAGGTTCCATACCTCTGTAATTGGATTAGTTTTCATCCTCCTCTTTTCTCCTCTTCTAAACTGTGCAGTTCAGGGCTTGGAAGGCCTTTTCATGGTGATAAACTCTCCAGTTTTAACCTGGATGCTTGTTCAACACTGATGCTGTCATTTAGCTCTGCTCTGTCTCTGTCACTCACACACACACACAGTGCGCAAAAAAAAAACAAAAAAAAAAACAGACCCCACTCATCACTACAGTAAACCCCAGACAGGACTGTGCTGCTGTGTCCCAGCTTTAGTCTGTATGTTCCAGGTAGAGTGGGGACCAGAAGACGACTGGAAACCACCAGTGACCAGACATGACAGACTGAAGTGTGGTATGATGCTGCAGCTAAAACTGCTGGAGTGAAATAAATCCATTTGATATCAATCCGACATTGACACAGACGAAAACGAAGGGAATTTTATCCATAATTTTTATACGTTTTAGTTAGTTTTGTAAGCTCACAATACAGTTTCAGTTAGTAATTGTTTTTTTTTCTTCTTTTAATTAGAGTTTTTATTTATTTCAGTTAACGAAAATGTTTTTTCAATTTTAGTTTTCGTCATTTCGTTCGTTTTCGTTAACGATAATAACCTTGGTTAAAACCCACACATCTAAAAAGGAAAGACAGGAAGAGAAAGTAAATCAAAAAGAAAAACAACATCAGCGCTCATTAATTGTCAGTGCGTCGTCTTTCCACCACTCTGTTCCGTGACTGACATCCTCGTCAACACATTAATTACTAAGCAGCTTCCTTGTTGTGCGTTTGCTCCTCCAAAATATTCTTCCAGGTTTTAATGAAGTGCTGTGACTCAAATTAACACAGAAAGCTTTTAGAAGCTTAAATCACACATAAATGCGTCCCATTAAAAAAGCCACACATCCGCACAATGCAGACTCCATCTTCGGCTTTGACTAAATCGCTGCCCATTTATGCTTCTCTTCAAATGACTGAAAGCACTCAAGGTGTTTTTCTGTTTGAAAAAGCACGTACGCTTCTGTTTGAGCTGACGGAGCGGCGAGCGTTTGTACATCAGCCTTGAAGTGAGGAACACAAACACTGGCCAGCGAAAAAAACAAAGAAAAAAAGTCAAACACTGGGATGTAACGATTACAGGTGTAACGATAAACCACGGTAAAATTGCAAACAGTCAGTATTACCGTTTAAATTCTAATTATCATGATAACCGTGTTTGATCATCGCACTTTTGGGGGAAAAAACCTTTTGTAAAGCTATGCTTTTATGTCAAATATTTGAGTATAGTTTTAATATAAGTCATATAAGAACAAAGCTGGCAAAATGCACTGCAATTCTGAGTAAAATAAGTCATACTGGATCATAAATCATTGCACATTCTATATTCTTCATTATTCTTACCATATCTATCATATTGTGCGGAGGTTTGAGGAAACATCTACAAAAGCACTCTACAGAAAAGAGCAATAAGGATAATAAACAAAGCAGGATACAGAGAACACACAAACCCACTATTTATAAAATCACACACACTGAAATTCATGGATTTGGTTAAATTTAAAACAGCGCAGATAATGTACAGAGCAAGAAATAATTTACTGCCAAAAAATATTCGGGGAATGTTCACTGAAAGAGAAGGAGGCTACAACCTAAGGGGGGAGCTAAATTTTAAAAAGCATAAAGTAAGAACAACAATGAAAAGTATGTGCAGAACAAGCTGTGGAGTGACTTTGTGGAACAATCTAGAACAGGAGATAAAGGAAAGTATGAACATAAATGTATTTAAAAAGAGGTATAAAGAACTGTTTCTAAATAGGTATAGGGAACATGAAGGATGAAAATAGTATTGTTGCAAAGTTCAGGTGTGGTTTCTTGGAATTAAGAGAGAGTAATTCGAATTTCAGAGATTTTGATATGTGTGAGTGGATTAGAGTGGGGGCAGATGTGAAGTCTACATGAATGGGGATTGTGGGGGTGAAATTATGGAATGGACCTCATGATGCATTTAAGTTATCCACTCCTTTGGTGAAGTTTAAAAAAAAAAAAAAAAAAAAAAAAAAAGGAGTACTTTAGGTTTAAATTATTCAGAAATATTGAATTGAGATGGTAGATGTGTTTTTGTTGACTTTTTTTTTTTTATTTGTTATTATTATGATGTAAATGCTCGATGCAGTACACATTTAAGTTGACATGAGCAGTGTATTAGCTGAAAAGGATAGGCAAAAAAATAAGCTTTTGCTTCTAGCCTATTCGTTTTTTGGTTTTTATGTTTATTACAATTGATGTACTGAGTACAATGACTGATGTAAAACCAAAAATAAATTCATTCATTCATTCAATTTATTACAATTTTGATTTTACCTAATACCTAATATTTGGAACCAATATTCACTTTTAAAGTCTTTGAAAAGGTTCGCTAAGCATCTGTGTGTTACTCATGCAATAAAGTATATGAATTTTTCAAATCGGATTTTATATTTTTTTGTGTGTTTTCTGGCCTTTTATGTTTTTATAGTAGGTTAAAGTAAAAAAAATAATAGGCAGATGATATAGATGAAGTTGTGCTGGAAAAAAGGATACCAAACATGTGTATAGTAAACATCTGTTTATATAGTACACAGGTGTCAAACATGCGATATATATATATATATATATATACACATATATATATACATATACATATATATATATATATATATATACATATACATATACATATATACATATACATATACATATATACATATATATATATATATATATATATATATATATATATATATATATATATATATATAAATATGTAAGGGTAGAGACTGCGATCTGGTAGGATCGGCGATTCTACCAGTAGAAACTCCGATCAGAGTCTCTACTGGTAGAAACTCCGATCCTGCCAGTAGAAGGGTTAGGGTTAGGGTTCGGATTGGAGTTTCTACCAGTAGAGACTCCGATCGGTACTGGTAGAATCGCCGATCCTACCAGATCGCAGTCTCTACCCTGACATATATATATATATATATATATATATATATATATATATATATATATATATATATATATATATATATATATATATATACATAATATTTTATGGAGAGGGGGTGGGATTAAAAACCCCTTTAGCCAACCCAGGCCAATAGGGCTAAAAAATTATATTAATATTCATCTAATATAAAAATATAATAAATCAGGACAATGGAGGTTTTTTTGAACTTTTGCTCAAAGTTTAGACCCTAATGTTAATAAAAGTACATCAAAAGTGTATTTCAGTGCAAACTTTAATGTTCAAACATGATTTTTAATCTTTGTGGGGTGAAATATACGCTATTAAAAATCTCCAACACGAACAATTAATTTATACATATCATCGTCAATCCAGCCGAAAAAAAACAGGCAAGGATAAAAAATTCTAATTTCTCTTTTAGTTTGTTACAGTTCACTCAGGCATAGTAACAGATACAATATTTTAGACAATGGGAATAGATTCTATGAGGTCTCTAAATGTCCATAGACACCAAGAACATCCATATGAACTTTTATATTGTGAAGTAATGCTTCATTTACTTTGGGTATGTCTGTTTAGGTATGGTCAGGGAAATATGGAAAATATGGTCAGGGTTAAACAGGTTAAATAAACTGCACTTCTTCCCACCCCTTTTCGGGCCTGGAAATGAAACTACTGTGCTGTTCTTCTGTTTAAGATTGTTATGATTGTTGATACTTGCTTTATTATTTATGTTTGTTTGTTTGCATTTATGTTAAATTTCATTGCATGTTCGGAATAAATCACTAAATCCCATCAATCCACTCTATATAAATTCAGGCGTTAAGGAGTTAATGCATCCATGGATGGAAAAAAAATATTATGAATCTTACTGTGACACTACATAAGTATTATATGGCAAAAAAAAAAAAATGTTACAGTGAATGTCTCCTGTAATCCAAACCCAAGGTGCTGCAGTGAAAAATTGCCTGTACGCCTTTTTTTTTTTTTGGCTGGGTAGTGCAGTTACTTCCTGTTGTCAGCGACACACACTGCTGATTGGAGATGAGAAGGTCTTCAAAGGGGAACGCTTCTATGCACCCGGCTTAACGAGAGACGAAGGAGCGCTTTGATGGAACAGTAGGGTGCATTGTGCCACTTTGATTCCATTTGGAGGGATTGGAAGCGGGGGTGTGGGGGGGGATGGGCCCTTCAGGTAAGACCCCCTTCACCTGCGTACTATTGTTTCTGCCTGTCAGTTGCCCAGCGGGGGTGGGGGCATCGCTGTGTGAGGAAAGCCAACCAGACGGGTCCTTGTACACCCGGAGCATACTGAACGCCTCTGCACCCCCCCACTCCTGCCTCCGAACTAAACCTGGGCTTATACCTGCACTCATGGAGCTGCAGTCACACTTCAGGTGCAGTTGGTGAACACTAACATTTAACAGGAACAAATGGAGTATTAGTATGATGAAATGAAGAAAAAAAAACAGGAAAGTCAGACAGGTGGCGTAACATAAGATGTCATATCCGATCATATTCACCGTATTTATTATTATGTTCAACACTCTGTGTCTGTTTAACCCATACAGACACAGTGCTACTTCTGTGGCAGATTCCCAACAAATTTTACTCTCTCTTTAACCTTTCTTAAAAGATTTATCACCATTTACTACAATATTATCCTCTGTTTTTTGCATATTTTTTCACCATTATCAAATAAAGGTGTAAGACGATGAAACAGACTGAGTGTGGAGCTGAAACAATGTCCAAACATCAAACAGTTAAAAAAAAAAAAACAAACAAACAAACATGATTTTTACAAAATACAGAGAGGAAAGGGCTTGAGGGGGGAAATCCAGTTGTTTTTTCTTAGTGGGGCTTGGCCACATATGTGCTGTTAGTATCTAGTTTAAATATGGATGTATGAGTATATTATTACTATATACTATAGAGGACAATATAGAATATTATATGTATTTATATTATATATGTATATGTGTTTTTGTTTGTTTTGTTATTGTTTTTTTTTTAAGTTTTTATTAATATCTGGTAGGATAAGTAGTAAATGGGTATTATCAAATTAGTGTATATAGGAAAAAGGATGTGTGATTGTTATACTATTATTGTCGTTGTTATTATATTGATATTCATACAAAATAATAATTGCTATATAGTAATCATAAGGAATAGAAATTGGGGGTAGGAGTACATAAGTTTTTACTTCTTCCTACTCCTTTTCGAGCATGTATAATTCCATTTAATTTGTTTTATTTATCTTATCTTTATTATTATTATTATTATTATTATTAGTAGTAGTAGTAGTAGTAGTAGTAGTAGTAGTAGTAGTAGTCATTATTTATTATTACCATTATTATTTATTTATATATTTATTTATTTATTTATTGTGGTTTGTTTGCTTATCAATCATTTATGTACCAGTACTTATATTTTGCTGATTGATTTTTGTTTTTGTTTTATGTCACTGTCTACAAGCTCGAAATACAGATTTCATTCATTCATTCATTCATTCATTCATAATCTAGTATTTTCTCATATAGTTCCCACGGTAACTACAGAGCCTCTGAACGTCCAAATGGGTCATATCTGATGACCATGATAAGATGACAACTGTATTTTACACCAATTATTTACATGTTTTGATAGGATTAATGGTTCAACAGTTATTAAATATTTACTACAATATTATCTGTTTTTTTTTTTTTTTTTTTTTTTTTTCATTTTTTCAGTGAAAATCTGGTGTTTTGTCATATTTAATCCATAAACACCCAGTGGTACTTGTCCCAAATGAATTTTTCTCCATATTTAACAAAAACAGCTTCTATAAACCAAAGTGGTCATATTTAGTGGGACCTCCCTTTGTATTTAACCCTTAGGGGTCCACGGTTACGGCTCTGTGACTGAATCACATGACATTTTCAGCGCATCATAGCATCGGAAGTCGGTCATGGAGATCACTGGGGATGACTGCAATCGAAAGTGCGGACTTGAAACATTCTTCCACTTTTTATTTGATGTTGATAGAGCAAATACAACCAGAGATATGACGGTTTAAATTTGGAGCAAACAAGCGATATAGTGTTATTATCGCGATATAAAGCCAGCGTTATATTTCTGACCATATCTTTGTCATTTTTTTCCTATTAAAGTCTTTGAAAAGCTTTGTTAAGTATCTTTGTGTTATTTATGCAATAAATTATACAAATTTTTCAAATCCGATTTTGTATTTTTTGTGTGTTTTTTGGCCTTTTGTGTTGATATAGTAGGTTAAAGTGAAAAATAATAGACAAATGAGATAGATGAAGTTGTACTGAAAAAAACAAAAAACAAAAACCAAACATGGGTATAATAAACATTTCTGTATATAGTATATAAAGGCAAAATGAAAAGTACTGAAAAACAGCCAAAATAGGCTCAGACCATTAAGGGTTAACATGTCTTTAACCCTTTTGTTCACACAATATGAGATTTATTGCATTAATTTTCACAATAAAATGTGATTTTAATCTTTACAACACTTTTAGTTCCGTTTTTTATGTGCATTTTAAGGTGTATTTCCTGTATTTTCTTGCTGTATCTGAAGAAAAGAGAATGAGACACAAATACTTGTGCTCATTTAAACCCTGAAAAAACAACAAAGATAAAGGCGGAATAACATTATTGTATATGGCATAACTTGTAATTAGGCTGCTTTTGATAAAGTCGTCCATGTTTTGACACTATTTCCAAAGCCCTATGTGTATATTTAGGTATAAGATGGTGTAATGATCTACAAATTTAGATATACTATGTTTTGGCTACATACACTTAAGTGCAACAATCCGCAGCAGGGGAGGATGTTTCTAAATTAACCAATAACCTAATTTTGACATGTTTACAGGGATCTTATGGCTGCATGCCGGCGCCTAGAAATGGTTTGAATCTCAAAAATACAAATGTTTTGAAATATCACAACTACGCTCATGATGTATTACCCATCTGTCACTACACGACGTCTGTCCATATCGTCTAAACAACTGAAGAAATGTTAACTATTAACCCATAAAGGCCCAGAGCTGCTTTTGTGGCAGTTCACACATGATTTTTTCTCCATTTTTTAACCTTTCTTAAGTGATTTATCCCCATTTACTCTAACATTATCATCTGTATTTTGCATTTTTAAGTGAAAATCAAGCATTTTCCTATATTTAATTCACTGATTATGTAGATGTTCATTAAAACTCAGATTAAATTTGAGGATTATTATATCAGAAACAAAGAAAACAGGAGAAAGATTGTGTTTTTCTTAGAGCTGCCACTAACAACTAATTTTCCAATGATTAATCTTTCGACTAATTTTTCAATTAATCGACTAATCTAAATGACTAATTTTGTTTTTTAAAAAAAATCAAGTGTTTGTTATGTTGTTGGGTTCATTTTATTTTGAATACAACTCAAGCGCACAAACAATCCACTGTATGCACTTTGAGTATGTGTTCATAGAAAAGCCCTATATAAATGTAATCCATTATTATTATTATTATTATTATTATTATTATTATTATTATTATTATTATCATTATTATTATTAACCCTCCGGTATCCCGTCCAGCTAGGCCCTTACTAAGCACCAAGTGTGCCTTTTTCGCACACTTGTGGGATAATGTCAAAAAAAATTTCATACAGTTTGTTTTTAATTCTTTTACACTTTTTTCTATTTCATCAACTTGAGCCGTAAATAAAAATACCAAATACTCAATAACTGTCACATTTTTTAACCCTTTAAATGACTTGTTTGTAATGTAAACAAACCACTTTTTGGATGCAAAAAACAAAACAAAAAAATTTTTCAATATACTGCATAAAAAGTGGATTACATATTATTTGATTTTTTTTTTCATCCTGGCATATGTCGATGAGTAACTCCAACATCGGTTAATGTGCATTATTATTTTTGGTGCTAGGTCAAATGTACAAAAATACTATCATCTGTCACCAAGTGTATGAAAAATGCACACCTATAAACCAGACTATTAAATATTATATGTTGATTTATTTTTCTGCTCTAATTTGATTTTATTTTTGTAAATCAAGGTCAGCCCTAATCATACATATCAAATGGAAGAAATAGTGCATTTTAGGCACACTTGGCAGACAGATGCTAGTCTTGTAATTTTCTTTTGTTTAAAATGTACGAATTTTAGTTGGTGGCCAGAATTTTAAAGATCATGCAACTTTTGAATTCTAACCTTATTTAAATTGTGAAAAATAATATGAAGTTTTTTTAACACGAAGTGCAAAGTGTGCCTAAAAGGCACACCCGGATACCAGAGGGTTAAAAACATAAATTGCCACCTGTATCATGACAAATGTAAAGAATATAAATATAAATAACTTAAATATTACCAAACAGAAAATTACAAAGTGGGATGCATGTAAGAGCAGGGATGGGGCAATGAATGAGGTACTCATGGGTCCGTGGACCGGGGGAAAGGGGAGATGAACCGTAACAATGAATGAGGTAGGTGGAACAGAAAGGGGGGAGGGGGGACCGTAAGAGCAGGGGGAATGAAACTTAAAGGTAGGGTAGGCGATCCTGGAAAAACAGCTCGAGCAACCTATATTTTAAGAACGCACAATTCAAAAGCCCAAACCCCTTTCTTCAGACTTGCCCCCGAAGCCATGCCTCCAGAGTACCGGAATGTGCAATGCATGTTCCTGAGGGTTCACGAGTGCTGCGCAGCATCAGTTCACCTCTTAGAATTCACGGGAGGGGGGGCAAATGGCAGTTGAGTTTGATTGACATATCGCCATTCAATCATTTGATTCAGCCGGTAAAAATGATTGGATGGTATTTTTTCATTCCTGTCCGTTCCATAAGTGACTAACATTTTTTTTTATTTTTGTGTTAAAGCATTTAACCCTTTCATGCACGAATTATGAGAACCTTAATCAAAATTTTTTCCTGAGTGTTTTTATTCTTCTTCAAGCATGAAAAAAACAATGTGATTGAAAATTTTCTTCTGAAAAATAAATTTAAAAAAATAAAATAAAATAATTTCAAAAATTTCAAAAATACATTTAAAAAAAATAATAATGAAAAAAAAAAAAAAAATCTTATGGACCTATTTTTCATGAAGTTGCAAAAATGTCCACTCAGCTGGACACCACACATTTAATTTTTGACGCACAGAAACATGTATTTACTGATAAATTGTGTTAAAACTATGGGGAGGGCTTATGATTCTGGGGGTTTATCCTCAGGAGAGATCTACATAATGTTACCAATTCATGTCAGAAAAGATATGTAGTGTCTTAAAACTTTAATAAAGATATGTGTGTAAAAAAAACAAAACAACGAAAACAACAAAATCCATGAATATAGAAGAGAAAAGCTGTAGAATAACTGTCCACTGTAGTGACCAGTATGCATGAAAGGGTTAATTAATTGGTTGTAATTGGGGTGTGATGGGGATTTTAAGGAATATAGTAAAAATGCTCCAGGAAAACATCTCCTACCCCACCTTTAAGACGCAACTAATCGTGGCAACACTAATTTTTCTGCAAAACATATCAATAAATCAACAGAAAATAAGTGTCTCCATCCACTGTCATTGATCCAACTCTATAGATTTTACTGGTGAATCAATGTTGTAGAAGATGACGGTGTTTCCACGGTAACTACAGAGCCTCTGAACGTCCAAATGGGTCATATCTGATGACCATGAAAAGATGACAAACTGTATTTTACACCAATTATTTACATGTATTGATTAGATTAGTCTATCTAGAGGTATTGAACATTTTATATCAGTGACTGAATTTGGTCTCCAGTGAATGTTTGGGTCTTTATGGGTTAAGAAAAGGGATCAGAGTTATTAGCTTGTGCAGTTGTGCTGTGATGGAAAAGCCAGACAGGATAGAACCATTCATCAAAGTGTCTCCAGATGGAGTTTAGACGTTTTTTTTTTTTTTTTTTTTGGACCACACATATTAAACCAGCTCTGACAAGAACACACCTGCCCCTATACAGTTATCAGTGAAAATACAGTAAAATAAGCAAAGAGAAGAGTGTAAAACTAACATAAAATACTGTCGGTTTTCTAACGCTCCATTCAGATTCTCAGTTTAGCATATGTGTGGGTTCAACGGATATCCGACAAACGCTGCACAATGTAACCAGATAACAAGTAGACCTGGGAATGGAGTACCAGTTACAGTCAAAGAGCGGTTACAAACCCTCTGATCCGTCTCAATCGTATTCCTCCGAGCTTATCGGTTCGTTTCATCGATGCCGGCGTGTTTTTCTGACAGACGCACATTGCAAAACAAGGATGTCAAACTGGTGCGTCTTCACGGCTGGAAACTTGAATCTAGAAGGAGTCATGGTGAGAAGACGAAATGCAGTCTAATGATTTTCAACTCGTCTTTCTATGCAACGTGAATTATAATACAGGGGGGAAAAAATAACCTGAACACTTTTTGTGGTAACTTTGAATTTAATTGGATTTTTTTTTCCTATTATTTATCCCCACTTATTTGAATATCCTCTGTATTTTACATTTATCAGGTGTTTTCTTATATTTCATTTACTGATCCTGTTTGCAAAAGCTTAGAGTAAATCCAGACGTTATTGTGTCAAAACAGAAAATTGAAGAAAAAGTCCGTTTTTGACTCAGATATTGTTAAAATTACACTTCGTTTTCTTAAGAAATTTCAGTTTGTTCATATTATTCACATTGTTTTAAAGGATCGTTGGTAGATATAAACATTTTCATTGCATAATTTTACTTTTTTTTGCTCTAAAAAAATAGAGGAAAGTTTGGAGTTGACATTATTTATATATTATGATTACAAGATTAGATATGATAAGATGATAAGATTAGATACATACAATACACAGATAATCCACCAGGGGGGAGGAATTTGTTCACCAGAGGCCTTTCCAGTGACACTACAAGACTGTCATTAATGAGGAAGGAGGAAGAACTGGGACCATTTAGAAAAGAAAATAACAATTTGTTAGACATGTTTGTGTTATATTATGTTTTTGTTTGTTCAAAAATAATAATATTTGAACATTGAGACCTGATGTATCAAATATACAAAACTGAAACTCATACATGGAAGTTAATATTTGAAAAACCTTTTTTTTTTTCGGTTGTTCAGAAGGACCAATAAAGGCTCCAGTTTCAAAGAACTGGAATTTTCTGTCAATTATTTAATAGTTCAGGCTTTACAGGGTTAAAAGAGCTGCTGAGTTGAATTGTTTGAAAGAGTTTCTTAAACAGAGGGGAAAATGGAGAAAATGAACAAAGAAGATGAAAACTAAGACTGTGACTCAATCTAACACAGGAAAAGTTTATACATTTTTTTAAAAAGTGAAAGAAAAAGAGTTTAACAACACAAAAACAACAACAAAAACCTAGAATAAAGACTAAAACACTAACACAAACACAGACTTCCTGGTAAAATCAGCTTTGTTGGAGTTTTCCCCGATGATGATGATTCATGTTGAACACGGATAAAAGCTTTTCTCAAGATGGGACCTTTTATAAACAGTTGTTTTATTAATCACTGATGTCATACATTCTTTCATCTGACCTTTTTCAGCCTTAAACCTCAACAAAAACTCCATTAAAACTAGTCATTTCCTGCAAATATGATTAAAACTGGACATAAAGGGAAACAAAATCCAAACAAAAACACACATGAAAACTTCACCGATAATAGCTCAACCAAACATGTTACAGCGGCTTTTAGAGTATGATTCATTATATATTCTGCGGAAGTGTTCATTTCATAAAATAGCGACTGATTCTTTGATTGAACCTGTTCCAGTCTATTCTCTGCCTGTTTTCCCAGGAGTGATTTCTTTTCTTCCGAAGGATGTGATTAACTAATCACACATTTCAGTGGAATGTGTCATACATAGCAGCGGGCTCAAATCCACCTCCTCACTGAGATAAAGGTTTTGTCTTTTCCTTCTTCAGATCTGCTTTGAGAATTTCCCTAAATCGCCGCTAAGCTCGGACTCCCTGCTAGACGTTTTTGAGCCTAAGTCTGGAGCTCTAAGACGGATCCTCAGAAGGTTTATGAGTACGTGAGCTGACGCTGAAAACTCATGTAGGTGTTTTTTTTTTTTTTTTATTCCAGACACAAAACTGATTGTGACTTAGGAATGCACCAATACCAATACCAGTATCAGGTCCGATACTCAGTGTGTGTTAGGGATGTAACAATTACCAGTATAACGATAAACCGCGGTAAAATTGCAGATGGTTAGTATTAGCGTTTAAATTCTAATTATCATGATAACCGTGTTTGATTACCGCACTTTTCCGGAGAAAACGCCTATGTAAAGATCCGCTTTTATGCCAAATATTTGAGTATAGTTTTAAATTATTACAATTTTAATTTTATATGCCTATTATTTGGAACCAATATTCACTTTTAAAGTCTTTGAAAAGGTTCGTTAAACATCTCTGTGTTTTTTTATGCAATAAATTATATACATTTTTTAAATCGGATTTTATATTTTTGTGTGTTTTTTGTCCTTTTGTGTTTTTTATAGTAGGTTAAAGTGAAAAAATAATAGACAGATGAGATAGAAAAAAAAGATACCAAACATGGGTATAGTAAACATCTCTTTATATAGTATATAAAGGCAAAATCAAAAGTACTGGAAAAAAAACGGGCAAAATAGGTGCAGACCACTAAGGGTTAATATTTGAATGTTTCTGCCAACAGAAGGTACATTGTGCTTATTATTTTATTTTATTTTATTTTTAAATACAACTTGGTTAAATTATTTTAGTGTGAGTAAAAGTACTTTTTGAACATTTTCAGCACAATTTCAATAATACCGCGATAATAATGATAACCGTGATATGAAATTTTCATATCGTTACATCCCTAGTGTGTGTACTTGTACTCATAAAAGTACTCCGATACAACAATAAAGCACATTTTCAAAAGTAACTAAGAAGTCTAATGGTATTATTAACCCTTTCATGCATAGTGGTCACTACAGTGGACAGCTGTTCTACAGCTGTTGTCTTGGATTTTCATGGATTTTGTTGTTTTAGTTCCATATCAGTGAACACAGTGGACACTTATGCACCATCCCATACACTGCAGTTCATACCATTACTGTAACTTTACTGTTGTAGATAAACCTGATCTGCACTAACATGTCTGAGTGTAAAAAAAAAAAAAAAAAAAAAAAGTTAATTGATATTAGACTGTAATTAACTTTTTTTTTTTTTTAGTTTTTGGTTTGTTTGGTTTTTTTTGCGTATCTTTTCTATGAAGTGAGTAATATCCAGTATTAGAGTATGTTAAAATGTGAGAAAACATATTAGCTGCATTAAAAACATTTTTATTTCATAGTTCTCACACAGTATATCAATATATTTCTGTTTCTGTGCTTCTAAAATTAAATGCATGATGTCCAGCTGAGTGGACATTTTTTTAACTCCATGAAAAATAAGTTAAGAAAAAAATTCAATCACTTTTTTTCATGCCTAAAGAAAAACATAAATAAATAAAAAATAAATACTAGAAGCACTCGGAGAGCGCAGACCTCCGCCAAGGCTGATCAGTGGCCCCCCCCCCGTGGGCCCCCCCACGCCAAGGAGGTTATGTTTTTGCCAGGGTTTGTTTGTTTGTTTGTCTGTCTGTCTGTTTGTCTGTCCGTTAGTGTGCAACATAACTCAAAAAGTTATTGACAGATTTTGATGAAATTTTTAGGGTTTGTTGGAAATGGGCCCCCCCCCGTGGGCCCCCCCACCCCCGATCACCACCAAAATTTAATCATTTCTTCCTTATCCCATTTCCAACAAACCCTGAAAATTTCATCCAAATCTGTCCATAACTTTTTGAGTTATGTTGCACACTAACGGACAGACAAACAAACAGACAAACAAACCCTGGCAAAAACATAACCTCCTTGGCGGAGGTAAAAAATAAATATAATAACTAAATAAAAACACTCAGGAAAAAAATCTTGATTATGGTTCTCATAATTCATGCATGAAAGGGTTAAGTACTCATATCTGTACTCGGTATCGCCAAGTACTCAAATATAAGTACTTGTACTCGGTCTGGAAAAAAGTAGTATCGGTGGATCCCTATCAGGAATCAATAAAGAATCAGATTGATACCAGAATAGATAATGAGATTGGTATTAATAAAAATCTACACATCATCTCAGACCTGTTCCATTCAGTTAAACAGCAGTGCATTCTGGGAAATACAGGGAAAAGATGAGATTAAATTGTACGTCATTACATTTTTTTCTAACCATTTGTTTATGTTAGGAGTATTTTCACACAGAACAGAACAGTATGTGGTGAAAAAGCAGAGAACAGGCTCATTAATGAAACATGTATATGGAATAAACATCAGTGATGAACCCGGATCTGCTGGACTATGAAGACAAATGATGGACAAGTCAGAGGACAGAAAAGACAAGAAGAAACAGAAGACACTGGACATGAAGGAAGACATGAAAACTGGACATGAAGGACAGAGGACACTGGACATGAAGGAACAGAGGACACTGGACATGAAGGACAGAAGACACTGGACATGAAGGACAGAAGACACTGGACATGAAGGAACAGAGGACACTGGACATAAAGGACAGAAGACACTGGACATGAAGGACAGAAGACACTGGACATGAAGGAACAGAGGACACTGGACATGAAGGAACAGAGGACACTGGACATGAAGGAACAGAGGACACTGGACATGAAGGACAGAAGATACTGGACATGAAGGACAGAAGACACTGGACATGAAGGAACAGAGGACACTGGACATAAAGGACAGAAGACACTGGACATGAAGGACAGAAGACACTGGACATGAAGGACAGAAGACACTGGACATGAAGGAACAGAGGACACTGGACATAAAGGACAGAAGACACTGGACATAAAGGACAGAAGACACTGGACATGAAGGACAGAGGACACTGGACATAAAGGACAGAGGACACTGGACATGAAGGACAGAAGACACTGGACATGAAGGACAGAAGACACTGGACATGAAGGAACAGAGGACACTGGACATAAAGGACAGAAGACACTGGACATGAAGGACAGAAGACAGTGGACATGAAGGACAGAGGACACTGGACATAAAGGACAGAGGACACTGAACATGAAGGACAGAGGACACTGGACATGAAGGACAGAGGACACTGGACATGAAGGAACAGAAGACACTGGACATAGACCTAAAGGACAGAAGACACTGGACACAGAACTAAAGGACAGAAGACACTGGACATGAAGGAACAGAAGACACTGGACATGAAGGAACAGAAGACACTGGACATGAAGGAACAGAAGACACTGGACACAGACCTAAAGGACAGAAGACACTGGACATGAAGGAACAGAAGACACTGGACACAGACCTAAAGGACAGAAGACACTGGACATGAAGGAACAGAAGACACTGGACACAGACCTAAAGGTCAGAAGACACTGGACACAGACCTAAAGGACAGAAGACACTGGACACAGACCTAAAGGACAGAAGACACTGGACACAGACCTAAAGGACAGAAGACACTGGACACAGACCTAAAGGACAGAAGACACTGGACACAGAACTAAAGGACAGAAGACACTGGACACAGACCTAAAGGTCAGAAGACACTGGACACAGAACTAAAGGACAGAAGACACTGGACATGAAGGAACAGAAGACACTGGACATAGACCTAAAGGACAGAAGACACTGGACATAGACCTAAAGGTCAGAAGACACTGGACACAGAACTAAAGGACAGAAGACACTGGACACAGACCTAAAGGTCAGAAGACACTGGACACAGAACTAAAGGACAGAAGACACTGGACATGAAGGAACAGAAGACACTGGACATGAAGGAACAGAAGACACTGGACATAGACCTAAAGGACAGAAGACACTGGACATGAAGGAACAGAAGACACTGGACATAGACCTAAAGGTCAGAAGACACTGGACACAGACCTAAAGGTCAGAAGACACTGGACACAGACCTAAAGGACAGAAGACACCAGCAGTTTGACCTTTATCTTCTTAAAGTCCGTCTTTCTTGGACAGTCCTCTAACTGTCCTGGAACTTCAGCTGACCGTTGTGGGTCAAACGTCCTATCGGTTTGTCCCCCTCCGGCCTGGGCAGTGGACTTAAAGCCTCCGTTTACAGTAGAGGACACGGTCTATTTACTGATGCAGAGCAGAATCTCAACTGCACCTCATCCCTTTCCGTCTGAGGAAGCAACAAAAGCAGCGGTGTGTAATGCCTGGCACCGGTGCGTCTGCGAGCGGTGAGCTGGGTGTGACAATCACTTTGACTGACAGAGGAACAACAGAGCACTTCAGAACAAACCTCAATCTGGAGTCCAACACATTTCTCGGCGCTGTCTGAGGGGAAGCGGCTTTTAGCAATACAACGTCTAATCCTTTTATCGAAATCTGTCCACAAAAACAGCCGAGCCCCTCGCGGAGCCGCCCGCTTACCGCTTTTACCGCTCTGCTTTATTGCCAAACAAGTCACATAATGCATTCTGTATTTCATTTTCATTACAACGGTTCAGATTCATCAAAGTCGTCACAGCAGCAGCTATACATTAGAAATAGTATAATCCTACGGCGGTGTGCGACGACGTACAAAACTGTGTACAGACACAGACACCAGCCCAACACACACACACACACACACACACACACACACACACACACACTGGATGTCAGGCCAAATGGTATCAGAGCGAGGCTGGGGGATGGTTACACAAGCATGTTTACAGGACACTTCCTGTGGAGGAGCCATGAGAGCATCATCTGTCCACAGACAAACAAACACACAGTTCACAAAGACTATGGAATGGAACGGAATGGAATGGGATAGTATGGACTAGACTAGACTAGACTAGACTAGACTAGAATAGAATAGAACCTTCTATTCTATTCTATTCTATTCTATTCTTTCCACAGGTTCTATTATAGAATAGAATAGAATAGAATAGAATAGAATAGAATAGAATAGAATAGAACCTGTGGAAAGAATAGAATAGAATAGAATAGAATAGAATAGAATAGAATAGAATAGAATAGAATAGAATAGAATAGAATAGAATAGAATAGAACCAAGTGGAATGAAGAACAGAACAGAACAGAATAGAATAGAATAGAACAGAATAGAATAGAATAGAGCAGAATAGAATAGAGCAGAATAGAATAGAATAGAATAACAAAGAACAGAACAGAATACAACAGAACCGAGTAGAATCAAATCGAATAGAATAGACTTTATTGATCCCACAATGGGGAAATCTGATGATCAAGGCAGCAAAAGAATAAAGTGCAAGAAAAAGTGTGCATGCATAAAGACAGTGCAAAAAAAACAAAATAGTGCAAGAAATCAAACAATATCAAATAAATAGTAGTAATAGTAAAATAGTAAAAACTACACAGACTATGTACATACATACATATATACATTAGAGTGGAACTGTAAAAAATCAGACAAGACAGATGAGATGTACAAGGTCCAATTAAAAACAAGGTGCATGGGTTAGGATTACTGGATGTTTTGTATACAGTGAAATGACCAAAAAAGAAAGCCTGCACGTCTACTCTTAATTGAATCAACTAAAAGTCCCTTATTACAGCCTCCGTAAAAAGCATAAACGCCTCAAAATTACGCAGAGAAAGCGATAGCTGGGACGAGCGAAGACGGCGTTTACAGGGTGGCGTTTTTATAATAACAACCTCCGCGTCTGTCAGCCATTCATTACATAGGAAACGGCGCTCTGTGGCGAGCAGATGTGGTTACGGGACGCACAGTCAGCTGACATAATAACAGCATGTTGTCTGGTTTACAACAAACTAATATGGCTGCACTGAGTCAAAACGATCAAAAATGAACACTTAAATATTGCTCTTGCCTTGTGGCTGTTTGACAAAAACAAACGCTTGAAGCTGTTTGGTTAGTGGAGACATTTGTGTGTGTTTTCTTACTAATCTGATGTGATCTGATCTCTTCCTTTACCGAACGCGCGTCTGCCGCAACTGCATTTTTAGATACGATTCCCACGCTTTTTCACAACTGGGATTTTACCACTTGTATCTCACGAAGCCTCCAGTGACGCCTGGCTAGCCGCTTCCTACACCGACTTACCTACCACGTTCCAGACTAAAATACCTCATTATATTTGCAGTTTTTCACACCCCGCTCACAAGGGGATAATTAGTGGCTTTATATATTCAATTAGTGCAGTCAAACGGTGGGATTAATACAAGTCAGCATGTTGTTATTTACACCAGGTGTGAGGCAGCCAAACAGTAAGGCAACGCTATTTACAGCATCTGCACATAGATGTTGACGCACCTGGAACACATTAGCAATGTATAGAGTTTACAGTTAGCGATGTTTGGCAACGTTCAACGTAAGTTCTTAAAGAGCAATTAAAGATATACAACATTAGAAAGCTGGTAAAATAATAAGTCAGCTCTCTATTTTCAGCTAAGAAGAAAAATATACATATATCTGCAAATTTGAGGAAGCCGTATTTATGACTTACAGATGTTTTTCAAAGCGTCTAAGGTCAGATTTCAGAGCTTCCATTCACATAAATAATAGAGGTCGACCGATATGGGTTTTTTCTACGGCCAATATGCCAATTTTTTTAAATCGAGTCAGTCGATAGCCGATATCTGAGGCTGACATTTAAGGCCAATTACTATTTTTATTTTTTCAAAGCACATTGACCATAAAACACAACTGAAACACTCAGATAATTAAGATTTTTAAACAGCAATATAAATGAAATTATTAGCATATGTACACATAGTAATCTTTAAACATTTATTGAACTTTAAGTGGCGCCCACACATGTGCCTGGTCAAATATCTTAAAACATTTTTACTACTGACCAAATATCAGCTTTCAAAAAAAAAAAAAAAAGGCTGATAGCCGATATTGAAAAATAAAAAACCCAATGTATCGGCCTGATATATTGGCCATCCGATATATACATCAGTCTACCTCTAATAAATAACAGCCCAACAGGCCTCATAGTTATAGTGTTGAACCAGTCTGAACTATGTGGTTGTAACAACTTAACGTTACATTTCCATCTGTTCATGACTAATGTTACTGCTTCTGATGTTAAAGCTGCTGAAGCTCATACATGAACCCCTCCACCCATGAATGATGCACCAACACGGGAAAAAATACACTAAAATATATAAAAAAATATACTAATATACACAAAAAATGCACTAAATTATACAAAAATGTGCGAAAATACAGAAAAATATGCAAAGATGCACAAAAACCATGCAACAATAAAGATAAAAATGTATTAAAGATATACAACATTAGAAGGCTGGAATAATAATAAGTCAGCTCTCTATTTTCAGCTAAGGAGAAAAATATACATCTGTCTGCAGGTTTGAGGAAGCCATGTTTATGACTTACAGATGTTTTTCAAAGTGTCTAAGGTCAGATTTCAGAGCTTTCATTCACATAAATAACAGAGGTCAACCAATATGGGTTTTTCTGTTTTAAAAACTTGGTCAGCTGATGGCCGATATCTACAAGTGATTTTTGAAGCCGATATTAAAAAAAAAAAAAAAAAAAAGTTAAAAGCACATTGACCATAAAACACAACTGAAACACTCAGATAATTAAGATTTTTAAACAGCAATATAAATGAAATTATTAACATATGTACACAGTAATCTTTAAACATTCATTGAACTTTAAGCGGTGCCCACACAGGTGCCTGATCAAATATCTTAAAACATTTTTACTACTGACCAAATATCAGCTTTCAAAAAAAAATAAATACATAAATACAAAAAAAAAAGGCCAATAGCCAATATTGAAAAAAAACAAAACAAAAAAAAAAACATGTATCGGCCTGATATATTGGCCATCCGATATATGTATATCAGTCTGCCACTAATAAATAACAGCCCAACAGGCCTCATAGTTATAGAGTTACACCAGTCTGAATTATGTAGTTGTAACAACTTAATGTTTCATTTCCATTTGTCCATGACTAATGTTACTGCTTCTGATATTAAAGCTGCTGAAGCTCATACATGAACCCCTCCACCCATGAATGATACACCAAAGAGTGCAAAAAATACACAAAAATACACAGAAACTGTACTAAAATAAACAAAAAATATCCAAATATACACAAAAAATGCACTAAATTAAACTTAAATGTGCAAAATTACACAAAACTATGTGAAGATGCACAAAAACCATGCAACAATACAGATAAAAATGTATTAAAGATCTTGTATTAAAGATATACAACATTAGAAAGTTGGTATAATAATATGTCACTTCTCTATTTTTAGCTAAGAAGAAAAATATACATCTGTCTGCAAGTTTGAGGAAGCCATATTTATGACTTACAGATGTTTTTCAAGGCGTCTCAGGTCAGATTTCAGAGCTTCCATTCACATAAATAACAACCCTCGTAGTTATAGTGTTGAAGCAGTCTGAACTATGTAGTTGTAACAAATTAATGGTACATTTCCATTTGTCCATGACTAATGTTACTGCTTCTGATGTTAAAGCTGCTGAAGCTCATACATGAACCCCTCCACCCATGAATGATGCACCGAAATGAGCAAAAAACATACAAAAATACACAGAAACTGCACTAAAATATACAAAAAATATACTAATATACACAAAAAATGCACTAAATTATAGAAAAATTCACTAAAATACAGAAAAATATGCGAACATGCACAAAAACCCTGCTATAGTACAGATGAAAATGCAAAAAATACACTTAAATATTTTGAAATCCACACAAATATTACATATTTACATACTTCTATGTAACATACCACAAAATAATAAACAAATAGGAACTAGCATTGATCGATGTATTTAGTCCATCTATTCTAATGCTAAATAAACCACTTATACATTAAAAAATACAAAAAATGTACTAATATAGACAAAAAAAAATGCACTAATTTATTGAAAAATGCACTGAAATACACAAAAATTTGCAAAGATGCTCCAAAATCATGCTACAATACAGAAAAAAATGCTAAAATATGCCAAAATATGTTAAAAATCTACACAAATATTACACATTTACATACTTCTATGTGACATACCACAAAATAAACAAACAGGAACTAGCATTGATCGATTTATTTAGTCCATCTATTCTTATGCTAAATAAAAGACTAATGCACTACAACATACAAGAAATATACTAATATACACAAAAAACACACTAAATTATAGAAAAATGCGCTAAAATACACAAAAATATGCGAACATGCAAAAAAACCATGCTACAATACAGATAAAAATGCAAAAAATATATTTAAATATGTTAAATTCCATACAAATATTACACATTTACATATTTCAATGTAACATATCACAAAATAATAAACAAACAGGAACTAGCGTTGATCGATGTATTTAGTCCATCTATTCTAATGCTAAATAAAAGACTAATGCACTACAACATACAAGAAATATACTAATATACACAAAAAACACACTAAATTATTGAAAAATGCGCTAAAATACACAAAAATATGCGAACATGCACAAAAACCCTGCTATAGTACAGATGAAAATGCAAAAAATACACTTAAATATTTTGAAATCCACACAAATATTACATATTTACATACTTCTATGTAACATACCACAAAATAATAAACAAATAGGAACTAGCATTGATCGATGTATTTAGTCCATCTATTCTAATGCTAAATAAACCACTTATACATTAAAAAATACAAAAAATGTACTAATATAGACAAAAAAAATGCACTAATTTATTGAAAAATGCACTGAAATACACAAAAATTTGCAAAGATGCTCCAAAATCACGCTACAATACAGAAAAAAATGCTAAAATATGCCGAAATATGTTAAAAATCTACACAAATATTACACATTTACATACTTCTATGTGACATACCACAAAATAAACAAACAGGACCTAGCATTGATCGATTTATTTAGTCCATCTATTCTTATGCTAAATAAAAGACTAATGCACTACAACATACAAGAAATATACTAATATACACAAAAAACACACTAAATTATAGAAAAATGCGCTAAAATACACAAAAATATGCGAACATGCAAAAAAACCATGCTACAATACAGATAAAAATGCAAAAAATATATTTAAATATGTTAAAATCCATACAAATATTACACATTTACATATTTCAATGTAACATATCACAAAATAATAAACAAACAGGAACTAGCGTTGATCGATTTATTTAGTCCATCTATTTTTATGCTAACTAACATACTTAAGCACTAAAACATACAAGAAATATACTAATATACACAAAAAGGCACTAATTTATAGAAAAATGTGCTAAATTACACAAAAATATGCAAATATGCACAAAAACCATGCTACAAAACCCCAAGTTTGACAAAACTCTGAGTCTGAAAGTCTCTTTTTCTAATATCGTTGCATCTTTTAGGCTTTTTTCTTATTTTACATTCTTTCCATCATTTATTATTTATGCTGTTTTTGTCCCATTTAATGAGAAAAATGCACCTCTTTCCTTCCTTTATTACTGTCACATTCACACAATTACTGGACGGACTGAAGTTCTAAATTGATGCTTATCATGCTGTGCACATTTGTTTATCTGAAATAAAGTGCATCCTGATGGGGAATCTTTTTTTTTTTTTTTTTCGCTTAAATTTTTATTGAATTTTTTTTTACACATATTTTGACAAAACAACAAAAGACAAACAATCCAACATTGCTTGGGTACATTATACATATCTGAAGGGGAATCTTATATATGGTGCTAAATGCAAAATTAATGTAAATATGTTTTGTTTTGTTTTCTGTCTATGTGCTTTGTAAATGTAAAAACTGTAATATTTTAATATTAGGAATGGACCCCAGGAAGAATAGTCTCTGCTGTGGTAGAGACCGATGAGGATCCTAACATAAAGGAATATGTGGTGTATGTTTTTCCTGTTTCTTTTAAATTCTACAAAAAGAGACAATTTGATTTATTATTTTAGCACTAGGGGCGGCTCGGCGGTGCAGCGGTTAGCACTTTTGCCTCACAGCTGGATGGACCTTTATGAGGGGACTTGGCATGGGTTCTCCTCCAGGTACTCCAGGTTCCTCCCACCGTCCAAAGACATTCATCCAATAGGTTAACGCAGGGGTGTCAAACTCATTTTAGTTCAGCTAAATTTGATCTGAAATGGGCCGAACCAGTAAAATAATAACAATAATATTTGAATAATGTCAACTCCAAACTTTTCTCTATGTTTTAGAGCGAAAAAAAGTAAATTTATATTATGAAAAGGTGTGAAAAAGGCAAGGCAAGGCAAGTTTATTTGTATAGCACATTTCAGCAACAAGGCAATTCAAGGTGCTTCACACAGGACATTGAAATAAAAGAAACAAAAAGAAACACATTTAAAACATTATAAAAGAAACATGTAAAAGGTGATTAAAAATAGCGAGTAATAAAACAACACATAAGATCAAAAAAAAAAAAAAAAAAAAATAGAATAAAATAAAAATAAAAACACACACATAATAAAGTTAGAGTTGCAGTGCAGAGTTTCAAAGAGAATATAAAGTTTAAAAAGTCAAAAGCCTTTTAGTCAAAGGCAGCAGTGAACAGGTGAGTCTGTAACCTGGGCTTAAAAGAACTCAGACTCTCAGCAGACCTGATATTTTCTGGTAGTTTGTTCCAGATATACGGAGCATAGAAACTGAACGCTGATTCTCCATGTTCAGTTCTGACTTTGGGAACACAGAGCAGACCTGCACCTGACGACCTGAGTGGTCTGGATGGTTCATACTGGACTAGAAGGTCTCTGATGGATTTTGGGCCTAAACCATTCAGTGCTTTATATGCTAGTAAGAGAATTTTAAAGTCTGTTCTCTGAGAGACAGGGAGCCAGTGTAGAGACCTCAGAACTGGACTGATGTGGTCCAGTGTAGAGACCTGAGAACTGGACTGATGTGGTCCACTCTCTTGGTCTTAGTGAGGACTGGAGCAGCAGCATTCTGGATCAGCTGCAGTCGTCGAACAGACTTTTTAGGCAGACCAGAGAAGACACTGTTACAGTAGTCAACTCCACTAAAGATAAATGCATGGACAAGTTTTTCAAGGTCCTGCTGCGACATCAGTCCTTTAATCCTAGAAATGTTCTTGAGGTGATAGTAAGCTGACTTTGTAATTGACTTTGTAAAAAACATGAACAAACTGAAAAAATAAGTGTAATTTTAACAAGGTTTTGTTTCAGTATATCATTTACACATGTTCATTATAACGTACAGATCACAGTGGATCTGCAAACACACAAAACATTTAATAACAGGAAGAATATTGTTAAAATTGTTCTTATTTCTCTTAAGACATTTCAGGTTATTCACATTTTTTTGGCAAAATTATACTCTGTTTTAGTGTAAATACATGAAAATATTTACATTTACAAAGAGAAACATTTGGAGTTGTCATTATGTATATGTCATTATGATCGTACTTTACTGGTCCCGGCCACTTGAGATTGAATTGGTCTGAATGTGGAACCTGAACTAAAATTAGGGATGCATCGATACCACTTTTTTCCAGACCGAGTACGAGTACTTACATTTGAGTACTTGCCGATACCGAGTACCAATACGAGTACTTAATAATCCCATTACAGTTGTTAGTTCCTTTTGTAAATGTGCTTTATTGTCGTTGTCATTAGTCTGGAACAAAGTGCTGCTTCTGACATTTAATGTGTTGGAATGAACGTTTCTCAATTAATCCACCAGGGGGCGCTGCTCTGAATTAACCATACTGGACAAATACCACGAAGAAGAGTAAAGTTTTTTGAGAACAAGAAAGTCAGTAATAACAAACATGGAGACGACAGAGGTAATACTAATGTGATACTAATATTGCAGCGTTTTCACTGGTAAGGTTTAACAGCTTCAGCAGGAAGAGAAAAGAGAAATGAGTGATAAGTTTCGTTTTCACTTCTGTTGGCGGCGGTCTGCACCGCTCCGTACTCCCGCTGGTATCCTCTGTCTGTTTACGCATCCACGAGCACCTGGTAAATGGATGGAATGTACGCAGAGGACGGACAGAACGCTGCGTCCGTATCTGCCTGTCTGTAACGTTACTTGAATCACCGTCATTTATTTGGTTAAATCTCCACACACTTCACACATTATTCCACCTCTGCATACCTGCTGCACTGAACTGTGAATGTCACACGGCCGTAAGTGGTATCAGTGCATATGTATCGGATTACTTTTACGAGTACGAGTACACACACTGAGTATCAGAGCCGATGCAGATGCTTGTATCGGTATCGGAGCATCCCTAACTAAAAGGACTGTTAATATCTTCAGTGTAATTTTTGCATTTCACAAATTCCTCCCAGGGGCCGGACTGGACCCTTTGGCGGGCCGGATTTGGCCCCCGGGCCGCATGTTTGACACCTGTGGGTTAATGGGTCGATGGAATGTGAGAGTGAAGGGTTGTTTGTCTGTATGTGTCAGCGCTGTGATGAACTGTCTACATGTCAGATGGATTTTAGCACAAACTACTGATAAAAAATCAAAGTTCCGTCACGTTAAAGCAGGAGTGATAAACATACGGTCCGTGGGCCAAAACCGGCCGGGCAAAGGGTCCAATGTGGTCCGTGGGACAATGACGGTATCACCCCCCCACACACAATCACGGATCTACTACATCCCCCCCACCCTGCTTGCGCGCTCTGACAAGAATGGACTGCTTATCCCCCCCCAACTCCGACCCCCCACCCTGGTGAAAATCACGGACGGCTACCGCACGCTCTGACAAGGATGGACCGCTAACCCCACCACCACCACCACCACCGAACATCACCCCCCACCCCCCATCTTTTGAAGTATTCCCCCCACACACACACCCATGTCCGTGCACTTCCTGTCTACCTCACAGTTTCATTCTGCCAGCAGGCCTTGGTGTTAATAGTGTAGGGGAGACTGGGGACAGTTGTAACACAGGTCAGTTGTAGCTCTTTCTATTGCTCCAATCAGGAACAACTTAGGACTCACCTAATTCACTCTACACATGCTCCGTTTAGTCCTTAGTCCACATAAGAAGTTGTAGTACCGTGAGGCAGACACATCAAAATTTGTGAGTGAAAACATAATTGTGTGCGAAGTCATATTTTTTGCTCTACTTATTTTTGTGATTGCATAATTTGCATTTGAAAGTTGTGTAAATTATATTTGTGAGATAAACACAGATTTATGCAACTGTTTATCCACCTGTTCACAATTATCTAATACAAGATTATTATATCCTGTGTAGATCAGTGTTCTTATTTCATATATCGGCCAATATATCGGATATCGGCCGATATGAGTCGGGCTCTAATAGCAACTAGAAGCACTCGGAGAGCGCAGACCTCCGCCAAGGCTGATCAGTGGCCCCCCCCGTGGGCCCCCCCACGCCAAGGAGGTTATGTTTTTGCCAGGGTTTGTTTGTTTGTCTGTCCGTTAGTGTGCAACATAACTCAAAAAGTTATGGACAGATTTTGATGAAATTTTCAGGGTTTGTTGGAAATGGGCCCCCCCGTGGGCCCCCCCACCCCCGATCACCACCAAAATTTAATCATTTCTTCCTTATCCCATTTCCAACAAACCCTGAAAATTTCATCAAAATCTGTCCATAACTTTTTGTGTTAGGTTGCACACTAACGGACAGACAAACAAACAAACACACAGACAAACAAACCCTGGCAAAAACATAACCTCCTTGGCGGAGGTAACTAAACAATATAGCTTAGTTAGGGGTGATAGGGAAAAGGGGTAGAGGGGGGTGTGAGGGGGAAAATAATAATTGTTGTAATAATATAAAAATACATAATAATAATAATACCAGTCATCTAATTTGCTAGTAATATTGTGGCGGCGGTAGCGGCCACAATACAACAATGAGTTAAATAATTTAATATTTGTAATAACGTATTTGTATCAGTTACTATCTGTATCTTATGTATCTTACGTATCTCATTGTTGTGTTTTTTTTTGTTTTTTTTTTGTAGTTTTGTTTGTTTTGTTTTGTTTTTTTCTCTCTCTTCTGCCCAGTTTACTCAGTTCTGGTTGTAGTTATTGTCATCATTATAACTGTCTCCATGGTTGTTGCTGTTTGTATTGTTGATACTTTCTTGTGAGGGCCTTCGCCACCTTCTTCTCTCTTGTTCTCTCCCCTTCTTCTACCCCCCACCCCCCATGTCAGGTCCGGCATCGAAATGTGGTTCAACAAAACTCATAATAAACACAGTAGAATATCAAAGGGTGCTTCATATACTTTATGAAGTTCCCCTTGGCAAAGCAAATTTGTTCAGCACCAAAAGGAACCAGACTACCATTCTGCTGTTAGGACGCTGGACAAGACAAGTAGGAAAAAAAAAAAAAAAAAAAGTGTGAGATACTCCCTGGTAAAATGTCCAAATAAAAGAGGATACACAAGCAAAGGTGTTAGAAAAATGGGCAATGATGACTGGGAGTACAGTTGGTGTCGGCTGCAGCCTTATCGGTACAGACAGCTGCCTGTCAGCCAGCTGAGCCCATAAAAAAAAAAACCAAAAAAAAAAAAAACATAATAATAATAATACCAGTCATCTAATTTGCTAGTAATATTGTGGCGGCGGTAGCGGCGGAGGCTGCCACAATACAACAATGAGTTAAATAATTTAATATTTGTAATAACGTATTTGTATCAGTTACTATCTGTATCTTATGTATCTTACGTATCTCATTGTTGTGTTTTTTTTTGTTTTTTTTGTGTAGTTTTGTTTGTTTTGTTTTGTTTTTTTCTCTCTCTTCTGCCCAGTTTACTCAGTTCTGGTTGTAGTTATTGTCATCATTATAACTGTCTCCATGGTTGTTGCTGTTTGTATTGTTGATACTTTCTTGTGAGGGCCTTCGCCACCTTCTTCTCTCTTGTTCTCTCCCCTTCTTCTACCCCCCACCCCCCATGTCAGGTCCGGCATCGAAATGTGGTTCAACAAAACTCATATTAAACACAGTAGAATATCAAAGGGTGCTTCATATACTTTATGAAGTTACCCTTGGCAAAGCAAATTTGTTCAGCACCAAAAGGAACCAGACTACCATTCTGCTGTTAGGACGCTGGACAAGACAAGTAGGAAAAAAAAAAAAAAAAAGTGTGAGATACTCCCTGGTAAAATGTCCAAATAAAAGAGGATACACAAGCAAAGGTGTTAGAAAAATGGGCAATGATGACTGGGAGTACAGTTGGTGTCGGCTGCAGCCTTATCGGTACAGACAGCTGCCTGTCAGCCAGCTGAGCCCATAAAAAAAAAAAACCAAAAAAAAAAAAACATAATAATAATAATACCAGTCATCTAATTTGCTAGTAATATTGTGGCGGCGGTAGCAGCGGAGGCTGCCACAATACAACAATGAGTTAAATAATTTAATATTTGTAATAACGTATTTGTATCAGTTACTATCTGTTTTGAGTTTATATGAATCAATTTAAACTGAACAAAAATATAAATGCACGACTTTTGTTTTTGCTCCCATTTTTCATGAGCTGAACGCAAAGATCTAAAACTTTTTCTATGTACACAAAAGGCCTATTTCTCTCAAATATTGTTCATAAATTTGTCTAAATCTGTGTTAGTGAGCACTTCTCCTTTGTCCTTTGCTGAGATAATCCATCCACCTCACAGGTGTGGCAGATCAAGATGCTGATTAGACAGCAGGATTATTGCACAGGTGTGCCTTAGGCTGGCCACAATAAAAGGCCACTCTAAAATGTGCACTTTTACTGTATTGGGTGGTCCAGGGGGGTCAGAAAACCAGTCAGTATGTGGCGTGACCACCATTTTCCTCGCACAGTCTTCTTCATGAATTCTCTGAAACAGCTTTGGAGATGGCTTATGGTAGAGAAATGAACATTCAATTCACAGGCAAAAGCTCTGGTGGAGATTCCTGAAGTCAGCATGCCAAATGCATACTCCCTCAAAACTTGTGACATCTGTGGTATTGTGCTGTGTGATAAAACTGCACATTTTAGAGTGGCTTTTTATTGTGGCCAGCCTAAGGCACACCTGTGCAAAAATCCTGCTGTCTAATCAGCATCTTGATATGCCACACCTGTGAGGTGGATGGATTATCTCAGCAAAGAAGAAGTGTTCACTAACACAAATTTAGACAGATTTGTGAACAATATTTGAGAGAAATAAACCTTGCGTGTACACAGAAAAAGTTTTAGATCTTTGAGTTCAGCTCATGAAAATTGGGAGCAAAAACAAAAGTCGTGCATTTATATTTTTGTTCAGTATAGATTAATATGGCTATGGGGGGTGGGGTGGGGTGAGGGTGGAGCCCAGCACGCAGAGCCTGAGGACGGGAGGACACCATCAACCCCCCACATAACCTCCTGCACCCCCAGCAGCACAGTCACAGCCCAAGGACAGTCGTATTGTTCTGTAACCTGTGATATGTTCGACCATAACATGTCCACCAGTCCACATACCAGGACCTGTTTGCCTCAGTTTCAATGACATGTCGCTCCATTTCCAGGTAATGTATAACAGGAGCATCCACCTCGGCTCAGTTGTCCCGGTTCACACAGACGCCAGATGTAACGGCAGATGAGTGATGAGAGACGACGCACTTTTGAAATATGAGAGGATTAAGGTTGAAGAAAAAGCCCAATGTCACGGCTGATGGTGGGTCATAAAGGGTCATAAACCTCAGAGGAATCCACAGTTAAAGACCATCAATAATTTACTCGTGACTCTTCACTTCCTGCACCCGGCTGAAACTGGACGTTCCAGTTAAGGCCGTCGCTATGACGATGGGAACCAAAAACATACAGACCTAAATCTGTCCTTATCAGTCGTAGAGTTATTTAAGTTACATCCAAGTTGTTTGGGCTGTTTAACCCATAAAGACCTGGTACTACTTTTGTATCAGGTACCAAATTAATTTTTCTCTATTTCTCTTTTCATTACTATTATTTTTATTTATTTATTTATTTCAATCATGCAGAGAAACAACCTCTAACCCTTCTTTAGTGATTTATCACCATTTATTATAATACTATCCTCTGTATTTTGCATTTTTTCAATGAAAATCAGGTATTTTCCCATATTTAATTTACTGATTATGTAGATCAGGAGTGTCAAACTCATTTTAGTTCAGGGGCCACATCCAGCCTAATATGACATAAAGTGGGCCAGACCAGGAAAGTAATACAAACAATAGGATAAGAACTTTTGAGTGAAAAAAGTGAATTCCGTAAAATAAAAAATATACTTAAATATGCTTAAATATCCTACAATATGCGCAAAAATACACTTAATTATGCTCAAAAATCCTACAATACACGCAAAAATACACTTAATTATGCTCAAAAATCCTACAATACACGCAAAAATACAATTAAATATGCTTAAATATCCTACAATACACGAAAAAATACACTTAAATATATTTAAATATCCTACAACACATGCAAAAATACACTTAATAATGCTTAAATATTCTACAATACACACAAAAATACACTTAAAATTCCGTAATTAAAATGTTTACATCTACGAATTGTACTTGAACATAACATGAACAAATATGAAAAACCTGAAAATTCTTTAGTAAAGTAAGTGCAATGTTAACAATATTCCACCTTAGTTTATCATTTATACACGTGAATCACAACTCAGAGATCACAGTGGATCTCCAAATACACCAAACATTAAATAACAGGGAGAATATTATTAAAATTCCACATACTTCTCTTACGACATTTAAGATATTTCCTTTTTGGGTTTTTTTGGAAAAGACTAGTCGATAAATGTGAACATTTTCGTGTAATTTTAAATTTTTTACACTAAAACACAGACAAATTTGCAGTTTTCATTCTTTATAGTTTATTATGATAGTATTTTACTGTTCAGATCCACTTTAGAATTAATTGACCTAAAATTACTTTAACATCCTTGATTGTTAATATTTTCAGTGTAATTTTTGTATTTCACAAATTCATCCCATGGGCCGGATTGAACCCTTTGGTGGGCCAGATTCAGCCC
This sequence comes from Sphaeramia orbicularis, assembly GCF_902148855.1. Lineage (NCBI taxonomy): Eukaryota > Metazoa > Chordata > Actinopteri > Kurtiformes > Apogonidae > Sphaeramia > Sphaeramia orbicularis. The sequence goes on from NC_043969.1 coordinate 40,469,698, forward strand.
CCAGGCCGCATGTTTGACACCCCTGATGTAGATGTTCATAAAAGCTCAGATTAAAGTTGATTGTCATGATATCAGAAACAGCGAAAAATGAAGAAAACATGACTTTTTCAACAAAATCTGTCATTAACTGAACATAAACCAAGTGTGTCCATCCACTGTCATTGATCCAACTCCAAGGGTTTTACTGGTGAATCAACGTTGTAGAAGATGACTGTGTTTCTATGGTAACTACAGAGCCTCTGAATGTCCAAATAGGTCATATCTGATGACCAAAAGATGACAAACTGTATTTTACACCAATTATTTACATGTATTGATAGGATTAGTGGATCAACAGGCGTTCAACAGTTTAGGTCAGTAGATGGTTTCGGTCGCCAGTGACTGTTTGGGTCTTTATGGGTTAAGAGATGTGATTTTTTTATCATTTGAGTTGTTTTTACTCTTTATTAAAGGTGATATTAAGCATGGTTTTGACTAAATGGCAATGAAATACATCAATACTGGTGAAAAATACACAAAAATAAAAAAAAATTGCATTGTGGAAACACTTCAGACTGTCACTTTCTCTAATAAATTCTTTCACACCTTGATGATGAAGCAAAGTCAACTGTGATTAACCACTCCATGTCCAACTTTGGGTCAGGACAGAGCTAAATATAAAGCAACAGTATGATATGTGAATTCATTCTTCCACATTAAAACAGAAGAAATGTCTCCTCTCAAAGAGTTTTTAAATCTGGACCTTAACAAAGCCAGGTAAATAAGACAAAAACCGCATAAAAGACTGAAAAGACAAGAAAAAAACCAAACTAAAAAAATTAAAAGGACATATCAAGACACAATGATGTAAAAAAAAAAACTTTAAAATGACAGAAAACAGAGTAAAAGTTAAAAAAAAAAAAGTAGATTAATTGCATAAAAGTTGGAAGCATTTTTCTAAGTTTCAGTCCAAAGGAGACGCCAAATGTCTGTTTTGTTGGGAATCACTACATCGTGAAATATCTATTTTTAAAAAAAGTGTAAAATTGTTCAGTCCATCTGTCCTTCAGTCAAACCTTGTTCATCGTCCAACACAGAGCGCAGCCATTTTACTTCAGTTAAAACCACTAATTTAATTTGTCAGTTTCAATCCAAAATAACACATTAAACCACAACAGTATTACATCAACGGTGGTTACAGAGGGGCTCTTTTTATCAGCGAACTCTGGTCGGTTTAAGAGGCTTCAGGGCTTCAGTAAATCATGGGAAAGGACCTGCATGATGCCAAGAATAAACATCAAAAATATTCTAAATATAACACACACTTAAAGGGGTAGAATCCTTTAAATGGGCATGTTTTTCTTAAGTGGCTAAACTACAAAATAACCATTTCAGAGCCTCATATTGGGTTGTCTTGTCCATTATGTCAAACCGACGTCCATGAACTAATCGTCATCACATCCAACATGAACATTCAGATGCTAATCGATAACTTCTGAACCGCTTTTCGACTTTGCAGGAGTTTTCACAATCACCCATTTGGCAGAATTACACTCAAACTGAGGATAGTTACACTTTTAACCCTTATCGGCTAAAATTTGCTTCAAGGTCTTATTTCTGTCTTTGTGCATAAGAAATCAATCTAAGTGAATCCCCAAAGGAACTTTGTGTTGGTAAATGAAGTTCTGCAAATTTACAGGATTTCAGTTCTGTTCAACATGTTGATGGTCATATGAACTATGTTTTCAGCTCAAAAATGTCCAATTTCATCACAGTTAATGCTATATTTTCATGTCACAAATGGCCAAGTTATATTTGAACTGAATTTACCTGAAAAACAAATATTCTATTCTTTTAGATTCCCCAATTTTTCTAACAAGATTCTATCCTACATATCACGTTTTATTTTTACAGGTTCAATATGGAGTATGGTGCTGATCCATCCTGCTTATGTTACGCCAATACATACATTAAGAATGTCACACATCACTTTTGAAATCAACAGTTTTCTAATAATAAGCATTTTTTATAAAGAAATAACAATTCTATATTGTTATTTACTCTTTAGTTTTATGATAAACTATACAATAAATAATTCTGATCCTAGTTTTTGTACAGGGATCATTAGTGGAAACGGTGACATGGCTGCCGAGCATCAGTATGATGGGATCTGTAACAACCATGTCACATCCGTCCACTGCCACATTTTGTGTTTTTGTGTCAGCTGTTATTGTTTTAGATCCACAATACTAACATTTATGAATAAGAGGAGAATTAGCAATAGTAAGTATATAAGTTTATTCCTAATAAAGTACTGGTACTGACCAGAGCATCATGGGTAATGTCACGTCCGTCCACCAGCAAAACTTTTCACATACACGTGCTATTCAAAATCCAATATTTCTGAAAATATAGCTTCCACCGTCAAATAATATCAGCAGTCTGTGCACAAATGTATTAGCATTATTTCAACACAGTTCTATGCATTTCTTACAACTTTTTTTTTTTTTTTTTTGACAAAAATGGCCGCTCATTTGACTCCCTAAGTAAATTTTAGTTGTTATAGACCTACAATTACTTTTGTGTTGACTTCCCAATGATTTTTTCCTCTACCTTTAATTTTTTCTAAGTAGGGATGTAAACAATTAATCGAGTATCAATTTATTGTCAATAAGAACTTGCTCTATTAAATCATTAATTGTCAGTTAATTGCCCTTTTCCACTGTGGGATTTGTGGTGTTGACAGTAGGGGGCGCCGCTGCCCAAACTCTCCGCTGAAATCTGGCTCCATCATGTCAGTGATGCAAAGTCCGAAATGCCCTTTTCTTCTAAACTGCCCCTCTTCAGATCCATTTATTTTATTGAATTTCTCTGCAGAATTTCTTCAGTTCTACTCCATAAATGTCATTGCCTGTACCGTAACCAGTGGTACAATAAATCAATCATTAAGGAATATGACATGCTTTTTTCAAGAAGTATATAAACAATATTTAGCTTTTATTCTTATCGACCCTATCGAAAGAGAAATTCAGGTTCTCAGGAAAATCGACACTTATTAATTAATGATTAATGGATTAATCGATAATTTGCATCCCTATTTTTAAGTGATTTATCACCATTTATTATAACATTATCCCCTGCATTTTGAATTTTTTCTGTGAAAATCAGGTATTTTCCTATAAATAATGAACTGTTTAACCCTTTAACAACGGCAACCTCTCTGGTGCTACATTTTGTACTTTACAACTTACTTTAACTCCTGAACCGTTTGTGGTATCCACAAAATTCAAATGGCATCGGAAAGCTGACATCCTGAGCTTTCCAACATTATATAACACTTAACAGCAGCAATGTGGGAATCTATTACAAGTGGAAAAGAACCATTTCAAAGACTTCCCCACGGGCTAAAAAACGCCTGGAAATAACAAAAAATATGAAGCTATAATATAGATACTGAATGTTCAAGAGCAAAAAGCATGTTTGAGCAGATTTAAAATAGTTGAAAGTTTATTTCTGCAAACTCAAAAAGTTCCATTGTGGACATTTTCGGTTGTTTCTGATCATAAATATGCTAAAAACTTCAAGTCTGTTTTTTTCTTTTTTACTAAAACACTGTTTTAAGCATTTATTATTTATAATAATGATAATTAATGGCCAAATACTGAAAGTAAAGTTCTTCCTGAAAACAAAGGTCCAAAAGAATTGGTAAAAAAGACATTTTCTGACATTTTTATCGCAAAGAAAACATGAAGACACCTAGGTGGCCTGTTATAATGGCAGTCATGAGGGTTAAATAGATAAGCTAAGAGGAAATTCAAAGGGTATTTTATCAAAACAGAAAAACAAACAGCAAAATATATCATTAACTGAGCACAAGAACATTGCTCTACAACCACTATTATTGTGAAATGGGTGGGATTTACTGGTGAATCAATACTGGTGTTTCCACATTCACTTCGGAGCCTCTGAACGTCCATATAAGACCAATCTAATCCCACTGAAAAGCCGAGAAACTATATTTTTACCTCAATTATTTCAACACATTGATAATACAAGTGGTTGCTCTTGGTCGTTGGTGGCTCTTTAGGTCTTTGAGGGTTAAATATGAAACTAGAGACGGGGGATGGATTCACTAGAGCCTTAGCTATTCATCTTTACTCAATCAATAATCAAAGCAATCAAACTCTCAGTTCACTCGCCGCTGTCTCATAGAACAACCTGAAGTGGAGCCAGACTCCATCGAACATCTTATTTGGTATTAAATCATTCGCACAGACCTTTGACACATCCTCCCTACCATGAATAAACCATTTGGTATTCCTGCCCACCTGTGGTGATCCTCTACAGACGGAGTACTTTTCTAATAAAAAAAAAAAAAAAAGCAAAAAAAAAAGCTATGAAATAGGTTTGGCCTTCAACTGACCTTAGAAATAGGAGATTCTTTTAAATAAAGCGAAACACTGCGGTCCAAATGATAAGTGCTGCTCAGTTCTCACCGCTTTGTGTTGAAATCGAATGTGAAAATACTGGAAAAAAAGGCTGTAGTCAAGGGTACATCAGTGCTTGAACAGTGTTATTTACTGTATTCTGTAACGTAGCAGCAAAGAGCAAGTGCAAAGGATGTTTTTTTTAACGCTTTAGTGTTGGTTGTAGGTTGGTAGCTTTTCGGTTTTAATGACCGAGTAGAGTCGCCCACGAACGAAAAACCAAAATATGTACAATACACATCCTGAGAAATATCAGTGAAGGAAACAGTGAAGGAATGAAAAGGACGCTGCTATCTGAAGGGGAAGGATGGCAGGACCACGCTGAAGGATGAACGGTGAAAACATGATTTATTATTACACTGAGTGATAGCCGAATGCACCACAAGGGCCAGCCGTAGTCCTATCCTACACCAGCTGGTTTAGTATTTATTAAACCAATATATTCCTCATCCCCTTCCACTTCATAGACGCTCTCCTTATGTTCACAAAGCAGCCTCCTCAAAACGGTGAAATACAGCAGAACAGGAAGTCCACTTTAATCAGCGCGGCGGTATTTGAGATTAAACTCGGGATCTGAGGGACAATGACCTCACTAAGACTTTCATTAACGCTCACATTACCGTCTGTTTGTGTTTCCTCGACTTCGGAGGCCAGTTGAGAGTCGACAAGAGCGAAGATTTCTGTCATTAACGAGGTAGAGTTCAAGCACAATTCGACCCTAGACTAAGGACATCAGAATGCATGACGCCATCCACACCAAGAACAGATACAACCACAGTCTTTACTCTGCTACAGTACTTTTACTTAAAGCAAGAGTGTCCAATTCTGGTCCTCAAGGGCTGGTATCCTGCATGTTTTAGATCAGGGGTGTCCAATTCTGATCCTCAAGGGCTGGTATCCTGCATGGTTTAGATCAGGGGTGTCCAATTTTGGTCCTCAAGGGCTGGTATCCTGCATGTTTTAGATCAGGGGTGTCCAATTCTGGTCCTCAAGGGCTGGTATCATGCATGTTTTAGATCAGGGGTGTCCAATTCTGGTCCTCAAGGGCTGGTATCCTGCATGTTTTAGATCAGGGGTGTCCAATTCTGGTCCTCAAGGGCTGGTATCATGCATGTTTTAGATCAGGGGTGTCCAATTTTGGTCCTCAAGGGCTGGTATCATGCATGTTTTAGATCAGGGGTGTCCAATTCTTGTCCTCAAGGGCCGGTATCATGCATGTTTTAGATCAGGGGAGTCCAATTCTGGTCCTCAAGGGCCAGTATCATGCATGTTTTAGATCAGGGGTGTCCAATTCTGGTCCTCAAGGGCCGGTATCATGCATGTTTTAGATCAGGGGTGTCCAATTTTGGTCCTCAAGGGCTGGTATCCTGCATGTTTCAGATCAGGGGTGTCCAATTCTGGTCCTCAAGGGCTGGTATCCTGCATGTTTCAGATCAGGAGTGTCCAATCCTGGTCCTCGAGGGCCGGTATCCTGCCTGTTTTAGATGCATCCCTCTTCCAACACACCTGACTCTAATGATAAGCCTATCATCAAGTTTTGCAGAAGCCTGATAATGACCGTCAGGTGTGTTGGAAGAGGGATACATCTAAAACATGCAGGATACCAGCCCTCGAGGACCAGGATTAGACAACCCTGACTTAAAATGTGCCTGTACTCTGGAAAAAATCTAAATCTTACCTAGTGTATTTTTCTCATTTCTAGTCAAAATATCTCATCAAACTTAAAAACAGACATAATCACGTAAAGAGTAACTTTTCAGTGAGATATAAGAACTTATTTTTAGACAACAGATCTTGAAAATCTTATTTCAAGAAATCTTACCAAGATAATTTTTACTTGTTCCATTGGCAGATTTTTTTGCTTCATTATTTTTTGTTGTTGGTTTTTTTTTTTTTTTTGCTTAATTCAAGCAAAAAAAAATCTGCCAATTTAACAAGTGCAAAAAAATCTTGAATTAAGCTGTGAAAAAAAAATGTTAACAGAATTAAAATATACATGAATGAAGCAGGTAAATTCATTAAAAAAAAAAAAAATTACATACATATATATATATACACATACATACATACATATATATATATATATATACAGTACTACACAAAAGTCTTATTCCACCTTCATCTTTGTTGTTTTTACAGGTTTGAAACATACCTACAGATTTATTTCTCCTTTTTTCTTCACCTACAAGAAAATACAAGAAATATGTGCCTATATGGAAGTAAATCTGTGCCATTAGATACTGAATCGTATTTCATAAATCAGATTTTTAGAGTTGATTTTTCTTTTGAATACTTTAAGTTTTTTTTTTTTTTACACTTATACTTTCATAATCTGAATTCAGTTATTTAAAAAAAAAAGTTTTTCAAATCAATACTCTCAACTACAATACGTTTCAAATTCATTATAAAAATGCTGAGGATCATGTGACGCTCAAGTAGCGGCACAGGCATGGCAATTCACATGATTGGCATATGTGCGCCGCTACCTGAGCGTCATGTGATCTTCGGCGTGATGCATGATTGGGGGAAGTTAGATCAAGTCTCTCGTTGCTCCATTGGTTTTGCCTGGTCAAAATGTACCTGCTATATTGAATTTTTTTTTTTTTTTTTTTTTTTTTTTTTTACTGAATTTGAAATGCATTGTATTTGAGAATACTGAATTAAAAAACTTTACTTTGAATAACTGAATTCAAATAATGAAACTATGCAAAAAAAAAATTTTAAAAATGGGAAAAAAATCAATCACAAAAAAATTAATTTACAAAATACAACTATTCAATATCTAATGGCAAAGATTTACTTCCATAGAACACATACTTCTTGTATTTTCTTATATGAGAAGAAAAAATGACAAATAAATTTGTATGTATGTTTGTTTCAACCCTGTAAAACCAACAAAGGTAATAAGAGTAAATGGAATAAGACTTGTGCAGTACTCTGTATGTTATTTTTGGTGAGTTTTGCTGTTTGACATTAAAAAACTTTTTTTTATATTTGAATTCAGATTGTGAAACTATGTGTAATTTATTTTTTTTTTTTTTGAAATTCAACGATTTAAAACAAAAATTCAACTATAAAAAATTCAAATTACGAAATACAACTATTTAAAAAAATATATTACAAAATACAAATATTCAATATCTGATGGCACAAGTTTAGTTCCATAGACTCAGCCTGGAAAAAAAAAAACTGAACTAAAGGTTATAAAGGTGAAAGTCACTATTTCTTGTGACCCCTGACCCCGAGAAAACGCACGGACAATTAGAAACATCTGCCGTGTCTGAACAAAAGGGTTAAAGACATGTTAAGTGCAAAGGGAGGTCGCACTATATACGACCACTTTAGTTTATAGAAGCTGTTTTTAACTTTAAATGTTTGTTTTTCCTGCTGTTCATACTTCATATATATCAGATTGGATCTAAATACAGAGACAAATGCATATGTGTGGACATTAGAACTTTACTAAACCAACAAAGCTAAAAGTAGTTTCGGTCTGTACGTTTCTACATCATTACATCATCGCATACTTAAACACACACACACACACACACACACACACAGGGCTTTGTGAATAGTGATAAACAGTGTGAAAATTATACGTTATGCCAAGTACATCCTGTATTATGCCACCTCTCTGGGTTTCACATGTTATTCCTTCATTCCATCATATTAATGATCGATTTGTTCTTTAACCCATAGAGACCCAAACATTCACCTTTAACCAAAACCATCTACTGATCTAAACTGTTTATTACCTGTTGATCTATTAATCCTGTCAATCCATGTAAATAATTGGTGTAAAATACAGTTTGTCATCTTTTCATGGTCATCAGATATATACAGGGTGACCCAAAAAAACGGGAATTTTTGAAGTGCGTATTGGCAGACATGAGCAAGTGGCAGCACTGCGAGACAGTGACCTTGAGCAAGTAAACACATCGCCATTTTAGTAACCATGGATTTTTTGAAAATGAACAGGGGATCTCAGTCACTGTCACTGCGAATCGTTACGTGGAGATGTTACAATCCTTCGTTACACCTGAATTGAATAATTTTCCACACGTTCAAGAAACCTGGTTTCAACAGGCAGGGCTCGTGACTGCGACTGAATTACGGTCGCATGCGCCTGAGAATTTCGGTAGTGCGACTGTTTTTGAGATTACGATCGCACGGTGCGCCAATAAAAAAATGAGCGAAAATTAATACGTGCGCCTAGAATAATGGCTGCAGAAGTAACTCGTCAGCTGAAAATAAACAAGCTCCACGCCCCGCTGACTGAAGCGGAAAATCTAGTCCCCGCCCCCTTGCGTGTGCAGGCGGCATAAACAAAGGGATCAAATAACTCCACCGACGTTTGAAACAATCTCCCGCCAAACCCGGTTAGTAGCGCTGGCGTTGTTCCAAGTATTTTCCCATGACGTAATGTATCCTGCAAGTCAGATCATGTTGCGCGAATCAACTTGCTACACGATCAGCTGACCGTAACCAGCGAATCGAGGGGCTAATGAATAAACAACAAGCGGTATCCAGACGTGTACATGATTCGTCAAAAGTTTGACTTGACCTCAGGCGTGGTGTAGACCACAGTGACTAAGGGCCTTTAGGCCATGAAATAAAAAAGTTGGTTGTTGCAAATAATGGTGTGATTCGTCTTTCTTCTCCAAGAACCAACTAAAGTATATACCACACATTGACAATTGTTTTGCACCTGTGTCAATGTAAGCTTTTTCTTTCATACTCTATTCAAATACTTTATTCTAGGTTGTTAACATTGCTTAAATACATATAGGAATATTACTTGGTATGCCCAAGAGTTTTGCTTGTTCTCCAAATTTTTTATATAATAGTGGTGCGCCTAGATTTTAGCCTGTGCTCCTAACTTTTTAGGGTTAGGAGCACAGTGCTCCTAACTTTTTAGGGTTAGGAGCACAGTGCTCCTAGGTCAAAAAGTTAATTTTGAGCCCTGACAGGATGGAGCGACATCACACACTGCACGGTAATCATTGGCGGCTGTGCGAGAATTGTTCGGTAACCGTGTGATCTCAAGATTCGGTAACGTTCCCTGGCCCCCTAGATCGCCAGATTTGTCCGTTTGTGATTTTTTCTTGTGGGGGCTATCCCAAGAGTAAAGTGTACACACCTCGACCAAGAACTCTGGATGAGTTAAAACAGAAAATTCAGGATGAAATTCACAGTATCCCAGCTGAGATGTTGCAGCGGTCACTGAGGAATCTCAACAGCAGATTTCAAGAATGCATTCGTACAGGAGGACGCCATCTACAGGAAGTAATTTTTAAAAAATGAAAATTCCATCATTGTTTCTTAAATGGCATGTTTTAAGGTTTCAGTTACTATGAATGAAATATTTTTCTTCCATCACTCTTGGTTTTATTGGATTGTTAAAAAGTTCCTGTTTTTTTGTGTCACCCTGCATATGGAAACACTGTCATCTTCTTCATTCATTCATTCATTTTCTGAACCCGCTTTATCCTCACTAGGGTCACGGGGGTCGCTTGGAGCCTATCCCAGCTACATAGGGACGAAGGCGGGGTACACCTTGGATAAGTCGCCAGTTCATCGCAGGGCTGAACATATAGAGACAAACAATCACTCTCACATTCACACCTATGGGCAATTTAGATGAACCAATTAACCTATTAGTGCATGTGTTTGGATGGTGGGAGGAAGCCGGAGTACCCGGAGAGAACCCACGCAGACACGGGGAGAACATGCAAACTCCACACAGAAACAAACTCCACACTGTCATCTTCTACAACATTGATTCACCGGTAAAACCCATAACATTTTGCTGAAAAAGTCACTTTTTCTTCAGTTTTCTCTGTTTTAATACAACAACCTTTGAATTTACTTTTGAGTTTTTATGAGCATCTAAATTAAATATTGGAAATTAAATACAGGAAATACCTGATTTACAGTGAAACATGCAAAATACAGAGGATAATATGGAAATACTTGGTGATATATCACTTAAGAAAAGTTAACTATAGAGAAAAATGCATTTGGGAAGTGCCGCAAAATTAGCACTGGGTCTTTATGGGTTAAAATGTAGTGTTTATGTTCACAAACCGCATACTTCACATGTATTAGATTGGACCTTAACCCTTTCATGCATGAATTATGAGAACCTAAGTCAACATTTTTTTCTTGAGTGATTTTTTTTTTTTTGTTTCCTCTTTTAGGCATGAAAAAAAACTTTGCAATATAATTTTTTTTCACAAAGTTACAAAAATGTCCACTCAGTTGGACACAATGCGTTTAATTTTTGAAGCAAAGAAACATATATTTAAAACCCATCATAAGAAAGTGATTTACTGTATGAAAAATATGAAATAAAAACATTTTTAACCCTTTCATGCATGAATTATGAGAACCTTCATCAAGATTTTTTTTTCCTAAGTGTTTTTATTCCTCTTTAGGCATGAAAAAACCCAATGTGATTGAATTTTTTTTTTTTTTAATGAACCGATTTTACATGGAGTTACAAAATCATGCATTTAATTTTAGAAGCAAAGAAACATGTATCTACTGATATACTGTGTGAAAACTATGAGATAAAAACAGTTTTAATGCTGCTAATTTGATGTTTTCTCACATTTCAACAATACCTGCATGGAGATTATATGCAAAAAAAAAAAAAAAAAAAAAAAAAAAGCAAAAAACAAAACTGTTAATTACAGTTTAATAACAACTTGCTTTTTTTTTTTTTCCACAATCAAACATGTTAGTGCAGATCAGGTTTATCTAGAACAGCAAATTTACAGTAATGGTATGAATTACAGTGTTTGGGAGGATGCATAAGCGTCCACTGTGTTAACTGATATGGAACTAAAACAACAAAATCCATAAATATACAATAGAACAGCTGTAGAATAACTGTCCACTGTAGTGACCACTATGCATGAAAGGGTTAATACAGACCGGGTTCCTACAGGTTTCTACAAGTTAAATTTAAGACTTTACGACCTTTTTAAAACTACTTACAACACAATTTAATGCCCATTTCATGGCCATACAGGCAAAAAATTTGTGACTCCAAGAATTTAGGAAAACGTATGTGTTTACTCCAACGCCTTGATTTTGACTTGACATGTATCAGATAGCATCTTAATACAGAGACTAAGAAATGCACGTGTGTGGTCATTAGAACTTCACAAAACCAGCCAAACTAATGCTAGATTAGGAGTTTTACATACACAGGAAAAATTCCTGCGCAGTTTTTCCAGAATCAAAAGTATTTTCCTCAAAAAGAGTAAATTTGGCTTTATATTAAGAAAATGTAGCTCTATATTGAGTTTGGAGAGCTCTATCTAAAGAGTAACTCTTACTCTTTTCAGAAAGGGACCAAATATTATCTGAGTAGAGTAAAATTTTCTTCAATTTGAGTATATTTTAATCAGGCTAATTTCTTGTGTAGAACTGTATAATCAAAAAACACTGAAATGGACCATTTACTGCACTATGGACACTTTAACTATTAATGCATTTACATTTTACTGATAAAACAGTCTGAAAATTATACATTATGCGATGAATATCCTGTATTACACCACCTCTGTGAGTTTCATGTGTTATTCGTTCATTCTGTCACATTAATACTTAATTTATTCTTTAAAATTTTGCAGTTATGTTCACCAACTGCATACTTCACATATCTGATTGGATCTTAATACAGAGACGAAGAAATGCACGTGTGGACATTAGAACTTTAGAAAACCAGTAAATCTAATGTTAGATTAGGACTTTTACATAGAACTGTATAATAGACAAACACTGAATTGGACCATTTACTGCACTATGGACACTTTGACTGTTCATACTTTTACATTTTACAAATAAAACAGTCTGAAAATTATACGATATGCCATATATATCCTGTATTACACCACCTCTGTGGGTTTCATGTGTTATTCGTTCATTCTGTCATATTAATGCTCCATTTGATTCTAAAAATGTAGTGTTTATGTTCACCAACTGCAGACTTCACATATATCTAATAGCATCTTAATACAGAGACTAAGAAATGCACGTGTGTGGTCATTAGAACTTCACAAAACCAGCCAAACTAATGCTAGATTAGGAGTTTTACATACACAGGAAAAATTCCTGAGCAGTTTTTCCAGAATCAAAAGTGTTTTCCTCAAAAAGAGTCAATTTGGCTTTATATTAAGAAAATGTAGCTCTATATTGAGTTTGGAGAGCTCTATCTAAAGAGTAACTCTTACTCTTTTCAGAAAGGGACCAAATATTATCTGAGTAGAGTAAAATTTTCTTCAATTTGAGTATATTTTAATCAGGCTAATTTCTTGTGTAGAACTGTATAATCAAAAACACTGAAATGGACCATTTACTGCACTATGGACACTTTAACTATTAATGCATTTACATTTTACTGATAAAACAGTCTGAAAATTATACATTATGCGATGAATATCCTGTATTACACCACCTCTGTGAGTTTCATGTGTTATTCGTTCATTCTGTCACATTAATACTTAATTTATTCTTTAAAATTTTGCAGTTATGTTCACCAACTGCATACTTCACATATCTGATTGGATCTTAATACAGAGACGAAGAAATGCACGTGTGGACATTAGAACTTTAGAAAACCAGTAAATCTAATGTTAGATTAGGACTTTTACATAGAACTGTATAATAGACAAACACTGAATTGGACCATTTACTGCACTATGGACACTTTGACTGTTCATACTTTTACATTTTACAAATAAAACAGTCTGAAAATTATACGATATGCCATATATATCCTGTATTACACCACCTCTGTGGGTTTCATGTGTTATTCGTTCATTCTGTCATATTAATGCTCCATTTGATTCTAAAAATGTAGTGTTTATGTTCACCAACTGCAGACTTCACATATATCTAATAGCATCTTAATACAGAGACTAAGAAATGCACGTGTGTGGTCATTAGAACTTCACAAAACCAGCCAAACTAATGCTAGATTAGGAGTTTTACATACACAGGAAAAATTCCTGAGCAGTTTTTCCAGAATCAAAAGTGTTTTCCTCAAAAAGAGTCAATTTGGCTTTATATTAAGAAAATGTAGCTCTATATTGAGTTTGGAGAGCTCTATCTAAAGAGTAACTCTTACTCTTTTCAGAAAGGGACCAAATATTATCTGAGTAGAGTAAAATTTTCTTCAATTTGAGTATATTTTAATCAGGCTAATTTCTTGTGTAGAACTGTATAATCAAAAAACACTGAAATGGACCATTTACTGCACTATGGACACTTTAACTATTAATGCATTTACATTTTACTGATAAAACAGTCTGAAAATTATACATTATGCGATGAATATCCTGTATTACACCACCTCTGTGAGTTTCATGTGTTATTCGTTCATTCTGTCACATTAATACTTAATTTATTCTTTAAAATTTTGCAGTTATGTTCACCAACTGCATACTTCACATATATCTGATTGGATCTTAATACAGAGACGAAGAAATGCACGTGTGGACATTAGAACTTTAGAAAACCAGTAAATCTAATGTTAGATTAGGACTTTTACATAGAACTGTATAATAGACAAACACTGAATTGGACCATTTACTGCACTATGGACACTTTGACTGTTCATACTTTTACATTTTACTGATAAAACAGTGTCAAAATTATACATTATGCTATGAATAGCCTGTATTACACCACCTCTATGGGTTTCATGTGCTATTTGTTCATTCCGCCATATTAATACTTAATTTGATCCTTAAAATGTAGCATTTACAGGGGTTGGACAAAATAATGGAAACACCTTAAAAAATCAACAAAATATAATTTAATATGGTGTAGGTCCGCCTTTTGCAGCAATTACAGCCTCAATTCTCCGAGGTATTGATTCATACAACTTGTGAATTGTTTCCAAAGGAATTTTAAGCCATTCTTCAGTTAGAATAGCCTCCAACTCTTTTAGAGACGATGGCGGTGGAAATCGACGTCTTACTTGAATCTCTAAAACTGACCATAAATGCTCAATAATGTTGAGGTCTGGGGACTGTGCCGGCCATACGAGATGCTCAACTTCATTAGAATGTTCCTCATGCCATTCTTTAACAATTCTAGCTGTATGGATTGGGGCATTATCATCTTGAGGTGAAGGTGTTTCCATTATTTTGTCCAACCCCTGTATGTTCACCAACTGCATACTTCACATATATCGGACTGGATCTTAATACAAAGAAATGCACATGTGTGGTCATCAGAACTTTACAAAACCAGCAAAACTAGTACACTCAACAAAAATATAAACGCACCACTTTTGTTTTTGCTCCCATTTTTCATGAGCTGAACTCAAAGATCTAAAACTTTTTCTATGTACACAAAAGGCCTATTTCTCTCAAATATTGTTCATAAATTTGTCTAAATCTGTGATAGTGAGCACTTCTCCTTAGTCCTTTGCTGAGATAATCCATCCACCTCACAGGTGTGGCAGATCAAGATGCTGATTAGACAGCAGGATTATTGCACAGGTGTGACTTAGGCTGGCCACAATAAAAGGCCACTCTAAAATGTGCACTTTTACTGTATTGGGTGGTCCAGGGGGGTCAGAAAACCAGTCAGTATTTGGTGTGACCACCATTTTCCTCGCACAGTCTTCTTCATGAATTCTCTGAAACAGCTTTGGAGATGGCTTATGGTAGAGAAATGAACATTCAATTCACAGGCAAAAGCTCTGGTGGAGATTCCTGAAGTCAGCATGACTACTGCATATTCCCTCAAAACTTGTGACATCTGTGGTATTGTGCTGTGTGATAAAACTGCACATTTTGGAGTGGCCTTTTATTGTGGCCAGCCTAAGGCACACCTGTGCAATAATCCTGCTGTCTAATCAGCATCTTGATATGCCACACCTGTGAGGTGGATGGATTATCTCAGCAAAGAAGAAGTGTTCACTAACACAAATTTAGACAGATTTGTGAACAATATTTGAGAGAAATAAACCTTGTGCGCACACAGAAAAAGTTTTAGATCTTTGAGTTCAGCTCATGACAAATGGGAGCAAAAACAAAAGTGGTGCGTTTATATTTTTGTTGAGTGTATTAGACTATGAGTTTTATATAGAATTGAAAAATGGAAAAAAAAACACTTAACTGGAGCATTTACTGCACTATGGACACTTTAACTGTTCATGCTTTTACATTTTACTGATAATCTGCACTTGTTTTCCATATATGAGGCGTTCAGTGCAGGATGTTTGCATACTGGGTTGTACCTTCACATATTTGGAGTAAAACTAAAGAACCTGAGGACTCATTTGGTTTTTCCTGCGTTCGCTTTTACGCACCGCAGCGCAGCGCAACCGAGGACACAAAGACAAGACAAACATCCCGGACCACCTCAGTGTCTGACTAATCAGTTATTTGCGTGTTTTTCGACGAGCCTAGATGTAAAAGCTTTTCATCAGCCATCAGTGTTTCACAGCAGGAGAGCGCGTCAGGCTCGTCCAGCTCCGGTTCAAACAGCAGACCAGACACACACACATGCGCACAAACACACACTCCAATCCGGTTCAAGGCGTCTGCTGATGAATGCATCCTTAATTTCCAAGTCGCCTGTGGTTTTCAGGTAGTGCTGCATACACTTCTAAGACATCTGCAGCTGTGGGAGTGGAGAAAAAAAAAAGAAAAAAAAGACGCGCCACGGTGGCACACTTACTCTTGAGCGCACTGATTAACATGTTCCCATCCTTGATGAGCTCTTTGATGAACTTATTCGTCCGCTCCAGCTCGATTTCATGGCATTTCAGTCGTTCTCTGAAGTCGGGGCTGTCCAGGAAAGAGTCACTGAACTCCAAAGTGGGGAGTCCCATGGTTGGATCCACGAGAAACAAGTTGAATCAAACTGTCAAACTCTGTGCGTAAAAGTTGCTCTTTCTCATCCCGCACGGTCCGATGGCATAGCTCTGCTTCTGAGTTCACCCCCCCCCCACCAAAAAAAGTTTTCCTGCTCTGTTTAGTTCATCACTTCCGCCTCTGGTTTCTCTGTTTTTCTTCACCTTTCAGACTGAGCGGTGGTCTTCTGACTCCTGCTGGTAACTTTTAGGCACTTTTTGGTCACAGACAATCAAAAAAAAAAAAAAAAAAAACTACTGAAATTCACTGGCATCAAATCTTACCAAACTGCAATAATCATGTACAAGGCAAAAAAAACAAAACAACAACAGAAAATTACCAGAAAATAAATAAAACTAGTTTAGAAAGCGGGAGATGGAATTATAAATATGCATTTTTTTTTTTTTTTACTGTTTTAGTTTTAATTAATTTCTGTTTTTTTTAATGATATACAGATGGAGTTATAAATATGCATTTTTTTACTGTTTTAGTTTTAATTAATGTCTGTTTTTTTAATGATAACATCAGCCTGCC
This sequence comes from Sphaeramia orbicularis, assembly GCF_902148855.1. Taxonomy (NCBI): domain Eukaryota; kingdom Metazoa; phylum Chordata; class Actinopteri; order Kurtiformes; family Apogonidae; genus Sphaeramia; species Sphaeramia orbicularis. Next base: position 40,486,580 of record NC_043969.1, read on the forward strand.
CAGGGACTACAGGTGGAAATGAGCACTAGTGCTAGAACCTGGCACACTACATCTGTCCTTTTTAAGGTTAATGTATATTGTGCATTGTCCCTGTCTAAATAAATAAATGAAATGAAAATAAATAAATAAATAAATGAATAAATAAATAAGTTATCAATGAAGAGGGGAACATAACTGCAAAATCCAAAACAGGACAACAACCTTAACCTCCTCAGACCCAGCTATGGGTTTTCTGTTCACATTTGTGGACAAGAGTTTCACAACTTTATACAAAAAAAAAATAAAAATAAAAAAAGAAAGAAAGAAAACTGTCCACCATAAAAGACATTCCATAAAAATTTTAAAAACTGTACCTGAAAAAACTGTTGCATCATGATGTTTCTAATATAGACACATATTTAATAACAAATAAATAAATAAATAAATAAATAAATAACAATTGCTGGGTCTTAGGAGGTTAAAAAGTTTTTGTTTATCTATTTCTGGCCTCAAGTTATGGAACAATCTAAGTGAGGAATTCTGTTTTTCTTCACCTTTCAGACTGAGTGGTGGTCTTCTGACTCCTGCTGGTAACTTTTAGGCACTTTTTGGTCACAGACTATCAAAAAAAAAAAAAGAAAAACTACTGAAATTCACAGACATCAAATCTTACCGAACAGCAATAATCATGTACAAGGCACAAAACAGACAATTACCAGAAAATAAATAAAAAAAATGTTTAGAAAGCAGGAGATGGAGTTATAAATATGCATTTTTTACTGTTCATTAATGATTTAGTTTTAATTAATGTCTGTTTTTTTAATGATAACATCAGCCTGCCCAGGGACTACAGATGGAAATGAGCACTAGTGCTAGAACCTGGCACACTACAGCTCACCTTTTTAAGGTTAATATATATTGTGCATTGTCCCTGTCTAAATAAATAAATAAAATGAAAATAAATAAATAAATACATACATACATAAAAAAAAAGGTTATCAGTGAAGAGGGGAACATAACTGCAAAATCAAAATCAGGACAACAACTTTAACCTCCTCAGACCCAGCTATGGGTTTTCTGTTCACATTTGTGGACTAGAGTTTCACAACTTTATACAAAAAAAAAAAAACAGAAAAGAAAACTGTCCACCACAAAGGACATTCCATAAACATTTTAAAAACTGCACCTGAAAAAACTGTTGCATCATGTTTCCAATATAGACACTTATTTAACTAGAAGCACTCGGAGAGCGCAGACCTCCACCAAGGCTGATCAGTGGGCCCCCCCGTGGGCCCTCCCACCCCCGATCACCCCCAAAAGTTAATCATTTCTTCCTTATCCCATTTCCAAAAAACCCTGAAAATTTCATCAAAATCTGTCCATAACTTTTTGAGTTATGTTACACACTAACGGACAGACAAACAGACAGACAGACAGACAAACAAACCCTGGCAAAAACATAACCTCCTTGGCGGAGGTAATAAAAACAAAAAAAAACTTGTACTTTGCTGAAAGCTCCTGGGTCTTAGGGAGTTAAAAAGGTTTTGTTTATTTATTTCTGCTGACAAGTTATGGAACAATCTAAGTGAGGAATTCTGTTTTTCTTCACCTTTCAGACTGAGCGGTGGTCTTCTGACTCCTCTACATCAGTAACCCCGCCCCCCCCCGCCCCGCCCCGCCCCGCCATTAGATAGAATTAGAGTAGATGCATTTGGTCGTTGGTGGATGTTTGGGTTTTTGAGGGTTAAAAATAAAACCAGAAAATTAGAGAAAAATGCACAACATCAGAAAAAAAAAAGTCTACAAAACTAAAGAGTATTGACTGTGACCCTCTTTTGCACTTTTGTTCAGTCAGTATCACATTCACTGCATTCATTTTATTTCATTAAACACCAGGTTTCAGTCAAATTCTTTGTCATGGGAACACAGGTCACATTTTTAACCCATAAAAGTGCTGATTTTTTTTGTGTGTTTTTGATAATGCGCGCATATTTTCTGTACTTTCTTTTATCCGTAGAACAGAGACCGATAAATAAATATGCAAACTTATTACAATCCTGCAAAAACAACAAAGCTAAAGTTGACCTGTGATATTCCAAAAACTGTCTTTGTTCATAAAGTGGCAGAGGAAAAAAAGGAAAATTATGATTAGCAGTAATTAAAAACAAGATATTTATTCAATAGCAGATGGAAAATTAGATGATAAATAGATCTTTTTTTTTTTCAAAGATACAGAAAATCAACACTTGGCTCTGCACAAAAACACATGAAAAAGGTTCATTTTTGACCCAGAAAATTGTGAACAAATGTTTTTCTGCTGTGTTTATTTTAAGTTAATTTATCAAACATCGGCGACAGTTAATCCTATTCCATTTTTATCACCTATAAACCTTACTTTTACTTTTCATCCATCAAACGTTGGAACATTTGTCCGTGTTTTCCAAAACACGTCCATTTTTTCTAGTAAACAAACGCTCTGACGCTGTTTCCCCTTTAGTCATAAATTACTATTCGGTGTTTTCTTCGTTAGAGCTGAGACTGAACCGTGAATTTGACCTATGAAAAACCTCAGACCTGCCTGAGTAATTTGCGAAACATTTCAGTCTGTTAACCTTTACCCAAACTTCAATTAAAGTCTAATTATCTTTGATGTGTTAAACTTTTACAAGAAGTTTAGAAGTCAGTGCCTGAACTTATGATTCCGTGTTAAATTAATGAAAACTCTGTCACCTCTTTAGGTTTGTGGTGAATTTATAGCAGTGGGTTTTTTATTTTTAATGTCATGAACTGTGTAGCCGAGTTGCATCGTGTAGGATTTGAGAACGAATACCTCGCTAAATGGAGGTAATTAACCTTTTATCAGGCAAGTGACTATTTTTGGTCATTTCTGCATACATTACAAGACAGCAACAATTACAGTGAGTCAACAATCTCAGGTCCAATGTGGGGGGCGGCCATGGCTCAGTTGGTAGAGCAGGTCGTCCAATAACCGAAAGGTTGGCGGTTCGAATCCCGCTCTGTCCTAGTCAGTCTGTTGTGTCCTTGGGCAAGACACTTCACCCTCCTTGCCTCCAGTGCCACCCACAGTGATGTATGAATGTTTGGTGGTGGCGCAAAATGGCAGCCATGCTTCCGTCAGCCTGCCCCAGAACAGCTGTGGATACATATGTAGTTTACCACCACCAGAGTGTGAATGTGTGAGTGAATGAATAATGGGTCAATAATGCTTTGGGTACCTAGAAAGGCGCCATATAAATCCAATCCATTATTATGTTAGTTCTAAAAATGATGTTCTAATGTTCAAAGTAAATGTTCCTTTCAACTTACATGTGTTTTTCTTGTATTTTTACCTCCGCCAAGGAGGTTATGTTTTTGCCAGGGTTTGTTTGTTTGTCTGTTTGTCTGTCCGTTAGTGTGCAACATAACTCAAAAAGTTACGGACAGATTTTGATGAAATTTTCAGGGTTTGTTGGAAATGGGATAAGGAAGAAATGATTAACTTTTGGGGGTGATCCGGAAGAAATCCTGGATTCTGGATCACTTTGAAATTTTCGTTAACATTGTGGTAAATGGGGCCAAAATTTTCCCAATATCTCGCTTAATTATTGACCAAAACTCATGAAATTTAACTCAGGAACTGACAATGGGGTCATCTAACACATTTCAAAGGCTGATCCGGATCTGATCCAGAAGGCGGATTTTATCTCAATTTATATAAAAAATGGGGGTGCCCTTACTTTTTGGCCCACTGTGCCTTTAATATTAAAGGTAGAAATTTCTGACAAGCGCCATCGTGTAGCTCAGTCAGTTCCGCATCTGGAGTATGCCACTGGATTTCATGTAGCTTTAATACTTAAGGAGCTAGATCCAGAAGAAAACCGCCATTACGAGAAATGTGATTTTCGTGAATAACTACTGAACTAATAAGGATATAATTATGAATCCAGTTGCTAATGGTATGTTTTCATGGTCAAGGAATCTTAAATAAATAAAATAAAAAGAATTTTAAATAAAAAAATAAAAAAATAAATAAAATAAATATGGGATTAATATTTATGGTGGAAATCACAATATGGGGGAATTGTGCAAATCTCATGCAATTTGACTCAGGGATTTACAATGGGGTGTTCTATCAAATGGCAAAGACTGATCCGGATCTTTCAAAAAGTTATGGACAGATTTGGATGAAAATTTCAGGAAATATTGATACTGGCACAAGGAACAAATGATTAAATTTTGGTGGTGATCGGGGGGGGGGGGGGGGGCACTGATCTGCCTTGGTGGAGGTCTGCGCTCTCAGAGTGCTTTTCTAGTTTTATACTTACTTCATGGATATTTTTTATGTTTGCCACTTATGGGCAAGGAACCAAATATGGTAACTTCATTGAACTTGATTTTCTACATGACAATTACATTTTTATTAATTTTTTAATTTTCTTGTTACGTCCTCCAATAACAGACTAAGGTTAATATGTTGAATTTCAGGCTATTTCTCTGAGTGAAGTACAAAGGGTTAAAGAAGATGGAGGACTATCTGACACAGTGATATCCACGTCGTCCACTGTCTTCTATTTCTAACCTCCAGGTAACGTGTGAAGCCATTCCGCTTCTTAATCCTCTATCGGGCAAGAGACTATTTTTGGTCATTTCTGCGTGCATTTACAAGACAGTGACAACAGTTACAGTGAGTCAACAATCTCAGGTCCAATGTTGTCTCCAGGGTCTGTAAGGTCCACCTCTGCATGAACAGTGAGTGGACCTGCTTTGTTAGGTACCATGAAGTAATGGTACTAATGTAAGGAATGATGTTCAAAGGGATCATGTGGATGTGGACAGGGGGCGGGATCAGCACTTATGTTGGTCTAATGTTCTACAAGTGATGTTCTAATATTCAATTTTTTTTTTTTATCCACTTATGGGTAAGGAACCAAATATGGTAACTTCATTGGCCTTGATTTTCTACATCACAGTTGTCAAACATGCGGCCCGGGGGCCAAATTCGGCCCGCCAACAGGTCCAATCCAGCCCGCAAGATGAATTTGTGAAATGCCAAAATTACACTGAAAATATTAACAATCAGTGGTGTCAAAATTCTTTTAATTCAGGTTCCACATACAGACACATACAGTCCAATTAGATTTCAAGTGGGTCAGAAACAGTAAAATAATATCATTACTAGAAGCACTCGGAGAGCGCAGACCTCCACCAAGGCTGATCAGTGGCCCCCCCACGCCAAGGAGGTTATGTTTTTGCCAGGGTTTGTTTGTTTGTCTGTCTGTCTGTCTGTCTGTCTGTCTGTTTGTCTGTCTGTCTGTTTGTCTGTCCGTTAGTGTGCAACATAACTCAAAAAGTTATGGACAGATTTGGATGAAATTTTGTGGTCTGCGCCCCCCCCGTGGGTCTTTCCACCCCTGATCACCACCAAAATTTAATCATTTCTTCCTTATCCCATTTCCAACAAACCCTGAAAATTTCATCCAAATCTGTCCATAACTTTTTGAGTTATGTTGCACACTAATGGACAGACAAACAGACAGACAGACAAACTAACAAACAAACAAACAAACAAACAAACCCTGGCCAAAACATAACCTCCTTGGCGGAGGTAATAACCTATAAATAATGACAACCCCAAATTTTCTCTGTGTTTTTTTGGTGTAAAAAAGTAAAATTACATGAAAATATTCATAAAACATGAATAACCTGAACAAATATGAACAAACGGAAGTGTCTTAAGAAAAGTAAATGCAGTTTTACTAATAGTCTGCCTGTTACTAAATGCTTTGTGCGATTGTAATGCACATGTGTAAATGATAAACTGATAAACCGAGGCAGAATATTGTTAAAATTACACTTGTTTTTCTTAAGACAATTCAAGTTGTTCATGTTATTCAGATTTTTAAGGAAACTTTGTAGATGTAAACCTGATCATAATGTAATTTTACTTTTTTCACTGTTATCTTACTGGTCCGGCCCACTTGAGATCAAATTGGGCTGAGTGTGGCCCCTGAACTAAAATGAGTTTGACACCCCTGTTCTACATAATAAAAAATTTAGTAACATTTTACAAAAGTAATAAAGTCTTCTTATGTCCTCCAGTAACACACTAAGGTAGAAATTTGGAATTTCATGTTCACGCCACGTCAAATACCATGTGATTAGCGAGTAGGGGTTAGGGTTAGCGGTTACGGATATGAAAACCGGAGATTTTGGCGTACATTGACACGCGATCAAATGGCATTGAATAACACGCGAAATGATGAAAATGTGTACGTATAGCACGCCAAATGCCATAAGAACTGGAGTGACATGCAATGTGATTTTATGAGTTCAGTCTGCCTATAGAGGGTTAAGGTTCTGAATTGTACTCCAACTTACATTATTTTTTCTTTAGAGGTTAGATTAGACAGAACTTATTGATCCTTTGGGCAGACCCTCGGGATCTTGCTGAGTCATGGAGAAGTTGAGAAGTTTTAGATGTAAAATAATGTGTATGGGGTAGGGATGCACCGATACCACTTTTTTCCAGACCGAGTACGAGTACTTACATTTGAGTACTTGCCGATACCAAGTACCAATACGAGTACTTAATAATCCCATTCCAGTTCTTAGTTCCTTTTGTAAATGTGCTTTATTGTCGTTGTCATTAGTCTGACTGGAAAAAAGTGCTGCTACTGACATTTAATGTGTTGGAATGAGCCTTTCTCAATTAATCCACCAGGGGGCACCGCTCTGAATTAACCATACTGGACAAATACCATGAAGAAGAGTAAAGTTTTTTTGAGAAGAAGAAGAAGAAAGTCAGTAATAACAAACATGGAGACGACAGAGGTAACACTAATGTGATACTAATATTGCAGCGTTTTCACTGGTAAGGTTTAACAGCTTAGCTTCAGCAGGAAGAGAAAAGAGAAATGAGCCAGAAGTTTCGTTTTCACTTCTGTTGGCAGCGGTCCGCACCGCTCCGTACACCCGCTGGTATTCTCATTCTGTTTCCACATCCGCCAGCACCTGGAAAACAGATGGAATGTATGCAGAGGACGGACAGAACGCTGTGTCCGTATCTGTCTGTGTCTGTAACATTACTGTCAGTCAGCGTTACTTTTATCACCGTCATTTATTTTGAACAATCTCCACACTCTCCACACTCCACACACATTATTCCACCGCCGCGTACCTGCTGCACTGAACTGGGAATGTCACATGGCCGGAAGTGGTATCGGTGCATTTGTATCAGATGTCTTTTACGAGTACAAGTACGAGTACACACACTGAGTATCGGAGCCAATGCCAATACTCGTATCGGTATCGGTGCATCCCTAGTATGGGGTGCCACTATCACCTCACAACAAGAAGGTCCTGGGTTCGATTCCAACCAGGCAGGAACCTTTCTGTGAAGAGTTCTCTCCTGTTTGCGTGGGTTCTCTCCAGATACTCTGGCTCCCACCCACCATCCGAACAGACATGACCTGCTGATAGGTTAATTGGTCAACCTAAAATTGCCCATAAGTGGGACTGTGATAGTAACTGGTTGTTTGTCTCTACGAGGGCTGTTCAATAAGTTCATGGTCTCACCCAGAAATACTGGTTGTTATAATACAGGATGTTACATTCTTTCGTGATGGGACAGTGATGCTTGAACATCAGTGGACCAAGTGCATTGCTGTAAATGGAGATTATGTTGAAAAATAAAATATAAATTATCAGTCTGTGTTGTTCTGTTCTGGGTGAGGCCATGAACTTATTGAACGGCCCTCGTACTTGTCGGCCCTGCCATTAACTGGCAACTCATCCAAGGTGAACCCATAGGTAGCTGGGATAGGCTCTAGCACCCCCCGTGACCCTAGTAAGGATAAAATGGGTTCAGAAGATGACTGAATGAATAATGTGCATGTTGACAGGTGTCTGTATCAGCACTTGTGTTGTTCTAATGTTCTAAAAGTGATGTTCCTCTCACCTTACATGTGATTTTCTTGTATTTTTTATATTTACTTCTTGTATTTTTATTTATTTTTTGGCCAGTTACAGGTAAGGAACCAAATATAATAACTTCACTGAGCTTGATTTTCTACAAAACAATAAAAAAAAATTTGAAAAATTTCACAAAAGTCATAAAGTCTTGTTATGTCCTTCAACAACACACTACGGTTGACATTTTTAACTTCTGAGTGTTTCTATGAGTGAACTATAAAGGGTTCAACCAGTCCTTAATTGAAGTCAGTGGAATTTGTCACATTTTCTTCGTCCGACCGGGGGGAAGCGTCCTGATAATGATGTCATGGTCCAAATGAGTATTAACGTAAGCATGAGGCAGGGACTGTGTCACCGGCGGCGCTAAGCCTTTTGGATGACTCTTTCTACTTATGGTGCTTTACAGCGTCAGGGGGCTGCGAAGGGGCTTTATCTTCTAGGCAAAGTGTAAAAACAATCTCTACGGAGAGGTAGCACTGTCCAGAACCAACACGGCCAAATGGAAATACATTAATAATGTAACGCTTGGCTATCAAGTGCAGAGCTTGAATGAGGATACGCTTCAGGCTCAATGTCGTTTGAAAGGCGGCCTCGTCCTGTTCTTTCTTGATAACTACCAACCTTTACTAATAAGAGACCTGCTTTGACTGCAGGTAGCGCTGAGATAAATCATCTGCGACAGATAACCTTCCTGGGCAGCGTCATGTGGCTGCAGCCGGGTTGTTAGTATTTGTTAGCGTCATATTCCAGCAACAGCCACTCAGCCCATCAGCGAACTGCATTTTCAAAAGACAATCAGAATAAAAATATCTGTTATGAACCCATAAAGACCCAGTGCTACTTTTGTGGCAGTTCCCAAATGAATTTTGATCTTTATCTATCCTTTAACTGATTTATCTCCATTTATTCTAATATTATCCTCTAAATTTTTGCATTTTTCTGTGTAAATCAGGTATTTTCCCCTATATTAGTTGATTGATCAAGTCGATTTTCACAAAAGCGCAGAGAGTTACTGTATCAGAAACACAGAAAACTTAAGAAAGAGACTTTTTCAGCAAAGAAATCAATAAATTAACATAAAAACAAGTGTTTCCATCCACAGTCACTGATTCAACTCTCTGGGTTTTACTGGTGAATCAATGTTGTACAAGATGATGGTGTTTCCACGGTAACTATGGAGCCTCTGAACGTCCAAATGGGTCATATCTGATAACCATGAAAAGACGACAAACTGCATGACAGTGGATGGAAACACTGGGTTTATGTTCAGTTCATGATGTAGTTTACTGAAAATATGACTTTTTCTTCAGTTTTCTATTTCTGATATAATAACCCTCAACTTTAATATGAGCTTTCACGAACATCTACATAATCAGTAGGGATGCAGCGATACCACTTTTTTCTAGACTACGTACAAGTATAAGTACTTAAATTTGAGTACTTGCTGATACCGAGTACCGATATGAGTACTTAATAATCCCATTCCAGTTCTTAGTTCCTTTTGTAAATGTGCTTTATTGTCATTGTCATTAGTCTGACTGGAACAAAGTGCTGCTACTGACATTTAATGTGTTGGAATGAGCGTTACTCAATCAATCCAGCAGAGGACGCTGCTCTTAATTAACCATACTGGACAAATATGATGAAGAAGAGTAAAGTTTTTTGAGAAGAAGAAAGTCAGTAATAACAAACATGGAGACGACAAAGGTAACACTAATGTGGATACTAATGTTGATACTGATGAGGGGAGTTGTCATAAATCTGTCAGTAGTTTTTCTCTAACGCACACAGTCGCTCTTTGAACAGATCCTCTACCTCCACGGTTCTCAGTGGTATTCTCTGTCTGGGTACGCATCCGCCAGCACCTGGAAAACAGATGGAATATATGCAGAGGACGGACAGAACGCTGCGTCCATATCCATTTGTGTCTTTAACGTAACTTTTATCACTGTCATTTATTTTGAAAAATCTCCACACTGCTGAGATTACTCCTCCATGGCATACTTGCTGCACTTAACTGTAAATGTCACACAGTCGTAAGTGGTGTCAGCGTGGTTGTATCGGAGTACTTTTATGACTACGAGTACAAGTACACAAGCCGAGTATCGGACCTGATATCTGATACTGGTATCAGTATCAGTGCATCCCTAATAATCAGTAAATTACATTTCAGAAAATACCTGATTTTCACTGAAAAGAAGACAAAATACAGGATAATATGACAACAAGTGTTCACAGAACGCAAACCTCCACCAAGCACCCCGAACGGTGTGCATGTGTGGATCGACTATTTCTTTTTAAATTAAACAGTTTCCAGGTTGTTCCATACAGCAGAAAAAGCTGAAGCTTGGTACCCGTCATGTGTATGTCAAATTATATCACATTCCAATCAACATTTGTTGAGTTATAATGAAAAATGTGTCGTAAATGGGATTTTCAATGTTAAATCGAAATGTCCACAGAGTCCACATTCCACAGTGGATGTGGACAATTTTGATAGATACAAGATATTGTTATAAGCTACAGGTGGATCAAAATGGAGGCTAATTAGAGTCGTTTTCAAATTTTTATGAATTTTCGAAAATTGCTCAATGATGAAAGATAGGAACATTTGAGATTTTGTGACCTTGCTGTGACCTTGAACTTCGGCCTACTTGGCCCAAAATTTAATGGATTTGTCCCAGGACCTAGGCCTATCTGTGGGTACAGTTTGGTAAAGATATTTGTAATTAGGGATGGGAATCAAGAACCGGTTCTTTTTGAGAACCGGATCCCAGTAGCTTGATTCCTTTGAATCGTTTGCGTGCCTGCTTAATGATTCTGCTTATCGATTCCATCTTCGTTGCGCATGCACAATGATGTCACGTCACACGTACGCTGCATTGTTTTGGTCAGAACATAGCCGACATGGCGTTGAGGCAGCAATGGTCCAAAAAGATGGCACCAGGTCCAATGGAACACTTGTAAAGCTTCCATTTCTTCAAAAGGGTGGAATCCCTCCAATCTGCTCAAACATTTGTCCACAGCATGTGAATCATTTACAGGAATGTCATGTATTTGATACGCTACTTAGCGACGCTTGTGAATGTAGCGGCTAGAGTGAAGGGCCCAACTCAGGTTCTGGTGTGGGCAACAAACGTCTTACCCAAATACAATTTTCCGAAGGTAGGGGAAAGGAAATGAGGTGAACAACAATGGGAGACAAGCCAAGCCGAGTCGAACTGGTTCGACGTAGTGGACATGCGGCAATAGAGGAATTAGTAAAGTGTCTTTAGTTTCACTTTCACTGTACGCTGACGCCCCCTGAACCGGGCCCGGCGTCATCTGTTCTTATTATTTGTACATACTGTATATGTTATATTTTCTGTGCAGATGGAAACATAAAAGACAGTTAATGCAAACACACCCGTTTGTACTCTTTTATTCCTTCACCCAATGAGAATCGATAAGGAATCGGATCGATAAGCAAAATCGGTAATGGAATCTGAATCAATAAATTCTTAACGATTCCCATCCCTAGCTGTAATAGTTTTCCCATAAAGTTGCTAACAAACAAACAAACAAACATGCAAACAAACAAACACACAAAGTAAAGTGATCACAACACTTCCCGGTGGAGGTAATAAATGGTGATAAATAATTGAAGAAAGGTTAAATATAGAGAAAAATTCATTTAGGAACGGCTGCAAATTTAGTACTTAGGCCTTTATGGGTTCATTTTATTATTTTGCACAGGCCTTTTTTGCACAATAGATGATATTAATTACTACTGTATTGATTTTTGGCTATATATTTACATCTGATAGTGATCACTAATCCAAACACCAAACTAAAACTCTGGTATCTGTAGTAGTCAAAGTCTTAAAATAAACCCACCAGTGGCTCACACTAGTTCATGTTAAATCACCGGTTGCCAACCTTCCTGTCACGTTGCATCCTGTCGACTCATTATGCCTCCGTGCTCAACACCTGGTGGATGCAGATATGTTGCTAATGCTAGCGAGGTGGTCACACATGAATGGCAGCCAGAATCTCAATGAAACCTCCACCTACAACAGCTGGTCCTGTGACATGACGAAACAACACGAAGAAACACCAGAAAAGACAAGAAAAACATGATATGAAAAGAAAATCTGAAAATAAACCTGCATCCTCAGGTCTACTGAGACCATTAATGAGAGAAATAACACGATTAGAACAAATGAATTGAATTACTTGTTTGTTTTTCAGTAACGGTGGCAATAACAGTTCAGTCTGTGTTGCCATGGCGATTCTACATGACGCTTGTAGCAATATACACATGCTAAATGTCCAGAAGAATGTCAGATTAACGCTAAAAAAAATAAAACTCAACAACTCAAACAACAAACACTTAAATGGACAAATATGTAAAACAGTCTGAAACCAGTGTATGACATGGATAATTTAATAAAACAACCAATCAAAACTTTGCAGCGCTAAGCTAACATTTAGCTGATCCAACACAAGTATTATTGTGAGAACATTAATGAGAAAAATAACATGACTAGAGTAGATTAATTTAATTCCTTGTCTCTTTTTCTGTAACAGGCGGTAACAGTTCAGTCTTTGTTGCCATGGCGATTCTACATGACACTAGCAATATACATATGCTATACATCCATGTAACCAGAAGAACATCAAATAAAAGCTAAAAAAATCCCCTCAACGACAACTCAAACAAGCACTTAAAGGGACAAATATCTAAAACAGTCTGAGACCAGCGTATGACATGAATAACTGCAAAAAAAAACAATCAATCAATGAGACAAACTTCGCAGCGCTAAGCTAACACTTAGCTGATCCAACAGTACAAGTATTAATATGAGAACATTAACGGGAAAAATAACACAGTTAGAGTAAATGAATTTAATTCCTTGTTTCTTTTTCGGTAACGGAGGTGGCAACAGTTCGGTCTGTGTTGCCATGGTGATTCTACATGACACTTGTAGCGATATACACATGCTAAACATCCATGTAACCAGAAGAACATCAGATAAAAGCTTAAAAAAAAAAACTGCCAGAAAACAAAACGCAACTTGAACAACAAGCACTTAAATGAACAAATATGTAAAACAGTCTGAGACCAGTGTATGACAGGAATAATTTGACAAAATAACAAATCAATGAGACAAACTTCACAGCGCTAAGCTAACACTTAGCTGATCCAACAGTACAGGTATTATTTTGAGAATATTAACGAGAGAAATAACATGACTAAAGTAAATTCCTGGTTTCTTTTTTCGTAACAGAGGCAGTAACAGTTCAGTCTGTGTTGCCATGGCGACTGTACATGACACTTGTAGCATATGTACGTGTAACCAGAAGAACATCAGATAAAAGCTAAAAAAAAAACGTCAGAAAATAGAACACAATCCAAACAAAACCACTTAAATGGGCAAGTATGTAAAACAGTCTGAGACCAGCATATGACATGAATTATTTAATAAAACAACAGATCAGTGTGACAAACTTTGCGGCGCTAAGCTAACACTTAGCTGATCCAACAGTACAAGTTGTATTTCTCTATTGATAAAACTCACTGAACGAGACAAAGAAAAGGACAAATAAGGGTCACATTATAAAGTGATAATTATAAATTTCGTCTAAGCTTTGCTGTTTTGTTTTGTTTTTTTTAATCATAACTTGGTTTTATATGAATGAAGCTTCTGCTATCGGCTATTCCATTTTTAGGTGTTACGTTGAAATGATTCCCACTAGAAACAAATGGCCTAGGGCTTAACAGGTTTAAAACACATAATAGTTGGATAATTGAATACCCTGGTACTAAAAGTACTGAAGTCACAAAAATATTTACAGGGTGGACTTAGCTAAACAAATGCAACATGTTTATTTGGTCAAGTTGAATTGTCCAAAAATGTGACCTCAGTACTTTTAGTACCAGGGTCTTCAATTAAAGACTGGATGAAATGGAGGATCCATGTTTCCTATGGAGGTCACTGATGGGATTGTATAGCTATCAATATGGTTAAACTTCTGAGTTATAGTTTTAATCATTCTTTTCTCATGCAGGTATTTGTCTAGATAGAATGAAAGCAATGACGGTTATTTCATTTAAAAAAAAACAAAACAAAAAACCACCAACTGCAGAAAGAAAAAAAAATGCGCAAAAATAAGTTTAACAAAATAGAATGTAAATTTTATCTTGAAATAAAATAAAATAAAATAAAATAAAAAAACTTGACATTTGGGGTTCACTCTGACCAGTTCATTGCATTGTAGAATATGATGGAAAAATTAATACAATAGGGGTATTTATATTGAAAAAAAAAAAAAAAAAAAAGAAGTACTTTATACTTTGCTAGTACTTATTTTAATATCTAAGTAAATACAGGGTGGGGAAGCAAAATTTACAATATTTTGAGGCAGGGATTGAAAGACAGTGTACGACCAATTAGTTTATTGAAAGTCATGAGAATTTATTTGCCACAAGAAAATTTACATAATAGAAAATGTTTTTATTCTATGTGTTCTCCTTCTTTCTCAATAACTGCCTTCACACGCTTCCTGAAACTTGCGCAAGTGTTCCTCAAATATTCGGGTGACAACTTCTCCCATTCTTCTTTAATAGTATCTTCCAGACTTTCTCGTAATAGTTTTGCTCATAGTCATTCTCTTCTTTACATTATAAACAGTCTTTATGGACACTCCAACTATTTTTGAAATCTCCTTTGGTGTGACGAGTGCATTCAGCAAATCACACACTCTTTGACGTTCGCTTTCCTGATTACTCATATGGGCAAAAGTTTCTGAAAAGGTATGGATAATAGTGTTAGGTATGATTATGACATCAATATATGTTTGGTTTCAAAACAATTGACGTAGTGCCTGCTGAGAAAAAACAACTAAATGTTCATTGTACATTTTGCTTCCCCACCCTGTATATATATCCTAAAATGAATAGTCTGACACTGGTAACTTGGAGAACAAAGAACAGTTTGTATTGTTTGCTGTTAAGTATGTGGAATTTTATATCATATATCAACCCCTATGTGTTTCACTGCACAAAACTATTACAACTACAAAACAACAAAAATAACAACAGTAGAATTCTGAAGAAACAGATGCATAAACAGTAGCAAATAAATGTAAATGTTAAAGTCCTGTTGGGTCTTAATTTAGTCTGAATTCACTGAAATCATTATTATCATTACTCAAATAATTCATCACAATCTGTCACCTTTCATTGGTAACCGTATTGCCACCGGTTTTAATTATTTGTCTGGTTTTTGGCGACTCACATACAATAATTAGTTGCAACAGGACAGCTACAGTGAAACCGCTGTGAGGCTGTGGAAGTGGAACAGACACCGGCCTCTGGCTGCACCGCAGGAATCAGCATCAGCATCACCATGTGTTCCCTCACACATGTGCATTTACAGTGATGAAATTTTAAGTCTGGCAATGAAACCAAATAGAAACCCTGAGTGAATCATTTGGAGCTGGAACAGTTATTGTGGTCGCCACTAAAATCTTATTAAAGCACCGTGTGACAAAGCTGGACAGGGAGCTCAGTTTGCCTGTGGGTGTGCGATTATTGCCGTCAGTATGATGCCCTTGCATGGCTTTTCCATTTAGTCGGGATATGACCATGGGAAAAGCATTGGTTCAGTGAACAGGTAATTCTCTGAAAATAAAACTAAATATGCAGTGCACAGCAGCTGCATGCCACAGTTAGAGGAATGATGCAGGAAAGCAGTCTGAAATATAGCCTTAACAACACACCAGTGGAGACTTGTGGTTGCATGGTTAGATGTATGAAGCATGGCTAATTGCAATCTAAAATAGCTGCCTGCAGAGTCTTTGAGAGAAATTTGGTTTAATTAAGATGATACCCAAAAGAGAAGTGTGTCCCTGCGCTTAAACTCGTTCACACATTCGTATTAGTCATGCAAACACGAGTCCACGGAGAAACGAGCGAACGCTAAGTGACTGAGACGCGTTAACATATCGTACATGTAGGGGGAGAAATTGGAAATGAGATCGTCCCCCGTCCTCAGTCTCATTCTCATTCTTAGCCTTTTAAGACTGCAGTTAAAACAGGACGCTTAGGTGTCCTCATGTTTACTTTGCAATCAAAGTGTCAGAAAATGTCTTTTTTTGCTAATTGTTTTTGCACCTTTTTTCAAGAAAAACTGAACTTTCACTAACTGGCCAATAATTACACTGGTCAACAACAAATTTGTTGCTCCAAGTGACCCCCGTGACCCTAGTGAGGATAAAGCGGGTTCAGAAAATGAATGAATAACACTGGTCAACAACAAATTTGTTGTTTAAGTTTTTTCAGCTGATTTAGGATCATCTTGGTGTGCTGAATCCAAAAATCACATTAATTTTGCTCAATCAGGTCAGCTTTCTGAACTATGCTACATATTGGCTTTTTAACATTTTTAATTCTATTTAGGGGCATTTTCACATCATATGATACAAAATTCTTTCATATTTCTTGCAATAAACAAGTTCTGAAGATTTTACTTTTGCCAATTTATGATTGTTTTTTTTTAATATTACAGGTGAATGAAATGGCTTCGACTAGAAGATCTTGCAAAAATAAGCCTGACGTATTCTGCTACATCTGCGGTGAATACACCATCGTATCTAACAGGAATCCTGTTAGAAAATGATTATTTTCTCTTAAAACCTATTTTGGGTGAGAACTATATAAAAAATCAACTGATAAAGTCACAAAAATGGAATCAATTTTGTGAGAAGATCAAATTTTTCAAAATCAAATTAGCAAAAAAACCTGACCTGATTGAGAAAAACAGATGTCATTTTTGGATTTAGCGGTGCAAAATGGTCCTAATTCAGTTGAAAAAACCTAGACAACTTGAAAAAAAAAAACATTTTTTTGTAACCCAGTGTTATCATTATTACAAATAATAAATGCTTAACCCAGGGCTGTCAAACATGTGGCCCGGGGGCCAAATACGGCCCGCCAAAGGGTCCAGTCTGGCCCTTGGGATGTTTTTGCAAAGTTAAAAAATTCCACAGTCTTGAATTGAATTAAGCAAAAAAAAAAAAAAAAAAAATTAGCTTGAGTTAAGGAAAAAATGTTGAATAAAGCAAAAAAAAAAAAAAAATCTTCAATTAAGTAAAAAAAAAACCCCAAATCTTAAATTTAGCAAAAAATCTTGAATTAAGCAAAAAATCTTGAATTAACCACTTCAAATTTGTTTCTTTGTTTTAGTGCAAAAAATAACATTAAATTATGAAAATATTTACATTTACAAACTTTCCTGTAACAATAAAATGTGAAACACCTGAACAAATATGAACAACCTGAGATGTCCAAAGAAAATTCAGCACAATTTGAACTATTTTCCTCCTGTTCCTCAGTGTTTAGTGTCTTTGTAGATCTGATCCATAATGCACATGTAGAAATGATAAGGTGAAGCAGAATATTGTTAAAATTGCACTTATTTTTCTCAAGAAATTTCACTTTTTTCAGGTTATTCACACCTTTTTTGGTTGGATAGTTTATAAAAGTAAGTATTTTCATAATTTAATGGGTTTTTTTTTCTTTACCCTAAAACAAAGACAAAAATTTGGAGTTGTCATTATTTATATATTATTATGTTTTGTTTTGTTTTTTTTACTGGTTCGGCCCACTGCAGATTAAATGTAGCTGAATGTGGCCCCTGAACTAAAATGAGTTTGACACCCCTGGCTTAACCCTTTAACCCCTGAGACATTATTCCAGGTAAATGTCTGTTTCAGGTTCATAAAAGTTGCTGTGAGTATGTGCTTGTGTTCCTTTTCTTCAGTGGTTTTGTTTTACTGTGTGTTTTAGGGTCATAACAGCAGAGGTGGGACCAAGTCACAAGTAAGTCTCAAGTCTTTGTTCTCAAGTCCCAAGTCAAGACTGTCAAGTTCCTACTGCTGACAGGTCACACAAACACACCGAGGCAGCGAGAGAGAGAGAGAGAGAGAGAGAGAGAGAGAGAGAGAGAGAGAGAGAGAGAGAGAGAGAGAGAGAGAGAGAGAGAGAGAGAGAGAGAGAGAGAGAGAGAGAGAGAGAGAGAGAGAGAGAGAGAGAGAGAGAGAGAGAGGAGAGAGAGAGAGAGAGAGAGAGAGAGAGAGAGAGAGAGAGGTGGATTGCTTTGCTCAGTGAGAGAGCTATGAAACTGTGGCGGCTGTTCGTCTTTCAAAGAGGGGAAGCTCATTGGTGCTTACATCAAAAAAAAAAGTTCAAGTTATTTAAACATAAATTCGTCCCTCCGTTCCTTTTTAAGAAAATGGTCAGTGACCTTATCGTACCAAGTAAACAAGAAAACGCTGAAATTATGTTAAATTGAAACAAGGAAGTACAATGAGTGTGTTTTATTTACAGTGCAAGAAATGAACAAGTCATTTCGTAGTGGTTTCTCTCTTGATTTCACAGCAGAATGCACAATGGTATTAAACTGAACTGTGTCAAGTGAAGGAGTAGATCTGAAAATAGCTGTCAATCAAACGGGATTCAGCCTTTCAACGGATCATCCAATCAGCACGTGGAAGCCCAGCGTCCAGCCCGGCCGAGCTCCGCCCATAGCTCCATTCACCCCCAGAGACGCCAGGCGTCCGGGGGCGGGACAACATCGTGGCATTTATCCAATTACCGTCCAGTTTTGAGGCAATGAAAAAAACTGTTCCACTCAGTCCCATTACACAATTTACAGATTTAGTAACAGGCAGAATTTTGTATAAAATTCCACATACTTCTCTGAAGACATTTCGGATTATTCATTTTTGTTCAGGTTATTCATATTTTTTGTCAAAGGATAGCCTGTTAATGTAACTTTTTTTTCTAATTTTACTTTTTTTTGCACTAAAACAAAGAGGAAAATTTGCAGTTTTCATTATTTATAGGTTATTATAATAGTATTTCACCAGTCTGATCCACTTTAGATTGAATTGACCTAAAATGATGTCAACATCCTTGATTATTAACCCTTTCATGCACAGTGGTCACTCCAGTGGACAGTTCTTCTCCAGCTGTTCTCTTGTATATTCAGGGTTTTGGTTGTTTTAGTTCCATATCAGCCAACACAATGGACACTTATGCATCATCTCATAATACACTGACATTCAAACCATTACTGTAACTTTGCTGTTCTTGATAAACCTGATCTGCAGTGACATGTTTTAGTGTAAATCAATTCCTAATTGTTATTAGACTGTAATTGACAGGTATTTTTAAAACTTTTTTGCATATTATCTCCATGCAGTGAATAATAACTAGTATTAGAGTATGTTCAAATGTGAGAAATTAAAAATGTTTTTATTGCATAGTTTTCCATATCATTTTCTGATATTAGATTTAAATACATGTTTCTTTGCTTCAAAAATTAAATACATGGTGTCCTGCTGAGTGGAAATTTTTGGAACTTTTTTTTTTATTTTTAATCGATCACATTGGGGTGTTTTTTGTTGTTTTTTTTTTTTGGCTAAAGAGGAATAAAAACACTGCAGAAAAATATCTTGACTAAATATCACATTTAGTTAATTAGTTTTAACATTTTTAACAGTTTTAACATTTATTTAATTAGTGCATGAAAGGGTTAATATCTTCAGTGTCATTTTTGTATTTCACAAATTCATCCCAGGGGCCGGACTGGACCCTTTGGCGGGCCGGATTTGGCCCCCCGGCCATATATTTGACACCTGTGCTGTAAAGTGAAAAATGCAGCGCCAGAGAGACTGCTGTTGTCAAAGGGTTAAACAGGACCATTTAGGAGAATGAATCACCGAAATGGAAAAAAGGCTCAGATTTCACAACAGATATCGATAATCCATGCAGAATAAGCATCGATTACCTCTGCAATGAGTTATACACTTGTGGGGCGACTCCTGATTAGATTGCTGCTAACGTCGCAGCTCCTCACAGTGGGGCAGTCGCTGTCTGTGGGAGTATGTCTGGTGGAGGGGGAGGGGGTGTGTTTCGGTTCCTAACATGCCCCCGTCAATTCCAGCTCTTGCGCCATCATTCTGCAGCAGCAGCAGCCCTCGGGGGGGCAGTTTGTTACATTGACAGAGTGAGCAGAGAAACGTGATACATTAGTGGAAACCCTGTTGCTGGGAGTTAATTGCAGCGTGCACTCTGCAGGACTGAACTGGGTTATGGGGTGAAAGATGATGACTGTGAGATGGACCACAAAAATATATATAATTTTGCTCAATGCACAGCTCTCCAATTTCAATCTAAAAGTGCGGAGACGCCGCAGTTTAAGATGTCACAGTTGACACGCGTATCATCGGTCAGGACGCTGTAACGGTTATGATTACAGCAGAGGAACACATTTCATATTCCCATTTACTGTCAGCAGCGTTCAGCACAGCAGCATCACATATGAGGATATTTAAGCCAATATTGTAGTGTTAATTATACAAACAGATGTATAAAAGCACAGGATTAGACGCGATTTCTTCTGACATCAATTATCTCAAAATAATACACTGGAAAAAAAGGAAATTCAAGAGTAAAAAAAAATATGTTTCTGCTAAATTAGTGTCTTTTTTTTTCCAAAAAGATGAAAAATAATCTTGTCAAACATGTTTTGCATAATATCCCAGCAGATTGTAAGAGTGAAACCATTTTCTCAACTTCTCAATTAAAGAATATTAAGTCTGTCTTAAAGAATTGAGCATTGTTTTGGATGTGTGTTAATTATACAAACGAACAGGGCCACACAGTGGTGCAGTGGTTAGCACTTGTGCCTCACAGCAAGAAGGTCCTGGGTTTGATTCCAACACCAGCTGACGGGGGGTGGGACCTTTCTGTGTGGAGTTTGCATGTTCTCCCCGTGTCTGCGTGGGTTCTCTCCGGGTACTCCGGCTTCCTCCCACCATCCAAACACATGCACTAATAGGTTAATTGGTTAATCTAAATTGCCCATAGGTGTGAATGTGAGAGTGATTGTTTGTCTCTAAATGTTCAGCCCTGCGATGAACTGGCGACTTGTCCAGGGTGTACCCCGCCTTCACCCATATGTAGCTGGGATAGGCTCCAAGTGACCCCCGTGACCCTAGTGAGGATAAAGCGGGTTCAGAAAATGAATGAATAACACTGGTCAACAACAAATTTATTGTTGAAGTTTTTTGAGCTGATTTAGGATCATTTTGGTGTGCTGAATCCAAAAATCACATTCATTTTGCTCAATCAGGTCAACTTTCTGAACTATGCTACATATTGGCTTTTTAACATTTTTGCTTCCATTTATGGGCATTTTCACATCATATGATACAAAATTCTTTCATATTTCTTGCAGTAAAGGAGTTCTGAAGATTTTACTTTTGCCAATTTATGATTATTTTTTTTTTTTTTTTAATATTACAGGTGAATGAAATGACTTGGACTAGAAGATCTTGCAAAAATAAGCCTGATGTATTCTGCTACATCTGTGGTGAATACACCATTGTACCTAACAGGAATCAAGTCACAAGTTTCATAAAGTGTGCTTACCAATCTTATTTTGGTATTAAACTTGATGGCCAAGATAAAGTCACAAAAATGTAATCAATTTTGTGAGAAGATCAAATTTTTCAAAATCAAATTAGCAAAAAAACCTGACCTGATTGAGAAAAACAGATGTCATTTTTGGATTTAGCGCTGCAAAATGGTCCTAATTCAGTTAAAAAAACCTAGACAACTTGAAAAAAAAACATTTTTTTGTAACCCCGTGTAATTATACAAACAGATGTATAAAAGCACAGGATTAGATGTGATTTCTTCTGACATCAGTTATCTCAAAATAATACACTGGAAACAAAGGAAATTCAACAGTAAAAAGAAATATGTTTCTGCTAAATTAGTGTCTTGTTTTGTTTTTTCCAAAAAGATGAAAAATAACCTTGTCAAACATGTTGTGCATAATATCCCATCAGATTGTAAGAGTGAAACCATTTGCTCAACTTCTCAATTAAAGAACATTAAGTCTATCTTAAAGAACTGAGAATCGTTTTGGATGTGTTTCTCTTTTAAGAACGTTCAGTGGGTTATTAACCCTTTCATGCATAGTGGTCACTACAGTGGACAGCTATTCTACATATGTTCTCTTGTGTATTCATGGGTTTTGTTGTTTTAGTTTCATATCAGCCACCACATTGGACACTTACGCAGTATCGCAAATACCATTACTGTAACTTTGCTGTTCTTGATAAACCTGATCTGCAGTGACATCCTTTAGTGTAAATCAATTGCTAATTGTTATTAGACTGTAATTAACAGTTTTCTAGAACAAAAAGTTTTTTTTGTTTTTTTTTTGCAAATTATCTCCATGAAGTAATAAATACTATTAGAGCATCTGGTTAGTGGCATTAAAAAATTTTTTATTTCATAGTTTTCACACAGTATATCACTTTCTGATGATGGGTTTTAACCCATAAGGACCCAGTGTGACATTTGTGGCAGTTCCCAAATGAATTTTTCTCCATATTTAACGATCCTTAAGTGGTTTGTCACCAATTATTGTAATATTATTTTATGTATTTTGTGTTTTTTCAGTGAAAATCGGGTATTTTCTGACACTTAAGTTACTAATCATGTAGATGTTCATGAAAGCTCAGAGAAAAGTCAAGGATTAATGTTTCAAAAATAGAGAAAACTGCAGAAAAAGTGACATTTTCAGCCAAATATATCATTAACTGAACATAAACCTAGTGTGTCCATCCACTGTCATTGATCCAACTCCATGGGTTTTACTGGTGAATCAATGTTGTAGAAGATGACAGTGTTTCCATGGTAACTACGGAGCTTCTGAACATCCAAATGGGTCATATCTGGCGACCGTGAAAAGATGAAGAACTGTATTTTACACCAATTATTGATATGGATTAGTCGATCATCAGGGATTAAACAGTTTATATCAGTAGATGATTTTGGTAGATGGTGGATGTTTGGGTCTTAATGGGTTAAATACATGTTTCGTTGCTTCAAAAATTAAATGCATGGTGTCCAGCTGAGTGGACATTTTTGTAACTCCATGAAAAATAAGTTTGTAAAAAAAATCAATTGCATTGTTTTTTTCATGCCTAAAGAAGAATAAAATCACATAAGAAAAAAATATTAACTGAGGTTCTCATAGTTCATGCATGAAAGGGTTAAATTTATTCTGGTTTTAAGAAGTCTAGCTAAGGAAAATGTGCTTATCCCACCAGCACTGAGGGGTTTTTTGGAATTCAAAACTATTTGGTTAACATTAGATCAAAAATCCCACCAGATTTTGTAGAATTCATTGATCTTACCCTATTCAACTTACTGTTCGGAGATATGGGGGGATACATATACAAGTTCATTACAAAGACTTTTTCTACTGCAAAAAAGAGCATTAAGAATCGTTCACAAAGTTAATTTTCGTGAACACACAAATCCACTATTTTTCCGATTTAAAACTTTAAAACTCATTGACCTTGTGGAATTCAAAAACTGTTCAAATAATGCATAAAGCAAAAAATAACTTACTGCCGGGCAATATTCAAGAAATATTTTGTGAAAGAGAGGGAGGCTATGATTTAAGGGGAAAGTTAAATTTAAAGATTCGCAAAGTACGCACTACGTAAAAAAGTTTCTGTATCACCATCTGTGGAGTAAAATTGTGGAACAAATTGTGTATGGAGATAAAACAAATATCAAACATAATTCAGTTTAAAAAAAGATATATAAAAATGATTCTTGAGAGGTTACAGTATTTATAAATGACAATACTGATAAATCTACTGTAATTATTGAAGATAATAGTTGAATTGTTGAGTCTGTTTGTATGACTGGACTACCATGATCATATTGTTGGGTGTAATTCAGTTACTGCATTATGGATTTGTTGTGGTTTGATGTTAAAATCAGGAAAAGATTATTGTTTGACTCTTGTATTAAGCTAGTGATAAAGGTGTAAAAGCACTGAGGGGTAGGATTAAATAAATTCATACTTCTTCCTACTCCTTTTCGACCATGCAAAATTCAGACTTGTATGTGCTTGGAGATAGATTCTGTCCATTTAAATGTTTTATTTTGTTTTGTTTTTTTGCATGGTCAAAATAAATAAATAAATCTAATCTAACATTTGGTTTATTTCTGTGGCTGTTTTTGCTGTTTTGTTTTTTTTTTGGGCTGTTTCCCCTCATTAATAACTGGTACTGCCATGTGCACTCACAGCAGTATTCAGCACAGTCGCTTCATAACAAGAAGGTCGTAGGTCAAAGACAACAGCAGATGGATCGGGTTGGTCTTTGTGGACTTTGCATGTTTTCATTCCACCTTAAAAGGATAAATGCTTATTCTCAAATAACTAGGTAGGTCTTTCCATGAAACTGGGTTTATTTTGGTATTAGCTTTTAAACCCAATAATAAAAGAGAAATGTAGACATATTTCCCCCCAGGATGTACCTAATGATGACCTCGGATAAATGCAAAAAACTGTACTCTTGCTCTGAGCCATCCCAAAATTCATTAAGTTTTCCTAAAATATTGGGTCCAAAAATAGGGACATGAAAAGCTACCTAGGTACAGTGCATTTTATCTGGAAAACATGACTTGAAATGGTCTTATATGCCACAATAAATAAAGGCACCGTATTAAATGTGTCGATCCTAGTGGTTTTTCTAATCCAGACGTGGGTTTTTCATGAATCTCAGTCTCATTCCAGGTTTTGTGCATAACCCATCATGTCCACTCACACTCCATGCCCATTTAAACACAAATAATTCACGAGTGACTATGCAACAGTGGTCATTTTTGTGAAATAATAATAATAATAATAATAATAATAATAATAATAATAATAATAACACTGGGTTACTAAAGAATGTTTTTTGCAAGTTGTCTAGGTTTTTTCAACTGAATAAGGACCATTTTGCACCGCTAAATCCAAAAATGACATCTGTTTTCCTCAATCAGGTCAGGTTTTTTTGCTAATTTGATTTTGAAAAATTTGATCTTCTCACAAAATTGATTCCATTTTTGTGACTTTATCAGTTGATTTTTTTATATAGTTCTCACCTAAAATAGGTTTTAAACGAAAAAAAATCATTTGATCACTTGATTCCTGTTAGGTACAATGGTGTATTCACCGCAGATGTAGCAGAATACGTCAGGCTTATTTTTGCAAGATCTTCTAGTCGAAGCCATTTCATTCACTTGTAATATTAAAAAAACATTAAACATAAATTGACAAAAGTAAAATCTTCAGAATTCGTTTATTGCAAGAAATATGAAAGAATTTTGTATCATATGATGTGAAAACGCCCATAAATGTAAGCAAAAATGTTAAAAAGCCAATATGTAGCATAGTTCAGAAAGTTGACCTGATTGAGCAAAATGAATGTGATTTTTGGATTCAGCACACCAAAATGATCCTAAATCAGCTCAAAAAACTTCAACAATAAATTTGTTGTTGACCAGTGTAATAATAATAATAATAATAATAATAATAATAATAATAATAATGGACTAGATTTATATAGCGCTTTTCTATTAACGCATACTCAAAGTGCGTACAGTAGATCCATTAGTCATTCACTCACACATTCACACTCTGGTGGTGGTAAACTACATATGTATCCACAGCTGTTCTGGGGCAGGCTGACAGAAGCGTGGCTGCCAATTTGCGCCTACAGCCCCTCCGACCACCACCAAACATTGATACGCCAGTGTGAGTAACACACTGGAAACTCCATTGGAAGATTTTTTTGCTTAATTCTAGACTCTAGCCTCGAATTCTAGCCTTTCGACTGATCCTCCAATCAGCACGTGGAAGCCCGGCGTCCAGCCCAGCTGAGCTCCGCCCACCGCTCCATTCACCCCCAGAGACGCCGAACATCCGGGAGCGGGACAACATCATGGCATTTATCCAATTACCGTCCAGTTTTGAGGTAATGAAAAAAACTGTTCCACTCAGTCCCATTGAAGTGCATGGACGCTGAGCGTCTACGGACAAATGCACTGAGCAGAGATCGAATGAGAAAACAGCGCAACGGGAATGTACGAGAAGTGAACAACATGGAGTCTGTTGATTTGTGACAAAGCTGATTCTGAACGAACTCGTCTGTGAGATGAACGTGTTCTAACACATTTGTAGTCAATGAAATATCAACACAACTGTACATATTTAACCATTTAATTTTCATAATTTAAGGGGAAGCCGGGCTTCCCTTCACTCAAAGAAATGGAAAACCCATGTAGTAATCCTTATGCAATGTATTTATGTTGAAAATATTTAATAAATTCATTTTTAGTGAAAAAAACAAGAGAGTTACGTTACATTTAAATAATAATACAAGTCTTGGGAATATTCAATACTGTTTAATACAATTTAGTCAACGCAGTCACTTAAAAAATGAAGTTTGGCATGTTTGCCGCAGTGCATTATGGGTAGTGGGTACTATGTTGTAAATGTGTTATTTTTATGCTCAAGAATTCAGCGGGGTTGTTGTGTTAGTACTAGTTTTGACTTAATATGCGTATGGCAATGTTTATTGGACTTTTTGTTTATTTTTTCTGTATTTTTGTAATTTGTAAAGTTGCACCCTGAGTGAGAGCCATTGGCAGAGCAATGGCTATCCTGTTGTGATCAGCCCAGTGTGGATGTCCCTGCCTGTCAAATTAAAATCATAACTTGTGCTCACAGCTGGTACTGAACTAACTTTGTGTCAGACTTCCACCTACGTCATAATAATGAGGATAAGGCAATTAAATGTAACAGCATGAAGTAAATTCAGCGTGCTAAATAAATTCAACATAATGGTCTTTAGTAAATTAAACATAACAATATTTAGTAAATTCAGTGTGTTTAATAAATTGAACATAATGATGTTTAGTAAATTTAACATAACTACATTTAGTAAATTCAACATGTTTATTAAATTCAATAAAACGATTTATAGTAAATTCAATGTGTTTAATTGATTCAGTGTAATGATGTATACTAAATTAAACGTAACAATATTGAGTAAATTCAACATGTTTAATAAATTCAACTTAACTGTGTGATGTAGCATTTAACTAAGACGGTTTGCTGAAATTTAGTCATCTAGTATTTTTAAAATTTAAATAAAAAAGTTTTGTGGGACCGGTTGACGTTATCTTGTTATTTAAATCCAATGTTCTGTTTTTTTGAGTGTTGCAGTCGTTGAGAAATGGCCTCTGCGTACAATTTTTCAATTCAATTCAACTTTATTTGTATAGCCCAATATCACAACAAGGTTATCTCAAAGGGCTTTACAGAGTCAGTTAGAGTAAACAACAGTCAAATGAACAGCAAGAAAATGAGTAGTGTCCAGGGCATCCCCCGTCCTTAGACCCTCCTTCTCGGCAAGGAAAAACTCAAAACCCAGTGGGAAAAGGGAGAAACCTCGGGGAGAACCACAGTGAAGGAGAGATCCACTCCCATGGACGGACAGGCTATAGATGCACCAGGACTGATGGACGTCCATTTGCAGATGTAGTTCTAGTCTACAAGGATGCAGTAGGGTGGACACATGGGGGGTCCATCCCGCTGGATGAGACAGGCAGGGGCGAGGAGGCCCATCCACAGTGGTGAGGCCGAGGACGTCCATCCAGACAGGTGGGGGAGGGGGTCAGGACACAGGACAGGGCAGGACACAGATGGGTCAGCGCAGATCCTGCCATCATTGGCTCCCAAGTGGTTACAACTGAGTACAACTACAAGTGAAGAAGAAAAAAGAAGTTTCCCACACACTGTCCATTCAACTGGCAAAACACTTCTAACATAGTGGAGGACAGCAACTTTTCGGACTGAAACGTTGCTGTCCTACAGTAAAGTGTTTTGCCAGTTGAATGGACAGTGCGTGGGAAACTTTAATGTGATAAACATCATTTCCATCCTGCATGTTAGACCCTTTTTATACTTTTTCATTTTGAAGACATCTCACTTGACATCCTTCTCACGGGTCTGGATGCCACTGACAGTTCTGATTACACCAGAGGAAGTCATTTTATGTCATATTCAGTGTCAGCAGCACAATGTAGGGAAACATCAGATGGAAGCCCAGTTATGGCAGCGTTGTAGTGTTAATTATGCATCCGAAACAAACAGATGCATCCGGAAAAAAAAAACAACAACAGGATTAGATAACTAGACTTCTTGTGATGGCAATTACCTTAAAATAATATGAGCTGTTTTCCCCAATTAACAATTGACACCGCCGTGCATACTCTTCATTTAAATCAGGTATTAAGGTAATTGCACAATTTCCGGGTGGCACTTAGCTGAGTTCCAGAGGAGAGCTTTTGAGACCTGTCACTGTTTTCCCAGCTCATGATTAATGACCCTAATTTAGGATTTTTTTTTTTATTTTTTTATCCAATCATGCTCTGACATTTCCTATCAGATGAGTCCTTCCTCATTCTTTCTGTTGTTTACCTCCTGACAGTGCAATCTGCCAAAGTGGAGAGTACCGGCCTCTCATTTACGACTCCCGTGTACAGATGACGTCGGAGCGGTTATGCGTGATTACCTCCTCTTTACACAAACAGGCATATCTAAAGCATGCGAGTGTCCGCGGGGATTCCATTTATTGCTTTTGACTGCACGGGGAAAAAAATTGGGATGGCCAGTTTTTTCAGCTTGAAATGCCACAGTCGAGTCCGGTGTCAGGTAAAGGACACGTTGTCTGGAAAACGCAAGAGCTGCAGAGTAAATGCAATCGGAGGCACATGAAAGCCTCGTCTGTGTCTGTGAGAGTGGAGCTTTGACTTACAAAGCTTCTCGAGTGCAAATACCAGAAAAAAAAAAAAAATAGAAGAAGAAGAAAAAGGGGTTGTACTCAGGAGCCAAGCTGTTTTTTTTTTTTTTGTTTTTTTTTGCCTCATTGACCTTCATAAGGTGATACCTGTCCACGAAGACCCCAGGCACACATTTAAAGCCAGGTGATAAATTACAGGAGCCACGCCACCAGCTTTGTAAGCAAACAGCTTGTGTGCTTTACTTTGTGCTTTAATTTGGAGCTACAGAAATTCAAGAAGTCATCTCTGGAACACTGCACACCCCCACCCCCACCCCCAGAGGAGCTTAACCCTTATGTGGTGTCCATATTTTTAGTTAATTAATGTATATATTTATGACTATGGCCATATATTTGTTTATAATTACTGTCTGTGGATATTATTTATTGATGCAGGTGTTGGCTCTAAGAGTGAAATACTCATTTGGTCAATGATTCAAGCCCAAATATGGACGATTTCAGACATTATGGAAAAAGTAGGAGTATTAACCTTATATCAGGCAAGTGACTATTTTTGGTAATTTCTGCATACATTACAAGATAATAATAATAATAATAATAATAATAATAATAATAAGAAGAAGAAGAAGAAGAAGAAGAAGAAGAACTAGAAGCACTCGGAGAGCGCAGACCTCCGCCAAGGCTGATCAGTGGGCCCCCCCGTGGGCCCCCCCCACCCCCGATCACCACCAAAATTTAATCATTTGTTCCTTATACCAGTATCAACATTTCCTGAAATTTTTATCCAAATTAAAGGCACAGTGGGCCAAAATGTAAGGGCACCCCCACTTTTTATATAAATTGAGATAAAATCTGCCTTCTGGATCAGATCCGGATCAGCCTTTGAAATGTGTTAGATGACCCCATTGTCAATTCCTGAGTTAAATTTCATGAGTTTTGGTCAATAATTAAGCGAGATATTGGGAAACGAAAATTTTGGCCCCATTTACCACAATGTTAACGAAAATTTCAAAGTGATCCAGAATCCAGGATTTCTTCCGGATCACCCCCAAAAGTTAATCATTTCTTCCTTATTCCATTTCCAACAAACCCTGAAAATTTCATCAAAATCTGTCCATAACTTTTTGAGTTATGTTGCACACTAACGGACAGACAGACAAACAAACCCTGGCAAAAACATAACCTCCTTGGCGGAGGTAATAATAATAATAATAATAATAATAATAATGACTTTATTTATATATGACAGACAAAGCAAAAGGACATAACAGCAGAATAAAAACAGAAAACAACAAAACATAATAAAAGACGT
Organism: Sphaeramia orbicularis; assembly: GCF_902148855.1. Classification (NCBI taxonomy): domain Eukaryota; kingdom Metazoa; phylum Chordata; class Actinopteri; order Kurtiformes; family Apogonidae; genus Sphaeramia; species Sphaeramia orbicularis. The sequence goes on from NC_043969.1 coordinate 40,516,560, forward strand.
AAGTTCAGTAAACACAAAAACATGACTAACTTTGAATGTATCGTAGTGAACAGGGCAGAAATAACATAACATGATGCTGTCAGATCAATGCAAAAATGAAGGAATGAAATAAAACAACATCATGTATGTCAAAATAAATGAATAACTAAAACAGGGTAAAATTAAATATTCAACATTAAAAACATTAAAAAAGGTAAGTCTATAAAAATGTGTTTTAAGTAGTGATTTAAAAGATGACACTGATTCCACAAGCCTTATCTCCTCGACAGCAACAGTTACAGTGAGGCAACAATCTCAGGTCTAATGTGGTCTACCTTTACTCAAGCTTCAATTAAAATGTAATTATAGATAGACATAGACACAGATATACTTTATTTATTTATTTGCTTAACCCTTACGTGCTGTCCATATTTTAAGTCAATTAATGTATATATTTATGACTATGGCCATATATTTGTTTATAATTACTGTCTGTGGATATTATTTATTGATGCAGGTGTTTGCTCTGAGGGTGAAAAACTAATTTGGTCAACGATTCAAGCCCAAATATGGAAGATTTCAGACATTATGGAAAAAGTAGGGGTATTAACCTTTTATCAGGCAAGTGACTATTTTTGGTAATTTCTGCATACATTACAAGACAATAATAATAATCCTACTATAATGGACGTTCTGTGTCTGGTGTGTCTTTGTCTGACGCATATCCTGATGTTGCAGCACGGGAGGGCGTACGGGTGCAATGCTGCTATTGTACCACAGGAGGGCGCTATCATACAATGGCACCACGGGTACAATGCCGCTGCTACTACTACTACTACTACTTCTAATAATAATAATAATGATAATAATAATAATAATGATAAAAATAACTGTATTTATATAACACCTTTAAAAACTGAGTTTACAAAGTGCTTTGACAGACAAAGCAAAAGGGCCCAACCGCAGAATAAAAACAGAAAACAACACAACATTATAAAAGATATAAGTTCAGCAAACACGAAAACATGACTAACTTTGAATGTATCGTCGTGAAGAGGGCAGAAATAACATAACATGATGCTGTCAGATCAATGCAAAAATGAAGGAATGGAATAAAACATCATGTATGTCAATATAAATGAATAACCAAACCAGGGTAAAATTAAATATTCAACACTAAAAAACATTAAAAAACATTAAAAAGAGGCAATATCACATTAAAGGCAAGTGTATAAAAATGTGTTTTAAGTAGTGATTTAAAAGATGACACTGATTCCGCAAGCCTTATCTCCTTGACAGCAACAGTTACAGTGAGGCAACAATCTCAGGTCTAATGTGGTCTACCTTTACTCAAGCTTCAATTAAAGTCTAATTATAGACAGAAACAGACATACTTTATTTGTTTATTTGCTTAACCCTTATGTGGTGTGCATATTTAAAGTCAATTAATGTATATATTTATGACTATGGCCATATATTTGTTTATAATTACTGTCTGTGGATATTATTTTTTGATGCAGGCATTTGCTCTGAGGGTGAAAAATTTATTTGGTCAGTGATTCAAGCCCAAATATGAAAGATTTCAGACAAAAGTAGGGGTTTTAACCCTTTATCAGGCAAGTGACTATTTTTTGGTAATTTCGCATACATTACAAGACAGTGACTGGAACAGTTACAAGTGAGGCAACAATCCCATGTCTAATGTGATCTACCTTTACTCAAGCTTCAATTAAGTGTTTTTCAAGCTTAGGGTCGGAACCCCATGTGGGGTTGCCTGGAATTCAAATGGGTCACCTGAAATTTCTAGTAATTGATTAAAAAAAAAAAAAAACCTTACTGATAATAAATATATGTTGAGTTGACAGAGACAATCCCAATCCATAAAAGACATGACAAACTGAAGCTGAAACTGAAGCACTGTGGTTCTGTTTATCTGTCAAATGTTCATTGTGGTCAGTTTCAGATGCTGCAGCTCTTTCATAATTCATAGTTTGAGTTCTTGTTTGTTCAGTATTAATTGTCAGCCTTGTAAATCCAAGCTGGACTGACTGTACATATCCTGACCAAGGAAAATAAAATTCTCACTTTGTGCAGTAATCTACACCTGGCTTTTCTGCCTCTGTCCATAATAATATACATTATATAGACTAAATGTCGTCTAAAATTAACGTTTATTTGCAACATAGTATAGCAAATTATTACATGATCAAAAACAAATTAATTTTAGCAAAAAAAAAAAAAAAAAGTCTCCGTTTTGAATGTCTGGGGTCGCCAGAAATTTGTGATGTTAAAATGGGGTCACAAGCCAAAAAAGGCTGGAAACCACTGGTCTAATTATAGATAGACATAGACATACTTTATTTGTTATTTAGGTTTGCATCAAAATGAGGTTACGATGCTCAGTGCACAACAGAAACAGTGACAGTCTTTATATAGAAGGATAAATATACATATTAAAAATAAAAATAGAAAAACTTTTGAATAAAGGATAAATCAGAATACATATGTAAATATATTTCTAAAATATTGCACAGTCCGAAAACTGTGAGACAATGCCTCATGGTAATAAGGCTCAGAGGTCATAATTATCTTTGATGTGTTCAACTTTTAGAAGAAGTTTAGAAGTCAGTGCCTGAACTTATGATTCTGTGTAAAATTAACTGTCACCTCTTCGGTTTGTGGTGAATTTATAGGAGTGGGTTTTATTTTTAAAGTCATGAACTGTGCATCTGAGTTGCATCGTGTAGGATTTAACGCAGGTTTGAGAACTAATACCTCGCTAGATGGAGGTAATTAACCTTTAATTGGGCAAGTGACTATTTTTGGTTATTTCCACATATATTACAAGACAGTGACAACAGTTCCAGTGAGGACGGTGAGTCACTAATCTCAGGTCCAATGTGGTCTCCAGGGTCTGTAAGGTCCACCTCTGCATGAACAGTGAGTGTACCTGCTTTGTTAGGTACCATGAAGTAATGGTACTAATGTAAGGAGTGGTGTTCAAAGGGATCATGTGGATGTGGACAGGGGTCTGGATCAGCACTTATGTTGGTCTAATGTTCTATAAGTGATGTTCTAATATAAAAAATGTTGTTTTTTTTTTTGTCACTTATGGGCAAGGAACCAAATATGGTAACTTCACTGACCTTGATTTTCTACAGAATTTTTTTTTTTTTTTCTTTTTTTTTTATAAATGTCACAAAAGTAATGAAGTTTTATTATGTCCTCCGGTAACACACTAAGGTAGAAATTTGGAATTTCAGAGTATTTCTATGAGTGCCCTATAGCAATGTGATATCATGAATTGCATACAGATAACACGCCACTTTTAATTGGCGTGTTATCTGTATGCATTATAAGCTTTCCATGTGTATGTTCATGTTGTGTCAACTACCTCACGATCAGCAGGTGGGGGTTAGGTTTAGGGTTAGGTTTACGGATATGTAAACCGGAGATCTTGGCGTACATTGACACGCGATCAAATGGTGTTGAATGTAAGTAATGATGTTCAAAGGGATCATGTGGATGTTGGCAGGTGTCTGGATCAGCACTTATGTTAGTCTAATGTTCTAAAATACATGTTCCTAGCACCTTACACACATTTTTAAATTTTTAATATACACTTCTTGTTTTTTTTTTTTTTTTTTTTTTTTTTTTGCCGTTTATGGGTAAGGAACCAAATATGGTAACTTCATTGACCTTGATTTTCTACAGAATTTTTTTTTTTTTTTTTTTTTTTTATAAATTTCACAAAAGTAATGAAGTTTTATTATGTCCTCCGGTAACACACTAAGGTAGAAATTTGGAATTTCAGAGTATTTCTATGAGTGCCCTATAGCAATGTGATATCATGAATTGCATACAGATAACACGCCACTTTTAATTGGCGTGTTATCTGTATGCATTATAAGCTTTCCATGTGTATGTTCATGTTGTGTCAACTACCTCACGATCAGCAGGTGGGGGTTAGGTTTAGGGTTAGGTTTACGGATATGTAAACCGGAGATCTTGGCGTACATTGACATGTGATCAAATGGTGTTGAATGTAAGTAATGATGTTCAAAGGGATCATGTGGATGTTGGCAGGTGTCTGGATCAGCACTTATGTTAGTCTAATGTTCTAAAATACATGTTCCTAGCACCTTACACACATTTTTAAATTTTTAATATACACTTCTTGTTTTTTTTTTTTGCCGTTTATGGGTAAGGAACCAAATATGGTAACTTCACTAACCTTGATTTCCTACATTATAAAAAAATGCTGAAAAATTCCCCAAAAGTAATTAAGTCTTGTTCTGACCTCCAATAACACACTAAGGTTGAAAGTTTGAATTTCAGAATATTGGCCTATAAAGGATTAAATATACGTTGTAGACACTATGAACACAACATATTTAATTTATTTTTTTATTTATTTATTTGCGCATCATAGACAGCAAGAGAAAAAAAAAAAAACAATTTTCATGCAAGTAACACCATTTTGCAGGAGACAATAGAAGTCAAAAAAGGCTTATATAAATACCTCCCAGGAAATAAACAATACACAGGGAAAAACAAACAAATAAAGAATTAAAAATACGATATACCTGAAATAATAATCTAAAGTAAAAACAACAGAAAAACAAATCAAATAAGAAAAAGCCTTACATTTTTTTTGTAAATTAGAGTCCTTTTCAGATACTTTTTAAATAATGATAAAGAAGATGTTGATTGAAGTTCAGGTCGTAGATTATTCCAAAAATGTGGTCCATCGATATTTTAGAGAATACTGACTGACAGAAGTTAGGCAGTACTAAAGATAAAATTTGCTTGAGTATCGTGAAGGATAATTGTGTATAACAGAAGATAACATAAAAAAAGTTCTGGAAAACTTTAGGAAGGACATGAGTTAAGTGACTATATTTGTACATGAAGACACAGGTCTGGTAAATATTTACATCAAAAAACTGAGAGAAGTTTGAATATTTTGAAAAGAGGAGCAGATGAGTCGCATATCTTAAAAAAGCTGGTCATTCTTAAAAATTTCTTTTGAATTAGGAAAATCTTATTGAGATAAGTGGGACAGGTTGCCGCCCAAACAGTTTTGCAATAAATAATGTTTCATGTTTTGTCTGGTCAGCTTCATTTGTGAAGATAATATGATTCCTCCCAGTCGGGCTGGAGCTGGAACTGGATTTGTTTAGGACTAATGATGAGTGGAAATAATGAGAAGAAAATGTGACCTGAGCACTGATTGAAAGCATCAGTTTAGTACAAACGCAGCATCCAGGACAGGTATATGAGCAAAGACTAGCGTAGACTAGTACCACCGATGTGTAAAAAACATATTGTAGAAGAATTCTCAAAGGATTTGGAGATTTCAGTCTTTATACTGCAGAACACAAGAAGAAGACTCAAGAAGACTCAAGGCATCTGGGAGTATTTCATTGAGTAAAGGGCAAGGGTTCATGTCGAAGCCGAACGCTGTGATCTCTGATTCTTCAAATGAAATTGCATCAAGAACCATCATTCATCTACAGTTGATAGAAGCACAGAGGTAAGGATTACGATGGAAAGCCTTTATCGAGAGCCGCAACATGGAGTTACAGCCACCACTGCAACGTCAATCAAAAGGGAGCTTTATATTAACTGTGTCCAGAAGTGTTGTGGAGCTTCAAAATAACACTGTGTCTTATAATGTTCACCTGCTGCATCAGCTGATAGTTTACATTATAGCTCTGTTAGCTTAGCTTTGTGGCTAACAGCCACAGTAAAACCACAAATCACCACTTTTTTTCTGTACATTTTGTGTCATCAATAGCTGAACTAAAGATCAGTTTGGAATTGTCCATCCATGGTCAGAAGTAGGAATGGGAATCGTTCAGAATTTAACGATTCTGATTCCATTATCGACATTGCTTATCGATCCGATTCCTTATCGATTCTCTTATTGATTCTCATTGGGTGCGAGAATAAGAGTACAAATGGGCGTGTTTGCATTAACTGTCTTTTATATTTCCATCTCTGCAAAGAAAATATGACATATACAGTATGTACAAATAATAATAACAGGTGATGCTGGGCCGGTTCGGGGGTGGGGGGGGTACAGTGAAAGTGAAACTAAAGACTCTTTACTAATTCCTCTATTGCCGCATTTCTACTACGTGGAACCGGTTCAACTCGGCTCGGCTTCTCCCATTGTTGTGCACTTCATTTCCTTTCCCTTCTTACCTTCGGAAACTTGTATTTGAGGAGTTACGACGTTTGTTGCCCGCACCGGAACCGGCCTGCCGTTCACCATTCTGCTACATTCACAAGACTCCGCTAAGTATCAAATACGTGACATTCCTGTAAATGATTCACATGCTGTAGATGAATGTTTGAGGATATTGGAGGGATTCCACCCTTTAGAAGACCTGGAAGCTTTGACAGTGTTCCAAGTAAGTGGACCTGGTGTCGTCTTTTTAGACCGTTTCTGCCTCAACGCCATGTTGGCCACGTTCTGACCAAAACAATGCAGCGTATGTGTGACGTCATTGCACATGCACAACAAAGGCAGAATCGATAAGCGGAATCATTAAGCAGGCAGGCAAACGATTCCAAGGAATCGAGCTACTGGGAAGCGGTTCTCAAAAAGAACGAAGAAAGATTCCCATCCCTAGTCAGAAGTGTCACAGTTTAGTCTGAACCGTGGATAAATTTAATAACATCACATAATAACTTTATACCTTCGTAAGCGTCATGATCAAACTCAACCATGTAGCGCATCAACATCAAATTCCATTCTTTTCATTTAAAGCTGTGTCCAGCTTCTACTTTTACCACTTCTTTACTTTGACTCTAAAATTTTTTCGTAGTTGTTTATTTTGTGATGCTTTGGTCAAAGGCCCCATGGTGTTAGTTTTTCTCACCATAGGACTAGTGACTCAGTACTCCCTCTAGTGATCACATAAATTCCTTTCAGGTGAATTAAAAAAACAGATGTTGACGTACGTTACAACAAGTGAAGAAGAAGAAGAAACATGTTGTAGTATGTGTGGACACACCAGGAAACCCAATTATTTTTTAATTTAGTGTGAGATAGAGAGGTAATATATAATAATAATGAATATATCTGTAAATCAACACCATATTTACATTCGTCGTCATGTTTATGGAATGACTTCTTGTGTCATCTCATGATAATAAATAAACAAATCATTGCATTTGTGATTCAATGGAAAAACTGACATTACGCACTCCTGTTTTTTCGACATTTAGTAAATATCAGTTAATATCAGGTGTCCAGTGGAAAAGCGACTAGTGTAAATAAATTCAGTTAATTTCTCTACAATCCAATACACTGTCATCTTTGGTAGAACTTTAGATATCTATATTCTGAACATTCTAATGATCATTTTTGGTCATAAAAAAAAAAAATTCACAGTAGTAATACTATATATAACCCATTTAACTGTTTCCACATGTCGCTGCTCACTTACTGCATATGATTAGATTGCTTCAGTGAAAATCCTAATATCTCCTTTTTTTTTTTTTTTTGCCTCTGGGAACTCGCAGTATCGCCACGGTGCGATTGTGAATTTTGAGTGAATTGTTTGCCTGATTTCTATTATAGCATGCTCTGTGGAAGTTAATCTCTGTGGCCTCTTTTTCTGTCAGCACAAGAAATATATTGGATAGAGAAACTTCAGGTGACATAAAACTAATGGGCTTTAAATTTAACCATGAGAAAGGAAGATGATTGGAAAACTTTTGAAGAATGTAAAATTGTAATACAGGCTCCCTGAGGAGGAGTCTGAAGCATCAGAGGACCTGTGTAATTCTCTCTCTGATGAAAACCCTTAATACTGATTTATCTGATCAAGAGCGTCTCAACAGCCTCCTCAGGTCTGCTCAAGGAATACTAATAAAATAGTCAATGAAATGGCTTGTTCGGAGAAGAGCTGAACAGCGTCTGGCCTTACAAACAACATCGTTTGACGCTGATTATCCAGTGTTTTTACAGTAGCCGTGACCACTCAATGAGCAATTTGTCTCTTTTATAAAACGTCTGATTACTGTCTAATTATGTCCGATTGAAGTAGATTCTCTTTATCTTCTGTAAAACATCAGATGAAGCCTCCGAACATATGCTCGTGTCAAAAAGATTTTATTATGTTGATAAATTACATTCTTTTTGTTTCTTTTTTTTTTTTTATTATGTAAGCCATTTCGTGCTAAGTGGATATTCCAGTGTTTCTGATATGATTAATATTATCCTGTTTATGTAGATAATAGAAAGATAACATGCCCTTCATGTGGTTTATGAATGGATTTATAGTGAAAAAATATGCATTAATGATAAAAAGCATTAACCCATAAAGACCTGAACATCCACAACGGTTTAATAACTGTCGATCCACTAATCCTATCAATCCATGTAAATAATTGGTGTAAAATACAGTCTTTCATCTTTTCATGGTCATCAGGTATGACCCATTTGGACATTCAGAGGCTCTGCAGTTACCATGGAAACCCCGTCATCTTCTACAACATTGATTCACCAGTAAAACCCATGGAGTTGATTCAATGACAGTGGATGGAGACACTGGGTTTGTTTTCAGTAATTGATATTTTTGCTGGAAAAGTCAGTTTTTCTTCAGTTTTCTCTTTTTCTGGATTTAAGAAATATTTAAAAATGCGCTCCATCTCAACCAGCTCCAATAAAGCATGAGTTACGTTATCAATTTTAATGTATGTCATATATTTTATATGTAATTTCATATATAATTATGATACATGATGATTTATTATATTATGATGTCCTTTATAATTATAATATCTATATCTATATCTATATATATATATATTCAGTATATATAACAATAATACAAATTTCATATATAATTTGTGATTTTCAGTCTTTATTGGAGAAGACAAACATTACAAAGACTCACCAGATACATTCTGATGATAATTCTGTCTCTTTGTAGAGAAAATGATCAACATTTCAATGGATTTGTTTAAGAAATAATAAAAAATGAGCTCCATCTCAACCAGCTCCTATAAAGCATAAGTTACATTATCAATTTTTATGTATTTCATATATATACATATATATATATATATATATATATATATATATATATATATATATGTATATATATATGAAGACATATATAACAAACAAAAAAAAATACAAATTTCATATATAATTTTATGATTTTCAGTCTTTGTTGGAGAAGGCAAACATTATGAAGGCTCACCAGGTACATTCTGATGATAATTCTGCCTCTTTTTAGTGAAAATTATCAACATTTCAATGGATTTGTTTAAGAAATAATTTTTAAAAATGAGCTCCATCTCAACCAGCTCCAATAAAGCATGAGTTACATTATCAGTTTTAATGAATTTCATATATTCCATATACATTTCATAAATAATTTCATATATAATTATGATACTGTATGTGATGATTTATTGTATTATGATTTCATATATAATTATGATATATATAAAAATAGTACAAATTTCATGTATAATTTTGTGATTTTCAGTTTTTGTTGGAGAAGAATAACATTACGAAGGCTCACCAGGTAAATTCTGACGATAATTGCAACTCCATTTAGTGAAAATTATCAGCATTTCAAGGGATTTGTTTAAGAAATAATAAAAAATGAGCTTTTTCTCAACCAGCTCCAATAAAGGATGAGTTACGTCATCAATTTTAATGAATTTCAAACATAATTTCACATATAATTATGATAGATATAAAAATAATACAAATTTCATATATAATTTTGTGATTTTCAGTCTTTGTTGGAGAAGGCAAACATTATGAAGGCTCACCAGGTACATTCTGATGATAATTCCAGTTCTTTTTCGTGAAAATTATCAACATTTCAATAGATTTTTTTGAAGAAATATTTAACAATTGAGCTCCATCTCCGCCAGCTCCAATAAAGCATGAGTTATGTTATCAATTTTAATTAATTTCATACATAATTTCATATATAATTATGATATATATAAAAAACAATATAAATTTCATGTATAATTTTGTGATTTTCAGTCTTTATTGGAGAAGACAAACATTACTAAGGCTCACCAGGTACATTCTGATGATAATTCCGACTCTTTTTTGTGAAAATTATCAGCATTTCAAGGGATTTGTTTAAGAAATATTTTAAAATGAGCTCCATCTCAACCAGCTCCAGGAAAGCATGAGAACATATACTATAATTACCAAAGTCTGAATGCTACTAAATCTACTAAAGCTCAGGATTTGTTGAGAAAAAAGTGCCGCCATGGCTTGGTGTCCAACCCAAATGCCAGTCAAAAGCATGGTGTCCAGATGGAATACACAGCAAGAGAGAACAATCCAGTTTTACATCCAATCTGCTGTTTTCTGTAGGGACCAGAATATCGACTGCATCCTACGCTGTTACGTCCCAGATGGTTAAAAAGAATCTTTCAATAAATTACACCAGTTACTGTATGAGAAGATGAGATTAGAGTTTTTAACCAAAGGTCTAGAGTCGGTCGTTGACAGTGGCAGCGTTTTCTAGTCTGAGAACTGGAAGGAAATCAAGCAAAGAAACAGCTCTTGTTAAAAAAAAAACTGAAGCGGAAAAATCGCATTTTTTTGCATGCATTGTAGGAATTCATTATCCATAAATGCGTCTCTTCTCTGTCTTTTAAATAAAATGTGTTTGTTCATAGTGGAAAGAATCTGTTTTCTGGGCCATGATGAGATGAGTCATTCATTTTTCAGTGATGTATTCAATGTGAAATATTCGACTTTGAGCTAAAATGGAATCAAAGTCCTTCCAGAGATTCAGAAGAAATCAAAAGCAGCTGCCGGAGCTCCGAGTGTAACCTCCGTCTCACATCTGATGTAAAATAAAGAACAAAAGCTTCTCTCAAGTGAAGTAAAAAAAAACTCTTTAACCATCTTCATCTGCAGTTTCAGGTTTCCAAATTCAGCGTGATGATTGGTGATGAATCCAGATCTCCCAGCAGCCTCGGGGTCATCTATTAACTCTGCGTGGAGGTTGGATCGGAGAAACTTTTGCGAAAAACAGTGGGGAGTGAAGTTTTATTTTTCGGAGATGAATTTGCTGTAACTCGTTAATCCCTGCTGTGTCTGTGGTGAGCATTCTGAATGTATGATTTATTTCAACGAAGTGGCTACTGACTAGGGCTGCACGATATCGGGAAAAAAATGACATTGCGATTTTTTTAACCCTGCGATAAATATATTGCGATATGAAAAAATACTCAGGAGGATATAACAACTGTGTGGTACCGACATAAATGGTCAGACTAATTACCGTAAATTCCAGACTATAGACCGCACCTGAATATAAGCTGCAGACCCTCATTTTATGGCGATTTCTCATAGACTGCAAGAGAAGCCCGGCTTCCCCTATTATTACGAAAATTAAATGGTTAAATATGTTCGGTTGTGTTGACATTTCATTGATTACACACATGTTAAAACACGTTCATCTCACAGACGAGTTCGTTCAGAATCAGCTTTATCACAAATCATCAGACTCCATGTTGTTCACTTCTCATACATTCCCGTTGCGCTGTTTCCTCATACGATCTATGGTCAGTGCATTTCCCCGCTGAAGCCTGGCTTCTATGGGAGTCTGTGGGACCGAGTGGAACCTTTTTTTTTCATTGCGTCAAAACTGGACGGTAATTGGATAAAGGTTTTCTTTGAGTTCAAATGAAATTCTTCCCTGTATGTAAATGGGTATGATATGTGTGAGCCTGCTGTCATATCTATAGGTTGATTCGTTGTTAATATGATGATTAAAAAACAAAAGACAAAAAACGAGGCAATAAAAGGATAGTAATAAAAGCACATTTTCTCTTTCTGTTTTTTTTGGCGGTAGACTTATCGGGGTTTCCTTTGGATTCGTGCTGATACGGGATTGACTTGCTTTTGCGCCGGCTGTGGATTCACGGACTTAAAATGACTTGAAAGACACTTGAAAGTGAACAAATTTTTGTTTTTCGTTAGAGTAGGACTTTTAATTTATTTTGAAAATGTAAAGATTAAAAACAAGTAATTACGTCTGTTGTAATTTCATTTTCATTTAACATTACGCACGACGTGCGCATTAATTCTGATGCTTTAAATTTATGACGGTCTCTGGAGAGCTTTATTGGGTGTTTTCATTCAGAGTTTTGTTTTGTATATTTGTGAAACAATATTAACATTTGAAGGTTTACTAGTTTTCCTTAAAAGTTCCCCTTTTGCGTGTGTTAATATTAAATTTATAAAGGTTAAGTTGTTCATGTTATCCATTCCTGCATACCTGGTAACAACAGACAGATTCTTCCCTGGGGTGTGGCAGCAATAAGGGAAAATCGTTGTATAAGCCGCGTCGGAGCATAAGCCGCAGTGTTTAAAGCGTGGGAAAAAAGTTGTGGCTTATAGTCCGGAATTTACGGTAGTTGTGTTTCTTCTTGTTGCGTCGACACTGAACACGTGTTTCAGTTTCATCCTTCCTTGTAGCCGAAATAATTCCAGATAACTGACGTTGCTTTTCTTTTTGGCACCAAGTCTTCGTTTACGGTGATAATCTGTTGTTCGTTTTCAATGTTGTTACCAGCGACTCACTCCAAACTGATTAAGAACAACTGTGATTGGAGGATCGCTGTGTGTGATGTGTATCACATACCCTTGATACCCGTTAGGCCTGTAACGGTACACAAAATTTTCGGTTCGGTACGTTTTCAGTTTTGAAGGCCACGGTTCGTTTTTTTTTTTTTTTTTTTTCGGTTCGGTATGGGAAGAAAGAAAACCCCTCAAAATGTCTTTAATACATTTATGAATTTTTGAACATTTTTCCCCCAATTTTTGGACAAAATAGAATATAGAAAAACAGGAATAATATAATTCTGCTGCTATAAATCAAATTCTAATACGGGTATATTTAAAAACCACATACAAACAATTACAAGTCAGCTTACTATCACCTCAAGAACATTTCTAGGATTAAAGCACTGATGTCGCAGCAGGACCTTGAAAAACTTGTCCATGCATTTATCTTTAGTGGAGTTGACTACTGTAACAGTATCTTCTCTGGTCTGCCTAAAAAGTCTATCAGACGACTGCACCTGATCCAGAACGCTGCTGCTCCAGTCCTCACTAAGACCAAGAGAGTGGACCACATCAGTCCAGTTCTCAGGTCTCTACACTGGACCACATCAGTCCAGTTCTCAGGTCTCTACACTGGACCACATCAGTCCAGTTCTCAGGTCTCTACACTGGACCACATCAGTCCAGTTCTGAGGTCTCTACACTGGACCACATCAGTCCAGTTCTCAGGTCTCTACACTGGACCACATCAGTCCAGTTCTGAGGTCTCTACACTGGCTCCCTGTCTCTCAGAGAACAGACTTTAAAATTCTCTTACTAGCATTTAAAGCACTGAATGGTTTAGGCCCAAAATCCATCAGAGACCTTCTAGTCCAGTATGAACCATCCAGACCACTCAGGTGGTCTGGTGCAGGTCTGCTCTGTGTTCCCAAAGTCAGAACTAAACATGGAGAATCAGCGTTCAGTTTCTATGCTCCGTATATCTGGAACAAACTACCAGAAAATATCAGGTCTGCTGAGAGTCTGAGTTCTTTTAAGTCCAGGTTAAAGACTCACCTGTTCACTGCTGCCTTCGACTAAAAGACTTTTGACTTTTTACATTTTATATTCTCTTTCGAAACTCTGCACTGCAACTCTTACTTTATTATATGTGTGTGTTTTTATATTTTTGGATTTTATGTGTTGTTTTCTTACTTGCTGTTTTTAATCACCTTTTACATGTTTCTTTTATAATGTTTTAAATGTGTTTCTTTTTCCCTGTCGTATTTCAATGTCCTGTGTGAAACAACTTGAATTGCCTTGTTGCTGAAATGTGCTATACAAATAAACTTGCCTTGCCTTGAAATTAGATGAGAACACGTTGAGTTCATTTGCCTCTAATCTAACTAATGTAACTAATGCTGGTGTAAATACATTCTTTCAATGTCCAACTCTCGGCTTTTGTTATATTATCCAGCGGATCTTACATGAAATTTTCACAACTTCTGAACTGTAGCCACATCCATTGACGTTTTCTCTTTTTTGTTGTTGTTTGCAGTGTTTTCATGATTTTCCTTTATTTTTTTTACTGTGTTTTTACTGAGTTTTGACCGTGTAACTCACAGGTGTCAAACATGTGGCCCGGGGGCCAAATCCGGCCTGCCAAAGGGTCCAATCTGGCCCGCGGGATGAATTTGTGAAATGCAAAAATTCCACTGAAGATACTGACAATCATTGTTGTCAAAAATCATTTTAATTCAAGTCCCACATACAGACACATACAGTCCAATTAGATTTCAAGTGGGTCAGACCAGTAAAATAATATAATAACCGATAAATAACAACAACCCCAAATTCTCTCTTTATGTTTTTTGGTGTAAAAAAGTAAAATTACATGAAAATGCTTACATTACCAAATATACTTTTACAAATAACGTGAATAACCTGAACAAATATGAACTAACGGAAATGTCTTAAGAAAAGTAAGTGCAATTTGACCAATATTCTGCCTGTTACGAAATGTTTTTTTGTGATTGTAATGCACATGTGTAAATGATAAACTGATAAAACGAGGCATAATATTGTAAAAATTGCTCTTGTTTTTCTTAAGACAAATCAAGTTGTTCATGTTATTCAGATTTTTAAGGAAACGTTGTAGATCTAAACCTGATCATAATAGAATTTTACTTTTTTCACTGTTATTATTTTACTGGTCCGGCCCACTGCAGATCAAATTGGACTGAATGTGGAACGGAACTAAAATGAGTTTGACAGCCCTGATGTAACTGTTTTTTGGAGTCCAACCAGGTGCCAAAACACATCTGGACTGATTTAGAAAAAAAAGAGCCCCAAAACAAAAACTACTGGACCAAAATTCAAATGCTTGTTGTTCAGTGTGTTCCAGTTCACAGTTCATGTTCAACATCCTAAATCTCTTACTGATGGACATTCTTTGTGCCTTATTTAGTAAAAATCTGTCAAACTTCAATTCCTCTCTGTCTTTTTAGCTTACCAGCCGACAGGCCGTAAGCTATTGTCATCATGCGGCATCCGTCGTTGTCAACGTCGTCGTCATCATCGTCGTCATCGTCTGTCATCATCGTTGTCGTCATCTGTTGTCGTCATCGTCTGTCATTGTTGTCGTCCGTCGTCGTCTGTCTTCGCTGTCGTCATGGTCGTCTGTCGTCCGTTACAAAAATTTCAATCGTCTTCTTCTCTGAAACTACAATTCCGATTGACTTCAAACTTGGTATACAGCTTCTTTATGATGATGTCAACAAAAGTTAGTGAAATTATTTGGATCCGGATCTGATTCTGGATTTGGTGTGACTTTGAAAAATTTCCCCATTGTAAGAGATAGGAAGTGGATCGATGCAATAACTCAGTAAATATAAATGATATCCAGTGTAAATTTCTACAGTCCAGCCCTGATGGGGAGATGACCAAAACATTATGTCCACATGCTGATCAGGATCTTCTTCTGGATCCGGGAACTTATGGAAAATTTAACATGGGCTCTTATGGGGAAAACATTTAAACCGTCATTTTCTCCGAAACTCCAGTTCTGATTGACTTCAAACTTGGTATACAGCTTCTGTATGATGATGTCAACACAAGGTATTGAAATTATTTCAATCCAGATCTGATTCTTGATTTGGTGCGAGTTTGAAAAATTTTCCCATTATAACAGATAGGAAGTGGATTGATCCAATAAATCAGTATCAATGATATCAAGTTGGAATTTGAATTTTTTACAGATCTGATTGGAATATGACCTAAACATGGGCTATTTCTGTAATATAACAAATACACATAATTGGGTGATAATAAATGGCATCTGGATACATTTCCCAAAGCTTTTCATTTGGCCAGTAAGCTACAGGGCCATTGGTCCTATTTTTCTGTTATTCCACCTGTTTAGACCCTAAAACACACAGTAAAACAAAAACAGTGAAGTAAAGGAACACAAGCACATACTCACAGCAGCTTTTATGAACCTGAAACAGACGACAATTCACCTGGAATAATGTCTCAGAGGTTAAAGGGTTAAAATGGTATTACGTTTGGGTTCAGATGAGTAGGTAGTCGAGAACATGGTGAAAGCAGACCCATTTATTTTGACGACTGTCTTCACGTTGGCGAATCAATAAGCTCCTTAAGATGCATTAAAACCTGCATGGTCAATAGAGACTGAAGACAACAACTGATGAAGGTTGTCTAGGAAAGATTTGCCTCAAAAGTCACAAAAGGGCTGTTGTATCTAGTATTTGTCCTCCAAAATAATGAAAAATGAACTAAAATTATCATCAGTGTGTTTACAACAAACAATAAAGAGTTCTGAAGTTCTGCCAAAGATGCCAGTGGATTTGCAGTCACTCTGTTGGTTCCAAATGATGAGGAAAACAAACACCATGGGGTCTTTGACCAAAGCATCAGAAAACGAACCACTAGGAAACAACTTTTAGAAACAAAGAAAAGAAGTGAGAAATATCGAAGCTGTTGTTTTCTCCATTGGACACAGCTGTAAATGAAAAGAATGGAGTTTGATGGTGAAATGGCAGCGTTTCTTCTACACGGGTGAGTTTGACTATAAGGCTTATGAAGGTATGTTGAGCCGCATTATGTAATAAATTCCCATTATGTAATAAAAGTTCAAAATGTAATAAGAATGTCACGTCATCTTATAATAAAGCCGCATTATGTAATAAACTGACGCATTTTGTTATAAACTACCTCAATGCATTATGTAGTACATTTTTTCGCATTATGTAGTAAGTTATTACAATTAGAGGAATTTATTACAAAATGCACTTGACACATTTTTATTTTCAGGAAAATGTTATAACATGGTTCATTTCCAAAATCATAAGATACTGTATTAGACACAACTGACACGGCAATATAATAACAATGTGCTAAATTAATCTTTAAACTGTGTGCTTACAGTTTTAATTACATTACCTGTAGCTCCTGTGACTAATTTCTTCTAAATTGCTCTGAAATTATATTAATTTGGATTGTTATTACATAATGAACAATGTTATTACTTTTTTTTTTTTTTTTAATAAAAATGTGTCAAGTGCATGATAAAACTGCACATTTTAGAGTGGCCTTTTATTGTGGCCAGCCTAAGGCACACCTGTGCGATAATCATGCTGTCTAATCAGTATCTTGATATGCCACACCTGTGAGGTGGATGGATTATCTCAGCAAAGAGGGTTTGAGGGTTTTTGTTCGTTTTGTTTTTGTTTTGTTTTTGTTCTTTTTAGTTTTTATTAATATCTGGTATTAATATCTGGTAGGAAAAGTTGTACATGGGTATTATCATATTAGTGTACATAGGTAAAGGTATAGGTGTATGATATTATTATTATTATCATTATCATTATTATTATTATTATTATTATTATTATTATTATTATACAAAATAATAATTGCTATATAATGATCAGAAGGAACAGAAATTGGGGGTAGGAGTACATAAGTTTTTACTTCTTCCTACTCCTTTTCGAGCATGTATAATTTAATTTAATTTTTTATTATTATTGTTATTATTATTATTTATTTATTTATTATTTTATTTATTTATTTTGTTGTTTGTTTGCTTATCAATCATTTATGTACCAATACTTATACTTTGTTGGTTGATTTTTGTTTTGATTTCACTGTCTACGTGTTCAAAATAAAGATATCATTCATTCATTCATTCATTCATTCAAAGGAGAAGTGTTCACTAACACAAATTTAGACAGATTTGTGAACAATATTCGAGAGAAATAAACCTTATGTGTACACAGAAAAAGTTTTAGATCTTTGAGTTCAGCTCATGAAGAATGGGAGCAAAAGCAAAAGTGTTGCGTTTATATTTTTGTTCAGTGTAGATAGATTAAAAAGTAAAAACACACAGACACAATCACACTCCCATAATAAATAGATTAAGAAGTAAAAACACATGAATGAAACATAACCTCACAAAATAGCAATAGTTTAATTTTAATTTAAGTCAAATAAGGCATGTTTTTTTTTAGGGGGGCTGGTGAAAAATATTTTTGGATGGTAAATTTTTGGAGGTCACTAGTCAGTGGCAGATGAGGTAAAAAAGTTCATTTTACGCCCTGGCTGTAAGCGTGTCCTGGTGACAGTTTGTGACATTAATTCTACATAAAACCCTGTTATACTTTCAGCAAAGACCAAATTCTTCTCTCAGCTGAAGGCTCTACACCCGCCTCCAGGTTCGTAGATGTTTCAGTATTAATTTGACCCGTGGATCCGAGGCATATGTTGCATTCAGGAGCTGACACAACGGTCATATTTTGCACTTTATCACACAGCAAGAAGTAGTACACCGCTGTTATTTTAGATCTGAAAATGTATCAGTAAGTTGAGAAAAAAATCCCTTTTTCTTGAAGGAAAAGTTTAATAACTACATAGCTTTCAATTTTACAGGCTCACTTGCTTTGACTGCTGGTGATTGACTGATAGAAGCTTTGTTTTCTCTCTCTGGATTCCTATAGCTCGGAGCCAGGTAATTGAAAAGAAGAAAAAAGAAAAGGCAGTTTTGGTATTGGTCATACCTTCAATAAGAGCCCACACAACTAGAAGCGGTATGTGACTGAAAAGAACACCAATCAAAGCCTTTTTTTTCTCCCGCAGATTTTGTTAAACCCACACTTTACCATGCATTCAGATTAATTTAAGGTTTCTACAGCCCGTCAGCATGGTGCATTGAATTTAATCTGACAGGTTAAACGCTGTCATGGAACAGAGAGAAGGGCTAAAGCCTGAGCACTGGCACCGACGACAAACAACAAATCCATACGCCTCATCACCAGTTACATAATTCTGGCGGAGCTGAATAAACGGACGCTTCACAGACCGTGTTCACTGTGCCATGCCGCAGAACAGCTGGGGCTTCTCGACAAGGTACCGCCGACGTTTTGTCAGTAGCCTGTGGTGAATAGGTAGCCTTTAAGAATGGATAATTACACCAGTGCAGAAACAGCCACTGAGACCACTGCTGCCTTTAATAATACATATGTAAAACCCATCAAACGGTTTCTTTTTACAAGTTTAAATGTGGATATTATTCCTTTATGCGTCCTGAATCCTGGAGGTAATCCACCCAGACACATTTGGAAACACTGAGGACGTGACTAATTCAAGATGTGATGATAAAAGCTGTGAATATATAATAATATAACACAAACATGTCTAACAAATTGGTAATTCCTTTTCAAAATTGACAAAGTTCTTCCTTTTTTCTCATAACTGACAGCCTTGTAGTGTCACTGGAAAAGGCCTCTGGTGAACAAATTATCTGTGTATTGCATGTATCTAATTGTATACATCAGGTTTTTCAAGAAAATAAAATCACACTGATCATGTAGAGGGCTCAAAACTCATGTATCAAATATGATACGTTTGGCGTTATAGGATTAAATGTGGATATTATTTCTTTATGCATCCTGAATCCTGGGGGTAATCTACCCAGACATATTTGGAAACACTAAGGACATGAGTAACTCAAGACGTGATGATAAAAGCTGTGAATATCTGTGAATAGAGTCCACACATGTATACAAATAAAGATAATTAATTAACTTTTATGAAACAACACCAACATTGTCCATTTACATGACTGTAACAATGAAGTAACTGGTAGTAATTAACCCTGTAAAGTTCGAACCATTAAATCATTGACAGAAAATTCCAATTCTTTGAAACTGGAGCCTTTTTTGGTCCTTCTGAACAACCCAATTTTTTTTTTTCACAAATCAGTTTCCATGTATGAGTTTCAATTTTGTATCATATTTGATACATGGGGTCTCAATGCTCAAATATTATTATTTTTGAACAAACAAAAACATAATATAACACAAACATGTCTAACAAATTAGTAATTCCTTTTCAAAATTGTCAAAGTTCTTCCTCCTTCCTTATTAATGACAATCTTGTAATGTCACTGTAAAGGCCTCTGGTCAATGAATTATCTGTGTATTGCATGTATCTAATTGTATACATCAGGTTTTTCAAGAAAATAAAATCACACTGATCATGTAGAGGGCTCAAAACTCATGTATCAAATATGATACGTTTGGCGTTATAGGGTTAAATGTGGATATTATTCCTTTATGCATCCTGAATCCTGGGGGTAATCCACCCAGACACATCTGGAAACACTGGGGACATGAGTAATTCAAGACGTGATGATAAAAGCTGTGAATATCTGTGAATAGAGTCCACACATGTATACAAATAAAGATAATAATCAACTTTTATGAAACGACACCAACATTGAACACTGTTGTTACACCTTAACCACCTGTTTTGACACTGAGCCCATTTACATGACTGTTAAAATCCAATAACTGGGAGTAATTAGATAATTGTAATCATCAGATGTGACATGTTTACATGCATTAATGCGATAATCATAAACCCCTGGTTTAGATATTTCAATCCATTATCATATTTCTTTCAGAGTACATAGTGATGGAAGACTCAAACTTCATATTATTGTCACATTTGATGACATTACTTCCGAGTTCCATGATTTATTTATTTATTAATTTTTTTGCGCATGCACATCTGTAAAAGAATAAAATAAATCAGATTAATGGGTATATATGCGTGAAGACATGAGAGTATTGTGCAGAAATCCAGGTGTGTTAATCCAATTTTGCATAGTCTACAGATATCTGCCGTTACCTGATAAAGCATATTAGATTACACTGTTTACATGATCACCGGAATAACTGATAATAATAATAATAATAATAATAATAATAATGATAATGATAATGATAATGATAACAATAATAATCGTTTTAATATGAATGCAAACAGGCTCAAAATGTACGTTAATATTGTCATCCAAATTTGATGCGTCAAACCCCATTTGACCTTGAAGATGAAGGTCAAGGTCAATGCCTACAGAACTCATCCAAGAGCTTCCAGAGTTGCAGCTAAATACCAAACATGAAGGAGACGAGATGATTCGGTGAACAGTAATCGTGTTGACACTGTCACTGAAGGCCAAATTTGATGCCTCAACCCCAATTTGACCTTGTGTAGTGGTTGGTGTAGCGGTTAGCACTCACAGCAAGAAGGTTTCACACTAAATTTCATTCCTGTATCTTTATTAGTTTTAGATGTTTTGGCCTTTGAAAATGGGACATGATGCTGAATTTAATGTAAAAGCAAGTTATGCAGAAAAACATGTAAAGGACCAATTACAAGACATTATAAACATTTATAAGACAATTAATAACACATTTTTCTTAGAATTGTTAATGGCAGCACTTTGTTAAACTTGTACTGACCTAAACTGTTGATTAATTAAGGTTAGAGTTCATAGTGTATTTATTAACTGTTTATTAACTATTTTTGCAGATTTAGGAAAAAGTATTCACACCGCAAAAAAGGCCTGCACAAAAATACGAAAATTAAACTCATTAATGGGTTAAAATGTCTTATTTGAAGTAAAACAAGTGGTGCCAGGCACAACAAACCTCACCCCTTGCACGTATTTTAACTTATTTTGGCATCGATCCAGCTGATTTCATCATATCAATTGCCTCTACATATGTGTGAAGTAAAACGGAACAAAACTGATGTTTTTATAGACATTTGAAATTTTGCCTGTTATATGGGGGAAAAAAATATTAAAAATTCATAAATAATTTGAACTTTGACCTACTTTTCCAAAAATGTAATGACATTTATTCTGGGTCACCGGTGATCTATAAACCCAGTTTGGTATGAATTCAACCAATAGTTTTGCTGCTAGAGTGTCAGTGTCTTGCATGTATCTAATTGTATACATCAGGTTTTTGAAGAAAAAAAAATCACACTGATCATGTAGAGGGCTTCAAAACTCATATATCAAAAATGATGATCAAATATGATACCAGTGCCAAACACACTGATGTATAAAATGCGTATGAATTAATTAATTCAACCAATAGTTTTGCTGCTGGAGTGTTAACAAACACAAACCGAACCAAAAACAATACCCCTTGCCTCCCTTTTGGGGGACGGAATAATTACCTGCCAGTGCAGTAAGAAAATTGCATTTATCAAGTTTTCTAAAAATAAGAAAATATTATCTAAGGATTAGAGAATGCTAAAATCTTTCATTTTAAGACTAATATACTTGTTTCAAGTCTTCAAGTCAGTTTATTTAACCCCGTAAAGCCTGAACCATTAAATCATTGACAGAAAATTCCAGCTCTTTTAAAATGGAGCCTTTATTGGTCCTTCTGAACGATCAAAAAAATTTTTTTCAAACATCAATTTCCATGTATGAGTTTCAATTTTGTATCATATTTGATACATCAGGTCTCAGTGTTTAAATATAATTATTTTTGAACAAACAAAAACATAATATAACACAAACATGTCTAACAAATTGGTAATTCCTTTTCAAAACTGTCAAAGTTCTTCCTCCTTCCTCATTAATAACAGTACTGTAGTGTCACTGGAAAGGCCTCTGATGAGGCCTCTATCTGTGTATTGCATGTATCTAATTGTATACATCAGGTTTTTCAAGAAAAAAAAATCACACTGATCATGTAAAGGGCTTCAAAACTCATGTATGAAATATGATATGTTTGACGTTATAGGGTTAAGTCAGATATTTCTTTTTTGCAGTGTAACTGATCATCTTGGATTTGCGTCATACTTTGGTGTTCACTAGGACTGACAGCATTATTTTCTCAAACAGAATTTAGCCATATATGTTCACAAGTTCTTGAGATATTAGGGCTTTGACAATGTGGTGTGACGCTGATTTTGTTGTAAAAATGAGGGGTTCAATAAATCAATAGAGGGGTGATATTTCATGGAGTTGTTGTGTGTTGCAAGATGTTTTTTTTTATGTCTATTACAAGACCCACAGTTTTATGTTCGCCAAATTATAGCTTGCTGAAAATTGTAAAAAAAAAAAAAAAACAACAACCAAAAAACAGTGCCTCAGACCAGTTTTGTCCTTGTGTATCTACATTGAAACAGATCAGCTCCTTCAAATGTTTTTTATTTCTCGTGTTGTTGCACTATTATGGTGATGAATTATTTTTCTGCACACATTTATTTGACATTAAAATGGAAAAGAACACCTATATTTGTAATACATGTCCACCATAAAAACACTTGTATGACTGAAAAGAACATGTCTGTATTAATACATGCACAAAACATGGCATAGGTACAAATAACCAGACTACGTTAATAGGGTATCAATCATGCCATGACTTCTACACATGGAAATAAAATATAAATGTGCACTGCACTGGAGATCCATCACATATCTGGGAGCTGTATTTTATGATGAAATTTTCCCAAACAACCTCTAACAGATTTCAGTGAGCTGCAATTTGCCCATAATACCACTGTGGATCTTCTCTCACAGACGTTAAAAACATCTTGTACCTCAGAACAGTTCTTGAAAACTTCATGCATCTGTCATGAATCACTCCAAAGAAATGATTTATTGAACCACTAGTTTTTATTGTAAAATCAGTGTCATTTTCAAAGCCTTGATCTCTGAAAACTAATAAAGGTACAAGGTTGAAATTCTGTGCGGTGTTCACTAGGACTAATAACAATAGTTTCTCAAAGTGCGCAGCAAATCCAAGATGTTCATTTTGGAGTATTTCATGAAATATGGTGATTTTTACGGTGATACTCCATTCCATAATTTCACAGGTCCTGCACATCACTAGTGACGGGGGCTTTATCAACAGAGCGCACCGCATCGGGGTCGGTTCACTTTCACTTTGCAAAGGGAAACTGTTGTTGTACAGTGGATCGTTGATGTGTGTAGTCGTACATATCTATATCACGCTGCTCACTTACAGTACTAGGCCTGTAACGGTACACGTACCGAACCATTTAAGTGCACACCTGTTTAGTTCGGTACACAGCTGTACCGAAACGGGACAGTATGTTGAGAAAAAGAAAAAGGAACGAAAGACGTTGTTTGATGCGGAACTTTAAATCCGCGCAAGTTCCACATGGACATATTGAAGGATGCACACATTGACCCAAAATATGAAATAGCAGCTGATATAGGGTTAAAAAAAAAACAACAAATATGATGTGAACCTGGAAGGATGAGACTGGAGACCCTCCGCCATCATTACAGTCCCGTTTGGAATCAGTTCAGGTCCCGGTGAAAGACAACAATGGGGAAACAGACGTTAATAAGACGGATGTTGTTTACTGCCTATGAACTACGGTAGTTCTAAGACACTTACACTAGCTCGCTTTCTCTCTCTCTCTCTCTCTCCCGTACGCTGTTTAACAGAGGAATGGAACCCGGAGTCGGACCTTGAAAGTATATAAAGTTTCACTTTTGTTTCACGCCAGCGTTAGTTAAGTTAGTTATGGACAACATGGGCACGGAACCAAATATGGTAACTTCATAGACCTTAATTTTCAACATGACGATAAAAAAATTCACAAAAGTAGTAAAGTCTTGTTAAGTCCTGCAATACCACACTAATGTTGGAATTCTGAATTTCAGAGTATTTCTATGAGTGCCCGATAAAACAATGGTCCCCAACCCCTGTTCCCCGGACCGGTCCATGAATCATTTGGTACCGGGATGCAAAGAAAAAAAATTGTGGTTACTATTAAAGCAGTTTTTTTCCATTAGTCTTACGGAGATTTTATTTTGAAAAGCGACTGTTTCCGCCCTGGCCTCACAACCGCTAGGCTCTGGTGCTCCATTTCCTGAATCAGTAGTAACACAAGCTAAAGAAATGAGCCAAAAACAAAATTCACTGGAGAACTTTTTCGGGAAGACACGAGGAAACGATGAGGCTGCAGAAGGGTCACAGACGGCCTGTAAACAGAAAGCTGCATTTAGAAGGAAATATCAGGGTTCCTGCCTCAGTTACAGGTTCATCACAACAGGTGACACACAAGCTCCTCCAAACTGCTCCAGCACATCCATCCATGTTTGAGACAACTTCAAACCTCTGTGCATTCTGGATTAAAGTCAAAGCAGAATATGAGGATATCGCCACAAAAGCCCTGAAAGTCCTTCTTCTGTTTCCAACCTCATATCTTTGTGTGGCTAGGTTTTCTGTGATGAGTAGACTGGATCTACAGAACACAACTGGACTGTGGGTTTCCATCAGCCCCAGATGGGACTGTCTAGTTGCAGGGAAACAAGTCCAGGGTTCTGATTCTACATTAGGGTGAGTTGATATTCTACTGTAGAATCATTGGAATTGCCTGATATACAGTGGAAGTGTTTCAGATCACATGCTCTGAACTGACAAAGGTTTTTGTTATTGGAACCCCCCCACCTCTTACCGGTCCGCAGAAAATGTTCATGCATGAAACTGGTCTGTAGTACAAAAAAGGTTGGGGACCACTAGGGATGGGAATCGTTAAGAATTTAACGATTCCGATTCCATTATCGATATTGCTTATCGATCCGATTCCTTATCGATTCTCTTTGGGTGAGGGAACAAAATAGTACAAACAGGTGTGTTTGCATTAACTGTCTTTTATATTTCCATCTGTGCACAGAAAATATAACATATACAGTATGTACAAATAATAACAACAGATGATGCCGGCCTGGTTTGGGTGTGTGTGTGTGGGGGGGGTGTACAGTGAAAATGAAACTAAAGACTGTTTACTAATTCCTCTATTGCCGCATTTCTGCTACGTGGAACCGGTTCGACTCGGCTCGGCTTGTCTCCCGTTGTTGTGCACCTCATTTCCTTTCCCCTACCTTCGGAAACTTGTATTTGAGGAGTTATGACGTTTGTTGCCCGCACCGGAACTGGCCCGGTGTTCACTCTGCCGCTACATTCACAAGCGCCGCTCAGTAGCATATCAAATACGTGACATTCCTGTAAATGATTCACATGCTGTGGACAAATGTTTGGGGATATTGGAGGGATTCCACCCTTTTGAAGACATGGAAGCTTTGAAACTGTTCCAAGTAAGTGGACCTGGTGTCGTCTTTTTAGACCGTTTCTGCCTCAACACCATGTTGGCTACGTTCTGACCAAAACAATGCAGCGTACGCGTGACGTCATCGCGCATGCACAATGAAGACGGAATCGATAAGCAGAATCGTTAAGCAGGCAGGCAAACGATTCCAAGGAATCCAGCTACTGGGAACCGGTTCTCAATTCCCATCCCTAGTGACCACTGCTATAAAGGGTTAAGGTGCTTATTTCCACTGAATAATGCTAATAAGCATCTTAATTGGACTTAAATTGGTTTTATTACCCACTGTGATATTGATATTAGAAAGACATTAAAATAGAGCATTAATTCTCCAGAAACAACATCTGAACACAGTCTATTCTATTTGGGATAACTGATATTTCCACCAGGCAGCTGCTGCTCCTACATTTGCACCACTCAACCATGTTTTGGTTCATTACTTAAATCAGTTTTGGATCCAAGCAGGCATAACTGCAGTAAAATAACCATAGTGACATTTGGACGCGGCCATTTCTCAACGCTGTCGGGAATGTTTTCCAAATGGACAAACAAGACCACGATCCTCCATCCCTCATCCCCCCTCCCCGTCCTCAGTGTGTAACAGATGCTTCTCCCAAATGTCAGGTTATTACGTTTTCTCTGGATCCCATCGTGTTAAACGTCGTCAAATCAGTGCCAGGTGAGGTCAAGTGTAATGACGGTCTTGAGTGTCCGTAAAGACGGCCTCAAAACTGTCATCCGTCTCCTGGGCGGAATGTCCTTACACAAGCACAAAGCTGGTAAATAAGCAACGGGGAGTAGAGACTGGAGTTGACAGAAGCTCAATAATCCAAGGTCAGGGCATTTAACAGACAAAGACAAAAGGCTTATCTAACCACTTTTCGTTTGCCTCACATCACCAGTAATGCCAGTCAAACCAAATGAGTGACAGCTTCCACTTTAAAGATTTATGCTAATCTAAAAGCTTGTATCGAGCTCGCCAAGTCTGCTGCTGTTACGGTGCCAGCTTTTATGAGCGTGTCAGGACAAAAGACGCCTATAACAATTATACAGATCCTGCTGATATTCTGCTGTTACACTGTAAAACATATCGTACCCATGTTATTCCCGTTGTGCGAACACGTGCATCAGAACATCTGTGTTATCAATTCATGACTCTCAACCCGTGTTTGTCGGGATTTATCTTTTTTTTTTTTTTTTTTTTCTTCTCGAAAGCCGATTATACCCTTAGCTTTCATGTGTCGTGTGATTTCATCTGCAGCTTCAAGTGTGGGGAAAGAGGGGAGGACGGATGTCTGATATTCTGATGCTCAGGTGTGACTAATCCCTACGGGGATTCGCCATTAAACATCTGCACGATTGTAAACGTGACGCTCACAGAGGCATGGGATGCAGCTGGATGATACTCACAGATCAACCATTAATTATTAGTGGCCATTTTTTGACATCTTGATTTGATGTAGAACAGTCTCTCTCAAATGGGGGGGGGGGGGGTACTAAGAAGAAGCCCAGGGGAACTTGAAATTAAAAAAAAAAAAAAAAAAAAATGCTGATGATGCTGCCTCCATAGACTCCTATTTATTATCTGTGTAAAAGACCAAAATCAACATTTTTCCATAATTTATTTTATAATACATAAATAAATAAATACAGAAAAATACAGAATACTAGATAAAACCTAAATAAAAGAATAAAATACAAGAAACAGATTAAAAACTTAAAAAAGCTTAACAATTAAAAACAACAAAAAATAATGTCAAACAAGGGGAAACAACTATGATGCTATCACACTGATGCTGCCGCTAATAGACTTCTATTTAACATCCATCTCCAAGAACAAAATCAACATTTTTCCACAATTTATTTTAGTCTCATTCGCTTTATTTAAAGCCCATAATCATAAGTTTTCTGTTGGTCCCTTAATAGGATTGTACGTTGAATACATGGCTTTTACGTGGTTGAGACGTTACACTAAGAAGGCCATCAAAGGATTTTCCAATATTCAAATGTTTCATGAAATTTGCCTTTTTCTATAACTACGTCAATAAGTTAGCATTAGCATCAGGTCACCCCCTTCCCCAGAGTAGTAGCATGGTCATAAACAATACAATATGAAACGTGTCCTGCAATGATGTGAAAATGCCATTTATGCAGAAAATATTTAGGTTTGTTGGGTCTTCAAAACAGAGGAAATAAGATGAACCTGACATGTCAAATATCAACATAGCTTTAGTAAAATATGTCAAACAAGGGGCAACAACTATGTGGAAAAATGTTGATTTTGTTCTTTTACAAAGATAATAACTAAGAGTCCATGGAGGCAGCATCCGTGACATAGCATCAATTTATTTTAGTCTCATTCGCTTTATTTAGACCCCATAATCATAAGTGTTCTGTTGGTCCCTTAATATGATTGTATGATGAATACATGGCTTTTACGTGGTTGAGATGTTACAGTAAAAAGGCCATCAAAGGGTTTTCTAACATCCAAATGTTTCATGAAATTTGCTATTTACTATAACTATGTCAATAAGTTAGCATTAGCATCAGGCCACCCCCCCTCCCCCAGAGTAGTTGCATGGTCATAAACAACACAATAAGAATGATGTGAAAATGCCATTTATGCAGAAAATATTTAGGTTTGTTAGGTCTTCAAAACAGAGGAGATAAGATGAACCTGACATGTCAAATATCAAGACAGCTTTACTAAAATATCCAATCCAGTCCAACTTTATTTGTAAAGCACTTTAAAACAACCACAGTGGACCAAAGTGCTGTACAGAAAAATAAATAAAAACCAAAATAACAGAGTAAAAAACAAAAATAGATTTAAAGACCTAGAACAACTATTAAAAATAAATACATAAAAATACAGAATACTAGATAAAACCTAAATAACAGAATAAAATACAAGAAATAGATTAAAAACATATAAAAGCTGTACAATTAAAAACAACAAAAAATAATGTCAAACAAGGGTCAGCTATGAAGCTATCACACTGATGCTGCCTCCTATTTATTATCTCTGTAAAAGAACAAAATCAACATTTTTCCACAGTTTATTTTAGCCTCATTCACTTTATTTAGAGCCCATAATCATAAGTGTTCTGTTGGTCCCTTTATATGATTGTATGATGAATACATGGCTTTTACGTGGTTGAGACGTTACACTTAGAAGGCCATCAAAGGGTTTTCAAACATTCAAATGTTTTTTCATGAAATTTGCCATTTTCTATAACTACATCAATAAGTTAGCATTAGCATCAGGCCCAGAGTAGTAGCATGGTCATAAACAACACAATATGAATGGTGTCCTGCAATGATGTGAAAACAGCATTTATGCAGAAAATATTTAGGTTTGTTGGGTCTTCAAAACAGAGGAGATAAGATGAACCTGACATGTCAAATATCAACATAGCTTCAGCAAAATGTGTCGAACAAGGGGTAGCAACTATGATGCTATCACACTGATGCTGCCGCTAATAGTCTTCCATTTAACATCCGTCTAAAAGAACAAAATCAACATTTTTCCACAATTTATTTTAGTCTCATTCACTTTATTTAGACTCCATAATTATAAGTGTTCTTTTGGTCCATTAATATAACTAGCGGCATTGTACCCATGGTGCCATTGTACAATAGCGCCCTCCCGTGGTGCAACAGCAGCACTGCACCCGTACGTCCACCTGTGCTGCAACATCGGGACAAACATCCGGACACGTGTCGGACACAGAACGTCCATTATAGTAGGATTTCATGGTGAGTACATGGCTTTTATGTGGATGAGATGTGACACTAAAAAGACCATCAAAGGGTTTTCTAACATCCAAATGTTTAATGAAATTTACCATTTACTATAACTATGTCAATAAGTTAGCATTAGCATCAGGCCACCACCCACCCCACACTGTCATATTCATTTTTTTTGTCTAAATATGGACACTTCTGGCTAGGGATGAGAATCAAGAACCAGTTCTTTTAAGCAAAAAGACCACACCAGGTCCACTTGTAATGCTTGCAAAGCTTCCATTTCTTCAAAGGAGGGAAATCCCTTCAATATCCTCAAACATTTGTCCACACAGCATGAAATTCATCTGCAGGAATGTCACGTGTTTGATACACTACTTAGTGATGCTTGTGAATCTAGCGACAGAGCAAACACCAGGATGTCATCTGGGCCCAGTTCTTGGGGGGGTGCAACAAACGTCCTGCCCCCTCAAATAAAAGTTTCCGAAGGTAGGGAAAAGAAGAATGAGATGTACAGAAGTAGGAGACTTAGAGGAAACAGTAAAGCGTCTTAAGTTTCACTTTCACTTTGTATGGTTGTGTGGTGAGCTTTGAGGTAAATACAGGATCACCAATCTGGGTCCGATAAAAATTCCAGTTTTCATCTTTGGCTGCACCACATTAGTCTTTCAAGTATTAAAAGCATCTGAATTCTGACCACTTACAATCTACAGAACTAAAACACTGGCCTAACCGATGCTGATAATGCCTATATATCGACTGGTGCATAACATAAAATCCTGACAGTCTGAAGAAATTGTAATTCCAAATTTGGACTTCCAGTTCTTTTGCAAAAGTCTAATCAGCTAGTCAAAGGTTAACTCATTTTATTATCTCCGTCTAGGGAATGTATGCTAGTTATACACAGTACCTAGCATTAGCATTAGCAAATAGTATCAGCATATAGCACAGATTGAGTTAGGGTTAGAGTTACCAGAAAAGAGTGCACATCAAAAGGTCAACCAGTAATATTGGTATTGATATTTATTTTCTATATTTAACATTTCTTAAGTGATTATTTTATTTTATTCATTTGCACATCATAAACCGCATGAAAAAAATAAATAAAGATTTTCATGCAAGTAACACCATTGTGCAGGAGAGGATAGAAGCCAAAAAAGGCTTATGAAAATACCTCCCCGGATATAAATACACAGAAAAAAAAATATCGATATAACTGAAATAATAATTTAAAAACGATAGAAATGCAAATCAAATGATATACAACCTTACATTTTTTTTGTAAATTAGAGCCCTTTTTGGATGCTTTTTCAATAATGATAAAGAAGATGTTGACTGAAGCGGAGGTTGTAGATTATCCAAAAATGTGGTCCACGATATTTTAGAGAATATTGACTGACAGAAGTTCAGCAGTACGGAAGATAAAATTTGCTTGAGTATCGTGTTGTATAATTGTGTATAACAGAAGACAACATAGAAAAGTTCTGGAAGTCACCATTTATTATGAAATGGTCCTCTGTATTTTGCATTTTTCCTGTGAAAATCAGGTATTTTCCTGTATTAAATTTACTGATCACGTAGATATTCGTAAAAGCTCAGAATAAACTTGAGAGTTATTATATCAAAAAACAGAAAACTGAGGAAAAAAGTGATTTTCAGTAAAACATATCCTTAACTAAACATAAAATAAGTGTCTACGACAGCTGTTATTGACCAAACTCCACGGGTTTTACTGGTGAATCAATGTTGTAGAAGATGACAGTGTTTCCACGGTAACTACGGAGCCTCTGAACGTCCAAATGGGTCATATCTGATGACCATGAAAAGATGACAAACTGCATTTTACAGCAATTATTTACATATATTGATAGAATCAGTGGCTTAACAGGTATTAAACAGTTTAGATCAGTAGATGGTTTTGGTCACTGGTGGATGTTTGGGTCTTTATGGGTTAAAAATACCACGTATGTAAAAATTTGCTTGATGTTCACAGTCTTGACATTTACTGCATCCCGAGTGTAAAAAGTTGCAATACACTGCGTATTTCTGAATATATTACCCAGCCCTGGATATTAGACTGGCATTCTGCGGGTTTTCTTCAGACTGATTAGAACTGTAGGGAACAACATGCAGACTAAGGCCGGCAGCAAAACAACTGGCAGCACCGTGAAGGGAGTTGTTCACGTACTTTTCGACATAGTTTGGGATTCGACTGGAAGGCCCTGGAGACAATGCAGACCGTGTTGAGCTGCCACAACCGCATAATACAACCAATAAACATGGTGACAGTTGAGGAGGCTTCTATCTTGTTAACTCTGTGATTATGGCACAAAAAAAACACAAACGGTGGTGCAATAGTAGGTGATGTGTAAGGTTCTTAAATCAAGGATGGTGCATGTTTCCCTTGTTCTGCAAATACAAGAAACATCAGTATTTTCTGCTAAGATTTCATTGATTAATACACAGTGAGCACGCCAGGTTAGCAGAGCAGCTTGCCATACCCTTGGCTTTAGAAACAATAAAATACAGCGGTAATCCTCTACACTGCTGCTCCCATCATGTGTGGTTTGCATCATTTGTTCACATGGCGGTAATCTCTAAGGACATGCAGCATCTAATGCTCCAAAGGACCACAGAACACATGAGGCAGCTATCATCTACACATAAACAACACATGTGGTTTGAAGGAGTGATATTTTGCTTATTTAAATGGAATTACGCATTTTATAACATTTCCCTGTGGTCTACATAAACTGGAAATGCCATGTTTGGGTCTGAATTCTTCTTTAGTTCAACTCCACAGGTCCATCTTCAACCCTATTTCTGAGTAATGACACCAGAAAGGTCCTTTAAATCCAAATGAGCCACTTCAGGCCACGCCCCCTCCAGGTTGTTGACCATGCTTTCTGTCCTGTTCAGCCACTTGTGTTCGTTAATACAACCAACAACTGAACATTTTAGGTAATTGGCTCAAAGTTTGGACATATTTTCAGTTTTTACTACAAACAATTATGTTGTACTTGGAGAAATTTTTGTCAGAAGTCTTGACCTTATATGCGCAAATGTCATGACGTAGCTAGTTATAGACGCAACAAATTAAGCAGGAATTAAAACAAGTTGTAGAAATCCACTCGATTTTTGCCAAAATGAATATAAAGATAGCTTTGCAGCACCTGTGTCCCTCACAATACATGTGAGGGACGGGTTTGTTGTGCCTGGAAGCACTTGTTTATGTTATTTTACTGGTCCAGCACACTTTATATCATATTAGGCTGTATGTGGCCCCTGAACCACACTGACTTTGAGAAAACTGAAGGTGAATGCTACACCAGAGTTCAGCCAGTGTACAGTTCTTTGTTACGAGTTCACCGCTTTGGTTACATTTCTCATGTGATTCTAAAACTTTCCGCCAAAAATGGTTTTCAAGCAGAGGCAATTTCTCATAGACTGCAAGGGAAGCTCGGCTACCCCTAAAATTACGCAAATTAAAGGGTTAAATATGTACAGTTGTGTTGACATTTCATTGACTACAAATGTGTTAGAACACGTTCATCTCACAGATGGGTTCGTTCAGAATCAGCTTTATCACAAATCAACGGACTCGATGTTGTTCACTTCTCATACATTCCCGTTGCGCTGTTTTCTCATTCGATCTCTGTTCAGTGCATTTGTCCGTAGACGCTCAGCGTCCATGCACTTCAATGGGACTGAGTGGAACAGTTTTTTTCATTGCCTCAAAACTGGACTGTAATTGGATAAATGCCACGATGTTGTCCCGCCCCTGGACGCCCGGCGTCTCTGTGGGTGAATGGAGCTGTGGGTGGGCCTTGGCTGGGCTGGACACCAGGCTTCCACGTGCTGATTGGAGGATCGGTCAAAAGGCTGAATCCCGTTTGACTGACAGTTATTTTCAGATCTACTCCTTCACTGACACAGTTCAGTTTAATACCGTTGCACATTCTGCTGTGAAATGGAGAGAGAAACCACTACGAAATTACTTGTTCATTTCTTGCACTGTAAATAAAACACACTCATTGTACTTCCTTGTTTCAATTTAACATAATTTCAGCGTTTTCTTCTTTACTTGGTACGATAAGGTCACTGACCATTTTCTTAAAAAGGAACGGAGGGCCGAATTTATGTTTAAATAACCTGACATTTTTTTTATGTACGCCGACAATGAGCTTCCCCTCTCTGGAAGACGAGCAGCCGCCACTGTTTTCAAGGTAAGACAATGCTCTTTTTTTTTTGGACTTTGCACCGCTGCTGCTCTTCTATAAATCTTTTTCTCTCTCTTGTATTTGTGATTCCACTACAAGTTATAAATAGCCGGCGAGCACAAGATTCACTAGTTCATACAAACTGCGATGGCTCATTAGTATGCAAGGCATGAGTGACAAACCAAGCAAGGATTTCAACAAGGCCCAGTGGAAATGCTAAGAATATTATAACATTATGCCAGAACTGCAAAGTGGCGCCATCGTTTTTCATCACTGCCAGGAGCTGTCAGGACTTTGGCCTGTTTTTAGTCTCAGGAGGGAAAACATTGTGGTGATCATCAAGTCACTGGAGGTGCAGCTCTGGGTTCACCTGTCTAAAGAGTGTAGGCGGTGGGAAGATGCGATGGCGTTTAAAAAAAAAAATCACCTCTATTCATGTGTGCAAGGTTAGTATTTATAAAGTTGACCTACATGTTGTTCCCATGTTGCTGCTTTGTCTTTTCCTCGGTTTCACTACTTAATTAAGATACTCATAATAGATTACAAATCGCTGTTTTCTAATTACTGTGTTCTACAAAAACTCCAAATACATGGAAAAACTGAATAAAATACCTCGGTACAATGTTGAACGACCACAGGCATCAAATCCCAGCAGCCCCCTGCACCAGCTAAAGCAGTGATTCTCAAACTTTTTACAGTGGAGGATATTTTCAGCCAAGAACCCCCCACTCTCATTTCAGTATTTTTGATTGGAAAAAATGAGGCAAAATTTGTCCCTATATCAAAAGCTGTCTGTTTTTATTTTCAAAACTTTGTAAACAACGTATGTTTAACTTTAATATATTAAAAATAACTAATCTTTATAAGCTTATTTTGTGTGCAAAATATAAACTGAAAGTGCCCTCTTTCATTGATAAGAAAAATTAATTAAATGGTCATTAATGAATAAATGAACCTTTCATCATCAAAAAACAACGTTATCAAGGGATAAGAAATCCAAACAAATCTTTCCTAGTAAACGCGTTCACACAAAGGATATCTAGCGGCGGATCTGGTGACATTTGGAGTAAAACCATTACATCCCAGAAACTCAGTTTCCGGGATATAATAATTATATAAATAATTATTATTAAAATAAACTCATCTTGAATCATTTAAAATAGAAATGTTCTTAAAATGTTACCAAAACTTAAACAAGACAGACAATAATAAAATAATAAATAATAAAAGATAAAAATATTGAAATAAAATAAAGGTCAGGAGTGTCAATTTTATTAAATTAATGTATTTATTGTGTTTTATATTTCAGCATTAATTCTCATTATTTATTTTGCATTCAGTACATGATGACTAATTTAACATGCTGTTTTTATTATTATTATTATTATTATTATTATTATTATTATTATTATTATTATTATTATTATTATTATTATTATTATTTCAAGTACCCTTTGGGCTTCCTCCAAGTACCCCTGGGGGTACATGTACTCCCATTTGAGAAAGACTGAGCTAAAATATAACCAAAGTTATATAAAAGAAAACAATATACTGTAGGTGCTCACTGGTTTTTGGATATCCTTGTGTCCATATTTAGACAATAACATCGATATGACAGTGTGGTGGGGGTGGGGTGGCCTGATGCTAATGCTAACTTATTGACATAGTTACAGTAAATGGCAAATTTCACGAAACATTTGATAGCTTTCTTATGCTCCACTTGGCTTGCCTTGACTCGGGTACCAGGTACTATTCCTGGAGACCGTTTCCATTACAGGATACTACTGACTTTAGAGTACCTGGACATCATAGTGATGCGGTACGTAACTTCCGTGATGTCTGCTCAGAGAGTTGCTGATAAACTCACTTGTTGTGTGTCGCTCCGTCAAGCTCACACTGAATTTTTTTGCTGGTCATTGAACCGATCTGAACCTCCTTGACAGACCACGGTGTAGTTTTGCGGGCTGTAGTGATGTGACGTTCATGAGCGAATCGAATCTTTTGAACGGCTCTTTGACATGAACGATGGGAACCAAGTCTTTGTAAAGAGCCGTTCTTTTTTTTTTTTTTTAATTAATAACAGTTATTAATCACTGTTGTGTTTTGTGCAATTTTTTCCGTATGTTTACACACATTTATTGCTCTTGTTCTGAGGGAAAATGCTCTACAGTTGTTAAGGTATTTAAGTAATTGCAATGATAAATTGCTTTTGTGTTTTGTGCATTTTTTCTGTATGTTTACCAACATACTGTTCTTGTTCTGAGAATTGCACTATAGTTCAGGTATTTAAGTAATTGCAGTGATTAATCATTGTTGTGTTTTGTGCAATTTTTTCTGTATGTTTACATACATTTATTGTTCTTGTTTTGAGGAGAATAAAATGTTATTTCATAACAATATTATTGTTCTTGTTTTGAGGAGAATAAAATGTTATTTCATAAGAATATGTTTTATTTTCTTCTTCATTTTTAGGCTACAGACTAGTCCACATAATGTACCGTGATGTTTTTGGTCAAATTCCAGCATTTGCCTAATGTCACCTCTCATGTCATGTATTTAGCCCACACATTTTAACTAACTATTCTGTTTTACGGTAAGATAATATTTACTGCCGCGCCAATTAAAAACCTTTAAAATGTAATGTCAATCATCACATGTAGCCTATTTAGTCATTAAAACACTGGTGTTTCAAAATAATGCAAAAAACATAAAAGAACCAGTCTTTTGAACGGCTCTTTTCAGTGAACAGCTCCTGATTGAACGGCTCCCTTCAAAGAGCCAAAAGTCCCATCACTAGCAGGCTGTCATCATGTGGATTAATCTACCGCTATATTTACTGTAGACTTCCGCATCTGAGTTTGTTTTTTTTTTAAATGGTGGGTCGCTGCTCATTACCTCCGCCAAGCAGGTTATGTTTTTGCTGGCGTTGGTTTGTCTGTCTGTCCGTGTGCAAGATAACTGAAAAAGTTGAACAGATTTGGATGAAAATTTCAGGAAATGTTGATACCGGCACAAGGAGGAAATGATTACATTTTGGTGGCGATCGGGGGTGGGGGGGCCACTGATCTGCCTTGGCGGAGGTCTGCGCTGTCTGAGTGCTTTTCTAGTTGATAATGCAATGACGCAGAGACAACTCTCTGACCAATCACTGGTCTGTAGTGTTAACACGTCATACAGGGGTTGGACAAAATAATGGAAACACCTTCACCTCAAGATGATAATGCCCCAATCCATACAGCTAGAATTGTTCAAGAATGGCATGAGGAACATTCTAATGAAGTTGAGCATCTCGTATGGCCGGCACAGTCCCCAGACCTCAACATTATTGAGCATTTATGGTCAGTTTTAGAGATTCAAGTAAGACGTCGATTTCCACCGCCATCGTCTCTAAAAGAGTTGGAGGGTATTCTAACTGAAGAATGGCTTAAAATTCCTTTGGAAACAATTCACAAGTTGTATGAATCAATACCTCAGAGAATTGAGGCTGTAATTGCTGCAAAAGGTGGACCTACACCATATTAAATTATATTTTGTTGATTTTTTAAGGTGTTTCCATTATTTTGTCCAACCCCTGTATTTTAGTATCTCTTGGAACCTCTGCAGAGTAGATACCAAAAAACTAGTACCGGATACAAGATTCCAGGTCCTTTTACGTAATGGAAATGCAAAATGACTGAGTCGAGTAGAGCTGGTACCATGAATTGGAAACGCGGCATTTGTGTAACGTCTCAGCTATGTCAAAGCCATGTATTCACCATGAAATTGTATTAATGGATGCAGAGAACATGATTATGGGCTCTAAATAAAGTGAATGAGACTAAAATAAATTGTGGGAAAATGTTGATTTTGTTCTTTTAGACAGATGTTAAATGGAAGTCTATTGGAGGCAGCATCTGTGTGATAGCATCATAGTTGTAGCCCCATATTTTACTAAAGCTATGTTGATATTTTACTTATCAGGTTCATCTTATCTCCTCTGTTTTGAAGACCCAACAAACCTAAATATTTTCTCCATGAATGGCATTTTCACATCATTGCAGGACTCTGTTCACATTGTGTTGTTTATGATCATGCTACTACTCTGGGGGAGGGGGGTGGCCTGATGCTAATGCTAACTTAATTACATAGTTATAGTAAATGGCAAATTTCATGAAACATTTGGGTGTTAGAAAACCCTTTGATGGCCTTTTTAGTGTAACGTCTCAACCATGCAAAAGCCATGTATTCACCATACAGTCATATTAAGGGAAGAACAGAGCACTTAGAATTATGGGGTCTAAATAAAGCAAATGAGAAATGTTGATTTTGTTCTTTTACAGAGATAATAAATAGGAGATAAGGCTTGCGGAATCAGTAACATCTTTTAAATCACTTCTTAAAACACATTTTTATAGACTTGCTTTTATGTGATGTCTGTCCCCTTTTTAACCTTAAGTTTTAATTTTAATTTTAAAATTTGATCCTGTTTGATAATTAACTTGTTCATACATCTCTCTAATTGTGTTGCTTCTGTTTTAGTGTTTTTACTTGCTTCGTGTATCCTGCTGTTGTGCCCTCTGTCAAAGCACTTTGTAAACTTTGTTTTTAAAGGTGCTATACAAATAAAGTTATTATTATTATTATTATTATTATTATTATTATTATTATTATTATTATTATTATTATAAATGGAAGTGAATTGGAGGCCGCATCAGTGTGATAGCATCATAGTTGTTGTCCCTTGTTTGACATATTTTACTAAAGTTTTGTGAATATTTGACATGTCAGGTTCATGTTATCACCTTTGTTTTGAAGACCCAACAAGCCTAAATATTTTCTCCGTAAATACCATTTTCACATCATTGCAGGACACTATTCATATTGTGTTGTTCACGACCATGCTACTACTCTTTGGAAACTCTGACACTGAAAACAGCCAATGACGATGAACAGAAACAAGGACAAAGTACAATGATAAGGTTACTGTGATACAGTAATTAAGTACAACTACAACAAAGCAACAACATTCAACTAAAACGTAAAGTAGTATAATAGTACAAAATAACTGAGCAGAGGAAATTGCACTATTTTACCGAACAAATAATGACAACCAGTACAAACTAGTAGCTATTAATTTGATGATAGTATCTGTGCCAGCTCAATAACACACTGTGTTGTTGTTGTTTGTGTGCAGTCTCTCTTCCCACCTCTTCACACTCTGACACTTGGTCAGGATGTCGCATTATATAAAACACATAAGACGCCCTTAGAGCATCATTATTTCAATGTGTGGGGTGGGTGTAATTTTTCTTAAACATCTAGACCAGGGGTGTCAAACTCATTTTAGTTCAGGGGCCATATTCAGCTAAATTTGATCTGAAGTGGGCCGGACCAGAAAAATAATAACATAATAACCTATAAATAATGACAACTCCAAATTTTTGTCTTTGTTTTAGTGTAAAAAAAAAAAAAAAGTGAAATGATGAAAATACTTACTTTTATAAACTATCCCCCCAAAAAAAAAATCCTGAAAAAACTGAAATTTAAATAAAAAAAAAAAAGTAAGAAAATTTAGTGCAAATTTTAACAATATTAATCCTCAACTTCTCATTTCTCCATGTGCATTATGTGCTTCAGATCTACAAAGACACTAAACACTAAGGAACAGGCAGAAAAAATTTTAAAATTGTGCTTAATTTTCTTTAGACATTTCAGGTTCATATTTGTTCAGGTTATTCACATTTTAGTGTTACAGGATAGTTTGTAAATGTAAATATTTTCATAATTTAATGTTATTTTTTGCACTAAAACAAAGAAAAAAAATGAAGTTGTTAATTCTACATTTTTTTTGGCTTAACTGAAGATTTTTTTTACTTAATTGAAGATTTTTTTCGACTTATTTCAAGATTTTTTGACTTTTTTTTTGGCTTAATTGAAGATTTTCTAACTTAATTGAAGATTTTTTTTACGTAATTGAAGAAATTTTTTTGGCTATATTCAAGATTTTTTTCCTCAATTCAAGCTAAATTTTTTTGCTTAATTCAATTCAAGACTGTGGAATTTTTGCACTTGGCAAAAACATCCCAGGGGCTGAACTGGACCCTTCGGCGGGCCGCAGTTGGCCCCTGGGCCGCATGTTTGACCCCCCTGATCTAGACAATGCATTATTTGGTTGGGTTTAAGCATTAAAAACATCTTGGATGCGAAAGGGTAAAACAAGAAATTATCTGGGTGCTGGACACACACACAAAAAAAGGAAAATCCACACTAAAGTCCAGCTCTACTATTAGGGTTTATAACAGCCATGATGTTTGGAATGACATAATTTATAGAGAAACATATTCCAAGAAGCCATCTTGCATACCCCAAATCCCTTGCTGTTATTTTAAATCCCACATGGTGAC
Organism: Sphaeramia orbicularis; assembly: GCF_902148855.1. NCBI lineage: Eukaryota > Metazoa > Chordata > Actinopteri > Kurtiformes > Apogonidae > Sphaeramia > Sphaeramia orbicularis. The sequence goes on from NC_043969.1 coordinate 40,556,918, forward strand.
TGGTTTGTGTCACCATTTATGCAGGTGAAGTTTGTAAATGTAAAGCATTGTTCTGTGAGCTGGCAAAATGGAAGTTTGTGGTGAAGATAGTAAAGAAATATCTAGTTTTGTGTTAAACAGCTGAGTGGACTGCATCTCTTGTCGCACATGATACACTTCAACAAAAACAAGATATCTGCTGCCCTGGTACAGAGTAAGGATGCAGTGGAATTTGGAATTGTGTCGGTATAGAGGGTATGCACGTGACGTCACCGCTAGCAGAAGTCACCGCGGTTACGTCCACTGAGTGGCAGAAAGAGGGAGATGAGTAGCGGCTTTGGCTTGAATACTGCGAAAACTTTAGAACAATCTAAAAAATGGGGAAGAGCTGTTGTGTCATTGATCGCACAAATAGATTTGAAAAGCACTCGAAGCTATCATTTTAGCAGCGACCTAAAGCCAAAAACAGAAGAAGCAGATGGATCGCTGCAATTTGTAGAAATAACTGGAATCCAGGCAATGAAACCTGGATTCGTGTCAGGTAACGTTAATTTATGCTGTATTCTTGCGTAAAATCATACCTTAAATTACATATTGTTTTGGCTAACGTTACTTCTTAGTGAAGCTCTTAATGTTAGCATCTGTCATTTAGTTCTATGTTTCATAACTGAAACGTTTTTGTCTTCAGTTGTGTGATTCTGAACCTTGTGTTCTACATAATTTGTAAACTAGCTTAAACTGAGGCTAACCTAGTTTTCCAAATAAGGGGGTACTCTGGCACAAAGCTGTTGTAGCTGTGTTGTATCAAGTATTTGATGTTAACTCTACTTAAATCTCCACAGTACCAGTAGATCATCCACTCACTTGGGTCAGTACTAAGGGTTCAACTCCAGTAAATCAGTAGTGAACTGTGAGCACTACTGCTGGGCCTTTACCTTGGAAATCACCGCCAAGAAAATATGTCTGCACTGACAGAAAACCTCAAAAACAATAGTATGTTGAATTGAAAGCACTCACCAGCTGTAATCCTCTAATTAACGATGACGAGGATGTCAACAACTCTTTGGCTTTTGTATGCTTTCAGCCTTTGCATTGTGGATTTTCCCGGCGTTGAAATCAGGTTCATATAAATGTCAGGATACGTGATTTCGGTCCACATATCAATGTTCGTAGACCACTTGTTGTTTGGCAGCTTGTATGGATCCATGTCCAGTCCAACTGTCTTTAATGTCATGTTATATTCCACATTTTTCCCGGTCTCGCTGTAGGTACTGCTATACTCCGTCATGTTGAGCCGGTTTGTTTTTGCCACTCAGTCTGACTTAGAGGGGCGTGGCCCAGGGGGAAGTGACATTTGTGCATTCCCTCTATTTCTGGTTATTGGAGGACTTATGTTGGCTGCTTCGCCTCCCTGGGGAGGTGTTCCGGGCATGTCCCACCGGGAGGAGACCTCGGGGAAGACCCAGGACACGCTGGAGAGACTATGTCTCTTGGCTGGCCTGAGAACACCTCGGGGTCCCCCCAGAAGAGCTGGAGGAAGTGTCTGGGGAGAGGGAAGTCTGGGCATCCCTGCTTAGACTGTTACCCCCGCAACCCGGCCCTGGATAAAGCGGTGGATAATGAATGAATGAATGGATGAATGAATGTTGGCTGCTGTTTGATTGATAGACTATAACTGTATATGAGCTGAAAATGTGTCTTTATGCATTATGAAAACTTCCATTGAGGATGTACAGAAACATGGGAAGGGTCAATTGCGACCCCATTTGAATTCCAGGCAACCCCACGTGGAGTCCCAAGCCCAAGGTTGAAAAACACTGCCTTTGTCTCTGTATTAAGATCCAATCCATATAAGATTACCGTACTTTCCAGGCTATAAGCCGCACCTGACTTTAAGTCGCAGGTGTCCACGATGTGACATGAGATATTTACACAGAAAGATGTTAAACAGAAACATTATTTAAATATTTATTTCCATACCTTAACTGCTTTTTTCCAAACAGTGCCTGTAACACGGCAGTAAAACGGCAGGAACACGGCTTTTTAAAAAACCCAGAAAAGTCATTGATCTGTATCTTCATCTTCCTTCTGCACATTAAACCACTGCAGTTGTCTTCTTCAGTGTTGGAGTTGAAGAGCCTCAAATTCTCTGTCACACTCCTTCTCAGTCTCTCCTCCGTTGTTGCTCAATGGCACTTCGGTGCTGCAGCTCTTTTTCCTTCTTAGACAGACGCATCGATTGGTTTTAACTTCAAAGCTGCAAAATACGCATTTCTTTGTGTGTTTTTCATGATGAGGGTTTGTGCATGACACGCAAAATGATTGTTAAAAGTTAAGATTAAAACTTCTCCTCTCTTCATCACCTCTTCCACCTGTCTGTCTCACTTTTGCGCTTCCTGCTAGAGCGCCCCCTGGAGGCCATTAGCCCGTATAAATCTATACTCGAGCTGCATCGCTGTATAAGCCGTGGGGTTCAAAACAAGAAAAAAGTAGCGGCTTATAGTCCGGAAAGTACGGTATATGTATATAGAGTGTTAAGTTTCCACTAAAATCCAAATCCAATAATTTATGGGCAGGGGTCACAAATTGGGAAAGCAACAAAACATCATCATCTGATTAGATGGACCCCCTCATGTGCCCCCACCCTACTGCATCTACTACTTCTATCTCTTTTTCTCTCCTCCTTTACCCTCTCTCTTTTACCCCAACTGGTCAAGGCAGACGTCCATCCTCCAGGAGTCTGGGTCTGCTCCAGGTTTCTGCTGTTAAAGGGAAGTTTTTCCTTCCACTGTCACCAGTCACAAGTGTTTACTCCTGGAGGATTCTGTTGAGTTTCTGTAAATTGGTTTAGAGTCTGGTTCCAATCAGCTCTATATGTAAAGTGTCATGAGACGACTTTGTTATGATTTGGTGCTACATAAATAAAATTTGATTTGATTTACTGCATCTTTACAGACTGGAACTACAGGGTGGGGAAGCAAAATTTACAATGAACATTTAGTTGTTTTTTCTCAGCAGGCACTACGTCAATTGTTTTGAAACCAAACATATATTGACGTCATAATCATACCTAACACTATTATCCATACCTTTTCAGAAACTTTTGCCCATATGAGTAATCAGGAAAGCAAACGTCAGAGTGTGTGATTTGCTGAATGCACTCGTCACACCAAAGGAGATTTCAAAAATAGTTGGAGTGTCCATAAAGACTGTTTATAATGGAAAGAAGAGAATGACTATGAGCAAAACTATTACCAGAAAGTCTGGAAGATGCTATTGAAGAAGAATGGGAGAAGTTGTCACCCGAATATTTGAGGAACACTTGCGCAAGTTTCAGGAAGCGTGTGAAGGCAGTTATTGAGAAAGGAGGAGGACACATAGAATAAAAACATTTTCTATTATGTACATTTTCTTGTGGCAAATAAATTCTCATGACTTTCAATAAACTAATTGGTCATACACTGTCTTTCAATCCCTGCCTCAAAATATTGTAAATTTTGCTTCCCCACCCTGTACATCCACAAATGGACGTCCATCAGTCCTGGTGCATCTACAGCCTGAACGTCCATGGGAGTGGATCTCTCCTTCACTGTGGTTTTCCCCGAGGTTTCTCTTTCCCCACTGGGTTTTTGGAGTTTTTCCTTGTCAAGGAGGGTCTGAGGACATTAATCTATTTCCTTCATCTACTGTTTATTTGACTGTTAGTTTTCATATCCAACTAATTCTGTTTTCCCTTGTGAGACAACCTTGCTGTGATATAGGGGTCTACAAATAAAACTGAATTGAACGGAGTTGAAAACAAACTGCACAAGAACTATGCAAAAAGGGAAAGGGCCCTCCAAGGCTACATTCAGACTGCAGGCAAATGTGGCTCAAATCTGTTTTTTTTGCCCATGTGACCTGTAGCCCATCTGTTACAGGTAGGGTCGGAGATATTTTCCTGGAGCATTTTTTTTTTACTATATTACTTAAAATCCCCTTCATGTCCTGATTGATGGCATCAGGCCTTCAGGCCGGCGTTACTACGCTCCTCAGAGGAGAACCAACAGATATTCAAAATCTTTTATTCCTTCAGATATCACACTTTTAAACTCTGACAGAAGCCATTTTAGCCATTTTACATGTTTTTTTTTTTTTTTTTATGTTGGCAGAACCAATAGGGTCTTTTAGTCTGCATTGGTGTTTATTGAGTATTTACTGTTGATTATTTAAATGCATTTGTTCGTAGTTGCTTTCAATGATCCTGTATTTTTTGCACTGATTTGTTTGTGTTTGTCGTATTGCACTTTGGATGTGGGCTGATATCTGTGGTGAGCTGCAAATAAATTGCCCATATGGGATAAATAAAGTTTTCTGAATCTGAATCTGATTGCAAGCAATAAATTCAATGCTGTCACACAAAAATAAAAAAAAAATTCCGGACTAAAAACGCACCATCTAATTATTTTAACTGGCCCATCGAAATGATTGAATGGTGATATGTCAATCAAACTCAACTGTCATTTGTCCCTCCCCCCTTTGTGCACAAATTGTGTTCTCGGAGGCTTAGAGCACTAGTCTGAACAGCACAAATCCGATTTTTTCAAATCCAACCCAGGCCACTTTCATATGTGTTCCTAAATCCGATACGTATCTGATATTTACCTCCGCCAAGGAGGTTATGTTTTTGCCAGGGTTTGTTTGTCTGTCTGTCCGTTAGTGTGCAACATAACTCAAAAAGTTATGGACAGATTTTGATGAAATTTTCAGGGTTTGTTGGAAATGGGATAAGGAAGAAATTATTAAATTTTGGTGGTGATCGGGGGTAGGGGGGCCCACGGGGGGGGGGCGCAGACCAGAAAATTTCATCAAAATCTGTCCATAACTTTTTGAGTTATGTTGCACACTAACGGACAGACAAACAAACAGACAGACAAACAAACCCTGGTAAAAACATAACCTCCTTGGCGTGGGGGGGCCCACGGGGGGGGCCACTGATCAGCCTTGGCGGAGGTCTGCGCTCTCCGAGTGCTTCTAGTTTGTCTGTCTGTCTGTTTGTTTGTCTGTCCGTTAGTGTGCAACATGACTCAAAAAGTTATGGACAGATTTTGATGAAATTTTCAGGGTTTGTTGGAAATGGGATAAGGAAGAAATGATTAAATTTTGGTGGTGATCGGGGGTGGGGGGGCCCATGGGAGGGGGCACTGATCAGCCTTGGCGGAGGTCTGTGCTCTCCAAGTGCTTTTAGTTTACAATGCGACTTCAGTCTGACTGGCCAGGTTACATTTATCTGACCTTTACGTCATTGAAATGCGACAAATGTCACAATTCTGCGTCCCAGGAGTGTTACTTTTGTAAATACAGTGCATGCCTTCGTGGTCACATATTATATCAGGACCTCTTTTGCACATGCGGGTCACTTCAGGGTTGCATTCAGTTCATATTCCAAACTGATAGAAGCTGCATTTAATGTGTATAATCTGAACAAGCACACAAAAAAGATGGATTTCACCCAAAAAATCCAAACTGTGCAAACATAGTCCATGAGGTTCTAAAAGGTGCAGTCACCCACTGAGTCCATCAAAGAGATACATAAATGAAAAAGAAGGCCTTAAATTGTACTTTGAAATGGGAGTTACTGGTCAGGATTAGGTGGAAAAGTGGCCAACTGAAAGTAGAAACCTCACTGGGGTGTTGACACTAGGACAGCAGACTGAGTTGAGAAGCTCGTTTTTAAAGACTAGCACTGACCAATCACAGCCGAGTGAGGAGAAACACGACAGGTGCACCCGATAACATCTAACAACCTGTGGCCAAGATCCAACCATGAAAGGCAACAGTGGTGGGGGATCTGTGCCCATAACTAGAGTCTCTTTTTATTTCTTATTTTTCTTGTCTTAGGTTATTTTATTACCTCCGCCAAGGAATGTTTTCATCGGGGTTTATTTATCTGCCTGTTAGCAAGATAACTCAAAAAGTTATTGGATTTTGATTAAATTTTCAGGAAATGATTAAATTTTGGTGGTGATCGGGAGGGGGAACGCTCTCCAAGTGCTTTTCTAGTTATATCTTTTTTTTTTTTTTTTTGAGACAACATCTACTGGCAAAGAATTCCTTGTATGTGTTCACGTACTTGGTGAATAAAGATGATACTGATTCTGAAATTACTCCTCGGGGATAAAACAGATGCCTTGAACCTCGGAACATTTTACCTCATTCTTCAAAAGCGAGGTGAAAAAATATTAAAAAAACGTAAAATTGGTAAAGTCTGATTATGTTGAAGCTGCAGAGATGTCCTCAACAGGTTACAACAAATCATGGACGGTGGCAGTTACAATATTATCTCTCTTTTTATGTTATGTTGTAATGATTTTACACCAAACTGCAATGACATAATAAAGGGGGTTTGTGATTGACTGCAAAACACTTTTTTCATTTCAAATAAATCCAATGAGGCATAATCAGAAAGTGCAGGAAGATTCAGCTGATACATAAGGAAAAGTAAGAAACAGATATTTAAATAATGTACAAAAGTAAAGTTTTAAGGAAATAAAGTCATAGTAGACAGTATATGGCAAATGATACAAACTATACAAGAAAATAGTTGGGTCAATAGGTTCATGTATACTTAACCCTTTCATGCATAGTGGACAGTTACTCTGCAGCCTTACTCTTGTATATTCATGAGTTTTGTTTGTTTTAGTTCCATATCAACCAACACAGTGGACACTTATGCATCATCTCATAAACTGCAATTCATACCATTATTGTAACTTTGCTGTTCTTGATTGGTTCTTGAGTGGAAATCAATTGTTAATATTAATTTTTTGCATATTATCTCCATGAAGTGAGTAATAACCAGTATTAGAATATGTTAAAATGTGAGAAAACATCAGATTAGCTGCATTAAACATGGTTTCATTTCACTGTTTTTCTATCACTTCAGGATATTGGGTTTTAAAAACATGTTTCTTTGTTTCAAGAATAAAATTCATGGTTTAGCTGAGTGGACATTTTTGTAACTCCATGAAAAACAGGTTGATTAAAAAAAAAAAAAAAAAAAAAAAAATTCAATCACATTGTTTTTTTTTTCATGCCTAAAGAGGAATAAAAACACTCAGGAAAAAAAAATCTTGATTAAGGTTCTCATAATTCATGCATGAAAGGGTTAATCTATTTAGGTTTTACAAGGAACCTAAGAGACAACGCTATACGATGTGTGGAAAGTCATTTAGGAAAATACTAACATGTGACATATGATAACATTAAATCTAAATATCACAAGACCCAGGGGTAACATATGATCTCTTTCTATATCACCCACAGGTTATGTGTTATATGTCTTCATACACACCTTACATACTGTAGTGTGGTCATAGTGTCAGTATCAATGATGGCAATTAATCCAATTGTACTGCACACTGAGTATTGGGTCTATCCTGTTATGTTCCTTTATATTTTATTTTACTGTGTGCTATATATGTACTGACTTTTTTCATACAAACATTCCTTTGGTACAAAAGGTAACATTTTAGGAGATTCGCGATATAACCTTTAACACCCAAGGGATTTAAAATGGCTTCTATGTATATGATTCTGTTGAACAGTCTTTCTCAAATGGGTACCCAGGGGTACTTGGAAGAAGCCCAGGGGGTACTTTATATATATAAATATAAAAAAAACAAACAAAACATTAAATAAATCATCATGTACTAAATACAAAATAAATAATGTGAATTAATGCTGAAATATAAAATACAACAAATACATTTATATAATAAAATTGAGCCAGGCTGCTTTCATATGTGGTCCTAAATCCGATATGTATCTGATATTTTGCAATGCGACTGTAGTCTGAACAGCCAAGTCACATTTATCCGACCTTTACATCATTGAAATGCAGCAAATGTCACAATTCGTCCCAGGAGTGTCACTTCAGTGCGTGCCTGCATGGTCACTTCAGGATCGCATTCAGTTAATACTCAAAACTAATAGAAGTCGCATTTAATATGTAATATGAATGAACACACACGCACAAAAATCAGAGTTCGCCAAAAAATCTGAATTGTGCATCAAGACCTACTGTCTGAACGTAGACTTAGTCCAGTGGTTCCCAACCTTTTAACATCACAAATTTCTGGCGGCCCCAGACATTCAAAACGAAGATTTTTTTTTTTTTTTTTTTTTTTACTAAAATTAATTTATTTTTGGTCATGTAATAGTTTGCTATACTATCTTGCAAATAAACATTAATTTTAGACAACATTTAGGTTATATAATGTATGTTATTATGGATGGAGGCAGAAAAGCCAGGTTGAGATTACTGCACAAAGTGAGAATGACTAGAAATTTCAGGTGACCCCATTTGAATTCCAGGTGACCCCATGTGGATGTTCCCAGCCCGAGGTTGAAAAACACTGCCTTAGTCTCTGTATTAAGATCCAGTCTGGATACATGTGAAGTATGCAGTTGGTGAACATAAACACTAAATGTTAAAGCACAAATAGAGCAGGGGTGTCAAACTCATTTTCTTCCGGGGGCCACATTCAGCCCAATTTAATCTGAAGTGGGCCGGACCAGTACAATAATAGCATGAATAGCAATAAATAATGACAACTCCAAATTGTTTTAGTGCAAAAAATAACGTTAAATTATGCCAATATTTACATTCACAAACTATCCAAACAAAAAGGATGTGAATAACCTGAAAAAAACGGAATTTGTTAAGAAATACAAGTACAATTTTATCAATATTATGCCTCAGCTTATCATTTATACATATGCACAAAACATTTAGTAACAGGCAGAAAATTGTTAAAATTGCACTTAATTTTCTTCATTTCTTCATTTTGTTCAAGTTATTCACGTTATTGTTAAAGGATAGTTTGTTAATGTAAACATATTCATAATTTAATGTTTTTCGCACTAAATCAAAGAGAAAAAATTGGTGTTGTCATTATTTATAGGTTATTATGATATTATTTTTGAGTTTTTTGCCCTAACTTGCACTTTGCAAATTCATCCCATGGGCCAGATTGGAACCTTTGGCCCCCAGTATTAAGACCTGCTGTCTGAAGGTAGCCTTAGGTTGAAATTTAGAATTTCAGAGTATTTCAATGAGTGTCCTGTAAAGGGTTAAGTCAATAAACTTTGCCGTTCTACCATAACCACCTCTGGAGGTTGACCTATGTCATCAATTTCCCTTTTACACTGACTTTTATCTGGTTTGCAGCTTGTCAAAAATTGATGCTGTACCCCGAGTGTTGAAAACTGACACCAAGGGCTCATGACCAAGCAGTAGTATATATATTGGAACGACTTGGAAGTGAGAACAGTCTTGTTACCGAGATTTAATAGTGTAATCAATCAAGTAGAACGTGTCGCTGACTGGTTCCTCTTCATCGTCCAAGTTACCCAACTTTTAAAACCATTCACTGACCCCTTTGTGCCCTATAGATGGAAGAACACTCATCATCCATCCTGTAGAGACCACTTCCATTAGGTTTTTCCTTTAGTTTGTCATCCATCTGAATTTGTCCAAGCTGCACCCGCAAAATGACTCATAAACATGCCGGTGTTGATGCCAAATCATTAAGTATTGAGGGACAGACCATTGGGAGAGGGCTTGAGCTGCAGCTTACAAGCACAAACTGCTCTTTCAGAAAGACTGACACTGAAGGCTGCGTGTTGTTGTTTAAGCGAGTGGCTAAGATCTGAGGCTTCCAGTGGTCGGCCATTGTTTGAGGAGCCACAAAGACAGCTTTTGTGGGGAAATGCTAAACTGAGATTAGCTCCAGCAGTCGAACAGGCTACATGGAGCCTCAGAAGAGTGTGCAGTGTGTACACTGTGGCTCTGACGGCATGGAAAGCGCTGTCACTGAACCACTTAAAACAAACTGTACAGCTGCTCCGAAACAACCCCAAAGGAAATCTCTAAAGAAAATCCACCAATTGCACAAGTTAAGACGTACAGCAGGATATTCTGAAAGCCATATTGCATTGATTTTGTGCCAGTGTGCAATACGGCACATGTATCGGTGGCTGCACTGATATCACTGGCTGTTTTTTTGTAGGATAAATGGCCAACTTTTCACGTCAAGTATGTTGATGTAAGATTTCCATTTTATTCATACTGTAATCAGCCATATAGGTTAAAAAAAAAAAAAAAAATCTCACATATTACTTCCATTTATCAGCACAAGAAGTTGACACTGGCACTTACACGCAGTGCATTTTACAATAAATCCAGTTTTGCTACAGAATCCGATCATTTAGATTTCACTAACATAAAGAGGATATCCATAAATCATTTTTCTTTGTGCAGTCAAATTGTTTTTTCCAACACTGATAAGAATTCTCGGTTGATAAAATGGATAAATGGTCTCTCGACAATACGCTTATCTTCTCATGTGCAGCATCAAACATGTGTGCATGGCCGTTTTCAAATGAGAGGCATCTCATTTACTGTGAGGAGTCTGCACGCTGTGATGTGTGAAGAGGATAGCTCCGACAGCTCCCACTATTATTTGATGATTTATTGTAATTCTCTCAGTATGGGCATCTGCTTTGTTTTCACATCTTTACTTTCCTGCTCCCCGTGGCTCATTTCTGTCATGTATTTTTGCCCACTCTTTGTCTCGCTCATAAAGGAGCTGTCTAATGTGTTGATTTGTCTCTAAGACAACGTTAATCAAGAAGCGCTCTCAACGGTAAAAGACCTTTATGTCCACTCCACCTGAACAGACAGTAAATGCCATCTGTGGCCCGGCCCAGCTGTTTGTTGTGCATTCTCAAATTTGATTTGAGTTCTGTTCTTTCCTCTGTACGGGAAAATTGGTCTGACTAATCTACCATCGAGGGAAACACGATCTGAACATGCGACATGCTGGCCTGAATGAAGGGTAAAGTGCACCACTCTAGAGAGCAATTTCCTCATTTGAGCTTTAAGTCAATAAGGTCAAACATCGGACATTAATCACCAGAGTCTGAAAAAAAAAGAAAATCTCTACATCTCACTACAAAGAGAAGTGGCTCTGCTCAACCTATGAACGTAAACCTAGATTTCACCACTACAACTCATTAAATCTGAATTGAATTTCTTTCTGTTGTAGAGCTGTATTCACCTCGGGTGATAAACCTCTTCTGGCTACCAATTAAGGGAAAACATTTACATGCACAGCCCAATTTAAATGCGCCACCATCAGAGCAGACATGCTCAATCACCTCCGAGTCGGTCTCATTCATCACGGTCTTACTTACAGCTGCAATCTCCCTGTATATTGATTGCACAGCACATATGTGTACCTGTTTTCGCTCAGCAGTCTCTGAGGATGTTGTGCCTCAAGTGGAACTCTACGTGGGTTTTATATTGGGCCAACACCAGGCGGACGACATTTAAGCTTTAAGCGTATTGGTAACCTGTAGAGCAGTGGTTCCTAACCTTTTTTTTTGTTGGAGACCCCCTGCTTGTGTCCAACACAAGCCAGCCCCCCCCCATCAAAACTGTCCTGTCCTTCACTAAAATACTTGATACACTTGATACTGATGAGTTTAGCAATTGTGGGCCTCATGAAAGGTAAATGTTGTGGGCCCTTTGTAAAATAAAGTAAGGGGGTATGTACATGGTGTAGTGGTGGGGAGTACATATGTGGGGGTGCGCTCCACTGGAACTGGTGTGAAACCAAAAGTGAAACTGAACTTTGGACGTCTGACTCCCGGCTTCTGTGCCTCTCTTTTACTCCGGAGTTTACACGAAATTCTCACAACTTCTAACCCATATCCACTGGGCCCCCTAAGACTGCTGGGCCCCATGAATTTATCATGTTTACCCCCCACCTTTACAATGCCCCAGCTGATGGGTAATCTGCATTTTTCGGACATAGTGTTTTATACATATGATGATTCACTGACAACAGGAGAAAACAAAAACTCTAATGACTTAGCTATCTGACCTGACAAGACTGTTCCTGTGGCTGTGAGGGTCACAAAGTTTCAGAGGTCAAGAAGGCATGGCTACTAAGTAGCTTGATAGATAGATAGATAGATAGATAGATAGATAGATAGATAGATAGATAGATAGATAGATAGATAGATAGATAGATAGATAGATAGATAGATAGATACTTTATTAATCCTGAGGGAAATTCAAGTGCAAATGCAGAAAAAATATGTTTCTCTTTATCCTCACTGGGGTCATGGGGGTAGCTGGACCCTATCCCAGGCACTTATGGGCAAAGGTGGGGTTCACTCTGGATATGTTTCCAGTTCATCTCAGGGCTGACATATAGAGACAAACAATCCCTCTCACATTCAGACCTATGGACAACTTAGATGAACTGATTCACCCATCAGTGCATGTCTTTGGATGGTGGGAGGAAGCCGGAGTTGGATTTATACAGACTTCTGGTTATCTTATTTGGTGCATAAGTATTTTTTCTTTAACATCCACAAATAGAATTTTCACCACTGGTAACCTCAAAGCAGACAAAGTCTTGCATCCCCCTGGGACCTCTGGCACCCCCCTGAGGGCGGCCCACACCCCAGGTTAAGAACCACTGCTGTAGAGTATTGATACTGGAATTGATTTTACAAGCATCATTGCTGTATCCACCCTTTAGATGTTGGTTCCCTGTGGGCTGTTTCAGGTCTACACCGACATGACCTGCTGCAACCAGACTGTTTATACTTTGGAAGCAGTAATGTGGAATTTTTCAGCCATATTTTCCTGCCTTACCCTCATTTTACTACCAACAAAGTATTCAGTTTCACATCCTCTGCCTGTATTTTTAAATTTTCCTCTTTTTTTTTGCTGTGTTGGAGATAGTGGAGCTTTCTACCTCTAATCAATAACAGCAACATGTGGAGGTGAAACAATGTAAAAACTTAGATGCTCTTCTCATGTCACTGCTCTTAACCCTGTAAAGCCTGAACCATTAAATTCCAACAGAAAATTCCAGCTTGTTGAAACTGGAGCCTTTATTGGTCCTTCTGAACGACCCCCAATTTTTTTTTTCAAATAGCAATTTCCATGTATGAGTTTCAATTTTGTATCATATTTGATACATCGGGTGTCAGTGCTCAAATATTATTTTTGAACAAACAAAAACATAATATAACACAAACATGTCTAACAAATTGGTAATTCCTTCTAAAATTGTCAAAGTTCTTCCTCTTTCCTCATTAATGACAGTCTTGTAGTGTCACTGGAAAGGCCTGTGGTGAACAAATTCCTCCCCCTGGTGGATTATCTGTGTATTGTATGTATCTAATTGTATACATCAGGTTTTTCAAGACAAAAAATATCACACTGATCATGTAGAGGACTTCAAATCTCATGTATCAAATATGATACATTCAGCGTTATAGGGTTAAAGTGAATTAAGTCACGTATTGTATGTTTCATTTCAGATCCATTGTTATTGTTTACAGAGGAACATTACAACATTTGTGACACTTTCCAAATACTGATGGACTTGGCTGTATACATTAAAAAAAAAACCACACACACAAATGGGCACAGTTACTATGTTGCCATTTTTTCTTACCTTTTTGTTGCTGAAAGTTTGTTTGCAATTCTTTCAATTCAGTATTTCTTTTTTTTCCTTTTTTTGTTGTTGTTGTTGTTGTTGTTGTTGTTGAGCCAGTTTAAATCTGCAGCTCATCTGTGGGCCACAACCCAGCTATTGGAATAGATGCACTGTACTAAAAACTATTTTTTGTTAATTTGTTAATTTATTTGCACAAAATAAAACAGCAATAGAAAAAACAACATTCAAACAAGTAACAAAATTGTGCAGGAGAGGTTAGAAGCCAAAAAGAAGGCATATATGAATACCTCCCCCAAAATGAATAATACACACACAAAAAAAAAAAAAGAATTAAAAAATACAATATAACTGAAATAATAAACTAAGGTAAAAACAATAAAAATGTAATCCACATTACAAATCATCAAATACAAATCAAGTGATACACAGCCTTAAATTTTTTCATGAATTAAAGTCCTTTTCAGATGCTTTTTAAGCAATGATAAAGTAGATGTTGATTGAAGTTCAGGTCTTAGATGATTCCACAGATTTGGTCCACCATATTTCAGAGAATACTGACAGACTGAAGTTCGGCAGTACGGAAGATAAAATTTGCTTGAAAATCGTGTCGGAAAGTTGTGAATAACAGAAGACAACGTAAAGACATTGTGAAAAACTTTAGGAAGAATATGAGTTAAGTGATTATTTGTACTTGAAGACACAGGTCTGGTAAACATTCACATCAAAAACTGAGAGAAGATTGAATTTTTTGAAAAGTGGAACAGATTTCTATTTCTTCAGAAATAGAATGGAAAAATTCTCAAGTATCTCTGTTTTGTATTTCTACTCTTGCATCACCTCTAGAAATCCAGCAAACACTGAATGAATTCCCCTGGTGGATTATCTGTGTATTACATGTATCTAATTGTATACATCAGGTTTTTCAAGACAAAAATCTATCACACTGATCATGTAGAGGGCTTCAAAACTCATGCATCAAATATGATACGTTCGGCGTTATAGGGTTAGAGGCGACTGCAGTTCCGTCTGAGAGACAAAACTTTGGGTAAAACAAAGACATCTCTTTGTCTCTTTCTGTCACAAACTCACAAAGCATAAAGGAGGAGAATGTTAAAGGAAAATAATATACTCTGGTTATATTTCCCTTAAGCACATTCCTATAAATACGTGCTAGCAGAGCTTTTTTTTTTTTTTTTTTTATTAAATTGCCAATTATTGTCATAGTGAAAGACTTGACAATCGTGATATTTGAATTATTTCACCAGTTATATCATGTTCTATGAAGGAATTTATATCAGTTAAACCTCAGATGAAAATAGCACAAGACTAAATGACATAAATTGAACAAAAACAACTGTAATGTACAGGTAGAATATGATGAAAATCTATAACAAGACAAAGCACCAGAGATGGATAAATGAGTTTTGACAGCAGAAAATAAACGTATGTCAGTTTATTTTTATTGTTTATTTCATATGTCTGCTAATTGCCATCTAGCTAATATTACTCTTGAGTATTAGATGGAACTGGTCACATCTGTCTAACTGTGACTGATGCTTTTCCAGCAAAGTACATTTAATTAAACATCGCTTTGACAGTGGAAGAGTCGGTACAATTGTCAGCCTTTCATGGTGCTATGCAATTAATTATGTAGTTCAGCACATTTGGGTCTCGAAGACATAAAATTTATAGTTTAAGTGTCAAGCTGTAAAGTTTGGGCATCGCTTTCATAGGGTTTTGTGATAGCGGCTTAATCTGTGCTTTTGAGCAAATTGCTGTGAAAACAACCAGGAAAAAAAAACATTCTTTTACTTTTTTTCTTACTATTGGTGCTCTCTCTCTTTCTCTGTCTTTCTCTATTCAACAGTGGATTTGTCCTCATTCTTCAATGAGTAGAGAGGAGGTGGAATCTGAAGAGTAATGGTACAAAGAAAAGCGAGAAATGTTAAGTACTTTGCTTTTAGGAACTAATGTTTGGCATGACAACTAAGCTACTGCGAGAAAAAGTCAAGTTTAAGTAGACGCTGAATTAGGGGAAAAATGTAGGAGCTTTTTCCTTCTGTTAGTCTTAGAATATTCATTTATTCATTCATTTCATTTCATTTATTGTTTAATTTGATAGGGACAGTAGTAGGAAAATGTCACAAATGATCCAAATCATGAGTAAAGCTGTGAAAAAAGACTAATAAAAGCAACACAATGTAACAGGTGCCAAATCATATTTTTACAGGTGTTGAGCCGCATTATGTAATAAATTCCCATTATGTAATAAAAGTTGAAAATGTAATAAGAATGTCACGTCATCTAGTAATAAAGCCGCATTATGTAATAAACTGACACATTTTGTAATAAACTACCTCATTGCATTATGTAGTAATTTTTTTCACATTATGTAGTAAGTTATTACAATTTGAGAAATTTATTACAAAATGCACTTGATGCATTTTTATTTTCACGAAAATGTAATAACATGGTTCATTTCCAAGATCATAAGATACTGTATCCGACACAACTGACACGGCAATATAATAACAATGTGCTAAATTAATCTTTAAACTGTGTGCTTACAGTTTTAATTACATTACCTGTAGCTCCTGTGACTAATTTCTTCTAAATTGCTCTGAAATTATACTCATTTGGATTGTTATTACATAATGAACCACGTTATTACATTTTTTTAAAAAAAATAAAACATTTAGCACATTTAATGTCTGAAGCAAATCATTTCTAAAAAATTGTAGACCAGTATTATGTCTTATTTTAACCCTTTCATGTGCAGTGGTCACTCCAGTGGACAGTTATTCTACAGCTGTTCTCTTGTATATTCATGAATTTTTGTTGTTCTTTTCGTTGTTGTTGTGTTTTTTGTTTGTTTGTTTGTTTGTTTGTTTGTTTTTTAGACATATCTTTACTAAAGTTTTAAGACACTCCATATCTTTTCTGACATGAATTGGTAACATTATGTAGATCTCTCCTGAGCATAAACCCCCAGAATCACAAATCCTCCCCATAGTTTTCACACAATTTATCAGTAAATACATGTTTCTGTGCGTCAAAAATTAAACGTGTGGTGTCCAGCTGAGTGGACATTTTTGCCACTTTATGAAAAATAGGTTCATAAGAAATTGTTTTCATTATTATTATTTTTTTTAATGTATTTTTTCATTTTTTAAATTATTTTTATTTTATTTATTTATCTTCTTTTTTTTTTTCAGAAGAAAATTTTCAATTGCATTGTTTTTTTCATGCCTAAAGAGGAATAAAAACACTCAGGAAAAAATTTTGATTAAGGTTCTCATAATTCGTGCATGAAAGGGTTAATTGTGATGAGATATTTTGAATAGAAATGAGAAAAAGATTTTGATTTTTGCAGTGTAGAATAAAGTGTGTTTGTGTTGGAATTCAACAGACACAGGAATGGAATGGCTGTCATACAGGGGTTGGACAAAATAATGGAAACACCTTAAAAAATCAACAAAATATAATTTAATATGGTGTAGGTCCGCCTTTTGTGGCAATTACAGCCTCAATTCTCCGAGGTATTGATTCATACAACTTGTGAATTGTTTCCAAAGGAATTTTAAGCCATTCTTCAGTTAGAATACCCTCCAACTCTTTTAGAGACGATGGCGGTGGAAATCGACGTCTTACTTGAATCTCTCAAACTGACCATAAATGCTCAATAATGTTGAGGTCTGGGGACTGTGCCGGCCATACGAGATGTTCAACTTCATTAAAATGTTCCTCATGCCATTCTTTAACAATTCTAGCTGTATGGATTGGGGCATTATCATTTTGAGGTGAAAGTGTTTCCATTATTTTGTCCAACCCCTGTACATGCACACATGCTGATTTCACAGGAAATTGCAGTGGTCTCTTATTTTTTTCCAGAGCTGTATAATGATTCTAGCACTAAATAAATAAATAAATAAATAAATACAAATACAGTAAGTACAGCAGTAAGGCAATGGAATCTACAGCCATGTTCAATGTTCACATGTTGTTTACGAACATAAGCTGACGAGTATAACAACTGTGTTTATTGCTTTAATGGGAACCGGTAGTGAATTCCATTCTTTGGATGCCACTGTCGAAAATGTGGAGTCGCTAAAAGCATTTCTTCTACAAGGACAGAATCTGCAGACCTGCTGCTGCTTCCATCTGAAAACCTTGACTGGGTTTATCACGCCTACAGCCTCTGATTCATTACCGGAGATCCATGACACTCGCCAGGATATTCTGTATGACAAAGTTGTTTAGTCCTCTTTGGCTCAGAGGCGTGATAAACAACTTTATCTTTTCATCTATAAATCCCTTATTGGATACTCACATTCCTATATAAAATCAATGCTGGGCTGCAGCGACAGGAGCCGACTGAATTCACTGCGTAATGCTTCAGGTTCCAGGAGTTTAGTGTCAGCGTGATTTCAGTTATTGTGCAAAAAAAAAAAACAACAAAAACACATAGAAGAATCACCAAAAGATTCGACTCTATAGGCCAGGGTTGTCAAACTCATTTTAGTTCAGGGGCCATATTTAGCCCAATTTGATCTCAAGCGGGCCAGACCAGTAAAATAATGACTTAATAACCTATAAATAATGACAAATCCAAGTGTTTCTTTTTGTTTCAGTACAAAAAAACCCATTTAGATTATGAAAATATTTACATTTTACAAACAAGATGTGAAAAACCTGAAAAAAAAGAAATTTCATTTGAAAAATGAGTGCAATTTTGACAATATTATGTCTCGACTTATTACACTGGGTTACAAAAAAATGTTTTTTGCAAGTTGTCTAGGTTTTTTCAGCTGAATTAGGACCATTTTGCACCGCTAAATCCAAAAATGACATCTGTTTTTCTCATTCAGGTCAGGTTTTTTTGCTAATTTGATTTTGAAAAATTTGATCTTCTCACAAAATATAATAATTAATACCAAAATAAGATTGGTAAACACACTTTATGAAACTTGTGACTTGATTCCTGTTAGGTACAATGGTGTATTCACCGCAGACGTAGCAGAATACAACAGGTTTATTTTTGCAAGATCTTCTAGTCAAAGCCATTTCATTCACCTGTAATATTAAAAAAAAACATTAATCATAAATTGGTAAAAGTAAAATCTTCGGAATTTGTTTATTGCAAGAAATATGAAAGAATTTTGTATCATATGATGTGAAAATGCCCATAAATGTGAGCAAAAATATTAAAAAGCCAATATGTAGCATAGTTCAGAAAGTTGACCTGATTGAGCAAAATTAATGTGATTTTTGGATTCAGCACACCAAAATTATCCTAAATCAGCTCAAAAAACTTAAACAATAAATTTGTTGTTGACTAGTGTTATTTATACATGTACATTTACACACAATGTTACATAAACATTTGGTAACAGGCAGAATATTGTTAAAATTTTGGAGTTTGGAACTAAAATTTGAACAATTTCTACAATATTCCATCTCTTATTATTAACACAACTCCAAATCACAGTGGATCCATAAATGCACAAAACATTTAGTAACAGGCAGAATATTGTTAAAATAGCACATTTTGGGTTGTTCATCTTTGTTTTTATTTATATATTTATTTGCGTTTTATTGTGAAAGAATAGTTTTGTAAATGTAAATATTTTCACAGTGTAATGTTATTTTTTTCACTAAAATTTTTTCCACATAATTTTTCACAAAGAAAATTTGTAGTTGTCATTATTTATGGGTTATTGTGTTGTTATTTTTACTGTAGATCACATTGGTCTGTATGTGGAACCTGAACCAAAACAATTTGGTCGACCTGGACTGTTCAGGTTAATTTTTGCACTTTCATCCCACGGGCCGGAATGGAACATTTGGTGGGCTTGATTTGGTCCCCGGGCCACATGTTTGACACCTGTGCTATAGGCAGTGACAGAATCTCATCTCAGTAACTGTTTCCATTGAGTTTGTTAAATTGATTTTATCTTTAACTTTTTTCATTCCAATTGTCTCTGAATCTTGACATTGCTACAAATGAGAGAATGATTTTTCAGCCTTAACAAACACCCATCCCAGTTAAATGTTAATGTATCTCCAAACATAATACTTTTTTAATTAATGTCAACTGGAAAACACATTTACAAAAGCTACGGTTAATTTAAATTTTGCGGAAAACTAAAATATAAACGTCTTCGGCAGAGCACAAGAGGAAAGCGGTGTCTGTCTCCTTCAGAATGATTGACAGGCGCCCCCTCCGCCCCCAATTCACTGAAGCATTAATTAAAACAGAAAACAGTGATATGAAGTCATTAGGAACAGACTGATTGACAAAGTCATGAAAAATTGAAACGATAGAGCAAATCACCTGTGAAATATGACAAAATGTAAACCACTGTGGATCTGTAGGGACACTGGGATTTTTATTGCTTTTGATTATTGCAAAAAAAATAAACTGTGTCAAACAAAAGTGTATGCCTTGTTCACAGTTTGGTCACGATAATCTGCACAGATGAAAACCACCATGGATAGAAATTATCTGAATTAATGTTAGACTAGAATTATAGTGGTCAGTGGTGGATATTAATGTATGTTATTTTGTTTTTTGTGCCGAGAAAATCTATATAATGTATATAAAATAGGTGAATTTAACTGTTTTAACGTGTCATTACTTTATCTTTGAATGACGATAAATTTAATCGGATAATTTTCTAACCCTTAACGACCCAAACAGCCACCAATGACCAGAAGCACCTACTGGTCTAAACTGTTTAACACTTGTTGAGTCACTAATCCTATTAATACATGGAAATAATTGAGGTAAAATGCAGTTTCTCAGCTTTAAATCATCATCAGATATGACCCATTTGGACATTTAGAGGCTCCGTAGTCTGAGGTAGCGTAAAGGGGGTGGGGGGGTAAACATGATAAATTCATGGGGCCCAGCATTTCCAGGGGGCCCAGTGGATTTCATACTATAATGTCCGTCCAGTCTGTGCCCGAGTGAGGGCGTCTGTACGGGTTTTCCTCTGTCCCAGTTCACCACAGACCGGGTCCCAGCTCACCTCGGAATGGGTCCCAGCTCACCACAGACCAGGTCCCAGCTAACCTGAGACCGGGTCCAACCTCACCACAGACCGGGTCCCAGCTCACCTCGGAACAGGTCCCAGCTCACCTTGGACCGGGTCCCAGCTAACCTTGGAACGGGTACGACCTCACCACAGACAGGGTCCCAGCTCACCACAGACAGGGTCCCAGCTCACCACAGACCAGGTCCCAGCTAACCTTGGAACAGGTCCTAGCTCACCATAGACTGGGTCCCAGCTCACCTTGGGTTCCAGCTAATGTCGGAACAGGTCCCAGCTCAACACAGACCGTGTCCGACCTCACCACAGACAGGGTCCCAGCTCACCTTGGAATGGGTTCCAGCTCACCACAGACCGGGTCCCAGCTAACCTCGGACTGGGTCCCAGCTCACCACAGACAGGGTCCCAGCTCACCACAGACCGGGTCCCCGCTAACCTCAGAACGGGTCCCAGCTCACCTTGGCCCGGGTCTCCGCTCACCTCGGACCGGGCCTGACCTCACCACAGACCTTCACACACCCAATCGCTGCCAAACTCGTCAAATGAATAGAAACATTCCCTGACTATCTACTAGGCACATTTTTATGTCCATATTCAAATGTTGTGAGGTATGCTGGGTGATTTTAGCCTGTCATGCTATCGTACAGTGGCACCACGGGTACAATGCCACTAGCAGGTTATAAGTTATGAAAATTTTGTGTAAGCACTGCAGTAAAAGAGTGGCATAGACGCCAGGAGTTGTTCTAAGTTAAGTTGTACTTTTGTTTTCTGAAGGGCTCATGACGTTCACCTTCCATGGTGTCCACAGTTGGTAGTGGCGCCCCAGTCCATAGTGAATGTGGAAATGCCGTTAGCTTCTTCCCGCTGCATCTTTAAGCAAAGATTAAGCCATATCCGCCTACAAGTCAGTTTGAGCATGTGGTCCATATTTTTATGACATGTCAAGTGGTTACTGCAGTTATTTGTACAGGTTGGTTCAGTCCTCTGCAAGGTTATAATTGTTAATGAAAATGAACGAAATGACGAAAACTAAAATTGAAAAAACATTTTCGTTAACTGATATAAATAGAAAGTCTAATCAAAAGAAAAAAATGATAACTAACTGAAACTGTATTGTGTGGTTACAAAACTAACTAAAACGTATAAAATTATGGATAAAATTCCCCTCGTTTTCGTCTTTGTCAATGTCGGATTGATATGAAATTTATTTATTTCACTCCAGCAGTTTTAGCTAGCAGCACCATACCACACTTCAGTCTGTCATGTCTGGTCACTGGTGGTTTCCAGTCGTCTTCTGGTCCCCACTCTACCTGGAACATACAGACTAAAGCTGGGACACAGCAGCACAGTACTGTCTGGGAATGACTTTAGTGATGTGTGGGGTTGGGTTTTTTTTTTTTTTTTTGCTCACTGTGTGTGTGAGTGACAGAGACAGAGCGGAGCTAACTGACAGCATCCGACAGGACTAGCATCCAGGTAAAGACTGGAGAGTTTATCACCATGAAAAGGCCTTCCAAGGCCTAAACTGAACAGTTTAGAAGAGGAGAGAAGAGGAGGAGGAAAACTAATCCAATTACAGAGGTATGGAACCTGTTAGAATGGTAAAAAACGTTTGATGTTACTAGCTACAGCTAGCTGAACTGAACTGAAGCAAAGCTGGCTAATAATGGAACTGGAGATGATTAAGAGATGAGAGATCTGCTAAGGTGTGGTTTACTGATGAGGAACTGGGTTATAAATGTTTATAAGTGATTTATATATGTTTCTATGCGGTTTAACTGCTGGTTAGCTGTTTATATATGTTTCTATCTGGTTCAACTGCTGGTTAGCTGTTTATATATGTTTCTATCTGGTTCAACTGCTGGTTAGCTGTTTATATATGTTTCTATCTGCTTTAACTGCTGGTTAGCTGGTTTATATATGTTTCTATCTGCTTTAACTGCTGGTTAGCTGGTTATATATGTTTCTATCTGCTTTAACTACTGGTTAGCTGGTTTATATATGTTTCTATCTGCTTTAACTGCTGGTTAGCTGGTTTATATATGTTTCTATCTGCTTTAACTGCTGGTTAGCTGGTTTATATATGTTTCTATCTGCTTTAACTGCTGGCTGCTTTGTGCATCTCCTCTCATGCTTTGCACATCTTCGCATTGTTTTCACGTAAGTGACGTTGTGTATGGATTGCACCCCCACCCCCCTAACCTGCTATAGGGAATTTATACATCAAAATGTACATGTGTTTGTGTCTCTGCTCAGTCAATGAGCCGCCCTAACCCCCCCCCCCAAATAAAGTGTCCAGGGTAACCCGCTGATTCGTGCCTCACTAATTTCTCTGAATAGGATGGTGAGGAAGATAAAATATGTGAAATAACTAAAACTAATACTAAAACTAAACTAAACTAAAACATTCAGGAAAAAAACGATAACTAATAAAAACTAGAAAACCTGCTCTAAAAACGAATTAAAACTAACTGAATTAGAGAAAAAAAAGTCAAAACTAAATAAAAGTAAACTATAATTAAAAATCCAAAACTACTATAACCTTGGTCCTCTGTCCACCGGCTGCAGATGATCCAGATTCCGGCAGCTCATCTTCTGACTGGAACCAGAAGATGAGACCACACCACCCCCTTACTGCCTTGCCTTCCTGAATCCACTTCAACATTTTATTGTATCTTTTTAAGTGCCTGAATGGATTGGCACCCCTATAGCTTTCAGAGATTTTACCTCTGTGCTTTTAACTGTGTCTAGGAAAATGCAGTTCTAAAGTCGCTTGATTTTAGATGTGCTGAGAACCTGCCTAAACACTAAAAAGACGACAGAGCCTTTTCTGTTAAGGTCCGAGGCCCTGGAACACTCTGGGTAGCACTTTAGGAAGCTTGTGCTGTTTTAAATGTGCCATAAAAATAAACTACACCTTGACATTGAACTGTTACAGCTTTAAAATGATGTAATTAGACACAATCAATGAACGTGTTGATCAAACTTAGGGGTAAATGCTGGAACCACCATCTGAAACACAGAGAAAACCCCTTAATTTAATCTGTTTGTGTTAACTTCACTGACTTTCTGCTTTTGGCTTTTTTTGTGTGGTTTTTTTCTTCGGGGCAGTTGCTCTTTATCCAATGTCTTCTCCTTTTTCCTGTTTTTGTGTGATGGGTTTTAACGAGTGTTTTCTGCTCCACACAATCCATATGGTTTGTCAGTTAATACATTTTGATTTCATGCATCGTGAAACAAAGAGCGCTGTATTGAATTTTTTTTTTTTTTTTGCAGTGCTCTTACTGGGGGATCAGGGTGAAAACATTATGTATGTATTCAGTGTCAGACAGCTGCTGTTTTGTTAAATGGGTGTAAACGGGAGGCAGCTGTTGTGTGACCTGACGCACAGAGACCGCCTCTGAGCAGGTGCATTTCATTTGGGTTTCAGTACTTTTCCATTGACCCTCAAATTGTGCAAATATAACTTGCGCATCAAAATTTACCTAATGGAAAAACGACAATTTTGCCAAAACTCTCATATTTTGATTAGAAGTTTTTGCACTGGCAAGAGGTGGTTTTTCGGGCATAGCGCAAATGGTATATCACGCATAACTGCAATGGAAAGACCTTTTTTCGCAACTAGAGTCAGGTGAATTAAAAAAACAGATGTTGACGTACGTTACAACAAGCAAAGAAGAAGAAGAAACATGTCGCGGTATGTGTGGACACACCATGAAACCTGATCATTTTTTAAATTAGTACAAAATAGAGGGGTAATACATAATAAACCTCCACCAAACACCCAAACAGTGTGCATGTATGGATCGACTATTTCTTTTTAACTTAAACAGTTTCCAGGTTGTTCCATACAGCAGAAAAGTTGAAGCTTGGTACCAGTCATGTGTATGTCAAATTACATTAAATTCCAATCAATATTTGTTGAGTTATAATGAAAAATGTGTTGTAAATGGGATTTTCAATGTAAAATTGAAATGTCCACAGAGTCCACATTCCACAGTGGATGTGGACAATTTTGTGCCAGATACAAGATACTGTTATAAACTATGGGTGAATCAAATTGGAGGCTAATCGGAGTCGTTTTGAATTTTTTAGGAATTTTCGAAAATTGCTCAATGATGACAGATAGGAAAATTGGAGATTTTGTGACCTTGCTGTGACCTTGAACTTTGGCCTACTTGGCCCAAAATGTAATGGGTTCATCCCAGGGCCTAGGCCACAGGTGTCAAACATGTGGCCCGGGGGCCAAATCCGGCCCACCAAAGGGTCCAGTCTGGCCCTTAGGATGAATTTATGAAATGCAAAAATTACACTAAAATATTAACAATCTTTTTTTTCTTCAGGTTCCACATTCAGACCAATTCAATCTCAAGTGGGTCAGACCAGTAAAATATTATCATAATAACATGTAAATAATGACAACTCCAATTTTTTTTTCTTTGTAAATGTAAATATTTTCATGTATTTACACTAAAACAAAGTATAATTTTGCAAAAAATGTGAATAACCTGAAATGTTTTAAGAGAAGTAAGTACAATTTTAACAATATTCTGTCTGTTATTAAATGTTTTGTGTATTTGTAGATCCACTGTGATCTGTAAGTTATCATGTACATGTGGAAGTGATAAACTGAGGCATAATATATTTAAAATTACACTTATTTTTTTCAGTTTGTTCATGTTATTCACATCTTTTGAAAGGATAGTTTGTAGATGTAAACCTTTTCATAATGTACTTTCGTAATGTACTTTTACTTTCTTCACTCTAAAACAGAGAAAAGTTTAGAGTTGACATTATTTATATATTATTATCTTATTATTTTACTTGTTCGGCCCACTGCAATCAAATTTAGCTCAATGTGGCCCATGAACTAAAATGAGTTTGACACCCCTCGCCTAGGCCTATCTGTGGCTAAAATTTGGTAAAGATGGTTGTAATAGTTTTCCCGTGAAGTTACTAACAAACAAACAAACAAACAAACAAACAAACACACAAAGCAAAGTGATCACAATACCTCCTGGTGGAGGTAATAATGAATACATCTGTAAATCAACACCATATTTACGACTTCTCGTGTCATCTCGCAATAATAAATGAACAAATCATTGCATTTGTGATTTAATGGAAAAACCAACAGTACACACTTCTGTGTTTTTTCGACGTTTAGTAAATATTAGTAAAGTTTACACAGATGTCCAATGGTAAAGCGACTATGACAATTTCATCAAAAGTCTTGTTTTTTGATTAAAAGTTTTTGCGCTGGCAAGAGGTGGTTTTTCGGGCATGGCGCAAATGGCATATCATGAAAAACTGCAATGGAAAGACCTTTTTTCGCAACAAGAATCAGG
Source organism: Sphaeramia orbicularis (assembly GCF_902148855.1). NCBI lineage: Eukaryota > Metazoa > Chordata > Actinopteri > Kurtiformes > Apogonidae > Sphaeramia > Sphaeramia orbicularis. Next base: position 40,582,823 of record NC_043969.1, read on the forward strand.
TGAATTAAAAAAATGGATGTTGACAGACGTTACAACAAGCGAAGAAGAAACATGTCGCGGTATGTGTGGACACACCAGGAAACACAATCATTTTTTAATTTAGTACGAGATAGAGGGGTAATATATAATAATAATAATAATAATAATAATAATAATAATAATAATAATGAATATATCTGTAAGTCAACACCATATTTACATTCGTCACCATGTTTATGGAATGACTTCTCGTGTCATCTTGCGATAATAAACAAATCATCGCACTTGTGATTAAAAAAAAAACAACATTACGCTCTTCTGTTTTTTCGACGTTTAGTAAATATCGGTAAAGTTTTGCACAGATGTTCAATAGAAAAGCGACTAGTGTCTTGCCAGTGTGAGGGAGCTTCGACTTTATTCTATCAGACATGGAAATGGTGATATCTCCGAGTCTGAAATGAGCAAATATGGGGCTTTCTGATAATCCAGCCAATTTAAACAGGAGATGAAGGAGGCGAAGAAGCAAGGAGATGAGGAGACGGTGGCCTCTTTACTGTTTTATTACTTAGTTTCACTTTGAAGGGAACCCTCAGATTGCTTCAACTGATCCAGGTTTTACTGTGGCCTGCCACCCAGGGAATCTTTAAATCAGGCAATATGTCAGCCCCATGAAAGGTTCGCTGCACCTGGCTTTACTGTAAAGTAGGCAATGAAGCTGTAAAAGGCCAAGCGATGAACTGGATGCTCCCTTTCACAGCGAGGCTCCAGACCAAGGATAAAGCCAGCATTTACCTTTCTGTCTCTCTCCTTCATGGAAAATAGGAGGTAGGGGATGCATCAAGGTCTCAGCGACAGGTCAGGACGGTTCAATCCAAGACGAAGCCAGTGCATTAAGGAACTGATGAGACTTTGATTCATCTGAATCTAAAAGCGATGAATAAAACATTGGGTATTACCTCCAGATCCACTTATTAAGATCTAAAAAAAGACTAAACATACACCAAAGACAAAGGAAGTAGTGACCTTATTCACTGCAATATATTAAGAGGAAACTGACAGATGCAGCACATATGAAGCAGTACAAGAGCAGTATGAAAAAAAAAAAAAGACCCAGGGAAAGCTATTTTCTGGAGAAATGGTAACCATTTTATAAAATTGAGATTGGCCAAGGCATGGCATGTTTTCCTGTTCTGAGACGGGCAAAGGAAACCGTAAGGCAGCACAATTAGATGTGACCATCTGCAGACACCCTCCATTCTCAGGCATCCTGATTGGTGACAAATGTCAAAAAACTCATGCATGGAGCTTGTGTTTTTGACAGATCCTGGACTTTCTCCCATTTTCTGTGCAAACAATTGGAATGTGTACACCCATTTTTATTTAAGAAATAACGGTAATACTATGTGAACTTTGACACACAAACTTCAACAGAATGAATAATGAACCATTTAGCACAGGGGTGTCAAACATGCAGTCCGGGGGCCAAATCCAGCTCGCCAAAGGGTCCAATCCAGCCCGCGGGATGAATTAGTGAAATACAAAACTTACACTGAAGAAATTCATGATCAAGGATGTTAAAATAATTACAGGTTAATTCATTCTAAGGTGGGTCAGCCCAGTAAAATACTATCATAATAAACTATAAATAATGAAAACCACAAATTTACACAAAGTACACAAAAAATTTTATATTTACAGACTAGCCTTTTACAAAAAAATGTGAACCTGAACAAATATGAACAATCTGAAATGTCTTAAGAGAATTAATTGTAGTTGTACCAATATTCTGCCTGTTATTGAATGTTTCGTGTATTTGTAGATCAACCGTGATCTGTAAGTTATAATGAACATGTGAAAATGAGAAGCTGAGGCCAAATAATGGCATAAATTGTTAAAACTGCACTTTATTTTTTTCTTAATACATTTCATTTTGCTCATGGTTGTTCATGTTTTTCACATTTGAAAAAAAAAAAAGTTTGTAGATGTAAACATTTTGATAATATAATTTTACTTTTTTCCACTCTAAAACATAGACGTTAGACATACAAATTTTGGAATTGATATTATTTGTATATTCTTATGTTATTATTTTAATCATCCGGCCCACTTCAGGTCATTTTGGGCTGTATGTGGCCCCTGAACTAATATGAGTTTGACACCCCTGATTTAGCAGGTAAAGGCAAGCATTAGGAGCAGTGGTAGTAATAATAATTGTTGCTATGCACAAAAATGGCCAAAATTTTTGTTTAAATGTTCAAAAATAAAGTATATATTTAATAAGACCACTATTGTGATTAATATTTGTCATTGCAGAAAAAAGAAGGTTGCAATTTCTAATTAAATAGAAATAATTAAAGTTGCAATTCATAAGATTTCATTTGATTTGATTTCATTGATTTATTTATTTCGAACATGCAAAGAAACACAATAAAAACAAAACGAAACAAATTAAGACAAAAACAAAATTACATTTTAAAGAACAAAATCTGTCTTCAAGTACATGCAAGTCTGAATGTGCATGGTTGAAAAAGAGTAGGAAGAAGTATAAACTTATTTAATCCCACCCCTCAAGTGCTCTTACACCTTTAACACTAACTTAATACAACAATCAAACAATACATTTTTCTTAATTTTAGCATTCAAGATTTTCAGGCACTGGAAATTTGTAAAGTCTGTTGTTATGGATGGAGGCAACAAAGACAGATGTTGATTAAAAATGGTAAGGTTAGTAATACTATATATACTTACGTACCCAAAAAATATTAATAACACTACATGTCCATATCTGTGTAGGATGTAATTGTGAATGAGCAGATTTGTCTATTATTAGGCTGTTGCTTTTCTTTTCTTTCCTCCAATAATTTCTTTTTCTTTTTTCTTTCTTTTTTTATTTTACCTGTTTTGTTTTATGAGTACTTCGCTATTTTTATTACTATCATTAAGTAATTGAAAATTCAAATGTTCAGTGTAACTTAAAGGATTAATACATACAAGTAATGATTAAATAATTAACCCTCCGGTATCCCGTCCAGCTAGGCCCTTACTAAGCACCAAGTGTGCCATTTTGGCACACTTGTGGAATAATGTCAAAAAATTTTTCATACACTTTGTTTTTAATTCTTTTACACTTTTTTTTCTATTTCATCAACTTGAGCCATAAGTAAAAAATACCAAATACTCAATAATTATCAGATTTTTTAACCCTTTAAATGACAGGTTTGTAATGTAAACAAACCATTTTTTTAGATGCAAAAAATACAAAAACATTTTGTTTTTTTCAGTATACTACGTATAAAGTGGATCACATATTATTTGATTTTTGCAGCCTGGCATATATCAATGATTAAGTCCAACATTGGTTAATTTGCATTATTATTTTTGGTGCTAGGTGAAATGTTCAAAAGTACTAGCATCTGTCACCAAGTGTGTCAAAAATGCACACCTATAAATTAAACTATTAACTATTATATATTGATTTATTTTTCCGCTCTAATTTGATTTTATTTTTGTAAATCAAGCTCAGCCCTAATCATACATATCAAATGGAAGAAATAGTGCGTTTTAGGCACACTTGGCAGACAGATGCTAGTCTTGTAATTTTCTTTTGTTTACAATGTGCACATTTTAGTTGGTGGCCAGAATTTTAAAGATCATGCAAAAATGAACAATTTTTGAATTCTAACCTTATTTAAATTGTGAAAAATAATGTGAAGTTTTTTAACAGGAAGTGCAAAGTGTGCCTAAAAGGCGCACCCGGATACCGGAGGGTTAAATAAACAGGGGTTAACAGCCACAAATGATTTCTGATAATCTCCAGATGTTTTCAGTTTTTAAAATAATTATACCTTAGTTAAGCTCGCTAGGTACTGTTAGCTGCTTTTAGCTCATCAGCCAGTGTTGGCTAAGAAAGTTATGAATTTATATGTATTTGATTAAAAACAAATCTTATATCTTGAAACTACAATGTTTATATCCATTCTCTTTAAATCCCAGAAATTTGGTAAATTATTTAATAGTGTGACTGACAGGATGTAGTGTTAGCATGTAGAACAGGTCAGGGCAGAACAGTTACCTTAAAAATTCAGTTAGCCGACATTAACAAATGACCAGCTCCTGGTAGAAAACAGGCGTTCTGATAGTAAGAAATGTTTTACTTGTGTATATTTTGTGTCAAAACACATATTACTCATATTTTGTTTCTTTTACTTTCATGTTGTAGTTCACTCTGGCATGATGTGTAGCCTTTGTGTCCCTAAATGCTATACATTAGCATTTTAGCAGCTTTGTCATATTATGGCTAATGTAGACTCCTTGTATTTCCTAATATTTGTTGTGTTCAACATAAATGGCATCAAATGGGTAAAAGTTGTGCATTTATTGTGAAATTAATCCACATTGGCTGTAAACATCCAATAATTCAAAAACTAATTCATAGACTGGTACATTTTGTGTCCCATAAATGAAATTACTTCTGATCTGCATTCACCCTCCAGTCACACTTGGGTCACTCTGATATAAGTCTTCGGTCGTCGACACGCTACAGTATGTGCACTGTGGAGATAACAGTTAACTGGGAGGATTATAAGGTCTTGGAGGAGGTCTGCGCGGTCTTACTTGACCTTTAAATCTTCTGATGCCGCACACTTCCTCCTATACAGACTACCTAGATTATCCGCAGATTTACAAATCCATCCCATTATATTTCGCCACACAATGGGACCGAGGAAAGTAGGCTTGGATCTTCATATTTGAATCCCCACTGTCACTGTTCTGCAGGGATTTGGCTCCGGTCCTAGATCAGTTTAAAAAAACAAAAAAAGACACTATTTTTAGGTATGTTTTAGAACTGAGTTACACCTGAAGGAGGCATATTTGGAAATGTCGGTTTTGGATTACCATACTTCTTACTTCTAATCAAGTTAAAGAGTGAATCCTGCACTTTTTACTCCATTTTTTACTCCATTTACCTGGCCATAGTTACTTTAGCTGCTGCTGTCGCACTCCCTTGTCACATTTGCGATAAGTAATGAGCAGTTAAACCAAAGACTGATTTCCTGTGTAAACCTCCGGGGTGACTGATTATAAATAACGGTGATGATTCATTTCCTAACTAATCATCTCTCAGCCCCTCAGATTGATCTTGTGACCCTTTGGAGGGGCTGACTAGTTCTAATAATCTCTGCTTTAATCAGCCGAAGCTGCAAAATGCTGCTTGTGCACTTTGGCATCAGCTTTAACAGCAATTCCGAAATCAGAAGCACTTTTACTACAGTGTTTCTGTGCTTTTAAGTATCATTTTGCAGGATTTGGTATGATGACTCCCAGTTAAATGTGTTACATAATGTTCCTGATTTTTATTTTTACTCCAAATATCTGCAATTATGCTTTATTCTGCTTCTATTCTACATTCTATTCGAGCAATGTTCCATACACATCAAGGCCATTCTCATCCTCAGGTTCTCTCTTTTACCCAGGATGCCTTGAGAATTGAATCATTGTCCGTCCTGATGTCTCTTTCCTTTCTGTCCCTTTCTTCCTCTGGTCTTTGTCTCTTCGCTGTAAACACTGTTGAGTGATGTGTCCTCTGAGTGTCTACATGTCCTGTTTTTGTCGTCCACATCCCAAAGCAGGAGGTGAGAAGACCTGGTTTGGTCCTGAGGGTGCCTGAATATTGCTCATTTCTCTTCCTCTAACAATATCACTGGGAGAAAAACACCTGATCATGACTAAACCAGACATGCTAATTCCAAATAATGGTGTTAATTTTTCAATCTTGCACCCTCAGGGGAAGGTCTGTGTAAAAAAGGATATCCAATTGATCCAATTCTTTTATTAGTGGCAAGGAAAATGATAAAGTCGTGACTCAAACTCCTACCCCCTACACTTCAGGAATGGCAAGAGGGTTTGAAAAATATATACTTCATGGAGAAAAGTACAGCTCGACTTCATTTAAAATATTATTTTTATATATTTGGGACCCAGTAATCAACCATTTTAGTTGGATAAAATAAAATTTTATGTCTGTGAATAACTGTTGGCTGCTGTATTAAGTTGTAAGCCTCATTGTCTTTTGTTTGATTGTTTGTTTTGGGGGGGGGGTTGAAAATTAAGAATTTCCACTGATTTCTACTGTAATGGTTGCCAAGTTGCCATTTCTTTGCACAGCATCAGTATGATGTGGATTTATTGAAATAAAATATGTTCAAAAAAATTTTTTTTTCAATCTTGCAGCTAAACCTTTTATTGTGTATTCCTAATCTGAATATACTACAGGGTTCCCACGGGGTGTTCAAGAGTCTTAAGAGTATTAAATTTACAAATCTGCATTTAATACCTTAAAAAAATCTTTAAAAAGGTATTAAATTTGATATGGTAGGTCTTAAATTATGTTGCGACAAACATGAAGTGTTTAAATGTGTCAAATGTCCAAACTGCAAAGAAAGTAACGTTCGTTGACTGAGTTCCACCTCTTCCAACCCGACAATTTATACTGAAATTAGGAGCCAATTATTGCTAACTTTTCAACTTTGCACAAATCTGCAAGTCTTTCCATGATTACGCACCTGAATCTCTCCCCTCACAGTGAACTACTTCGAAGTGTACTCCACTATAAACAATCCATTTGTTTAGAGCCAGTGGGTCACTCAGGCATTTTTGGAAATTTGTCGCGACATGTACTCTGGGAAGCGGAGCTCTGCGCAGTTGCAGTTGCAAGAGGCACTGAAGCCGTTTCCGTGTTTGTTGCCGCTGCGGCCGTAATGCGGCTGCATGGAGCTCTGCTTCCCACAATACACGTCGCAACAAATTTCCAGAAATTAGAGCCTGACCGATATGGGATTTTTGGGGCCGATGCCGATATTGGGGGCTAAAAAAAGCTGATATCCAGTATATCGGCTGATATCTGATATTGGCTGATAACCGATATATTGGCCGATATATAAAATAAGAACACTGATCTACACAGGATATAATAAACTTATATTAGATAATTGTAGACAGGTGGATAAACAGTTGCATAAATCTGTGTTTATCTCACAAATATAATTTACACAACTTTCAAATGCAAACTATGCAATCACAAAAATAATTAGAGCAAAAAATATGACTTTGCACACAATTATGTTTTCACTCACAAATTTTGATGTGTCTGCCTCACGGCACTACAACTTCTTATGTGGACTAAGGACTAAACTGAGCATGTGCAGAGTGAATTAGGTGAGTCCTGTGGTGGAAAAATTTACTTTTTATATTTTATACTCTTTATATTTCATACTCTTTTAATATGTTATACATTAAGTGCATGCTGAGTCATTGCTATGTGTGATGTTTACCACTCTGTAACACCCCCGACTTGGGAATGAAGTTCTTACCTTGAGTTAAAACCCAAACATCTAAATGTCTGGTTATGTGATGGCGCCTGCATGCTAGATATTATTTAAACAAGGTAAGGGGTAAGAGGCCAATATGGCCTCTTCCCCCCCGGAACCGGAAGGACTGGTATGGAGTGGTATGATTTACATATGGGGTTGTCATTTGGATGTCACCATTGGGGGGGTTGGATTTTTGGTCTATATAATCCTTAATATTTTCATGGTTAATCAGACTTCACTTACAGAGCTTTGTCTGTGACTGATTTCTCAATAAATGCATTTATTATTTGAACTCTAACTTTCTCCCTCTTTCTTTGTGTGGATCATCAGTTGAACGGTAAATTTCCACGACAGTCCTAAGTTGTTCCTGATTGGAGCAATTGCAAGAGTTACAACTGACCCGCGTTACAACTGTCCCCAGTCTCCCCTACACTATTAACACCCAGGCCTGCTGGCAGAATGAAACTGTGAGGTAGACAGGGTGTGTGTGTGTGGGGGTGAATACTTCATAAGACGAGGGGTGGGGTCTGTGATTTTTGGAGCCGGGGGGTGGGGGGGTTGTAGCTCTGTGATTATGTGATTGTATGTGGGGGGGTGATAGTGTCATTGCAGCAGGAGTGAAAGTGAAACTAACTCGCTTTAAAGTTCCTCTTATTCTCCAGGCAGCACACACACACACACACACACACACACACAGGAGCAGCGAGCAACAGAATCTCCGCGCAGCAAAAAAAGTTAATATATCGGCTACATCAGCTACATATTGGCTGATGTTGATTAATTGGTGATACGCTATAATCGGCCTGATTAATTGGCCGGCCGATTGGTCGGGCTGTACCGGAAATGCCTGAGTGACCTGCCGGCTCTGTTTGTAATCAAATGTATTGTTTATGGTGGACTTACAGATTCGTGATACTTAGGTCATGACTCTGGTTTTACAGATTTGATGAAAAATTGTTGACAAAAGTCATACGCAGCTTTAATATTAAATTGCTGTACATCATATACATACAGTTATTCTCTGTATGGTTAAAGTTTACTTGCTTTATTATCCCTGTAGGGAAATTCGATCTTTTTATTTTACCCACTACACACACACACACACAGTATCTAGCATTAGCATTAGCATATAGCACATATTAGGAGCAGTGAGCTACCATTAAAGGTGTCCGACTCCAGATCTTCATCAGTACTGCAGTCAAAGACACCATCAGGAGAATTAACTTTCATGCACATGTTTATTGAGAGTGGAAGAAACTGGTGAACCTGCTGGAAACAAGTAATCCCAACACAGTGTGCTGCCCATATAGCATTTGTGTACATTCTATATGGAGTCAGCCCTATGTTCCCCAGTCCAACATACATGATAGGAATGTAGTTCCAAGTGTAGGGATGAACGCCTACAAACTATAATTGCAGGCAGCGGTGTTTCACTAGTTTCACCAAGGGTTAGGGGTTAGTTGACCCGAACCCTGCAAAGGCACCAGGGAACACAGATCCACTCCCTTCCATATGAAGACTACACTGCCTCTCCTCTTTATAAGCACACACCCCCCCCCCCCCCCTTTCTTCTGTTAAAGGTTATTTTTTGGTGGGTAGTTTTTCCTTCCTGGGCCAAGGCTTGAAAGACAGGACATTGTATACTGTATTGTACAGAGTGTAAAACCCACTGAGGTGAATCTGTGATTTGTGATGTTGTAAAAGTCAATAGAATCATTGCACTCCGGTCATTGTGGTGCAGAAGAGGGAGGACCCAGATGTAGACTCATGGGGCAAAAACAAGGAATTAACTGCAGAAAACAAACTTAGAAGACACGGGAAGTCCAACTAAACAGTGAAAACTGAAAAAAAAAAAAAAAAAAATGCAGACAGTGTTATTAGGGGAGGCAAGGGCTATTGTTTTTGGTTCAGTTTGCTTCTTTGTTTGTTAACACTCTAGCAGCAAAACGATTTGTTGAATTCATACCAAATTGGGTTTATAGATTGCCAGTGACCTAGAATCGATGTCATTATATTTTGTGGAAAAGTAGGTCCAAGATTACATTTTTAATGAATTTTTCAAATAATTTCCCCCCCATTTACTTATGGGTGAAATTTCACATCTACAAAAACATCAATTTTGTTTCAATTGACTTCAAACTTCACACATATAGTCATGGAAAAAATTATTAGACCATCAAAAGTCATCAAAAACAATGGTTATGCAATCAAGTACTGACCCCTGTGTGTATCATGTGACTGAAACAGATAGAAAAGAAAGTATGGAATGCCTAAAAGCACTGTTTTTGTCAGTACAATGCCATAGATATTAATGTAAGAACTGAAGTGATTTTGGTTGTTACACTGCAAAAATGTAAATTTTACCAAGTGTATTTTTCTCATTTCTAGTCAAAATATCTCATCACACTTAAAATAAGACATAATCACCTAAAGAGTAGCTTTTCAGTGAGATATAAGAACTTCTTTTCAGACAATCATTTTGTAATAACTTATTTCATATTGCAACAGTTATTACAAAATGCAAAATGCAGGTGTAGCACTTAAAAAAAAAAAAAAAAAAAAAAAATATATATATATATATATATATATATATATATATATATATATATATATATATATATATGTATATTATTTGGTGCATTATGTAATAAACCATCGAAAAACCATTGAAATTCATGCCCTGTAGTGCCGCATTATGTAATAACAGTGCAATATGTAATAATATAATAATTTTCACCCCATTATGTAATAACGCCGTATTTTGTAATAACATGCCGCACATTGTAATAAAATTCTTGAATGCATTTAGTAATAAACTTTGCCTCATTTTGTAATAACTTACATATTGCAGCAGTTATTACAAAATGCAGATGTAGCACTTTTTTTTTTAAGAAAATGTAATTATTCGGTGCATTGTGTAATAAACCATCAAAAAACCATTGAAAATGATGCCTTGTAGCGTCGCATTATGTAATAACGATGCAATATGTAATAATGTCATCATTTTTCACCTCATTTTGTAACAAAATTCTTGAACGCATTTTGGAATAAACTTTGCCTCATTTTGTAATAACTTATTACATAATGCAACAGTTAATTCAAAATGCGGGTGTAGCACTTTTTTTTGTATCCCTGAAGATTTTTTTGCAATTAAAAAAAAATGCCCCTCCTAAAACAAGTAAAAAAAAAAAAAATAATAATAATAATGCAAAATATTTTAACTTGAAATAAGCAAAAAAAATCTGCCAATGGAACAAGTGAAAATCATCTTGGTGAGATTTCTTGAAATAAAATTTTCTAGATCTACTGTCTAAAAATAAGTTGTTATATCTCACTGAAAAGTTACTCTTTAGATGATTATGTTTTATTTTAAGTGTGATGAGATATTTGGACTAAAAATGAGAAAAATACACTTGGTAAAATTTAGATTTTTTCCAGTGTAAGGATGGAAATTACAAAATAAACCAGGAAACAGACCATAAACCATGACACCATCCACTACCAAGACTGATTTGAATCTTACGGGATTGTTGTCTTGTGTCTTACTTTGTTTCGTCAGTGCTGTTTGTTGTTGTCAAATTGTTCTTGTTTAATTGCTACTGAGGCAGAAACAATTACCCCCCTGGTGACAAATAAAGGTCTTGAATCTTAAACACTCACTGGTGAAGCAACACATGACAAAAGTAAAGACATGACAACAATGAACAAGATGAACTGAGTCAAAATGGATAAATCAGATTAAAACTGGTTTCCATGGGAGTAATGTTAACGCCCATTACATTCAGTATGTCTTTTAATTTTATATTATTCTGAGTGATAAATGAAAGAATAGTCACATTATGTTAATAAGACATGAGTGAATGTCCTTCAACTGTTTCATTATCTGTTCTAAAGGTTTTTTTTTTTGTTGTTTTTTTACTTTTACTCAAGCAAAAAAAGCAAATTAGCATTTTCCAACACTGTTTTTTTTCTTCTTCTCGTGCATACTTTGCCTCCTAATACATCTATAATTTTCTCTGCAAACCTTACATTTCTGTATTTTTAGAAGCAAATACTGGGAAATAACAAATGCTCACAAGAAGGCTTTGATTACAGCGGACGGGAGCTTTAATCAGAAACATAATTTGTCTTTTTTTGTCTTAAATGTACTGTTAAACATGGCTCCCTAATGATGCCTCTCAGCAGGGCACTTTTGCTTTAATTCTGCGTGAGGATGGGTTCGTAGTATATTAAATTAGCTGTTGTTTTTTTTGAAGAAGTCTGTATAATAGCGCGCCATCTGCTATCACACACACTAGAGCATTTGTTTAATGAAAAAAAAAAAAGAAAAAAGCTCCACAAGTGAATCTTTAGCAGCATTACGGCAGCACTATGTTCAGACAGCAGGTTTTATTGCATAATTCAGATTTTTTGGTGAAATCCGATTTTTTTGTGTGCTCGTTCATATTACACATTAAATGCGATTTCTAGGAGTTTTGACAAGATTTTGCTTGCAGCCTGTAACAGGATTTAGGGGCATGTAGATTTAAAGATCATCAGCAAAACAATGGAAGAAGATGTTGTGATTTCTCAAGATTGACCCTAGTGGTAGTATATGAAAAATAAAAAAGAAGTGGGCCCTAAATGGAGCTTTGCGGTACTCCACATTTGATAAGGGCCACTACAGAGCTGCAGGGACCTATTTGTAAATCATTCTTCTGTCTACGAAAAAAGACATCGCAGTGATTTTCAAAGTAAAACAATAGAGCATTCTGTTTTTTTCTACTGTTTATTAGAAGCGATGTGAAATTTTGCCTAGACCTCAGCCTACTGGCAACGTAACCAAGACAAAATTATTCACATTGAACCGGTTTATAGAAGTCCTCATGAATTCAATTTTTATTAATGCAAGTGCATGCACATAAAATTCCTTTAACAGTTTAGGTAAACAAAGCCATTGTTTTGTGCTCATTGCAAACTATTTTATTAACTAAGGCTACGTTCAGACAGCAGGTCTTGATGCACAATTCAGATTTTTTGGTGAAATCCGATTTTTTTGTGTGCTTGATCATATGACACATTAAATGCGACTTCTATCAGTTCTGAGTATGAACTGAATGTGACCCTGAAGTGATCCGCATGCGCAAAAGAGGTCCTGATGTAATACGTGATAATGCAGTCAGTGAATCTTTTGGTAAATGGGTTTTCTTTAAAGAAACAAAAGACAAACTAGTGGTTAACTGAGTTTCATTTTATAATACAAGAATTCAAATTGAATTTCAAGGCATTTTTCTTTTTGTGCCAAAACAGATTAACCAAATTTTTAAAATGGATTGATTTTTGTTTTCTCTTCCTAATAACAAAAAAGAAAGTTACTACCTGACAGAAATGGAAAAACGGAGCAAAAACAGCTGTTTATTTCATTTTCTCAGACCGGATGTCATTTTCAAGGAAAGAGCGCTAATGCCTAGGTCACAAAGATTCTTACAAACAATGTACAAATCTTCCAGTTCACACGAAATCTGGACATCACAGACATGCTTCCTCCAAGAATGTCTACGAACTCCAGATTTTGTATGAAAAAGAAAAATGCCTTGAAATTCAATTTTTGATTATTCTGTTTTAAAACGAATGTCAATAAACCACTAGTTTTTGTTTCTGAAAAGAAAATCTAATTTCCAAAAGATACACTGACCCCGCACAGGCATTCACTGTGTTTACAGAAGTAAATATATTTTTCTGGACGCGCCTCCTCTTGGGATACAGAATTGTGACATTTGTCACATTTCAATGATGTAAAGGTCAGATAAATGCGACCTGGCCGTTCAGACTGAAGTCGCATTGTAAAATATCAGATACGTATTGGATTTAGGACCACATATGAAAGTGGCCAGGGTCGGATTTGAAAAAATCTGATTTGTGCTGTTCAAACTGTCTTTAAGGTAGGGTGGGAGATCCTGGACAAATGGTTCGAGCAAGCTGCATTTAGAAAATACACAATTCAAAAGTCCAAACCCCTTTATTCAGACTTCCCCCAGAAGCCACACCTCCAGAGCACCGGAACGCACGATGCTTCTTCCTGAAGGTTCACGAGCACTGCACAGCATCAGTTGCCTCACCCCAGGTCCATGTATCCATGCCTACCTCATTCATTCTCCTCCAACACCTCCCCCACTCTGATGATTCATCCCCCATTCCGCAGTTTCATGCGTACCTCTGAATTCTGGTCTGTGTATTACTATATTAGTTTAGAAGTTGGACTTTTCACTTGATATTTTGATACGTGTTCTAAATAATCTCAGGCTGGTATTGCAGTCAGACTGATGTTATGCTAGCAGTCCACTAAAGTTTGTTTTGAACGCTGTCATCTGTGCATTTCTTCATTATGTTTGTTGCAGAACAGCCCCAGTTCACACCTATCTGCCTAACGTTACATTTCCTACTGATTTATGTTTGTGACAAAACAGCTTTCCGGTGAACTTTCCATCCTAATTTTGCTAATATAGCCAAGCTCCGGCTCTATTTCCTGTACTGGTGCTCCAAGACTCCGAGAACACATGATTTGTGCACGAAGAGGGGTATGCACAGAGGGGGGAGGGACAAATGACAATTGAGTTTGATCGACATATCACCATTCAATCATTTCGATGGGCCAGTTAAAATGATTGGATGGTGCTTTTTTAGAAATTTTGAATTTTTTTTTTTTTTTTTTTGTGTCACAGCATTGAATTTATTGCTTGCCATCAGATTCAGATTCAGAAAACTTTATTTATCCCATATGGGCAATTTATTGGCAGCTCACCACAGACATCAGCCCACATCCAAAGTGCAATACGACAAACACAAACAAATCAGTGCACAAATACAGGATCATTGAAAGCAACTATGAACAAATGCATTTAAATAATCAACAATAAATACTCAATAAATACCAGTGTAGACTAAAAGACCCTATTGGTTCTGCCAACAGAAAAAAAAAACATATAAAATGACTAAAATGGCTTCTGTCAGAGTTTAAAAGTGTGATAGCTGAAGGAATAAAAGATTTTGAATATCCGTTGGTTCTCCTCTGAGGAGTGTAGTAACGCTGGCCTGAAGGCCTCATGCCATCAATCAGGACATGAAGGGGATTTTAAGTAATATAGTAAAAAAAAAATGCTCCAGGAAAATACAGGATGACACAAAAAAATGGGAACTTTTTAACAATCCAATAAAACCAAGAGTGATGGAAGAAAAATATTTTATTCAAAGTAACTGAAACATTAAAACATGCCATTTAAGAAACTATGATGGAATTTTCATTTTTTAAAAATTACTTCCTGTAGATGGCGTCCTCCTGTACGAATGCATTCTTGAAATCTGCTGTTGAGATTCCTCATTGACCGCTGCAACATCTCAGCTGGGATACTGTGAATTTCATCCTGAATTCTCTGTTTTAACTCATCCAGAGTTCTTGGTCGAGTCGTGTACACTTTACTCTTGAGACAGCCCCGCAAGAAAAAATCACAAACAGACAAATCTGGCAATCTAGGGGGCCAGGAGTACGAGCACTTCTTGGTCGTCCTGTTGGTTTCTTCTTTAGGGCAGATCCAGTCTCTTCAAAGTTATTAATCCAACATTTTATCGCGTGTTTTGATGGAACAGCACCATGACGTCCTAAGTTGTAAAAACGTCGGAACTCCCTCTGCGCAGCTGTCAAACTATCACCATTTTTATAAAACACTTTTATGGCTAATGCACGCTGTTGCCCGTTCCACTGATCCATGGTTACTAAAATGGGGGTGTGTTTACTTACTCAAGGTCACTGTCTCGCAGTGCTGCCACTTACTCATGTCTGCCAATACGCACTTCAAAAATTCCCGTTTTTTTGGGTCACCCTGTATCTCCGACCCTACCTTTAACAGATCCGATACTGGTCACATATGGGCAAAAAAAAAAAAAAACGGATTTGAGCCACATTGGCCTGCATTGTGAACGTAGCCTATGAGCGCTCCTCTTCTGTTCTGCTGGTTCTAGAGGTCAAAAGACAAGTTTAATTATAACTTCAATAATTACTGGACTGATGAAACACAATGCTGGCTGTTGACTCGCGTCACAAAGCTCCTCTTTTAATCCCTTCCACGCAACAGGCCACACTTCCCTCATTCTCATTCCCTGCCATATCCGCCGCCACTGCCCTCGGCACAAACATCCAACAGCAAACACAAATTAGCTGTATCACCAGTCCCAACAGTCACATTTTTTAACATTCATACAGCAAAAATACAGAGAGCCCCGTCCACTGCAGAGACCGAAAATAAAAGGAAATGACTGGATGGCTCTCCTAACTGTCATGTTTTACTGCCACCGAAGGTTTCACATGACATTTTAATAATTCAGAAAGACTATTACCTAGAAGCACACGGACAGAAAATAATGAATTGATGACATCTAATTAAAAAAAAAGAGAAATCGCAAAATTAGATTGTAAAACACATTTAGAATTACAACACTGGGTTACAAAAAAATGTTTTTTGCAAGTTGTCTAGGTTTTTGCAACTGAATTAGGACCATTTTGCACCGCTAAATCCAAAAATGACATCTGTTTTTCTCAATCAGGTCAGGTTTTTTTTTTGCTAATTTGATTTTTAAAAATTTGATCTTCTCACAAAATATAATAATTCATACCAAAATAAGATTGGTAAGCACACTTTATGAAACTTGTGACTTGATTCCCGTTAGGTACAATGGTGTTTTCACCGCAGATGGAGCAGAATACGTCAGGCTTATTTCTGCAAGATCTTCTAGCCGAAGCCATTTCATTCACCTGTAATATTAAAAAAAAAAAACATTAATCATAAATTGGCAAAAGTAAAATCTTCAGAACTCATTTATTGCAAGAAATATGAAAGAATTTTGTATCATATGATGTGAAAATGCCCATAAATGTAAGCAAAAATGTTAAAAAGCCAATATGTAGCATAGTTCAGAAAGTTGACCTGATTGAGCAAAATTAATGTGATTTTTGGATTCAGCACACCAAAATTATCCTAAATCAGCTCAAAAAACTTAAACAATAAATTTGTTGTTGACCAGTGTTATTTAACCTATGAAGTCCCAGGGCTACTTTGTGGCAAATACATTTTTTAAATCTCTATTTAACCTTTATGAAGTCATTTATCACCATTTATTCTAATATAAGCCTCTGTATTCTGCATTTTTGAAGTGTATATCAGGTATTTTCCTATTATGAATTGTGTTGGAACAAAAATCTTTGTGATGCTGATCATTAAAGATGTTTGACATTGCTTTGTCACTATGTCTTTGAGTGTAGAAAAAATGCATTGCTGTTGAATTAACAAAAATTATTGCTTAAAATTTGATGTAGGTATATGTATGCGAAGATGATAAATGAGGTTAACTGATCCAAGGGACTTGATTTTTCATATATGATGCTGATAGGAAGCTAAACGACACTGTTGTGTGGGAAAGGGGTGGGATTACACAAGTTCTACTTCCTCCCACTCCTTTTTGAATGTGCAAATGAAGTCATACTTTGTTTTCATGTGTATGTACAGGTTTTTGTTTGTTTTGTTGTTGTTTTTTTTATAATCTGTTTCATTTGAAAAGACTAAGTAGGATTACTTAGTTTTATTGCATATTCGAAATAAACTAAAAAACTAAACTAAAATAAGGAGAAAACATTGTTTGCATATGTGGCAAAGCATTGGCTCATTTCTAGATCATTTGTACAAAATAAGATGCAAATTCCGACCTAGAAAGGGGTAGTTATGTGTTCTGAAAACAAAGTTGACATTCTTACACTGCCAAGATATTTCTTCTATCAGCACTTAAAACTAGGAAAAAAAAAACAGATTAATATCCCCAAAATAAGTGAATTTCCCTTTCTTAAAAAACACTTTTCGCAGTGTTCAATTTACCGATCGTGTAGATCAGGGGTGTCAAACTCATTTTAGTTCAGGGGCCACATTCACCCCAATATGATCTGAAGTGGGCTGAACCAGTGAATTAATAACATAATAATATATCAATAATGCTAACTCCAAACATTTCAATGTGTTTTATAGTGAAAAAAGTAAAATTACATTATGGAAACGTTTGCATCTATAAACTGTCCTTTTAAAAATGTGAATAACATGAACGACCATGAAAAAACTGAAATTTTTAATGAAAAATAAGTGCAATTTCAACTATATTCTGCCTCTGCTTATCATTTGTAAATGTGCGTTACAACTTACAGATCACAATGGATCTGCAAATTTACAAAATATTTTAGTAACTGGCAGAATATTTGTAAAATTGCACGTACTTCTCTTAACACATTTCTAGTTTTTCATATTTTTGTGAAAGGCTAGTTTCTAAATTTACATATTTTCATGTAATTTCACTTTTTTTTTTTTTTTTTTTTTTACACTAAAACAGAGGAAAAAATTGGAATTGTCATTATTTGTAGGTTTTTATGATAGTATTTTACTGATCTGACCCACTTGAGACTAAAGTAGGGCTTTTCATGGCCCCTAAAGTAAAACCATTGACTGTTAAAATCTTAGTGTAATTTTTGCATTTCAAAAATTTATCTTATGGGCCGGATTGGACCCTTTGGCGGGCCGGATTTGGCCCCCAGGCCGCATGTTTGACACCTGTGATGTAGATATTCATTAAAACTCAAATTAAAGTTCAAGGTTATTATATCAGAAACAAAGACAACTGAGGAAAATGGGACTTCTTCAGCAAAGAAATCAATAACTGATCAAAAAACAAGCCTCTCCATCCACTGTCGTTGATCCAACTCCATGGGCTTTACTGGTGAATCAAAGCTGTTGAAGATGACAGTGTTTCCACGGTAACAATGGAGCGAAAATACTTCATTTATTTGAACTGCCATTCTTATTAAACTCATTTCCATCATTGTCATCATGTTATGCAATGTCGCAGTGAGAATGAAATTTAGAGCCGTTAATCTGAAGTTAGGCGGTGGTTCGCTCAGGTGTCATCAAGTGTGAAAAGTAAAGTCTTTGTTGTTCATGTTAATGTTACGATGACGATGAAATTAGATGCTCAGTGATGAAAATGATGCACGTTAAATATTATAATATATTTGGGATGACACGATTAACCCATAAAGACCCAGTGCTACTTTTGTGGCGGTTCCCAAATGAATTTTTCTCTGTATTTCACCTTTCTGAAGTGATTTATCACCATTTATTGTAATATTCTCCTCTGTATTTTGTGTTTTTTTTTTTCAAAGAAAATCAGGTATTTTCCCATATTTAAGTCACTGATCATGTAGATGTTCATAAAAACTCAGATTAAAGTTGATTGTCATGTCAGAAACAGAGGAAAATGAAGAAAACATGACTTTTTCAACAAAATCTCTCACTAACTGAATATAAAACAAGTGTGTCCATCCACTGTCATTGATCCAACTCCATGGGTTTTACTGGTGAATCAATGTTGTAGAAGATGATGGTGTTTCCATGGTAACTATGGAGCCTCTGAACGTCCAGATGGGTCATATCTGATGACCAAGAAAAGAAGACAAACTGTATTTTACACCACACTGAAAAAAAAAAAAAAATCTGTAATTTAACAGAAATTTCACTGTTTATTTTACAGATTTTTCCTGTATTTTTAAGATACAGGAAAATATCAATGAAATGACAAAACTAGACTGTGATTTTACACATCAAATGTAAAATAACATGAAAAAACCGTAACTGTGAATAACCATAAAATTTCCATTTTTTTAAAGAAAATTTTTCTTTTTTCACAGAAAAATACAGTTAAAACACATTTGCAAATGTATCATAATTTCACAAATACTTCTTTTCTATTTATGAGATTAAACTGTTAATTTAAAGTTTAATACGGTAAAAAAAAATTTTTTAAATAAATTAAAAAAAAAAATAAAACCAGATAAAATTACTGACAATTAACCGTAAAAGAAGTATTTTTTCTTTAATTTTAACAAGACTTGTTTGTTAATTGACAAATATCTTGTGTAATTACAGGAGGTTTCACAACAAAAATGTTAAATAACTGTATGTTTGTGAATGTATAACATGTTTAAGCACTGATAAACTGTCCAAATACAGTTTTCATCAGTGGATTGTACAACTTAATGTCATTGAAAATTATTTATATATATATATATATATATATATATATATATATACATATATATATATATATATATATATATAGGTAATTTGATTGTTTTAATACATGTAAATATTCTTTATTAAACATTAAAAAGTAAAAAAAAATATGCAAAATCTCATGTAAAGTTAGGGCAAAAAACTGTATTTTAATTATGGAACATTTTTTCATATTTTTCATTATTTAACTATTTTTTTGGCACTCCAGCTGCTGGAATATTACCTTTTTTTTTTATGATTTTTTTTTTTTTTTACAGTGCAATCATTTCCATGTATTGATAGAATTAGTGGATCAACAGGTGTTAAACAGTTTAGATCAGTAGATGGTTTTGGTTTGGGTCTTTATGGGTTAATATATTCTGCGGTGATTTTAAAAAGACAAGTCGTGTACTTTCAAAAAACTGGAAAAAAACTCAATATTTTCCAGGAACTATAAGAGTTTTGATAACAGGCGAACCATAACAGGCATAAAATAACAAATTGCACAGACACACTCTTACTCTCTGACTCTTACTGCGACTGTAGTTTGAGCCTCCTCCATTAAGAGCGGCAGCATCCGTTCGATGGGCCCACGCCTCTGGTAATTCTAGGATAAGCGCTAAACTGTGACTCCCCCCCCCCACACCACACCACCCCCACTCGCCCGAAAAGCAAAGTCACAGCTCCACTTTCACTTCGCCAGTGAATCTTCTAGCAACAATACCGCTGAGACAATTTAATACTTGACTTTGTGAGTTTCACAGAGCTGAAGGACACGTGGGAATAGATGGAGGCAGAAGTAGTGTCAGCTGATGCAGGCAGGGCTGTTGTATCTGAAGGGTTTTAGGTGCAGGAAAAGTGACCTTCCTGGAATATTCAGAACAGAATCAGACCCATTCACCACCACCAAGCAGGAATATAGTCTTTATCCAGAATTGAACACGTCTTCAGCCACAGAGACACTTCACATTAACCCTTTCATGCATGAATTATCAGCCCCATCAGCCTGCCCGCGGGCCGAAAAAATTATATTAACCCTTTCATGCATAGTGGTCACTCCAGTGGACAGTTATTCCACAGCTGTTCTATTGTTTATTCATGGGTTTTGCTGTTTTAGTTCCATATCGGCCAACACAGTGGACACTTTTGCACCATCCCATAATAATACACTGACATTCACACCATTACTGTAACTTTGCTGTTCTTGATAAATCTGATTGCACTAACATGTTTGACTGTAAATCAATTGCTAATAAAAAATTGGGAATATGATAAAATGTGAGAAAACATCAGATTAGCTGCATTAAAAATGTTTTGATTTTAGAGTTTTCACACAGTTTATCACTTTCTGATATTTGCATTCTTTGCTTCAAATATTAAACACACAGTGTCCAGCGGAATGGACATTTTGAAACTCCATGAAAAATTATGAAGGTAGATTTGTTTCTTTATTGCTTTAACCAAATATATATATTTTCAATTTTTAAAAAATCAATTAAAAAAAATCCCTTCAAGAAAAAAAAAAAAACTTAATCAAAGGAAAAAAGTGTTCAAACGCAATTTTTTGGATCTTAAATATTTTTTGCATTCGACTTATTTTGTTACTTTTAATTATATTTCTGATTATTTTATTGAATATTTTACCAGTTAAATCACCCAAACTTGCTTTATTTGACTTTGTTTTCGAGTAGTTGAATGAATCACAGTACATTTACGATGCTACAGGTACAAACCAAAAACGAATATTTTCAATCAAAAAAAAAAAAAAAAATTCACTTCACTCAAAAAAACAAACAAACAAACAAACAAACAAAAACAAAAAAACTTTTCAATCAAAGAAAAAAGTGTTCAAATGCAATTTTTTGGATCTTAATTTTTTTTTTTTGTATTCAACACTTTTTTTTTCTTTGATTGAAACTGGGTTTTTTTATTGCAATTTTTTTTTTATTGAAAATATTTTTTTATGGTTAGAGCAATAAAGAAACAAATCTACCTTCATAAAAAAATAGGTTCAATAAAAAAATTCAGTCACACTGTTTTTTCATGCCCAAAGAGGAATAAAAACACTCAGGAAAAAAATCTCGACGAAGGTTCTCATAATTTATGCATGAAAGGGTTAATATTCATCTACTATAAAAAAATATAATAAATCAGGACAATGGATGTTTTTTTCAACTTTTGCTCAAAGTTTAGACCCTAATGTTAATAAAAGTACATCAAAAGTGTATTTTAGTGCAAACTTTAACGTTCAAACATGATTTTTAATCTTTGTGGGGTGAAATATACGCTATTAAAAATCTCTGACATGAACAATTAATTTATGCATATCATCGTCAATCCAGCCGGAAAAAAAACAGGTGAGGATAAAAAATTCTAATTTCTCTTTTAGTTTGTTACAGTTTACTCAGGCAGAGTGATAGATACAATATTTTAGACAATGGGAATAGATTCTGTGAGGTCTCTAAATGTCCATAGACACCAAGAACATCCATATGAACCTTATTATTGTGAAGTAATTCTTCATTTACTTTGGGTATGTCTTTTTAGGTGTTTTTCCCCTGAAAATATGGTCAGGGTTTAACAGGTTAAACAGGTTAATGGGTCAAAACACAGTAATGTCCCGTCAGAGAGTGAACTTTAATTGATTGCCATTCCAACATTTCTTTCAATATAAAGTAGCTCCTTGTTTTGGATAGTCCCTTATGGTCCAACTAAAGCACAGGTGTCAAACATGTGGCCCGGGGTCCAAATCTGGCCGCCAAAGGTTCCATTCTGGCCCGTGGGATGAAAGTGCAAAAATTAACCTGAACAGTCCAGGTCGACCAAATCATTTTAGTTCAGGTTCCACATACAGACCAATGTGATCTACAGTAAAAATAACAACACAATAACCCAGAAATAATGACAACGACAAATTTTCTTTGTGAAAAATTATGTGGAAAAAATTTAAGTGAAAAAAAAAAGATCACACTGTGAAAATATTTACATTTACAAACTATTTTCACAATTAAATGCAAATAAACACTTAAATAAAAACAAAGATGAACAACCCAAAATGTGCAATTTGAACAATATTCTGCCTGTTACTAAATGTTTGGTGCATTTATGGATCCACTGTGATCTGGAGTTGTGTTAATAATAAGAGATGGAATATTGTAGAAATTGTTCAAATTTTAGTTCCAAACTCCAAAATTTTTTAACAATATTCTGCCTGTTACCTGTTAAATTGCACTAATTTTTCAAATGAAATTTCTGTTTTTTCAGGTTATTCACATCTTGTTTGTAAAATGTAAATATTTCATAATTTATTTATTTATTTTTTTGTACTAAAACAAAAAGAAAAACTTGGATTTGTCATTATTTATAGGTTATTAAATCATTATTTTACTGGTCTGGCCCGCTTGAGATCATATTGGGCGAAATATGGAACTGAACTAAAATGAGTTTGACATCCATGTTGTAGAAAATATGGGAAAAAATTTCAAAAACATGGTAGATCTGAAGTATAAGCACCTGCATTGTCAGTCTTCAGCAAGCGACCAGCAGGGATATTCTGACAATTATAAGTTACAGCTAGCTAATAATGAAGAATGAATAATTAAGTAACGCTGAAGAGCCAGAATGCCACATGTGTAACCATAGCAACAAAGAGCGCTTGAAGGAAGTGCTGGAAAAATAGGGTCACGGGCACTCGAAGTGAAAAAATCAGCCTCTAATTATGCTTTTTATTTGCAGCTACCAGATCCAAAGCCAGAGTATGCATTAAGGTTAACACTTTTCTTATAAGTACTTCAAAGTGGTAATAGTAAAGAAGCACAGGTGTCAAACATGCGGCCCGGGGGCCAAATCTGGCCCGCCAAAAGTTCCATTCCGGCCCGTGGGATGAAAGTGCAAAAATTAACCTGAACAGTCCAGGTCGACTAAATCATTTTAGTTCAGGTTCCACATACAGACCAATGTGATCTACAATAAAAATAACAACACAATAACCCAGAAATAATGACAACGACAAATTTTCTTTGTGAAAAATTATGTGGGAAAAATTGAAGTGAAAAAAATAAGATTACACTGTGAAAATATTTACATTTACAAAACTATTCTTTCACAATTAAATGCAAATAAATACATAAATAAAAACAAAGATGAACAACCCGGAATGTGCAATTTGAACAATATTCTGCCTGTTACTAAATGTTTGGTGCATTTATGGATCCACTGTGATCTGGAGTTGTGTTAATAATAAGAGATGGAATATTGTAGAAATTGTTCAAATTTTAGTTCCAAACTCCAAAATTTTAATAATATTCTGCCTGTTACCAAATGTTTATGTAACATTGTGTGTAAATGTACATGTATAAATAATAAGTCGAGGCATAATATTGTTAAATTGCACTAATTTTTCAAATGAAATTTCTGTTTTTTCAGGTTATTCACATCTTGTTTGTAAAATGTAAATATTTCATTATTTCATTATTTATTTTTTTGTACTAAAACAAAAAGAAAAACTTGGATTTGTCATTATTTATAGGTTATTAAATCATTATTTTACTGGTCTGGCCCGCTTGAGATCATATTGGGCTAAATATGGAACTGAACTAAAATGAGTTTGACATCCCTGTTGTAGAAAATATGGGAAAAAATTTTTAAAAACATGGTAGATCTGAAGTATAAGCACCTGCATTGTCAGTCTTCAGCGAGCGACCAGCAGTGATATTCTGACAATTATAAGTTACAGCTAGCTAATAATGAATAATGAATAATTAAGTAACGCTGAAGTGCCAGAATGCCACATTTGTAACCATAGCAACAAAGAGCGCTTGAAGGAAGTGCTGGAAAAATAGGGTCACGGGCACTCGAAGTGAAAAAATCAGCCTCTAATTATGCTTTTTATTTGCAGCTACCAGATCCAAAGCCAGAGTATGCATTAAGGTTAACACTTTTCTTATAAGTACTTCTAAGTGGTAATGGTTGATCTTAACCTTGGGAGAAAAAAAAAACAAAACAGGTAAAATATTGCAGAAAGTATAAAGCGTACAGTAGGTTTCTGCACACACATACACTGACATGAACCTAGGATGGAGTTCATGTTTTAATTGCTGACACTATAGCTTCTGGCTCTCTGTACCAAATGGTCCCCTCGCAGGATACATAATCCATTATCATAAATCAGACGCACCAACACAGACAGGTGCTGCATGAATAATTAAAGGTTGGTACATTAGCACTTGTGTGGAGGTATGTGTTTGAGCCGACGTCATTGAGCAGTCTAAAAGCACCGCCGAACCCCTCCATCCACATTAAACAGCTTCATGCTTTGCACTACAGACAGAAGTGATGTACACATTACAAAGAGCAGCCCATCCTCCCCATCCTCCCCAACCTCTCCTCTTCCTCATCTTCTAAATTTAACCAAAACAGAGCGGACTAATAGAAGAGTGTCCACGGGATAGACAGCGCTCGGAGCGGTGTTCGTCCTCTGGTTTTTTGCGATGGCGGCGGCAGCGGCCTATCTCTGGTGGCCGAGCTCGTACCCTTGTCTGAACCAAGGCGGGTGATCAGCCGGGTTACTCTGACTCTGTAATGGAGAGTCCAGGGAGCTGGAGGCAGAGCAAGCGAAAGGTCTGTTCTAGCATCGGGCTTAAGGACTACAGATCTCCATTCTAACATTAATTACACTTGAGGCAAATTCATTTGGATTTCTGCCCAGTGAGAGATAAGCTTTTACTGCAGACAAGGCAAAAGAGGAGCCTGAGAGGAAGGAGAGAATACTCTTGATGTTGCCCTATTTGGCTCCACAGTGGCTCTTTTATCACACATTTTTTTTTTCTTTTTTTTGGCATTGGAGGACACGTGTATAGAATTCGATCGACACACACTTTACACGACACGCATGGACGTTCGCGCAAATTGCAGAACAGTCGGATGATTTTCACTTGAAGGTGAAACATAAGGTTGGATTTCTAGAACACACTCATCATCTCTTTATTCAGTCAAAACTATGAAAAATCCATGATCTTGTAAAATATTATACAGCAATAATCTTATTTTAAGCATTCAACAAATTACTACCAAGTAATACTCAAAAAAATTTCACAATTCGGGATAACACTGGTCAACAACAAATTTATTGTTTCAGTTTTTTGAGCTGATTTAGGATCATTTTGGTGTGCTGAATCCAAAAATCACATTAATTTGGCTCAATCAGGTCAACTTTCTGAACTATGCTACATATTGGCTTTTTTAACATTTTGGCTTACATTTATGGGCATTTTCACATCATATGATACAAAATTCTTTCATATTTCTTGCAATAAACGAATTCTGAAGATTTTACTTTTGCCAATTTATGATTAATGTTTTTTTTAATATTACAGGTGAATGAAATGGCTTCGACTAGAAGATCTTGCAAAAATAAGCCTGACGTATTCTGCTACATCTGCAGTGAATACACCATTGTACCTAACAGGAATCAAGTCACAAGTTTCATAAAGTGTGCTTACCAATCTTATTTTGGTATTAATTATTATATTTTGTGAGGAGATCACATTTTTCAAAATCAAATTAGCAAAAAAAACCCTGACCTGATTGAGAAAAACAGATGTCATTTTTGGATTTAGCGGTGCAAAATGGTCCGAATTCAGTTGAAAAAACCTAGACAACTTGCAAAAACATTTTTTTGTAACCCAGTGTTATTTGAGAGGTTTTGGAGATTTCGTATTACCCAAATTTTGAACCATTCATAAACGTTTTTGTGTGTTTGTATGTGGTGTGAAACTTTGGAACAGTCTGGACATCCAACGCAAGCTATGCCAAAATATCCACTGATTTAAACTGTTATCCAAAAATATGGTCTGGTCCCAGTATAAAGATGGAGGGTCTTAAAACTGATGTTCCATAAATACTCTGTCTTAAATGTTCATGTGTACTTGTTGTTCCTCATCTAGTTGGTCTGTGTTGTCCTTTACCATCTGCTATTGTTCTTACCATCGCTGGGATGTGCTGCCCTGTACCATTAGTGCTGTTGTAGTTTTTTTTTTTTTTTTTTCTTACCATTGTTGGCCTGTAATTCTTGCTGTTCTTTACCACTTGTGGTATTGCAGTTTTTTGTTTTTTGCCATTGTTGGTTTTCAATTACAGTCTACTCTCGTTAAACCGCCCGCCGTTATACCGCCATTTTCGCTCACCGCCGACCAAAACCATTGCACAAAAATCCCCAATGCATTAGTCCATTAGCTACCGCCATTTCCGCCTATCGCCATCCACCAGCCCAGTTCCATGCACAAACAACACTTATACCATTGATTTCCCGACCGTTATACCGCCAGCGTGATTGCCATCGAATACACATAAATTTTAACAATGCACTGAAACAAACGCGCCAGACGCTGATCGCGACAAGCTACGAGTAGGTCTACGGAACGGCCACCGTTCATTTATCGCAGAACACTCAGTAGGTCAGGATGTCGGGAAGAGGACGTGGGATTAAGCCAAAGCCTCAAGATGATGGGGTGTCATTTCCCGACACGGTATAATAATGCTTAAAATGTTTCCCCACTTTAAATGATCCCTTACAACATAACAGAATCAAGATTTATTTAGAAACGCAATTAGAACGGGTTAACGGAGGTAGCATAGACATCATATAGTAAAGACATGCACATTATGGACGCAACCCGTTGTAACGCCATTTTCGCTATACCGCCAATTTGGCCGTGAACGGAAGTTGGCGGTATAACGAGAGTAGACTGTATTATCATGTAAGTTGATGGTTAACTGTTACCTGTGGTAACACCACCAGGAATGTACTTTGTTTCGATGTTTTTTTGTTGTTGTTTTGTTCTACACACATTTTGGTTATGCAATGTAAATACTGTCAAATGAGTTTATTCTAATTTGGTTTAGGCCTATTTTGTTCTATTTTGTTCATTGTTCTGGCTGAAGTTAAAGGACAGGAGTGAGTATTTAAAATGTTATTATGTTCAGTTGTTTGAGGATGAGAATTGGGGGTGGGATTAAATAAGTTTTCTTCTTCCCACTCCTTTTCGAGTATAAATGAATGATTTTTTTTTTTTTTTTTTGAATTTTGAATTTGCATGTATTCTATGAATGCTCGAAATAAACAAACAAATTAAACAAATGAAGGTGTAACGACAGACCACAGCGTCTTATGCTGCTTTTTATCAACTCAACGAGCTCAGACTCAGAACAGTTTTTATCGCTGTTTCCACTATTTGAGAACAAGGACGACCAGATACCATTGGATGACATTTGTAGATGCAGCTCACCAAGGTTTAAAGTGAGTTAACCCTATAACGCCAAATGTATCATATATGATACATGAGTTTTGAAGCCCTCTTCATCAGGGGTCTCAAACTTATTTTCTTTCAGGGGCCACATTCGGCCTGATTTGATCTCCAGTGGGCCAGACCAATAGAGTAATAGCATAATAACCTACAAATATTGACAACTCCACATATTTGTCTTTGTTTTAATGCAAAAAAACTCAACTAAATTATGAAAACACTTACTTTTACAAACCATCCACCAAAAAAGATATGAATAACCTGAAAAAAACTGAAATTTCTTATGAAAAATAAGTGCAATTTTAACAAAATTCTGCCTCAACTTATCATTTCTACATGTGCATTATGGATTGGATCTACAAAGACACTAAATACTTAGTTACAGGCAAAAAATAGATAAAATTGTGCTTAATTTTCTTTAGACATTTCAAGTTGTTCATATTAATTCAGGTTTTTCACATTTTATTGTTACAGGATAGTTTGTAAATGTAAATATTTCAGAATTTTATGTTATTTTTTGCACTAAAACAAAATCAAAACTTTGAAGTTGTCATTATTCATAGGCATAATAATATTAAGTAACATTATTTTTTTTCACATCAAACTGAAAAGAAAATATGGAGTCATTATTTTTTGTAAATTATTATGCTATTATTGGTTTGTATGTGGAACCTGAACTAAAATGAGTTCCACAGCCTTGACTGTGGAATTTTGACACTTTGCAAATTCAGCCCACAGGCTGGATTGGAACGTTTGGCGGGCCGCATTTGGCCCCTGGGCCGCATGTTTGAGACCCCTGCTCTACATGATCAGTGTGATGTTTTTTTCCTGAAAAACCTAATGTTTACAATTAGATACATGCAATACACAGATAATCCACCAGGGGGAGGAATTTGTTCACCAGAGGCCTTTCCAATGACACTACGAGACTGTCATCGATGAGGAAGGAGGCAGCAATTTACCAATTTTGAAAAGGAATTACCAATTTGTTAGAGATGTTTGTGTTATATTATGTTTTTGTTTGTTAAAAAATAATAATATTGGAGCATTGAGACCTGATGTATCAAAGAAGATACAAAACTGAAACTCATACATGGGTGCTTCTATGAAACTGGTCCCTAAAAGCAGGACATGGGGGCTAAAAATTCAAACCAGATGTAGACTAATGTTTTGAAGCAAGTTTGGAAGCACTTTGGGTCAATTTTAAAAAAAAAAATACTTACTGAGATGAAAGAGAAAAAAATTTTCAGATAAAATACATTTTCATATTATTTTACATTATATTTAATACAAAAATCTACATGTAACACGGTCAAAAGGACACAAAAATTGTCAGGAGGTAGAACTTTGCCGATTTTGAAAAGGAATTACCAATTTGTTAGATGTTTGTGTTATATTATGTTTTGTTTTTTTGTTCAAAAATAATATTTGAGCATTGAGACCTGATGTATCAAATATGATACAAATTGAAACACATACATGGAAATTGATATTTGAAAAAAAAAAACTTATATTGGTGGTTCAGAAGGACCAATAAAGACTCCAGTTTCAAAGAACTGGAATTTTCTGTCAATGATTTAATGGTTCAGGCTTTACAGGGTTTATTTTAATATCAATTTTAAAATGGTAATCCTAACAATCCATATTTTCCTGATTGTCTCATTTTGTCATTTTTTTTTTTTTTAACTTTGGTGTAATGCGGTCACTTTTTTTTTTTTTGTTGCTAATAATACATGTAGCTAAGAATGTATCCCCACCCATTTTATTGATGAAATGAATACCTGAACAGAAACACGTCAATAAATGTGATCAAATGATATGTGATTAAATGACTTTTTTTGGTTTTTTTTTAGCAGATATAAGAAATTAGAAACGACAAGCCTTTAAAAAATATACATCACATTTATTTGTACTGACACCAAGAGTCCGTACAGAGTTGTCTTTGTCTAATGATGTATTTGGGCACTACAGGTAAACCAATACCTGTTTCCTACGTCCATACATCCAACAGTCCACAAACTCACCACCAAGCATTGCTTTTACCGCTACCAAAAACAGAGAGTTTGACAAAGCTGACACACACCACTGTTTTGTCTCTAAAGGTAACACAATGTACAAAAACCAAGTCTGGAAATATTAAGATTCTTGGTTCCATAAAAAAACTTTTTTTTTTTTGTTTTTTTTTTCTCCTCAATGTGTGAATAAGAAAACAATGCACTTATCTCTACTGAGCTTCTGCTGCATTGCTTGTTAGGCAGCCAAGGGGTAAATTGATGCAGATAAGTAATGAAAAGAAACAGGCCGGCTGATCCCTGTATTACTACCACAGCGGCTTTCGAGGAATTGTTCACGCTCTGCAGAGCCCCGGAGCTGGAGGAGCCGTCTGGAAGTGGTTAGATGCCAGTCAATGAGAAGGGAACACATGATGTTAAAGGAAATGATGAAACAAATCTTTCCACACAATGTACACTACAGTACAACACTACCGCGATGTCGGAAAGAAATGTGCAAAATCAAACGTCCGGGAGCTTCAGAAGGAGGAACTAAAGAGGACGGAGAGTGAGGAGTCGCTGTAAACCGGCAGACTCGAACCCCTTCGGCAGGCCTCGGGCCCGACGGGATGGTTAAGGCCAAAGCAAGCAGGCAGTCAGAGGGAGACGGGGAGACGCTGGGCTCCCCTCCATGAAAATGAGGATGGCACAGTGGCCTCACCAGGAAGCTGAAGGCACCAGAAGAACCAGGAGCAGCGCAGTCCACGTCAGGCCCTGCTCCACGCCGTGCACTGAGCTCTGGTTGCTTTTTGCTCGAACGCCTGGGAAAAAAAAAAAAAAAAAAAAAAAAAGAAAAGGAAGGTTGGGTCAGCCCTGATGCAAACACAGATCCTGGACAAAACATCATTCATTCTTAACTTCATGTATTTTTAACGCTAAATCACACCGCAGCCTCCGAATGAACCGGGCTCAGGGAGTGGAGAGCTGGAGAGAGAGAAACAAGAAGGAAGATGTGTGGTGTTGTAGTCAAGACCTGAACCAAGACCCAGTAAAGAAACCGGAACAATGTGGAAGAAGTTTATTGAACTGATGGTTGACACTGGTTCTGAAAGTGAGTCAGTCCCCTTCAACCCCTAAAGTGAAATGTACAACTTCAGATCAGATAGAAATATAAATAAATAAATAAATAAATAAATGGGTGCTTCTATGAAACTGGGTTAATGTTGGTATCTGGCACTTTTCCAGCTTTTTTAGACCCAATAATAAAAGAGAAATTTAGACATATTTCCTTCCAGGATGTACCTAAGGATGACCTCAGATAAATGCAAAATAATTATACTCTTGCTCTGAGCCATCCCAAAATTAATACTTTTTTTTTTTTTTTCAGATTTTTATTTAAAAATATTGAGAAAAATTCAGCATATATTTAAATTACATTGTGGTCATGTAACAAGTATGTGACCAATGACCAATCTTTCCATTCTCAACATTTCAGTTTTTCTTTCTTTTTTTTTTTTTTGTGTTAATAAACACAACAATTGAACAGTGAACAATGTATGTGTTGTTACATTAAGAAAACACATATGAAAGACCAAGAGATTTTGACCTCCTCTTTCTAAAGAAAAAAAGAAAAAATAAATAAATACAATATAAAAAGTAGAATTAATTAAATACACAAAAAACAAGAAAATTCCAGATCCATTGTCATTATATTGTCATTTCTTGTACATTTAGGGTTCCAAGAGATTGTGTTTGGTAAGTGTAAACAAAAAATATCCACTTTGACCATAGATTTGAAAATTTGTTCATTTGTAACCGAAGGGAGAAGGTTAGTCTTTCCATCTGGTAAATTTTATTCACAATATCTACCCGTTTTTCCAGATTAGGTGGTTCAGGTTGGAGCCAGTGCCTGGTCACAGCCTTTTAGCCAGTAGTTATTAAAATTCTATACAAGTAGGCTCAAAATTAATACATTTTTAATTAAATATTGGGGCTAAAAATAGGACCAAAATTGGGACATGGAAAGTTCCTTTGATGTCAGTGTATTTGATTTGGAAAACACTGTAAATGGTCTTATATAGCACTATAAATAACAACAATGTGTTAAACTTGATGATCCTAGTGGTTTTTCTAATCCAGACATGTGGGTTTTTCATGAATTTCAGTCTCATTCCAGGTTTTGTGTGGAACCCATCATGTCCACTTGTGTTACATACAGAACCTGCCCAGTTAAACGCATAAATCGCGAATGATTTTGCAACAGTGGTCATTTTGTGAAACACTCTGCCTTGCATAATACTGGGTTACAAAAAAATGCTAAATCCAAAAATGACATCTGTTTTTGTCAATCAGGTCAGGTTTTTTTTGCTAATTTGATTTTGAAAAATTTGATCTTCTCACAAAATTAATTACATTTTTGTGACTTTATCAGTTGATTTTTTATATAGTTCTCACCCAAACTAGGTTTTAAGAGAAAAAAAAATCATTTTCTAACAGGATGTATTTATTATTTATTATGTATTCACCGCAGATGTAGCAGAATACGTCAGGCTTATTTTTGCAAGATCTTCTAGTCGAAACCATTTCATTCACCTGTAATATTAAAAAAAATCATTAATCATAAATTGGCAAAAGTAAAATCATCAGAACTTGTTTATTGCAAGAAATATGAAAGAATTTTGTATCATATGATGTGAAAATGCCCATAAATGTAGGCAAAAATGTTAAAAAGCCAATATGTAGCATAGTTCAGAAAGTTGACCTGATTGAGCAAAATGAATGTGATTTTTGGATTCAGCACACCAAAATTATCCTAAATCAGCTCAAAAAACTTAAACAATAAATTTGTTGTTGACCAGTGTAATTAGTTCAATTCCTAAAATGTACCTGTGAGAGAATAAAAAGGTATTAAAAAAAAAATAGTATTTTCATAATAGTAATTTTCACATCCTTTTTACCGTGTTACATGCAGATTCTTGCATAAGAAGAATGTAAAATGTAAAAATGTACCTTAACTGAAAAATAGTTTGTCTTTTATCTCATTAAATACTTAATTTTAAAACAGACCAAAAGTGCTTCTAAACTTGCTTCATAACTTTAGTCTACATCTTGTTTGAATGTTTAGCCTCAATGTCCTGTTTTTAGGGACCAGTTTCACAGAAGCACCCATATATATATAAAGAAGGAGGGAAAGTTTTAGTGAAAAAGATAATTTCCATGATCGTGAAAAATGTGTAGGGAGTGATTTTTATGTCATTCACCTTAGATTCATTTTCCTTTTAAAGCTCCAAATTGATAAAATGATGAAGAGTAGAATGTAAAATGATGGTAGAGCTTCTGTTTA
This sequence comes from Sphaeramia orbicularis, assembly GCF_902148855.1. NCBI lineage: Eukaryota > Metazoa > Chordata > Actinopteri > Kurtiformes > Apogonidae > Sphaeramia > Sphaeramia orbicularis. The sequence continues at coordinate 40,615,925 of NC_043969.1, forward strand.
TTGAATGAAAGAGCTTTTAACACCCAGCTCTATTGCACCTGTGGATGAGAGGTTAGAAGAAGGACAATAGGGCCAAAAAACATCATCGTATAGCTATTTGTTTTATGTCATAATTCAAGATTTTAACAATAAATGATTTTTAAAAATTCAAAAGTAGTTCATATCTGCTTCTTACAATATATGATCAAACAAGAAGAGCGGTACTTGCAAAAGAATAAGACATGAATAAAATAAAATGGTAAATGGCTGGTACTTAGGTAGTAAGCAGCTGCAACGGGAGCAATTTAGGGTTTAGTGTCTTGCTCAAGGACACTTCAACCTGCTCTACCAACTGAGCCACAGCCATTCTACTGTCATACAGTGACAGAAGAAACAAAGAATTTCAATAACACGACATTTTTGATGTTAGTTGGAAAAAAAAAATCCTGCAGATGAAGCACTGATTCTCTCTTTTATGATTATGGCTTTTGTCATTTGAATCAAAAATCAAATCTATTTATGAAAGTCAGTTACACTTACCAGACCTTGTTTTCCATTACACCAGTGTTCCATAAAGTTTACAAGTGTGCTTAACTACAATACTTGACATGTTAGTGTAATTTAGCCCCACTCGCTAATGTTAGCATTAACTACCATTGCATTATATGGTCTGTCAGGTAGCCTGCTAAATAAGGGAGTTAATTTAATTTATTTTACCCTTTCATGCATACTGGTCACTACAGTGGACAGTTATTGTCCAGCTGTTCTCTTGTATATTCATGGGTTTTGTTGGTTTAGTTCAATATCAGCCAACACAGTGGATGTTTATACACCATCCCATTCACTGATATTCAGACCATTCCTGTCACTTTGCTGTTCTTCATAAACCTGATCTGCACTAACATGTTTAAGTGTAAATCACCTGTTATTTGTTAGACACAAAGTTTTTTTTTTTTTTTTTGCATGTTATTTCCATGATGTGAGTAATAACTAGGACTAGAATGTTAAAATGTGAAAAAACATGAGATTTGCAGCATTAAAAATGTTTTTATTTCATTGTTTTCATATTACTTTCTTAAGGAACAGGATTAGGGCCCTGGACTTTAATCTCAGAATGCTGAATTTAAACTCAGAATTCTGCTTTTTTCTCATAATTCTGACTTTAAACTCAGAATTCTGATGTTAATCTCAGAATTCTAACTTTTTTCTCCGAATTCTGATTTTTTTCTCAGAATTCTGACTTTAATCTCTGAATTCTGACTTTTTTTTTTCTCATAATAATAATAAGAAGAAATACATATTGGACCTTAGTTTATTGTATTTTTTTCCAGTGGCCCTAATCCTCTTCCGTACTTTCTGATATTGGGTTTTAAACACACGTTTCTTTACTTCAAAAATTAAATGCATGGACATTTTTGTAACTCCATGAAAAAAAAAAATTGATCACATTGTTTGTTTTTCATGTGTGAGGAAGAATAAAAACACTCAAGAAAAAAATCTTTACTAAGCTTCTTGTAATTCATGCATGAAAGGGTTAATGTGAAGTTGGCATTACTGTATGTGTTAACATTTATCGAGAAGCTCAATTATTGTTGTTTAACCTGATGGTCTGGTTGGTGGTCTCAGTTGGTTAACTTCTCCCCAGATCAACCAACTTGTCCAAATATGGACACTACTACCATCAATAGAAGTCCAAGATGGGGATAGTCAAATGCTTGGGGTTTCATGATGGTGGTCCATGAACTAAAGGGTGATGTCTGTTCTTATATACAACCTACAGCGAAAACCAAGACCAGAGTGTAATGAACCTAATATGACACCAGGCCTTGGACACATGGTTTGGCATGGTGACCTAAACAGTAAATTACCTTACCATAATACTTTTTAACCCTTTATAGTTCACTCATAGAAATACACTAACATTCAAAATTTCAACCTTAATGTGTTATTGGAGGACCTAACAAGACTTTATTACTTTTGTTACATTTTTCAAATTTTTTTTTTTTTTGTTTCATTATAGAAATTTGTATTACTTCCGCACAATTTTTTTTTTTATTTTTATTTATTTATTGTCATGTAGAAATTCAAGGTCAGTGAAGTTACCATATTTGGTTCCTTACCTGTAAGCAGGAAAAAAATCCAAAAAGAAAAACACATGTAAGGTTAAAGTAACATGTATTACACTGGGTTACAAAAAAATGTTTTTTGCAAGTTGTCTAGGTTTTTTCAACTGAATTAGGACTATTTTGCACCGCTAAATCCAAAAATGCTTTGCAGGTTGTTTTGCTAATTTGATTTTGAAAAATTTGATCTTCTCACAAAATTGATTAAATTTTTGTGACTTTATCAGTTGATTTTTTATATAGTTCTCACCCAAAATAGGTTTTAAGAGAAAAAAAAGCATTTTCTAACAGGATGTATTTATTATTTATTATGTATTCACCGCAGATGTAGCAGAATACGTCAGGCTTATTTTTACAAGATCTTCTAGTTGAAGCCATGTCATTCACCTGTAATATTAATAAAAAAAAAAACATTAATCATAAAGTGGCAAAAGTTAAATCTTCAGAACTCGTTTACTGCAAGAAATATGAAAGAATTTTGTATCATATGATGTGAAAATGCCCATAAATATAAGCAAGAATGTTAAAAAGCCAATATGTAGCATAGTTCAGAAAGTTGACCTGATTGAGCAAAATTAATGTGATTTTTGGATTCAGCACACCAAAATTATCCTAAATCAGCTCAAAAAACTTAAACAATAAATTTGTTGTTGACCAGTGTTATAGAACATTAGACCAACATCAGTGCTGATCCCGCCCCCTGTCCACATCCACATGATCCCTTTGAACATCATTCCTTACATTAGTACCATTACTTCATGGTACCTAACAAAGCAGGTCCACTCACTGTTCATGCAGAGGTGGACCTTACAGACCCTGGAGACCACATTGGATCTGAGACTGTTGACTCACTGTCTTGTAATTTATGCGGAAATTACCAAAAATAGTCACTTGCCCGATAAAGGGTTAAAGTGATGAAACTTCTACATAAAGTGAATCGAGTATTTTTCTTCTTCTTTTGTCAGCTGAGGGAAAAATCAATGTGTTTGACAAAAGACAAAGTCAACACATCTCCAACTGTTTAAACTCTGCTGGTTGATTTCATCTGACGTACTTTGCCAAATTTTACTACTAATTTGGATGATGTTTCCTCCACAAACTTTCTTCCCTTAAAATCTTCAAGTAAGAAATGCATCATGGTATTAGTTTCAAGAAAACTTACATCAAATCATGGTATTGATGTTAAACTAAACCCACTTTTATTAGTCTTTGGTTCATTTATTTGTGTATTTGGACCCTAATAGTTCATACAGTTTGAATTTGAACCCTCCAGGTGCTGCAAAGCTATCGTTATATTCGTTTTGGCAAAAATCGAGTGGATTTCTACAACTGGTTTTAATTCCTTTTTAATTTGTTGCGTTTTTTAACTAGTTAAGTCACAACATTTGCACAAATAAGGTCAAGACTTCCAACGAACATTTCTCCGAGTATGAAATAATTGTTTGTCAGCAGCAGCAGTTGTAGTAAAAACTGAAAATACGTCCAAACTTGGAGCCGATTACCGAAAATGTTCAGTTCTTGGTTGAATGGGACAGAATGCACAGCCAACAACCTGGAGGGGGTGGGGTGTGAAGTGGCTCATTTGCATTTAAAGGGCCAGCGCTCAAAATGACCTTTCTGGTGTCATTACTCAGAAATAGGGTTGAAAAATGGACCTGTGGAGTTGAATTAATGAAAAATTCAGACCCAAACAGAGCATTTACAGTTTATGTAGACCACAGGTGTCAAACATGCGGCCCGGGGGCCAAACCCTGCCCACCAAAGGGTCCAATCTGGCCCGCGGGATGAATTTGTGAAAAACTGCAAAAATTACACTGAAGATATTACCAATCAATGGTGTCAAAATTATTTTAATTCAGGTTCCACATACAGACACATAAAGTCCAATTAGATCTGAAGTGGGTCAGAAAGGTAAAATATTATCATAATAACTTATAAATAATGACAACCCCAAATGTTCTCTTTGTTTTTTGGTGTAAAAAAGTAAAATTATATGAAAATGTTTACATTATCGAACTATACATTTACAAAAAAATGTGAATAACCTGAACAAATATGAACAAACGTAAATGTCTTAAGAAAAGTAAAAGCAATTTTACCAGTATTCTGCCTGTTACTGTATATTTTGTGTGATTGTAATGCACATATGTAAATGATAAACTGATATACCGAGGTATAATATTGTTAAAATTGCGCTTGTTTTTCTTAAGACAATTCAAGTTGTTCATGTTATTCAGATTTTTAAGGAAACTTTGTAGACGTAAAACTGATCATAATGTAATTTTACTTTTTTCACTGTTATTATTTTACTGGTTCGGCCCACTGGAGATCAAATTGGGCTGAATGTGGAACTGAACTAAGATGAGTTTGACACCCCTGATGTAGACCATAGGGAAATGGTTTAAAATGCATAATTCCATTTTAAAAAGCAAAATATCACTCCTTTAAATCAGACAATACAGAAAGGATGATATGAGTAATATGTATTTTGACATGAAATATACACAAGCAAAACATTTCTTACTATCAGAACGCCTGTTTTCTGCCAGGAGCTGGTCATTTGTTACTGTCGGCTAACTGAATTTTTAAGCTAACTGTTCTGCCCTGACCTGTTTTATATGCTAACACTACATCCTGTCAGTCGTACTATTAAATAATTTACCAAATTTCTGGGATTCAAAGAGAATGGATATAAATATTGTAGTTTCAAGATATAAGATTTGTTTTTTAATCAAATACATATAAATACATAACTTTCTTAGCCAACATTGGTTGATGACACACAACTGAAATCCTGTAAATTTGCATAACTTGCATTTACCAACACAAAGTTCCTTCGGGGATTCACTTATATTGATTTTATATGCACGAAGACATAAATAAGACCTCTAAGCAAATTTTAGCTGATATAAAAAAAAAATTTAAAAAAAATCTGACAATACACAGGGAATTTAGTAAGATCCCATAGTTGTGGTTTTGGCCAATGATACCCTGTTTTTTTTTTTGTTTTTTTTTTAAATATCTTTTTATTTCACAAAAGAAAATCCTCCAGATACAGTATATACATAGTGATACTGGGTCTTACTTTTTGCAATTCTCTTTTGTGCACTCTTCCCACCTCCCACCCCTGAAGGAATAAACCAACTAAACACACTCTAAAGCAACAGGCCAAAAATATAAATGTCTAAAGAAAAAAAAAATCATCATCACCACAATAACATTAATAAGGGTAACAACATAAGCATGAGCATAATGATGCATGCTGTGACATAAATAGCAGTAATAGGGCAGTATTCATGATGTACAAACTCAAACTTTCTCCATACCGGAAAGTAAAGGCAACCAAAACTCATTAAAGAGATGGCCCCAATTATACTGATCCAAAGTCAGTTTTTCTAAAGGTAAAAAAGAAGACAACTGATCATGGAAAATCTGAAAAGTTGGAGGGGAGTCACAAAGACATAAATAAGACCTCTAAGCAAATTTTAGCTGATATATTAAAAAAAAATAAAAAAAAAAATCAGACAATACACAAGGAATTTAGTAAGATCCCATAGTTGTGGTTTTGGCCAATAATACCCTGTTTTTTTTTGTTGTTGTTGTTTTTTTTTTTAAATATCTTTTTATTTCACAAAAGAAAATCCTCCAGATACAGTATATACATAGTGATACTGGTCTTACTTTTTGCAATTCTCTTTTGTGCACTCTTCCCACCTCCCACCTCCAAAGGAATAAACCAACTAAACACACTCTAAAGCAACAGGCCAAAAATATAAATGTCTAAAGAAAGAAAAAAAAAAAAATCATCATCACCACAATAACATTAATAAGGGTAACAACATAAGCATGAGCATAATGATGCACGCTGTGACATAAATAGCAGTAATAGGGCAGTATTCATGATGTACAAACTCAAACTTTCTCCATACCGGAAAGTAAAGGCAACCAAAACTCATTAACCCTCCGGTATCCCGTCCAGCAAGGCCCTTACTAAGCACCAAGTGTGCCTTTTTCGCACACTTGTGGAATAATGTCAAAAAAAATTTCATACAGTTTGTTTTTAATTCTTTTACACTTTTTTCTATTTCATCAACTTGAGCTGTAAATAAAAACACCAAATACTCAATAACTGTCACATTTTTTAACCCTTTAAATGCTGTGTTTGTAATATAAACAAACCATTTTTTGGATGCAAAAAACAAAAAAAAATGTTTTTTCAATATACTACATAAAAAGTGGATCATATATTACTTGATTTTTTCATCCTGGCATATGTCAATGATTAACTCCAACACTGGTTAATTGCCATTATTATTTTTGGTGCTAGGTTAAATGTTCAAAAATACTAGCATCTGTCACCAAGTGTGCGTAAAATGCACACCTATAAATCAAACTATTAAATATTATATATTGATTTATTTTTCTGCTCTAATTTGATTTTATTTTTGTAAATTAAGGTCAGCCCTAATCATCGTGCATATCAAATAATCATTCATTTTACATATTTTTAACCCTTTAAACAATCTCTTTTCATCATGATGCCACTACATTTTTTGATGCAAAAAACACAAAATATATATATATTTTCAAAATACTACATAAAAATTGGATTACATGTTATCTGATTTTTGCAGCCTGGCATATGTCAATGATTAACAGCAACATTAACAATGCTAATAAATTAATTTAGATCCTCACCTCTCAAATGAAGCCCAGATATCAGTGAAAGCAGGATTTATGCCTTAATGACTTTCAGATCAAAAACAGTGGTTATAATGGAAGAAATAGTGCGTTTTAGGCACACGTGGGAGACAGATGCTACTCTTGTAATTTTTTTTTTGTTTACAACGTGCAAATTTTAGTTGGTGGCCAGAATTTTAAAAATCATGCAAAAATGAACAACTTTTGAATTCTAACCTTCTTTAAATTGTGAAAAATAATATGAAGTTTTTTAACACGAAGTGCAAAGTGTGCCTAAAAAGCACACCTGGATACCGGAGGGTTAAAGAGATGGCCCCAATTATACTGATCCAAAGTCAGTTTTTCTAAAGGTAAAAAAGAAGACAACTGATCATGGAAAATCTGAAAAGATGGAGGGGAGTCACAAAGACATAAATAAGACCTCTAAGCAAATTTTAGCCGATATATATAAAAAAAAAATAAAAAAAAAAAAAAATCAGACAATACACAGGGAATTTAGTAAGATCCCATAGTTGTGGTTTTGGCCAATAATACCTTGTTTATAAAAGTAATATATTCCAATTCCGCTATTTGAAACTGGTCTCGAGGTTACCACAACACTCCGACAGTCAAAGAAAATGGGCGAGAAGTGAGCAAAAAAAAAAAAAACCACATCCCTGAAATAGTGTCTGGTCATGTCACACACACACACACACACACACACGCGCACACACACACACACACACACACACACAGAACGGAGAAGTTTCTGCTCCTACTGTTGCTTAGAAGTTAATTGGCTGTGCAAGAGTAGGAAGGTTTGTGTGGGAGAAGTAATTAAAATAGTATTAGCCAAAGAAAACTTGGCTCGCTCAACAGCTGTGGCGACTCAATTAAGAAGGCGATACAGGGAGAGGCGTCTGTGCATAGAGATTAGATACCGGAGGTCGTGTAAAGGAGGGGTGGGGGGGGTTAACTAGTCCCGGTCTTACCAGAGGAGGTGACCACTCGAACCTGGGAGCTGACCGCGCCCTCTCCCCCTTCGCTGAGCGCTCGAACCTCGATGATATAGGTGCCTCCCTCCGGCAGCGACAGCATGGTGGACGGGTTAATGGTTCTGGTCACCTGGTTGTGTCCTCTGCCCTCCTGTCTGAGCAACACCTGCGCGATATCAACACACACTTTAGGCTCTCGACCCTCCACCAGCCGCGACATTAACCCCCAACAAACCTACGACTAGTTCCATGGTGATTTCCAAATGGATTTTTCTCCATAGTTAACCTTTCCGAAGTGATTTATTACCTTTTTATTATAGTATCCTGTGTATTTGTCAGTGAAAAGGCAACTTTTTTTTTGTCGTCGTAGCTCATAAAAATGAAGCATAAAGATGAAAACTGAAGCGCTGAAGTGACTTTCACCCGAAAATATAGAATTATCTGAATAAAAACAAGTGTTTCCAGACACTCCGTGGGTTTTAGTGGTGAACCAGTGTTGTACAGGGTTAGGGTTAGGACTGTGGATACTGACCTCCACCAGCCTGAGATGGACACTACTGACCCTTAGCCCTAATCCTAACCCCTGTTCCTAACCCTAACCCTTATCCCTAAACCTAACCCTTATCCCTAACCTTCATTCCTAACCCAAACCTTTATCCATAACCTTAACCCTTTTTCCTGACCCCATTCCTAACGCTAACCTTTATTCCTAACCCAAACCCTTATCCATAACCCTATTCCTAACCCTAACCTTCATTCTTAACCCTAACCTTTATCCCTAGCCAAAACCCTTATCCCTAACCCTAACCTTTATTCCTAACCCTAACCTTCATTCCTAACCCTAACCTTTATTCCTAATCAAAACCCTTATCCCTAACCCTTATCCCTAATCGTAACCCCTATTCCTAACCCTAACCTTTTTTCCTAAGCCTAATCTTCATTCCTAACCCTAACCTTTATCCATAACCTTAACCCTTTTTCCTGACCCCATTCCTAACCCTAACCTTTATTCCTAATCAAAACCCTTATCACTAACCCTAATCCCTAATCATAACCCCTGTTCCTAACCCTAACCTTTTTTCCTAACCCAAACCTTTATCCATAACCTTAACCCTTTTTCCTGACCCCATTCCTAACGCTAACCTTTATTCCTAACCCAAACCCTTATCCATAACCCTATTCCTAACCCTAACCTTCATTCTTAACCCTAACCTTTATCCCTAGCCAAAACCCTTATCCCTAACCCTAACCTTTATTCCTAACCCTAACCTTCATTCCTAACCCTAACCTTTATTCCTAATCAAAACCCTTATCCCTAACCCTTATCCCTAATCGTAACCCCTATTCCTAACCCTAACCTTTTTTCCTAAGCCTAATCTTCATTCCTAACCCAAACCTTTATCCATAACCTTAACCCTTTTTCCTGACCCCATTCCTAACCCTAACCTTTATTCCTAATCAAAACCCTTATCCCTAACCCTAATCCCTAATCATAACCCCTATTCCTAACCCTAACCTTTTTTCCTAACCCAAACCTTTATCCATAACCTTAACCCTTTTTCCTGACCCCATTCCTAACGCTAACCTTTATTCCTAACCCAAACCCTTATCCATAACCCTATTCCTAACCCTAACCTTCATTCTTAACCCTAACCTTTATCCCTAGCCAAAACCCTTAGCCCTAACCCTAACCTTTATTCCTAACCCTAACCTTCATTCCTAACCCTAACCTTTATTCCTAATCAAAACCCTTATCCCTAACCCTTATCCCTAATCGTAACCCCTATTCCTAACCCTAACCTTTTTTCCTAACCCAAACCTTTATCCATAACCTTAACCCTTTTTCCTGACCCCATTCCTAACGCTAACCTTTATTCCTAACCCAAACCCTTATCCATAACCCTATTCCTAACCCTAACCTTCATTCTTAACCCTAACCTTTATCCCTAGCCAAAACCCTTATCCCTAACCCTAACCTTTATTCCTAACCCTAACCTTCATTCCTAACCCTAACCTTTATTCCTAATCAAAACCCTTATCCCTAACCCTTATCCCTAATCGTAACCCCTATTCCTAACCCTAACCTTTTTTCCTAAGCCTAATCTTCATTCCTAACCCGAACCTTTATCCATAACCTTAACCCTTTTTCCTGACCCCATTCCTAACCCTAACCTTTATTCCTAGCCAAAACCCTTATCCCTAACCCTTATCCCTAATCGTAACCCCTATTCCTAACCCTAACCTTTTTTCCTAAGCCTAATCTTCATTCCTAACCCGAACCTTTATCCATAACTTTAACCCTTTTTCCTGACCCCATTCCTAACCCTAACCCTTATCCCTAACCCTAACCTTTATTCCTAATCCTAACCCTCCACCCCTAACCCAACCTGACCCAAACTCCAACCCCCACCTTAGCTCCTCAATCTCCCTTGGTCTATCCGTCTTACGGCTAAAAACATACTCATCTGAAGGTCTTACTTTGGAGAGTTTTGAATGAGGGTTTTATCAATTTTATAATTTTCTTCTTTTTCAGAACCTTTGTTTTATTTATTGAAGGAAGGAGAATGGCTTGGATTTATGTGCCCGTGCATCTTAGATAAGATTCCCCTAACCCAAACCCAACCCAAATCCGAACCACTAATTGTGTGGTATTTGCCGCAGCATGAACATTAGGAATGTAACGATATGAAAATTTCATATCACGGTTATTGTGACCAAAATTATCATGGTTATCATTATTATCGTGGTATTGTTGAAATTGTGTTCAAAATGTTCAAAAAGTATTTATACACACACTGAAATTCCAATACGCATTTTGTAATAAACTACCTCAATGCATTATGTAGTACATTTTTTTCGCATTATGTAGTAAGTTATTACAATTTGAGAAATGTATTACAAAATGCACTTGACACATTTTATTTTCAGGAAAACGTAATGTGCTAAATTCATCTTTAAACTGTGTGGTTAAAGTTCTGATTATATTACCTGTAGCTCCTGTGACTAATTTCTTCTAAATTGCTCTGAAATTATATTAATTTGGATTGTTATTACGTAATGAACCACGTTATTACATTTTTTTTTTTTTTTTAATAAAAATGTGTCAAGTGCATTTTGTAATAAATTTCTCAAACTGTAATAACTTACTACATAATGTGAAAAAATTTACTACATAATGCGTTGACGTAGTTTATTACATAATGCGGCTTTATTACAAAATGACGTGACATTCTTATTACATTTTCCAGTGTCACTGCTGCGAAGAAGGCTTACTATAATAACAAAATTCATTCTGCCACCGACACCAAGAAACTATTCTCAACCTTTAAAACACTACTCAACCCTCCACCTCCACCGCCCACTACTAATCTGACAGCAGACAATTTTGCTTCATTTTTCATGAATAAAGTGTCTACTATCAGCAGTCAGTTCACTGATCCACCCATAGACTGCACGCCTCCTTCTTCAACATCATCATCATCACACACTGCTTCTTCTCCCCTGACTATGGCTACTACTAACTCAACTGATAAAAGCCCAACTGCGTCATTCCCCTCATTTACTCCCCTCACAGAGAACGAGGTGTCTAAACTCCTTTCCTCTAGCCGTCCTACAACATGCCTGTTGGACCCTATTCCATCCAACCTCTTACAGTCTGTTGCCCCTACTATCACAGCACCAATCACACATGTGATTAATGCTTCACTGACTTCAGGAACATTTCCTACAGTATTTAAACAAGTGCAGGTAACACCACTACTCAAAAAACCTTCCCTCCTCCCATACCTTTCTAAGATCATCGAAAGGGCTGTTTTCAAACAGGTCACAGAATTCCTCTCCCAAAATAACCTCCTTGACATCAACCAATCTGGCTTCAAAATTGGCCACTCCACTGAAACAGCTCTGTTGTCTGTGACAGAAGCCTTGAAAGAGGCTAGAGCAGCAGCCAAGTCTTCAGTACTCATTCTACTGGACTTATCAGCAGCATTTGACACTGTCAATCATGATATCCTGTTATCCATACTCTGGAACATGGGCATCACAGGCCACGCACACTCCTGGTTTCAATCTTACCTTACTGGTCGGTCCTTCAGTGTGTCCTGGCTAGGGCTAACATCAGCAGTTCACCGCCTCACCACGGGGGTCCCCCAAGGCTCTGTGTTGGGCCCCCTCCTTTTTGCCATACACACCACCTCACTCGGTCAGATCATCCATTCACACGGCTTCTCATATCATTGCTATGCTGATGATACCCAGCTCTATCTGGCATTCCCACCTGATGACTCCACAGTCTCAGTGCGGATCTCAGATTGTCTCTCTGACATATCTGCATGGATGAAAGCCCATCACCTTCAGCTGAACCTGTCCAAAACTGAACTGCTGGTCTTCCCAGCTAAGCCAACCATACAGCAGGACATCTCCATCACTATTGACTCCATACCTCTGGCTCCTACCAGTGTAGTACGTAACTTGGGAGTCATGATTGATAATCAGTTGACCTTCACGGATCACGTTGCCTCTGTCACCCGATCATGCCGTTTCACTCTGTTCAACCTAAGAAAGATCAGGCCATACCTAACCGAACAGGCCACCCAGCTCCTGGTGCAGACTATGGTTATCTCCCGTCTTGACTACTGCAATGCTCTTCTAACGGGCCTCCCAGCTTGTGTTGTCAAACCACTACAGATGGTCCAGAATGCAGCAGCGCGTCTGGTCTTCAATCAGCCTAAAAGGGCACATGTCACCCCCTTACTCATTGAGTTACACTGGCTACCCATAGCTGCCCGCATCAAATTCAAATCTTTAATCCTAGCCTACAAAATTCTCCGTGGGTCTGCTCCTGTCTACTTAGGTGCACTAATAAAAGCTTATGTCGCCCCACGACCACTCCGCTCGTCTGGGGAACGTAGTCTGGTGGTCCCCAGACCTTGTACAAGACAATCCAGGCTCTTTTCATGGGTCGTTCCACGTTGGTGGAACGCTCTACCAAGTGCTACAAGAACAGAGTCATCCCTGCCTATCTTCAAGAAGCTCCTGAAGACCCAGCTCTTCCGAGAGCACCTCCTGTCCTAGCACTTTCAAACATTCCATTTTAAATATTCTAATAAGGTTTTTCCCAGGACAACCACAGATTCTTTCACGATTATCTCTGGACCTGCTGCGGTGGTCCGGCCTCTTCCCTGCCCTCATCATCACCACTCACTTATCCTCAACCGCCTCCATGTGTCTCCCCCTATTCCCCCCTTCTCCCCCTCTCCCCCAGTCCCTATCTCTATCGCTCTCTCTTTTTCCCCTTCTCTACTCTCTCTCTTTAACCCCAACTGGTCAAGGCAGACGGCCATCCTCCAGGAGTCTGGGTCTGCTCGAGGTTTCTGCCTGTTAAAGGGAAGTTTTTCCTCGCCACTGTCACCAGTCACAAGTGTTTGCTCCTGGAGGATTCTGTTGGGTTTCTGTAGAATTGACTTAGAGTCTGGTTTTGACCAACTCTATATATAAAATGTCAAGAGATAACTTTTTTGTGATCTGGCGCTATATAAATCAAATTTGATTGATTGAGTGATTTAATTGGTTTTCCCCTGTAAGTCGCTTTGGAAAAAAGCGTCTGCCAAATGCGTAAACATAAACATAAACATAAACATTTTGAACTTTTATTACATAATGGGAATTTATTACATAATGCGACTCAACAGGCCCGCATGAGCTCAAATTGGGCTAAATATGGCCCCTGAACCCAAATGAGTTGGACCCCCCTGATGTACATGATAGAATTCTGCAGTTTCATGTCATGACTTTACAGGGTGGGGAAGCAAAATTTACAATACTTTGAGGCAGGGATTGAAAGACAGTGTATGACCAATTAGTTTATTGAAAGTCATGAGAATTTATTTGCCACAGGAAAATGTACATAATAGAAAATGTTTTTATTCTATGTGTCCTCCTTCTTTCTCAATAACTGCCTTCACACGCTTCCTGAAACTTGCGCAAGTGTTCCTCAAATATTCGGGTGACAACTTCTCCCATTCTTCTTTAATAGTATCTTCCAGACTTTCTGGTAATAGTTTTGCTCATAGTCATTCTGTTCTTTCCATTATAAACAGTCTTTATGGACACTCCAACTATTTTTGAAATCTCCTTTGGTGTGACGAGTGCATTCAGCAAATCACACACTCTTTGACGTTTGCTTTCCTGATTACTCATATGGGCAAAAGTTTCTGAAAAGGTATGGATAATAGTGTTAGGTATGATTATGACATCAGTATATGTTTGGTTTCAAAACAACTGACGTTGTGCCTGCTGAGAAAAAACAACTAAATGTTCATTGTAAATTTTGCTTCCCCACCCTGTATACTCAAATATTTGACATAAAAGCAGATCTTTACATAGGAGTTTTCTCCCCCCCCCCCCAGTCTCATGGTTTCTGCATCTGATTCAGGTGGGGGTCATTCTCACCCTTACGTGTAATGTTAATGCAATCTGTGGATTAGAATCACAAAATTTGGACAGTTTTTTCCGTTTTGAAAAAGGACAAAGAATGACAAAAATATGGTCAGAAATATAACACCCCCCCCACACACACACACACTATACCCATGTTTGGTGTCGTTTTTTTTCAACACAACTTCATCTATCTCAACTGCCTTTTATTTTTTCACTTTAACCTACTATGTCAACACAAAAAACAAACAAAAAATATTAAATCCGATTTAAAAAATGCATATAAGTTATCGCATAAATAACACAAAGATGCTTAACGAACCTTTTCCAAAACTTTAAAAGAGAAGATTGATTCCAAATATTAGATATATAAAATTAAAATTGTAATAAATTAAAACTACAGGGTGGGGAAGCAAAATGTACAATATTTTGAGGCAGGGATTGAAAGACAGTGTATGACCAATTAGTTCATTGAAAGTCATGAGAATTTATTTGCCACAAGAAAATTGACATCATAGAAAATGTTTTTATTCTATGTGTCCTCCTTCTTTCTCAATAACTGCCTTCACACGCTTCCTGAAACTTGTGCAAATGTTCCTCAAATATTCGGGTGACAACTTCTCCCATTCTTCTTTAATAGTATCTTCCAGACTTTCTCCTAATAGTTTTGCTCATAGTCATTCTCTTCTTTCCATTATAAACAGTCTTTATGGACACTCCAACTATTTTTGAAATCTCCTTTGGTGTGACGAGTGCATTCAGCAAATCACACACTCTTTGACGTTTGCTTTCCTGATTACTCATATGGGCAAAAGTTTCTGAAAAGGTATGGATAATAGTGTTAGGTATGATTATGACATCAATATATGTTTGGTTTCAAAACAATTGACGTAGTGCCTGCTGAGAAAAAACAACTAAATGCTCATTGTAAATTTTGCTTCCCCACCCTGTAAACAGATAACACTCGCTCTTTACCATGTACCCGATGACATCCGATTCATTTTCTTTCGCCTTCACCGGATTCCAGCTTAAAGACACGTTGTTGCCCTCTTGAATCCACATGAGGTTGGTGGGAGGCTGAGTGGGAGCTAAAGAAAGAGCGTCACAGTCAGGGTTCACGCAGACTTTGAAACCAACTGGGTCAATTACTTCACTTTTTACGAGGGGATTTAGAGCGAACTTAACAGGTAGCCTCTATTCCATATATAGTATTCCGTGATTAGTGTCGGCGCTGTACTCACGGGCTTTCCTGGTCCGTGCAGTGACGGCGGCGCTGGCAGGACCCTGGCCGATGCTGTTGAAGCCTTTTACTGTGACGTGGTACACACTGTTACTCTCTAGTCCTGTCAGCACCATGGATGTTTCGTTTTTCTGAGTTCTTTGTTTGGTTCCAGACTCTTCCTGCTCCATGTCTTTCCAGTAGCTGACCTGTGCACGGGAATTAATAAAACAAATAAGACCTTGTGCTCATGCATGAGGGTACAGGCTTGTCCAAAATGACACATACTGCATATTAATGCGTCTGAATCCATTTTTTATGTAGTCTCTTGGTTTCGCTGGATACCATCTCTGACATTTTTTTTTTTTTTTTTACAGGAAAACAACTCTCAACTCTATTTCTTTGTGTTGGGTTTGTTTTGGTGAGTCATTCTCATTAGGGTATCCACACCTCAGGCGAAACACTAAATGTTTGTACACAAATAGTCATAGATTTAAAAAAAAAAAAAAAAAAATGTGTTAGTTTCTACTGTATTTTGGTGTCATTCCCCACTACTGCTGCTTCTATTCATCAGATTTCTTTTTTACCAGAGGCCAAACACAACAATGGACTTCATGGTGCATTCAGGTACACCTTGTAAGCCAGACTTCAGTGGCCATGAAATTCGTTTAAACTGCAAAAGTTAACATTAGTTTTCCTGTTTAACCCTTTCATGCACGAATTATGAGAACCTTAATCAAGATTTTTTTTTCCTGAGTGTTTTTATTCCTCTTTAGGCATGAAAAAAACAATGCGATTGAAAATTTTCTTATGAAAAATAAATAAATTTTTAAAAAAGTTAAAAAAAAAAAAAAATAAAAAAAAAAATAATAATAATAATACATTTTTAAAAAAAAATTGTAATAATAATTTAAAAAAATTCTTAGGAACCTATTTTTCATGAAGTTGCAAAAATGTCCACTCAGCTGGACACCATGCATTTAATTTTTGAAGCGAAGAAACATGCATTTACTGATAATTGCGTGAAAACTATAACTATTACACTCAGGGGAGATCTACACAGTGTTACCAATTCATGTCAGAAACGATAGGTAATGTCTTAAAACTTTAATAAAGATATGTGTAAATAAATAAATAAATAAAATAAAAAATCCATGAATATACAAGAGAACAGCTGTAGAGTAAGTGTCCACTGTAGTGAGCAGTATACATGAAAGGGTTAAATTAACTATTGGATATTTTCTATAGATTTTTGATACGCTATGTTTTTGCTACAACAAATAACTACTGACTTACAGGTTGTGTTGTATATTTCATGTGTTGTTTTCCAAATATGAATTGCTACCTTCGGGTAGACGCTATAGATCAGGGGTGTCAAACTCATTTTAGTTCAGGGGCCACATTCACCCCAATATGATCTGAAGTGGGCCGAACCAGTGAATTAATACCATAATAATATATCAATAATGCCAACTCCAAAAATTTCAATGTGTTTTATAGTGAAAAAAGTAAGATTACATTATGGAAACATTTGCATCTATAAACTGTCCTTTTAAAAATGTGAGTGGCATGAACAACCATTAAAAAACTGAAATTTATGAAGAAAAATAAGTGTAATTTCAACTATATTTTGCCTCTGCTTATCATTTGTAAATGTGCATTATGACTTACAGATCACAATGGATCTGCAAATTTACAAAATATTTTAGTCACTGGCAGAATATTAGTAAAATTTCACTTACTTCTCTTAACACATTTCTAGTTTTTCATATTTTTTGTGAAAGGGTAGTTTGTAAATTTACACATTTTCATTTTTTAATTTCCCTTTTTTTTTTTTTTTTTTTTTTTACATTTAAACAAAGGAAAAATTTGGAATTGTCATTATTTGTAGGTTTTTATGGTAGTATTTTACTGATCTGACCCACTTGAGACTAAAGTAGGGCTTTTTATGACCCCTAAAGTAAAACAAGTAAAACCTATCTTATCTTATCTTATCTTATCTTATCTTATATCATGAGTCAATATATAATTAAGGTACTTTTGAAGTCCATGGGATATATCTTGCATACATCTTCATTAGAAGTTAAAAAAAAAAAAGATAATAATAATGATTTTTATGTTATGATCATGTCTTTAAAAATTCCATAATTATTTAATTATGAAAACAATCACTTATTCATAAATGATTAATAAATGACTAGATATACTAAAATGTCAACTAAATAACCACATTTAATAACAATCACCTTCTAATGAGCTAAACAATAATAAAATGAACTTATTCAAAAATAGTTTTGATTGTGTTTTTTTTTTTTATTAAGTTGAGATAATCATGACAGACATTTCGTTTTTGGCAATATATCAAATTTTATACGGAAAATAACAAATTCTATCTGTGTCCGAGAAATCCCTTTCAACTAAGTTACATTACATTACAAAAACACCTCTGAAGGAAGTGTGTAAATTCCTAATCACATGACCTGCTCCGCATGATGTCACTTCCTCCTGAAGAAAACTCCTCTTTCTTAGTTATTTAATATAGTGTGCAAGTCAAGTGTGTATTTATCGCCCTTTTCTGTCAACTGTGTTACTACAATATCTTTATAAATAACTTTCAATTTCCATTTTACTCAATTGTATATATAATATTTAGAAGAATGTTTCGGTAAAAATGCAATGTGGTGTTATGGTTATGTTGATTTTAGGTCTGAAAAATTGTCAACTATACCTGTGGACTATGTTACCCTGTAGAGGGAACTCAAAAAGTCCCTCATTTGTATATTGATCCAGGCATTTGCTTTAGCCTCACTCTGGATTAGGTTCAGCCAATCACAACCATTTGTGTCTGTTTGACTGCTGCTCTGATTGGCTGTTGGGTTATTCAGTTATATCCAGTAACATTCTGATATAAGTCTACTGATGACACATCTTGGATTTTTTTTTTTTTTTTTTATGAATTAAGAGGGCCCAGACAAAATAGTAAAGGAGAATTAGTCTAATAATAATAATTGTATTAATAATACTTTATAAATATGAATTAGTCTCAAAGTAGCAGGCTACTATATTACCGTTTGTGAGTTGTTTTTTTAGAATCACATTCAGTTTTTCAGTTTAGTTTCATTTCATTTTACAAATACCTTTTATGTCTATTTCACTTTTAGGAAATGATAAGCTTAGTTTTGGTGTTAATTTAACTTTTTTCAGTATTATGAGGAAAACCTTGGTTTATTGAAGCTCAAAAAAGTCAATATTATTTGATAAAGGTCACATATTGTATAAAGCTGTTTTATTCTTTAGGACTAAAAACCATTAACTGCATAAAATGAATAAAAAAATAAAAAAATAAAACCCAGAATGAAGCTTATTTTACCTGTAATTTAACTTACAGTTCACATTGAATTATTCACTGAAGTTTTTATGTAGTGCTGTGTTATTTAAACCTTTTACTTTTAATTTCAGTTACAAAATATTTAACAGGAATTTAAGGGATTGTCCAAATGAGTAATGTACTCTACACACCAAAACAGTACCGATGTAGATGTAGTTTCATTCAACGGCGATTAATCACTGTGACTGCATAATTACAAGGGTGATTTGTTTCAGGGAAATCTTTGCTCCATTTATGTCACTGACCCTGGTGAAATTGGGTCAACTGACCAGCTCCATCCAATTTCCGAGAAGTCTCTACTACAGGCATCAACCTGAGCCAGTTCTGGGAAATCTATAATTATTCTATCTGAACCATCATGAGGTTCCAAACCCTAGTTCAAATATCTCAAGTATTATCATAACTTGTGCAATAATCAATGCTGTTACACTGTTAAAAATGCCATTTACACCTATGTTTGTATACAATTTGAAGAAAATATAGTCATGCAGTAAAAAAAAAAAAAAATTAAAAAAAGAACCAGTTCTATCCCAAGGCTAAAATTTGAAACATATATGAAGACATGGTAAAACTTCCAAAATGTTCATTAACTGGCCACATGGTAATTTGGGTGCTCAAATAAAGAGTATTTTTGTGAAAAACTGAAATCGACCCATTTTATTCATTGCCTCACAGCAACACTTTTCATTGAAATGTAGTCTTTTTGCAGTATATTGCTGCATCTTGACCATGAGAATCCATGCAAAAAAAAGAGGTCTGTACATTCATCCATTCTGGCACAGTGCAAGCCTGAAGAGAGAGGACCTTTGGAAGAATTAGCCTTTTGGCCTGATTTCAAGGCCTCATGAACCAAACATGAAGGCACCTACAATTATTTTGATGCAAAATATGGTCTTTTCAGTGGGATTTCACCCCAGACAGTAAGTTTCAGCAGTGTGGATGGAAGACCTAAGGAGATATAGCTCCTCAAAGTTGGCCCAAAAGCAAATTTGCAAAATAAAAAAAAACATTAATTTTCAAAGGGTTGTATCTCCTAAACTATTACAGATATGACATTAAAATTTTGGATGTATTTGTTTCTCTGGTATGCGAAGAAGTGTGAATTTTTTCAGAATTTTCTGAGGGGGTCATGTGGGGACCATTGGTTGAATTGCCATGGAATGACCCTATATTGTATATAAAATGTCCATAAACCTCATATCCTCTTGGTTTTCCAGGACCAGGATTGGGCGGTTTCCAAATGACCCTTATTTCTGAAGAGGAAATACTGTACGCTTTCACATCAGACGGTGGTTCCCTCGGTTCTGTCAAAAAATATTAAAGAAACAGCAAATACAAAACTTTTAAGATGCTAAAAGTGATTGCAGGCGTACAGCCATATAGCCGCTAACGCTAACTCACCGCCTTCAGCCGAGTGGATGACGACGACTTTACTGAATGGCCCGTCTCCCTTGTTGTTATAGACGCCGACTTTAACTTCGAAGGGGGTCAGGGGAGGGAAGGTCTCGTCTCTGTACTTGTACGTTGTAGAGTCGGCCGACGTCACCATCTTCTCTTTCCAGCCTCGGGTTCCGTTGGCGCGAAACGCAACGATATACCCAAAACCTTCGCCATTCTGGAACTCCTCAGAAACAGGCTGGAACGATCAGAAGACGAAGACACAGTTATTCATTCAAGAGTAACATTCAATGAGACACAGCGACCTGGTTTATCCAATCCAACTTTATTTGTAAAGCACTTTAAAACAGCTGCAGTGGACCAAAGTACGGTGGCCCAGGGGTGCAACAGCCCAAAAAATTATCCATTACTAGAAAAAAAAAGAGAACAGCCCAAAAAATTATCCACTATACGAATAAAAAGACAACAGCCCCCAGAATTATCCACTATAAGAAAAAAAAGAGAACAGTCCAAAAAATTATCCACTATAAGAAAAAAAAGAGAGCAGCCCAAAAAATTATCCACTATAAGAAAAAAAAGAGAGCAGCCCAAAAAATTATCCACTATAAGAAAAAAAAATGAGAACAGCCCCCAAAAATATCCACTATAAGAAAAAAAAAGACAACAGCCCAAAAACATCATCCACTATAAGGAAATATCGTCGGCTTCCCGATACAACCTGCTATATGACTTTTGGCAAATTTTACAGGAGAAACAAAAAACTGTTTATATAACAGGAAACTTTGAAATACGACAAAAAATATCTATTCTTTAAATGTTGGTACTTATGATGGAATGTAAACAACTTTCACAGGAGACTGAAATTTGAAGCTATAATAGGGGAGATAGGTTTTTATTCCCAACCAAAAATGTCACTTAGCAGGTTTTATCAGGAAGCCAACAATATGACCCCTTTAAATAACAGTAACAAGTGATTTGTAATGTATTACAGTTTGGAAGTATCTTGTACAACACTGCAAATAAACAGCTCTTGGTGACAAAACAATTCCAATCATAAATTTCCCCTTGAAGGTATTTTCATCTGACCAGTTTTCAATTCACTACCCATTTACTGCAACTGTCTGTCAGTGTTAATAAAGATGCAGCCAGTGTTGAGTAATGGAAACAAATCATATCTGGTTCCGCTGTACTCATTATGTTGCCATTTATCTTCCGACTGTGTGACAAAGGGGGGTTGGATTTTTTTTTGGAGGGGGGGGGCACCGGTTTTGTGTTGTGGCTTCACAAAGCTTATCTACGGTTTGCCTGAAGTGGTGAAACTGGGGGGGACTGTCTTCCACAGCTGCTCCACGCTTAATCAAATCAAATGGCAATTTATTAAGTGAGCTCGAATTTAATTAAAACGCCAGCTACGGGGATTAAATCTTTGGCTAAATTTAATAATTGACAAACACCTGTACACCTGTTTTTGGCAACAAGTCCGTTGCCGCCGCCGCCGCTGCTTTAATATGCTGATTTGCATACGCTTCAAAGCAATATTGTGCCCTGAAGGGATCATCCAAATGAGCCATCCAGTCTACGGGGGACACGGCGGTGACACAGATGTAGTTTGCGTTTGATTCAACGGCGACCAATCACCATGACTGCCTAATTACAAGGATGATCAGTGGAAATGAATTAGCTCCTATCAAAGTTATTATCAGAGCTGGCAAAGCTTTAAAAGACATGCCAAGGAATATAGGTCTTTATAAAAAAAAACAGCAGGAACAAATTAGCTTAGTCTAGAAACAGTCGCGGTTCTGGGAATTTAAATGGCGTCAGCTCAGTGTGAATAAAGTGTGACAGGGCTGATAAAAGTGAGCTAAGTCTTGCGGATGGAAATCGCGGGGCCTGCTGGGCTCCGTGATGGTGACGGTGGGGGCATCGCTAATGGCTCTTCCCAGTGGCTCCTGCAGAAAAAGCCGCCGCCGCCGCCACCGCCGTTGCTCTCCGTCGACTATAATGAGACGGCTGAATGAAGCTGCGGAGACTGTTTAGTCATTCATCCTGCTTAATAACCCTGCCCACCATGGCCGTCCAGCCTCTGACAACTCTCCACAGATGATTGGAGAGGCAGAACTACCGTGGGCTCGCATGCTTCGACTGCCAAAAAGGGCCAACATTCCTGCTCCGTCTCTTTTAATATCCATCTCCATTGATCACTCACGTAGCCCTGATTTATTTCCAAAAGCATTTAGCAGAAACCCGAAGAAATAGGACAGAGCTAAAACAACCCCGAAAAAACAGGAACTGAGGACCGAAAAGGAGGACGCTGCGTCTCAGTGGAGCGTCTCAGCACTGTCCTGTGATACTGTTGTAAACTGACAGATTTATTGATGGGTGGCCGGTTCTTGTACCCCGCTGGAGGTAAAGGTGTCATTTTATACAAGTGCTTCAATTTTTCACAACAGTGACCTCAGTTCTTCACAAATAAAATAAAAAAAGACTGCACTGCAAAAACAGCAAGTGCAGGTTAAATAACATTAGCTCATCAGTTAATGTCTATACCAGGGGTGTCACACTCATTTTAGTTCAGGGGCCACATTCAGCTAAATTTGATCTGCAGTGGGCCGGACCAGAAAAATAATAACATAATAACCTATAAATAATGACAACTCCAAATTTGTGTCTTTGTTTTAGTGTAAAAAAAAAACCCAACAACATTAAATTATGAAAATACTTACTTTTATAAATTATCCCAAAAAAACAAAACAAAAGAAAAAAAAAATTGAAAAAACTGAAATTTAAATAAAAAAAACGTAAGAAAATTTAGCGCAGTTTTAACAATATTATGCCTCAACTTATCATTTCTACATGTGCATTATGGATCAGATCTACAAAGACACTAAACACTGAGGAACAGGCAGAAAAATAGTTAAAATTGTGCTTAATTTTCTTTAGACATTTCAGGTTGTTCATATTTGTTCAGGTTATTCTCATTTTATTGTTACAGGATAGTTTGTAAATGTCAATATTTTCATGATTTACTGTTATATTTTGCACTAAAAAAGGAAAAAGAAAGTTGTTAATTCTAGATTTTTTTGGCTTAATTGAAGATTTTTTTTTACGTAATTGAAGATTTTTTTTTTGGCTTAATTAAAGATTTTTTTTACTTAATTGAAGATTTTTTTTTTTTTTGGCTTAATTAAAGATTTTTTTTACTTAATTGAAGATTTTTTTCAGCTTAATTCAAGATTTTTTTTTTTTTTTTTTACTGAATTGAAGATTTGTTTTTGGCTTAATTCAAGTTTGTTTTTTTTTATTTAACAGAAGATTTTTTTTTGGCTTAATTTAAGATTTTTTCCTTAATTCAAGCTAAACACGGTGACACAAACCATCTACTGATCTAAACTGTAATATCTGTTGATCCATTAATCCTATCAATACATGTAAATAATTGGTGTAAAATACAGTTTGTCGTCTTTTCATGGTCATCAGATATGACCCATTTGGATGTTCAGAGGCTCCGTAGTTACCGTGGAAACATCGTCATCTTCTACAACATTGATTCACCAGTAAAACCCATGGAGTTTGATGAATGACAGTGGATGGAGACACTTGATTTGTGTTCAGTTAGTGATAGATTTTGCTGAAAAAGTCACTTTTTCTTCAGTTTTCTCTGTTTTTGATATAATAATCCTCAATTTTAATCTAAGCTTTTATGAACATCTACATGATCAGTGAATTAATACAAGAAAATACCAAAAAAAACACAGTAGATAATATTAAAATTAATGGTGATAAATCACTTCAGAAAGGATAAATATAGAGAAAAAATCATTTGGGGCCTATCACAAAAGCAGCACTGGGTCTTTATGGGTAAAGCAAAATTCCATCATTATCTTGTAGTTTTATCATAATTCAAGTGGTCTAAGAAGAAATGTGATTTCTAACTCCATGAAAAATAGGTTCATAAAATAAATAAATAAATAAAAAAATAAAAATCAATTGTATTGTTTTTTTCATGCCTGAAGAGGAAGAAAAACACTCAAGAAAAAAATATTGACTGAGGTTGTCATAATTCATGCATGAAAGGGTTAATATGGGTAAAACACCAGGGGCCTCATGTATAAAGACTTGCATGGATTTCATACTGAAACCTGGCGTACGCCCAAATCCAAAAAAGTCTGTACGCACAAAAAAATCCAGATGTATAAAACTGAGCGTACACCTGAATCCAAGTACATTTCCTTTATACATCTCAATCAGCGTGGAATTGAGCGCATGTGTTGGAGTACCTGACTCCTCCCTCTCCACACCCATATTTAAATATGCACATCAGTATAAACAGGGTCTGCAAGTGGGATTCCCTCTGGGATTCCCCTCTCTGCAGGATCGGATGATGTCGTCAAGGTGGACGCGAAGCAGAGGCCAAAACAGGCAGAAGGAGAAAAGAGATGAACTGAGACCGTTTGAGCAGAAAGTCGACGATATTGTGGGTGACACTTTTCTCACAGGGCTGATGCGGATCACCCCCAAGGTAAATATACAGGGTGTCCCATAAGTCTCCATACATAGGAGACATAATACATATGGTTCTAACATGTATTTCTTTATATTTCTTCTTTATAGTTCTTCAGCAGTGGAGGACACGCATTGAAATGTGTTCCCGACAAAATGGCAGTCATATAGAGCATATTATATAAATAAAAATGGTTTATGTCAAGAAACGTTTATTTTTCCTATGTATGGAGACTTATGGGACACCCTGTATATTTAGTATTTGTGTAAGTCACACATTAGTTCATTCTACGGGTCATCCAACAGTCTGATCACAGCCAAACAAGATAATGGTTCATGTGTAATCATGTCAGGATGTCAAAGAGGAAATCAAAGACTTTGACTCATGTTCAATCACTCAAATTATTATTTTCCAACAATGAGGCAGAAGACGGTCAGACCCAGTATCATCCTCCTGTCACAGAAGCTTCCTGTTGCCTCTCCGGTGTTAGCCGATCCTCCGGTCCGCCACAGCCCACTGCTGATACCCGTCAGACTGGCATGGGTCTGTCCTGACCCGAGTCACAGGAGGACATCGTGAGTCAATGAGCGACTGGACCGACGAATAAATGTTCTCACAGATATGAAGACTACATTAACTCTTTCGGTGCCAGACAGTTAAGGGGCTAATAAGCCTTAAAAGTGCCACAGAATTTGGCCGTTTTTCAGTATTTCGCGTCATTTTTATAATATTTGAAGAATCCTGCAGGAAACTGCTCGGTAACATCTGACTGATTGCTGATTAGATTCAAAACGCACAGGACGCAGCTGATTCATTATTGATCGTAATTTGCATAATTTTTAATAATAATAATAATAATAATAATAATAATAATAATAATAATAATAATCTTTATTTATATAGCACTTTTCATACATTAAAAACTGTAGCACAAAGTGCTTTACATATCAGTTTAAAAATCAGTACCGCCCCCCACCCACACCCACCCACTCACCCGCACACACACACACACACACACACACACACATATACATGCAAACCCACAAGCTCACACATACTTAAGAAGACTGACTGAGCACGGGTAGACCAGAACAAAAATGTACAAGTAAAAGTAAAACATCAATTTAGGAGGCGCTGTCTCAGGGAGCCATCCGCACCAGGAGGCAGCCGCCGACCCCGGCGACCAGGCACCAGCAACACAGCCCCGCATCCCAACTAGTGGGAGAGGGCCAACTGGGACCCCCACCCACCAGAAAGGAGCGGACCCCAGTGAGAGAAGGCGCCACAGCCCCCGGAGTCCACAGCCGCCCCCCGGCATGGAGGGCTCCCTCTGATGAAACACCGGAGAATAAGAAACATTAAAAAGATATAAAAATATTATTTGGTCGCGTGACCTCAAATTCCCGTCTGATTGGTCTCAAAAGGGGGACACAGAAAGAACGTCATCGAAATGTGAGAAAGAAATGGGGGTGGATGGTTTGTTTGTACACAAATATGGCATGTTCTCCAAAGCCGATCTGATCGGCCCGTGGCACTTTAAAGGTTGTATTCGAAAAGCCGATTTAATCGGCCCATGGCATTGAAAGAGTTAATGCATTTATCAAACAGTGAATTTTGTGCCCTTGTCTCTTTATATGGTTGTTGCTGAATGTTCTCCCGGGCAGGATTGGCTTTGATGGGTCCAGGGTCTGGTTGGTTCTGGTTCTGGTGGTGGATGTGCTGCTCTGACAGTAGGATGACGTGCTGGTGTGTTCATTATTCTTCTGTGTATCTCCGATGTGCACATCGATCGGAGAAACGACCTTTGTCACATTATTAACAGTTTCTCAGTGTCACCTCTAAGTGTCGCCAAACGTTCCAAAGCACTACAAACGTGCGTACGCCAGCTCTGGACTTGGCGTGGAGGACCGCACATTTCCACGGTCATTTCACTCTTTGTACATCTGAACGTGAGCGAGGAAAAGGGCGTACGTCAGGTTTTTTGTGCATACCCACGCTTTATACATAAGGCCCCAGATCTGTACATCCAAAACGTGCATTCATTAATTATTTATTATTATTTTTCCTTTTCTCTATTACATTTTTAATGGTCTTGCTGATGATATTTCTGCTGAGTCTTTGGTATGTTAAAAATAAAAACGGCAATAAAGCTCATCATAAATTCATAAAACCATTAACAAAGTCCCAGTCTGAGGGTTTTATGTTTAAACCAAGACCCACTCATGGTCTGGTGTGATCTTAAGTATCTGCACATGGTCCTAAAGACACCGTGTCCTGTATTTATTCATAAGAAGCTTGTCAGTGTGCTGCATTAGCCAAGTTAATGACACTCTTGAGTTATAAATAGAGTGGTTTACCACCAAACACCAGCCCATCTGGAATGGACATTATCCCCCATAATGTACCACCGAGGTGCTCTTCTCCTCATGTGAAGGTTATCTTCCCAGTGGCAGTTGGGTTCCCATACTTAATAACTACAAGAATAACTGTCAGTTGCTTCCACATCTGTTCACCGTTCCCCTGTTAATAGATCCTGATCTCAATTACAAATTCTCAGCATTGCTCATAGTAA
Source organism: Sphaeramia orbicularis (assembly GCF_902148855.1). Lineage (NCBI taxonomy): Eukaryota > Metazoa > Chordata > Actinopteri > Kurtiformes > Apogonidae > Sphaeramia > Sphaeramia orbicularis. The sequence goes on from NC_043969.1 coordinate 40,643,215, forward strand.
TTCTGTACATGCTGTGCCCTGAACCTGGCCGGGAGCCAAGCTGTCCACTCGGAAACGCTAATATCGTCTTTACTTGGTGCAAGATTTATAGCGTTACGTACAAACCAACAGACATTCATAAACACTGTTGATTCATTGGGAACATCTCTGAAATTCAAGGTTAATCATCATTGTGCCTCTCTGGTGGGACCACATTTACAATTCAGTACATCTTAATCACTTGCCTGGCTGATGCAGCTCTGTGCAAACGCAGGGCCCAGCTGGCTTTCTTTGAACATTGTCAGCAAATTCTGCAATTGTGGCCAAGTTGTGCCCTCAAACTCCAAGACTCTGTATGGTTAAACAAATTTATAAGAGGGACCTGCTTAAAATGCAAGGAGCTGTGATCTTGAGGCAGCGCTATTGTTCATGTAAAAACATGAGTAATGCCATTCTGCAGAGTTAACAATACTCTCACATTTATAAATCTGACACAGAAAAAGCTCCAACGTTAATGCAATCATGTGCTGGAAAACAAACCTATATTTCAATGGATATTATTTAATCATTTCAATTATGTTTGTATGTTTTTTTATGCTAATCAACGTAGCGGTTTAGTTGAATGAGCTCCATTTGTTATACAGTAATGCTTATAAGTGGTAGTCTTTGCTGCAGCTATGACTTTATTTCCCCTGGGACCAATAAAGTTGATTTTTTTTAATGTCACTCTTGTGTTTTGTCTTTTTACAATTAGTAATCCAACCTCTGGTTTTATGGAAACCACAATACCCCAGTGAAACAGAACACTTCCACATCTCAAACCTCAGTAAAATCCCGTAAGAGGAGATCATATGTGTTGTAAAACCCAGCCAGATGGGTCTACGATGCCTCCTCTCTCAAATGGATAAAAGGTGACTTTGCTCTAGCGGTGGGCCCTCACCTGAGCCCCCTTAAAACTCAGAAGACCCACTCCCCTGAGGGTCAGATAGCAGTAAAGACTCTAACCTCCACCTTTGTGGTATCCAGCTGCTTATAATGTTCACCGCCATCACTTTTTTTTCTATCACTTCCTCAGTCTTTGTAGCATCCACACCTGGGTGGTTTTTCCTACTCTATGTCTCTCTGCAGCTGCGGTCATGTCCATTTCCTGTGTAGAAAAGGACTTCTAGGCACTGCAACACACTGAAGCTGCAGCGCTTTGACAGTCTTTTGGCATCACCGAAAAGAAATTCCATAATTATCTTTCATCACATTGTAATTCCAGTAGTCTGAAAGGTGACAAGAACTCTTCCAACTTCTGTGGAGTCTAGAAAATCCACCCTGTGACGCAAACATATTTCAACCCTGTAAAGCCTGAACCATTAAATCAGGGGTGTCAAACTCATTTTAGCTCAGGGACCACATTCAGCTAAATTTGATCTGAAATGGGCCGAACCAGTAAAATAATAACATTATAACATAAGAATAATGTCAACTCTGAAATTTTCTCTGTTTTAGAGCAAACCAAGTAAATTTACATTATGAAAATGTTTACATCTGCAAACTATCCTTTCAAAAGATGTCAATAACATGAAAAAACTGAAAAAATAAGTGTAATTTTAACAATATTGTTGCTGGGTAAAACATGTCACACTGTCCACGTAAGCTAATTCTAAGAAAAACCACATTTAAAAGTTCACTTGAGTTAATCACACCTTGGTCTGACATTTGCACCAACAATTTAGCTTACACTGCATAGTTAAACCACAAAGAGTTTCTGTAAGTGCGTCTAGTTCAAACACTTGCGCAATTCTTGACCACAGAAAGTCCCTAAGGTCATAATCAAGATTAACTCAGCTCACTTTCACCACAAAGCTGCAAGATAAGATCTTTTTCTTAGAATCTAACCTTTTCTCCAAGTTCAGCACACACAAACCTGAAACACCCCTGACCTTTCACTGCTCAGTACACAGAAAATAAAAATCAGAATATAACAACTTAGATTTGCAATTAGTCTTATAATATTTCATTTTTTCTTTTCCATTTTGGTTCATGATGTATGATGGTCCTCTGACATTTTAAAGTAAGATTTAAAGTCACACATTCAACTTCCATTTAACATAAGATACGTCTCACATCATCATAAAAGAAATACACCCTATCATACACCATGGTCGGTTGAGGAGATTCAGTCTTTTGTGGCCGACGAAAAAATTCAGCATGAGCTTGACGAGACAACACGTAACGAGCGAGTTTATCAGCAACTCTGAGCAGACGACACGGAAGTAACGCGCCACATCGCTATGACGTCCAGGTACTGTAAAGTCGGTAGTATCCTGTAATGGAAATGCTCTCCAGGAATAGGAGCTGGTACCCGAGTCGAGTCAAGCCAGTTCCACATAGTGGAAATGCAGCATTATTCATATTAACCCTTTCACGCACTAATTATGAGAACCTTAATCAATTTTTTTTCCTGAGTGTTTTTATTCCTCTTTCGGCATGAAAGAAACAATGCCATTGAAAAATTTCTTCTGAAAAAAACCAAAAAAAAAACAAAACAATAATTTAAAAAAATGTAAAAAAAAAAAAAAATACATTACAATAATAATAATAATAAGAAAAAAATCTTATGAACCTATTTTTCATGAAGTTGCAAAAATGTCCACTCGGCTGGATGCCACATGTTTAATTTTTGACGCACAGAAACATGTATTTACTGATAAATTGTGTGAAAACTATGGGGAGGGTTTATGATTCTGGGGGTTTATCCTCAGGGGAGATCTACATAATGTTACCAATTCATGTCATAAAAGATATGTAGTGTCTTAAAACTTTAATAAAGATACAGGGTGGGGAAGCAAAATTTACAATACTTTGAGGCAGGGATTGAAAGACAGTGTATGACCAATTAGTTTATTGAAAGTCATGAGAATTTATTTGCCACAAGAAAAATGACATAATAGAAAATGTTTTTATTCTATGTGTCCTCCTTCTTTCTCAATAACTGCCTTCACACGCTTCCTGAAACTTGCACAAGTGTTCCTCAAATATTTGGGTGACAACTTCTCCCATTCTTCTTTAATAGTATCTTCCAGACTTTCCCGTAATAGTTTTGCTCATAGTCCTTCTCTTCTTTCCATTATAAACAGTCTTTATGGACACTCCAACTATTTTTGAAATCCCCTTTGGTGTGACGAGTGCATTCAGCAAATCACACACTCTTTGACGTTTGCTTTCCTGATTACTCATATGGGCAAAAGTTTCTGAAAAGGTATGGATAATAGTGTTAGGTATGATTATGACATCAGTATATGTTTGGTTTCAAAACAACTGACCTAGTGCCTGCTGAGAAAAAACAACTAAATGTTCATTGTAAACTTTGCTTCCCCACCCTGTATGTGTAAAAAAAACAAACAAAAAAACAGCGAAAAGAACAACAAAATCCACAAATATATAAGAGAACAGCTGTAGAATAGCTGTCCACTGGAGTGACCAGTATGCATGAAAGGGTTAACCCCAACTCTGAATGACATTTAACTCACAGTGAGTTAAAACTACACTTTGAGAGTGAAAATTGACTCTCAAATGTTTAACTCAGAAATTTCAACTCACCAATTTTTGCTGTGCTATAAGTGTCCACTGTGTTGGCTGATATGGAACTAAAACAACTAAACCCATGAATATACAAGAGAACAGCTGGAGAATACAGGGTGGGGAAGCAAAATTTACAATGAACATTTGGTTGTTTTTTCTCAGCAGGCACTACGTCAATTGTTTTGAAACCAAACATATACTGATGTCATAATCATACCTAACACTATTATCCATACCTTTTCAGAAACTTTTGCCCATATGAGTAATCAGGAAAGCAAACGTCAAAGAGTGTGTGATTTGCTGAATGCACTCGTCACACCAAAGGAGATTTCAAAAATAGTTGGAGTGTCCATAAAGACTGTTTATAATGGAAAGAAGAGAATGACTATGAGCAAAACTATTAGGAGAAAGTCTGGAAGATACTATTAAAGAAGAATGGGAGAAGATGTCACCCGAATATTTGGGGAACACTTGCGCAAGTTTCAGGAAGCGTGTGAAGGCAGTTATTGAGAAAGAAGGAGGACACATAGAATAAAAACATTTTCTATTATGGAAATTTTCTTGTGGCAAATAAATTCTCATGACTTTCAATAAACTAATTGGTCATACACTGTCTTTCAATCCCTGCCTCGAAATATTGTAAATTTTGCTTCCCCACCCTGTAGTTTTAATTTATTACAATTTTAATTTTATATATCTAATATTTGGAACCACTCTTTTCTTTTAAAGTTTTGGAAAAGGTTCGTTAAGCATCTTTGTGTTATTTATGCGATAACTTATATGCATTTTTCAAATCTGATTTAATATTTTTTTGTGTGTTTTTTGTGTTGACATAGTAGGTTAAAGTGAAAAAATAAAAGGCAGTTGAGATAGATGAAGTTGTGTTGAAAAAAAAACGACACCAAACATGGGTATAGTGTGTGTGTGTGTGTGTGTGTGTGTGTGTGTGTGTGGGGGGGGTTATATTTCTGACCATATCTTTGTCATTCTTTGTCCTTTTTCAAAACGGAAAAAACTGTCCAAATTTTCTGATTCTAATCCACAGATTGCATTAACATTACACGTAAGGGTGAGAATGCCCTCCACCTGAATCAGATGCAGAAACCATGAGACTGGGGGGGGGGAGAAAACTCCTATGTAAAGATCTGCTTTTATGTCAAATATTTGAGTATACAGGGTGGGGAAGCAAAATTTACAATGAACATTTAGTTGTTTTTTCTCAGCAGGCACTACGTCAGTTGTTTTGAAACCAAACATATATTGATGTCATAATCATACCTAACACTATTATCCATACCTTTTCAGAAACTTTTGCCCATATGAGTAATCAGGAAAGCAAACGTCAAAGAGTGTGTGATTTACTGAATGCACTCGTCACACCAAAGGAGATTTCAAAAATAGTTGGAGTGTCCATAAAGACTGTTTATAATGGAAAGAAGAGAATGACTATGAGCAAAACTATTACCAGAAAGTCTGGAAGATACTATTAAAGAAGAATGGGAGAAGTTGTCACCCGAATATTTGAGGAACACTTGCGCAAGTTTCAGGAAGCGTGTGAAGGCAGTTATTGAGAAAGAAGGAGGACACATAGAATAAAAACATTTTCTATTATGTACATTTTCCTGTGGCAAATAAATTCTCATGACTTTCAATAAACTAATTGGTCATACACTGTCTTTCAATCCCTGCCTCAAAATATTGTAAATTTTGCTTCCCCACCCTGTAAAGTCATGACATGAAACTGCAGAATTCTATCATGTACATCAGGGGGGTCCAACTCATTTGGGTTCAGGGGCCATATTTAGCCCAATTTGAGCTCATGCGGGCCTGTTGAGTCGCATTATGTAATAAATTCCCATTATGTAATAAAAGTTCAAAATGTAATAAGAATGTCACGTCATTTTGTAATAAAGCCGCATTATGTAATAAACTATGTCAACGCATTATGTAGTAAATTTTTTCACATTATGTAGGAAGTTATTACAGTTTGAGAAATTTATTACAAAATGCACTTGCATGAAAGGGTTAATCATAAAGCTGACATAAACATCAGAACATTTCATTAACAGCCATTTTTAATACACTTACTGTAGTGTTTTCGTGCAAAATGAATTCAGTTAGTGTGTCTTAACATTATTTTTTGCCCAGACAAAGGCCCGCGACTCTCTGAAAACAGGCAAGTAACAGAAACACAGCATCCATAGTGTTCTTCTAAACATCCTAATACTGTTCTAAGTGAATAAAGACAGTTCAGATATCTATAATAACAATTTTCAGTCCCTGCTTCTCCTGTGTCCTGCTACACTCCACCAGTCTCCAGTTTTTTTTTTTTTTTTTTTTTTTTTTCATAAGTGCTGTTGCTTTATGCTCCTCCTGGCGCTAAAATGTAAGCAGCTCAGCTTTGATGGCTTGTGAGAAAGCATCTTCCGCTTGATTACATTCCAGAGGTCTGCGAAGAGATTCGGGTTTTAAGTGGTGTCAGTGTTTTCTATGTATCTTACATCAGGCCTTTGACAAAAAGATCTTGCAGCTTTATGCCACTCTATTGTTACCTTGAACTTTTCTTTCACCGAATCACATTCTAACAACCACTCTCACCAAATACCCGAGTATTTTCCCAGAGATAGACCTGTCACATGAGACGTTAACGGCAGAAAATGTAAAAGCTTTTACCAGAGGAGTGCATGGCTGTAGGCTGAGATATCCCTGACCTCCTGTGCTCAGGCTGTTTCTCTGCATTTTCAGAACGTCTCGGGACTCAATCGAGGTTTGGAAAGTTCCCCGTATGTTTTAATTAAACCCCGCTTTGACGGCGATGGGAATAGGATGACAAGTTAATGCAGGTCCCCATCCCACATGCTGCAAAACTACGGCTACTCATCATATATCTCACCTCTAGTGAACACAACTGAACTAATGTGATCATCTGTAAATCTTCAAATCATTAAACCGTTTCCTTCAAGCTTAGCAACCGCGAGGACAGGCGTCATCCATCAACCATGCTTTATCCCCCTTAATAATGTCTGACAAGTATTCCCAAGAATCTCAAAGTGAAGATATTTTAATGAATGGTACATGCAGTAGCAACTTCTACATGATTATTAACCCACATTCACATGCAGGATTCATTGCGTGGTGACAGTTACATCCCTAAGGGAACAATGATAAAGCTGCAGTTTAGCGCCGATGTTTAAGTGAGCTTTGTTTCCAAGCTTGGATTATAGCAGTGAGTCTAAACCAAGAGGGTGTTGGAAATCAGATATTCCCCTTTAACAAACACATGGATGTACAAAAAACAACATAAAACAAACATAACAAAAACAACTCATTAATCAGAAAAAAGGAAAAACTGGCACGTCCATGCTGAATTTTATTTATTTACAGGTGAGATCCCATCGCACCTGGAATGATTATTATCTCTGCTAGGTCTTTGGCCTACAAGAATAATGTGTTTATTTCGAACAATGTGATAATATAGAGCTTGGTTCTCAGAGTTTTTCAGCTCAAGTCCCAACAGTTAAAAATAAAAGTCTCCCCAGGACTCAGATTTTCAGAAATACAACCAGTTGCCATTTTATCTACATATTTACCGACTCTCCCACTGTCAAAAACACAAAATATTGAAGTAAATGGTGGAATGTTGGAGCGTCAACAATCATTTCTAACACCGATGAGCAATGGGGTCCAAGCAGAAACCAACAGTAGCTAAAAAATATGTTACGCAAACAAACCAAATGCCAATGGACACTAACAAGCATGAGTTTCCACTGTCTTCTACATCATTTTTCCTTTCATCTTGTTCATGTTTACAGACTCTTCCACAGAACAGCGTTTGGTTTTACTAAGGCCAATGACTCCACCATCATATTATTATCATGGATTTTACTTAGACAGTTGGGGATCCTTAATTTTGGTTAGATGAATCTGCTTCAGGAATGACTTTAATTGCATTAGTTTCATGAAAATTTGACACACAACACATTACTAATGTATCTGGTGTCCATGGGATACTATACATCTTCCATATATATCCATCCATCAGCCATAACATTGTGACTGTTAGCATATGAAGAGTTAATAATGTTGATTATCTTGTTAAAATGATACCTTTCAGTCGGTGGGATATATAGACCAGCAGGTGATCATTTAGTCCTCAAAGTTGATGTGATGGAAGCAGGAAAATGAGCAACATGAGGGACTTTAACAAAGGTAAAGATGTGATGGGCAAATGACAGGGGAAGAACATCGCATCAAGACCTGCAGTTAGCTCGTATCAAATATGGTCTTCTAAAGGACAACTATCATATTATTTGTTCATAAAACTAGCAGCATTGTACCCGTGGCTAAAACGCCCTCCTATAGTGCAACAGCGGCATTGTGTGCAAACTTAAGCCCTCCCATGCTGCAACATTGATCGGACGCCGGACGGACACAGAACATGCATTATAGTAGGATATATGTGGTGTCACAGGTAGAAAGTTTTGGGTTGAATTCTCAGTTGGACATGTGCTTTTCAGCATTGAGTTTATACCTGTTTTCCAAAAAAAACAGATACTTAAAACTTCATTCTCCTGTCCAGGGTGTTGATGAAGATCTGGAGTTGGTCCCCAAGCACCTTCAATGGCAGCTCACTGCTCCTATGTGTGCTAAATGCTAATTGCTAATATTACGATGTGTGTGCATATTAGGGTGGATTAACTGCATAGACTGAATTTCTCTAAAATGATAATAAAGTGCATTAGTTTCATGTAAATTTGATGCACAATATATTACTAATGTATCTGGTGTCCATGGGATACTATGCATTTACCATATACAGTATATCCACTCATCAGCCATAACATGGTGACTGCTAGCATGTGAAGATGTAATCATGTTGATTATCTTGTTAAAATGATACCTTTCAGTAGGTGGGATACATAGACCAGCAGGTGATCATTTAGTCCTCAAAGTTGATGTGATGGAAGCAGGAAAATGAGCAACAAGAGGATCTGAGGGACTTCAACAAAGGTAAAGATGTGATGGGCAAATGACAGGGGAAGAACATCACATCAAGACCTGCAGTTAGCTCATATCAAATATGGTCTTCTGAGGGACAACCATCATATTATTTATTAATATAAAATATGTGGTGTCTCGGGTAGAAAGTTTTGGGTTGAATTCTCAGTTGGACACGAGCTTTTCTGCATTGAGTCTATACCTGTTTTCCAATAAAAACAAATACTTAAAAGTTCATTCTCCTGTCCACTGTGTTTATGAAGATTGGAGTTGGTCCCCAAGCACCTTCAATGGCAGCTCACTGCTCCTAATGTGTGCTAAATGCTAATTGCTAATATTAGGTTGTGTGTGTATATTAGCAAGGATTAACTGCATAGACTGAATTTCTCTAAAAGGATAATAAAGTGCATTAGTTTCATGTAAATTTGATGCACAATATATTAGTAATGTATCTGGTGTCCATGGGATACTATACATCTTCCATATATATCCACCCATCAGCCATAACATTGTGACTGCTAGCATGTGAAGACCTAATAATGTTGATTATCTTGTTAAAATGATACCTTTCCGTAGGTGGGATATATAGACCAGCAGGTGATCATTTAGTCCTCAAAGTTGATGTGATGGAAGCAGGAAAATGAGTAATATGAGGATCTGAGGGACTTTAACAAAGGTAAAGATGTGATGGGCAAATGACAGGGGAAGAACATCGCATCAAGACCTGCAGTTAGCTCATATCAAATATTCTGAAAGACAACCATCGTATTATTTATTAATATAAAATATGTGGTGTCTCAGGTAGAAAGTTTTGGGTTGAATTATCAGTTGGACACAAGCTTTTCTGCGTTGAGTTTATACCTGTTTTCCAATAAAAACAAATACTTAAAAGTTCATTCTCCTGTCCAGGGTGTTGATGAAGACCTGGGCCCGTATTCCTAAAGATTCTGAGAATCCTCTAACAGAGCTCCTAACTTAACCTAAAAATTCCTAGCAAGGAGTCGTAGTTTAGGAGTGATTCCAGAACACTCTCAGAGAACTCGGAGCAAGGAATGGACAGAAATTCCTATCTTAGTGAGGAGGTGTGGTTGACCCCGTTGCTAGGTATGAGTCATAATTTCAAAAGCTGTGATTGGTTGATCCTAAAAGCTAGAAAAAAATATACTTTTGGTGATAATGGGCAAGGGATGGACCCTCAAATCGATAAACTTAATCACAGAATCTAATCTTATGAAGACTGTAATTGTAAATAATATTTCACATAAAAGAAAATATCTGTTCAATGAATAGTAAGCTATACTTTAAAATTATCCGACAAAATGTGTGAAAAACTCAGGCCCACTTGCACAGTATTCACATAGTGATAGTTAAATTTATTTGCTCATATTAATTGGCAGGCTGGTAATTTTTGCACTTTCAACATTTCAACTCAATTTGGTATTAACGAGGGTAAAATGGCTCTGCTGATGGAGGGTTGTGACGGACCCAAGTCATCACTGTTGCATTGTTGCATTTTCCCTGTTGCCAAATACCTCAGTGTTGTGATGATTTTCATTTGGGTTGGTATTGCATTGTGGTGTTGGGTTGCAGAAGTAAGTGCATCTCTAATGAGATCAACCACAAACATGATTCCTGCACGATCCAATCTGTAGCATTTAATTAATTCACTGTCATCCAGTGTTTGGAGAATATCCCTCCTGCCTCTTCCGTCAGCCATTTTGTCCTCTGCTTAGGGAACTCCTAAGCCCCTTAAAAGTCCTCTTCCCTGCTCTTAACAGATCTCACTTTAGGAGCTCTCTTAAGGGCTAGGATTCTTTAGGAATAGCTTTTATTTTTACTAAGATCTACTCTTCATTTTTAGGGGAAATTCTGAGAAAACATCATGATTCTAAGAATTTACTTAGAATTTGGCCACTAGGAGCAACTCTTTGCACTAAGAATCTTTAGGAATACGGGCCCTGGAGTTGGTCCCCAAGCACCCTCAATGGCAGCTCACTGCTCCTAATGTGTGCTAAATGCTAATTGCTAATACTAGGTTCTGTGTTTATAATAGGGTGGATAAAATGCATGGACTGAATTTCTCTACAAGGATAATAAAGTGAGGTCCCCTTTTTTTGCCAAACTAAAGCCTCGACTCCACAAACCTCTAAAGATGTGCCTTGGGATCTGGCACCAAGACACTAGCATAAGTTAAAACAATGGGCCTCTATGGACTGGACTGAGATTCAGTCATTTGTTCTTAGATTTCTTCTTTCTTTTGGTGTCGTACTAACCATTGTCGACTGGGAATACCCAAAGAGATCGGCAATTTTGGGAATACAGTCGCCATAGTTACCTCAGTCGCTCAGCTCCTTACACGTTCCCATTTTATTTCTTCCAACACATCAACTTCAAGGACTAAATACTCACTTGCTGACTAATATATCCCACCCACTGACAGGTGCCACTGCAAACTAGGAGGTTCACATCTGGTTTTTGAGCATCTCCATCTAAAACTGCTAGCATTTTTTACCTTGGAGATCCAGGACAGCTGGTACTCTTTAAATGAGCTACATGGGGATAACCACTCCCTGTGTTTTTAGATGAGGAAACAGATGAGGAAGTAGTCATTAAAAAGCAGCAGATCTGTTTTATTTTAATGCAACCGGAGCAGCATTGGCACCAAGAGAAAATACAGAACAGAAAGTACAAAACAAATCGAAAGCGACCACTTACAGATATCTGACGTGCATTCCTCATTCCCGTCAATTATCTGATCACCTATTGAGTTTGCTCTATTGACAGATTAGCGCTTTCTCTTTGAATGAACAGGCCTCCATACTGTTCTGGAATATAAGTCACACATATATAACCCCCAGAGTTGCATAAATAACCGGAAAATCACACTTGAGTAGAAGTACAGATACTCTACCAAAAAATTACTTTGGTTGAAGTTCTAGTCACCGACTGAAATGTGACTCAAGTTAAAGTCTTTAAGTATCTGGTATTTACTCTACTTAAGTATTTGAAGTAATCTACGGTTAAATGTACTCAAGTAATGAAAGAAAAAGTACAAGTAAATGTTAATAACAACCAAAGGCAGTCAGAATTTGGAACAGGGTGCTTGCGCAGGTTTTGAAAGTCTTAAAAGTATGGAACTTTGAAATATTGTTTTCCAAACCTTGAAAAGTCTGGAATTTTGTGTAAAATTCTTAAAGTATAGAAACAAATTTCTCTCATAGTTGAATTTTAGAGTATGCACAAAGGCACATAATCTTGTAAAATAAGAAATACGTGAGGAAAGCGGATAAAAAACCTTATGATTTCGCTAACTGGTCGGTACTGGAATGATTCTAGTGAAACTTGTTTGTGTGATATCCGTGCACTTCTGTGATTTTCATATGTTTTGAAAATGTTTCTGTCAGTAAAACATTTATTGCAAATTGTGCTTTCATTCATTCATTCATTCATTCATTCATTCATACAGTTATTAAAATGAACTTTTCTACCACACACAACAGGTACAATCTCAACCAAAAAAGTAGACACTCAAATATAAAAGTACTTAAAGTCAAAGTCTTGCAGAAAACAATTGCAGTTTTAGAAAAAGTCTGGAATTTTTATTTGGATAAAGAGCAAGAACCATGTTTGAATATTATGCTGCTGCTCACATCAACAGATTGCTGATAGGTTGAGTGTGGACCATTGTTGCGATTAGGCCGAATGACAAATATTCTTCCTGACGTCTCAGCGGTAAAACCACCAAATTTCCTTTAATTTATTTTTTGTAACAATACTGTGCATTAACAATGTATTGGAGTAGAAGTATGCAATTAAATTAGGAAATGTAATGAAGTAAAAGTAAACAAAACAAGTGGTGCCAGATGCAACAAACCCCGCCCCTCACAAAAGTGTCACCCATTATAAGTAAATGGGAAGATTTAAAAAAAAAATCATTAAAATTTTAATTTTCACCTACTTTTCCCAAAATGTAATCACATCTATTCTGGGTCACTGGCAATCTATAAACCCAGTTTGGTTTGAAATCAACCAATAGTTTTGCTGCTACAGACATGTGAAATTTCACCCGTTACAAGTAAATGGGATTTTTTTTTTTTATTCATAAGAATATAAACTTTGGCCTACTTTTCCCAAAATGAAATCAGATCTATTCTGGGTCAGTGACAATCTATAAACCCAATTTAGTATGAATTCAACCAATAGTTTTGCTGCTATAGAAATGTGAATTTTCAGCAATTATAAGTAAATGGGGGGGGGGACATTTAAAAAAATTCATAAAAAATTTAAACATTCACCTACTTTTCCCGAAACGTAATCACATTTATTTTGGGTCGCTGGCAATCTATAAACCAAATTTGGTATGAATTCAACCAATACTTTTGGTGCTACAGACATGTGAAATTTCAGCCAATATAAGTAAATGGGGGAAAAAAAAGTTTTTAAAAAAAAATTCATTAAAAATTTGAACTTTGACCTACTTTCCCCAAAATGAAATCAGATCTATTCTGGGTCAGTGACAATCTATAAACCCAATTTAGTATGAATTCAACCAACAGTTTTGCTGCTACAGACATGTGACATTTCAGTCATTATAAGTAAATGGGGGGGGGGGGGGGGGGGGATTTTAAAAATTCATAACAAATTTAAACTTTCACCTACTTTTCCCAAAATGTAATCACATTTATTCTGGGTCACTGGCAATCTATAAACCCAATTTGGTACGAATTCAACCAATAGTTTTGCTGCTATAGACATGTGAATTTTCAGCAATTATAAGTAAATGGGGTGGGGGTAATTAAAAAAATCATTAAAAATTTAAACTTTCACCTACTTTTCCCAAAACATAATCACATTTATTTTTGGTTCACTGGCAATCTATAAACCAAATTTGGTATGAATTCAACCAATACTTTTGCTGCTATAGACATGTGAAATTTCAGCCATTATAAGTAAATGGGGGGAAAAAAAGTTTTTTAAAAATTCATTAAAAATTTGAACTTTCATCTACTTTTCCCAAAATGTAATCATATTCATTCTGGGTCACTGGCAATATATAAACCCAACTTGGTATGAATTCAACCAGTAGTTTTGCTGATACACACATGTGAAATTTCGCCCATTATAAATAAATGGCTTTTTTTTTTTAAAAATTCATAAAAATATAAACTTTGACCTACTTTTCCCAAAATGTAATGACATCTATTCTGGGTCACTGGTAATCTGTAAACCGAATTTAGTTTGAATTCAACCAATTATTTTGCTGCTATAATGTTAACAAACAAAGAAACAAACCGAACCAAAAATAAAAAACAAAAACAAACCCCTTGCCTCCCCTTTTTTTTTTTTTTTTTTTTTGGGGGGGGGGGGGGGGTTATAAAAAATCCTCAATAAAGTACAAATAACAAATAAATAAATAAATAAACATAGATAAAGAACAAAACTTGGTGCACATCCTGATGTCATTGACAGGACTGTGTTTCCTGGAAGGTAATTGAGGCAGTTTTCGTTTCTTCCAACTACGCAACATCTCCAAACTCAGATCTATGGTGTCCATAAATGAGCTCGAGATGATCGTTCACGCTTTTGTGTCTTCTCGCTTAGACTACTGCAACAGCCTGTTTACATGCTTAAACAAGAAGGAGCTGGCCTGTCTACAGTTTGTCCAGAACTCTGCTGCCAGGCTCCTGACCCGCACAAACAGGAGAACCCACATCACTCCCATCCTTAAATCTCTCCACTGGCTCCCTGTTCTATATCGTCTTCATTTCAAAATTCTTGTGCTAACTTTCCGGGCCCTACATGGCCAGGCCCCTGCATACATTGCTTCCCTGATCCAGCCCTACAGCTCGACTCGTAGCTTGAGGTCTTCAGGACAGCACCTGCTGATGGTTCCACGGACCTGTTTTAGCACACGCGGTGACAGGTCTTTTAAAGCTGTGGCACCATGTCTATGGAATGACCTGCATCTACACCTACGGTCCATGGACTCTGTAGAGAGCTTTAAGAAACACCTCAAAACCCTCCTGTTCAAAAAGGCTTTTTAGTCTCCCACCTGACCCAGGACCACCACAAACTGATTACACTATGTATTCATCATAACGTACTCCATGTGTCATCCCCCCTGCCCCATATATCTCTATCGCTCTCTCTTTTCTCCTCCTTTACGCTCTCTCTTTAACCCAAACTGGTCAAGGCAGACAGCCATCCTTCAGGAGTCTGGGTCTGCTCCAGGTTTCTGCCCGTTAAAGGGAAGTTTTTCCTCGCCACTGTCACCAATCACAAGTGTTTGCTCCTGAAGGATTCTGTTGGGTCTCTGTAAACTTAATTTGATTCTGATTTGAATTGATAAAGCACTTTGTGACTCTGTCTGTGAAAAGTGCTCTATAAATAAAATTTACTTACTTACTTACTTTTGACTTTTTTCCAACATGGTGCATTCACAGGGGGATTAAGATCACAGACAACCCTGCAGTTCTTCCAAATGAGTGGAGGTCCAGAGGTAATACTGGTCCCATGTGAACAGGGCTTAAGGATATCTGAATTCAATGGCTTATTTTTTTTTACAGTAGCGTCATCTTCCATTCATTTGGGTGGCGTTAACAGTGACAGGCTTATATTCATTCAGTCTACAGGCCAGATGGATTATTTAATTTCTTCCTACTTTACATGGAAAAATTGGAACCGTAGAAACAGGGGACACATCGTCTAGAAAGGCTTAAAAGGTAATCCTAAATACTGTCATATCTCCTACCTGTAAAGTCCATGTTAGAGCCACCGTTCTGCTCTATTTACCTCCTGTGTTTTTTTTTTTTTGTTCAAAATAAGCCGTGCTAATGTGCCGATATGCTAATGCGTAACAGGGAAAAGCAGTCAGACGCTCTATGTGAGTAACAGAGACAGTGTTTTGGCACGGGTCCATTCTTGTGGGCACTCCGCCGCTGTGATGTTGTACAGCACTCGCTGTAACAAGGTGTACGGTGTCACCGCTGTAACGTAGCGTCTGGGATGCGATGCTGCTGTGAGCTACCGATGGTTGTAATGCATTTGATAGGCCGCCCACTGATATCACCGGCAGCCATCGGCGTTTGGGATGTAAAGGAAATAACAATGTGTCTGACACCGTCCTGTTTACATAACGCCGTGAGCCATAAGATCCACCAGAGACGCAGAAATCCTTTTGTCTGGATTTTATCCTATCGATTCTTCAAGTGAAAGTGAAAAAAAATGCGCTGTTTTAATGAGTGAAAACAGTGTCTGTCGGTGTCACTTTGGGCTAGAGCAGATTAAACGAGGCTTTTTGGCCTTTTGTAAATTAAATTAATAATGATCGTCTGATTAGCTGATAATGAATATAATCCCATTGCTTCTTCAGTTACAAAAATGATTCTATTCTTGCTGTAGAGATTCCAGTTTTACAGGAGAAGTGTTAATAATATTGATTATTTCATGACTGTGGGATTACCTTTCAAAGGTTGGATACATTAAGCAGCATTTTGTTTGTTTTAAGGTCATTTTAAATTATTTTGTTGATTACTTTGGTCAGTATTGGTTCATTTTTGGTCATTTTGTTGACTATCATGTTTTGTTTTTCTTTTCTTTTTCGGGGGGGGGTCTGTTTTTGTTCATTTTTGTCCATATTCTTCATTGTGTTGACTGCTATATACTTTTGAATGTATTTTTGTATTATTTTATTCTGTAGTACTAGTGTTTTGTTAACATTGCTGCACTGACAATAAACTCTCTTCTCTTCTCTTCTCTTCTCTTCTCTTCTCTTCTCTTCTCTTCTCTTCTCTTCTCTTCTCTTCTCTTCTCTTCTCTTCTCTTCTCTTCTCTTCTATTCTATTCTATTCTATTCTATTCTATTCAAAATAAGTGCTTCCATAATGAGTGAAAACAGTGTCTGTCAGTGTCACTTTGGGCTAGAGCAGATTAAACGAGGCTTTTTGGCCTTTTGTAAATTAAATTAATAATGATCGTCTGATTAGCTGATAATGAATATAATCCCGTTGCTTCCTCAGTTACAAAAATGATTCTATTCTTGCTGTAGAGATTCCAGTTTTACAGGAGAAGTGTTAATAATATTGAATATTTCATTACTGTGGGATTAGGTTGGATACATTAGGTAGCATTTTGTTTGTTTTACATTTATTTTGTTAGTTACTTCGGTCAGTATTTGTTCATTTTTGGTAATTTTGTTGACGATCATGTTCTTTTTTTTAATCTTTTTATTTTTTTGGTCACATTGTTGCATATTTTGTGCAGTTTTTGTACCTTTTTGTCCTCATTGTTCATTGTGTTGGTCAGTATTTGTTCATTTTTTGGTAATTTGGGTGACTATCATGTTGTTTTGTCATTTTTTGTTAATTTTGTTGTATATTTTGGTCAGTTTTTGTTAGTTTTTGTCCATATTATTCATTGTGTTGTCTATTGACTTCATTTTGTTGACTACTATATTCTTTTGCATTCACTTTTTAATATGCACTTATTTAATGAGTTACAAAAACAATTATATTCTTGCTGTCGAGAGTCCAGTTTTACTGGAGAAGTTTTAATAATATTAAATATTTCATTACTATGGGATTACCTTTCACTGGTTGAATACATTAGGTAGCATTTAGTTTGTTTTGCAGTCATTTTTAATTATTTTGTTGATTACTTTGGTCAGTATTGGTTCACTTTTGGTCATTTTGTTGCATATTTTGCATTAATTTTTCAAATGATTTTGTTACTTTGGTCAGTATTTATTCATTTTTGGTCATTTTGTTGACTGTCATGTTTTGTTTTTCTTTTCTTTTTTTGGGGGGGGTCTGTTTTTGTTCATTTTTGTCCATATTCTTCATTGTGTTGACTGCTATATACTTTTGAATGTATTTTTGTATTATTTTATTCTGTAGTACTAGTGTTTTGTTAACATTGCTGCACTGACAATAAACTCTATTCTATTCTATTCTATTCTATTCTATTCAAAATAAGTGCTTCCATAATGAGTGAAAACAGTGTCTGTCAGTGTCACTTTGGGCTAGAGCAGATTAAACGAGGCTTTTTGGCCTTTTCTAAATTAAATTAATAATGATCGTCTGATTAGCTGATAATGAATATAATCCCGTTGCTTCCTCAGTTACAAAAATGATTCTATTCTTGCTGTAGAGATTCCAGTTTTACAGGAGAAGTGTTAATAATATTGAATATTTCATTACTGTGGGATTAGGTTGGATACATTAGGTAGCATTTTGTTTGTTTTACATTTATTTTGTTAGTTACTTCGGTCAGTATTTGTTCATTTTTGGTAATTTTGTTGACGATCATGTTCTTTTTTTTAATCTTTTATTTTTTTGGTCACATTGTTGCATATTTTGTGCAGTTTTTGTACCTTTTTGTCCTCATTGTTCATTGTGTTGGTCAGTATTTGTTCATTTTTTGGTAATTTGGGTGACTATCATGTTGTTTTGTCATTTTTTGTTAGTTTTTGTCCATATTATTCATTGTGTTGTCTATTGACTTCATTTTGTTGACTACTATATTCTTTTGCATTCACTTTTTAATATGCACTTCTTTAATGAGTTACAAAAACAATTATATTCTTGCTGTTGAGAGTCCAGTTTTACTGGAGAAGTTTTAATAATATTAAATATTTCATTACTATGGGATTACCTTTCACTGGTTGGATACATTAGGTAGCATTTAGTTTGTTTTGCAGTCATTTTTAATTATTTTGTTGATTACTTTGGTCAGTATTGGTTCACTTTTGGTCATTTTGTTGCATATTTTGCATTAATTTTTCAAATGATTTTGTTACTTTGGTCAGTATTTATTCATTTTTGGTCATTTTGTTGACTGTCATGTTTTGTTTTTCTTTTTCTTTTTCGGGGGGGGTCTGTTTTTGTTCATTTTTGTCCATATTCTTCATTGTGTTGACTGCTATATACTTTTGAATGTATTTTTGTATTATTTTATTCTGTAGTACTAGTGTTTTGTTAACATTGCTGCACTGACAATAAACTCTATTCTATTCTATTCTATTCTATTCTATTCTATTCTATTCTATTCTATTCTATTCTATTCTATTCTATTCTATTAAAAAGAAGTGCTGCTTTAATGAGTGAAAACAGTGTCTGTCGGTGTCACTTTGGGCTAGAGCAGATTAAACGAGGCTTTTTGGTCCGTTGTAAATTAAATTAATAATGATCATCTGATTAGCTGATAATGAATATAATCCCGTTGCTTCCTCAGTTACAAAAACAATAATATTCTTGCTGTAGAGATTCCAGTTTTACAGGAGAAGTGTTAATAATATTGATTATTTCATCACAGAGGGATTACCTTTCACTGGTTGTATATATTAGGCAGCATTTAGTTCGTTTTACAGTCATTTTTAATCATTTTGTTGATTACTTTGGTCAGTATTGGTTCACTTTTGGTCATTTTGTTGCATATTTTGCATTAATTTTTCAAATGATTTTGTTACTTTGGTCAGTATTTATTCATTTTTGCTCATTTTGTTGACTATCATGTTTTGTTTTTCTTTTCTTTTTTGGGGGGGGGTCTGTTTTTGTTCATTTTTATCCATATTCTTCATTGTGTTGACTGCTATACACTTTTGAATGTATTTTTGTATTATTTTATTGTGTAGTACTAGTGTTTTGTTAACATTGCTGCACTGACAATAAACTCTATTCTATTCTATTCTATTCTATTCTATTCTATTCTATTCTATTCTATTCTATTCTATTCTATTCTATTCAAAATAAGTGCTTCCATAATGAGTGAAAACAGTTTCTGTCGGTGTCACTTTGGGCTAGAGCAGATTAAACGAGGCTTTTTGGCCTTTTGTAAATAAAATTAATAATGATCATCTGATTAGCTGATAATGAATATAATCCCGTTTCTTCCTCAGTTACAAAAACAATAATATTCTTGCTGTCGAGATTCCAGTTTTACAGGAGAAGTGTTAATAATATTGATTATTTCATCACAGAGGGATTACCTTTCGCAGGTTGGATACATTAGGTAGCATTTAGTTTGTTTTGCAGTCATTTTTAATTATTTTGTTGATTACTTTCGTCAGTATTTGTTTATTTTTGGTCATTTTGTTGACTATCATGTTCTTTTTTTTCATTTTTTGGTCAGTGTTTGTTTTTGTTTTGTTATATATTTTTGTCCACATTGTTCATTGTGTTGATGACTATATTCTTTTGCATTCATTTTTTTTTTTTTTTTTTTTTTAATCATTTTGTGGGTTAGTTTGGTGAGTATTTGTTCATTTTTGTTCATTTTTTTGACCGTCATGTTCTTTTTTTTTTTCTCTGTTTTTGGTCATGTTGTTGCATATTCTGGTCAGTTTTTGTCCATATTGTTCATCGTATTGACTACTGAGTTCATTTTGTCAACTACTATAATCTTTTGCATTTTTTAAATATGCACTTCTTTAATGAGTTATAAAAATGATTATTCTTGCTGAAGAGATTCCAGTTTTACTGGAGAAGTGTTAATATTGCTTATTTCATTGCAATGGGATTACCTTTCAGTGGTTGGATACATTAGGCAGCATTTTGTTTGTTAAGCATTCATTTTTAACCATTTTGTTGATTTCTTTGGGTGGTATTTGTTCCTTTTTGGTCAATTTGTTGCCTATCATTTGTTTTTAATTTTTTTGGTTAGTTTTTGTTCATTTTTGTTTCGTATTGTTCATTGTGTTGACTACTTCATTCTTTTGCATTATTATTATTATTTTTTTTATTATTATTCTTATTTTATTCTGTAGCACTAGTGTTTTGTCAATATTGCTGCACTGACTGGAACAGAACTCCTAATTTCATTGGACACACAATGACAATAAAGTCTATTCTATTCTATTCTATTCTATTCTATTCTATAAACATGTGCTTCTATAATTAGTGAAAACAGTGTCTGTCGGTGTCACTTTGGGTTGCAGCAGATTAAACGAAGCTTTTTGGCCTTTTTGTAAATTAAATGAATAATGATCGTCCGATTATCTGATAATGAAAATAATCCTGTTTCTTCCTCACTTATAAAATGTCTGTATTCTAGTTGTAGAGATTCCAGTTTTAATGTTGTTGACATTCCAGGACACGACAGGAAACTGGAGATTGTTTCCAATTGGGAGCCAAAGTTTCCTTCCTGTGTTTATTCAACAAAACTCTGAGTTTGCTGAACAGAAAGGCCAGGCCCGCTGTGACACTGGGGCTTTTTCACATGTGTTTGCTGGGCTTGCGTTCGGACTCACCTCCCAGGAGATGACCAGTTCGTGCCTGCGGCCGTTCCCTCCGCTCACATTGGTCGGTGCCACGGACGGAACTGTGTGGAAGCAAACATACACACCGCATCACTGACCACACACTCCAAAGCCAATTCAACAGCACATTTAAGACCCTGTCCTCGATTCAGAGCCATGTAAATACAACCACAGGTTTGGGAGGTAATTCACTTACATGACTTACAGGTAATAACACCATTCTACTCCACTGTTATTCTGTCTTTTATGAATTAAAGACACAGATTCCCAAAATATGTATACATCTAAACCAGGGGTGTCAAACTCATTTCAATTCAGGGGCCACATACAGCCCAATATTTTATAAAGTGGGCCGGACCAGTAAAATAATATAAATAATATCAATAATAGGATAACAACTTATAAATAATGTCAACTCTAAAGTTTGCTCTATTTTTTTGAGTGAAAAAAGTCACATTCCGTAATGAAAATGTTTACATCTCCGAACAGTACTTGAACATAACATGAACACATACGATACGAAAATTCTTAACAAAAAAAAAAAAGCAGGAAAAAAAAGCATAATTTTAACAATATTATGCCTTAGTTTATAACTTATACATGTGCATTATAACGTGCAGATCACAGTGGATCTACAAATACACAAAACATTTAGTAACAGGCAGAATATTAGTAAAATTAGAGTACTGTTAAGACATTTCAAGTTATTCACATCTTTTGTAAAAGGCTAGTCTGTAAATGTAAACATTTTTGTGTAATTTTAACTTTTTTTAAACTGAAAAAAAAGAGGAAAATTTGCTGTTTTCATTATTTATAGGTTATTAGGATAGTATTTTACTGGTCTGACCCACTTTAGATTGAATTGACCTAAAATTATTTTAATATCCTTGATTTTTAATGTCTTCAGGGTAAATTCAGTGTAACTTTAGCATTTCACAAATTCATTCTAGGGGCCGGATTGGACCCTTTGGCGGGCCGGATTTGGCCCCCGGGCCGCATGTTTGACACCTGTGATCTAAACCTTCTCCATGACTCATCAAGATCCTGAGGGCTCTCCCCAAAACATCAATAATAGTCTGATCTCTAATCTAAGAAACAATAATATAAGTAGCATCACAATTCAGAACCTTTGACTCTTTAAAACCTGCAGCGTCTCAGGTTTCAGAAACTGTTGGAATTTTTCTGATTGCACAAACAATGAAAGAGTTACAGCCATCTAAAATGCATTCTGAATTGTGATGCTACTTATATTATTGTTTCTTAGATTAGAGATCAGACTATTATTGATGTTTTGGGGAGAGCCTCAGGATCTTGATGAGTCATGGAGAAGGTTTAGATCACAGGTGTCAAACATGCGGCCCGGGGGCCAAATCTGGCCCGCCAAAGGGTCCAATCTGGCCCCTGGAATGAATTTGTGAAATGCAAAAGTTACACTGAAATTACACTGAAGACATTAAAAATCAAGGATATTAAAATAATTTTAGGTCAATTCAATCTAAAGTGGGTCAGACCAGTAAAATACTATCCTAATAACCTATAAATAATGAAAACAGCAAATTTTCCTCTTTTTTTCAGTTTTAAAAAAGGTAAAATCACACAAAAATGTTTACATTTACAGACTAGCCTTTTACAAAAGATGTGAATAACTTGAAATGTCTTAACAGTACTCTAATTTTACTAATATTCTGCCTGTTACTAAATGTTTTGTGTATTTGTAGATCCACTGTGATCTGTACGTTATAATGCACATGTATAAGTTATAAACTAAGGCATAATATTGTTAAAATTGTGCTTTTTTTTTCTCTTTTTTTTAAAAAGAATTTTCGTATTTGTTCATGTTATGTTCAAGTACTGTTCGGAGATGTAAACATTTTCATTACGGAATTTGACTTTTTTCACTCAAAAAAATAGAAATGAAAAAAAAAATACACTTGGTAAGATTTAGATTTTTACAGTGTTTATTGTGTCATTATGATAACTCCACTCACGCCTGTACTAGAAGCTGGAGAAACAGCCGTTTTAGCAGAATTATAACATGCAGTGAATTGTAAATGACTGCGATATTTTGAAAGTTCTAAGTGCTCTGAAAAAATGGGCAAAATGACTCACTCACAGCATATTTTTCAACCTCTTTATAATCAAAATGAGGGGGAAAAAAAAGTCCAGATGGCCCATTTTAGGCTTAGTGTTTAAAGCAGGGGTCACCAGTCCTGGTCCTCGAGGTCCGGTATCCTGCATGTTTTGGATGTTTCCCTCTTCCAACACACCTGGTGGTCCTTATCAGGCTTCTGCAGAGCTGCACCATAGGCTTATCATTTGAATCAGGTGTGTTTGGAAGAGGGAAACGTCGAAAACATGCAGGATAGCGGCCCCCGAGGACCAGGACTGGTGACCCTTGGATTAAAGGGTTAAATCACAACTAGTGCAGCGAGAACTGTTTAACCCTTTCATGCATACTGGTCACTCCAGTGGACAGTTATTCTCCAGCTGTTCTCTTGTGTATTCATGGGTTTTGTTGGTTTAGTTCCATATCAGCCAACACAGTGGACACTTATGCACCATCCCATAATACACTGACATTCAGACCATTACTGTCACTTTGCTGTTCTTGGTAAAACTGATCTGCACTAACATGTTTGAGTGTAAACCACTTGTTTTTTTTAGACACAAAGGTTTTTTTTGCATGTTATCTCCATGAAATGAGTAATAATTAGCATTAGAATATGTTAAAATGTGAGAAAACATCAGATTAGCAGCATTAAAAATGTTTTTATTTCATTGTTTTCATATCACTTTCTTACGGAAGGGGATTAGGGCCACTGGAAAAAAAAAAAAAAAAAAAAAAGGTGTAATATATATTTTTATTATTATTCTGAGAAAAAAGTCAGAATTCTGACTTAAAACTCTGAATTCGGACTTTTTTTTTTTTTCCAGACTTCTGACTTTAACCCTTTCATGCACGAATTATGAGAACCTTAATCAAGATTTTTTCCCTGAGTGTTTTCATTTCTCTTTAAACATGAAAAAAAAACAATGTGATTGAAAAATTTCTTATGAAAAATAAAATTTAAAAAAGTTTTTAAAAAAAGAAATTAAAAAAATAGTAATAAAAACAATAAAAAAAATTCTTATGAACCTATTTTTCATGAAGTTGCAAAAATGTCCACTCAGCTGGACACCATGCGTTTAATTTTTTAAGCGAAGAAACACGTATTTACCGATAAACTGTGTGAAAACTATAACTATTACACTCAGGGGAGAGCTACACAATGTTCCCAATTCATGTCGGAAAAGATATGTAATGTCCTAAAACTTAAATAAAGATATGTGCAAACAAACAAAACAACAAAATCCATGAATTTACAAGAGAACAGCTGTAGAATAGCTGTCCACTGTAGTGACCAGTATACATGAAAGGGTTAAACTCAGAATTCTGACTTTAAACTCAGAAATTTGACGTTAATCTCAGAATTCTAACTTTTTTCTCCAAATTCTGATTTTTTTTTCTCATAATAATAATAATAAGAAATACTTATTGGACCTTAGTTTATTGTATTTTTTTTTCCCCAGTGGCCCTAATTCTCTTCCATGCTTTCTGATATTGGGTTTTAAACAATTTCAATGGTTTTTCAATGATTTATTACATAATTCACCAAATAATTAAAATTTCTTAAAAAAAAAAAAAAGTGCTACACCTGTATTTTGTAATAACTGTTGCAATATGAAATGAGTTATTACATAATGTGGCAAAGTTTATTACAAAATGCGTTCAGGAATTTTAGTCCAAAATGCGGCATGTTATTACATAATGAGGTGGAAAAATTGTGACATTATTACATATTGCACCGTTATTACATAATGGGACACTACAAGGCATCAATTTCAATGGTTTTTCAATGGTTTATTACATAATGCACCAAATAATTACATTTACACCCACTTTTTGATTTTGTAATACTTGTTGCAATATGTAATAATTTATAACAAAATGCGGCAAAGTTCGTGACAAAACGCGTTCAAGAATTCTGACTTTAAACTCAGAATTTTGACGTTAATCTCAGAATTCTAACTTTTTTCTCCAAATTCTGACTTTTTTTCTCAGAATTCTGACTTTTTTTTTCTCATTATAAAAAAAAAAAGAAATACTTATTGGACCTTAGTTTATTGTATTTTTTTTTCCCCCAGTGGCCCTAATTCTCTTTCACACTTTCTGATATTGGGTTTTAAACAATTTCAATGGCTTTTCAATGATTTATTACATAATTCACCAAATAATTAAAATTTCTTTAAAAAAAAAAAAAAGTGCTACACCTGTATTTTGTAATAACTGTTGCAATATGAAATGAGTTATTACATAATGTGGCAAAGTTTATTACAAAATGCGTTCAGGAATTTTAGTCCAAAATGCGGCATGTTATTACATAATGAGGTGAAAAATGGTGACATTATTACATATTGCACCGTTATTACATAATGGGACACTACAAGGCATCAATTTCAATGGTTTATTATATAATGCACCAAATAATTACATTTACACCCACTTTTTGATTTTGTAATACTTGTTGCAATATGTAATAATTTATAACAAAATGCGGCAAAGTTCGTGACAAAACGCGTTCAAGAATTCTGACTTTAAACTCAGAATTTTGACATTAATGTCAGAATTCTAACTTTTTTTCTCCAAATTCTGACTTTTTTCTCAGAATTCTGACTTTTTTTTTCTCATAATAATAATGATAATAAGAAGAAATACTTAATGGACCTTAGTTTATTGTATTTTTTTTTTCCCCAGTGGCCCTAATTCTCTTCCATACTTTCTGATATTGGGTTTTAAACAATTTCAATGGTTTTTCAATGATTTATTACATAATTCACCAAATAATTAAAATTTCTTTAAAAAAAAAAAAAGTGCTACACCTGTATTTTGTAATAACTGTTGCAATATGAAATGAGTTATTACATAATGTGGCAAAGTTTATTACAAAATGCGTTCAGGAATTTTAGTCCAAAATGCGGCATGTTATTACATAATGAGGTGGAAAAATTGTGACATTATTACATATTGCACCGTTATTACATAATGGGACACTACAAGGCATCAATTTCAATGGTTTTTCAATGGTTTATTACATAATGCACCAAATAATTACATTTACACCCACTTTTTGATTTTGTAATACTTGTTGCAATATGTAATAATTTATAACAAAATGCGGCAAAGTTCGTGACAAAACGCGTTCAAGAATTCTGACTTTAAACTCAGAATTTTGACGTTAATCTCAGAATTCTAACTTTTTTCTCCAAATTCTGACTTTTTTTCTCAGAATTCTGACTTTTTTTTTCTCATAATAATAATAATAAGAAATACTTATTGGACCTTAGTTTATTGTTTTTTTTTTTTTTTTCCCCAGTGGCCCTAATTCTCTTCCATACTTTCTGATATTGGGTTTTAAACAATTTCAATGGTTTTTCAATGATTTATTACATAATTCACCAAATAATTAAAATTTCTTTAAAAAAAAAAAAAAAGTGCTACACCTGTATTTTGTAATAACTGTTGCAATATGAAATGAGTTATTACATAATGTGGCAAAGTTTATTACAAAATGCGTTCAGGAATTTTAGTCCAAAATGCGGCATGTTATTACATAATGAGGTGAAAAATGGTGACATTATTACATATTGCACCGTTATTACATAATGGGACACTACAAGGCATCAATTTCAATGGTTTATTATATAATGCACCAAATAATTACATTTACACCCACTTTTTGATTTTGTAATACTTGTTGCAATATGTAATAATTTATAACAAAATGCGGCAAAGTTCGTGACAAAACGCGTTCAAGAATTCTGACTTTAAACTCAGAATTTTGACATTAATGTCAGAATTCTAACTTTTTTTCTCCAAATTCTGACTTTTTTCTCAGAATTCTGACTTTTTTTTTCTCATAATAATAATGATAATAAGAAGAAATACTTAATGGACCTTAGTTTATTGTATTTTTTTTTTTCCCCAGTGGCCCTAATTCTCTTCCATACTTTCTGATATTGGGTTTTAAACAATTTCAATGGTTTTTCAATGGTTTATTACATAATTCACCAAATAATTACATTTACACCCACATTTTGATTTTGTAATACTTGTTGCAATATGTAATAATTTATAACTTATGTAATATGTAATAATTTATATTTTATTATTATTTTTTATTTTTGTTTCATATGTTTTGTATTATGTCTGTGTCTGAAATAAACTAACCGAAATAAAAATAAAAAATAACAAAATGCGTCAAAGTTTATGACAAAACGCGTTCAAGAATTTTATTACAAAATACGTCATTATTACACAATGAGGTGAAAAATGATGACATATTACACTGTTATTCCATAATGCGGCGCCCCAAGGCTTCAGTTCAGTTTTCCCTCATGCTCTGACTTTGTGATCCTGGTGTTTTTATAATATAACTCAGTGTTATTGGCCGAGTATTGGAGCAAAGCTGTGTTTTTGACAAGTGCCTCCAGTCCTAAATGGTGGCGGTATAGCACAATGAACAAAGATTAAGTTTCACTTCTTATCAATAGACGTGGTTTGACAGTAGAAAAGAGTGGAGACACAGAGATTAGAGGAAAAAGATGAAAACTGTGGAGCTTTTTCACAACTGTTTTCAGTCTGTACAAGCTCTGTTGCAATGAAAGGATATATAGAGTTTAAGCTGTTGGTAATAGAAGTACTTTAGTGGTTAGTCTGAATATTTGAAGGGAATATTAATTTGAAAAACACCGTAAATTTATTTTCATATGACAATTAATTACACTAGAGTCTTTTTATAGCTATTCTAAACACTGCAACTTGTTTTTTGAGCTGTTAATTGAATGATATGATTAAAACATGCTTTATCAGTTTTATTTTACACCAAAGGAAAGGAAACACAAGCAGGACTAATTAAGACTAATGACAAATTTATCAAAAAAAAAAAAAAAATAGCCTGATGGATGGATAAATGAAAAGAAGAAAATTACCAGTAAAATAAACACAGAACAAAATTCAACATAATTAGCGACGAATTTTAAGCAATATTAACAAAATAATAAAAATCCACAAAATATTCACTAAAATAATCGACATTTAACAAAATAAACATCAAAAAACATCAAAACTGACAACAAAATATATAAAAATCTGCAGTTTATGGAAGTAAACTGTTTGATTCACTGCCTCTTTTAAGTAATATAGTAATATTTTTACTGTTTTAGTACAACTCTGATTTATTTAAAAGTAAAACTAAGAATAAAATAAAATAAAATAAATCAAGGATAATGATCATTCCATCTCTCCTTCAACCAGTAAAAACTATCTCTGAGGATATTTTGAAAGCAAAGATAACAACTTAAACAAAACTAACCGATGCAATGATATTTATCACAACATAAAACTAAATTATGACATTTATTGTTTTGTATCCCAGACCCCTGTTAGAAAAGAAACACCTGAATTCAACGTGTCCCAATACTTTTGTCCATATAGCATATGACTGTTTCAGAGCCTCATATACAGACACGGAAAAAATTATTAGACCATCAAAAGTCATCAAAAACAACGGTTATGTAATCAAGTCCTAACTCCTGTGTGTATCATGTGACTAAAACAGACAGAAAAGTAAATGTGGAATGTTTAAAAGCACTGTTTTTGTCAGTACAATGCCATAGATATTGATGGAAGAACTGAAGTGATTTTGGTTATTATCAAGAAAACATGGAAAATGGATAGATATCAGCTCTGAAATTAAACTATTATGAGCTATTTTTGTTGTTATCATTATATTTGTCCAAACAAATGTACCTTTAGTTGTAAAATGAACATGAAATTGAAGAAAACAAGGGTGGTCTGTAAGTGTCTTCTCTTGATTGTCTTATCTATTTATGAATTCAGTATTTATTAATGCTTAACTAATGTGCTTATTAACCCTTTCATGCACACTGGTCACTCCAGTGGACAGCTCTTCTACAGCTGTTCTCTTGTGTATTCATGGATTTTGTTGTTCTTTTCATTGTTTTGTTTTTTTTTTTTTTTACACATATCTTTATTAAAGTTTTAAGACACTACATATCTTTTCTGACATGAATTGGTAACATTATGTAGATCTCCCCTGAGGATAAACCCCAGAATCATAAGCCCTCTCCATAGTTTTCACACAATTTATCAGTAAATACATGTTTCTGTGCGTCAAAAATTAAATGTGTGCTGTCCAGCTGAGTGGACATTTTTGCAACTTCATGAAAAATAGGTTCATAAGAATATTTTTTTTTCATTATTATTTTTTGTATGTATTTTTTTTTTAAATTTTTAAAATATTTTTAATTTATTTTTTGTTTATTTTTCAGAAGAACATTTTCAATGGCATTGTTTTTCTCATGCCTAAAGAGGAATAAAAACACTCAGGAAAAAATTTTGATTAAGGTTCTCATAATTCGTGCATGAAAAAGTTAATGATGAGTAAAACATTAATAACTGTGCTTATAAACCATATACTAATGAGTATTCATGTCAGAAATATGCTTTACATCACAGGTGTCAAACATGCGGCCTGGGGGCCAAATCCAGCCCGCCAAAGGGTCCAGTCCGGCCCCTGGGATGAATTTGTGAAATGCAAAAATTACACTAAGAATTAACAATCCTTTTAGTTCAGGTTCCACATTCAGACCAATTCAATCTCCAGTGGGTCACCCAGTAAAATACTATCATAATAACATAGAAATAATGACAACTCTAAATGTTTCTCTTTGTAAATGTTAATATTTTCATGTATTTACACTAAAATAAAATATAATTTCACAAAAAATGTGAATAACCTGAACAAATATGAACAACCTGAAATGTCTTAAGAGAAGTTACGTACAATTTTAACAAGATTCTGTCTATTACTAAATGTTTTGTGAGTTTGTAGGTCCACTGTGATCTGTAAGTTATAATGTACATGTGTAAATGATAAATTGAGGCAGAATATTGTTAAAATTACATTTATTTTTGCACTTTGTTCATGTTATTCACATTGTTTGAAAGGACAGTTTGTAGATGTAAAGCTTTTCATAGTGTAATTTTACTTTTTTCGCTCTGAAACACAGAGAAAAGTTTGGAATTGACATTATTTATATATCATTATGTTATATTGTTATATATGATATATTATTTTACCGATTCGGCCCATTTCAGATCAAATTTAGCTGAAAATGGCCCCTGAACTAAAATGAGTTTGACACCCTTGCTTTACAGGGTGGGGAAGCAAAATTTACAATATTTTGAGGCAGGGATTGAAAGACAATGTATGACCAATTAGTTTATTGAAAGTCATGAGAATTTAAATCTTCAAATCATATTTTACTGCATTTCTAACGGTCTTGTTGTCTACCTCAAGTTCAGTTGCCATTTTTCTCATGGATTTGGTTGGATCCTTTAGGATTTTGGATTTGAGAGCTTTAATAAAAGCTTTGGTACGTTTTTTGTTGCTTCCTCCACTTCCAGACTTTCTGGTAATAGTTTTGCTCATAGTCATTCTCTTCTTTCCATTATAAACAGTCTTTATGGACACTCCAACTATTTCTGAAATCTCCTTTGGTGTGACGAGTGCATTCAGCAAATCACACACTCTTTGACGTTTGCTTTCCTGATTACTCATATGGGCAAAAGTTTCTGAAAAGGTATGGATAATAGTGTTAGGTATGATTATGACATCAGTATGTTTGGTTTCAAAACAATTGACGTAGTGCCTGCTGAGAAAAAACAACTAAATGTTCATTGTAAATTTTGCTTCCCCACCCTGTACAAATGATGAATTCAGTATTTATTAATGCTTAACTAATGTGCTTATTAACCCTTTCATGCAGAGTGGTCACTCCAGTGGACAGCTCTTCTACAGCTGTTCTCTTGTGTATTCATGGATTTTGTTGTTCTTCTCATTGTTTTTTTTGTTTTTTTTACACATATCTTTATTAAAGTTTTAAGACACTACATATCTTTTATGACATGAATTGGTAACATTATGTAGATCTCTCCTGAGGATAAACCCCCAGAATCATAAACCCTCCCCATAGTTTTCACACAATTTATCAGTAAATACATGTTTCTGTGCGTCAAAAATTAAACGTGTGCTGTCCAGCTGAGCGGACATTTTTGCAACTTCATGAAAAACAGGTTCATAAGATTTTTTTTTTTTTCATTATTATTTTTTGTATGTATTTTTTTTAATTTTTAAAATAATTTTTATTTATTTTTTATTTATTTTTCAGAAGAAAATTTTCAATGGCATTGTTTTTTTCATGCCTAAAGAGGAATAAAAACACTCAGGAAAAAATTTTGATTAAGGTTCTCATAATTCGTGCATGAAAGGGTTAATATGAATAATGCTGCATTTCCACTATGTGGAACTGGCTTGACTCGACTCGGGTACCAGCTCCTATTCCTGGAGAGCGTTTCCATTACAGGATACTACCGACTTTACAGTACCTGGACGTCATAGCGATGTGGCGCGTTACTTCCGTGTCGTCTGCTCAGAGTTGCTGATAAACTCGCTCGTTACGTGTTGTCTCGTCAAGCTCATGCTGAATTTTTTCGTCGGCCACAAAAGACTGAATCTCCTCAACCGACCATGGTGTATGATGGGGTATATTTCTTTTATGGTGATGTGAGACGTATCTTATGTTAAATGGAAGTTGAATGTGTGACTTTAAATCTTACTTTAAAATGTCAGAGGACCAAATATTTTTTATTTATTTTTCAGAAGAAAATTTTCAATCACATTGTTTTTTTCATGCCTAAAGAGGAATAAAAACACTCAGGAAAAAATTTTGATTAAGGTTCTCATAATTCGTGCATGAAAGGGTTAATGATGAGTAAAACATTTATAACTGTGCTTATAAACCATATACTAATGAGTATTCATGTCAGAAATATGCTTTATAAATGATGAATTCAGTATTTATTAATGCTTAACTAATGCTTCATATTGTGTACTTATTATAAAGTGTTACCGTATTTAATGATACAGATCAATTTATAAAAATATATATATGCGAGTTATGTCCAACAAATAAAACCCAATACAAACACTGATATCTGCACCTTTACGTGTTATTTAATGTCTCTTCAGCTTCCTGTGTAAATATAACAGGCTTACTCTCTTATTTAGTGAAAATCATTCAATAAAATTCACTTTTTTTTTAATAACAGTGAGAATCCTTCAGGCTGTTATAATGAATATCATATCACTGCTGTCCTCCAACCATAGACTCGCACTGTTTTCTTTCAATAGCAGCTTTAAGAAAAGGCGTACAAATGAATGAAATCATTTCTAAATCATCCGTTTTTGCTGTATTTAATATGTATCTGTGTAATAAGTGAGACTGTGTTCATTAATGTGAAATAAACCCTGACAGGATGATGCAGGACCGTGTCTTATTTATTTGATTAATACAGTTATAATAACACATGTCATCATAATTAACATGACACACTGTTTTATCACTGCTAGCACAACCTTTAATACAAACACTAAATGATTAAAAGTCGCTTATTGTATTTCATTTGGGTCTTGCATCATCCTGGTAGAGGTTTTTTTTTTTTTTATTGAATTAATTTGTGTTTTATTAATGTTATACGTCACCGTAACTAACGTATGTTCTGTTAATGTAAACCGATCATACGTAACGTCATGACCACTGACAGGAGAAGTATTAATAATGTTGATTATTTCATTATAATGGTACTTTTCACTGGGTTGGATACATTAGACAGCATTTTGTTGACTATTGTATTATTTTGCTTCATTTTTAATCATTTTGTTGATTATTTTAGTCAGTATTTGTTCATTTTTTTGGTCATTTTGTTGACCGTCATGTTCTTTTATTCGTTTTTTCTTAGTTTGTTGCATATTTTGGTCAGTTTTGTCCATATTGTTCTTTGTGTTGACTACTGAGTTGACTTTTTGCGTTAATTTTTAATCATTTTGTTGAGTATTTTAGTCAGTATTTGTTCATTTCGTTGAATATCATGTTCTTTTCTCTTTTTTTCTTACTTACGTTGCATATTTTGTTAATTTTTTGTTAATTTCTTGTTCATTTTTGTTGACTATCGTGTTCTTCTTTATTTTTTGTTAATTTTGTTCATTATTTTGGTCAGTATTTGTTCATTTTTGTTTACTATCATGTTCTTTTTATTCATGTTTTGGTCTTTTTTTTGGTATTATGTTTTTTTTTTCTTTTTTGTTAATTTTATTCGTTATTTTGGTCAGTATTCATTCATTTTTGTTGACCATCATGTTCTTTTTATTCATTTTTTGGTCATTTTGTCAATATTATGTTCTTTTTTTTCTTTTTTGTTAATTTTGTTCGTTATTTTGGTCAGTATTTGTTCATTTTTGGTCATTTCATTGTCTATCGTCTTCTTTTTTTCAAAAAATGTCTTATTTTTGTTTCATATTGTGGTCAGTTGTTTATTTTTGTCCATATTGTTCATTGTGTTGACTATTATATTCTTTTGCATTCATTTTTAAATTATTTTGTTAGTTACTTTGGTCAGTATTTGTTATTTTTTGTTTTGTTGACTATCATGTAAATTTTGTCGTAATTTTGTTGCATATTTTGGTCAGTTTTTGTTCCTTTTTTGTTCATTTTGTTGACTATCATGTTCTGTATTTTTTTTATTTTTGTTAATTTTGTTAGTTTCTTTGGTCAGTATTTGCTCATTTTTGGTCATTTTGTTGACTATCATGTTCTTTTTATTCATTTTTTGGTCATTTTGTTGACTTTCATCTTTTTTTTCTTTTTTGTTAATTTTGTTTGTTACTTGTCAGTATTTGTTCATTTTTGTTTACTATCATGTTCTTTCTATTAATTTTTGGTCATTTTGTTAGTATTATGTTCTTTTTTTTCTTTTTTGTTAATTTTGTTCGTTACTTTGGTCAGTATTTGTTCATTTTTGTTTACTATCATGTTGTTTTTATTCATTTTTTTGGTCATTTTGTTAGTATCATGTTCTTTTTTTTTCTTTTTTGTTAATTTTGTTCATTACTTTGGTCAGTATTTGTTCATTTTTGGTCGTTTCATTGTCTATCGTGTTCTTTTTTTCAAATTTTTTCTTATTTTTGTTGCATATTGTGGTCAGTTGTTTATTTTGGTCCATATTGTTCATTGTGTTGACTACTGACTTCATTTTATCGACTGTTATATTCTTTTGCATTCATTTTTTAATTATTTTGTTAGTTACTTTGTTCAGTATTTGTTCATTTTTTGGGCATTTTGTTGGCTATCATGTTTATTCGTTTTTTTTGTTTGTTTTTTTTTCCTTAATTTTGTTGCATATTTTGGTCAGTTTTTGTTAATTTCTTTTTTGTTTTGTTGACTGTCATGCTCTTTTTATTAATTTTTTGGTAATTTTGTTGCATATTTTGGTCAGTTTTTTGTCATTTTTTTTCCCATATTGTTCATTGTTTTAACTACCGAGTTCATTTTATCGACTATTATTTTCTTTTACATTCATTTTTTAATCATTTTGTTTGTTACTTTGGTCAGTATTTGTTCATTTTTGGTCATTTTGTTTTCCATCATGTTCTTTTTTTCAGTTTTTCTTAGTTTTGTAACATATTTTGGCCAGTTTTTGTTCATTTTTGTCCATATTGTTCATTCAGTTGACTATTGATTTCATTTTGTTGACTATTATATTCTTTTGCATTCATTTTTTAATCATTATGTTCGTTACTTTGGTCAGTATTTGTTCATTTTTTGGTCATTTTGTTGACTGTCATGATTTATTTATTTATTTTCTTTTTAATTTTGTTGCATATTTTGGTCAGTTTTTGTTCTTTTTTGGTCATTTTGTTGACATCATGTTCTTTATTTTTCTTTTTTGTTAGTTTTGTTAGTTACTTTGGTCATTTCGTTGACTATCATGTTCTTCATTTTTCTTTTTTGTTAATTTTGTTTGCTACTTTGATCAGTATGTGTTCATTTTTTGTTCATTTTGTTGACTATCATGTTCTTTTTTTTCATTCTTTGTAGCACATTTTGGTCAGTTTTTGTCTCTTTTTGTCCATATTGTTAACTCCTGAGTTCAATTTGATGACCGTTATATTCTTTTACATTCATATTTAATCATTTTGTTAGTTACTTGGGTCAGTATTTGTTCATTTTGGTCATTTTGTTGACTATCGTGTTCTTTTTATCAATTTTTTGGTCATTTTGTTGACTATCATGTTCTTTTTTTTTCTTTTTTGTTAGTTTTGTTAGTTACTTTGGTCATTTTGTTGACTATCATGTTCTTTTTATACATTTTTTGGTCATTTTGCTGACTATCATGTTCTTTACTTGTCTTTTTTGTTAATTTTGTTAGTTACTTTGATCAGTATGTGTTCATTTTTGGTCATTTTGTTGAATATCATGTTCTTTTTTATTAATTTTTTTGTTCATTTTGTTGACTATTACGTTCTTTTTTTTTTTCATTCTTTGTTAATTTTGTTGCACATTTTGGTCAGTTTTTGTTTCTTTTTGTCCATATTATTCATTGTGTTAATGACTGAGTTCATTTTGATGACCGTTATATTCTTTTACATTCATATTCAACCATTTTGTTAGATACTTTGGTAAGTATTTGTTCAGTTTTTGGTCATTTCGTTGTCTGATGACCATGAAAAGACAACAAACTGCATTTTACACCAATTATTTACATGGATTGATAGATTTAACGGATCAGAAGTTATTTAACATTTTATATTGGTAGATGATTTTGGTCGGCTGTGGTTATTTGGGTCTTCATGGGTTAAGGCTGATCAGTATTTGTATTTTAATGTTTTGGTTTTCACAGTACTTTAAAAAAAAAAACTTTAAACACAGACTGTTGGAGCTCACTTCTTGTGCATTAAACGACCTGTTCGTCATTGGCTCCAGTCGTGTGTTTTAACTCTGAACCCTCTGTTGACATTTAGATTACAGACTGTGGCTTTAAAGACGGATTACCACGACTGCGTGTAGTTACAGTAATTAGTCTATTAATCATGCTGAGGAGATAGACCAGATTAAATAAACCACATCCACATGACCACTGACCTTTGTAATTATTTCGTTTTTGTAGACGAGAAGTGAGCAGCTCGTGAAGCGGCATACTCCATCCACACTGTCTCAACCAAGTCTGTTTTTTTTTTTTTTTTCTCCCTATAAATAGTGTATTCTGCTGTGTCTTTGCCTCGGGACATTAAGGACCGGCTGATTTCGCTGAAACACTAAACTTGTTGAAATTCATGTAAGCAGCTTATTTTCAGCTTCTTACCCAATTAAAATCGAGTGTATTAACAATGGGAATATAACGTGGTCATGAAGTGGCGAGCGGGGCACGAGCTAAACTCTGTAGCTGCAATAAATCATCAGCTGGAATGTGCACTCACTGGATGAAGTTCCTGGACTGTGTATCATTGCTCATGTCTGTTAACCCTTTACAGGGCACTCGTAGAAATACTCGGAAATTCAACATTTCAACCTTAGTGTGTTACTGGAGGACATAAGACTTAGTTATGCTTGTGAATTTTTTTCCATTTTTTTATTGTTATGTAGAAAATCCAGGTCAATGAAGTTATCGTATTTTGGTTCCTTGCCCATAAGTGGCAGAAAAAAAAAGGTTTAGAAGGGAAAAGAAGGGAATATATATGCACTTAACATGTTTATTAACCCTTTCATGCATACTGGTCACTCCAGTGCACAGTTATTCTACGGCTGTTCTATTGTTTATTCATGGGTTTTGTTGTTTTAGTTCCATATCAGGACTCTTACAGGGTGGGGAAGCAAAATTTACAATGAACATTTAGTTGTTTTTTCTCAGCAGGCACTACGTCAGTTGTTTTGAAACCAAACATATATTGATGTCATAATCATACCTAACACTATTATCCATACCTTTTCAGAAACTTTTGCCCGTATGAGTAATCAGGAAAGCAAATGTCAAAGAGTGTGTGATTTGCTGAATGCACTCGTCACACCAAAGGAGATTTCAAAAATAGTTGGAGTGTCCATAAAGACTGTTTATAATGGAAAGAAGAGAATGACTATGAGCAAAACTATTAGGAGAAAGTCTGGAAGTGGAGGAAGCAACAAAAAACGTACCAAAACTTTTATTAAAGCTCTCCAATCCAAAATCCTAAAGGATCCAACCAAATCCATGAGAAAAATGGCAACTGAACTTGAGGTAGACAACAAGACTGTTAGAAATGGAGTAAAATATGATTTGAAGTTAAAATCTTACACAAGAACACCAAAACACTTGTGGACAACAGCAACAAATCCAACTTTAGCAATTTTGGGAATCATGCTTATGGCCGCCTTCTAGCCCAGATCTAAACCCTCTGGATTCTGCTATTTGGGGCGTTTTAGAACATGCTACCAATAGAACATCACACAGCAATGTCCACTTTTTTAAAGATACTGTTAAAGAAGAATGGGAGAAGTTGTCACCCGAATATTTGAGGAACACTTGCGCAAGTTTCAGGAAGCGTGTGAAGGCAGTTATTGAGAAAGAAGGAGGACACATAGAATAAAAACATTTTCTATTATGTACATTTTCTTGTGGCAAATAAATTCTCATGACTTTCAATAAACTAATTGGTCATACACTGTCTTTCAATCCCTGCCTCAAAATATTGTAAATTTTGCTTCCCCACCCTGTATACATCATCCAAAACACTGCAATTCATCCAATTACTGTAACTTTGCTGTTCTTTATAAACCTGATCTGCAGTAACATTTTTTAGTGTAAATCAATTGCTAATTGTTATGAGACTGTAATTAACCCTTTCATGCATAAATTATGAGAACCTTAGTTGAGTTTTTTTTTTTTTTTTTTCCTGAGTATTTTTATTCCTGTTTCGGCATGAAAAAATAATGATTGAAATTTTTTTATGAACCTATTTTCCATGGAGTTACCAAAATGTCCACTCAGCTGGACACCATGCATTTAATTTTTGAAGCAAAAAAACCTGTATTTAAAACCCATTATCAGAAAGTGATATACTGTGTGAAAACTATGAAATAAAAACATTTTTAATGCAGCTAATCTGATGTTTTCTCACATTTTAGCATACTCTAATACTAGTTATTACTAACTTCATGCAAATAATATGCAAAAAAAACCTTTTTGATAAAGAAAACTGTTAATTACAGTCTAATAACAATTAGCAATTGATTTAACACGTTACTGCAGATCAGGTTGATCAAGAACAGAAAAGTTACAGTAATTGTATAAATTACAGTGTATGGGATGATGCATAAGGGTCCACTGTGTTGGCTGATATGGAACTAAAACAACAAAACCCATGAATATACAAGAGAACAGCTGGAGAATAACTGTCCACTGGAGTGACCACTGTGCATGAAAGGGTTAACAAACAATTGTTGTTTTTTTTTTTTTTTGGATATCCTCCTGAGACCCAGCAATGCATTTTGTCCTCTATAGGGGACAAAAGTTTGACAGTTTTACTTTAAAAATGCTGTCCATTACAGAGGACATTCCATTTAAAACATCAATCAATAAATAAAAATAGTTTTAAAAATGTATCTGAAAAAACTGTTGCATTATGTAGTTTCCAATCAAGACAATTTTTTTAATGTAAAAAAGCTAAAACTGTCCATTTCCTGGGTCTCATAAGGATTTTATCTCCATGAAATGAGTAATAACTAATATTAGAGTGTGAGAAAATGTGAGAAAACAGTAGCAATTTAGCAATTAGTGGCATTAAAATGCTTTTATTTCATAGTTTTCACACAGTTTATCACTTTCTGATGATGATTTTTAAATAAATGTTTCTTTGCTTCAAAACTTAAATGCATGGTGTCCTGCTGAGTGGACATTTTTGTAACGCCATGAAAAATACGTTCATAAAAAAAAAAAATCAATTGCATTGTTTTTTTTTCATGCCTAAAGAGGAACAAAAACACTGAAGAAAAAAATATTGACTAAAGTTCTGATAATTCGTGCATGAAAGGGTTAAAATTATACAGACAGTTATATAAAAAGGACTTATATTTCCATCCAGAGGCCAACGTGCTGTTTATCGTCTTCCATCTTTACGGGTTGGTTCTGCTGCCTGTCACTAATGGATCAACCACCCATTTGTTCATGCACAACGCTAACTCTACTTGGACAAACTGACCCCAATGCTTTGGCAGAGACGTTCAGAGTCCTTCTGCTGATGGGTTAAATGTGTTAAACTTTTTAATCGGATTAATCATGATGATGGATTAACTGTCCGCATTAATGCGTAAATTTTGACAGCCCTAATAAAAATACAAGAAAAACACATGTAAGATGAAAGGAATGTGCATTTTAGAACATTAGAACTTCACTTTTTGAACATTAGACCAACATAAGTGCTGATCCAGACACCTGTCATCATCCACATCTAACCTTATTTAACCTTTACAGTTCATTCATAGAAATACTCTGAAATTCAAAATTTCAACCTTAGTGTGTTATTGGAGGACCTAACAAAACTTTATTACTTTTGTGACATTTTTCACCTTTTTTATTGTTATGTAGGAAATCAAGGTTAAGGAAGTTACCATATT
This sequence comes from Sphaeramia orbicularis, assembly GCF_902148855.1. Taxonomy (NCBI): domain Eukaryota; kingdom Metazoa; phylum Chordata; class Actinopteri; order Kurtiformes; family Apogonidae; genus Sphaeramia; species Sphaeramia orbicularis. Next base: position 40,682,624 of record NC_043969.1, read on the forward strand.
TGGGTCCATACCCATAAGTGGTAAAAAAAAAAAAAAAAATCCAAGAAGTAAATACAAAAAATACAAGAATAACACATGAAAGGTGCTAGGAACATGTATTTTAGAACATTAGAACATCACTTCTAGAACAAATGTCCACATTATCTCTTTGAACATCATTCCTTACATTAGTACCATTACTTCATGGTACCTAACAAAGCAGGTCCACTCTGTTCATGCAGAGGTGGACCTTACAGACCCTGAAGACCACATTGGACCTGAGATTGTTGACTCAATATAACTGTTGCTGTTACTATCTTACAATGTATGCAGAAATGACCAAAAATAGTCACTTGCCCGATAAAGGGTTAAAATTTGACTGGAATGTGGTGAATATTGATCAGTGAATGACCAGTGGGTGGGGTGGGGGTGGGGTTTACCTGCTTCTTTGGTCCTAACCCCTCTGGAAGGTGCACTGGGGTCTCCGGTCCCGATGGCGTTGCTGGCCACCACTCTGAACTCATATTCCACCCACGGGTTGAGTTCCACCGCCATGGCCGACTCCATGTCCCCTGTGACGGGGTCGGGGTCTGCAGACAAAAGGGGTGCATGTGTATTTTATCAACTGGTGACAAACACCACACTGTGACGTTGCATCACATTGTACTGTTTCGTTTCGCTCAGCTGAACATGTGGATCCTTTCTTTTCCTAAAGGTCACATGACCCCGTCTGGTGTAAAACCTGACTCTTGCATCATGGGACATGTCGTAGCCCCCGGCACGTGTGTATAATCAGGGGTTACAACATACGCTATGGCACAGTTTTTCAACCTTGGGGTCGGGACCTGATGTGGGGTCACCTGGAATTCAAATGAGGTCGCCTGAAATTTCTAAAAAATTGCTAAAAATAAAATAAAAAAAACTTACTATAAAAAATATATGTTGAGTTGGTAGAGACAATCATAATATATAAAAGACAAACTGTGAAGCTGAAACTGAAGCACTGTGGTTCCGTTTATCTTTCAAATGTTCATTGTGGTCAGTTTCAGATGCTGCAGCTCTTTCATAATTCATAGTTTGAGTTCTTGTTTGTTCAGTATTAATTGTCAGTCTTGTAAATCCAAGCTGGACTGACTGTACATATCCTGACCAAGGAAAATCAAATTCTCACTTTGTGCAGTAATCTACACCTGGCTTTTCTGCCTCCATCCATAATGATATACATTGTACAGACTAAATGTCATCTAAAATTAATGTTTATTTGCAACATAGTATAGCAAACTATTACATGATCAGAAGCAAATTAATTTTAGCAAAAAAAAAAAAAAAAAATCTCAGTTTTGAATTTCTGGGGTCGCCAGAAATTTGTGACGTTAAAATGGGGTCACGAGCCAAAAAAGGTTGGAAACCACTGCTCTACGGTAAATGCGAGTACGCTTTGATGGATAAATGATGACCTCCTGCAAAAAGCACATAAATACGGTAGAAATGCATTTGCAGCAGAAACCACACAGTCATTAACCCTTTCATGCATAGTGGTCACTACAGTGGACAGTTATTCTCCAGCTGTTCTCTTGTATATTCATGGGTTTAGTTGTTTTAGTTCCATATCAACCAACACAGTGGACACTTATGCATCATCTCATAAACTGCAATTCATACCATTACTGTAACTTCGCTGTTGTTGATTGGTTCTTGAGCGGAAATCAATTGTTAATAGTTATTTTTTGCATATTATCTCCATGAAGTGAGTAATAACTAGTATTAGAATATGTTAAAATGTGAGAAAACATCAGATTAGCTGCATTAAACATGGTTTCATTTCACTGTTTTCATATCACTTTATCATATTGGGTTTTAAATACATGTTTCTTTGCTTCAATAATAAAATTCATGGTGTAGCTGAGTGGACATTTTTGTAAATCTATGAAAAAAACCCTCAATCTCATTGATTTTTTTCATGCCTAAGGAGGAATAAAAACACTCAAAAAAAAAAAAAAAACACTCAAAAAACAAAACAAAACCAAAAAACAAAACAAAAAAACTCAACTAAGGTTCTCATAATTCATGCATGAAAGGGTTAATTCAAACAAGATACAATATATTCTTAAAAATACAGTAACTTGATGACTTTAACTCTTTTAGAACTGCCATTATAACAGGCCACATATGAACTGCAGAAAGACATTTACAATTAATATATTATTAAACACAAACAGGGACATTCTGAATTATTGTTCAGGAAGAAAGTTCTCCAAAGGAATGACCTTAATTTGGTGATTTAGGTATTTTTCATGATTTCCAGAAAGCCATACCCTTTTACGACGACCATTACAACAAGCCACCAAGGTGTCTTCATGTTTTCTTTGCAATGAAAGTGTCAGAAAATGTCTTTTTAGCCAATTCTTTTGTACCTTTGTTTTCAGGAGGAACTTAACTTTCAATATGTGGCCATTAATTATCATTTTTTATAAATAATAAATGTTTAAAACACTTTTTAAGTTTTTAGCATGTATAAATAAATAAATACATACATACATACATACATACATAGCAGAAACAACTATAAATGTCCATACTGAAACTTTCTGAGATTGCAGAAATAAACTTTCAACAATTTTACAACTGCTCAAACATGCTTTTTGCTCTTGATTATTCAGTATCCATATTCTGACTTCATATTTTTTGTATTTCCAGGTGTTTTTTTGTTTATGTGCACTAGTAAATATGCCCCTCTAAAAACAAGTTAAAAAAAATAATACAAGATATTTTAGCTTGAATTAAGCAAAAAAATAAATAATAAATAAAAATAAAAATCTACCAATGGAACAAGTGAAAATTATCTTGGTAAGATTTCTTGAAATAAGATTTTCAAGATCTATTGTCAAAAAATCAGTTCTTATATCTCACTGAAAAGTTACTCTTTAGGTGATTTTGTCTTATTTTATTTTATTTATTATTTATTTTATTATATCTTATTTTATTTCTTATTTGGACTAGAAATGAGAAAAACACACTTGGTAAGATTTTGATTTTTTTCTGAAACAGTTCCTTTCTACTTATAATAGAGTCCCACATTGCTACCGTAAAGTGTTACATAGTGTCGTAAAGGTCAGGATCTCAGCTTTCCAATGCCACTTGAATTTTGTGGATAGTCCAAACAGTTCAGGAGTTACACTAATTTAAATACTATAAAGAGCAAAATGTAGCACCGGAGAGATTGTAGTTGTTAAAGGGTTAAAGCTCAATTTACCAAACATGAAGCTACTTGCAACTGTGAAAACCAACGCAATGAAACCACATGGTGTACAGTTTCTCTTCTACCTCCCACATTTCCAGGCTTTTTGTTCCTGTATATAATTTGTTATGTCTTGAAATATGAATGAGGAAAATGGTCGCCGGATTTCTAGAGGTGATGCAATAGCAGAAACCCAAAACAGAGATACTTGAGAATTTCTCCATTCTTTTTCTGAAGAAGTTTTATAGCATAGCACATCTATTCCAAAAACTGGGTTGTGACCCACAGATGAGCTGCAGATTTAAACTGGGTCACAAAAAAAAAAAAAAAAAAAAAAAAAAAACTGAATTGAAAGAATTGCAAACAAACTTTCAGCAACAAACCGGTAAGAAAAAAAGACAACATATGAACTCGGCACATGTATGTTTTTTTATGTCTCCTGCCAGGTCCAACAGTATTTGGAAAGTGTCACAAATGTTATCATGTTCCTCTGTACACAATAACAATAGATCTGAAATGAAACACACAAGACGTAACTTAAGTCACTTTAACCCTATAACACTGAATGTATCATATTTGATACATGAGTTTTGAAGCCCTCTACATGATCAGTGTGATATTTTTTGTCTGGAAAAACCTGATGTATACAATTAGATACATGCAATACACAGATAATCCACCAGGGGGAGGGATTCATTCACCAGAGGCCTTTCCAGTGACACTGCAAGCTGATTTTTGTTAAATTCGGTAAATATTTCTACAATATTTCTGCATTTGCCTGCATTATTTATCATCCGAGACAGTTCTTCCTCAGTTTTAATGCGAGCTGTATTGATTTTACTTTTTTTTTTTTTTTAATTTGATGGTGATGCTGTTGCACTTATCCCTTTTTTTTAAACTGTAAACAAACTGTTACACCCCAGGTGAGGGGAACCACAGCATAACATAAAATAGCTTGCCTGCTTCTTCCAGCTTCCAATAAAAGGCAGTGCAACTACGATACATCCAATACAATAATTAATTATTTACCATCACAACAAAAGGCATCAGGGAGGGCATGGCCAAAACAGCAAACAAAAATGGCTCTTAAACAGAAAACTTCCTTATCTAACAAACAAAAGAACAACAATTTGTAACCTTATTAATCAAAACAGGAGAAAACAGTAAAAACAAAATGGCTTCCCTCCCCTACAGAAACTGGACTGTTGACGCAAAAACAAAGGATCAATACTCTATTTACACTATTTACAATGATCAAAACTAGCTGTCAGACCGACAAACAGATGTTTGAAGAAATTCCTAATGAAGACGACAAAGACTAAAAAGATGAAGATGGACTCATTGCCGTCACAGTAGGTCATGGACAATCAGCTGGTGAGCTAAAAAAATGAATCATCTGAAAGAAAAAAAAAAAAAAAGAAAAAAGTGTGTGTAGCTCTTGTTTTAGTGAAGCGGTGGTTAATCCTGCATTAAACCATTAAATCATTGACAGAAAATTCCAGTTCTTTGAAACTGGAGCCTATACTGATCCTTTTAAAAAAAAAACAAATTTACGTTTTCAAATATCAGTTTCCGTGTATGAGTTTTAATTTTGTATCATGTTTGATACATCGGGTCTCAATGCTCAAATATTATTATTGTTGAACAAACAAAAACATAATATAACACAAGTTTGATAACATAACTTTTTAGCTCAATAGTTTACTCGTACTTTCTTCTACATCTGGTTTGCAATTGCACAATTAGCTTATTTATTTATTTATTTATTTATTTATTCTTGCTCTCTTTTTTCTTTCTCTCCTCATTCTATCATTTATATCTTATACTTGCTCTAGGAAAGTTCGTGTATTTTTAGAATGCAAGGCCCGTTTTATGTATTTGGCTGAAGCCGTTCAATCTGAGCAGACTTTCTACATCTGTCATGTTTAACAGTTTCCTTCCAGTATATTACAATTTTGTAATATAAGTGATGTTTGTTATGTTGGTCGTTTGTCCAGGACAACCAATGGAAATTAGCTTCTCTGCCAAATCTGGTGCACGCATCTTGTACTTTGTAATTAATGCCAATACACACTGTTCCGTAACTAAATAAATAAACACCAATAAAAATACAAACCTGTCTAACAAATTGGTAATTCCTTTGCAAAACTGGCAAAGTTCTGTCTCCTTCCTCATTAATTTAATCTTGTAGTGTCACTAGAAAGGCCTCTGGTGAACAGATTCCTCCCCCCTGGTGGATTATCTGTGTATTGCATGTATCTAATTGTATACATTGGGTTTTTCAAGAAAAAAAATATCACATTGATCATGTAGAGCATAGGTGTCAAACTCATTTTCTTTTAGGGGCCATATTCAGCCCAGTTTGACCCCCAGCAGGCCGGACTAGTCAAATAATAGCATAATAGCCTATAAAAAATGACAACTCCAAATTTTTTAGTGCAAAAAATAACATTAAATGATGAAACTGTTTCTATCCAAAACAAAAAAGATGTGATTAACTGAAAAAAAAAAAAGAAATTTCTAAAGAAAAATAAGTACAATTTTATCAATATTATGCCTCAACTTATAATTTCTACATGTGCATTACAGATCAGATCTACCAAGACACAAAACAGGCAGAATATTGTTAAAATTGCACTTATTTTTCTTTAGACATTTCAGGTTGTTCATATTTGTTCAGGTTATTGACATTTTATTGTTAAAGGATATCACAATTTAATATTCTTTGTAATAAATCAAAAAGAAAAAAATGGTGTTGCCATTGTTTAGAGGCATGATGTCATTATTTTTCCTCACATTATCTCTCATTATTTTTAGGTTATTATGCTATTATTTTGTAGTTTGATGCCCTTGACTGTTAACATCTTCAGGGTAATTTTTGCATTTTGCGTTTTGTAAATTCATCTTGCGGGCCAGATTGGAACCTTTGGCGGGCCGGTTTTGGCCCCCGGGCCGCATATTTGACTACTGTGATGTAAAGGGTTCAAAACTCACGTATCAAATATGACACGTTTGGCGTTAAAGGGTTAAACTGGTTGTATCGCCTCCATCTACAGAGGTGGAAGCATGAAAAGACTCCATGAAAGTGTGTTTTGTTGTTGTTATTTATCCCTTATCTTACATATACGCATTGAAATGTGCATGTGTGGAGTGATAAACCTTTTTTTTTTTTTTCTTTTTTAGCAGATGCGCAGTAAATGTCACTGTATGTCAAACGTATCGTCGGGGCATTAAGTTCAGCTGGAGCCTTTCACCCGTGGAACAGCTGATAATAATTCTGCACATTGGCTTTATAGTATATCTGTTCTAAAACCAGCCATTGGCGTTTTTTTTTTTTTTTTTGATAAGATGAGCCATAAAAGCTGCAGCGTTTCCGTGCAAACCCCTAAAACAGCTTCATCCTATTGTGAATCTGCGGTCTAAACTGGACTTAAGTCTCTTGTTCCGTACAAACCGGAGGATATAAAACACAGGGTAACGGCGCTGACTCTGTTTATACCTGCATATAGAAGCTGGGAGATGACACTTTAACCCCGGAGCTATTGTTTCATCTCAAACCTGGCGTCCAGAGCTGACAAAAACCTACAAATAAACAACCGAAACACAGAGCAAATAAACATCACTATTGTGTTTGTTGTGTTGGACTGTAGGGGCTTCCAGCGTCCCCTCCAAATCTGCTGTGACTTGGCAGATTTCTACAGCAGGTGGTGGAGGATGCACACTTTCCCTTAAACCCCAGCGTGTTATGTTGTTTTTGTCGCCTGCACGAGAGCTTTCGAGCAGCTTTGGAGCACATTTGCATACATTACAACTGTAATTACACAGAGCCAAGTGAATTCAATCAATTCTCACAGTATATACGGGAGGCTTACGGAGCGGCGTAATTATAAATCACAATGTGAGACTGTGGAAAATCAGGTTGGAGTAATGCAGCGTAACCCTTAAATCTGATGTCACCTATACTTATAGAATGTTCAATACCTTTGGAACCACTGCTATCATCACACTTGAACCCATAAAGACCCAGTGTTACCTTTGTGGAAGTTCCCAAATGAATTTTTGAATAGATTTCACCTTTTTTAAATTATTTATCACCATTTATTATAATATTATCCTCTGTATTTTACGTTTTTTTTTTCAATGAAAATCATGTATTTTCCAATATTTAATTCACTGATCAAGTAGATGTTCATTAAAGGTCAGATTAAAGTTGAGAGTTATTTTATCAGAAAAGTAAAAGTGACTTTTTTAGCAAAGATATTAACAACTAAACATAAAACCCAGTGTGTCCATCCACTGTCATCGATCCAACTCCATGGGTTTTACTGGTGAATCAATGTTGTAGAAGATGACGGTGTTGCCATGGTAACTACGGAGCCTCTGAACATCCCAGTGGGTCATATCTGAAATCAAATAATGGACTGAAACATGTAAACCAGGGTTTTTTGATTATCGGATTTCTGAAGTGCATGTAAATATGTAAATGTGTTGCATTTGATTACGGCAATTATCAGATTACTCCCAGTTATCCGATGTTTATGGTTGTGTAAACGGGCTCAATGTTGTAGAAGATGATGGTGTTTCTGCGTTCACTACGTTATTATATTTCTGCTTTTATTCATAAGTAAAATGTATTATTATTATTATTATTATTATTATTAGTAGTAGTAGTAGTAGTAGTAGTAGTAGTAATATTATTATGACATTTCTGCTTTTATCCATAAGTAAAATGTACTATTAATTATTATTATTATTATTATTATTATTAGTAGTAGTAGTAGTAGTAGTAGTAGTAGTAATAGTAGTAGTAGTAGTAGTAGTAATATTATTAGTACTAGTAATATCATTATTATTACATTTCTGCTTTTATCCATGAGTAAAATGTACTATTATTACTATTATTATTATCATTATTATTATTAGTAGTAGTAGTAATATTATTAGTAATAGTAATATTATTATTATATTTCAAGTTTCCATAAGTAAAATGTACTATTATTATTATTATTATTATTAGTAGTAGTAGTAGTAGTAGTAGTAGTAGTAATAGTAATATTATTATTATCATATTTCTGCTTTTATCCATAAGTAAAATGTACAATAATAATAATAATAATAATAATAATAATTATTATTATTATTATTATTATTATTATTAGTAGTAGTAGTAGTAGTAGTAGTAGTAGTAGTAGTAGTAGTAGTAATATTATTAGTAATAGTAATATTATTATTATATTTCTGCTTTAAGTTTCCATAAGTAAAATGTACTATTATTATTATTATTATTATTATTATTATTATTATTGTTATTATTATTATTATTATTATTATTATTAGTAGTAGTAGTAGTAGTAGTAGTAGTAGTAGTAGTAGTAGTAATAGTAATAGTAATATTATTATTATCATATTTCTGCTTTTATCCATAAGTAAAATGTACAATAAGTAAGTAAGTAGTAGTAGTAGTAGTAGTAATATTATTAGTAACAGTAATATTATTAATATTATTATATTTCAGCTTTTATCTGTAAGGTGACTCAGTGTCAGAAAAGGCATCTATAAGTAAAATGTATTATATTAGTAGTAGTAGTAGTAGTAGTAGTAGTAGTAGTAGTAGTACTAGTATTAATATAGGCAGTAAATATGGTGCATGCTATACTCTTATTTTCCAGAATGTAAGGTCTAAAATTGACCAAATTTGACTGAACACCACTTGAAAAATGTCTTATAAAGTCATAAATATGGCGTCATCAAACCTGCAGATACCCTGAACAAAACAAAAGTCAAATTGGGAATCAAAATTAAGCAAACTTTCTCCATAATGTGACGTTTGACACTGATGGACGACTAAAAAACCCTCTGTATCTTTAGGGGTTAATGAGAATTACAAGTAGCTGTCAGCGATACTGCAGTTTCTTCAATCAAATGTTGTCAATATTGATTCAACGTCAACAAACAAACACCGACTGGAAGCATCTCAATGTCACAAATGAACCTCCTCTGCAGACCATAGGAGGTGAAACAGCACAGCGTTTGTTCCCATCATGGAAAAACGATGCACCATCACACTCCTCTGTCATGCACGGCGCTCTCCAAACAATAGCTGATAACTCTGTTTGCACGGAGAGAGGCTAAAAGCTCAATCCCCCCCATGTTAATCTTTACAAGTTCAACACCGACAAATACATCACAGAGTCCTAATTGTGTTTTATCGAATTAAATGTAGTCGAACAGACATGATGTGAGAGCGGAGTATACAAAGTGAGATTTATTTTTCTGTGGGGATGACTCAATATCACACACCTTAAACTCTGCTATTATCATCACACGCCGTATTAAGATGGATTACACACAATGCTAAGCGGGCTCTCATGCTTTAATGCTAATTGATAGTAACTGATGGTTTTCCTGTCAGGGTGAAGTGAAAAGGCATTGAATCATTTCACAACAGAAAAACTGCACACACACTCACACACAAATACACACACACTAACTTACACACACACACACACTCAATGAACATGCATAAAGTCTATGACAAAAAGGCTTAAAGGTTAATTTCTCACTGACGGCTGAAGTGATGCTGAATAATTTCCAAAACCGGTGGCATTTGATACGGGATGAAATGAGTTTTTACTAAGCCCCTTTAGAGAAGACAAGAGGTAAAAGTGAACGTCAGCCTCTTGGACAGACGTCCGGGTCAGAGTTTAAGGGTTATCGACTATAGACTTAAGATGACACTTAAAAAAAAAAACCTAATGAGCCTATTCTCAATGTGACTGTGAATGAAAACATGCACCAGCCATGAATATTTTATACAATATGATGCATTTTATAGTCTTGATATACATATTCTTAAGTGTTTTATATTGACAATAGAATAGAATAGAATAGAATAGAATAGAATAGAATAGAATAGAATAGAATAGAATAGAATAGAACAGAATTTCTTTATTGCCACTGTACAGGTCCAACGGAATTAAAAAAATGCAATCGTCCTGGGTGCCATAAAAAAGTGTAAATAATGTATATAAAAGAGTTTAAAAAACTAAAATACAAAAGAAAAACCCTGACGGCATAAATATCTAAAAAAAAAAAAAAAAAAAAAAAAAAAAAAAAAAAAAAAAAAGCAGCGTAAAAAAGTGTTACTAGAAGTATAAAAGACACATAAAACATCAACATTCAGATCATATTATTATTGTTATTATTATTTTTTTTAATTAACTTTCTTTATTGGAAGTAATTTCACAGGCGTGACATTCCAATGGGATAAAAAAGGATTTCCATTTTTCTTTTTAGCCCTCCCACAATCCCACCCTACCCAAAAGAAGACAATCCTTAATGTAACATATTGACAAGTAGTCAATTATTATTAATATTATTTTTATGTAGGACAGAACTACCCCTAAGAAAAATTCCGTTTCGTGCACATAATGTCAACAAACATTCTTGAATCTTGAATCGACCTACTGTGAAAATCTTCATTGGATTCAAATCTGCACTATTGCACACACCTGTAGTAAGACCAAAAAAAAAAAAAAAACCCAAAAAAACAAAAGATACAACCAATGTCCCTGTATCCCATTGGCATGTTCTATCAAGAATAAATAAGTTGAATTTGTGAGGTTGTCTGGTTTTGTTCTATGTTAGAGGCCTGTGGTCTGGATGCATTACATCAATCTGCCAGTAGAAGTGGGTGGAACTTTCACTGGAGGGGAACTGAACTATTGAAATTAAAGTCCATATATGACTTCATATCAGTGATCAATAATAAGTATATTGATATCTGTAAGCATTTCTATGTTATAAACCATCAAAATATGGACCATTATAAATAACGGCAAATTTGTAATATTTCAAAAAATTTGTTAAAAAATCCGAATATCTCAAAATTGTGAACAGACTTTGTAGACATTGTCTCAAGGAAGCTACATATACAATTTCAAATGAATCTGACCAGGAGTTTCGGAGAAGATTGCTGAAATCTAGATACTGGTGACCTTGAGTTTGAACCTTCAAAGTCACACAAGGTCAAAGGTCATGGAGCCAAATGAAAGTCCACATATAGTATGACTTCCTATCAGTGCTCAGTGGTAACTATATTGATATCTATAAGCATTTCCATGCTATAAACCATTAAAATATGGACTATTATCAGTAAAAGGGGCATTTTTAAAATAAAAAAAAAATTGTAAAAAAAAAATTCAAAAATAAAAATTTCTCGAAACTGTGAACAGACTTTTTACACAATGTCCGAAGAAAGCCACACAAAAAAAATTTGAAATGAATCTGACCAGTTGTTTTGGAAAAGACTGTTGAAATCTTGACATTATTGACCTTGAGTTTGGTCAAGGTCAAAGGTCATGGACCCAAATGAAAGTCCATATGTAGTATGACTTCCTATCAGTTTTCAATAGTAACTATATTGATATCTGTAAGCATTTCCATGTTACACACCATTAAAATACGGACCATTATAAGTAAAGGCACATTTTTAATATTAAAAAAAAATTGTCAGAAAATCAAGATTAGTTAAAATTGTGAACATACTTTGTAGACATTGTCCAAAGGAAGCTACATATAAAATTTGAAATGAATCCTGCAAGCTGTTTTGGAGAAGATTGTTGAAATCTATTGGTGACCTTGAGTTTGACCCTTCAAGGTCACTCAAGGTCAAAGGTCATGGGCCCAAATTAAAGTCCATATATGACTTCCTATCAGTGCTCAATAGGAACTATATTGCTATCTGTAAGCATTTCCATGTTATAAACCATCAAAATATGGCCCAGTATACATAAAGGCACATTTTTAATATTTCAAAAACATTGTCAAAAATTCAAAAATCTAAATTTGTCAAAACTGTGAACACACTTTGTAGACACTATCCAAAGGAAGCTACACAAAAAATGCAAAATGAATCTGACCAGTAGTTTCGGAAAAGATTGTTGAAATCTAGACGTTATTGACCTTGAGTTTGACCCTTCAAGGTCGAAGGTCATGGACCCAAATAAAAGTCCATATATGACTTCCTATCAGTGCTCAGTAGTAACTATAGTGATATCTGTAAGCATTTCCATGTTATAAACCATCAAAATATGAACCATTATAAGTAAAGGCACATTTTTAATATTTCGAAAAAATTGTAAAAAATTAAAAAATAAAAATTTCTCGAAACTGTGAACAGACTTTTTACACAATGTCCGAAGAAAGAAATGAAATGAATCTGACCAGTTGTTTCGGAGAAGACTGTTGAAATCTTGACATTACTGACCTTGAGTTTGGTCAAGGTCAAAGGTCATGGACCCAAATGAAAGTCCATATATAGTATGACTTCCTCTCAGTGCTCAATAGTAACTATATTGATATCTATAAACATTTCCATGTTATAAACCATTAAAATATGGACCCTTATAAGTAAAGGCACATTTTTAATAATTAAAAAAAAATTGTCAAAAAAATCTAAATTGGTCAAAACTGTGAACAAACTTTGTAGACATTGTCCAAAGGAAGCAACATATAAAATTTGAAATAAATCCTACCAGCCGTTTTGGAGAAGATTGTTGAAATCTATTGGTGACCTTGAGTTTGAGTTTCACCCTTCAAGGTCACTCAAGGTCAAAGGTCATGGACCTAAATAAAAGTCCATATATGACTTCCTATCAGTGCTCAATAGTAACTATATTGCTATCTGTAAGCATTTCCATGTTATAAACCATCACAATATGGCCCAGTATACATAAAGGCACATTTTCAATATTTCAAAAAATTTGTCAAAAATTCAAAAATAAAACATTTCTCAAAACTGTGAACATACATTGTAGATATTGTCCCAAGGAAGATACAGATACAATTTGAAATTAATCCAACCAGTAAATTTATCCTACATTACTGCGTTTAACACCTATTGCTTTAATTTTTTTTAAGGTCCATTCTTTCTTTTATTGCTTTTATCGCTGTTATGTGTTAACACTTTAACTATTTCTGTCACGTGATGGTATGAATTTTCTAACTTTTATCCCTCTTTTATTGGGATTGGGTATTGATCTTACTGATTTTTGATAAATTAGGTAATTATTTCTAAAATAATTCTATATTTACCTGCATTTTTTATCATTTGCGACAGTTCTTCCCCAGTTTTAATGCAAGTTTTAACGATTAATCTTTTAATTATAGATGACACTATTGCACTTATCAGTTATCAGTGTCCTGTTTACCTTTACAGTCAAAGCACTCTGAACTGATCCTATTAAAAGTGCTAAATATATTAAAAAAAAACAAAAAAACATATGCATAATCATACATAACAGAAACAGCATTCAGGAATCTGTTCACTGTAGGTGGTTTATAATTAAAATCGTTAATACCAGAGACATAATCCAGTCGATTTTAGCAGGAATTAGTTATCAATAATCAACTTTAACTGGTTTTGACATTATATTATGTGTTATTTTGGTGATAAAAGTAATAAAATAACAAAATTACAAAACCTCACAGTCAAACAAACATTTTTGGGATTAATAAATCAGTCCTAAAGTTATGAAGGAAAAGACTATATATAAAATTTTACGTCCTCACACTTTGTGGATTTTTTATTAGCCTGTTCTACGAGTAATGGGACACTTTGGCAGTCGGACGTGGTCCAGACCATATATAAATGAACTTTAGCACAACCCTTTTTAATTATGTCTCTGGAACCACATTTCATTTGGACTGATTCACAATCTCCAAACATGACTGTGAACAGGATTAGGGCCTTTGTATACGGCGCCACATTACCCTCCCAGATATAGAGTTTGCAATTTGCTCCTTATTGATTACCTGTTTTGACGGTTTGCCAGCCTAATGAAAACGGGCTGCGCGCCTGTAAATTATAGGTGCTGATGGGGCTGTGGTTGTCCAGGCCTCGAGTCCAGGACAGGGTGGCGGTTGTATCTGTGATCTCCTCCACGATGACCACTCCAGGGGGTCCAGGAGGTCCTAGCAAAAGACAAGACCCAAGGCACAGTGTTTTAAAGGAGTGATATTTAACTTTTTTAAATGGAATTCTTCATTTTCAAACATCTCCCTGTGGTCTACATAAACTGTAAATGCTCTGTGTGGGTCTGAATTCTTCATTAATTCAACTCCACAGGTCCATCTTCAACCCTATTTCTGAGGAATGACACCAGAAAGGTGGTTTTGAGTGCTGGCCCTTTAAATGCAAATGAGCCACTTCAGGCCACACCCCCTCCAGGTTGTTAGCTGTGCTGCTCTGTCCCGTTCAACCAACAACTGAACATTTTAGGTAATCGGCTCGAAGTTTGGACATATTTTCAGTTTTTACTACAATTACAACCACTGCTGCTCACAAACAATTATGTCGTACTCAGAAAAATGTTCGTCAGAAGTCTTGACCTTATATGTGCAAATGTAATGATGTAACTAGTTATAGATGTAACAAATTAAGGTGGAATTAAAACGGGTTGCAGGGAAACTTTCGTGACCAATTTTTCATCAAATCTGTAAAACCTCAGTCAGAGCCTAAGTATCATGAATCTGTAAGTCTTTCTGTGATTTTACTCACCTGATTTTTTTACATTACAGTGAACAATTTTTTAGTGCCCTCCACCATAAACAAACCATGTGTTTACATTCAGAGCGAGGAGGTCACTCGGGCATGTTTGGAATTTTGTCATGACGTGCATTGTGGGAAACGAAGGCTCGTGCAACCACCTGACTGCGGCAGCTGGAACAGACACGATGCGGAAACGGCAGGAGCTCCCTTCCCTCTATGCATATTCCTCCAGCTGTTTCTGCATTTCAGCCGTTTCTGCATCATGTTTGTTTCATCCATATAATATCATATGGTTGCGCTTAGGGATGCACCAATACCACTTTTTTCCAGACCGAGTACGAGTACTTACATTTGAGTACTTGCCGATACCGAGTACTGATAAGAGTGCTTAATAATCCCATTCCAGTTGTTAGTTCCTTTTGTAAATGTGCTTTATTGTCGTTGTCATTAGTCTGACTGGAACAAAGTGCTGCTACTGACATTTAATGTGTTGGAATGAGCATTTGTCAATTAATCCACCAGGGGGCGCCGCTCTGAATTAACCATACTGGACAAATACCATGAAGAAAAGTAAAGTTTTTTGAGAAGAAGAAGAAGAAGAAAGTCAGTAACAACAAACATGGAGATGACAGAGGCAACACTAATGTGATACTAATATTGCAGCGATTTCACTGGTAAGATTTAACAGCTTAGCTTCAGCAGGTAGAGAAAAGAGAAATGAGCGATAAGTTTCATTTTTACTTCTGCTGGCGGCGGTCTGCACCGCTCCGTACTCCCGGTGGTATTCTCATTCTGTTTACGCATCCGTGAGCACCTGGTAAACGGATAAAATGTACGCAGAGGACGGACAGAACGCTGCGTCCGTATCTGTCTGTGTCTGTAACGTTACTTGCAGTCAGCGTTACTTTTATCACCTTCATTTATTTTGAAAAATCTTCACACTCCCCACACATTATTCCACCACCGCGTACCTGCTGCACTGAACTGTGAATGTCACACGGCCGTAAGTGGTATCGGTGTGTATGTATCGGATTACTTTTATGAGTACGAGTACACACACTGAGTATCGGAGCTGATGCCGATACTCGTATTGGTATCGGAGCATCCCTAATTGTGCTGAGCTGCCGTGGCCAGGTGGCTGCGCAAACCTCCATTTCCCACAATGCACGTCGTGACAAAATTCTGAAGATGCCTGAGTTACCTCCTGGCTCTGTTTGTAAACAAATGGTTTGTTTATGGTGGATGGCACTAAGAAACTGTTCACTGTAATGCGTAATGTGATTCAGGTGAGTAATCACAGAAAGACTTACAGACTCATGATACTGAGGATATGACTGAGGTTTTACAGATTTAATAATAATAATAATAATAAACTTTATTTGTATAGCACCTTTCATACAGAAATTGTAGCCCAAAGTGCTTCACATTGATTGAAAAAAATACAATATTAAAATACATTTAGTTATGCATAGAATTTTTGAAGTGCAAGAAATGAGATGAAATGTGAGAGAAATACAATAAAATAAAAATAAAAGCAGCGCACATTAAAATATTTGATTATACATAGAATTTTTGAAGTGCAAGAAATAAGATGAAATTTAAAAAACAGTAAAATAAAAAATAAAAACAGAAATACAATAAAATAAAATAAAAATGAAAAACCGCACATTCCTGGTTCCTGAATTGTGACCCCATTTTTATCTTCTTTCAAAGGCTAATGAGAATAAAAATGTTTTTAATTTGGTTTTAAATATATTCAGTGAACTGGCTTCTCTAATGTCTTTTGGAATTGTATTCCATAACTTTGGTGCATAGTTAGTAAAGGCTGCGTCCCCCATTTTCTTTGTAATATTTCTGGGAGTCGCTAGTAACCCTGCGTTTGATGACCTCAGTGTTCTAGTTTGTACATAATTGATCAGTGAGTTTGCAATGTAACTTGGTCCGGTTCCATTTAGAGCTTTATACGTGAGGAGTAGTATCTGAAAATCAATTCTGTAGGTTACCGGTAGCCAGTGCAGGGAAACCAACACTGGAGTAATGTGCTCTCTCTTCTTGGTTTTGGTTAATAACCTAGCTGCAGAGTTCTGAATCAGCTGAAGTCTGTCTGTGGTGCTTTTTGGGAGACCTGTAAGGAGTGCATTACAGTAGTCCAGTCTGCTGGAGATAAAAGCATGGACCAGTTTTTCAGCATCCTTTCGATTTATAACCGGCATTACTTTGGCTATGTTTCTGAGATTTGATGAAAAATTGGTCATCAAAGTCTCCCGTACCTTTAACCCTTTCATATATACTGGTCACTACAGTGGACACTTATTTTACAGCTGTTCTCTTGTATATTCATGGATTTTTTTTTTTTTTTTTTTTACACATATCTTTATTAAAGTTTGAAGACATTACATATCGTTCCTGACATGAATTGGTAACATTGTGTAGATCTCCCCTGAGTGTAATAGTTATAGTTTTCACGCAATTATCAGTAAATACATGTTTCTTCACTTCAAAAATTAAATGCGTGGTGTCCAGCTGAGTGGACATTTTTGCAACTTCATGAAAATAGGTTCCTAAGAGTTTTTTTTTTTTTTTTTTTTTTATTATTATTATTACTATATATATATTTTTTTTTACTTTTATTTATTTATTTTTCATAAGAAAATTTTCAATCACATTGTTTTTTTCATGCCTAAAGAGTTATAAAAACACTCAGGAAAAAAATCTTGATTAAGGTTCTCATAATTCGTGCATGAAAGGGTCAAAGTGCAACTCCAAAATACAAAAAACAAACACGTGGAGTGGGTTCATTCTAACTGTGAATGGCTAAAGAATGACCTGAGACGGCTTCGGTCCCAGCTGGTCCACACTACCACACCATCATCTTCCATTGTTCCCATTAGAAACACTAATGGACGCCACCGCGCAGTCATTAAGAAGGATGCATGGCCGTGTGTGAATGGTGACAGCCTTAATTCCTTGTTGTTATCTTCCCACAGACAACAGAGAAAAACCCAACGTACTAAACCTAACGAGGATTCGGCCCGACACGAATCAGCTGCCAAGGATTTCATGCTGATTAAGGAATACTGGAGCGTCCTCTTTTTGGGTTTTCCGAGGCAGTCTGCCAGTTCTGCTGAGCACGAGTGTGTGCTAGATGTTCCTGTGTTCTAATACAGCCGAACATATGTTTACCTCTTTCCTCAAAAGTAAACGTAATCTGCAAGTGCAGCAAGCGTCGACCGGCTCCGGGGAGAACAGCTGTACATGAAAAGCTGACGACAGATGGTCCTCACAATGAAAACTAATGTAACGTGTCCCCAAAAAGTGGCCGTCGGAAGGTTGCGCACAAAGGTGGATTAGCATTTTATCGATTAATATGCACCTGACAACAGGGACTGTGCCCTTTACAGTACATATACGCAAATGAAAGTCAGTAAATATGACGAGGAAGGATGGGTATGTGGAAGGAACCAAGAATATATGGAATGACAGCTGGAATTTAAAGAATGGAAGTTGAAATGTGGTTTTAGTTTGTGCACAATCAGGCCTGGAATAATTACAGACTTCCTGTTAAAACATGACCATTTGATGTTACACTATACGGACAAAAGTACTGGGACACGTTGAATTCATTTGTTTCTTTACTAACAAGGGTCTGGGGTAAAAAACAATAATGATAAATGTCATTATATAGTGCAGGGGTGTCAAACTCATTTTAGTTCAGGGGCCACATTCAGCTAATTTGATCTGAAGTGGGCCAGACCAGAAAAATAATAACATAATAACCTATAAATAATGACAACTCCAAATTTTTGTCTTTGTTTTAGTGTAAAAAAAAAAACCTTACTTTTATAAACTATCCAAAAAAAAAAAAAAAAAACCTGAAAAAACTGAAATTTAAATTTAAAAAATTTAAGAAAATTTAGTGCAATTTTAACAATATTATTCCACAACTTATCATTTCTACATGTGCATTATGGATCAGATCTACAAAGACACTAAACACTGAGGAACAGGCAGAAAATAGTTCAAATTGTACTGAATTTTCTACAGACATTTCAGGTTGTTCAGATGTGTTCAGGTTATTCACATTTTGTTACAGGATAGTTTGTAAATGTCAGTATTTTCATAATTCAATGTTATTTTTTGCACTAAAACAAAGAAAAAAAATTAAGTTGTTAATTCTACATTTTTTTTACTTAATTGAAGATTTTTTTTTTTTTGGCTTAATTGAAGATTTTTTTTTAAGTTAATTGAAGATTTTTTTTTGGCTTCAAGATTGTTTGCTAAATTGGAGATTTTTTGGCTTAACTGAAGTTGTTTTTTTTTTTTTTTGGCTTAATTCAAGATTTTTTTTTTTTTTAACTTAATTGAAGATTTCTTTTTTTTGGCTTAATTCAAATTTTTTACTTAATTGTAGATTTTTTTTTGCTTAATTGAAGATTTTTTTTTTTTTTACTTAACTGAAGATTTTTTTTTTTTTGTCTTAATTCAAGATTTTTTCCTTAATTCAAGCTAATTTTTTTTTTTTTTTTTTTTTTGCTTAATTCAATTCAAGACTGTGGAATTTTTGCACTTGGCAAAAACATCCCAGGGGCCGAACTGGACCCTTTGGCCCCCGGGCTGCATGTTTGACACCCCTGATCTAGTGTATTAACGTGTGGGGAAGAACAGGTTCTAGATGTGGTAGTTTTTTCTGCAGAGGACAGCTGACTTTTGGGACGAGATGTTTTTTTAAGTTAAGTCTTTATAAGTATGGACATAAAAATTGTTTGGTAAATCATTCTTTAAAATTTAAATGACAAATAATATATGAATACTGATATGTAGGGACTAAAGTTAGTAAATGCATCGTTCCTGTTTATAACTTCATTTCCCATCATGCAGTGTGGTACTACACTTCCTGTCAACCGTCATGGGTGACACAACATGACTGTAAGGCTCAGAAGCGTCATCTGACGTGCTGTTGACATGTCATTTATCCGCTGGTGAGGGGGCGCACACCCTGTCACACACCTGGGATTCCCTCCTCCAGAGACCACCCAGGATGGGGGAGGTGCAGTCGGCTCAACAGGCTCTGATTGGTCCGTCGATAGGGATGGGAATCGGTAAGAATTTAAGGATTCCGATTCCATTATCGATTTTGCTTATCGATCCGATTCCTTATCGATTCTCTTATCGATTCTCATTGGGTGAGGGAATAAATGAGTACAAACAGGTGTGTTTGCATGAGCTGTCTTTTATATTTCCATCTGCACAAAAAATATAACATATACAGTATGTACAAATAATAATAACAGATGATGCCGGGCCTGGTTTGGGGGGAGGGGGCGCACAGTGAAAGTGAAACTAAAGACGTTTTACTAATTCCTCTATTGCCGCATGTCCACTACATTGAACCAGTTCAACTCGGCTCGGCCCATCTCCTGTTGTTGTGCACCTCATTTTCTTTCCCTTCTTACCTTTGGACACTTGTATTTGAGGGGGTACGACGTTTGTTGCCCACACTGGAACCGAAACTGGGCCCGGCGTTCACTCTGCCGCTACATTCACAAGCGTCACTAAGTAGCGTATCAAATATGTGACATTCCTGTAAATGAATCACATGCTGTGGACGAATGTTTGAGCAGATTGGAGGGATTCCACCCTTTGAAGACATGGAAGCTTTGAGAGTGTTCCAGTGGACCTGGTGTCGTCTTCTTAGACTGTTTCTGCTTCAACGCCATGTTGGCTACGTTCGGACCAAAACGATGCAGCGTACATGTGATGTCATCATGCATGCACAATGAAGGCGGAATCAATAAGCAGAATTGTTGAGCAGGCAGGCAAACGATTCCAAGGAACTGAGCTACTGGGATCCGGTTCTCAAAAAGAACCGGTTCTCGATTCCCATCCTTATCCGTCGACCAGACCAGCTGATAAATGGCACGTCAGCAGCACGTCCACTGACGCTTCTGAGGAAGACTGGAGTCACAGCTGAAACTGTCAAGCAGGTAACATCTAAAAACTATATCTTGTCTGAACAAAAGATAAAAGAAAAGTATAATTACATGAACTGAAGACAAAATGTAGCTGCCCGCATCAAATTCACATCTTTAATCCTAGCCTACAAAATTCTCAGTGGGTCTGCTCCTGTCTACTTAGGTGCACTAATAAAAGCTTATGTCGCCCCACGACCACTCCGCTCATCTGGGGAACGTAGTCTGGTGGTCCCCAGACCTTGTACAAGACAATCCAGGCTCTTTTCATGGGTCGTTCCACGTTGGTGGAACGCTCTACCAAGTGCTACAAGAACCGAGGCGTCCCTGCCTATCTTCAAGAAGCTCCTGAAGACCCAGCTCTTCCGAGAGCACCTCCTGTCCTAGCACTTTCAAACATTCCATTTTAAATATTCTAATAAAGTTTTTCCCAGGATTATCACAGATTCTTCCAGGATTATCTCTGGACCTGCTGCGGTGGTCCAGCCTCTTCCCTGCCCTCATCATCACCACCCACTTATCCTCAACCGCCTCCATGTGTCTCCCCCTACTCCCCCCTTCTCCCCCTCTCCCCCAGTCTCTATCTCTATCACTCTCTCTTTTTCTCTTTCTTTACTCTCTCTCTTTAACCCCAACTGGTCAAGGCAGACGTCCATCCTCCAGGAGTCTGGCTCTGCTCCAGGTTTCTGCTGTTAAAGGGAAGTTTTTCCTTCCACTGTCACCAGTCACAAGTGTTTGCTCCTGGAGGATTCTGTTGGGTTTCTGTAAATTGGCTTAGAGTCTGGTTTTGACCAACTCTATATAAAGTGTCAAGAGATAACTTTTTTTGTGATCTGGCGCTATATAAATAAAATTTGATTGACTGAGTGATTTAATTGGTTTTCCCCTGTAAGTCGCTTTGGAAAAAAGCGTCTGAAAAAAAAAAAAAATGTCATTAGCCATAATCAGATTATGTTTTTTAATTCTCATACTTTGGACTTTACTGAAGGAAAACTGTTACAAGTAAGTCTTTAAGGTGAGTTTTATACTGACTAATGTCAATGTTCTACTAATGCACTATATGGACAAAAGTATTGGGACATGTTGAATTCAGGTGTTTCTTTACTGACAGTGGTCTGGGATACAAAACAATAATGACAAATGTTATAATATAGTTTTATATTGGGATCAATATCATTGATTTGCATTGGTTTGTTGAGTCATTAAAAAAAAAAGTTAGTTTTGGTCCTAAAAAATAAAACCTTCAATCTATACAAAAATATCATGTGAGGGCAGTTTTGGTCCTGTTTCAGTTGCAACTTCACACTAAATTTCTGTGATATTTTCATGTCACTGCAGCAGTTCCACAGTTTTACTTCTGTACCAGAGGCTGATCGTACAAATGAGGTTTTACACTTTGCAACAGTCACCGTTTACTGAGGCTCATGTTTCGACTCCGTTTGATGTTGATATTGTCAATAAAGAAGACGCTTGACCATGTAGACGTAAAAATAAGCTTTAAGTCTGAATAATTTATGAAACTTTCAGTAAATAGAAGCCAATAACTATGTCTGGTGGATATATCAGTGCATCTCTCATCGGTTTATTGTTGTAACTCTATCGTAAACTTGCAATTTCCCAGATTGGGATCAATAAAGTCTATCTACATTATGTAGACAAAAGTATTGGGACATGTTAAAGTTTGGTGTTTCTTTTCTAACAGGGGTCTGGGATACAAAACAATAATGACAAATGTTATAATATAGTTTTATATAGGGATAAATATCATTGCATTGGTTAGTTTTGTTTAAATTATCTTTCCTTCCAAAATGCCTCAGAGATGGTTTTTACTTAATTTCTCTCAACATTTTTTTTTTTTTTTTTTTTTTTAATCCATGACTATGATTTTAAATGTTCTTCCTCTAAATTTCAAAAATATTTTTCATGCTCTGACTGTAAATAATAATTTTCTACCACAACTAACCATCTACTTTCTTCACATCTCACTGAAGAAGAAAAATCTCCCATTAAATTTACAGGAAATATTGATGTTTATAAAGTATATGGACAAAAATATTGGGACACATCATGGCTACAGCTGTAAGATGTCCTGTTCATGCAGATTTGACATATAAATATATATTTACTAAAAGTTTAACAGGAGATTTTTCTTCCTAAGTGAGATGTGAAGAAAGTAGATGGTTAGTTGTGGTAGAAAATTATTATTTACAGTCAGAGAACGAAAAGTATTTTAGTAATTTAGAGCTAGAATATTTAAAATCATAGTCGTGGATAAAAAAAAAAAAAAAAAAAAAAAAAACAATCAACGCTGAGAGACACTAAGTCAAAACCATCTCTGAGGCATTTTGGAAACGAAGATAATTTAAACCAAACTAACCAATGCAATGATATTTATCACAATATAAAACTATATTATGACATCAGTCTATAAATTTCTAAAATACTTTTCATTCTCTGACTGTAAATAGTAATTTTCTACCACAACTAACCATCTACTTTCTTCACGTCTTACTTAAATTTTAAGGAAATATTTATGTTTTTATCTCAAATCTACATGTACAGGACATCTTACATCTGTAGCCATGATACGTCCCAATATTTTTGTCCATGTACTTTACAAAAATCAATATTTCCATTAAGTTTAATGGGAGATTTTTCTTCTTAAGTGAGATGTGAAGAAAGTAGATGGTTAGTTGTGGTAGGAAATTATTATTTACAGTCAGAGCATGAAAAATATTTTAGAAATTTAGAGGAAGAACATTTAAAATCATAATCATGGATTAAAAAAAAAAAAAAAATCGTGAGAAATTAAGTAAAAACCATCTCTGAGGTATTTGGAAACAAAGATAATAATCTAAACCAAACTAACAATGCAATGATATTTATCACAGTTTAAAACTATCTATCTATCTATCTATCTATCTATCTATCTATCTATCTATCTATCTATCTATCTATCTATCTATCTATCTATCTATCTATCTATCTATCTATCTATCCATCCATCCATCCATCCATCCATCCATCCATCCATCCATCCATCCATCCATCCATCCATCCATCCATCCATCCATCATTCCTGACGGTTAGTATTACTGTTTAAATTCTAATTATCATGATAACCGTGTTTGATTACCACACTTTGAAAAGTCACAGTACTGCACATTTTCTGGATCATTGTGCTACTTATTTACATTTCTTAAAATTCATTTTCTTGCCAATTTTGGTCAATTTTTATTCATTTTATGTAATTTTTTGTTCATTTTTCATTGATTTTGCTGCTTATGTTTGTGCATTTTTGTCATGTTGTCATGTTTGTTCATTTGTTGCTTATATTCAACATTTTTATCAAGTTTGTTTGCATCTATCTATCTATCTGTCTGTCTGTCTGTCTGTCTGTCTGTCTGTCTGTCTGTCTATCTATCTATCTATCTATCTATCTATCTATCTATGTCTATGAAAAAGAAACTAAAACAACTCAAACTTGAAATGGAAAATGGTCAAACAGTGTCCATACGGTTCCATCTTTAATGCACATTTGTATGTTTGATGTTTGATGTTTACATGTTAATATTTAAATGTTTCTGCCAACAAAAAGTACATTGTGCCTATTATTTTATTTTATTTTATTTTTTCAAAATACAACTTGGTTACATTATTTCAGTGTGTGCATAAATATATGATATTTTATGAAATTTTCAAATTGTTCCATCCGTCCGTCCGTCCATCCATCCATCCATCCATCCAAATCTAAACAGTCTGACTTTCATTTTTCCTGAAAATCAGCCAAAATATGCTCTATCTGTGGTGAGTTCACTTCCACAGGACTCCTCAGTGTTTCTGTTCAGACCTGATACTGATCCACTTCCTCCCTGCGTAACATACAGGGTCAGGTTACATTTTCCGATGCAGCGGCGGACTGTGTTAAGTAACAGTTTTCTAAAGTGATGCTGACCCCCATATGTCTTATTATTCCCATATTCATCACAGCAGAATGATGGTTTCTGCTGCCACGGCGCCTCATGTCCTCCAAGGTCACGCTCATTCATCAGCCGTTTCCGCCCTTGGGCTTCACGCTCTCAGATTTCCCTGGACTCCCGGAATATTTTCACAACATTATGTACCGAGGACAGCAAAAAACACAATTTTGTAGCAATTTTGTGTTGGGAAATATACTTTTTCAACTCACTCTGTCATAAAGTTTGGTGCAAAGTGTCTTTAAAGGAAATAAAGCTTTATGGATGCTACTTTTACGCTGGCAAGAGGTAGATTATAGAGCAAATGGTATATCATGCAAAACTGCAATGGAAAGACGTTTTTTTGGAACTAGATTCAGGTCAATTAAAAAAACAGATGCTGATGGACATTACAACAAGCGAAGAAGTCGAAGAAATATGTCGCGATATGTGTGGACACACCAGGAAACCCAATCATTTTTTAATTTATTAATTAATTATTAACCAAAATCACTTCAGTTCTTACATCCATATCTATGGCACTGTACTGACGAAAACAGTGCTTTTAGGCATTCCATGTTTTCTTTTCTGTCTGTTTTAGTCACGATACACACAGGAGTTAGTACTTGATTGCATATCCATTTTTTTTTAAATGACTTTTATTGATCTAATAATTTTTTCCACGACTGTACAATTCAATGCCTTTTCAACAATACTTGTACTAAATCACACTCAAAATTTGTCACCTGTTGTGGTTGTCAATCAGGTTTAATATTCTTAAAAATCCCCTAAAATGCAGCTATGTTTGATATATTTTGATATAAGCAGAAATCCTAATATATACTTGACGCAAACTGGTTCCACATGCACATTTAAGCGTTACAAGAGGTAAAGCACAGCATAAATTAGGCCTCTATATGTGTGGAATTATTCAGAATGAGAAAAGTTCATAAATATTTGAGAGAAATAAAGGATACCATGTAGCCTGGCTGCATTATATTCCATTATGTTCTGAATCGTCGTCTGGGACCGGAATTTTTACATAAGTAAAGACATTTCTGCCATAAACTGATACGGAAAAGGCACAAATTGGTGCATAAAAAATTCACCAGAACACACGAAATGAGTGTTTGATGCTGATGTCCTCAAGGAAAAAGCCCCGCAGCCCTGTTCAATAGACCCCACACACACACACACACACACTCTCAAATGAAATGTACATTCATGCGCTGATGGAAAACTCACCTCGGACGAGGAGCTCGGCTTCTGCAAACACAGTGTCAGCGCTGGTCTGCGCTCGACACCCATATTTCCCAGCATGCCTCAGCAGAATGCTCCTAATCATCAGATCCACTGTAGACGACTGCTGCAGAAGTGGAAAGACGAAGAAAGAAGAGGAAAGGATGAAAAGTAAGACATTAACCCACAAAGACCCAGCGCTACTTTTATGTCAGTTCCCAAATGAAATGTTCTCTGTATCGAACTTTATTTAACCCTTTATAGTTCACTCATAGAAATACACTGAAATTCAAAACTTCAACCTCAGTGTGATTGGAGGACATAAGACGTTATTACTTTTGGGCAATGTTTCTTTTTTTTTTTTTTTTTTTTTTTTTTTTTTTTTTTTTTTGTTATGTACTCATAAGTGGCCAAAAAAAAAAAAAAAACTCCAAGGAGTACATATAAAAAATACAAGAATAACACATGAAAGGTGCTAAGAACATGTATTTTAGAACATTAGAACACTGCTTTTAGAACAAACATCCAGATTCTCCCTTTGAACATCATTCCTTACATTAGTACCATTACTTCATGGTACCTAACAACGCAGGTACACTCACTGTTCATGCAGAGGTGGACCTTAAACCCTTTCATGCATGAATTGTGAGAACCTGAGTCAAGATTTATTTTTTGAGTGTTTTTATTCCTCCTTAGCCATGAAAAAAAACAATGTGATCAAGTTTTTTTTTTTTTTTTTTCTATGGATTTACAAAAATATCCATGCACTTAATTTTTGAAGTAAAGAAACGTGTTTAAAACCCAATATCAGAAAGTGATATGAAAACAATGAAATAAAACCATTTTTAATGCTGCTAATCTGATGTCTTCTCATATTTTAACATATTCTAATGCCAGTAATTACTCACTTCATGGAGACAATATGGGAAAAAAAAACTTTTTATCTAACAAATAACAATTGATTTACACTTGAACATGTCACTGCAGATCAGGTTTATCAAGAACAGCACAGTTACAGTAATGGTCTGAATGTCAGTGTATGGGATGATGCATAAGTGTCCACTGCGTTGGCTGATACGGAACTAAAACAACAAAAGCCATTAATATACAAGAGAACAGCTGGAGAAGAACTGTCCACTGGAGTGACCTATGCATGAAAGGGTTAAAGACCCTGTAGACCACATTGGACCTGAGACTGTTGACTCACTGTGACTGTTGCTGTCACTGCCTTGTAATGTATGCAGAAATTACCAAAAATAATCACTTGCCCGATAAAGGGTTGAGTCAAAAGCCTGTATTGTCATTATATGATGGTGCAGACAATTAAATTAGAGTGCTGTTCCAACTGGTGCATTACAGTGACAATTTACAGAGTAACACACAAGCAAGAATAGATAAAACACCGTAAATACAAAATAAGTAAGAGTATAAAATCTAAAAAATTTAGTCAAGTGTTTTGGAAGAAAAATATTCACACTAAAGTACAGTACAGTGGTATCCAGTTATTGCACATTCAAGTGAAGTAATTTATACCCATTTATTACCTTAAGTTATGTTTTCATTGGGATTTGTCTGTCTGTTTGTTTGTCTGTTAGCATGATAACTCAACTAGGAGCACTCCGAGATCGCAGACCTCCGCTGAGGCAGATCAGTGCCCCGGATTTGGATGAAAATTTCAGGAAAGGTTGACACTGGCACAAGGAACAAATGAATAAATTTTGGTGGTGATCGGGGCTGGGGGGGAAGGGGGGGGGGGACTAGAAAAGCAATCGGAGAGCACAGACCTCTGCCAAGGCAAATCAGCCCCCACCCTCCAGATCACCACCAAAATTTAATCATTTGTTCCTTGTGCCAGTATCAACATTTCCTGAAATTTTCGTCCAAATCCATCCATAACTTTTTGAGTTATCTTGCACACAGACAGACAAACCAACGCCGACAAAAACATAACCTCCTTGGCGGAGGTAAAAAGTTATGGATGGATTTTGATGAAATTTTCAGCAAATGTTGATACTGGCACAAGGAATAAATGATTACATTTTGGTGGTGATGGGGGGGGGGGGGGGGGGGGGGGGGGGGGGGGCTGATTTGCCTTGGTGGAGGTCTGTGCTCTCTGATTGCTTTTGTAGTTTATTACAGTATTGTCTGTATTTTGTATTTTATCAGTATAAATAAAATATTTTCCTGTATTTATTTTACTGATCACGTAGATGTTCATGAAAGCTCAGATTAGAGTTGAGGCTTATTATATAAACAACAGAGAAAACTGCAGAAAAAGGGACTTTTTCAACAGAATGTATCCTTAACTGAACATAAACCAAGTGTCTCCATCCACTGTCATTGATCCAACTCCATGGGTTTTACTGGTGAATCAATGTTGTAGAAGATGACGGTGTTTCCACGGTAACTACAGAGCCTCTGAACGTCCAAATGGGTCATATCTGATGACCATGAAAAGACGACAAACTGTATTTTACACCAATTATTAAATGTATTGACAGAATTAGTGGATCAGCAGGTATTACACAGTTTATATCAGTAGATGGTTTTGGTCACTGGTGGATGTTTGGGTCTTTATGGGTTAAATGGGCGTAAACACTTTAGTGCTTGACACTAAAATTCCTTTAGATCTGGTGGAGGCTCATGTGGTTTGACAGAGTCCTGTTTAACTCCGGTTCTCGCTCGCTGCTACATTCTCCAGCTATCTGTATTTTGTCTCTGTTGAAATGAGAAATGCCTGAGGCGAGACTGGGAATAATTCAAGGTCTACAGGCAGCTGTTTAGCACGAAACCTGATTAAAATTACAAACCATGCATCAGCCAGGAATCTGTTGTGCCTGTAAAGGATTGCCACTGCAAATACTTTCTCTCAAGAGCGAGGGGAGCGGAGGACGAAGCGTCAGTAGGACAGATGTGAGTCTAACAAACCCTCGCTCGCTGAAGGAGTGGTGGCGAACGCTAAATCGGACTCCCCACTGTCTGGAAAATTAGTTTTTAACTTCATTTCATGGATTAGGCACTGATGACTCCTGTTGGTATCATGGAGATACAGGGAAAACAACATCAAGAATTAGAAAAAAACTAATTTTCCCAATGGATTTCACGTCAATCACTGAAAGATGGTGACGGTACCTGCCATTTGGTGTATTTTCTTCTATTCATCATGTTTAGAAACGCTTCACCTTCATCATTACTGTGCATTTATTCAGCGAGTCGTATCCTTGACAGTCACCTCGTCAACACTGGGACATTTGTTTCCATATAGTTATATATAGACAATTACAAAATACTGGCTGAAGAGAGAATGTCCACTGATGACTATCTTTACCAATATTGTAAAACATCTCTATTGACTAGAACAGATGACCTACACAATATGACTTCAGAAAGAACTGGGTGAAAAACTTTGGGAGAAACGGCACGTTTATATAACCTGTGAGACAAACTTGTAGACTTTTAAAGGTGCGGGAGACTTTCGTGACCAATTTTTCATCAAATCTGTAAAACCTCAGTCATATCCTCAGTATCATGAATCTGTTAGTCTTTCTGTGATTACTCACCTGAATCTCTTGCATTACAGTGAATAATTTCAAAGTGCCATCCACCATAAACAAACCATGTGTTTACATTCTGAGCCGGGAGGTCACTTGGGCATCTTCGGAATTTTGTCGCATTGTGGGAAGCGAAGCCTCGCGCAGCCACCTGACAGCGGCAACCGCTACAGACACGACGCGGAAACGGCAGGAACTACCTTCCCTCTATGCATGTTCCTCCAGCCGTTTCCGCATGTTTGTTTCATCCATATAATACCATATGGTTGCACTGCTGCTGCCAGTGTCAGGTGGCTGGACGAACCTCCATTTCCCACAATGCAGGTTGCGACAAAATTCCGAAGATGCCCGAGTGACCTCCCGGCTCAGAATGTAAACATATGGTTTGTTTATGGTGGATGGCACCAAGAAATTGTTCATCGTAATGCAAGAGATTCAGGTGAGTAATCACAGAAAGACTGAGGTTTTACAGATTTAATGAAAAATTGGTCACGAAAGTCTCCCATACCTTTAAATGTATAAAACTGTGTTGTCTTCTAAGCAGTGTGATCTTTGTAATCCCTTGACCTCATGACCTGTTTGTTTTGTTTTTTGTTTTTGAATCTGTAAAAAACAAATAAACAAAATTTCATAAATAAAGAGTTAAAATAAAATAAAAATGTTCACAGATGTATGGTACATTAGGAAAATGTGGACACAGGGTTTACTTCATTAATATGCAGATTAGTGTTGGGTTTGTTCAAACTATTGCCCAAATATTGCACTAATGTCCATCGTAAATGATGCAAAATCCAAAGGGTTTAGTTAAATGATAGCAACAGTAAGAAGATCCGACACCCCACAGATGAAGCCATAAAAGTACCACTGAGTCGTTATGGGTTCAATATTGTAAAGCAATGGAATCGCACACTTCACGAAACCATTCCCTTGGTATTTGTGTGCATTAACGCTCAATAGCTGCTCTCAATTCAGCGACTGTTGCAGGTCTCATAGTGTAGACTTTGTCTTTTAGGTATCCCCATAAAAAAGTCTAGTGGTTTGAGGTCTGGGGAACTTGCCAAACAGGTGGATTGGACGAGGGGTTTCGTTGAATCCCCTTTGTGTTCACCAGACCTCACACCACTAGACTTTTTTTTATGGGGATACCTGAACGACAAAGTCTACGCTATAAGACTTGCAACAGTCGCTGAATTGAGAGCAGCCATTAAACATGAATGTACGCAAATGCTAAGGGAATTGTTTAGTGATGTGTGCGATTCCATTGCTTGGCGTTGTCAGCAGTGTCTGGACCAGAATGGACGCCAGTTTGAGAACAGGCAGAAAAGACAAAACAATTAAATGATGTTCGTAAATTCTGTTACATTTTGAAAATTAAATGAATTTAAATAAACACCTACTTTACAATTATTTAAAGTGTGTATACATTTTTTGGGACACCCTGTACATGTAAAGAATGTCGTCGTGGTCTTACTTTGGCTCGTACAGTCTGGATGTATTCGAAGTGGCCTCCGTCCTCCTGGAAGTTGATGGGTTTCTGGTTGAAGAACCACTGGAAGGCCACGTCCAGGGAGGTGTCATGGCTG
Organism: Sphaeramia orbicularis; assembly: GCF_902148855.1. Taxonomy (NCBI): domain Eukaryota; kingdom Metazoa; phylum Chordata; class Actinopteri; order Kurtiformes; family Apogonidae; genus Sphaeramia; species Sphaeramia orbicularis. The sequence continues at coordinate 40,713,690 of NC_043969.1, forward strand.
GCCTTGCAGCTCAGCACCACGCTCTCGCCCACCGTCACCTCCACCCGGATCGGGCTGAGCTCCACACGCATGGCCTCTGGAAGCACAAAGCTGCTGCACTGTCACCCCAGGATAACCAACAGCTAGCATCGGGCAGCCGGGATCCGACACGAGAACCCCGACCCCGGCTCAGACCTCAGTCAGACAAACATCCCACTTTGCTCTAATGCAGTGATTCTCAACTGGTGTGTCACGACCCAAACGTAGATCACAAATCTGATTTCAGAGGGTTGTGGGCCTTTGTTTGGGCAAAAAAATAACATAATGAAACCAGTCTTTTTCATGGAACTGAGTGCTGTTCATTTGTAGTCCCCAACAGTAGGTGGCAGTAGGGGACACTTCACATTTGCTTGAATTAAGCAAAAAAATCTGCAAATGGAACAAATGAAAATGATCTTGGTAAGATTTTTTGAAATAAGATTTTCAAGATATATTGTTTAAAAAGAAGTTCTTACATCTCACTGAGGTGGCTCGGGGATCTGCTTCGGATGCCTCCTGGACGCCTCCCTGGGGAGGTGTTCCAGGCATGTCCCACCAGGAGGAGACCTCAGGGAAGACCCAGGACACGCTAGAGAGACTATGTCTCTTGGCTGGCCTGGGGAGAGGGAAGTCTGGGCATCCCTGCTTAGACTGTTACCCCCGTGACCTGACCCCGGATAAAGCGGAAGAGAATGGATGGATGGATCTCATTGAAAAGTTACTCTTTAGGTGATTTTGTCTTATTTTAAGTGTGATGAGATATTTGGACTAGAAATGAGAAAAATATACTTGGCAAGATTTTTTATTTTTTGCAATGCATTTTACATGTTCAAACAGGGGGTGTGGCACCAAGGACACTGGTAGATAAATGTGCAATCGATCAAGAATTCTAACTAGTCATAGAAATGTTAGCTTACCTTGTCATTGCTGATCACAGGGATCATGCTAACTAGCTTCTGTAAAGCAGGGTTAGGGTGAGTAACGAGCATACATCCATGTGGACAATGGACTGTCTTCTGCCGTCTTCACCCACTGGCTGAACACCAACAGGAAATAGAACTTTACTGACGCTTTGTTGATTCCCTAAAGTTTCGTAGTCTTGCTGTTTTTTTACCTCCATCAAGTAGATTATGTTTTCATCGGGGTTTGTTTGTTTGTTTGTCTGTCTGTTAGCAAGATAACTCAAAAAGTTATGGACAGATTTGGATAAAATTTTCAGGAAATGTTGATACTGGCACAAGGAAGAAATTATTAAATTTTGGTGGTGATCGTTGGGGGGGGGGGGGGGGGGGGGCGCTGATCTGTCTTGGTGGAGGTTTTCAAGTTTTTTTCATTTGAGCAATTAAATTATGGGTGAAAAGTGTGTTGTAATGCAAGCGCTTTGAACATGTACCCAGTAAAATATTACTGAAAATTGATTAGTAATGCCTTACTCTACTGCATTATAGCAAAAGGTATCTGTTACTGCAATGCATTACTTTTGTGACTCGTTACTCCCAACACTGTTAAGAGGTGATAGTGGGTCCTGAATCCAGACCAGTTGAGAACCACTGCTCTAATGCAGACCATGTTCAGAGCCTGGGAGAACCACTGCCTCTACGCTGCTAAAGTGTGTCCTTGTAATATGATTCTTGAATGTGAGGGCCCTTGTTCATGGTTGAGTAAGCACAATAAATTTCCTGGCACCCAAGCAAAGGTGGGAGGTAAAAATGACATTGGGGACTGTTTACTAGTGGCTGACTTGTGCTAATTTGGCAGAAAATAAAGGCCTCCAGGGCATCACTTACCTTTTACCCACAGTATGGCAGTCATCTCCGCCGAGCCCAACTGGTTCTCGGCCCGGCAGACGTAGCTCCCCTCATCCGCTCGACTGGAGTTTACAATCCTCAGAGTGTTGTTCCGTAACAACATAATCCTGCGAGGAAGGACACGCGAATCAATATTAGTATGAGAAACAAATTCACATGAGCAGCCGCCCTACAAGTTCAGATGCTAAGTCATGTGTCGGAGCAACAAGAAGAATAATAACAATATTCACAGGGGATGAGCAGGGCGTACATGTTCTTAAAATAATCACAAACTGGAGAATATGACGGAAAACAGTTGAAAATGACTCTAAATGTTTTTGAAGGACTAGAAACTGGCTGACTGTTGTTGTTTGCGCCACCAAAACCCTCCGATGACGGCAGAACGTCCAGCCAAGAGCACAGTCTGTGTTTGTTGTGTAACCTTTAATGAGGGAATGTGGGATTCAGCTGGACTTAATGAGATTGATATGCAGATATACGATAGGATTATTTATTACTCTGCCCCCGAAGGGGAGGCAAGGGGTATTGTTTTTTGGTTCGGTTTGTTTGTTTGTTTGCTAACACTCTAGCAGCAAAACTATGATAAATCAATCAATCAAATTTTATTTATATAGCGCCAAATCATAACAAAAGTTATCTCATGACACTTCACATATTGAGTTGGTTGAAACCAGACTCTAAGCCAACAACTAAGACAACAACAACAACAATAACAACTAATTACATTTTGAGAAAAGTAGGTCAAAGTTCACATTTTTATGAATTTTTAAAATCTTTTTTTTTTTCTTCCATTTACTTATAATGGGCGAAATTTCAAATGTCTAAAAAAACATCAATTTTGTTTCAATTTACTTCAAACTTGGCACATATATAGAGGCAATTAATATGCTGACATCAGCCCACGCATAAACATGATGACATCAGCTGGATCGATGCCAAAATAAGCTACAATACATCCAAAGGGCGGGGTTTGTTTTGCCTGGCACCACTTGTTTGTTTGTTTGTTTGTTTGTTAACACTGTAGCAGCCAAACTACTGGTTGAAATCATACCAAATTGGGTTTATATATTGCCAGTGATTCAAAACAGATGCGATTACATTTTGGGAAAAGTAGGTCAAAGTTCAGATTTTTTATGAATTTCTTAAATCTTTTTTCCCTCCATTTACTTATAATGGACAAAATTTCAAATTCCATACTTGACACATATATAGAGGCAATTAATATGTTGACATCAGCACATGCATAGACATGATGACATCAGCTGGATCGATGCCAAAATAAGCTACAATACGTCTGAGGGGCGGGGTTTGTTTTGCCTGGCACCACTTGTTTCTTTGTTTGTTTGTTAATACTTTAGCAGCAAAGCTATTGGTTGAATTCATACCAAATTGGGTTTATAAATTACCAGTGACCCAAAATAGATCTGATTACATTTTGGGAGCAGTAGGTCAAAGCTCTTTTTTTAAATGAATTTTTAAAATCTTTTTTTTTCCAGTTTCTTGTAATGGGCTAAATTTCAAATGTCTATAAAAACATAAATGTGGAATCAAAGACAGGAGTTTATGTATGTATGTATGTATGTATGTATGTATGTAAAATAAAAATGCTGTTAAAATGAAGTAAAAGTAAACTGCAAAATAAAGCAACAGTACAAATTCTGCCAAAGTACAGTTTAAATCTCACTGCAAAATTTCACCTTTAAACCTCAAAGTCCTAATAACATTTATTGATCTAAAATGCTTAATATCTTCTGAACCTCTAAGTCTATTCATTCAGGCAAAATACTGTTTATTATCTGATATGACCCATTTGGACATTCAGAGGTTCCGTAGTGAAGGTGGAAACACCATCATCTTCTACAGCATTGAATCACCAGTAAAACCCATGGAGTCAAATCAATGACAGTGGTTGTAGGTGGTTGTTTAATGTTCAGTTCATGATATGTTTTGCTGAAAAAGTCATGTTTTCTTCAATTTTCTCTCTTTTGATATGATAACATTTGAACTTACCCTGAACATGTACATGAGCAGGAAATTAAATATTGAAAAATACCTGATTTACAACGAAAAATACAAAATGCAGAGGATACAACTATGAAAAACAGTGATAAATCACTTAGTAAAGGGTAAAAGTAAAGAAAATTTTATTTGGAAGTCACTGAAAAAACAGTTCTAGGTCTTTAAGGGTTAATAAAATCCCTTCAAAACATTAAATGTTATAATTTATAATTTTATTACATATTTATGATGCATTCACTGCCATCAGGTTAAATTTGGTCCTTGTATTCAGGTCACTCTGGATGCTGAAATAAAACCCGTTAATGATGAGGCAGATTTGGAAACCTCTGAAAAAACTACCTCCCAACAGACACAACCTTGAACAGTTTTATTTACCTCTTTCCAAAGTGGATAAACCAGAAAGTAAACCCATAAAATGACCGATCCTGAATGATACATTCCATCTGACCCAGACAACAACACCCTTAGAATCCCAGACATACATCTGTTCAATAAAAGTCTTCCTCTTGAGGCTTTCAGTGTTAATTTGTTTCTGTTTTAGATTACAGTGACATGATTTCCATGCATCTATAAAACTGGACTCTACTGCATTTGCTTTGTAGCCAACACTAGTTCACGTCCTCACCTCTGTATTTTATATGAATCTGTACAACGGTCTCCTTTAAATCAGAGGAGAAAAATGCAGATGTTGCTTTTTACTGCCGAGGCATTGTTCAATAAACTACCTACTAACATCTCTGGTCTCTTATTGTATTAACAGTCGCTGCAGCAATAGATCAACTGCCCAAATTCTCCTAAATGTTCCCAGGGTGAATTCATTTTTTTCTTCTTTTCATGCGTCATATGCATACAGTGGCGGATCCAGAAAAAATGGAAGGGTGGTGGTGGTGGTGGTGGGTCATGAAAAGTCTGAATACCTGACAGAAAATGACATTGAATCCACATTTTGGTGCAGATTTTGGCTTTTAACCCTCACAGGTCTGAGCCTATTTTGGCAGATTTTAAGTACTTTTTAAATTTATTTATTTGTTTGTTTGTTTTGTTTTTGAGTACTTTTGTTTTTTCCTTTATATACTATATAATGAAATGTTTACTATACCCATGTTTGGTGTCTTTTTTTTCCAACACAACTTCATTTGGCTCAACTGCCTTTTATTTTTTCACTTTAACCTACTATATCAACACAAAAAACACACAAAAAATATTCAATCCGATTTGAAAAATGCATATAATTTATCGCATAAATAACACAAAGATGCTTAACGAACCTTTTCCAAAACTTTAAAAGTGAAGATTGGTTCCAAATATTAGATATATAAAATTAAAATTGTAATAAATTAAAACTATACTCAAATATTTGACGTAAAAGCAGATCTTTACATAGGTGTTTTCTCCCCCCCCCCCCCAGTCTCACGGTTTCTGCATCTGATTCAGGTGGGGGTCATTCTCACCCTTACCTGTAATGTTAACGCAGTCTGTGGATTAGAATCAGAAAATTTGGACAGTTTTTTCCGTTTTGAAAAAGGACAAGGTATAGGTAATTTGATTGTTTTAATACATGAAAATATTCTTTATTAAACATTAAAAAGTCAAAAAGTAAAAAAAACAAAAAAAAAAAAAACAAAAAAAAGCAAAATCTCATGTAAAATTAGGGCAAAAAACTGTATTTTAATTATGGAAAATTACCGTGTTTTTATGAGACGTTATTTCTCGTTATCTTACAGTATTTTTTCAGCACCCCTGCTGCTGGAATAATACCATTCTTTTTATTGTTTTTTTTTTGTTTTTTTTTTGTTTTTTGTTTTTTACAGTGTGTGCTTTGTTTACAGAACATAACGTGCTTTACAGTCATATTTCATAACACAATATACACTTTAATCTTTAATCTTAATTGACGCTGAAGCTTAAATGTAAATGTCACATCGCGAAAAGTACTTCTTTAGTCAACACACCATGATTAAAAAACTATATTTTACAGTATAAATACTACATAAAGCTAATTTAAGGGTTTTTTACAAACTGTTATGAAAGAATCGGATTGCATATATCTGTACCTCTCTTCAACACTTATTTTACCATCTTTCCTAAATTGCTTTTTTTAAATAACTTTTTTTTCTCAGTTTGTTTTATGTGTAAAGTCAGTTCATTTTGACATGAACTCCCCAGAAGAAGAGATCTAATATCTTTTATTCCTGAATAAGTAAAGGATAAATTAATACAAAGGGAATTATGAATAAAGCAATTCAACGTGCTTTGCATACATAAAATTAACACCCAGTGGAAAAAGAAAACAAAATGAAACAATAAAATTTTAAAAATATATGATTAAGAGACAGCACAGAGGGGATAAAATGTGAATAAAACAGCATTTAAATATTCAAGTATCCTTTTAAAACACCCTTTTATCTGACTGCTGTTGTAAATAATGCACTATTTTCTCAGTTTCTTGATATTTTCCTGGATATATTTTATTTATAGCGCTCAATAACAAACAGTGATACTTCTACGGAGCCAAAATAAAAACTAGTGTTGAAACATTATTATGAAAAATTCGATTCTCTTTTCATTTCAGTCCTCTGTTGGTTTACCTGTGATGATATCGGCATTATGATCATTACAACACATCCTCCCTGCAGACCGAGACTCTATATCGTGCAGATTTCTTTTCATTAGTTCATATTTATTTGTTTGTACACGCTCTAACCAAAGAGTTTGTTTACTCCTTGTTCTTGTAGAAGTAAAACATGGCGTTTTAATTGAGAAACAAGTATTTCCCATAGTTAATAGTATTTTTATCACAGTATATTTAATTTTAGACTGATGCAAGCATTTTATAAGCAGTCTTTGGCACAGGTTTGGACTTATTTGCACCAATACTTGATAAGGAAGGTTCTAATTGTAGTCTTTTGTAAATACTAGTCTATCCACTATGGTTTTCAGGTTGGACTTAAAGGAGTGATATTTTGCTTTTTTTTTTTTTTTTTAATGGAAATATGCATTTTCAGACATTTCCCTGTGGTCTACATAAACTGTAAATGCTCTGCTTGGGTCTGAATTCTTCATTAATTCAACTCCACAGGTCCATCTTCAACCCTATTTCTGAGGAATGACACCAGAAAGGTGGTTTTGAGCGCTGGCCCTTTAAATGCAAATGAGCCACTTCAGGCCCTGCCCCCTCCAGGTTGTTGGCTGTGCTGCTCTGTCCCGTTCAACCAACAACTGAACATTTTAGGTCATCGGCTCCAAGTTTGGACATATTTTCAGTTTGTACTACAACTGCTGTTGCTGACAATTATGTCGAGAAATATTCGTCGGAAGTCTTGACCTTATATTTGCAAATGTCGTGATGTAACTAGTTATAGATGTAACAAATTAAGCAGGAATGAAAACAGGTTGTAGAAATCCACTCGATTTTTGCCAAAATGAATATAAAGATAGCTTTGCAGCACCTGGAGGGTTCAAATTCAAACTGTATGAACTATTAGGGTCCAAATACACAAATAAATGAAACAAAGACTAAGAAAAGTGGGTTTAGCAAAATATGAGCCCTTTAAAAGGCGGCCTAAGTGTCCTCATGTTTTCTTTGCAATAAAAGTGTTAGAAAATGTTGTTTTTGCTAATTCTTTTGCACCTTTTTTTTCAGGAAAAACTTATCTTTCAATATTTGGCCATTAATTATCATTATTATCAATAATAAATGCTTAAAACAGTCAATTTTAGTTAAAAAAAAAAAAAAAAAAAAAAAAAAGCAATATTATTATCAGAAACAACTGTAAATATCCATAATTAAACTTCTTGAGATTGCAGAAATAAACTTTCAACTATTTTACATCTGCACAAACATACTCTTTGGTCTAGTACATTCAGTGTCTATATTTCGACTTCATATTCTTTAGCTTGTGTGGAAATCTCTGAAACAGTTCCTTTCTACTTGTAATCAAGTCCTATATCGCTGCTGTAAAGTGTTATATACTGTAGTGTTGAAAAGCTGAGAGCCTGCGCTTTCCGATGCTGTTTGAAATTTGTGGATAGCATAAACGGTTCAGGAGTTACAGTAATATGAAAGCTGTAAAGTACAAAATGTGGACTTGCATGACATCTTATACTTTTGAGGTGGAAACAGGAAACCCCTCCCACACATGATCAGTGGATGGTGGACATCATGAGGTTTTTACATATGGAGAAGATGAGATGTACGTGAGCAGGATCAACTGCAAAATTCTATAAAGTATGGTAGCCTTTTCTAAAAAACATAGAAACTTATAGTATGAGCAATTTATCATGACTTTAAATCAAATCACCACTCATCACCTGGATAACTGCAGGTATTATATGTATTTTCTCTTCTGTATTTTTATTTATTTATTTTAATGTATTCTTGTATTTTACTCTGTTATTTTGGCTTTTATTTATTCTTCTGTACAACACTTTGGTCCACTATGGTTGTTTTAAAGAGTTTTACAAATAAAGTTGGATTGGATATTTTATTTCTTTTATTGTTATTTCTTCTTTTATATATATATATATATATATATATATATATATATATATATATATATATATATATATATATATATGTAATAACATAATTTACTTAATGTTATTTTATTTATTTTTGCTTTTGCTATATTTTCACATGTAGAATTTGTGTAAATATTATGCACCTCCTGTTCATATTCATAATGTCTTTCGGTGTTTATATATTTACATTTTTATGTTTATATCTTAGTTGGGGGTGGGGACTTAGGTTAAGAGGGACGGCAAAAATGTACACACTACTCGCTTTTCCGTTAGACGTATGCGTAAAACTTCAATGATATTTACAAAATGTTGAAAAAACAGAAGTGTATAATGTTGGTTTTTCCATTAAATCACAAATGCAATGATTTGTTTATTTATTATCGCGAAATGACACGAGAAGTCATTCCATAAACATGGCGACGAATGTAAATATGGTGTTGATTTACAGATGTATTCATTATTATTATTATTATTATTATTATATATTACCCCTCTATCTCGTACTAAATTAAAAAATGATTGGGTTTCCTGGTGTGTCCACACATACCGCCATGTTTTTTCTCCTTCTTCGCTTGTTGTAACGTCCGTCAACATCTGGTTTTTTAATTCACCTGACTCTAGTTGCGAAAAAAGGTCTTTCCATTGCAGTTTTGCATGATATAACATTTGCACTACGCCCGAAAAACCACCTCTTGCCAGCACAAAAACTTTTAATCGACAAATGAGACTTGTCATTTGTTGTTTTTCCTTTCTGTAAATTTTTTGCGCAATTTGAGGGTCAGTGGAAAAGTGACTACTGCTGTGGTTTCCAACCTTTTTTGGCTCATGACTCCATTTTAACATCACAAATTTCTGGTGACTCCAGACATTCAAAACAGAGACTTTTTTTTTTGTTGCTAAAATTCATTTGTTTTTGATCATGTAATAATTTGCTACACTATGTCGCAAATAAACATAAATTTTACATGACATTTAGTTTATATAATGTATATTATTATGGACAGAGGCAGAAAAGCCAGGTGTAGATTACTGCACAAAGTGAGAATGTTATTTTCCTTGGTCAGGATATGTACAGTCAGTCCAGCTTGGATTTCCAAGGCTGACAATGAATACTGAACAAACAAGAACTCAAACTATGAATTATGAAAGAGCTGCAGCATCTGAAACTGACCACAATGAACATTTGACAGATAAACAGAACCACAGTGCTTCAGTTTCAGCTTCACAGTTTGTCATTTTTTACTAGTAAGTTGTTTTTTTTTTTCTTTCATTTTTATCAATTACTAGAAATTTCAGGCGACCCCATTTGAATTCCAGGTGACCCCAATGTGGGGTCCTGACCCCAAGGTTGAAAAACACTGGACTACTGTATGATGTACCCATGTTATGATATTGAAAACCCATCAATAAACTTTGGGAAAAAAAGTGCAAATTATAGCAGCAGAGAGATAGCCGTTGTTAAAGGGTTAAATTAAATGAACACTGAAAACCTTGAAAATAGCAGAGAGCCAAATGTAAATGACACCAGTGTCTTAATGCCCAGAACAAAGCAGCAATGTAATCCTGTGTCTCACTGAGGTCTGGCAATGAGCCTTTGAAAAAAAAAAAAAAAAAAAAAACAGCTCCATTTGTGTCATTTGAGGACAAAATTAAAGCGTATGGAAAGAAATGACGAAATGACATTATTATTATAATTATTATTATTATTTTTCCCTCTATGTTGTTACTTTCATGAATCTGGGTAAAAAAAACCTTCATGGTGCTGACGAAACCTAAATACAGACACAGATGTGCATATGAATGAATGAATGAATGTTTTTATTATTGTGTCTTGCATAAAGAACATGCCCAGCCCTTACATGGGCTTATAAGACACCAAAAATACACACCAAAAATCAAACACCAGACAATAGGCACAATAGACATGAAAAAACAAAACACTGAACTATTTAAACAAACACATCTGCCGCTTTTTCCAGGCTTTACAAACAAATAATGCTAATTTATATACATTAGAACTAAACAACCATTTCATCTTGTCATCATAAGTGCTCCAGAACAGATCAGGATTTCGGATACACATGTCATCAAACAAAGGGGCTCTCAGTTCATCATATAGAGGACAATACAAAAGAAAATGTGATTCAGTTTCCACTTCCCCCAAATCACACAGTCCACAAAGCCTGTTTTCTTCTGGGGTTTGGGTGAATCTCCCAGTTTCCAAGGCCAAGGGAAGGATTCCTATTCGCAACTGAGCAATTAGGGACCTTTGGTTCCTGGTCAAATTTGCGCTGACATAAAATTCTGTTTTATACAGGGTGGGGAAGCAAAATTTACAATGAACATTTAGTTGTTTTTTCTCAGCAGGCACTACGTCAATTGTTTTGAAACCAAACATATATTGATGTCATAATCATACCTAACACTATTATCCATACCTTTTCAGAAACTTTTGCCCATATGAGTAATCAGGAAAGCAAACGTCAAAGAGTGTGTGATTTGCTGAATGCACTCGTCACACCAAAGGAGATTTCAAAAATAGTTGGAGTGTCCATAAAGACTGTTTATAATGTAAAGAAGAGAATGACTATGAGCAAAACTATTACGGGAAAGTCTGGAAGATACTATTAAAGAAGAATGGCAGAAGTTGTCACCCGAATATTTGAGGAACACTTGCGCAAGTTTCAGGAAGCGTGTGAAGGCAGTTATTGAGAAAGAAGGAGGACACATAGAATAAAAAAATTTTCTATTATGTCAGTTTTCTTGTGGCAAATAAATTCTCATGACTTTCAATAAACTAAGTGGTCATACACTGTCTTTCAATCCCTTTCAATCAAAATATTGTAAATTTTGCTTCCCCACCCTGTGTGTGTTTTTTAGTTGAATGTATGTCCGCAGCTTCAGTTTAGTCAGGATCCCATTCATCCATTTTTCTTCAAAAGCAGACATTAGGTTAGCTCTGATCTTATTAATACTAGATCAGGGGTGGGCAACCTGGGGGTCCGGGGCCACATACGGCTCTTGAGCCCTTTTGCAGTGGCTCATTGTAGCTTTGTCAAAAAACATATGGAAATGAATAACCCTTTTTTTTTGGTACACGTTTTGCCACAGCAATAAAGTGATTCTGATGTCATGCAGTTGTAAAAATGTAGACTCTACTCCAACAATAGTAATAGTAGCAAAAGTAGACTACTTTTAAATTTTATAACATTGAAGGTATTCATCTGTATTCTCCATTGCAAAGAAAGCCTTCACTTACCAGTTGATTTTTGCATCAAACAAAAATAATGACAAATATCACTGTTTTCTTTAATTTTGTCATTTCTTTTTAGTTTTGCAAATGCACTGAAACTTTGATTTATTCTCCACGTATTCTGTACAAACTAATCCTAAAGAGCTTCTTAAAGAGTCACTAGTCTGAGGGAAGGTATAGGGTTTCCTTTTGCTCCAGACAGTTTAGTTTTTCTTTTTCTGCACTGTAACAAATTACTGTAAAAAAAAAAAAAAAAAACAGTAAATTTTGTACAGTATCATGCTGTTATTTGTAAATACAGTATGATGCTGTAAATAATGAGGTCTTTAAGGTGCAAATTTAAAACAGCAAGCTACTGCAAAATTTGACAGTATTCTACAGTATTTTCTTCAGGTCCTCCACTGCTGTCCGCCCAGGACTGGTTTGAACAAAATCATCTGGCATCAAATCCCACCAGCTCATTTAGAAAAGATTCAGTCAAAGGAACTAACTAACTATAGACTTGCTGCATCAAAGGTAAGTGGTTCTTTTTCGAAGCAGAAGGATAAAATAAAATGAGAAAATAACTGAGGATGACTAATTTCAGCTGGACTTAACCCCATACAGGCTGGGAACAGAACCACCTGATGCTTCTACCAACACTGCCAGAACTCCATCCTGCTCCAACTGTTCATTTATCAAGGAAATTGTGATTTTATCGATGGAACTGTGGCATTTTGGGTTCATTAAACATTAAATTGCCTCCATAAACTGGATGCAACTTGCACAGTATAACACGCGTGATAATACTGTTTATATTTCGGGGTGTTAGCCGTATGTAGCAAACATGCGGCTAACTTAAGCTGAAGCATACTTGCTAGCTGCGAAGTGGACACCGTTAAACTAAACAGCGTGTCAATTGACATGGTTATATGTTATAATGTTACCTCTTGTTTGAGCTTTTCTAGCAATGTTCATGATTTTGTATTTTAAAATGTAATTTGAAATGTTAAAATCCTAGCTTTTCGCTGTGTTATACTGTAAATATTACATTAAATATGTTTGACAGTAATATATTGTCTCTTGGAAGACGGTAGTTACTGTAAGATGTAGCAACTGTGGCTAACAGTATTTTACTGTAAAAGGTACATTAACCCTTTCATGCACTGTGGTCACTACAGCGGACAGTTATTCTACAGTTGGTCTCTTATATATTTATGGATTTTGTTGTTTTACTTGCATATCAACCAACACAGTGGATACTTATGCACCATCCCATAATACACTGCAATTCATACCATTACTGTAACATTCCTGTTCTTGATTAACCTGATCTGCAGCATCATATTTGAGTGTAAATCAATTGCTAATTGTTATTAGACTGTAATTAACTGTTGTTGGTTTTTTTGTTTGTTTGTTTGATTGTTTTTTTTATGTTTTGTTGTTTTTTGCACATTATTTGAGTGAGTAATAACTACTATTATAGTATGTTAAAATGTGAGAAAACATCAGATTAGCAACATTAAAAAAAAAAACATTTATTTCATAGTTTTCACACAGTATGTCAGTAAATACATGTTTCTTTGCTTCAAAACTTAAACGCATGGTGTCCACCTGAGTAGACATTTTTGTAACACCATGAAAAATAGGTTCATAAAAAAAAAAAAAAAATTCAATCACATTGTTTTTTTTAATGCCTAAAGAGGAATAAAAACACTCAGGAAAAAAAAAAATCTTGATTAAGGTTCTCATAATTCATGCATGAAAGGGTTAAATACAGCCCAGTACCGTAATACTTTTTACAGCAAGAAACTGTAGTTGTAGATTACAGCAGAGTTACTGTAGAATAACAGTAACATGCTGGCAACTCTAGCTGCCAGTATTTTACTGTTATTTAACGGTAAAATTTGTTACAGTGTGTCCTAAAATGACTCTTTAGATTGCAAAGGTTGCCGACCGATATACTAGATGAAAGGTTGTTGTGAAATATATATTGAAGTTGTGCTTCTGCAAAGACAGATCTGACCTCTGCCGCCCAAGGGGACCTTGTCTTACTCCAGCCAAATACTTTTTTGGTTATTCGATTATCTGGCATATTAATAATTCGATTTCATTATCTAACCATTTCACATTTTCTTTGAATTGCACCAGGAACCCAACCCATGTCACCCTGCGCTGCCAAAACTGCAGCATATCATTGAGCCGTGGTCCTCATGGGAAACAGGACTGTAATAGAGAGGAAAATAAAGCCCACTACTCTGATAAACACCACGCTGCATTATGCAGCTAAAGGACACTCTGCACTGACTTGTAAATAAGAACTGTGGAATAAAGCGCTTGAGATCAGATTAAGAAGGATATGACTGTATCCAACGAGGCTGGAGAGAGATAAGAGAGCAGATGCATCAAAGAAGCGTCGAGGAGAAAATAAAAATATCAATATCACAATTTGGGTTTTTCTGCGTGACGTATAGACGCGGGTTATTTTGGATTAGAAAATCAATTTCATCCCACATCAAACAAAGGGACGCCAGGTTCTCTCATCCTTTAATTTAATACACATTGTTTGGCATTTATAGATTTAAAACACTCAGCTCTTTCATCAGCGGAGAAGTGATTGGAAATTGCCAACGAGGAGCTCGAGAAGGCGTGACCAAATTTTTTGCCGCACGGACCGATCGCATGCAATCTGCCGCCGGGACACATTGTTTAAATTAGAGGCTGAATCCACATCTGACAAGGACACGGAGGCACAGAGGACATGACGATGATGATGATGATGATGGTGGTGGTGGTGGTCGGTGGAGAGGATATGTAAATCTATTCTACCTCGGAAAATCTACAGAAACACTAGAGCAGGGGTGTCAAATATACGGCCCGTGGCCCAAAACTGGCCCATCAAATGGTTCAATCAGGCCCATGGGATAAATTTCATAAATGTAAAAATTACACTGAAAATATTAACAGACAAGGGTTAAAAACGACGCAAGTATTAATAACTTTTCCCCCTTTTATGACCAAATACTCAAGTGTTCGTACAATTTCAGTTCATTCAAACTGATTCTCTTTCACACACACACACACACACAGTAGGATTTTTCAAAAGAGAAGAACGTCAGCCAATGAGAACGCAGGTACGAAGAAACGTCAGCCAATGACAGTGCAGGTAGGCAGAACGTCAGCCAATGAGAGTGCGGGTAGACAGACTGTCAGCCAATGAGAACGCAGCGTCACAGAATGTCAGCCAATGAGAGTGCAGGTAGACAGAACGTCAGCCAATGAGAGAGCAGGTAGGCAGAACGTCAGCAAATGAGAACATAGGTAGACAGAAGATCAGCCAGTGACAGTGCAGGTAGGCAGAACGTCAGCCAATGAGAGCACAGGTAGAACGTCAGCCGATGACAGCGCAGGTAGAACGTCAGCCAATGAGAGCACAGGTAGACATAATGTCAGCCAGTGAAAGTGAAGTAGACAGAACGGCAGCCAGTGACATCACAGTTAGACAGAACATCAGCCAATGAGAGCACAGCTAGACAGAATGTCAGCCAATGAGAGCACAGGTACACAGAACATCACCCAATGGCAGCGCAGGTAGAACATCAGCCAATGAGAGCGCAGGTAGAACGTCAGCCAATGACAGCACAGGTACACAGAAATGTCAGCCAATGAGAGCGCAGGTAGAACATCAGCCAATGAGAGCGCAGGTAGACAGAATGTCAGCCAATGAGAGCACAGGTACACAGAACATCACCCAATGGCAGCGCAGGTAGAACATCAGCCAATGAGAGCGCAGGTAGAACGTCAGCCAATGACAGCATGGGTACACAGAAATGTCAGCCAATGAGAGCGCAGGTACACAGAACGTCAGCCAATGAGAGCACAGGTAAAATATCAGCCAATGAGAGCGCAGGTAGAACATCAGCCAATGAGAGCGCAGGTAGAACATCAGCCAATGAGAGCGCAGGTAGACAGAATGTCAGCCAATGAGAGTACAGGTACACAGAACGTCAGCCAATGAGAGCACAGGTAAAATATCAGCCAATGAGAGCGCAGGTAGAACATCAGCCAATGAGAGCGCAGGTAGATAGAATCTCAGCCAATGAGAGTGCAGGTAGGCAGAACAACAATAATAAAAGCTTCATTAAAATACTAAATAATGAGTATTAATAACTGTATATGTATTTTTTTTATAACCGCCAAAAAAACATGGATGGAAGGTGGAACCGGACCAGAGTGCGAGGTCTTTGCATTCACAAACTGATCTAACAGGCTGGAATGGATCTGTTGGGGGGCTGGTTTTGGCCCACAAGCCGTATATTTGACATCCCTGATCTATAGGTAATTATTCTATTATTTTATTGGTCCGGCCCACTTCAGATCACATTAGGCTGACTGTGGCCCCTGAATTAAAATGAGTGTGCCCCCCCTGCTCTAGTCGATCACAGCCATCAGAGGTAAAATCCACAAATAAAACTGTTCGCTGCCCAATCCCAAATTTTTCCCCAAATGTCCAAATTACAGACTCAGTGTTTAACTGTCAAAACAAAGCCTCTGCTGCATACTTTCAAACTAATGGGATTAATACTTTCTATTTAAGAGACAAAAGCCCTGAACATTAGCGGAAATCCATGTTAATTACAAACCTCCATTAAGTCAGAACAGCTGTCAATGGCAGATAAACGTCAAGCTGCTTCGATTCCAGCCTCGTTCTTCCAAGAATACAGCGTCTGTGCGCTTGCATTGCTCCATAGGTAACGTCAGACAAACCTTTTTTGGAGTCACCGTGACCCCGACCCCCATCCTTTTGTTTATTCAGCCTTCTGCAGATAAAAATCTTATTCTCACAAGGTTGACCTGCAGCTGACCAGAAATGGCCTTCAATACACGGTTATCCACTCCATTAACCCACAATTGGACTGTTAGCGTCCTGCCATACTGTCAGATTCAACGTTTTAGATGAAAATATAAAGTATATAAACATATAAAAATAAAACCACTGTTTAAAGTGAAGAGGAAACAATGACAGAGGTTAAAGAGGGATGCAATGATAGTCAAACATGAGTTTATATCGATAATGACAAGTAGCATCACAGCAAAAACACAAAAAGGCACACTTTTACCTTTTCTTAAGCAACCAAAAGCAAGGCAAGGCAAGTTTATTTGTATGGCACATTTCAGCAACAAGGCAATTCAAGGTGCGTCACACAGGACATTGAAATATAACGACAAGGGAAAAAGAAACACATTTAAAACATTATAAAACAAAAATGTAAAAGGTGATTAAAAACAGCAAGTAAGAAAACAACACATAAAATCCAAAAATATAAAAATACACACATATAAAAGTAAGAGTTGCAGTGCAGAGTTTTGAAAGAGAATATCAAATTTAAAAAGTCAAAAGCCTTTTAGTCAAAGGCAGCAGTGAACAGGTGAGTCTTTAACCTGGACTTAAAAGAACTCAGACTCTCAGCAGACCTGATATTTTCTGGTAGTTTGTTCCAGATATACGGAACTGTCAGTAAAGTCTGTACAATGTAAATATTCAAATCAGATGTGGTTCTAAGCTGCTTCTTGGATGTTTTTTCCCCAACAAACATCATTTTATCCAGATTTTACAGCCCTGAATGAATATGCAAATGTTAAAATCTAAATGGATTGGCTTGTACATATAAATTATATGATACACTATAAAAGTATTATTTAGACAAATTACATTCAGGTGTTTCATTGCTAACAAAAAAAAAAGCAAAGTGACAAATGACATAATATAATTAAATACTGCCATAAAAATGTTGTTTTTGGGGTTTTGATCCGAGCCCCACAAACAGTATCATTAGCATACTAGTGCCTCCACATGCCTGAAAAAATCTGTGGGACCAAGGACGGGGGGGGGGGGGGGGGGGGGGGTAATTCTACAAGTAACACCATGGACCTGTATGTGGAGGATGTGTGGACGAAGGTGAGAAAGTGGAAGTAAACGCCTTAGCATTGACCCCAAAATCAAATTTGCGACCAGGGGGGTACAATATGACCCCCCTTCACTGACCTCAATCCGATACATGAGTGGGCTGAGTATGTGATGAGTGATTTATAATGTTGTGATGTTTAACAGTACTCGCTAATGCACATGCATGCACGCACAACAATGTCACTCGCAAACCCCCCGTGTGCTTGCCCCCCCGGGTTCATAACCACTGGGTTAGAACATGCAGCAGGTGGAACTAATTAATGTTTTAGCGTTGGAGCACCCTGGACTCATTTTAGGGACGTACAACAAACAAATCTACTGCCATGGTGATCTGTAACTAGACTACACAAAGAGTTTAGGTTTGGAGAACGGACAAGGATTGGACTGGTAAAGAAAAATGTGCAATGTTTCTGTTTTTGGACAGTTTAGTTTGCACTTTAACCCCTAAAATCCCAAACAGCCACTGGTGATCAAAACCATCTACTCATCAAACAGGTTTAACACCTGTTTATCCACTAATCCTATCAATACATGTCAATAATTGGTGTGAAATACAGTTATTCATCTTTTCATAGTCATCAGACATGACCCATTTGGATGTTCGGAGGCTCCGTAGTTACCATGAAAACACTGTCGTCTTCTACAACATTGATTCACCAGTGGAGTTTGATGAATGACAGTGGATGGAGACACTGGGTTTATGCTCAATTAATGACAGATTTTACCGAAGAAGTCACTTTATCTTCAGTTTTCTCTGTTTTGGTATAATAACCTTTGAATTTACTCTGAGGTTTAATGAACATCTACATAATCAGTGAAATAAGTATCAGAAAATATATGATTTACATTGAAAAAAACTCAAAATAAAGAGGATAATATTACAATAAATGGAGATAAAACACATACGAAAGGTTATATATGGAGAGAAAAATATATTTGGGGAACTGCCACGGAAGCACCACTGGGTCTTTATGGGTTAATGTTCTGAGATATGCAATGTAAATGGGCTCATTGTAGCCATGGATATTATTAAAATGTTCATGTTTGTTACCAAAATTTGTTTGTTGTTCTCAAAAAAGCAACGTTTTAGGTACGATAATTGCACATTTCCTATCTTCATTTGGAAAAATATTGGGTCAGGGAGCAGTCTTGTTCAGTTTATATGTATTATTCAAGCAAAAATCGAAATAATTTTTAGCTTGAGCAAAAAATTATTCAAGGAAAAGCAAACAGCATTGTTGCAATCAGGGCCGTAGCACCAAATTCTGGGCCCATACACAAAAAGTCCTGATGCCCCCCCGACACACACACACATCCACCCATCTGCCAAAGGTCTTACCCACCAACACAAGGCTAACATTATGATATAACCATAATTCGCAAGTCTGTTTAAGCTACTGTATAAGAAAACACAACCACGCAAGACTGTATTTACCCATTCTATTTCCTGAGTGAACAAGAATGGGCCAAATTTTTCAATAGTCTATAGTAATATGTCATAAAAGGTAACCAAACAAAACAAGACTCAAAAGTCATTTTCCTTTAAAGACACAAAAAAGGCAACAGATTTGAACAAGTATTCCAAAAATAAAAATAACACAATTCCATACATTCCAGTTTACTGTACAGAAAATGCCCACTGACAGGTCTTCTTGCTAGCAAAATCCCTGATGAGGTCTTTAAAGTCCAATGCTCTTGCCAATGTGCTTTCAATGGAGAGAATAGCCTAATAAGCAAGGTGCGTTTCTCAAACTCCATGTGGAGGGAACCATTTTGCGCTTTTCTCGAGGGGTGTTCATAGAGTAGTGACAGTAGTCTTTACTTTTTTGAAATACAATAATATACCAATTTATAAAATGTAATGCGTGAAGCTTGCATATCAGGCCTGTGACTGTACTGATATGGCTAATCTTGCGTTCGAAAAGAAAAAAGCTAAAAAATAAAAATAGCAGAGTGGTCTGAGGAAGAGGTCTATGACTTACTAAATTCCTTAATAAGCACTCGCGGAGATATTTCTATATTCAAAAATGATCAAAATTTATTTTCACCAACAAAAATATTCTCCATGGTTGACTTCTACTTCACAATAATCAAACAAAAAAAAACTTCTTAAGCAGATATAGCATGTTTAGTGGTAGATAAACTGTCTCACTCCTCACTCCTTCTTCATGACAGTCAGACAAAAGGCCTGAACCAGCTGTCCTCTCTCCCTAATCACAGGAGGAGGACGGTGCGATCAGGAGGAGGGCGTGAGCAGCTGAAAACAATATGAAATCAATCATAATTCATTAATCAATATGACCATTTGCCTTATTTTGATTTACCATTATCCAAAATATTAATAAATAATGTAAGTGGCTCCAACAAGTACACGTACCGAACCGTTTCGGTACACACCTGTTCGGTTCGGTACACAGCTGTACCGAAACGGCACAGTATGATGAGAAAAAGAAAAAGAAACGAAAGACGTCGTTCGATGAGGAACTTAAAATCCGCGCAAGTTCCACACGGGTATATGGAAGGACGCAAACATTGACCCGAAATATGAAATAGCAGCTGATATAAGGTTAAAAAAAAACAACAAATATGATGTGAACCTGGAAGGAAGAGACTGAAGACCCTCCGCCATCAGTACAGTCCAGTTTGGATCAGTTCAGGTTCAGGTGAAAGACAACAACGAGGAAAGAGACGTTAATAAGACGGACGTTGTTTGGCCCCGAGGAACTACAGTAGTTCTAAAACACTGACACTAGCTCTGTCTGTCTGTCTGCCTGCCTGTCTGTCTGCCTGCCTGTCTGTCTGTCTGTCTGTCACACATGCTGTATAATAGAGGAATAAATAGAACGTTGAAAGTATGTAAAGTTTCACTTTCGTTTCATGACAGCGTTTGTTACGTTAGTTATAGACCGCACCCCCAGGTATATAACTGCATGACCCCCCTACCCTCCGGCTCCAAAAAAAAAAAAAAAAAAAAAATCCCCCGTGCACACAACACAGTTTGTTCCCTGTCCTAAAATAAATAATTTGGTTCATTGTGTTGTCAGTGTTTCTCTTCAGTTTGTTTCAACAGAATACCAGTTTACCTTCCTGTTAATGTTGCACTTCATGTGGAATTTTTTTTGTTATTTTCTGCAGAATGTGAACTGACAGAACTGTGATTAGATTTTTCTTGTTTGTTCGAAACTGCCTTTCAGGAAAAAGTGCAATACTAATGTTTAAAATACATTTAGTAATATTAATAATTTATTTTATTTTCTATTTGATTTCTAGCAGCAGAATTATATTATTCCTGTTTTTCTATATTCTATTGTGTCCAAAAACTGGGGGGAAAATGTAAAAAAAAAAAAAAATCATAAATGCATTAATAGACATTTTGAGGGGTTTTCTTTCTTCCCGTACCGAACCAAAAAAAAACGAACGGTGGCTTTGAAAACCGAAAACGTACCGAACCGAAAATTTTGTTTATTGTTACTGGCCTGATATTTATCGTAATTTATTTGAACAACATGAAAAAAAAATAGTTAAAAAAAAAAAAAAATCTTAACTTCCCTTGGACCCCCTCACAGCTGTGTAGGTTAACACCCCTGATCAACGGCTGTGGTTACAATATTGATGTGTCTTTCAATAAAAGTTATAATTGCACCACTGTTACAATATCGTTAGGGTTGAAGGGGGGCCTGGAGATTTTTCGTCCTCCAAAGGGGGGGCCCGAGAGAAATGTATTGAAGTTAAACATAAAAGTACAATATTCTGTTGGGTTTCTGTAAATTGGCTTAGAGTCTGGTTTTGACCAACTCTATATATATGTCATGAGATAACTTTTTTGTTGTGATCTGGTGCTATATAAATAAAATTTGATTGATTGAATGATTTGATTGGTTTTCCCCTGTAAGTAGCTTTGGAAAAAAATGTCTGCCAAATGCATAAACGTAAACAAATGCAGAAACAATATTACAGGTAGAGGAATAGATTTGATTTATGCTTCTCCGTTATGTCCTATAACACAGATACACAACGTTCCAACAGATAATACCGTACTGTTAGCTGTTAGCGCTAACAGCAGACCGTCCCTCTGATCTATTCATCTACCATCTGCACCGATTCTTTACCATTAACGAGCGGATTCTCCACATGATTAATTACTCTGAGGGGAGAGACGAAGGGAGGTTTTTTTTTTTTTTGCCAACAATTATCTGCTTTTTCCAGTCTAGACATTATCTAAAGTCAAATTTAAAGAAATCAAAGCAGATCAAGTTGTTCGTGTAGGTCTGAATCTCCCCCAACAACAATGAGGAATAGATTTGGAAGTGTTTGACAAATACCTCAGAGGTTTTATCAGATCAAGACAAGCCGGCGTCATTAATCACCATTTTAGAACCAAGGCAGTCACTAACACGTCCTCATCCATCAGTTAAAACCCAAGCCGGCGCTTTGACAGAAAGTAGACGTGGAAAATTACCTCCCGGGACCATTTTTCTCTTAATGGAAAATGAAATATTTTGCACATTTGCGCCGACCGCTCAAATTACCGCGCTTAAATGAATTCCTGAATACTGGCGTTGCTTCCACCTGTTCGGATTTGAAGGAGTGACACAGTGCGGATCTGATTATCAACTGGCTGCCCAACACACTGTTACATCTGCGCTGATAAACAAAGGTCCCGTTCTCCCGCTCAGTACCAGGGAAGCTCGGCAACGACTGATAATTTTCGGCGGTGTCGCTCAGTTTGATTGATGGCGCCTCGCCCCGTGGACCCCCCCCCAGGTGCACGAGAGAGATGTTTCTCATAAAAGATGATGCATCAAACTGCATGTGAATTCCAAATGCAATTGTACGCTAGAAATTGTCAGGAGGTGGAGCCCAGGGAGGGTCTCGGGAGCTTTGGCCGCTACCTAAGGTGTTTTATTTTAGCAGTGACACTTCATTTCAGTTACTGTAATGAAACCGTGATGCGTTACAACAAGACACGTCCGCCATCCCTCAAGGGCCCGAGTCGGAAACGAACCCTTCGCACCGTGGAAGCCTGATGAAAAACACAAACTTTTCATGACTACATGCATATTTTATTTGTCGTTTAACTTTGTCACCTAGTATTCTGCTTTTAAAGATACTCAGAGAAAGTGGCAGTCTTTTAATCCTTTATTGGGTAAGTGACTATTTTTGGTCATTTCCACAAACATTAAGTCTTTGTCAGGTGAGTAACTATTTTCAGGAATTTCCGCAAACATTAACCCTTTATCGGGCAAGTGACTATTTTTGGTCATTTCCACAAGCATTAACTCTATATCAAGTGAGTGACTATTTTCGGTAATTTCCATGAATATCAACCCTTTATCAGCCAAGTGATTATTTTTGGTCATTTCCGCAAACATTAACCCTTTATCAGGCAAGTGCCAATTTTTGATAATTTCTGCAAACATTAACTGCTTATTGGGCAAGTGACTATTTTTGGTAATTTTTGCAAATATTAACCCATTATCAAGTGAGTGACTATTTTCAATAATTTCCGCAAACATTAACCCTTTATCAGGCAAGTGACTATTTTTAGTCATTTCAGCAAACATCAACCCTTTATCAAGTGAGTGACTGTTTTTGGTAATTTCCATGAATATTAACCCTTTATCAGTCAAGTGACTATTTTTGGTAATTCCCGCAAACATTAACCCTTTATCAGGCACGTGATAATTTTTGGTAATTTCCGCAAACATTAAATATGGGGCCAATCCCGTGCCTCCATGAGGACCCCCCCCCCCCCCCAGGTGCACGAGAGAGATGTTCCTCATAAAAGATGATGCATCAAACTGCATGTGAATTCCAAATGCAATTGTATGCTGGAAATTGTGAGGAGGTGGAGCCCAGGGAGGGTCTCGGGAGCTTTGGCCGCTACCTAAGGTGTTTTATTTTAGCGGTGACACTTCATTTCAGTTACTGTAATGAAACCGTGATGCGTTACAACAAGACACGTCTGCCGTCCCTCAAGGGCCCGAATCGGAAACGAACGCTTCGCGCTGTGGAAGCCTGATGAAAAACACAAACTTTTCATGACTACATGCATATTTTATTTGTCGTTTAACTTTGTCACCTAGTATTCTGCTTTTAAAGATACTCAGAGAAAGTGGCAGTCTTTTAATCCTTTATTGGGTAAGTGACTATTTTTGGTCATTTCCACAAACATTAGCCCTTTATCAAGTGAGTGACTATTTTTGATCATTTCCGCAAACATTAACCCTTTTTTGGGCAAGTGATTTTTTTGGCAATTTCAGCAAACATTAACTCTTTATCGGCAAGTGACTATTTTTGGTGATTTCTGCAAACATTAACTCTTTATCGGGCAAGTCACTATTTTTGGTCATTTCCACAAATATTAACCCTTTATCAAGTGAGTGAGTATTTTCGGTAATTTCCACGAACATTAACCCCTTATCGGGCAAGTGACTATTTTTGGTCATTTCAGCAAACATCAACCCTTTATCAAGTGAGTGACTATTTTTGGTAATTTCCATGAATATTAACCCTTTATCAGCCAAGTGACTATTTTTGGTAATTTTCGCAAACATTAACCCATTATCAAGTGAGTGACTATTTTCAATAATTTCCGCAAACATTAACCCTTTATCGGGCAAGTGACTATTTTTGGTCATTTCAGCAAACATCAACCCTTTATTGGGCACGTGACTATTTTTGGTCATTTCCACAAACATTAGCCCTTTATCAAGTGAGTGACTATTCTCAATAATTTCCGCAAACATTAACCCTTTATTGGGCCAGTGACTATTTTGGGGAATTGCTGCAAACAACCCTTTATCGAGCAAGTGACTATTTTTGGTCATTTCCACAAACATTAACCCTTTATCGGGCAAGTGACTACTGTTGGTGATTTCAGCAAACATTAACCCTTTATCAGGTGAGTTACTATTTTTTGGTCATTTCCACAAACATTAACCCTTTATTGAGTGAATGACTATTTTTGGTCATTTCCACAAACATTAACCCTTTATCGGGCAAGTAACTATTTTTGGTCATTTCCACAAACATTAATCCTTTATCGGGCAAGTGATTACTGTTGGTGATTTCAGCAAACATTAACCCTTTATTGAATGAATGACTTTTTTTGGTAATTTCCACAAACATGAACCCTTTATTGGACAAGTGATCATTTTTGGTAATTTCCGCAAACTTTAACTCTTTATCGGGCAAGGGAAAATTTTTGGTAAATTCTGCAACCTTTCACCCTTAGTGGGCAAGTAACTATTTTCGGTAATTTCAGCAAACATTAACCCTTTATGTGGCAATTGACTATTTTTGGTAATTTCCACAAACACTAAACATGGTGGCCAATCCTGTGCCTCTGTGAGGTCCAGAAGCATGATGGTTTTTATAAAACTATACAGTGATTCAGACAGATTTATGGACATTTTGATGCTGTAAATAGTGAATATGAGTGATTTTTTTAAAATCAGTTTATGACCTTATAACAGTTGTTTTATTGCATGCATTTACTTTTTAGCAAGTGCTGCTCAGATGTTTTATGGCAAAAGGAGGTAGACTGTTATTATTATTATTAATAATAATAATAATAATAATAATAATAATAATGGCGATTATTATTATTATTATTATTATAAATGAAATTAAATACATTATTCTTCTTATGAGTACTTTTGTTCTCCTCACACCCCACAAACAAACAAGTTTTAGTATAAAATAAGTTTGGAGTAAATTCCTACATTATTCTACAACAAACCTGAGGCTTAAGTGACTTTTTCCAGCATAAATATTTCATTAACTGACCTATCACCACTAACGGTTGTCAAAGTTCATGGATTTCATTCTCGACTCAATGCTGCAAAACATAAAAATTGACTATGGAGCCTGTGAACGTCCAGACCAGACCAGCTGAGAATCTGCATTATTACGTAAAAGTACTGACAGTATTAGCAGGTATCGCATCAGTAGATGGCGCTGTGTTGTGCTGAAGGCGTTATCGTACCTTTTACTGGGCTGGATCCTGCGGTCTCCTCTCTTCCATGTGATCCGGGGTTTGGGTGACGCCCGGGGTTTACATTCCAGAGACACGTCCTTCCCCAACGTGGCGATGACTCGAATGGGATTGGGAATAAAAACCGGAGCCGATGCTGTCAACAACAAATACACAACATGTTAAAGTCAAAGTAACACCGTTTCAGTCATCGTAACGTACAGCAGGGGTGTCAAAGTCATTTTAGTTCAGGGGCCATATTCAGCTAAATTTGATCTGTAGTGGGCCGGACCAGTAAAATAATAACACAATAATATATAGATAATGTCAACTCCAAATTTTTGTCTTTGTTTTAGTGTAAAAAATACCCCATTAAATTATGAAAATACTTAATTTTATAAACTATCCAAAAAACAAAAAAAAAACCTGAAAAAAAAGAAATTTAAATTAAAAAACGTAAGAAAATTTAGTGCAATTTTAACAATATTCTGCCTCATCTTATCATTTCTACATGTGCATTATGGGTCAGATCTACAAAGACACTAAACACTGAGGAACAGGCAGAAAAATTGCTAAAATTGTGCTTAATTTTCTTTAGACATTTCAGATTGTTCAAATTTGTTCAGGTTATTCACATTTTAGTGTTACAGGATAGTTTGTAAATGTAAATATTTTCATAATTTAATGTTATTTTTTGCACTACAACAAAGAAAAAAAAGTTGTTAATTCTAGATTTTTTTGGCTTAATTCAAGATTTTTTTTTACTTAATTGAAGATTTTTTTTAATTTTTTTTTGCTTAGTTCAAGATTTTTTTTTTTTTTACTTAATTGAAGAATTTTTTTTTGGCTTAATTAAAGATTTTTTTTTTTTTTTTTAACTTAACTGAAGATTTTTTTGGCTTAATTCAAGTTTTTTTTGTGCTAAATTTGAGATATTTTTTGTGGGCATAATTGAAGATTTTTTTACTCAATTGAAGATTATTTTTTGGCTTAATTGAACTTTTTTTTTTTTTTTTACTTTAAGATTTTTTTTTTTTTTTGGCTTAATTCAAGTTTTTTTTTTGCTAAATTTGAGATTTTTTTGGGGCTTAATTGAAGATTTTTTTTTACTCAATTGAAGATTATTTTTTGGCTTATTTGAACAATTTTTTTTTTACTTAATTTAAGATTTTTTTTTTTTTTGGCTTAATTCAAGTTTTTTTTTTTTTTTTGCATAATTGAAGATTTTTTTACTTAATTGAAGATTTTTTTTTACTTAATTGAAGACTTTTTTTTTTTTGGCTTAATTCAAGATTTTTTTTTCCTTAATTCAAACTAATTTTTTTTGCTTAATTAATTTCAAGACCATGGAATTTTTGCACTTGGAAAAAACATCCCAAGGGCCGAACTGTTTCAAGGCCGAACTGGACCCTTTGGTCCCCGGGCCACATGTTTGACACCCCTGACATACAGGGATGGTGTTCCGCCCCCTCTGGTTCCTGTCAAGGTGTTGATTTCTATAGATGATCTCTCAAGGGATGTAATTATTACATGGATTTAATTAAATCCTGACAAAGTAAAGCTGTTAATGAAGAGGCATTTATTGGAACACAATAACAGTAACACAAAACAACTGAAGACTGGTCTAAAAGAAGAATGCTTCCACAATAAAAGCTGTGAAACGTCACCAAATTTGGGTTAATAATACAGACCAAAGGAGTTAAAAAGAGGAGTGGGTAAGAGGTTTCACTATACACACCACTGGGTCAAAATGCAAAAAAAAATAAGAAAAATAAATAAATGTATGAATTAGTAAGGCAATGCATTTAAGTCAAAAATCAAGTTTGGCTCTGAGGTAAAACAGTCGGCATATTAGAATATATTCACTTTTCAGATTCAGTCTAGTGTAAAATGTATAAATCTATCCCATTAAAGTGCATAAACGTATGTGTATATGTCATAACAGTTTATATTATATTTGGAAAACATTAGCAAAGCACCAAAAAAAAAAAAAAAAAAAAAGATAGAACGATAGAACGACAGACAGACAGACAGACAGACAGACAGACAGACAGACAGACAGACAGACAGACAGACAGACAGACAGACAGACAGACAGATAGATAGATAGATAGATAGATAGATAGATAGATAGATAGATAGATAGATATTTACTTTATTAATCCCCTAGGGGAAATTCAAGAATGATAGATAGAACAATCGATAGAACGCTAGACAAAACGATAGAACAATAGATAGAATGATAGATAGAACGATAGATAGAATGATAGAACAATAGAATGATAGATAGAACGATAGATAGAATGACAGAATGATAGAATGATAGATAGAACAATAGATAGAATGATAGAACGATAAATAGAACGATAGAACGATAGAAAGAACGATAGAATAATAGATAGAATGATAGAATGATAGAACGATAGATAGAATGATAGATAGAACGACAGAATGATAGATAGAACGATAGAACGATAGAACGATAGATAGATAGAACAATAGATAGAACAATAGAACGATAGAATGATCGATAGACAGATAGACAGATAGATAGATAGATAGATAGATAGATAGATAGATAGATAGATAGATAGATAGATAGATAGATAGATAGATAGATAGATAGATAGATAGATAGATAGATAGATAGATAGATATTTACTTTATTAATCCTCTAGGGGAAATTCAAGAATGATAGATAGAACAATAGATAGAACGATAGACAGAATGATAGAACAATAGATAGAATGATAGAATGATAGATAGAACGATAGAATGATAGATAGAACGATAGATAGAATGATAGAACGATAAATAGAACGATAGATAGAATGACAGAATGATAGAACGATAGACAGAACGATAGAATAATAGATAGAATGATAGAATGATAGATAGAATGATAGATAGAACGATAGATAGATAGAACGATAGATAGAACGATAGATAGAACGATAGAATGATAGATAGATAGATAGATAGATAGAACGATAGATAGAACGATAGATAGAACGATAGATAGATAGATAGAACGATAGATAGAACGATAGATAGAACGATAGATAGAACGATAGAACGATAGATAGATAGATAGATAGATAGATAGATAGATAGATAGATAGATAGATAGATAGATAGATAGATA
Source organism: Sphaeramia orbicularis (assembly GCF_902148855.1). Classification (NCBI taxonomy): domain Eukaryota; kingdom Metazoa; phylum Chordata; class Actinopteri; order Kurtiformes; family Apogonidae; genus Sphaeramia; species Sphaeramia orbicularis. The sequence continues at coordinate 40,742,379 of NC_043969.1, forward strand.
GATAGATAGATAGATAGATAGATAGATAGATAGATAGACAAATATTTACTTCATTAATCCCCTAGGGGAAATTCAAACTCCAGTCACTGCTCCACAAAAACAGTCATACCACATCAACAATCAATCAATAAATAAATAAACAAATGCAGAGTATAAGTAGCTCAGAATAAGTTAGATTAAAAAAAAGTAGAACTAAAAGACAGACTGTTTTCTTCTGCACAAACTCCTATAAAACGCTGACATCTAGACTATTTCGTCCAAACACAGACAGGATTCTCATGGTGCTCAGTGTCAGCCGAACCCTGCAGTGACACATTTTCCACAAACATTCCCTTCCTGTCATATTCCGTCTCTGTGCGCTCCTCCTGGTAAAACAAAGTCTTCATACAGCTTTAATCACGAAGCTTCTCCTCGAATGAAACGCATTTCCAGACGATCACTCCTTCCACCTTTTCAACTGTGACATTTCACAGTAATTATTGAAGAGCTGCCACGGGCTTTAAATGACACATCATGACTCAAAACGCTGCAGGATCAAGATGCTAATTTGACTAAATGTAAAATAAATACAGTAGATGGACTTTGTGCATGAATTATTACAGTGTGTTTCTATACGTGCATTAGCTTTTATTGACTTGAGTCTTTTTTTTATTCAATTAAAGACATAAATGTGTTACGTGGCCTCGTTAATGACTAAATAACTCTTATGCTAATGTTGATATGGTTGGATGATGTGTACAATGTGAGCGTTCCTTCCTTTTGTGCAGTAGAAACAGCACCGAAACTTAGTATTTAAGTAAAAGTACAAATATACTGTAAAATATATACTCAAGTAAAAGTAGAAGTAGTTACTTTTTAATTTACTTTAACCCATAAAGACCCGGGGCTACTTTAGTGTCAGCTCCCACATTGATTTTCCTCTGTATTGAACTTTTCTTTAGTGATTTATCACCATTTATTGCAATATTATAACCTTTATTTTGCACTTTTTCAGTGAAAATCAAATGTTTTCCTACATTTAATTCACTGATCATGTGGATGTTCATTAAAACTCAGATTAAATTTGAAGGTTATTATATCAGAAACAGAGAAAACTGAAGAAAATGTGACTTTTTTTTTTGTCAAAAAGTGTCTCCATCCACTCCCAGCCAGCATGTCCACGCGAGCCCCAGAAGGGTTACATATGGGCTGCATATAAGGGTCCCATGTGGGTTTGTTCACACTTTCCATGGTGGGCCCACATTTGTTTGCCCATATCAGAATCAGAATCAAAATCAAAATCAAAATCAAAATCTCTTTATTGTCATTGTACCAAGTACGAATCTGAGGTAAAGCTCTCCGGTTCAGTGCAAGAATTTACAGACAGACACCAAATATCAGTAAAAGGCAGAGTTATTTACATAAAAAAAGTATTGCGAACTAAGATATTTGTAAAACATAGAATAGTGCAAGTAACATAAAAAGTAGTGCAAATGACATGAGAAGTGCAAATAACATGAGAAGTAGTGCAAATAACATGAGAAATGACATGAGAAGTAGTGCAAATGACGTGAGAAGTAGCGCAAATGACATGAGAAGTAGTGCAAACGACATGAGAAGTAGTGCAAATAACATGAGAAATGACATGAGAAGTAGTGCAAATGACATGAGAAGTAGTGCAAATAACGTGAGAGGTAGTGCAAATGACATGAGAAGTAGTGCAAATAACATGAGAAATGACATGAGAAGTAGTGCAAATGACATGAGAAGTAGTGCAAATGACATGAGAAGTAGTGCAAATGACGTGAGAAGTAGTTCAAATGACATGAGAAGTAGTGCAAATGACGTGAGAAGTAGTGCAAATAACATGAGAAATGACATGAGAAGTAGTGCAAACGACATGAGAAGTAGTGCAAATGACATGAGAAGTAGTGCAAATGACATGAGAAGTAGTGCAAATGACATGAGAAGTAGTGCAAATGACATGAGAAGTAGTGCAAATGACGTGAGAAGTAGTGCAAATAACATGAGAAATGACATGAGAAGTAGTGCAAATGACATGAGAAGTAGTGCAAATAACGTGAGAGGTAGTGCAAATGACATGAGAAGTAGTGCAAATAACATGAGAAATGACATGAGAAGTAGTGCAAATGACATGAGAAGTAGTTCAAATGACATGAGAAGTAGTGCAAATGACGTGAGAAGTAGTTCAAATGACGTGAGAAGTAGTGCAAATGACGTGAGAAGTAGTGCAAATAACGTGAGAGGTAGTGCAAATGACATGAGAAGTAGTGCAAATGACGTGAGAAGTAGTTCAAATGATGTGAGAAGTAGTTCAAATGACGTGAGAAGTAGTTCAAATGACGTGAGAAGTAGTGCAAATGACGTGAGAAGTAGTGCGAACAACGTGAGAGGTAGTGCAAATGACATGAGAAGTAGTGCAAATAACATGAGAAATGACATGAGAAGTAGTGCAAATGACATGAGAAGTAGTGCAAATGACATGAGAAGTAGTGCAAATGACGTGAGAAGTAGTTCAAATGACGTGAGAAGTAGTGCAAATGATGTGAGAAGTAGTGCAAATAACGTGAGAGGTAGTGCAAATGACATGAGAAGTAGTGCAAATGACGTGAGAAGTAGTTCAAATGACGTGAGAAGTAGTGCAAGTAACGTGAGAAGTAGTGCAAATGACATGAGAAGTAGTGCAAATAACGTGAGAGGTAGTGCAAATGACATGAGAAGTAGTGCAAATGACGTGAGAGGTAGTGCAAATGACATGAGAAGTAGTGCAAATGACGTGAGAGGTAGTGCAAATGACATGAGAAGTAGTGCAAATGACGTGAGAGGTAGTGCAAATGACATGAGAAGTAGTTCAAATGACATGAGAAGTAGTTCAAATGACGTGAGAAGTAGTGCAAATGACATGAGAAGTAGTGCAAATGACGTGAGAGGTAGTGCAAATGACATGAGAAGTAGTTCAAATGACATGAGAAGTAGTGCAAATGACGTGAGAAGTAGTGCAAATGACATGAGAAGTAGTGCAAATAATGTGAGAGGTAGTGCAAATGACATGAGAAGTAGTTCAAATGACATGAGAAGTAGTTCAAATGACATGAGAAGTAGTGCGAATGACATAAGTAGTGGAAATGACATGAGAAGTAGTGCAAATAACATGAGAGGTAGTGCAAATGACGTGAGAAGTAGTTCAAGTGACATGAGAAGTAGTGCAAATAACATGAGAAGTAGCGCAAATGACATGAGAAGTAGCGCAAATGACATGAGAAGTAGTGCAAATAACATAAGTAGTGCAAATGACATGAGAAGTAGTGCAAATGACATGAGAAGTAGCGCAAATGACATGAGAAGTAGTGCAAATAACATAAGTAGTGCAAATGACATGAGAAGTAGTGCAAATGACATGAGAAGTAGTGCAAATAACGTGAGAAGTAGTTCAAATGACATGAGAAGTAGCGCAAATGACATGAGAAGTGCAAATGACATGAGAAGTAGTGCAAATAACATGAGAAGTAGTTCAAATGACATGAGAAGTAGCGCAAATGACATGAGAAGTGCAAATGACATGAGAAGTAGTGCAAATAACATGAGAAGTAGTGCAAATGACATGAGAAGTAGTGCAAATAACATGAGAAGTAGTGCAAATGACATGAGAAGTAGCGCAAATGACATGAGAAGTAGTGCAAATAACGTGAGAGGTAGTGCAAATGACATGAGAAGCAGTGCAAATGACATGAGAAGCAGTGCAAATGACATGAGAAGCAGTGCAAATGACATGAGAAGTAGTGCAAATGACATGAGAAGTTGTGCAAATAACATGAGAGGTAGTGCAAATGACATGAGAAGTAGTGCAAATAACATGAGAAGTAGCGCAAATGACATGAGAAGTAGCGCAAATGACATGAGAAGTAGTGCAAGTAACGTGAGAGGTAGTGCAAATGACATGAGAAGCAGTGCAAATGACATGAGAAGCAGTGCAAATGACATGAGAAGCAGTGCAAATGACATGAGAAGTAGTGCAAATGACATGAGAAGTTGTGCAAATAACATGAGAGGTAGTGCAAATGACATGAGAAGTAGTTCAAATGACATGAGAAGTAGTGCAAATGACATAAGTAGTGGAAATGACATGAGAAGTAGTGCAAATAACATGAGAGGTAGTGCAAATAACATGAGAAGTAGTTCAAATGACATGAGAAGTAGTGCAAATGACATAAGTAGTGGAAATGACATGAGAAGTAGTGCAAATAACATGAGAAGTAGTGCAAATGACGTGAGAAGTAGTTCAAATGACATGAGAAGTAGTGCAAATGACATGAGAAGTAGCGCAAATGACATGAGAAGTAGCGCAAACGACATGAGAAGTAGTGCAAATAACATAAGTAGTGCAAATGACATGAGAAGTAGTGCAAATGACATGAGAAGTAGTGCAAATAACGTGAGAAGTAGTTCAAATGACATGAGAAGTAGCGCAAATGACATGAGAAGTGCAAATGACATGAGAAGTAGTGCAAATAACATGAGAAGTAGTGCAAATGACATGAGAAGTAGTGCAAATAACATGAGAAGTAGTGCAAATGACATGAGAAGTAGCGCAAATGACATGAGAAGTAGTGCAAGTAACATGAGAAATGACATGAGAAGTAGTGCAAGTTACGTGAGAGATAGTGCAAATGACATGAGAAGCAGTGCAAATGACATGAGAAGTAGCGCAAATGACATGAGAAGTGCAAATGACATGAGAAGTAGTGCAAATGACATGAGAAGTAGTGCAAATGACATGAGAAGTTGTGCAAATAACATGAGAGGTAGTGCAAATGACATGAGAAGTAGTGCAAATAACATGAGAGGTAGTGCAAATGACATGAGAAGTAGTGCAAATAACATGAGAGGTAGTGCAAATGACATGAGAAGTAGTGCAAATAACATGAGAAGTAGTGCAAATGACATGAGAAGTAGTGCAAATGACATGAAAGATAAATACTGTGGGATAAATAGTGTCAACAATAAATATTCACATGTTACTGTTAAAGGATAGTTTGTTAATGTGAACATTTTCATAATTTAATGTTTTATGCACTAAATCAAAGAGAAAAAAATGGTGTTGTCATTATTTATATATTATTATGATATTATTTTTGAGTTTGATGCCCTAACTTGCACTTTGCAAATTCATCTCACGGCCCGGATTGGAACCTTTGGCGGGCCGGTTTTGGCCCCCGGACCGCATGTTTGACACCTGTGTTTTAAATGATTCCTAATAGTCTTTTCCAGTGTTTTTTTTCAACCTGGGGGTCACCAGAAATTTCTAGTAATTGATGAAAATAAAATAAAAAAAACTTACTGATAATAAAAAATATATGGTGAGTTGAGAGAGGAAATCACAATACACATGGAACAAGTGAAAATTATCTTTGGTAAAATGTGTTGAAATAGGATTTTCAGGATCTAAAAATAAGTTCTTATATCGCACTAAAAAGTTCCTCTTTAGGTGATTGTGTCTTATTTTAAGTGTGATGAGATATTTGGACTAGAACTGGTAAGATTGGGATTTTTTCCAGTGTAAATACATATTAGAAGCCGTCGTTAACAATTAAAAGCTGTTAACGTGAGTAAAATTAGCATTAACGGTCTAATTAAAGCCTCGGGGACGGCGCTGACGTTGTGGCGGGGGTTGGGCTGTACCGCACATCCAGGCCTATATACAAGCTGCGAGGCTCCCGTCAGCTGCTATTATTCAGATTCTGAATGATGCTTTATAGGTGACATTATCCACAATGACAATCCAATCCCATCTGCAGCCACGGGCCGACCTCTGCGCTCGGAACGCTGGTGTCTCTGAGTGGCGGCGCTCCCTCCAGACACAGGAAGGATCAGAAAACAGAGCAGTAGCTGTGTGTTTTTGTTTTAATCAAAATAAGAGCCAAGCCCGGAGCTGGTGGCACTACCCCCCCCCTCGCCACCCCCCCCTTATTGCTGCCCCCTCCAACCCCCCCCAGTGGAGCCTGGATCTGGGACAAGATCAGAGGTAGCGAGGGCAGCTGCTGCCCCCGTGTAGCCCCCAGTGATCGCTCATCTGCAGGCTGTTATTATCCATGTAATCTGTCCTGATAGTGTTCGCTTGTGGACATCTCTGCAGAGCACAGGTCACTGAGAAGAGACGTCTGGGGGGGGTGGAGTTATGAAAACATTCATCACCACTTTCCAAATACCATCACTGGGACTCGTTCTTTTAGATAAAGCTTATTAAACCCTAAAAAAAACCACACAAATATATATAAAACAGGTGGTGTTAAGGTAAGAGTATGGATAGTTAATGAACATCATTAAGATGTAATAAGGAAATAACCACTAAAATGGACAAAAAAATGGATCAAACAAGTAACAAATGAATAAAACTGAATTGACACAACATGACAAAGACCATATTATAGAGTGTTGAAAAACTAATGGGTGTCACCAATTACATAAATGTTATATAAATTAACAAAATGAGGGGCAAAACACAAAAAAACAACAAAAAATAATAATAACCAAACTGAGCCAAAGTGAAGAAATGTAACAAAATAAATAAATAAATAAATAAAATAAAAACTAGAAGCACTCGGAGAGCGCAGACCTCCGCCAAGGCTGATCAGTGGCCCCCCCTGTGGGCCCCCCCACCCCCGATCACCACCAAAATTTAATCATTTCTTCCTTATCCCATTTCCAACAAACCCTGAAAATTTCATCCAAATCTGTCCTTAACTTTTTGAGTTATGTTGCACACTAACGGACAAACAAACAAACAAACAAACAGACAGACAGACAAACAAACAAACAAACCCTGGCAAAAACATAACCTCCTTGGTGGAGGTAATAAAGATACAAATACAAATAATCAACAAAATTTGAAACATTTAACAAAATGTACAAATACCGCGAAAAAGAAAGTGAAGTGTCAGATAAAAGGACAAAAATTAAGAAAATAAGAAACAAATGAACAAAATTGAAAAAATAAATGAATAAATAAATAAATAAATAAAGTAATAAACAAACTGAACAAAAACACAACTAATTTAGCAGTAAAATTCAGCAAAAAAGCATACAAAATGGCCTAAATAATCAACAACACTAGGAAAATGTTATAAAAATAATAAACACCATGAACCAGAAAATAAAATAGCCAATAAAAAGGACGAAAATGGATTTTTAAAAAAGTAACAAACGAATAAAACTGAACTGACAAAACATGGCAATGACCACATTACAGACTGTTGAAAAACCAATGGGTGACACCAATTACATACACTTAATATGAATGAACAAAATGAAGGAGAAAAAAAACCACAAAACAAAGCAAAAAAAAATAATAACCAGATTGAACCAAAAAGAACAAATTTAGCAAAAAAAAAAATAAATAAAAATACCAATACAAATAATCAACAAAATTAGGCACATTTAACTAAATGTACGAATACTGTGAACAAAAAAGTTAAATGACCGATAAAAGGACAAAACTTAACAAAGTAAGAAACCAATGAATAAAACTGAAAAAATACAATAAAGTAATAAACAAACTGGGCAAAAAACCAATAAATTTAGCAACACTATGAAGTCAGAAAACATACAAAATGGCCTAAACAATCAATAAAACTAGGAAAATTTAACAAAATAATAAACACCATGAACAAGAAAACAAAATAACCAATAAAAAGGATAAAGTGAATGAAATTACCAAAATGAGCAAGAAGATACAAAAAATTAACACAAAACAAAAAAATAGAACCAAAATGAACCAAAAAGAACAAATTTTGCAAAAATAAATAAATAAAGAAAGAAAGATAGAAATAAAATGACCTAAATAATCAACAAAATTAGGAACATTTAACAAAATGAGTGAACATAATGAACAATAAAGTAAAGTAACCAATAAAAGGACAAAAATTAACAAAAAAAGAAACAAATGAACAAAACTGAAAAAATGACTAAAATAATAAACAAACTGAACAAAAAAATTTGCAACAAAATTAAGCAAGAAAACATATAAAATGGCCTAAATAATCAAGAAAACTAGGAAAATGTATTTAAAAAACACCACAAACAAGAAAATAAAATAGCCAATAGAAAGGACAAAAATGAGTAAAATCACCAAAATGAACAAGAATAAGATACAAAAAAAATTCACACAAACAAAAAATTGTTACCAAAATGAACCAAAAAGAACAAATTTTGAAAAAAAAAAAAAAAAAAAAAATCAATAAAGATACAAAATTATCTAAATAATCAACAAAATTAGGAACATTGAACAAAATGAACATACACCGTGAACAAGAAAATAAAGTGACCAATAAAAGGACAAAACTTAAAATAAAAAACAAATGAACACAACTGAAAAAATTAAAAATAATAATCTACAAAACTAAGAAACTTTTTAAAAAATCACAAAAACTGTAAACAAGAAAATAAAATAACTAATAAAAAGGATAAAAATGAATAAAATCACCAAAATGAACAAGAAAAAGATACAAAAAAATTTACACAAACAAAAAATTGTTACCAAAATGAACCAAAAAGAACAAATTTTGAAAAAAAACAAAAAAAACAAAAATCAATAAAGATACAAAATGATCTAAATAATCGACAAAATTAGGAACATTGAACAAAATGAACAAACACCGTGAACAAGAAAATAAAGTGACCAATAAAAGGACAAAACTTAAAATAAAAAACAAATGAACACAACTGAAAAAATTAAAAATAATAATCTACAAAACGAAGAAACTTTTTACAAAAATCCTAAAAACTATAAACAAGAAAACAAAATAACTAATAAAAAGAACAAAAATGAATAAAATTACCAAAATGAACAAGAATACGCTCAAAAAATGAACATAGTACTTAATCAAATTATCAAAAAAGAACAAAATAACTAACCGAATGATCACAAATTTAACTGAACTATCCATAACTCTTACTAATCCTTCAAACACAGTGAATATAGATAAATCCAGTGATGTTACGCTGATATAAAACAGACTGTGACGTATAGATCCACGAGACGCTGCCCAATTGCAATCAGATTTTCCAAATGCCACAGATTCCCCTTCAAAAAAGGGCATGACACACAGACAGTAAATCAAAGTGTTCCTCTTGGGGAAATGAAAGGGGAACGGGTGTCACCAGATGTGTCCTGGTATGGAAGATGACAAGGAGAAAATAGTGCATCAACACAGAACACTGGACAGCCGTTCAGGACCATGTTATGGTTTTACCTCCGAGCCTCCGAGCGGCTCAGCTTTTAATGTCGCAAAGTTCACAGAGCATGTGATCCGCAAGGAAATAACCAAGAAATAAAGAAATAAAATGGACAAGAATGATCAAAATGAGCACCAAACCAGAACCAGAACAGAAAAATTTACGAAACAAGACACAAAAGAATAAAACTGAGGAGAAAATTGAACAAAATAATTAAAAAAACTGAACAAACATGAACAAATTCAGCAAAAAATAAATAATTTTTTTAAAAAATTATGTAAAAGAAAATTGTACAAAATCAATCACAATCAACAAAACCAGGGAAAACTAAAAATAATTAACCCTATGAACATAAACTAACAAAATGAGCATCAAATTAACAAAACTGAACAGATATATGAAGAAAATTAACAAAATGAAGAATTAAGATAAAACTCATTAAATAAACATGAACAAAATATGCAAAAGATGAACAAAGCAAAATACAGAAACTGATCAAAAATGAACAAATTTAATGACAAAAAAAAAAGTACACAATGACCTAAATAATCAACAAAGGAACAAAATACTGAACACCATGTAAAAGACAAAAACTAAATAATCATCAAAATAAATATTGACTAACAAAGTAGGTAACAAACTAACAAAACTAAACAGAAAAATTAACAAACTAAGCAACAAAAGAATAAAACTGAAGAGAAGACTGAACAAAATAATAAACTGAACACAAAAATTCATTCATGAATTTTAGCAAGAATAATTGTGTAAAAAAAAAAAAAAAAAAAGTACACAATTAATCACAATCAACAAAACCAGGGAAAACTAAAAATAATTAACCCCATGAACATAAATTAACAAATAAGCATCAAATGAACAAAACTGAACAGAAATATGAACAAAATTACCAAAAGAAACAAAAAACAAACATGAACAGAGGTTAATAAAATAATAATAAAATAATCCACAAAATTAAGAACAGTGGGATTAAATAATCATAAATTTAGGGGAAAAAATATGAACACCATGAACAAAAAAATAACAAAAATAACCAATAAAATGAATGAAACTTGAGGATTTTACAAAATAATATGAACAAACATAAACAAAATACGCAACAGAATGAACAAAACTGGGTAAAATAAACAAAATAAAACAAAAAACAAACAAACATGAACAGAAGGTAATAAAATAATAACAAAATAATCCACAAAATTAAGAAAAATTGGATTAAATAATAAACAAATTTAGGGGGAAAAAAATTATGAACACCATGAACAAAAAAATAACAAAAATAACTAATACAATGAATGAAACTTGAGGATTGAACAAAATAATATGAACAAACATAAACAAAATATGCAACAGAATGAACAAAACTGAAATAAATAAATAAATAAATAAATAAATAAATGAATAAATAAAAAACAAGCAAATATGAACAGAAGTTAATTTTAAAAAGCAACAAAACACAACACTAACAAAATCAACAAAACTAAGAAAAATTAGATTAAATAATAAACAAATTTGGGGGAAAAAAACAACAACTTATGAACACATTAAACAAAAAAAATAACTAAATAACCGATAAAATGAATAAAATGTACGAAGTGAACAAAATAATATGAATAAACACGAACAAAATATGCCACAGAATGCATTAAAAAATTAAAAAATAAACAAAATAAACCAAAAAACAAACAAATATGAACAGAAGTTAATAAAATAAGCAACAAAACACAACACTAACAAACTAATCAACAAATTTAAGAAAAATGGTATTAAATAATAAAAAATTTTGGGAAAAAAAAAAAAATTATGAACACCATGGACGAAAAAATAACAAAATAACCATTAAAATGAACTAAATGTATGAAGTGAACAAAACAATATGAATAAACATGAACAAAATATGCAACAGAATGAACAAAATAGAACAAAATAAACCAAAAAAACAAATATGAACAGAAATTAATAAGATAAGCACCAAAATCATCCACAAAATTAAGAAAAATGGGATTAAATAATCAACAAATTTAGGAAAAAAACAAACAAAATTATTTACACAATGAACAAAAAAACGACAACAAAATAACCAAAAAAATGAACAAAACTTACTAAGCGAAAAAAAAATATGAACAAACATGAACAAAATATGCAACAGAATGAACAAAACTGAAAAAAATAAACCAAAAAACAAACAAATATGAACAGAAATTAATAAAATACTCAACAAAACAAAACAAACAAACAAAAAATTAACAAACATGAATGAAATTTAACGAAATGTACCAAAACTATTCCTAAACAGAACAGAAATGGACAAAACACCAACACTTCCATCCCATAATACTACCCTTGTGCTGTTATACGACAAGTATTGAGTTTTTGGATTGAAGGTTTGCTTTGTTTACTGATGCGCTCCGATGATAAATGTTCAAATCTAACGTTCTAACGGAGCCTTTCGCCTCCATCGTGTTGACCTTCCACTGTTTGCTCCCATTAGGATCCACGCACACCTACGAGTCACCGCTTTGATATTCCTCCAGTATCATCGTCAGGACTCGACTGGATACGTCTGGCTGAATATAACCACGTGGACCCTTCTTTTATTCATGTCGTCCGCTCGCTGGGTTAAATCAGGGACCATTGATTGGCAATCAGCACATCTCAGCGCTCCACATTCCCCTCTTGCATTTCAATCTGCCTATCATCCAGCCGGCGCCCGATTGGAAATGTTAGAGTCTGCAGTCGGAATAAATAGACTCATCAACCCACTGAAGGTACATCACGGAGATATATGTTGGATTCCTGCTTTAAAATGACCCAACAGTGTCATTACGGGCAAAAAATATTCAGGTTTTTTTGCCTTTATTCTGAAAAAGACAAATTCCTAATGCGCTGTTTACATGCAGCCGTGCAGAATCTGTTTAAAAAGACTTTCCACTTCTTGTTTAGCATTAACGGAGTTCATTCATATGTACGTTTATGTTCAATTGATTGTATTTCGTTACTTTTTCTGTGATTAATGGCCATTGATGGGTGCATATTAGGCCTGTAACGGTACACAAAATTTTCGATTCGGTACGTTTTCGGTTTTTTTCCGGTTCGGTACGGGAAGAAAGAAAACCCCTCAAAATGTCTTTAATACATTTAGGAATTTTTGAACATTTTCCCCCCAATTTTTGGACACAATAGAATATAGAAAAACAGGAATAATATAATTCTGCTGCTATAAATCAAATAGAAAATGAAATAAAATATTAATATTACTCAAAGTGTTTTAAACATTAGTATTGTACAATTCCCTGACAGGTAGTTTTGAACAAACAAGAAAAATCTAATCACAGTTCTGTCAGTTCACATTCTGCAGAAAAATATCAACAAAAAAATTCTGTATGAAGTGCAACATTAACAGGAGGGTAAACTGGTATTCTGTTGAAACAAACTGAACAGCAACATTGACAACAAAGTAACCAAATTATTTATTTTAGGACAGCTAACAAACTGTTTAGGCCACTTTGCGTACTTGTGTGTGTGTGTGTGTGTGTGTGCGTGCGTGCGTGCGCGTGCACGCAAGGTGCGATTTTTCTGGGGGATGGTTTGTTTGTTGTTTTTTTGTTTTGTTTTTTGGGTCGGAGCCGGGGTGGGGTGGGGGGATGTGGTCCGGTCCATAACTAACGTAACTAATGCTGGCGTGAAATGAAAGTGAAACTTTATTTTTATATACTTTCAACGTCCAACTCCGAGCTCTGTTCCTCTGTTATACAGCGAGTGTGTGAGAGAGAGAGAGAGAGCAAGCTAGTGTGTTTTAGAACTACCGTAGTTCATAGGCGGTAAACTACGTCCGTCTTATCAGCTTCTCTTTCCTCGTTGTTGTCTTTCACCTGAACCTGAACTGATCCAAACCAGACTGTAATGATGACAGAGCGTCTTCAGTCTCTTCCTTCCAGGTTCACATCATATTTGTTGTTTTTTTTAACCTTATATCAGCTGCTATTTTGTAATTCGGGTCAATGTGTACATCCTTCAATATGTCCGTGTGAAAATTGCGCAGATTTAAAGTTCCGTATCAAACAACGTCTTTCATTCCTTTTTCTTTTTGTCATCATACTGTGCTGTTTCGGTACAGCTGTGTACCGAACCGAACAGGTGTGTACCGAAACGGTTCTGTTCGGTACGTGTACCGTTACAGGCCTAGTGCATATGTAATTGACCTCTTGCTTTAATTTTATTATAATTATATATATATATATACTTTAATTCAAAGTTTGAGAAATAAACATTTTTTAAATTTGTTTTTTTATTTGTTTATCTGGCCAATAATGTAATAAAAGTCCTGAACCGATAATGTAATAGCTTCTGGCCAAAAACGTTATAACTTATTACGTTTTTGGCTCAGTTATTACATTTGCAAAAATTTTTCTTTTTTTACCAGGCCAATAAAGTAATAACCAGCCAATAAGTTATAACATTATTGGCCAAAAGTTATTAGGTTATCAGTTCAGGACTTTTATTATGTAGTTGGCAAGATATTAGGTTATTGGCTTATTACATTTTAAAAATGGCAAATTTATTACATTATCAGCTGTTATCGGCTGTTATTACATTATTGCAGTGTTTTTCAACCTTGGGGTCAGGACCCCACGTGGGGTCTCCTGAAATTTCAAATAATTGATAAAAATGATAATAAAAAACATACAGTGAGTTGATAGAGACAATCCCAATCCATAAAAGACATGAAAAACTGAAGCTGAAACTGAAACTGAAGCACTGTGGTTCTGTTTATCTGTCAAATGTTCATTGTGGTCAGTTTCAGATGCTGCAGCTCTTTCATAATTCATAGTTTGAGTTCTTGTTTGTTCAGTATTAATTGTCAGCCTTGTAAATACAAGCTGGACTGACTGTACATATCCTGACCAAGGAAAATAAAATTCTCACTTTGTGCAGTAATCTACACCTGGCTTTTCTGCCTCCGTCCATAATAATATACATTATATAGACTAAATGTCATCTAAAATTAACGTTTATTTGCAACATAGTATAGCAAACTATTACATGATCAACAACAAATTAATTTTAGCAAAAAAAAAAAAAAGTCTTTTTTGAATGTCTGGGGTTGCCAGAAATGTATGATGTTTAAATGGGGTCACAAACATAAAAAGGTTGGGAACCACTGAATTATTGGCTTCTACATGGAACCAAATGTGTAAACAGAAGCACACGTGACGAACTGCGCTGGGATTGGACAGAAACGTTGTGGGTGGAGTGAATCAGAGACAGCTGGTGTTGATGAAAACAAACGTGATGTTAACTGTCAAGAACAGCTCATTCGGAGCCAGTTTCGTTTTATGGACATCTGACCAAATGTCAATGAGACATTCGATCTCCTCAATGTTCTACTTATAACAGCTATACGGTGGCTCGTCAAGCACAAAAAGGTGCATGGTTCCTGGGTTTGTTTTAAGTCCAGGGCGGTTACACCAGAAGTGAACCGGTCCAGAATCAAACAAGCGGACCTTCTTGGTGATCTCAGTCTTGTTTGATTCAAATCTTCAAATCAGATTTTGCATGTTTGTATTCACACCTAAAAAAAAGTTCGGACTTTCTGGGGAAACACACTCTGGTCCGTATTAAATGGACCAAACAAAGTAAACTACCAGTCAAAAGTTCAGACTCACCTTCTCATTTAAATGACATGAGATGGACTACAGATGGCCAACAAGTGCTCAGCATCATTGCGAACTCCTTCAAGACTTTTGGAAAACATTTCAAGTGACTACCTCGTGAAGCTCATCGAGAGAATGCTAAGAATGTGCAAAGCAGTAATAAAAGCAAAATGTGTCTATTTTGAAGAATCTAAAATATAAAACATGCTTTGAGTTATGTCACACTTTTTTTTTACTCCATAATTCCATATGTGTTCATTCATAGTTTTGATGCCTTCAGTGAGAATCTACAACGTAAATAGTCATGAAAATAAAGAAAAACCAGGTGAGTCCAAACTTTTGACTGGTAGTGTAGGTCTGAAGACACCCTTAAACCCATTCCCTCTATAATGCTACACGACACTTGTAGCAATATATGTATGGTTTAGATCAGTGTTTCTCAAAAAGTGGGGCGGGCCCCCTTGGGGGGGCATGAAGGCTTGCCAGGGGGGGCATGGAATTATTCCTAGGTGTTTATTTTTTCTTCAGGTTAGAACATGTAGCAGGTGGAACTAATGTTTTAGCGTTGGAGCATTCTGGACTCATTTTAGGGATGTACAACAAACAAATCTACTGCCATGGTGATCTGTCACTAGACTAGACCAAGAGTTTAGGTTTGGAGAGTGGACAAGGATTGGACTGGAAAAGAAAAATGTGCAATGTTTCTGTTTTTACACAGTTTGTACAGTTTGCACTTTGATGTTCTGAGATATGCAACGTAAACAGGCTCATTGCAGCCACTGATATTGTTAAAATGTTCATCTTTGTTACCAAAATGTGTTTGTTGTTCTAAAAAAATGTTTACCTTATTGTCATAGTTTTAAGATAATTACACATTTCCTATTTTTATTTGGAAAAATAATGTCTCAGGGAGCAGTCGTGCTGAGTTCATTTGTATTGTTCAATCAAAAATCTACGTTATTTTTAATTTGCACAACAAATTATTCAAGGAAAAGCAAAAAGTATTTTTACGATACTGATGTTTCTTTCAATAAAAGTAATAATTGCACCACAGGTACAATGTTGTTGGGGTTGAGGGGGGCTTGGAGATTTTTCGTGCTCCAAAGGGGGGCCCGACAGAAAAAGATTGAGAACCACTGGTTTAGATCCACAGAACCAGAACATCAGCTGAAAACAAAAAAAAAACAAAAAAAATAGGAAACAGAACGCAATCCACAAAACAAGCATTTAAATGGATGTGTAAACAGCTAACACCTGTATTTGTCATGGATAACTGAATAAAACAGACCAGTGAGACAAACTTTACAGTGCTAAGCTAACACTAAACAGATCCAACAGTACAAGCATTATCTCTTTACTGTTAACTCTTTAAAACCTGACGCGTCATCGCTGACACACCCTGTGCATGTACAGTTTGAATGGCTGTAACTCAGTTTGTACAATTGGACAAATTCCAACAGTTTATGAAAATTGAAACATTGTGCTTTACAGGTTTTATTGCGTCAATACGGTAATTTTACTCATGTCTGTACTAGAAACTGAAGAAATTAGCCATTGTATAACATGCAATAAATTGTAAATGACTGCTAGATTTGGAAAGATCTCTGGAAAAGTGGGCACATGGACTCACTCACAGCATATTTTCTAACTTTTAATTACTCAAAAAAAAAAAGTCCAGGTGTACCATTTTAGACTTAGGGTTAAAAGGGTTAAAACTCAGTGAACGAGACAAAGAACAGCACAAATCACACTTGCATAACAAAGCGATGATAAGGAATATTGTCTGACCTTTCTGATCACAGCTTGGTTTTACATGAATGAAGCTTCTGCTATCGGCTAATCCAGTGTTTTGTGTCACAATGAAATGATTCAGACTAGAAACAAATGACCCAGGGGTTAACAGATTAGAAAAAGTTCAATTCAGAAAAACAAAACACAACATCAGAACAAAATTCTGTTTCCAACACCTGCCAAATTCAGTATCATAGTGGAATGACAGTGTAAATGTATTCAACATGTGGCTGTGAATGTATGTGACCACTAGAGGGAGTAGTGAGTCACTCAGCTGGTTTAAAGTCAAAGAAAAGAAGTGATTAAAATAGAACTTGTTTTTCTCCAACGGACACAGCTCTGAATGAAAAAAAACTGAGATGTTGAAAAGGCAGCTTTTCTTCTACATGTGTGAGTTTGATTATGAGGCTAATTAAGGTTTTGCTCATCGTTCATTCTGTTAAATAAATTGTTCTGTTAATTTTCACAAAGTATTTTATTCAGGTCTTGCTCAGTGTCCATTTTGTGGATTACTATGTTCATTCTGATGATCAATCTGGCATGTTATTTAATATTTTTCTTCATTTTCTTGAACGTTTTGCTCATTTTATTCATTATTTTGTTAATTGTCTTGATTATATTGTACACGGTTTGTTCATTTTGTTGGAAATATTACTCATTTTGTGTATTACTTTGTTCATTTAGTTAATTTTGCTCATTTAGAATATGATGTCATTCACAACATTAAATCAAAGTGAATTAAATATCATTCTTATGATTCATATTATCTTTTACCTTCAGCAGTGAAATAGATATGGTAATGCTAATAACACTAATGCTAATGCTAATGCTAATAATAATAATAATAATAATAATAATAATAATAATAATAATAATAATAATGGAATTTATGGGATCTCATTGAATTTTTTAAGGATTTCGTCCCATTTCTATTTTGGGTCTTGAGCTGAAAATGCCTGAGCAGCATTTTTTTTTTTTTTTACTTACACTCTTATTGGTTTTTCAACAAACAAAAAGAGGCCAATACTTTACCTGACATATCAATATAGATACCTACACAAAGTACGTAAAATAAATAAATAAATAAATAAAATAAAATAATAATAATAATAATAATAATAATAATAATAATAATAATAATAATAATAATAGAGATATGGGATCTCGTTGAATTTTTTTAGGTTTTGGTCCCATTTGTCTTTTGGGTCTTGAGCTGAAAATGTCTGAGCAGCAATTATTTATTTTTTTTTTTCTTAAACTTTTATTGGTTTTAAACAAACAAACAAAAAAGAGGCCAATGCTTTAACTTGCATATCCATATAGATGCCTATACAAAGTGTGTTAAAAAATAAATAAATAATAAAAAATAAATAAAATAAAAATAAATAAAATAAAAAAAAAATAGTATAAAATAAAATAAATGGCTGAGCAGCAATAATGTAAACTATCAGCTGATGTAGTATATGAAGTTTATTAAACACAGTGATATTTTGACTGTTTTAGATTTTGGTTGAATGAGAAAACTTGATGATATAACACAAATGAGGTTTACTGTTTTATTCAGTGAATGACTGAACTCCAGTATATTGCCTTTAAATGTGTTATTTGCCAAAACTTTAAACCCATTACCTAATATCTTGAGTTCGGCGTTGGAGTAGACAGCTCCGTATTTATTTTCCGCCACACACTGGTACATTCCAGAATCCGTCTGCTGGACTCTCTGAATGGTCAGCTCTCCGTTCAGTATCTCCATCCGACCCTGTAACAGCGGAGAGTAAATAAAACAGGACATCAGCGGTGAATGTAGATACACCGTACGTGATAATAGCACAGATAGACGCTCTGGAAGAATGATTTAGACGCTTTATGCTCCAATCAACTGAAAGGAGAAGGCGCTATCATAGCAAGGAGGGTACCTGGGATGTCAAGGGCAGCCCATTACGGAGCCAGCGATAGGTGGGCCGGGGCCTCCCCATGGCCTTGCACTCCCACTGGAGTTTCTCTCCACTATCCATCTGAGTATCATTAATCATTCTGACCCACTGAGGGAGGGCTGGGGAAGGAAAAAAAAAAGATTTAAGAATAAGTAATATATCCTTGAAACACACAAGGCTCACAAAGTAGTTATACAGAAGAGAAAAGTCCTACACACAGATGCTTTTTCATCTGGATTTTAACTTGGTTTACGATGTTAAAGTACATGAAAACAGCCAATCCTTGAACATCAATGAAGCACTGATTTTTACTGGTGCTGTGGAAGTACAGCACCACTTATACGCTTATGAATTATGAAACTCAAGAGTAACAATGTGTTCAGTTTTATAGGAGTGATGTTTTGCTTCTCTTTTTTTTTAAACCTATAATGCCAAACGTATCATATTTGATACATTTTATTCATTTATTTTATTTATTTCGAACATGCAAAGAAACAAAACAAAATGAAGCAAATTAAAACAAAAACAAAATAACATTTAAATGAACAAAATCTTTCTTCAAGTACATGCAAGTCTGAATTTTACATGAGTTTTGAAGCCCCCTACATGATCAGTGGGATATTTTTTGTCTTTGAAAAACCGGATGTATACAATTAGATACATGCAATCCACAGATAATCCACCAGGGGGGAGGAATTCATTCACTGGAGGCCTTTCCAGTGACACTACAAGACTGACATTATTGAGGAAGGAGGCAGAAATTTAGCAATTTTGAAAAGGAATTACCAATTTGTTTGACATGTTTGTGTTATATTATGTTTTTGTTTGTGAGGGAGGGCTGGGGAAGGAAAAAAAAAAGATTTAAGAATAAGTAATATATCCTTGAAACGCACAAGGCTCACAAAGTAGTTATACAGAAGAGAAAAGTCCTACACACAGATGCTTTTTCATCTGGATTTTAACTTGGTTTACGATGTTAAAGTACATGAAAACAGCCAATCCTTGAACATCAATGAAGCACTGATTTTTACTGGTGCTGTGGAAGTACAGCACCACTTATACGCTTATGAATTATGAAACTCAAGAGTCACAATGTGTTCAGTTTTAAAGGAGTGATGTTTTGCTTCTCTTTTTTTTAAACCTATAATGCCAAACGTATCATATTTGATACATTTTATTCATTTATTTTATTTACTTCGAACATGCAAAGAAACAAAACAAAATGAAGCAAATTAAAACGAAAAACATTTAAATGAACAGAATCCATCTTCAAGTACGTGCAAGTCTGAATTTTACATGAGTTTTGAAGCCCTCCACATGATCAGTGGGATATTTTTTGTCTTTGAAAAACCTAGTGTATACAATTAGATAAATGCAATACACAGATAATCCACCAGGGGGGAGGAATTCATTCACCAGAGGCCTTTCCCATGACACTAAAAGACTGTCATTAATGAGGAAGGAGGAAGAACTTTGATAATTTTGAAAAGGAATTACCAATTTGTTAGACATGTTTGTGTTGTATTATGTTTTTGTTTGTTCAAAAACAATATTTGAGCATTGAGACCCGGTGTATCAAATATGATACAAAACTGAAACTCATACATGGAAATTGATATTTGAAAAAAACAAAAACAAACTTTTATTTGGTTGTTCAGAAGGACCAATAAAGACTCCGGTTTCAAAGAACTGGAATTTTCTGTCAGTGATTTAATGGTTCAGGCTTTACAGGGTTAAATGGAATTGTCCATTCTAAAAACTTTCCCTGTGGTCTACATAAACTGGAAATGCTCTGCTTGGGTCTGAAGTTTTCATTAATTCAACTCCACAGGTCCCTATTTCTGAGGAATGACACCAGAAAGGTCGTTCTGAACACTGGCCCTTTAAATGCAAATGAGCTACTTCAGGCCCCGCCCCCTCCAGGTTGTTAGCTGTGCTGCTCTGTCCCGTTCAACCAACAACTGAACATTTTAGCTAATTTGCTCAAAGTTTGGACATATTTTCAGTTTTTACTACAACCGCTGCTGGTGACAAACAATTATGTTGTACTCGGAAAAATGTTTGTCGTAAGTCTTGACCTTATATGTGCCAATGTTGCAATGTAACTAGTTAAAAAACATAACAAATTAACCAGGAATTGAAACGGGTTGTAGAAATCCACTCGATTTTTTGCCAAAATGAATATAAAGATAGCTTTGCAGCACCTGGAGGGTTCAAATTCAAACTTTATGAACTATTAGGGTCCAAATACACAAATAAATGAACCAAAGACTAATAAAAGTGGTTTTAGCAACATAAGAGTCCTTTAATACTTCTTATTTGGACTGACCCTGCCTCATGGTTTTTACAACAGCGCATCAAAAAAAAAAACCTCATTGAGATTGCAAATCTCTTTTTCAAGAGTGCCCTGGCCAAGAAAATCGGCACAACACAGAGTTTCTGACAAGACATAATCAACACATAAAAAAAAAAAAAAAACAACTTACAATCAATAGTGACAAAACAATCATTTGTGCAAGTTTAAAAACAGTTACATTGACCAAGCTCACTGATTTCACGCTGCTTTAAAATACCTTTAAATTCACCCCAAGTTCAGATATGAGGCGTTTCCACTACATGGAACCGGCTCGACTCGACTACCAGGTCCCATTCCTGGAGACTGTTTCCATTACAGGATACTACCGACTCTACAGTACCTGGTTGTCATAGCGATGAAGCGGGTTACTTGCGTGTCGTCTGCTCAGAGAGTCGCTCATAAACTCGCTTGTTGTGTGTTGTCTCGTCAAACTCATGCTGAATTTTTACGTTGGCCACCAAAGACTGAATCTCCTGACCGAATGGTGTAGTTTTGCAGGCTGTCATCATGTGGATTAACCTTCCGCTACATTTACTGTAAACTTTCGCATCTGTTTTTTGTAAAACGGCGGGTTACAGAGACGACTCACTGACCAATCAGTGGTCTGCAGTGTTTATACGTCACGTTTTAGTATCTGGTCCCCAGTCCTGGAACCTTGGCGGAGGTGATACCAAAAAACTAGTACCGGGTACCAGATTCTAGGTCCTTTTTCGTAATGGAAACGCAAAAAGGCCGAGTCAAGTCGAGCCCGTACCACGTAGTGAAAACACGGCAATAGATTTAAATAAAATTGTAGAAGTAAAGAAGAGGATCTGCACCAGCTGAATGATTCTGACGCTCTTTGTCTAAACTGGTACCAGGAAAACAACAACATCCTCCCTGCAGAAAAACAACACAATTATAGTTTCATGCAAGATTGCACATATTTTCTCTATTAACCCTTAAGGACCCAGTACTACTTTTCAGGCAGTTCCCAAATGAATTTTTCTCTCTATTTAAACTTTCTAAAAGCAGCGTATGACTTTCATCACAAATTTGTTTTTTCAAATTTGTAAAACCTGAGTGACAGCCTAATTATCACTAATCCATTAGTCTTCAGGGTTTCGACAGGTATCAGTAAATCTGATTTAATGCTTTTTAATGCTGCTTCAAATTTAACTCTTTCAATGCCATGGGCCGATTAAATCGGCTTTACGAATACAACCTGTAAAGTGCCACGGGCCGATCAGATCGGCTTTGGAGAACACGCCACATTTGTGTACAAACAAACCATCCACCCCCATTTCTTTCTCACATTTCGATGACGTTCTTTCTGTGTCCCCCTTTTGAGACCAATCAGACGGGAATTTGAGGTCACACGACCGAATAATATTTTTATATCTTTTTAATGTTTCTTATTCTCCGGTGTTTCATCAGAGGGAGCCCTCCATGCCGGGGGGTGGCTGTGGACTCCGGGGGCTGTGGCGCCTTCTCTCACTGGGGTCCGCTCCTTTCTGGTGGGTGGGGGTCCCAGTTGGCCCTCTCCCACTAGTTGGGATGCGGGGCTGTGTTGCTGGTGCCTGGTCGCCGGGGTCGGCGGCTGCCTCCTGGTGCGGAAGGCTCCCTGAGACAGCGCCTCCTAAATTAATGTTTCACTTTTACTTGTACATTTTTGTTCTGGTCTACCCGTGCTCAGTCAGTCTTCTTAAGTATGTGTGAGCTTGTGGGTTTGCGTGTGTGTGTGTGTGTGTGTGTGTGTGTGTGTGTGTGTGTGCGGGTGAGTGTGTGGGTGGGGGGCGGTACTGATTTTTAAACTGATATGTAAAGCATTTTGTGCTACAGTTTTTAATGTATGAAAAGTGCTATATAAATTATTATTATTATTATTATTATTATTATTATTATTATTATTGTTATTATAAATTATGCAAACTACGATCAATAATGAATCGGCTGCGTCTGGTGCGTTTTGAATCTAATCAGCAATCGGTCGGATGTTACAGAGCGGTTTCCTGCAGGATTCTTCAAATATTATAAAAACGACGCGAAATACTGAAAAACGGCCAAATTCTGTGGCACTTTTAAGGCTTATTAGCCCCTTAACTGTCTGGCACCGAAAGAGTTAATGCTCACGTCCAATTGCAGATACAGTTTTATATTTAGTTTTATACAGAGTTATTCAAAAAGAATGAACTGATTTCATTACGCAATATTAAAATAAGGAAAAGCAATAGAAAACTCCAGCCAAGTCACAAGTATTCTACTCACAATCAACTTTTATTTGAAGAATCTAAAGTATAAAACATGCTTTGAATTATGTCACACTTTTTTTAACTACATAATTCCATGTGTTCATTCATAGTTTTGATGCCTTCAGTGAGAATCTACTATGGAAATAGTCATGAAAATAAAGAAAAACCAGGTGAGTCCAGACTTTTAAGTGGTTCTGTACAAGGTTTTACTGTCGACAGGCTTTAACCAGGTTCTGAAGAGTTCCTCCTCCAATCACTTCTGCTGAAACTTGCATTTTCCCGTTTTTTTAACATTTGTTAATATTCCCTCCACTCTTTCGCTACAGCATGACCAGGCTCACAGCACATTGCATTCCAAGTGTCCGATATTGTAACTTCGTGTATCGGCCATAAACTGTAGCCAAATAAACAGTTCTAGAGCTGAAACAATTAATCAACTCAAAGTGATAAAAAAAAAAAAAATCATTCAACCACAATTTTCCTGAATCAAAGCTTTGTTTCCTTCATTTCTCTGCTGTTAAACATTGGTTCCACTGTTGTGTTTCACACGGACGCTTATTGTGACGCACAAAGAAGCTTCAGTTCAGGAAAACTGCAATAGAATATTTCCCTTCAATCAATTTGAGTCGATTAATCGAATTGTAAATTTTTGCATTCGCTTCAAGCACCTAATCGATTAATCGGTTTCATCTCTAAACGGTTCCACCTGTCAATCGTCGCACTATTACGGTGGCCGACAAGGACCAAACACATTCCATCGGCCCAGTGCGTCTCAGTTAGAGAAAACAGCTGTGAGTACAGAAACCATGGAAATTCCCAAACTCAAACACAAGTCTAAATGAGGTACAAAAAGAAGAATGTGGTGCAAATGAAAAAATGCGCCGCAAGACACGAAAACACATGCATAATCATCAAGTGCTCTGCAACTAAAAACGCTGTAATTGATGTAATAATTGTTGATGAATAAATCTACAAGAGACTGAGTTGACTAATTTTTTACCTCCACCAGGAGATATTGTGATCACTTTGCTTTTTGTGCTTGTTTGTTTGTGTGTTTGTTTGTTTGTTAGCAACTTTACAGGAAAACTATTCCAACCATCTTTACCAAACTGTACCCACAGATAGGCCTAGGCCCTGGGACCAACCCATTACATTTTGGGCCAAGTAGGCCAGAGTTCAAGGTCACAGCAAGGTCACAAAATCTACAATTTTCCTATCTCTCATCACTGAGCAATTTTTTAAAAAATTCATAAAAAATTCAAAATGACTCCAATTAGCCTCCAATTTCATCCACCTGTATCTTATAACAATATCTTATATCTGTCACAAAATTGTCCACATCCACTGTGGAATGTGGACTCTGTGGACATTTTATTTAACATTGAAAATCCCATTTACGACACATTTTTCATTATAACTCAATAAATATTGACTGGAGTTTAATAGAATTTGACATACACATGACTGGTACCAAGCTTCAACTTTTTCTGCTGTATGGAACAACCTGGAAACTGTTTAATTTAAAAAGAAATAGTTGATCACATGCACACTGTTTGGGGTACTTGGCGGAAGTTTGCGTTCTCTGAACACTTGTAATAATATGTAGTTGACTAAAACTAGACTAAAACTAAAATAGTTGATAGGACTAAATTATGACTGAATATATATATATATATATATATATATATATATATATATATATATATATATATATATATATGTTTTTATTTTTTATTTTTTTATTATTTCAAATGATACATTTACATAAACATGTACTTATATATAACGAACCACACAGGCACTATATACATATATATATATATATATATATATATATATATATATATATATATATATATATATATATATATATATATATATATAAATAATAACAAACAAATGATACAACAAACCTACAAACCTATTAAATCCCCCCAAAAAGAAAAGAAAAACCCAAAAACAAACAAACAAAAAAAACCCAACAATAACAAAAAAAAAACCAAGAATAATAATGTTATCAACTCCTCTTTACATGTCTAAATAATATTTTTGTCTACAGACTATGACTAAAACTAAATTAAAAATAGTTGTCAGTATTAACACTGGTTATAAATGTCCTTATTTTAGGTTAAAACGCACCGAAGCTTTGGCTCTAACTGAACTGATGTTATTTTTTTCTGTGATATAAAATACATCTTTATTCTGACCTTCTCAAATTCCAGACCTTTAACATCAAAAACTCAACTCGAGGCGTTTTAAGGCGTTTTAAGGATCTAAAGGAGTCTGGTTTAAAGAGATGCACAGTCGGAGGTTTTTTCACACCGTCTCATCTCAGATTTGTCTTTTTCAGATAAGAGTTTTCTGAAAAGACACATCTGCTCCAGGACTAAACATGAGGACGGGCGTACTATTTTAGAGGATTTTTATTTTATGCCACAATTAATACGTCAAATACCTGGAACTAAATGACCTGTACACAGAACAGACGGAAACAGAAACTGCACTTTTAATAAGTTCTGATAAAACCCATTCTGCACTGTTTTGAACACCACATGCTGCTGTGTAATTTGCACTGGAAACCTCATCTCCTTGTGAAGTTCTTACTGTATTAGAATTTACTGTTGTTTATTCTGTTGAATAAATTGTTCATTTAATTTATGCTCTGATGATTTTATCTCATATTTTGTTCATTTTCTTGACTATTCTCTTCCTTTTGTCGAGATTTTTGTTCATGTTTGTCCATTTCCTTGATTATTTTGTCACAGTTTTCTTCATATGTGTTCACCTTGTTGATTATTTTGTTCATTTTATCATTATTTTGCCAATTTATGCGTATTATCTTGCTGTTTTGATTATTGTTGTTAATTCCTATGAATAATTTATTCATTTTATTTATTATTCTGTTCATTTTCTTGATTATTTTGTTCAGATTTTGTTCATTGTCTTGACAATTCTGTTCCTTTTGTTTTGAATTTTGTTCATTTTTGTCCATTTTGTTAAATATTTTATCAAAGTTTTAGTCATATTTTTTCACATTGTTGATTATTTGGTTTATTTTATGAGTATTTTCTGTTCATTATTATAATTTTGTGAGTTTGTTGTTGTTGATTTTGTTTAGTTTTCTGTCAATGTTCTTGAATTTTTTATGCGGCTTAAAGTCCACATATTCTCAGCTGCTACATACAAATTATTTCTTTATGGGGTGATTCACTGTAAATTTCTCCATTATGGAACTAATTTTGTTCATTCATGCACATTATGTTGCAGT
The DNA here is from genome assembly GCF_902148855.1 of Sphaeramia orbicularis. Classification (NCBI taxonomy): domain Eukaryota; kingdom Metazoa; phylum Chordata; class Actinopteri; order Kurtiformes; family Apogonidae; genus Sphaeramia; species Sphaeramia orbicularis. The sequence continues at coordinate 40,768,856 of NC_043969.1, forward strand.
TTTGTTCAAGTTTTGGTCATTGTTTTTCATTCCTTTGAATAATATTGTTTATTTTATTTATTATTCTGTTCATTTTCTTGAATATTTTTTTTAGGTTTTCCTCATTTTCTTTATTTCCTTGACTATTTAGTTCCGTTGGTTTAGAATTTTGTTCATTTTTGTCCAGTTTGTTAAATATTTTATCAAGGTTATAGTCATATTTTTTCACATTGTTGATTATTTTGTTTATTTTATGATTATTTTCTTCATTTCTGTCCATTGTTTTGTGTGTTTGTTGTTTAGTTTGGTCACTGTTTGTTATTTTGATCAATAACTTGTTGATTTTGTTTAGTTTTCTGTCAATGAATGTTAATGTGTCTTAAGAAAATCCACATATTCTTAGCTGCTACACACAAATTATTTCTTTATGGGGCGATTTATTGTAAATTTCTCCATTATGGAACTAATTTTGTTCATTTATGCACATTATGTTGCAGTTTTGTTCGGGTTTTTGGTCATTGTTTTTCCGTCCTTTGAATAATATTGTTTATTTTATTTATTATTCTGTTCATTTTCTTGAACTTTTTTTTTTTTTTTTTTTTTTCAGGTTTTGCTCATTTTCTTCATTAATTTGTTCTGTTTGTTTAAAATTTTGTTCATTTTTTTGTCCATTTTGTTCAATATTTTATCAACGTTTTAGTCATATTTGTTCCCATTGTTGATTATTTTGTTTATTTTATGATTATTTTCTTCATTTCTGTCCATAATTATAGCACTTTTGTGTGTTTGTTGTTAAGTTTGGTGATTGTTTGCCATTTTGTTCAATAAATTGTTGATTTTGTTTAGTTTTCCGTCAATGTTCTTGAATGTTTATATGTCTTTTAAAAATCAATATATTCTCAGGTGCTACATACAAATTATTTCTTCAGTTTAGATTTCCTCATTACGGGACTAATAAAGGATTATCTTATTTTATCTAATCTTTACAAAAAAACAAAAAAAACAAAAACCAAAGAAAACTATAAAACCCACCACCATATTTAACTCTTTAGCATCAAAAAGCTAATTAAAAACAGCAGTTATTTAAAAATTATTCCATTTAGGATACATATGATCATAATGGAAAAGGGATTTTTAATAATATTAATGTTATCAGGCCTGTTTTGATGTGATACTATATTATGTATGAACTAAATAGTCCATTTTAATTTTTATTATTGGTTAGCTGACCCTGATTTTGATAATATTGTAGATATTACTCTGTGTATGAGCTAAATATTCCACTTATGACCAGTTGTTGCAATAATAATAATAAACTTTGAATGTTTTGCTTTTTTTTTAATGTGGATTTCGATAAATGATCAGGTTTCTAGTATCATTTCTATGACTTTTATCTTTCTTTCTTTCTCCCTCTGCATCACTGGCCTGAGTAAATGTCTTTATTTCAGGTCCCCAAACACCATGCCCTTTTCCTTTTTCTTTTTTTTCTCATGCTCGTGTTTCTCAGACTATATCTGGTTCCTGTTGCAGCGAATCTGTATGGGCTCAGAGTGTTTCCTTTTCATCTCATAGTCTCTTTCTATCTGCCGGCGTCTTATCTGGGCTTTAGAAATGTTAATCTTTGAGCATTTACAAGAATATGAAATTTAAAACAAGCTTTTTTCATAGATTCTAATCACACTTATATAAGACTGCTTGAAAATGAAATGGTTTGATTAAAAAAAAAAATGACCAAAAATGGACAAAATAATCACCTGCATGACCAGACCTGATCCGAACAAGCAACAAATGAATAAAATGATCAATAAGATGACAAAAAATGAACATCATTATCATAAAATGAACAGAAATGGAAAAGATAATGAACAAAATGAACAGAAAATAAACAACAAAAAGAACCCAAATAAATTAATCAACAAAATAATCACCTGCATGACCAGAAATGATCAGTACAAACAACAAATGAATAAAATGATCAATAAGATGACAAAAAAAATGGACAAAATTATCATAAAATGAACAGAAATGGAAAAGATAATGAACAAAATGAAGAGAAAATAACAAAATAAACAGCAAAAAGATCAATATAAGTTAATCAACAAAATAATTTTTAAAAATGACCAAAAATGCAAAAAGTAACCAAATGAACAAAAAACAAATAATAATAATGAAGTGAAATTAACAAAATGTACAAGTAAAAAAAAAAGAAAATTAAACAAAATTAACAAAAATTTACAAAATGATTAGAAATGAAGAAAGTAAGCAACATAATGACCAAAAATGAACAAAACTAGCAAGAGCATGAAGAAAATTCAACCAAATACATGACAAAGTGAACAGAAATGAACAAAATGAGCAAAAAATTTTACAAAATAATCCGGAACATGATCAGAAATGACCAAATTAAGCAACGGACAAGGAAAAAAAATGAACAAAATGAACTGAGACGAACGAAGTAACCAACACAATGAAGGAAAAAATGAAGAAAACAATCGATAAAATTAAAACAAATTAATAAAATAAACAATCCATTAATGTATTTTCTAGTATACAACACATTCTACCACCGTACACTGGTACATTAACACATTCTACCACTGTATGGTGGTAGAATGTGTTAATATACCAGTGTACGGTGGTAGAATGTGTTAATATACCAGTGTACGGTGGTAGAATGTGTTAATATACCAGTGTACGGTGGTAGAATGTGTTAATATACCAGTGTACGGTGGTAGAATGTGTTAATATACCAGTGTACGGTGGTAGAATGTGTTAATATACCAGCGTACGGTGGTAGAATGTGTTAATATACCAGTGTACGGTGGTAGAATGTGTTAATATACCAGTGTACGGTGGTAGAATGTGTTAATGTACCAGCGTGCAGTGGTAGAATGTGTTAATATACCAGTGTACGGTGGTAGAATGTGTTAATATACCAGTGTACGGTGGTAGAATGTGTTAATGTACCAGTATACAGTGGTAGAATGTGTTAATGTACCAGTATACAGTGGTAGAATGTGTTAATATACCAGGGTACGGTGGTAGAATGTGTTAATATACCAGCGTACAGTGGTAGAATGTGTTAATGTACCAGCGTACAGTGGTAGAATGTGTTAATATACCAGTGTACGGTGGTGGAATGTGATAATATACCAGTATACGGTGGTATACCACTGTACGCTGGTATATTAACACATTCTACCACTGTACACTGGTACATTAACACATTCTACCACCGTACACTGGTATATTAACACATTCTACATCTGTACGCTGGTATATTAACACATTCCACCACCGTACGCTGGTATATTAACACATTCTACCTCTTTACGCTGGTATATTAACACATTCTACCTCTGTACACTGGTATATTAACACATTCTACCACCGTACACTGGTATATTAACACATTCTACCACTGCACACTGGTACATTAACACATTCTACCACTGTATACTGGTACATTAACACATTCTACCACCGTACACTGGTATATTAACACATTCTACCACCGTACACTGGTATATTAACACATTCTACCACTGTACGCTGGTATATTAACACATTCTACCACTGTACACTGGTACATTAACACATTCTACCACCGTACACTGGTATATTAACACATTCTACATCTGTACGCTGGTATATTAACACATTCCACCACCGTACGCTGGTATATTAACACATTCTACCTCTTTACGCTGGTATATTAACACATTCTACCTCTGTACACTGGTATATTAACACATTCTACCACCGTACACTGGTATATTAACACATTCTACCACTGCACACTGGTACATTAACACATTCTACCACTGTATACTGGTACATTAACACATTCTACCACCGTACACTGGTATATTAACACATTCTACCACCGTACACTGGTATATTAACACATTCTACCACTGTACGCTGGTATATTAACACATTCTACCACTGTACACTGGTACATTAACACATTCTACCACCGTACACTGGTATATTAACACATTCTACATCTGTACGCTGGTATATTAACACATTCCACCACCGTACGCTGGTATATTAACACATTCTACCTCTTTACGCTGGTATATTAACACATTCTACCTCTGTACACTGGTATATTAACACATTCTACCACCGTATACTGGTATATTAACACATTCTACCACTGTATACTGGTATATTAACACATTCTACCACCGTACACTGGTATATTAAAACATTCTACCACCGTACACTGGTATATTAACACATTCTACCACTGTACGCTGGTATATTAACACATTCTACCACTGTACACTGGTACATTAACACATTCTACCACTGTATACTGGTACATTAACACATTCTACCACTGTATACTGGTACATTAACACATTCTACCACCGTACACTGGTATTTTAACACATTCTACCACTGTACGCTGGTATATTAACACATTCTACCTCTGTACGCTGGTATATTAACACATTCTACCACTGTATATTAACACATTCTACCACCGTACACTGGTATATTAACACATTTTACCACTGTATACTGGTATATTAACACATTCTACCACCGTACACTGGTATATTAACACATTCTACCACCGTACACTGGTATATTAACACATTCTACCACCGTACACTGGTATATTAACACATTCTACCACCGTATACTGGTATATTAACACATTCTACCACCGTACGCTGGTATATTAACACATTCTACCACTGTACGCTGGTATATTAACACATTCTACCTCTGTACGCTGGTATATTAAACATTCTACCTCTGTACGCTGGTATATTAACACATTCTACCACTGTACGCTGGTATATTAACACATTCTACCTCTGTACGCTGGTATATTAACACATTCTACCACTGTATACAGGCATATTAACACATTCTACCACTGTACGCTGGTATATTAACATATTCTACCACTGTATACAGGCATATTAACACATTTTACCACCGTATACTGGTATATTAACACATTCTACCACCATATACTGGTATATTAACACATTCTACCACTGTACGCTGGTATATTAACACATTCTACCTCTGTACGCTGGTATATTAACACATTCTACCTCTGTACGCTGGTATATTAACACATTCTACCTCTGTACGCTGGTATATTAACACATTCTACCACCATATACTGGTATATTAACACATTCTACCACTGCACACTGGTATATTAACACATTCTACCTCTGTATGCTGGTATATTAACACATTCTACCTCTGTACGCTGGTATATTAACACATTCTACCTCTGTACGCTGGTATATTAACACATTCTACCTCTGTACGCTGGTATATTAACATATTCTACCTCTGTACGCTGGTATATTAACACATTCCACCACCGTACACTGGTATATTAACACATTCCACCACCGTACACCGGTATATTAACACATTCCACCACCGTACACTGGTATATTAACACATTCCACCACCGTATACTGGTATATTAACACATTCTACCACTGCACACTGGTATATTAACACATTCTACCACTGTACACTGGTATATTAACACATTCTACCACCGTACACTGGAATATTAACACATTCTACCACCGTACACTGGTATATTAACACATTCTACCACCGCATACTGGTATATTAACACATTCTACCACCGTACACTGGTATATTAACACATTCTACCACCGTACACTGGTATATTAACACATTCTACCACCGTACACTGGTATATTAACACATTCTACCACCGTATACTGGTATATTATCACATTCCACCACCGTACACTGGTATATTAACACATTCTACCACCGTACACTGGTATATTAACACATTCCACCACCGTACGCTGGTATATTAACACATTCTACCACCGTACACTGGTATATTAACACATTCTACCTCTGTACGCTGGTATATTAACACATTCTACCACCGTACACTGGTATATTAACACATTCCACCACCGTACACTGGTATATTAACACATTCTACGCTGGTATAGTAACACATTCCACCACCGTACACTGGTATATTAACACATTCCACCACCGTACGCTGGTATATTAACACATTCTACATCTGTACGCTGGTATATTAACACATACCACCACCGTACGCTGGTATATTAACACATTCTACCTCTTTACGCTGGTATATTAACACATTCTACCTCTGTACACTGGTTTATTAACACATTCTACCACCGTACACTGGTATATTAACACATTCTACCACCGTACACTGGTATATTAACACATTCTACCACTGTACGCTGGTATATTAACACATTCTACATCTGTACGCTGGTATATTAACACATTCCACCACCGTACGCTGGTATATTAACACATTCTACCACTGTACCCTGGTATATTAACACATTCTACCACCGTACACTGGTATATTAACACATTCTACCTCTTTACGCTGGTATATTAACACATTCTACCTCTGTACACTGGTATATTAACACATTCTACCACCGTACACTGGTATATTAACACATTGTACCACTGTACACTGGCATATTAACACATTCTACCACTGCACACTGGTATATTAACACATTCTACCACCGTATACTGGTATATTAACACATTCTACCACCGTACACTGGTATATTAACACATTCTACCACCGTATGGTATATTAACACATTCTACCACCGTATGGTATATTAACACATTCTACCACCGTATGGTATATTAACACATTGTACCTCTGTACGCTGGTATATTAACACATTCTACCTCTTTACGCTGGTATATTAACACATTCTACCTCTGTACACTGGTATATTAACACATTCTACCACCGTACACTGGTATATTAACACATTCTACCACCGTATACTGGTATATTAACACATTCTACCACCGTACACTGGTATATTAACACATTCTACCACTGTATGGTATATTAACACATTCTACCACCGTATGGTATATTAACACATTCTACCACCGTATGGTATATTAACACATTCTACCTCTGTACGCTGGTATATTAACACATTCTACCTCTGTACGCTGGTATATTAACACATTCTACCTCTGTACGCTGGTATATTAACACATTCTACCACTGTACGCTGGTATATTAACACATTCTACCACTGTACGCTGGTATATTAACACATTCTACCACTGTACGCTGGTATATTAACACATTCTACCACTGTACGCTGGTATATTAACACATTCTACCACTGTACGCTGGTATATTAACACATTCTACCTCTGTACGCTGGTATATTAACACATTCTACCACTGTACGCTGGTATATTAACACATTCTACCACTGTACGCTGGTATATTAACACATTCTACCACTGTACGCTGGTACCTCTGTACGCTGGTATATTAACACATTCTACCACTGTACGCTGGTATATTAACACATTCTACCACTGTACGCTGGTATATTAACACATTCTACCTCTGTACGCTGGTATATTAACACATTCTACCTCTGTACGCTGGTATATTAACACATTCTACCACTGTACGCTGGTATATTAACACATTCTACCTCTGTACGCTGGTATATTAACACATTCTACCTCTGTACGCTGGTATATTAACACATTCTACCACTGTACGCTGGTATATTAACACATTCTACCACTGTACGCTGGTATATTAACACATTCTACCACTGTACGCTGGTATATTAACACATTCTACCTCTGTACGCTGGTATATTAACACATTCTACCACTGTACGCTGGTATATTAACACATTCTACCACCGTACACTGCTGTTTTTCTTGTATTATTTGCAGACATGAGTGAAGCCACTAGGCTTTTTTTCCTTCTCTTCGATGCTGAACACGTCTCCGTTTCTTTGCATACGCCGCCGTCGGTGTAACACTTCGCTAGTGTGGTTTTGATTGAATGATTACGGCCACAAAGGTCTCTCTCACAATGAAGGATCAAACGACCAGCTGACCTGTGTAAATTACATTTAGCGTGAGGCTGCTACAAATTAGGCTCCTATTCTCCTTGTGATGTCAACAGAATGGAGGATGCCGAGAGGAGCGGGGCCTTGGAAATGTGTCCGACCAAGGTTGAGGCAGTCCATTATCTGGTCCTGTGTGCACGCTGGAGGCTGAGCGGAATGGAGGACGTCGAGTCTCTGAGATGTTTTATGGAGGCATGTAGGTGTTTAACCAGCTTAGTTAAAAATGGATGCATGCTAAAGCTAATTATAGTAAATATAGAGGATGTACACCATAAGATACATGTAGGTTGGGTTGGATATTCTGTATTACCAGACTATTCCTATTGGTTTGGATATTCCTACATTTTTTATTTATATTTTCCTTTGACCCAGCTGTGTCTCTTTGTCCTCTACAGGAGACAAAAATGAGTTTCATGGCTTTATTTACAAAAACCCAAAAATAAAACTGCACTGCAGAGGATATTCTATAAAAAATGAATTAGAATTAGTATCTGGAAAAAAAAAATTGTTGTATCATACCATTATCACTGAAGACAAACTTTTTTTCTATAACTTTTTAGGATTCATTTACAGGCCAGCAAATCAAATTTTTCAACACAGCTGATGTAGATTTAAAGACTAGTTTCATCATTAAAGACAAAAAAATGGATGGATGATGGATGAATAGATAGATGGTAGATGGGTGGATAGACTGATGTACAGGTGTACAGATAGATAGATAGATAGATAGATAGATAGATAGATAGATAGATAGATAGATAGATAGATAGATAGATAGATAGATAGATAGATAGATAGATAGATAGATAGATAGATAGATAGATAGATAGATAGATAGATAGATAGACGGATGGACGGACGGATAATACAGGGGTAAATTTCTACACAAAAGCACAGATGGTCTAAAATTCATTCTCAAAGCTGTATATTTAATGCTTTTGTTGTGCAATTTAATAACTATTTGCTATTGTTTTGATTGACAGACACTTATTTAATGTAATTTATGTATTATTTTTAACTACATTATATTTGGCAGAACTGATTTCTTCAACCTGACCATATGAGATCACATCAGGACAAATCTATTGAAATAACACAAACAGCCCAGACGATAAAACTAAAACCAGCTCATAACAGAAAACCCTCCTGATCATTAAATGAGTTTTCGACTAATACACCTCTCTCAATTAAAGCTCAATTATTTTAATGATAAACACTTGGTCTTTAATTATTGGCTTTAAGTGCACAGACTGAAGCAAATTAACAGCCAACAGATTAGACGAAACCAAATAGTTAGAAAAACAAAAACACTTTATATGTGAAGTTTTTGGGTGACTTGAACAGGATGAAAACCTATTATTGTGATATCGCTGCAGACACTCACTGTAAACCTGGAGGTGTCCTTTGAAGGCGGTTCCTCCTCTGGGATTCTCTGCTTTGCATTCATAGGTTCCTGAGTCCTCCAGTTGGATGTTGGGAATCTCCAGGATGGCCTGGGACTTCCTCAGTCTGGCCTTTTTCGGGATGTTGCCGTTGATCTTCCTCCATGTGATTGTCGGGACCGGACTGTGAAGAAACAAGAGTCGACTCTGAGTTAATTCCACAAATAGTTGATTAAAAATGTATGTTTGAAGCTCAAACTGTACCTGAGTCACATTCATACCTGTGTGTATACAGTGTATATTTACTTCCATTTTCAACATGATATCATGATATTATTCTCTTTGCTTTACTCTGACACAGGAGACTGATGTGAAGAACTGATGTTGTGTGGATTTGTTGTTGGTATTATTTGTGCTGTCGTTGTTAATGATATTTACCTCCACCAGGACGTATTGGGATCACTTTGCTTCGTGTGTTTGCGTGTTTGTTTGTTTGTTACCAAGATAACTCAAAAAGTTATGGATGGATTTTGATGAAATTTTCTGGAAATGTTGATACTGGCACAAGGAAGAAATGATGAAATTTTGGTGGTGATGGGGGGGGGGTTTCGTTTGTCTGTTAGCAAGATAACTCAAAAAGTTATTGACAGATTTGGATGAAATTTTCAAGAAAATGTTGATACTGGCACAAGGAACAAATGATTCAGTTTTGGTGGTGATTTGGGGGGGAGGGATGGATTTTTTTGGTTGTTCATCTGTCTGTTAGCAAGATAACTCAAAAAGTTACAGACAGATTTGGATGAAATTTTCAGGAAACATTGATACTGGCACAAGGAACAAATGGCGGGGGGGGGGGCAGATCTCTCTTGGCAGAGGTCTGCACTCTCCGAGTCCTTTTCTTGTTTTAGTAAAGTTATTGTTCTTAGGCCTGTTTTGACGTGATACTATATTAAGTGTGAACTAAATAGTTCATTTTAATTTTCCTATATAGTTAGCTGACACTTATATTGATAATACTGTAGATATTACTCTGTGTATGAACTAAATATGCCACTTATTACCTCCACCAGGAAGTATTGTGATCACTTTGCTTTGTGTGTTTGTTTGTTTGTGTGTTTGTTTGTGTGTTTGTTAGCAACTTTACTTGATAACTATTCCAACCATCTTTACCAAATTGTCCCCACAGATAGGCCTAGGCCCTGGGATGAACCCATTAAATTTTGGACCTAAGTAGACCTAAGTTCAAGGTCACAGCAAGGTCACAAAATCTACAATTTTCCTATCTCTAATCATCGAGCAATTTTTGAAAATTCATAAAAAATTCAAGACGACTCCGATTAGCCTCTAATTTGATCCACCCGTATCTTATAAGAATATCTTGTATCTGGCACAAAATTGTCCACATCCACTGTGGAATGTGGACTCTGTGGACATTTCAGTTTAACATTGAAAATCCCATTTACGACACATTTTTCATTATAACTCAATAAATATTGATTGGAATTTAATATAATTTGACATACACATGACTGGTACCAAGCTTCAACTTTTTCTGCTGTATGGAACAACCTGGAAACTGTTTAATTTAAACAGAAATAGTCGATCCACACATGCAAACCGTTCGGGGTACTTGGCGGAGGTTTGTGTTCTCTGAACACTTGTTTGTTCATGTTTTCCTTTCTTATATCTCTCATTTAGTAGATTTTATTTATTTTATTACCACCACCAAGGAGGTAGCGTTTTTTTTTTTTTTTTTTTTTTTTTCCCAAGAGTGTTTTTATACACCACTGAGCTACTGTGACCAAGTAATTTCTCTTGTGGATCAATATGTCTAAACTCAATCATCATCATCAATCAATTTGTTACAAAATTATCACCAACAGTTATTAACCCTTTCATGCATAGATCACTCCAGTGGACAGTTCTTCTCCAGCTGTTCCCTTGTATATTAGTGGGTTTTGTTGTTTTAGTTCCATATCAGCCGACATAGCGGACACTGATGCACCATCTCATTCACTGACACTCAGACCATTACTGTAAGTTTGCTGTTCTTGATTAACCTGATCTGCACTAACATGTTTGAGTGTAAATCAATTATTTGTTAGACAAGAAGTTTTTTTTTTTTTTTTTTTGCATATTATCTCCATGAAGTGAGTAATTACTAGCATTACAATATGTTAAAATGTGAGGAGACATCAGATTAGCAGCATTAAAAATCTTTTTATTTCATTGTTTTCATATCACTTTCTGATATTGGGTTTTAAACACGTTTCTTTACTTCAAAAATTAAATGCATGGATATTTTTGTAACTCCATGAAAAAAAAAAAAACTCGATTGCAGTGTTTTTTTCATGCCTAAGGAGGAGTAAAAACACTGAAGAAAAAAATCTTGACTAAGGTTCTCACAATTCATGCATGAAAGGGTTAAAATCAACAATTCATTAACAAAATACATTTTGTCATAGGAAACCCCAGAACCAATCCTCAGCTTATAAATGGGGGCTCTTCAACATGTGATAAGAGACATAATTTACATTAAAATCTTAAAGACTTCAAATGTTCTAAATAACTACAAAATATAGTTTAAAATATTTGCCTATTTTCCTAATGACGATTCATTTCCTCTTCCTTTTCCTAAGTCATACTGTAATCAGCATATTCCAGTATTTTCAGGTGATTTAATAATAATACATCTGGCTTTATCCACATACATAAAGATTTACCAGACTGATGAAACTATGTGTTGACTGAACGTTGATGGTCCGAAATGTTATCTTTTGGAAATACTTGACATTTCCACCATTTTTTTTATTTTTTTTTTTTTATTTTATCCTACTTCAATAATTAAAAACCTTCCTATACAGTAATTACCACAACATAAACATTACCCAAAGCTGCTGATGTACGTCCTTTCTTTCGGCATTAAAAATGGATGCACAGTCGTAAATGTGAAACACTGACCTTTCGACCACGTGCATTTTCTGCTGCGTAAATGACGGACACATATTAACAAAATGAATATAAAGACACATGATTTTGAAAAGCAATTTAGAGACAATTATTATCCCAAGAACAGATGCCAAAATGTCAGGTTGGGGGGTTATATTGAATTTCTACATTCTACAATGTTGTGTGCTATGCTATGTACTTTTACTGTGAAGTTGGAGTTTTACATAAATAGTGTCCAAAAAAACGGTCCTTATTATTGTGTTTTGGAAATACAACACGTTTGCACTATTTGTTTTTTAGAATTTACTTAACACTCAGCAAAAGAAATGATCCAATGGAGCATATTTTTGTTATTAAATGTGGACGTACAGACTGATAAATGCTGAAAGACGCTGAAAAGCAAATTAGAAGCATTAGTTTTCCAAGGACAGAGAGTCTAAATATCATAATCAAAAGCTTATATTGAATTTCTACAGAAAATATTGTGTATTTTTAAATAAATATTTATAAAGTCATGTGTTTAGTGCTTTTATTGTGAAATGTAACAATTATTGCCCTTTGTTTTGATTGATAAACAGATTTACTATAGTTAATATGGTTCTGACAAGAATTATGTGCATTTTTATGACAGTAAATCCCTTCTTTTGTCATTAAGATGTGAATAACTTACATTTTGACCACATATATTTACTTCAGTGTAAACAAAAATAAGAAAGTGAAAAGCAGTTTGTTTAAAAAAAAATAATATTGCAAGTAATATATACAAAAAGTCAGGTTGAAAGGCTTGAATGGAATTTCCACAGAAAAATCTTGGGTGTTTTAATAATTACAAAGCTATGTGTTTAGGGCTTTTATTTATTTGTTCATTTTTGGTTTTTTTTTTTATTTTTAGAATTTCTTTTTTATTGACATTCAGAATCAGACATTTGCTTTCAGTACATCATATGCACATATAGCATACATCTGTTGTCTGCTTTAAATGCCAGAATAATATTTTAGTTTTATCTCCAAACACTAAAACAAAGGCAGAAAACCGGATAAAAGAAGAAAAAAAAGAGAGAAAAAAAAATTGTACCAGTAAGGAGTGATCTTTTCCATACAACACAATCACGGATTTGTAAAAACAAAATCAGGCCTACGGGGTGTGACATAGCTGACCCAGTTTTCCCAGTATGAAGAAAATTTCTCCAGTTTGTGATTAACAAATGCCGTTATCTTTTCCAATTTATAAATATTCATTGTGATTTCCATCCATCCATTTAAAGTTGGGCTCTCCTTTAATAGTGTTTAGGGCTTTTATTGTGAAAGGTAACAATTATTACCTCCGCCAAGGAGGTTATGTTTTTGCTGGCGTTGGTTTGTCTGTTTGCCTGTCTGTCTGTGTGCAAGATAACTCAAAAAGTTATGGATGGATTTGGACGAAAATGTCAGGAAATGTTGATACTGGCACAAGGAATAAATGATTAAATTTTGGTGGTGATCGAAGTGGGTTGGAGGGGGGGGGGGGGGGCTGATCTGCCTTGGTGGAGGTCTGTGCTCTCCAAGTGCTTTTCTAGTTTCCTATTATTTTGATTGAGAAACATCTGTTTACCATAGTTAACCCTATAATGCCATATGTATTATATTTGATACATGAGTTTTGAAGCCCTCTACATGATCAGTGTAATTTTATTTCTTGAAAAAAGTGATGTAAACAATTAGATACATACAATACACAGATAATTCACCAGGGGGGAGGCCTTTCCAGTGACACTACAAGACTGACATTAATGAGGAAGGAGGAAGAACTTTGACAATTTTGAAAAGGAATGACCAATTTGTTAAATATGTTTGTGTTACATTGTGTTTTTGTTTGTTCAAAAATTGTAATATTTGAACACTGAGACCTGATGTATCAAATATGATACGAAATTGAAACTCATACATGGAAATTGATATTTGAAAAAAAAAGTTTTGGTTGTTCAGAACGACCAATAAAGGCTCCAGTTTCAAAGAACGGGAATTTTCTGTCAGTGATTTAATGGTTCAGGCTTTACAGGGTTAATAGTTCTAACAATAATCGTAAGTATTGTTTTATTATAGTATATTTAATTTTAGACTTTGGCACAGATTTGGAGTTACTTGCACAAATAATTGATAAAGAAGGTTCTAATTGTAGTCTTTAGGAAATACTATTTTACAAGTGCGCATTTGTGTTTGTCTGTGCAATAACAGTTTTTATATATTTTTGCTGTGTTTATGTTTTTGCTGTGTTTATGTTTTGTTTCTGTTTTTGTTCATGTGTTTTTTTTTTCTTCTTTGGATTCCATGACTCAGGGAAATGCACAAGAATTCCAATGTACCTATACTGCGATGAATCCGTGCAAATGGCAAATAAAGGTTATTCTATTCAATTCTATTCTATTCTATTCTATTCTATTCTATTCTATTCTATTCTATTCTATTCTATTCTATTATCCATCTCAGAGTTAAAGATGTTCACCACCAGAACCAAAACCTGGTTAAAGACACAACAAACACAACTGTTCTCATCTGTAAATATTGTGTCTATGGTGTGGAAGAGTGAGTGAATGAATGCCTTATATCATATAAATGAAACACTGGATTATTGATGATTATGGTATGATCGTTTTAAATGATGTATATTTTATATTGTACTGCAATGCTGTGGACAAGCCCATCCGGGGACTGGAGTTGAGAATTACCACTAGCTATAATGTGTTCGGTTTCTGTTTTTATCTGCTGTATGTAAAGTGTCTTTGAATTCCATGAAAAGCGCTATACAAATAACATGTATAATAACAATAATAATAATAATAATAATAATAATAATAATAATAATAATATTATTATTATTATTATTATTATTATTATTATTATACACTCTATATGCATCACATTAGCTGCAACTATGTCTGACTGCATCGTCCCTGTCAAATAAATAAATAAAATATTTTGAACATTTGAAAAGCAAAGTATATATAGTATATAACATATAGTATATTGGAGGGCCTTGGGGTTGGTTTGGGCATGGGGGGAAAAATTATATAAAAGGAAATGTATAATGTATGCACTGTGATTCCACTTTCTATGTACTGTGGCATTGCTCAAAAAAGATAAATAAAAAAATAATAATAATAAGTAGTGTGTAACATTCACGGAACAATGTCAACATCCATGTTGTGAGTGAGTCCTTTGGTTTTGCTGTAGAATTAATCAAAGATTCCAATGAAGTTCCATTGAAAATGAATGCAGGTAATTTTGGCCCACTTATGGAAGTTTGAGGTAGTAAAACAAAAACTACAATTTCATAAAATCTGTAAAAGATAACTTAAAAAATTAAATGCCATAATATCAATGACATGTTTTTTGAGGAACATCTGAAAAATAAAATAATAAAAACTTTCATTACAAAGATATTGCATGAAAATGTCAATGGATCAATTTTGACCCACTTATGCATCTAAGGGTTAAAGTAATGCAACTTATTACATCTGATAACCCTTAAATACCTAAACGTCTACCAGAAACCAAAAGCATCTACCGATCTAAAATGTTCAATAACTTGTGAACCATCAATACATGTAAATAATTTAGGTAAAATGCAGTTTTTCAGCTTTTCATCATCTTTAGATGTGACTCATTTGGACATTCAGACGCTCCATAAGTAAAACCCATGTAGTTTGGTAAATTGCAGTGATTGTTTTTATGTTCAGTTAATGATGTACATATTTTACTGAAAAAATGTACTTCATTTTTCTCTGTTTGATAAAACAACCATTGAATTTACTTTGACATTTTTTGAACATATGCATTATCAGTAAACAAATGGACTGAAAAATACATAATGCAGTGGATAATATTATAATAAATGGTTTTAAACCACTTATGAAAAGTTAAATGTGGAGAAAAATTCCTTTGGAAATCAACATAAAAATAATAAATAAATAAATAAATGTGCTCAAACATGCTTTTTGGTCTTGAACACTTAGTATCCATATTATAACTTCATATTTTTTGCTATTTCCAGGAGTTTCTTTTAGCCTGTGTGGAAGTCTCTGAAACAGTTCCTTTCATAGAGTTCCACACTGTTCAAAGCTCAGGATCTCATCTTTCCGATGCTGTTTGAATTCTGTCGACAGCGCAAACGGTTCAAGAGTTACAGTAATTTAAATGCTGTAAAGTGCGAAATGTAGCGCCGGAGAGACTGCCGTTGTTAAAGGGTTAAATAATTTAGCGCTCCTTTACATTATTTAACTCGGCAAAAGAAAATATCTAATGCAGCACTGATATCACTTCTTTTACCCTAAAATGTAACTTGAATAAACAAATACACTTATGTTGAAAAGCAATTTAGAAACTATTAATATTTCACCAACAGAATATTAAAGTGGTGTTTAATGTTCAAACTATAGCTCGGTGCATTTATTTATTTAACGAATAAAACATCTTTAAAATGCAGCCAAGAACTAAAATGATCCAATGCAGCTGATTCATGTTCATCCCTTCTTTTTCTATTAAAAGACAAAAAAATCTATTTACTGCGGGTTAAATGACCAGCAAATTAAGAAAATGGGGGAAGACATAAGCTGATGTTAAAAATCTATTTAGAGATAATTCATATGTCCACAAACTGTGGTGTTTTGGAAATTATAGACAGTTAAATAATTTAGTAAACTCTTACATTATTACACCCCAGAAGCAGAGACCATCCAGTGCATTGCTGATGTGATGTACACACGAGCATAAATATGTAAATGACCCACACAGGATGATATTATCCACCAGGTTTGGAGGACAGGAACAGTATTAAAACCAGACTATTAGCGCAGCCAAATAGAATTTTACGATTAGCGACTGAGCGATGCCGGGCGTCCATGTTTATTCATGGTCTGCCCTATAGATCCTCATGACGGACGACTTGCACATGTGGAGAGTAAATGTCTTACTACGAGCTATCAGCGGGGCTCTTGTATGACAAGTAGATTTGACGGGTCTCTGAGAGATGGAAATGTGACACCGCGCAAACCTCCAGCGAACCCATCAATCATTTAGCCAAGATGAAAACGTTGCATCCTTCAGCTTTTTTTTTTTTTTTATCTGTTCTAAATTCACAAGGACACCGGAGTGCCGTCGGCTGCCACGGACTGGAATCAGGAGTCAGAGCACGTCTGGTCGTAAAAGAAAAGAACACGTTTATTGAGGATTTTTATGTGTTATTAGAAAACCAACATTTCTAAATATGAAACGGATGTTTTTCAGCGAAAACAAAAAGAGGAGGATTATCTGGACAGCACTTTGCATGACAGGAAGTGGTAATAGGCAGGCTGCCATTTGTTGGGGGGGGATCAACCCCCCCTCTGGTTTTTTCATTCCTTACCTGCTCAATGATTTTCATTCGGTGTGTGTGTGTGTGTGTGTGTGTGTGTGTGGGGGGGGGGGGGGGGGGTGGGCAACCAACAGGCAGGTTGTGACTGAGTTTTCTTACACTTCTTTCCTACTTTTCAAACCAGCGTAGAGCACTTAAATCACTGTTTCACTTTATATCAATGCCCTGAAATGTGCAAATACAATCAAAGTCTTTATTTACAATACTGTACAGGAAGTTCTCTTACAGGAACTTCTTCAGCAAGTGTCTTTTAGAGCAGTGGTCCCCAACCCCCGGTCCCCAGACCAGTACCGGTCTGTGGATCATTTGGTACTGGGCCGCAAAAAAAAAAAAAAAAAAAAAAATTGTGGTTAATATTAACACTTCCATGCATGAATTATGAAAACCTTAGTCAATATTTTTTCTTGAGTGTTTTTATTCCTCTTTAGGCATGAAAAAGCAATGCAATTTATTTATTTATTTTTTAATGAACCTATTTTTTGTGGAGTTACAAAAATGTCCACTCAGCTGGACACCATGCATTTAAGTTCTGAAGCAAAGAAACATTTATTTAAAAAATCATCATCTGAAAGTGAAAAACTGTGAAAACTATGAAATAAAAACATTTTTAATTGAATTGAATTGCCTTTATTGTCATTTGACAGTACAGAGTATATCAAACAAAATTAAGTTCGATGATTAGTGACATCCGGCTGCTGCTCCTAGTACAGAGTACAACCAGAGCGCTACTACAAAACCTTTTCTTCAAAAAATTGCAGTGAAGAACACAAGATAATGCAAAGCACAAATATGAGGGATCATACAGTTTTCACACAGTACACGTGGACACATGCTGGAATTTTTTCATGGATTTGAAGGGAACTGGGGGACAGCGTGAACGTTAAGGCAGACAGCAGACGTGAAAAAGGAACAATGGGGGAAGGGGAGATGCTTGATACTTAATGTTGCTAATTGCTAAATTGCTACTGTTTTCTCACATTTTATCATACTCTAAAATTAAATATTACTCATTTCATGGAGATAAAATCCTTCTAAGACCCAGGAAATTGACAGTTTTAGCTTTTTTTTTTTCATTAAAAAATTGTCTTGATTGGAAACTGCATAATGCAACAGTTTTTTCAGATACATTTTTTCAATAATTTTTATTTATTTGTTGATTTTTTAATGGAATGTCCTTTGCAATGCACAGCATTTTTAAAGTAAAACTGTCAAACTTGTGTCCCCTCTAGAGGACAAAATGCATTGCTGGGCTTCAGGAGGATATGAAAAAAAACCAACAACTTTTTTTTTTTTCCAGAAAACTGTTAAGAACAGTCTAATAACAATTAGCAATTGATTTACACTAAAACATGTTACTGCAGATCAGGTTTATCAAGAACAGCAAAGTTACAGTAATTGTATGGATGTCAGTGTATGAGCTGATGCATAAGTGTCCACTGTGTTGGCTGATACAGAACTAAAACAACAAAACCCATGAATATACAAGAGAACAGCTGTGGAATAACTGTCCACTGTAGTGACCACTGTGCATGAAAGGGTTAAAGCAATTTTTTTCCATTAGTCTTGCGGAGATTTTATTTTGAAAAGCGACCGTTTAGGCCCTTGCCTCACAACCGCTAGGCTCTGGTGCTCCATTTCATGAATCAGTAGTAACACAAGCTAAAGAAATGAGCCAAAAACAAAATTCACTGGAGAACTTTTTCGGGAAGACACGAGGAAACGATGAGGCTGCAGAAGGGTCACAGACTGCCTGTCAACAGAAAGCTGCATTTAGAAGGAACTATCAGGGTTCCTGCCTCAGTTACAGGTTCATCACAACAGGTGACACACAAGCACCTCCAAACTGCTCCAGCACATCCATCCATATTTGAGACAACTTCAAACCTCTGTGCATTCTGGATTCAAGTCAAAACAGAATATGAGGATATCTCCACAGAAGCCCTGAAAGTCCTTCTTCTGTTTCCAACCTCATATCTTTGTGTGGCTGGGGTTTCTGCGATGACAGTTACCAAGTAGTAGACTGGATCTACAGAACACACCTGGACTGTGTGTCTCCCATCAGCCCCAGATGGGACCGTCTAGCTGCAGGGAAACAAGTCCAGGGTTCCAACTGATTCTGCATTAGGGTGAGTTGATATTCTACTGTAGAATCATTGGAATTGCCTGATATACAGTGGAAGTGTTTCAGATCACATGTTATGAACTGACAAAGGTTTTTGTTACTGGAACCCCCCCACACCTCTTACTGGTCCATGGAAAATTTTCATGCATGAAACCGATCTGTAGTACAAAAAAAGTTGGGGACCACTGTTTTAGAGTATATATTATATATACTAACCTTAATGTCAACCTGGTTACTAACCCACTGTTTTGTTTTGGTCTGTCTGTTTTTTGTCTTCTAGTGCTGTATGTAAAGCTACTGAATATTTGAATTTCCCTAGGGATTAATAAAGTATCTATCTATCTATCTATCTATCTATCTATCTATCTATCTATCTATCTATCTATCTATCTATCTATCTATCTATCTATCTATCTATCTATCTATCTATCTATCTATCTATCTATCTATCTATCTATCTATCTATCTATCCATCTATCTATCTACAGGGGTTGGACAAAATAATGGAAACACCTTCACCTCAAGATGATAATGCCCCAATCCATACAGCTAGAATTGTTAAAGAATGGCATGAGGAACATTCTAATGAAGTTGAGCATCTCGTATGGCCGGCACAGTCCCCAGACCTCAACATTATTGAGCATTTATGGTCAGTTTGAGAGATTCAAGTAAGACGTCGATTTCCACCGCCATCGTCTCTAAAAGAGTTGGAGGGTATTCTAACTGAAGAATGGCTTAAAATTCCTTTGGAAACAATTCACAAGTTGTATGAATCAATACCTCGGAGAACTGAGGCTGTAATTGCCGCAAAAGGCGGACCTACACCATATTAAATTATATTTTGTTGATTTTTTAAGGTGTTTCCATTATTTTGTCCAACCCCTGTATCTACCTACCTACCTACCTACATTACTGGCACCAATGTTCACCTGAACCGAACTGTTGGCAGTCTCAGAATTCTAGAATATCGCCATGCACTGGGGCGCCATTGCGGGGGGGGGGGGGACAAATCCATGTGGCCCAGCATTTGTGGAGGGCCCATAGAGCAGTGGAGGGGGTCCAGTGGATACAGGTTTGCAGTTGTGAAAATTTCATGTATAATAGAGGAACAGAACTCGCGAGTTGGATGTTGACAGTATGTGTCACGAAATGTCACGTTCACTTGCTTGTCACTTTAGTTTCACGCCAGAGTTATGTTAATTATAGACCGCAACCCCACGTATACGAGGGCTGTTCAATAAGTTCATGGCCTCACCCAGAAATACTGGTTGTTATAATACAGGATGTTACATTCTTTCGTGATGGGATAGTGATGCTTGAACATCGATGGACCAAGTGCATTGCTGTAAATGGAGATTATGTTGAAAAATAAAATATAAATTATCAGTCTGTGTGGTTCTGTTCTGGGTGAGGCCATGAACTTATTGAACGGCCCTCGTATAACTGCTGCTTTTTAATGGCGTTAAGTATACATATTTGAGTAGGTATTTATAAATACTTTTAAGCTGCGTTAGACTCATCACCAATTTTTCATCAGATCTGTAAAATCCGAGTCATCACCTAAGTATCACGAATCCGTAAGTCTTTCGGTGATTATGCGCCTGAAACTCTTCCCTCACAGTGAACAGTTTCGAAGTGTACACCACCATAAACAGAGCATTTGTTTTAGTGATGGGAATTCCGGCTCTTTTTAGAGAACCGGCTCTTTTGGCTCGGCTCACTAAAAAGAGCCGGCTATTTTGGCTTCCAAGTGGCTCTTAAGATTTTTTAGTGCTTCAATTAATTTATTACCAACAATAATGTAAAGTTATGCACAATATGAATTACTAATTTAAAAAAACATGCACTATATCAAATGTTTATGTAAATACACCTTTATTTATACTCTCTACATAGTGGTTAAAAATAAATAAATTAACTCTTTCATGCATGAATTATGAGAACCTTAATCAAGATTTTTTTTCCTGACTGTTTTTATTCCTCTTTAGGCATGAAAAAAACAGGCCTAAAGAAAATTTTCTTATGAACCGTTTTTTCATGGAGTTGCAAAAATGTCCACTCAGCTGGACACCATGCATTTAATTTTTGAAGCAAAGAAACATGTGTTTACTGATAGAGTGTGAAAACTATGAAATAAAAACACGTTTAATGCTTATTATAGGTCATTCATTTCTCAGACAGAGGCAGTTGTTTCTTTACCTGCTGTACTAGTTTGTCTGATAAATGAATTATCTACAAAAATTATATGTGGAAGAGAGTATGAACCTTTACCAGACATTTTTAATGCTACTGATCTGAAGTTTTCTCACATTTTAACATGTTAATACCAGTCATTACTCACTTCATGGAGATAATATGCACAAAAAAGTTGGTTTTTGACTAATTTTTAGGTGGTTTTGGGGGGATTTTTGAGTGATTTTGAGGTGGTTTTTTTGGGTGGTTTTAAGGTGGTTTTGGGGTCATTTTTGGGTTGATTTTTAGGTGGTTTTTTGGGGGGGATTTTTGAGTGATTTTGAGGTGGTTTTTTTGGGTGGCTTTAAGGTGGTTTTTAGGTGGTTTTGGGGTCATTTTGGGTTGATTTTTAGGTGATTTTGGGTCATTTTTAAGTGATTTTTAGGTGGTTTTTTGGGTGATTTTTTTGGGTGGTTTTAAGGTGGTTTTTAGGTGGTTTTGTGGTGATTTTTAGGTGGTTTTTTTGGGTGATTTTTGGGTGGGTTAAGGTGGGGTTTTTTTGTATGATTTTTAGGTGGTGTTTACATGGTTTTTAGGTGTTTTTTGGTTAATTTTTTGGTGGTTTTTTGAGTCATTTTTAGGTGGTTTTGGGGTCATTTTTGGGTGATTTTTAGGTGTTTTTTTGCATGATTTTTAGGTGGTGTTTATGTGGTTTTTAGGTGTTTTTTGGGTAATTTTTCAGTGGTTTTTTGAGTAATTTTAGGTGGTTTTGGGGTCATTTTTGGGTGATTTATAGGTGGCTTTTGAGTCATTTTCAGTTGGTTTTAGGGTAATTTTTGGGTGAATTTGATGATTTTTGAGTAGTACCTTATCATTTGTAGATGGAAAAAAAAAGACAACTTCAAAAAAAACAAAAAACTGTTAATTACAGACTTATAACAATAAACACGCACTTGATTTACACTTAAACATGTTACTCTAGATCAGGTTTATCAAGAACAGCGTAGTTACAGTAATGGTATAAATGTCAGTGTACGGGATGATGCATAAGTGTCCACTGTGTCGGCTGATATGGAACTAAAACAACAAAACCCATGAATATACAAGAGAACAGCTGGAGAAGAACTGTCCACTGTAGTGACCACTGTGCATGAAAGGGTTAGAAAGTGCAAAAAGAAATGCTTAACTATTTACAAATGACCTTTACTAACTTTTAACTATTTTAAACTTTTAGCTTTCACACAAGACACAATGGTACCTTCATTAATATCACGTTCACTTGCTTGTCTTTTTCTTCCAGTTGCACTAATGGAGGAACAGTTCTCATGTGTCTGTGCAGGTTGTTTGTGGAGCCAGCTCTATATCAGATTTTTGTCTTGCACACTCTACATTCTGCCTTAGTTTGGTCAATGTCATTAAAATGTGTCCAGATTTTGCTGCGTTTCCTATTGTCACTCATTTTCTCAACTTTTTTTTTTTTTTACCTTTCCAGTCTGTTTGCATTGTGGTCCCTTCTCTCTCTCTCTCTCTCTCTCTCTCTCCCATCTCCCTCCCTCCTGTTCGTGCGCTTCCTATGTGTGTAACTCCGCCCCTCTCCCCTCTGGTTGGGGGGGGGGGGGGAACGAACGAACGGGACAAAGCGGCTCTCTATCAGGAGCCGGCTCCCGTCATTCACGTCAAAGAGCTGTTTCGTTTGCGACCGACAACCGACACATCACTAATTTGTTTACAAACTGAGCCGGTAGGTAACTCGGGTATTTTCGGAAATTTGTCGCGACGTGCTATGTTGGAAGTGGGGGTGTACCCAGCTGCAGTAGCAAGAGTTAATGAAGCTGTATCCTTGTTTGTTGGTGCTGCTACCCTGCGTTACTACGCTTCAACCTGCCCGGACACTGTCACAGTCAGAAAACCAGACAGAGAACGGAAAGATTTCTTCACCTGCTGGACCCCGCTAAGACATCTCCAAGAGAAAAATGTCTCCGTTCTGAATGTCTCTGGTCGCCAGAAATTTGTGATGTTAAAACGGAGTCACAAGCCAAAAAAGGTTGGAAACCACTGGAGTAGTGAGTCACTCTGCCGGTCTCCCACAGTGAAGAAAACTAACACCAAGGGGCCTTTGACCAAAGCATCAGAAAGTGGCCAGATGGGATGAGAACCACCGAGAAACAACTTTTAGAATCAAAGAAAATGACACAGTGATAAAAAGTTAGAAGCACTGATGGTGGCAGACATTCCACTGTGTGAACTCCGCCTCCATCTTTAGTTCCTTCAAACACCTTCAGGTAAAGGTCAGCTTTTCTATATTTGCTCATATCTATAAACCTGCAGGTATCCTCTGCCGAAATGTTCAACAGTATGTGTGTTTCTACTTCTGAGCACATATCTGGTCTTTCCTCTTGGTCCCAAAGGCTCAACCTGCAGTAAAATAAGTGATTTAGATTAATGTTCTGAATGTGATGTCCAAAGAATCTGCATTAAACCGAACTAATATCAGCATATTCTGCCTTTTCATCAGAAAACATGTTCATTCAGAATATGAGTGCTTCTATGAAACTGGGTTTATTTTAGTACCTGGCACTTCTCCAGCTTTTTAGACCAAACTAGAAGCACTCGGAGAGCGCAGACCTCTGCCAAGGCAGATCAGTGGGCCCCCCTGTGCCCCCCCGATCACCACCAAAATTTAATCATTTGTTCCTTGTGCCAGTATCAACATTTCCTGAAATTTTTATCCAAATCTGTCCATAACTTTTTGAGTTATCTTGCACACAGACAGACAGACAAACCAATGTTGGCAAAAACATAACCCCCTTGGCGGAGGTAATAATAAAAGAGAAGTTTAGACATTTTCCCACCAGGATGGACCTAATGATGACCTCAGATAAATGCAAAACATTTTTTACTCTTGCTCTGAACCATCCCAAAATTATTGCATTTTTAATAAAATACTGGGGCCAAAAATAGGACCAAAACTGGGACAAGAAAAACTACCTAGGTGTCAGTGCATTTGATCTGGAAAACATGGCTGTAAATGGTCTTATATACCGTTGTAAATAAAGACAGTTTTAAATTTGTCGATCCTCGTGGTTTTTCCAATCCAGACATGCTGGTTTTTCATGAATCTCTATCTCTTTCCAGGTTTCGTGCGTAACCCATCGTGTCCACTCCTGTCACATGCAGAACCCGCCCATTTAAACACATATAAATCATGAATGATTTTGCAACAGAACACTCTGCCTTGCATAATTAGTTCAATTCTCAAAATGTACCTGTGAGAGAATAAAGAGATATAAAAAAATAGTGGCGTGTAATTTTTGTGTCCTTTTTACCGTGTCACATGCAGATTTTTGTATTACATATAATGTAAAATAATATAAAAAAGTGTTTTATCTAAAAAACAGTTTCTCTTATCTCAGTAAATTTTTATTTTGAAAATAGACCCAAAGTGCTTCCAAACTTGCTTCATAACATTAGTCTACATCTGGTTTGAATTTTTAGCCCCCATGTCCTGTTTTTAGGACCAGTTTCATAGAAGCACCCATATCCAAACAGAATGTGCTCGCACATAATGTCAAATGTCTTAGCTCTGTCTAAAAACAGAGCTAAGCTAATCATGACGGGCATCACCATGGCCACTGGGACTTGGGGCGCCGCTAGTAATTGTGGGCCCCATGAAAGGTAAAACCATTGTTTTTTTTTGTTTTTTTTTTTATTTCTTTTTCATGTTATATTATTGTCTTTATTGGCTTTGGTTTCTGCAATTTTCATATTATTTCTTTTTTTTTTTTTTAAGACATTTTCTAACCTTTTCTGCGCAATGTGATAACTTATTATCTTAATATATGTAATGTGCAACTAAACTAAATCAAACTAAGCAACACTCTTATCATTTTACAGAATCTCTTACAAATACAATAAATAGAATAAATATCAGCCTTTGAAATGCATTTATTTCTTGCAGACATTGACGTGATATCAAACCTTACACATACAGGACCTTGAAATATAATAGACACTACATTTATTTAATTAATCACATTTTCAGCAACTAAACTAAGTAAGTGCTTCAGGTTTATATGTTATTTATCTTCATGTCTTGTTTATTTCCCTTTAGAATTTATTTGATGCTTTTTATGCATTTTAACGTTGCTTTATATTCCTGAACACCTGTAATTATTACCTCCAGGAGGTATTGTGATCACTTTGCTTTGTGTGTTTGCATGCGCGCGTTTGCGTGTTTGTTTGTTAGCAAGATAACTCAAAAAGTTATGGACGGATTTTCATGAAATTTTCAGGAAATGTTGATACTGGCACAAGGAAGAAATGAGTAAATTTTGGTGGTGATGGGGGGTGGCAGATCTGTCTTGGCAGGGGTCTGCGCTCTCCGACTGCTTTTCTTGTTGTTATTGTGTTTAATTGTTAATTGTGTATCATGTATGTGTTTTATGTTGTTTGGACTTTGTATGGCTGCTACCCTGGCCAGGTCTGCCTTGGAAAAGACATTCCTAATCTCAATGAGACAAGGAAGAAATGATTAACCCTTTCATGCATGATTTATGAGAACCTTAGTCAAGATTTTTTTCTTGGGTGTTTTTATTCCTCCTTAGGCATGAAAAAAACAATGTGATCAATTTTTTTTTTTTCTAAGGAGTTACAAAATTATCCGTGCATTTAATTTTTGAAGTAAAGAAACGTGTTTAAAGCCCAATATCTGAAAGTGATATGAAAACAATGAAATAAAAACATTTTTAATGCTGCTAATCTGATGTCTTCTCACATTTTAACATATTCTAATGCTAGTAAATATGGAGGTAGTATGCAAAAACAAAAAAAAAAACCTTCTTGTCTAACAAATAATTGATTTACACTAAAACATGGCACTGCAGATCAGGTTTATTAAGAACAGCGTAGTTACAGTAATGGTATGAATGTCAGTGTATGGGATGGTGCATAAGCATCACTGTGTTGGCTGATATGGAACTAAAACAACAAAACCCATTAATATACAAGAGAACAGCTGTGGAATAACTGTCCACCGTGGTAACCTATGCATGAAAGGGTTAAATTTTGATGGTGATCGGGGGGGCAGATCTGTCTTGGTGGAGGTCTGCGCTTTCCGAGTGCTTTTCTTGTTATGTTATAATTTTAATCAACAAAACTCATGAAATCAGTCAATAACAAAAGAGATTTTGGATTCTATGATTAGTTGAATAGTGCGATTATTAAGGTAATAATATGATAATGAGTTAACACACAGTGGGTTGATACTTTCTGAATATTATACATGTAAAAAACAATGCAATCAAGTCAAATATTCTATTAAAACACTGATATTCTTGCTCCAAACATCCCCTCTTATATAATAAATGTGTTTAATGTTGACAATGTTAGCCTGGATCCCTGTTTCTATAAAAATTCATGCCAATACTGACACATGAAAGACATGTAATGAATACACGGAAAATCTGGTGGCTGTTTCTGGGTAATGACTCATTGGTATTACCTACACTGTAAAAAAAAAAAAAAAAAAACAGTAAAAAAACAGTATTATTCCAGCAGCAGGGGTGCCGAAAAAATATTGTAAAATAACGGAAAATAACCATCTCATAAAAATACGGTAATTTTCCATCATTAAAATACTGTTCTTTGCCTTAACTTTACATGAGATTTTGCATATTTTTTGGACTTTTTAATGTTTAATAAAGAATATTTACATGTATTAAAACAATTAAATTACCTAAAAATATATATAGAAATAATTTTCAATGAGACTAAGTTGTGCAATCCACTGATAAAAACTGTATTTGGACAGTTTATCAGTGCTTATACACGTTATACATTCACAAAAATACATTTATTCAACATTTTTGTTGTGAAACCTCCCCGTAATTACACAAGATATTTGTCAATTAACAAACAAGTCTTGTTAAACTTACAGAACAAATACTTCTTTTACGATTAATTGTCAGTAATTTTATCTTGTTTTAGTATTTTTTTTTTTTTTTTTACAGCATTAAACTTTAAATTAACAGTTTAATCTCATAAATAGAAAAGAAATATTTGTGAAATTATGATACATTTGCAAATGTATTTTAACATTTTTTTTTTTTTCAGTGAAAAAAGAAAAAAAAATCTTTTAAAAAATTGAAATTTTATGGTTATTCACAGTCACAGTATTTTCATGTAATTTTACATTTGACATGTAAAATCACAGTTTATTTTTGTCATTTCACTGATATTTTTCTGTGTTAAAAATACAGGAAAAATCTGTAAAATAAACAGTGAAAATTCTATTAAACTACTGATTTTTTTTTTTTTTTTTTTTTTTTTTTTTTTTGTTACAATGCAGCATCCTCTATTTGTGTTTCCAAGTAACAAGCTTCAGCATTAAACATTTGCACAGAGTGAAAAGAGATGCATTTCTTTATTGTAAACCATATTTCTGGCCTTTTTCATTATATTTTATATATGGTTAAAGGTTCTGAGTTATACTATTATGCTCTTTGTTAATACCAAGCTATTATACATTTATTTTTTGTGTTAATTATTACTTTATACCTCGGTTTCATCAACTTTAAATCATTTTTACTGTTATTATTGAGCTTTAATGCAAAGTCCCACCCATATTTGATTATTATATTGTATTTACATTAAATTCCAGGTGGTGTGGAGTGTAATTTCACCAGTTTCAGTCGAAAAGACGCTTTTATAAATCCAGTCACACAATCTATAACATCTTAACTCACAATCTCCACATAGAGAGATGCCGCGACTGAGCTAAAAATCAAATACCTGCCGTCTCGCTGAATTTTAATGCCCCTTTTCTGTCATGACAACACCTCAAACCCACGCTAACAAAGGGCACAGAAATCGAATCAGTCGAGCTAAATAGCTGCTATGAAGCACTTGTTTGTGCGTTATTGATGTGAGGTTCACCTGGAGACCTTTTGTCCAAATAAACTCCCGACCAGCCAGAGAGCACAGCAGAGTCTACAGAGACCTGGAGGGGATGGAACACCAGGGTGAATCGTTCCTGAGTCCGTGGCAGGATTCATCTTTGGAGGCAGAATAATGAGCGCTGGGGCTTGTACGTGTTCGCAAAACCAGGAGGGAGGAGGTGTGGATACGAGACACTCCGTCTGTCAGGGTCTCACTGAAGGAAACCGCTGCAAAAATCTAAATCTTACCAAGTGTATTTTTCTCATTTCTAGTCAAAATATCTCATCCCGCTTAAAATAAGACATAATCACCTAAAGCACAGGTGTCAAACATGCGGCCCGGGGGCCAAAACCAGCCTGCCAAAGTTTCCAATCCGGCCCTGCAGGATGAATTGGCAAAGTGCAAGTTAGGGCCTCGAACTCAAAAATAATCATAATAACCTATAAATAATGACAACACCATTTTTTTCTCTTTAATTTAGTGCAAAAAACATTCAATTATGAAAATATTTACATTAAGAAACTATTCCTTATCAATAAAATGTGAATAACCAGAACAAATATGAACAACCTGAAATGTCTAAAGAAAATGAAGTGCAATTTTAACAATATTCTGCCTGTTACTAAATATTTTGTGCCTTCATAGATCTGATCTGTAATTCACATGTAGCCTATAAATGATAAGCCATGGCATAATATTGATAAAACTGTACTTACATTTCTTAACAAATTTAATTTTTTTCAGGTTATTCACACACTTTTGTTTGGATAGTTTGTAAATGTAAATATTGGCATAACTGAATGCCATTTTTTGCACTAAAACCATTTGGAGTTGTCATTATTTATTGGCTATCATGCTATTATTTTACTGGTCCGGCCCACTTCAGATTAAATTGAGCCGAATGTGGCCCCCAGAAGAAAATGAGTTTGACACTCCTGACCTAACGAGTAACCTTTCAGTGAGATATAAGAACTTAATTTTCGAGAATAGATCTTGAAAATCTTATTTTAAGAAATCTTACCAAGATAATTTTCACTTGTTCCATTGGCAGATTTTTTTTGAAAAAAAAAAAAAAAAAAAAAAAAAAAAATATATATATATATATATATATATATATATATATATATATATATATATATATATATATATATATATATATATATATATATATATATCTTGAATTAACTAAAAAATCTGCCAATGGAACAGGTGAAAATTATCTTGGTAAGATTTCTTGAAATAAAATTCTCCAGATCTATTGTCTAAAAATAAGTTCTTATATCTCACTGGAAAAGTTACTCTTTAGGTGATTCTGTTTTATTTTAAGCGGGATGAGATATTTTGAATAGAAATGAGAAAAATACACTTGGTAAGATTTAAGATCATCTAAAGAGTAACTTTTCAGTGAGAACTTGCCTAGGACACCGTGTGCTTAATTTTTGAAGCAAAGAAACATGTATTTACTGATATAAATTGTGAAAACTATGAAATAAAAATATTTTTAATGCCGCTAATCTGATGTTTTCTCACATTTTAACATACTCTGATACTAGTTATCACTCACTTCATGGAGATAATATGCAAAAAAAAAAAACTATTTATTAAAAAAGAAAAAAAAAGTAAAAAAAAAAAAAAAAAAAAAGTTAATTACAGTCTCATAACAACTAGCAATTTTTTTTTACACTCAAACATGTCACTGCAGATCAGGTTTATCCAGAACATTAAAGTTACAGTAATGGTATGAATTGTAGTGTATGGGATGGTGCATAAGTGTCCACTGTGTTGTCTGATATGGAACTAAAATAACAAAACCCATAAATATACAAGAGAAAATCTATAGAATAACTGTCCACTGTAGTGACCACTATGCATGAAAGGGTTAAAAGGTGAATTAAGTCAGACAGAACAACACTGAAGGTCTTGGTGTGTAATACATAACCCAACACTGAGTTTATGTAAGGTGTTAGTTTTTTCTTTTTTTCATTTAATACATGCCCATAGGCCGGCGCTTTTAATTAACATTCCACACAATCGCTTCGCCCTCATCTGGACTCATTCCATAATAAAGGCTCAAATTAAATCTAATGCCAAAATATAGCAGGGAATCGCTTTGCCTCAGACCATTAAGATCTCGATTTTTATCCCACCATTTAGCTCATGTGCTTTGCTCTAAATTTCTTCATCCCCGGAGGAAATTCGACAACTCTCGGTTTAAAGTGAAAATCCACCTGGAACACGAGGCTACACAAACAGCTATGTTTTTCCTAAAAGCCGAAGTCCGGGACCTTGTGCAGGATGTGTTGTCATTAAGAGGCACTTTGTGTTGCTGCTGACAGTGTGCTCCTCGTGGCCCAGTGCAGTTCAATGAGTAGAGTACCTGCAAGGGTTTCAATTTTACACTGACCCCAGCAGGTCAGTGAAACTAAAAGTATACCCACTGCTCTCAGGCAATTTGGATGAAAGCACATGAAACATATTATATTTTCAGTGGAAATGAGTGGGAGAATGCGGAAACCATCAGCTTTACTTCCTACTCCTTTCAAATGAATATAATGTCAGCGGTGCACTTTACAGAGTTTATGGAAATTCACACTGAAGACAATGTTTTAAAATCAAATACTGAGAAAATCTGGATGAACATGATGGTTATTAGAATAAAATAAGCATGTCCACAGCAAAATAACATATTTTATTATGTTGCACCTTATGTAACTATATATTGTTTATTACATAATACTGTACTGCATATGCTGCAGTCGCACAAAAAATTAATTAGACCAAATACAGAACATTATCCGAATAAGAAAAAAATAGGACCAATGGCCCTGTAGCTTACCGGCCAAATTAAAAGCTTTGGGAAATGTATCCAGATGCCATTTATTATCACCCAGTTCTGTGTATTTATTACATTACAGAAATAGCCCATGTTTTGGTCATATTCTAATCAGATCTGTAAAAAATTCAAATTCCAACTTGATATCATTGATACTTACTGATTTATTGGATTGATCCACTTCCTATCTGTTATAATGGGAAAATTTTTCAAAGTGGCACCAAATCCAGAATCAGATCCGGATCCAAATAATTTCAGTACCTTGTGTTGACATCATCATACAGAAGCTGTACACCAAGTTTGAAGTCAATCAGAACTATAGTTTCGGAGAAGAAGACAATTGAAATGTTTTCCCCATAAGAGCCCATGTTAAATTTTCCGTAAGTTCCCGGATCCAGAAGAAGATCCTCATCAGCATGTGGACATTATGTTTATGTTTATGTTTATGTTTACGCATTTGGCAGACGCTTTTTTCCAAAGCGACTTACAGGGGAAAACCAATTAAATCACTCAATCAATCAAATTTTATTTATATAGCGCCAGATCACAAAAAAGTTATCTCTTGACATTTTATATATAGAGTTGGTCAAAACCAGACTCTAAGTCAATTTACAGAAACCCAACAGAATCTTCCAGGAGCAAACACTTGTGACTGGTGACAGTGGCGAGGAAAAACTTCCCTTTAACAGGCAGAAACCTCGAGCAGACCCAGACTCCTTTCCCAAAGCTTTTAATTTGGCCGGTAAGCTGCAGGGCCATTGGTCCTATTTTTTTCTTATTCGGATAATGTTCTGTATTTGGTCCATTATGTTTTGGTCATCTCCCCATCAGGGCTGGACTGTAGAAATTTACACTGGATATCATTTATATTTACTGAGTTATTGCATCCATCCACTTCCTATCTGTTATAATGGGGAAATTATTCAAAGTGGCACCAAATCCAGAATCAGGTCCAGATCCAAATAATTTCACTAACTTTTGTTGACATCATCATACAGAAGCTGTATACCAAGTTTGAAATCAATCGGAATTGTAGTTTCGGAGAAGAAGACGATTGAAAGTTTTGTAACGGACAAAAGACGACAGACTTCAGCTTCAGGATCGATTTTAAAGTGCTTTTACTGGTTTTTAAAACTCTTAACGGGCCCCCCCCGTGGGCCCCCCCACCCCCGATCACCACCAAAATTTAATCATTTCTTCCTTATCCCATTTCCAACAAACTCTGAAAATTTCATCCAAATCTGTCCATAACTTTTTGAGTTATGTTGCACACTAACGGACAGACAAACAGACAGACAGACAAACTCTGGCAAAAACATAACCTCCTTGGCGGAGGTAAAAATCTTATTTCATAAAAAAATCCAAATTGTGCATTAAAACCTGCTGTCTGAACATAAGTCATCAAGGTGGAACAATGACATTTATTGCCATTTATGATTATATTTTCCTTTGAATTTTGCATTTTTCAGCAAAATCAGGTATTTTTCTACATTTAATTCACTGATCATCTAGATGCTCATAAAAGCTCAGAGTAAATTCAAAGGTTATTCTATCAAAAACAGAGACAATTGAATAAAAAATGATTTATCAGCCAAATATATCATTAACTGAACATAAAAACAGGGTCTCCATCTGCTGTCTTTTATCAAACTCCATGGGTTTTACTGGTGCATCAATGTTGTAGTACGTGACGGTGTTTCCACGGTAACTACGAAGCCTCTGAACATCCAAATGGGTCATATGTGATGACCATGAAAAGATGAACAACTGCATTTTATTTGAGTCATTTCAATGCGTCGATAGGTTGAAAAGTTATTATACATTTTATCTGAGCAGATGCTGCCTGTTTAGGTCTTTGAGTTTAATCGATGCTATTTCCAGGTTATGATTTTTTATGGTACATGACAATACGAAGGATATCATATTCACTTCATCAATGAGCCTATTTATTTTTATTTTATTTGAGAATATCTGAACATAATATGAAAATCTACAAGCTGTTTTTTTTTTTTTTTTTATTCGTATTCAATAATATTGGCTCAGTGGTAAGAACTGTTTCCCAAAGCAGGAAAGAAAAGGTCCTTTTCATGATGAGTTTGTATATTCTCCCAGTATCACATGGTTAACGAAAAATAAAAAATAAAAAATAAAAAATAAAAATAACACAGTAACAGTCAAATGTTGTGAAAGTGAAATGACTTTAGTTAAAATAATATCAACCTGCTAAACCCTGAGACCCTAATAACAAATGCATCATAAAAAACCCTGCAGAAACCTTGGGAAAACCAACAGAATTAGGCTACCAATAATTAACATACTGTAGAGGAACGCACACTTAATCACTTCACTAGTGGTTAAACACATTCCACCTTGAGAACCATGTTTTCCCCTGGTTATTAAGTCGCCACCGTGTTTTACAGAAGGAAATCGCAATAAACACATATTTTCACATCTGCATTCAAAGGATATTCCTCTGATAATGTGTGCACTGCTGTTTCTGATGAATATGAATAGAAATTATCATCATAACTGTAATTATACACTCTCTTATGTGAGTACTTCTCTACATGCAATACCAATGACGTTCATGTTTTGTTTTTATCTTTTTTATAAAACACAGTCCGTCCATGTTAACTAAGCACATAGTCCAGATTTTTCCATTGGATAATTAACACGTTTCAGTTCTTTAACCCTTTAAAGCTATACCGTATGATGTGGCATTTTTACACTTTTCTTTTGTCATCTTAAAATGCTCCTAATAAGTGTGTGTCAAACTAAAATGTAAAAGAAATCCACCAGGTATTGAAACTCAAAAATGTTTAATTCTCATATATTTCTGATAAAAGTCTGACCAATCATTTTAGTCGGTCCGAATAAAATAATTGGCCGAACCTGGCTGAGCCTCCTGTCAATCATCCATTACGGCTGTCCAGCATCCGATCCATTATCTCCGTCTCACATCCCATATGTGTCCCTCTGAACCTGACACTTCACTGGCGCTGCTTCTCCTGTCACTGACCACAGTCTACTGTCTAGGATGTGTTTGGATAGAACTGACATGCACATGTGGAAGGGAAAAAACGGATTTATGAACAGAAACGACAACTGAGGGGAAGAAACGGGAGTCTGATGAATGAAGGATGGAGATAAAAGTCCAGAAGTCAGCTGTACTGGACTGAACAGGTCTGCATAAAGCTCAGCTTTTCTGACGGTGGGACTCATACAGGTACATGTACATGGTGTCACACATGTAAGATGATGTAGGATGATAATTGTATGGACTATGAAACTTCAAATGTCCACGGAAAATTTGCGGAGGCCGCGCGTTCACAGTGCGCGCGCCCATCCCCTGGGCACTGCAGTGAAGACCCTGACCCAGTACTGCACAGACCAGGTCTACTGATGGAACAGGAGCCGTGGGCCCGCTGCAGGTGGATGATGCATCTGATTACTGAGGGAGGGGTCCGCGGACACGCCAAACGGACCAGACCTCCGCCTCTGCTTCCTCCCCCATTTCCATCGCGCATCAGATGAGAGGAGGAGAGAGGAGGAGGAGCCTCAGAGCTCAGGCAGAGGGAAAGGGGCGGGGCTTTTGGAGGGAGGCGGGTTGTTCATGTTCAAACTTTTACTAAGTGCTGTGAGAAATGCCACATCGGTAGGTGTAGCTTTAACTCAGGGGTTTCAAACTCATGTCAATTCAGGGGCCACATACAGCCTAATATTTTTAAAGTGGGCCGGACCAGTAAAATAATATGAATAATAGGATAACAACTTCCAACTTCTATGTTTTTGAGTGAAAAAAAGTCAAATTCTGTAATGAAAATGTTGACATCTACGAACAGTACTTGAACATAACGTGAACAAATACAAACCGGAAAATTCTTAAAAAAAAAAAAAAAAAAGTGCAATTTTAACAATATTATGCCTTAGTTTATAATTTATACATGTGCATTATAACGTACAGATCACAGTGGATCTACAAATACGTAAAACATTTAGTAACAGGCAGAATATTAGTAAGATTAGAGTACTGTTAAGACATTTCAAATTATTCCGATTTTTTTTTGTAAAAGGCTAGTCTGTAAATGTAAGCATTTTTGTGTAATTTTAACTGTTTTAACCCTTTCATGCATGATTTAAGAGAATGAGAATTAAGAATTTTTTCTTGACCCTGACCCTACTCCTCTTTCAGCTTTCAAACTATTTATTTATCTATTTATTTAATTAAGCTGTTTTTCACGGAGTTAAAAAAAATGTCCACTCAGCCAGACACCATGTATTTAATTTTTGAAGCAAAGAAACATGTATTTACTGATATACTGTGTGAAAACCATGAAATAAAAAGATTTTAATGCTGCTAATTTGATATTTTGTCACATTTTAACGTACACTACAAACAAAAAGTTATGGATATTTAAAATTTTTGGGCTTTTTTTTTTTTTAGTTGGGATTTTTGCACAACGCTTTTTACTTTTTTGTGTGTGTGAATTGAATTGAAACACATTTTTCTAATGACCAGACATGGTTTTATTTACAAATGGCAAAAATGACCAAAAAAAATTACCAAAAAAAAAAAGGAAATATCCTCAACTTTTTGTTTGTTGTGTACTCTAATACTAATAATTACTCACTCAGACAAAAAGTTATGGATATTTAAAATTTTTGGGCTTTTTTTTTTTCAGTTGAGATTTTTGCACAACGCTTTTTACTTTTTTTTGTGTGTGTGTGTGAATTGAAACACATTTTTTAAATGACCAGACATGGTTTTATTTACAAATGGCAAAAATGACAAAAAAAAAAAAATTACCAAAAAAAAAAAAAAAAGAAAAGGAAATATCCTCAACTTTTTGTTTGTTGTGTACTCTAAAACTAATAATTACTCACTCAGACAAAAAGTTATGGATATTTAAAATTTTTGGGCTTTTTTTTTTTTCAGTTGGGATTTTTGCACAACGCTTTTTACTTTTTTTTGTGTGTGTGTGAATTGAAACACATTTTATAAATGACCAGACATGGTTTTATTTACAAATGGCAAAAATGACAAAAAAAAAAAAAAAAAAAAATTACCAAAAAAAAAAAAAAAAAAAAAAAAAGGAAATAACCTTTAACTTTTTGTTTGTTGTGTACTCTAATACTAATAATTACTCACTCAGACAAAAAGTTATGGAGAGTTAAAATTTTTGGGCTTTTTTTTTTCAGTTGGGATTTTTGCACAACGCTTTTTACTTTTTTTTGTGTGTGTGTGAATTGAAACACATTTTTTAAATGACCAGACATGGTTTTATTTACAAATGGCAAAAATGACAAAAAAAAAAAAAAAAAAATTACCAAAAAAAAAAAAAAAAGGAAATATCCTCAACTTTTTGTTTGTTGTGTACTCTAATACTAATAATTACTCACTTCATGGAGATAATATGCTAAAATAAATAAATAAATAAATAAAAATAAAAAAAAAAAGGTTAATTACAGTCTAATAACAATGACAAGGAATTGATTTACACTCAAACAAATAAGATCAGGTTTATCAAGAACAGCAAAGTTACAGTCATGTTATCAATTGCAGTGTATTGTGTTGGCTGATATAAAACTAAAACGACAAAATCTATGAATATACAAGAGAACAGCTGTAGAATAACTGTCCACTGGAGTGACCAGTATGCATTAAAGGGTTAAAACTGAAACAAACGAAAATTTGCCGTTTTCATTATTTATAGGTTATTAGGATAGTATTTTACTGGTCTGAGCCACTTTAGATTGAATTGACCTAAAATTATTTTAAGATCCTTGATTTTTAATGTCTTCAGGGTAATTTCAGTGTAACTTTTGCATTTCACAAATTCATCCCAGGGGCTGGATTGGACCCTGTGGCGGGCCGGATTTGGCCCCCGGGCCACAAGTTTGAC
The DNA here is from genome assembly GCF_902148855.1 of Sphaeramia orbicularis. Taxonomy (NCBI): domain Eukaryota; kingdom Metazoa; phylum Chordata; class Actinopteri; order Kurtiformes; family Apogonidae; genus Sphaeramia; species Sphaeramia orbicularis. The sequence goes on from NC_043969.1 coordinate 40,806,476, forward strand.
ACCTATGCTTTAACTGATGCACTGAGGAGCTTCTAATTTCTTAAACAACCATCAGTTTGTAGACAGAATAAATAAAGATTGGACTGTTTCAATGGAAGAGGGTCATGTGGTCTTATGAATCCAGATTGATCCTGTTCCAGAGTCATGGATGAGGTGATTACCCAGCATGCCTAGTGCCTACAGTCGAAACATGTGGGGGGAATGTTATGATGTGGGGTTGATTCAGTTGATCAAGTCTAGGTTCAGCAACACAATGTGTCCAAATATGGAAAAATAAGTGTTTTGACATTGCATAAACCGAGGGAAGTGATGCCACGGCTAATGCACGTCATAATCAAAGGGACAGGAGGTTCAAGATGAGGCAAGGGGGGCGTTACCCACTGAGCAACATAACCCCTGGTCACAATTTTTTTTTTTTTCAGGGAGGGGGGCAGCAGGAGGCTCATGATGACATTAGGGGGTGTTTATTCAAAAAAGGGTTGAAAACCACTGATACGTGACATCGTCCAGCTTTAACATCTTCCCCATGAGTGACAACGCTTTAACCTGTCAGATTCAAATTCAAACGCCACTGTTACCAAGGCAACAGACAGCCCCTGACTTTGACTTTCAGAATGATCCACGATCTCAGGTCTTGACCCACTGACTAAGAAAGCTGATTTTACCAGATAGTTTTATTTGTCTTTTATTGTTACAAGTAGGATTTCTATCCAAATTTACCATCAATTTTGACTGAATTTTCAGAAAAAAAACAGCCCAAGTAAGAGTGAATTTGACCTCATTTCCATCCACTACTAATACGTACATCTTTGTATCATGTATTTCATTGTAATACCATACTGCCTGAGCTGTTGACTGACGAACTCTTGGGGGTATTTCTGGGAAAACCTACACTAATTATAGCTTTTGCCTCTGAGCCGAACTGCTGCTCTGGGTCACATAACACTTCCACATACTTGACATGGTTTGTCAAGGCTTTTGTGTAACATTTGTGTCTCTTTTCTTTCACTTCTACCTTTTACTGACCTGTCTTTCACTAGCATCACAACGTCTTTGCAGTATTTCATTTTTAATTTCCCAGCATTTCCCATTTTGATTATTTTTAATGCACAAAACTGAAAAAATAAATCAATACATCAATACATCAATTCAAAAACTGTATATTTTCATTATATTTGATTACTAAGTAGGTGTAATAACCTAAATTGAGTGTCAGAAGGAGCTCATTTCAGTCTAATGACACATTTCATTACATAATCAAGTCTTTTTCTGTATTTTCCTCTATTATATTATAATATGAACAATGCATTTAGGAAGAAATACCTGACTTTCTTTTAGTTAGTTTAGTTTTATTCCGAGCACATAGAATCATCAGATAAAGAACCATACAACATGGTCAAACAAAATTTTTCAGCACTCGAAAAGGAATGGGAAGAAGTATAACTTACAGACTCCACCCCCTTTTTACAAACTAATAATTAAATCAGTTCCACTTGCTTTGCTTTGTTAACACACTTTTTTTCTGTATATTTTTCCAATAACACAAAACATCCATACAAACCATTCACATACACTTCACATACAATCAGATTTGCATAATCAACCATTTTTAATATTAACTATAATATTTATATGTACTTTAAATATTTACTACAAATACAGTCATTAATAAATGTGATAATATCTCCTAACCATAATAGTCTGTATTAATTCATTACAATAATATGTTATTTTATGCATTCTTCTTTAACCTCCTGAGACCCAGGAAAGTGAAAGTTTTGGCTTTTTTAAATTAAACAATTGTCTTGATTAGAAACTGCATCAAGCAACAATTTCTTCAGATACATTTTTTAAGTTATTTATTTATTTATTTATTCATTTAAGGAATGTCCTTTGCAGTGGACTGCATTTTTTAAGTAAAACTGTCAAACTTTTGCCCCCTACGGAGGACAAAAATGCATTGCTGGGTCTCAGAAGGATATTATAACTAGATATACACTGATGCAGATAATGTCCTATATTTTGTTATTATAGTGCACAGGTGTCAAACATGTGGCCCGGGGGCCAAATCCAGCCCACCAAAGGGTTCAATCTGGCCCCTGGGATGAATTTGTGAAATGCAAAAATGACACTGAAGATAATAACAATCAAGGATGTTAAAATCATTTAGGTCATTTCAATCTAAAATTGATCAGACCAGTCAAATATTATCATAATAGCCCATAAATTATGAAAACTGCAAATTTATCTCTTTGTTTTAGTGTAAAAAAGTTGCATTACACAGGAATATTTACATTTACAGACTAGCCTTTTACAAAAAAGGTGAATATCTGAAATCTCTTAAGAGAAGTATGTGGATTTTTAATAATATTCTCCCTGTTATTAACTGTTTTGTGTATTTGTAGATCCACTGTGATCTATAAGTTGTGATTCATATGTATAAATAACACTGGGTTACAAAAAAATGTTTTTTGCAAGTTGTCTAGGTTTTTTCAACTGAATTAGGACCATTTTGCAGCGCTAAATCCAAAAATGACATCTGTTTTTCTCAATCAGGTCAGTTTTTTTTGCTAATTTGATTTTGAAAAATTTGATCTTCTCACAAAATTGATTACATTTTTGTGACTTTATCAGTTGATTTTTTATATAGTTCTCACCCAAAATAGGTTTTAAGAGAAAAAAAATCATTTGATCACTCGATTCCTGTTAGGTACAATGGTGTATTCACTGCAGATGGAGCAGAATACGTCAGGCTTATTTTTGCAAAATCTTCTAGTCGAAGCCATTTCATTCACCTGTAATATTAAAAAAAAACATTAATCATAAATTGGCAAAAGTAAAATCTTCAGAACTCGTCTATTGCAAGAAATATGAAAGAATTTTGTATCATATGATGTGAAAATGCCCATAAATGTAAGCAAAAATGTTAAAAAGCCAATATGTAGCATAGTTCAGAAAGTTGACCTGATTGAGCAAAATTAATGTGATTTTTGGATTCAGCACACCAAAATTATCCTAAATCAGCTCAAAAAACTTCAACAATAAATTTGTTGTTGACCAGTGTAATAAACTAAGGCGTAATATTGTTGACATTGCACTTATTTTTTTTTAAGAATTTACAGATTATTCATGTTTGTTCATGTTATGTTTGAGTACAATACTAGTACTTATTTCACTCAGAAGGTATTATCCTATTATTTATGTTATTTTACTGGTCCGGTCCACTTTATATTGTATTAGGCTGTATGTGGCCCCTGAAGTAAAATGAGTTTGACACCCCTGTTATAGTGGATTTATATATCCTTTTAAATGCACAAACTGAAGAAGACATTTTAAAGTTCCGGTCCAGATTATTCCACAGATCATTCTTTGTGTGTACTTCAAAGATTTTGCAAAAACTATGATCTGCTGCATCATCGTTGTTATTTGCCCTTGACTGTGGCCTCTAAAGTACTGCCACCGGTAAATACCACAACACAATCGCATCAAGAAGCTGCGGCATTCGCACACAAGAGTCTTGTGCCCTGTCTTAGCTCATTGTGCCATCATACATATTGATCAACAGCAGAACAAAACCGATTTTAACTTCATTTCCAGTGCTATATAAAGACTGGCATTTCTTAATAGGGTGCATTGATAAATCATTCATCTCTTTGTAAAAGGGTAAGTCACTAGCGTCGCTGTCTGACTGAAAGCCATCAGGCACAAATTACTTCACTGTGGGAAGCACCAGGCAAGGACTCAAGCTGTTTGGCATCTTCTGCAAGCCTCCAAAAGCTCCTCTTTATACTATATGAGGCAAAACTAAGGCTTGTGAGATTATAATGCAGTGTCTATATACTTATGAAATGGCTTACCATAATGTGGGTAATTAATTGAAATCAGGGTAAACAGTGATGAGGTCCTGAGTCATCTGTAGATTAGAGATTGTTTGTACTAAAGATAGGAGTCGACAATGAATAATTCAAGCAGAATAATTACAAACACAACTCAATAGCGGGGATTACAGATGATGTTGTGTGGTGAAAATTATTTATTGTGATGTTAAACAACATTTCAACTTAGTCAAGAGAGGAAAGAAGACTGGAAGAGTTTTGCAGTAATTTTCATCGTCAACCTACAGATTTCTGTTACAGTTACTGGAATTTACTCCTTAATTACAAACAATTTTAAAGGAAAAAATTTGTAATATTTATATTTCACCTTTTCTACTCAAACATTGCCTAAACTTGTCACTATAGGGTCATAAATGCATAGGTGAAGTCTCCTATCAATGCCCAGTACTGCTCCTGATATGCTAGCGCTAATGCTAATGCTAATTGCTATTGCTAGGTGCTGTGTGTATTAGGATGGATAAAGTGTAGAGCACAGGTGTCAAACATGCGGCCTGGGGGCCAAAACCGGCCCGCCAAAGGGTCCAATCCGGCCCACGGGATGAATTTGCAAAGCGCAAAAATTACACTGAAGATATGAACAATCGAGGATGTCGAAGTAGTTTTAGTTCAGGTTCCACACAATGTGATCTCAACTAAAATAATAATAGTATAGTAACGCATAAATAATGACTCCAAATTTTCTGAGTTTAATGTGAAAAACGTAATATAACATGACATCTATAAATAAGCAATGACAACTCCAAATTTTTCTCTTTGTTTTAGTGTAAAAACTTACATTAAATGATGAAAATATTAACATTTACAAACTATCGATTTACAACAAAATGCCAAAAACCTGAAATTTTGAAAGTGAAATTTTAACATTTTTCTTCCTGTTATTAAATATTTTGTGCCTTTGTAGATCCAATACGTAATATACACGTATAAATGGTAAGTTGAGGTGTAATATTGTTAAAAATGCACTTACTTTTCTCAAGAAATTTCTTTCTTTTTTTTTTTTTTTTCAAGTTGTTCGCATCATTTTCGTTTGGAGAGTTTGCAAATGTACATATTTTTATTATTCATTTTTGATTGCACTCAAACAAAGAGGAAAAACTTGGAGTGGTCATTATTTACAGGTTATTATGCTATTGTTTTACTGGTCCGGCCCACTTAAGATCAGTTTGGGCTTAATGTGGCCCCTGAACTAAAATGAGTTTGACACCCCTGGTGTAGAGAATGAATTTCCCTACAGGTGTAATAAAAAAGTGTTAATATTAGTTTGCCTTAACCTCAAGCATAATGGAAATGGAAACGCTATTTTTTAATACTAGTAGTAAATATGACTGAGTGGGCTAATCAGCTAACTGTTACAGAACAAACAATACTTCTGCTTTATTAGTTGTGTAATGTGGCTCATTATACTTTTAGCAAAACAATTCAGTCCCATTTGCTACAAACCAGTTGACATCCAATGGAAATACAGCTACTTTAATGTAATGCATGTGCCTATTGTTACACCAGGTAGGCTTATTAGCATCTAGCTAGCATAGCCATTGCTTTACACTGTTGCAGACATAGGAAGTAAACAAATTCAAATCCATGCTGGACTTGAAATGCTTCTTGTAAACTAATAAGTTGGAAACATATGTACAGTCATAAGCAAGTTTTGGCAGTGACACAAAATAATACTTTTCACAAATAGGTATTAATTCTTCGAATAAATATGATTTATTTTCCCCTCAAAGTCATTAAATATTTATAAGTGTTCTTAAATGTGTCTTAGAGGAATATGGAAAGAAAAACTAAGCAGCAAAGCGTCCAAAACAAAATTTGTGTCACTGCCAAAATTTTGGCCATGACTATAGTTTATAAAGTTATAAAGATACTGTTATTAGATGGAGTTGATTTATATTTTACTGTGTTGGAGTAAAAACTGAGCAGCAATATAAATTAAATGCCAACACTCCACATGAAGAGCTTTCACCTGAACTAATGGAAACAGTCTTCAAATCTAAAACGAAGTTGATATTAACATGTAATATCACCGATTAGTGCTGCAACAACGAATTGATTAAATCGATCCAAATCAATTCTTAAGAGTTGGCAATGAATTTGGCAGTCGATTCATTGGCTCTTGAACACGTTAGTAGTGATTCATGCCCACACACTGTGTAGTGGAACAGAGGAAAACCAGAGCAGCAGGGCTGTGGCTTCGGATGCCGGGCAGCCCCGTAGTGCGCCGTTTATCTTACAAAACTTGAATATGGCGACAAAAATGGCCAAAATCCCACGGTGCACTATGTTTCGGGCAATCGGGGCTGCTGTGGCCACTGGGAACATAATATAAACCTAGCTTGAGATGGCCTACGTGTTGTGATTACTTTAGCCCGCTAGCTAGTTATTATTAGACACTATTGTCATAATTATATAATTTTCAACCATCTCCGTTTATCAGGCCACCAGACTAATGTTAGCTATCGTTGACTGGAACTAATACATACAACGCTAGTTTGATAGACTATAAATGGAGCTTGTTGAAGACTACAGTATAAGACCATAACAAGTCTAGGTAGCGGGCTAGTGCTGGCTAACTATACCCAAAGCCTATATTGCTTTGGGTTAAATACCAAACTTTCAGAATTGAGTCTTTTGTGTTTATCCGATGAATCAATTAGTTATTACCTTCGCCAAGGAGGTTATGTTTTTGTCGGCGTTGGTTTGTCTGTCTGTCTGTTTGTGTGCAAGATAACTCAAAAAGTTATGGATGGATTTGGATGAAAATTTCAGGAAATGTTGATACTGGCACAAGGAATAAATGATTACATTTTGGTGGTGATTGAGGGGGTGGGGGGCCACTGATCTGCCTTGGGGGAGGTCTGCGCTCTCTGAGTGTTACTAGTTTTTTTTATTTTTACCTCCACCAAGGAGGTTTTGTTTTTGCCAGCGTTTGTTTGTCTGTCTGTCTGTCTGTCTGTGTGCAAGATAACTCAAAAAGTTATGGGCGGATTTGGATGAAAATTTCAGGAAATGTTGATACTGGCACAAGGAACAAATGACTGAATTTTGGTGGTCTGCGCTTTCCGAGTGCTTTTCTAGTTTATTTATTTGCACATCATAAACAGCAAGAGAAAAATAAAAAATAAAAAAACCCACCAACATTCAAACAAGTAACATTATTGTGCAGGAGTGGATAGAAGCCAAAAAAGGCTTATATGAATACCATTAAAATAATCAACAGATTTATCAATTATTAAAATCATCATTAGTTGCAGCTCCAAAAAGACCTGGCTCTCATAGATTTACACTGAAAACTTCTAGGAGTGACAAACTAGTGACTAGTTAAACCCCCTAATAAGTGTTGTGGTCCATCTCTTTATTTTTCCTCCACTGATAAGAGCTGTTACAGTAATTGCTTTAGTTTTGGTCGATGATAATTGTAAAGATGTGGAGGTCATTGGAAAGCTGAGGGAACATGGACAGGGAAGGATAAACATAATGTACCTGACAATCACAGACTGACCACAACCTGAAGGTTTAGCATCGGACTGATGTCTACAGACGCCAACGGAAACCCTGGAACTATAAAATTAACATAATATAGAAGGCAACCACAGTTATTGAAATGACTCATCAAACCACAACTCATAAACAGCAAATGAGTCGATTTCAATGTTGCAACGTGGGCCCAAAACTATAAAATTATGACAAATGAAGTGAATATAGGGAAATGTGTTTCTCTGTTAGATTCAGCAAATATTGCATTCACTTGTGTACTGTTTGTTCTGCTGTGTGGACATTTCATATGGAGAAAAACATCCTGAATTTATGCACCTTCTCCCCTCATAGAATAGAATAAAATAGAACAGGTAACAATAGAATAGAATAGAATAGAATAGAATAGAATAGAACAGGTAACAGAATAGAATAGAATAGAATAGAATAGAATAGAATAGAATAGAATAGAATAGAATAGAAAACAGAACGGAATAGAATAGAATAGAACAGGAAACTGAATAGAAAACAGATTAGAACAGAACAGAACAAAAAACAGCATAGAATAGAATAGAATAGAATAGAATAGAATAGAATAGAAAAGAAAAGAAAACAGAACAGAATTGAACAGAAAACAGAATAGAATAGAATAGAAAAAAAAAACAGAATAGAACAGACGTCTTCAGTCATCGTCTCTTTTCATCATAACTCTACATATATGAAACCTTCTTTGTACTAAAGCAGAGGCTGATCATAAAAATAGCACAGAAGTAACATAATGTAGGACTGAACTATGAAGGAAAGTGAAACTCATAAATCCACACCCACCCCAGATCCCACCTGCTGCTGTCATTATTATACTGTTCTTTTAACATTGGGGTGCATAATGCATAGTGTGTGAAAACACAGAATTGCATCTGTGCAGAACCAGTCAGAACTGTGTGACATACAGTCCTGAAGTGACACTTGATGATGAGTTACTACCTCAGTCCTCCAAGGGTCAATCTGACCAAATCCACTTCAGTTTTTCAGAGAACTTGAACAACACTTAAGATGTCAGCGAAGGCATCTTAAACCGCTATTGGAACACAGGAAGGATGTCAGGACAAACAGAAGCTTTGGACGACAGCTCAATTGCCTGCCATGTCAAAACACATCTTACCTGTCAGTCGACGGAGCTGTAATTGCTGTTAACCCTCAGAGACTTTTTTGCGATCCTGATCTGTTCTAGTTTGGTTAGTTTTTTTGGTATTATATAGTACCAGTCAGCTTCAGATGACAAATACAGTCTTATTCAGGAGAAACACAGTCAGATTAGGTTCGTTTTCAGTTGAAATTTCACATTTTCCTCATAGCAGAATGAATGAATTTATGAGAAAATGCAGTGGATATACATGTGTAACTTGTTTTTGTTTTGAAAGTTGTGTTTTATGTCACATCTCACAGGCCCCTGGACCAAAACCTGCCCTCCAAAGGTTCCAGTCCGGCCCGCGGCATAATTTTATGGAGTGCAAAAATTACACTGAAAATTGTAACAATCAAGGGTGTTGAAGTCGTTTTAGCCCAGTGTGACCGAAAGTAAAATAATAGTCTAATAACCCTTACAATAAAATGAGAACAACCTGAAAATTAAGTACAATTTTAACAATATTCTGTTACTAAATGTTTTGTGGATTTGTAGATCAATTAAAATGTCCATAGAGCCCACATTCCACAGTGGATGTGGACAATTTTGTGCCAGATACAAGATGTGGATTTAAGCTACAGGTGGATCAAATTGGAGTCTAATCAGAGTCCTTTTGAATTTTTTATGAATTTTTGAAAATTGCTCAATGATGAGAGATAGGACAATCTGAGATTTTCTGACCCTGCTGTGACCTTGAACTTTGGCCTACTTGGCCCAAAATTTAATGGGTTGGTCCCAAGGCCTAGGCCTATCTGTGGGTACAATTTGGTAAAGATGGTTGGAATAGTTTTCCTGTAAAGTTGCTAACAAACAAACAAACATGCAAACAAACAAACAAACACACACACACACAAAGTGATCACAATACCTCCTGGCGGAGTTAATGAAAAGCTGAGAAACTCCACTTTACATTTGTTTTGTAAAGAAAATGGGTAGAATAATTTTTTCTAAAAGTTGCTCAACATTTTTTAGATCTCGTCAATTTTGCCATAGATAATGATCTTGATCTTCAAGGGTTAATAGGGTTTTTTCAACCTTTATTAAACCAGATAGAGTCCCATAGAGATTGAGACCATGCAATAGAAGAATAAAGGTTTAAAACACATGTAATAATACATTTTAAAAAACAAACAAACAATAATTTGATCATTTTTAAAGTGCCATTTAAAAAAAAAAAATTAACTGCGAATTTAGGTGAGGTGTTTATGGAATGACTTCTCATCTCATCTCACGATGATAAATAAACAAATCATCGCATCTGTGATATACACACTTGTGTTTTTTCAACATTTAATAAATATCGGTAAAGTTTTGTCCAATGGAAAAGCGACGAATGTCGATCTATCTATCTATCTATCTATCTATCTATCTATCTATCTATCTATCTATCTATGGGTAAGAAACCAAATATGGTGACTTTATTAACCTTGATTTTATACATAACAATAAAAACCTTTGATCAGTTTAGCAGCTCAGTTCAATTTAGCAGCAAAACACTTTGTGCAAAAGTGGACTGCATAAGAACAGTAAAATAAAATACGAATATCACAGTGTTAAGAAAAAAGTGAACTGTACAAGGGCTTCAGAATAAAATATTAACACACATGCACTACTAAGTAATGCTAGAACTCCTGACATGAACAAAATATACAGAAAGAATATACAAAAGCTAACTCATACAAAACTACTACTACTACTACTACATACATAAAAGCTACTTATACAAAAGCTACAGATGAGAGATATGTACAACATATAGGATATATACAGGTATATAAAGAATAAGCATTACATTTCAGATTCTCGGACCTGATTCTGAGTGTATCAGTGGTGATGGAGTGATGCTTCGGGGGGTGTTGCAGTTAATGTCCGAGTCTCAAAATCACAAAAAACTCCTTTAACTTAAAAAAGCTTTTAAAAGGTTTTATGTAGGAAACGATCAAACCCCCCAACGCTAACTTTAGAAACTGCTGTACTGTAAGTGCTTTAGACCGGAGTCTCTGTGGACAGAAGTGTGTTTTCCCTCCTGGCAGGCAACTATAACCAATTTAATTTTTTTTTTTTTTTTTTTTTTTTTTTTTGTAGACATAACCTTAGCTCTCTACATTCATACGGGACCCTGAAAGCACCCAGGAAACACAGATACATTAGGGCCCTCAATTATAAGAACACATGTGTCCCTGGGGCTGAATTCCCCATTCAGTCTGCCCCCATGCACTAACACGCCATCCAACAGTCGAGCTGCACTTCTCTACACTCACTTAACATCCTGCCTCAAGACAAGATACGGCTGGTTCCCCCATTCAGGTAATGGAATAATGTAATTTAAAGAAGAGCGAAAAACACAAGGAGTATTATCTAAAAGATCTCTCAGCGGCAGCGGCAGCAGAAGGCTGTATTTTACCCATCCTGGTTATTAATATGATATCGCTGTAATAAACTACAGTGTATTTGTGCAATATGTCTTTGTTTACTTACTTCCCCAGAGCGAAGCACTCCAGTCTGACAGTGACTCCTCTGGCTGCGAGAACAGATGTGGGGAAATGCACTTCAATTTTGGGCTCATATTCACCCATGACACCTGCAAAAGGTTAAGAGAGAGGAATTGCAGATATTAGAAGCAAGCAGACTGAAACTGCTACTTACCCCCCATTTCCCACCATTCTCATCTTTCTTCCATTTATATTTGCAGTGTTCTGCACAGAAACTGAGCATAGTGTTTTAGAAATAATACCCATGCCCTCTTTTTACTGGAATTATACTTGTCTTACAAGATCTAAGAAAAAAATAAAGTAAAACAAGTGGTTCCAGGCACAACAAACCCCGCCCCTCGCATGTATTGTAGCTTATTTTGGCATCGATCCAGCTGATGTCATCATGTCGATGCGTGTGCTGATGTCAGCATATCAACTGCCTCTATACAGGGTGGGGAAGCAAAATTTACAATGAACATTTAGTTGTTTTTTCTCAGCAGGCACTACGTCAATTGTTTTGAAACCAAACATATATTGATGTCATAATCATACCTAACACTATTATCCATACCTTTTCAGAAACTTTTGCCCATATGAGTAATCAGGAAAGCAAACGTCAAAGAGTGTGTGATTTGCTGAATGCACTCGTCACACCAAAGGAGATTTCAAAATAGTTGGAGTGTCCATAAAGACTGTTTAGAATGGAAAGAAGAGAATGACTATGAGCAAAACTATTACGACAAAGTCTGGAAGTGGAGGAAGCAACAAAAAACGTACCAAAGCTTTTATTAAAGCTCTCAAATCCAAAATCCTAAAGGATCCAACCAAATCCATGAGAAAAATGGCAATTGAACTTGAGGTAGACAACAAGAGCGTTAGAAATGCAGTAAAATATGATTTGAAGTTAAAATCTTACACAAGAACACCAAAACACTTGTTGATAACAGCAACAAATCCAACTTTAGCAATTTTTGGGAATCATGTTTATGGCCGCCTTCTAGCCCAGATCTAAACCCTCTGGATTCTGCTATTTGGGGCGTTTTAGAACATGCTACCAATAGAACATCACACAACAATGTTGACTTTCTTAAAGATACTATTAAAGAAGAATGGGATAAGTTGTCACCCGAATATTTGAGGAACACTTTCACAAGTTTCAGGAAGCGTGTGAAGGCAGTTATTGAGAAAGAAGGAGGACACATAAAATAAAAACATTTTCTATTATGTACATTTTCTTGTGGCAAATAAATTCTCATGACTTTCAATAAACTAATTGGTCATACACTGTCTTTCAATCCCTGCCTCAAAATATTGTAAATTTTGCTTCCCCACCCTGTATATGTGCCAAGTTTGAAATAAATTGAAACAAAACTGATGTTTTTATAGACATTTGAAATTTCGCCCATTGTAAGAGAAGAAAAAACAATTTTAAAAAATTCATGAAAAATTTGAACTTTGACCTACTTTTCCCAAAACATAACCACATCTATTCTGTGTAACTGGCAATTGATAAACCCAATTTGGTATGAATTCAACCAATAGTTTTGTTGCTACAGACATGTGAAATTTCGCCTATTATAAGTAAATGGAGGGGGGAAAAAAGATGTAAAAAATGCATAAAAATTGAAACTTAGACCTACTGTTCCCAAACTGTAATGAAATCTATTCTGGGTCACTGGCAATGTATAAATCCAGTTTGGTATGATTCCAACCAATAGTTTTGCTGCTACATACATTTGAAATTTCACCCATTATAAGTAAATGGGAAAAGAAAGAATGCACAAAAAATGCATAATTTTTTTTTTTACTTTGACCTACTGTTCCCAAAATGTAATCACATCTATTCTGGGTCACTGGCAATCTATAAACCCACTTTGGTATGAATTGAACCAATAGTTTTGCTGCTAGGGTGTTAAACAAACAAACAAACAAACAAACAAAAACAAACAAAACCAAACCAAAAACAATACCCCTTGCCTTCCCCTTTGGGGGTGGGGTAATAAAATGAAAAAGCACCCAGACTCATACGACGACCTGAAATAAAACACACTTAATCTTACTTTACTGGAAAAAGCTGAAATTTAAATGTTATATTTCAGCGATCTTGTTATGAAATGCAAATGTAAAGCATATGAAGTACTGAAGAATATAATAATAATAATCTTTATTTACAAGAGTTTACAAAGTACTTTGGCAGCAAACAGGAAAGTCATCCATCCATCCATCCATCCGTAAACCCAACCTTTTTTTTATATAATTCATATTGAACTTAATTTTTTTCAATCAAGAATAAACTACTTTTCCTTTAAAAAAGTCCATACCAGGTGAAAAACAAAATGTTGGAATATCAGCCTTATTCTACAGTGGAAGCCCATCGACTTCTACGCACAAACCACCATTTGTTACTTCACATGAAAAAAGGCAAAATCCTAAAAGGCCAGTGATATCCCGAAAAGAACCCATTAAGATGATATACTCCCGGTGACAACCAGGATACATATTGTGTTGTCCTGAAGAATTAGAAAGCCACTCTACCATTTGCAAACACACGGCGAAGGACAAAAGTGATAACGTGTTATCAGTCTTGCTAAGTGCCACTATGACTAACACTTTGGCTCGAAGTCACAGCCAGAGGACATGTTTGCTTTTTTTGTTTATTCGTCTGTACGTTAAGGTGGCCATTTATATCCATTTGCCAGGATGATATGTCAGACGGCGTGGAGCAAATTTAGAGTAGAAAAAGGTAAACACTTTCATCAGGGATCTAATTACCTATATCTGTCTTAGTAAATGAAAGTCCGTGCTGTGAATGTGAATATTACAGGAGCGCGTCGGGGTCTTTACAGAACAAAGTGAGAACGCAAACTCTGTCATCACATGCCAACACCACAGATGGACAAGCTTGCTAAAGCCCCGAACATCACATACCGGAGCACAGCAGACTGTACGCGGCGCTGACAAATGACCGGCGTGACATTTGAGAAACCATAATTACACCTCCTACGTGTACCTGACACTTTTTATGTGATAAAAATGTACGCCGCGAAAGAAAGGAGTGAGGTTATTGAATTGTGGCCCACTATGTATGGAAAAGACATTTTATGATATTTGTTCCAAAGAACTTTTCAATTTCAATCTCATTCTCAACATTTATGGCTCCAAAGCAGCCCTTCGCATGTAATGAATTTGCAATATTTCAATGGCTCACGCCCCCGATATATCCCATATTCACAGCGGCTGGACTTGATAGAAAGGGAAAGAAATAGTGTCTGCGTGAAACATTACTGATTCTTTTCTTTTTTGTGGTGAATTTTATATTTTATGTTCCAATTTCATTTACTAATCACATGAAAATTACTTTCTTCTGTTGCGCTTTGAAGCAGTTTGTCACAGTGATAAATGTTAGGAGCTGTCTCTTAGTAACAGGAAAGACAGGGTAACTTTGAAACTTCGGTCAAAAATAGAAAAGAGTGGTAACATATTATTTTAGACTTTAGAATAAAACACAATAACCTGCACATAAGAGTTGATACCACTCTTGATTATACCTGATGGTAATGTTTAATGCCTTCTGTAGTCATGTTTCAAATGTCTCCCTGAAGATGCTGATCTTCCATCTATTCAACTACAGTGTTACACAAAAGATCATTAACCCATAAACACCCAGTGTTACTTTTACGTCAGTTCCCAAATGGAATTTTCTCTATATTTAACCTTTCTTAAGTGATTTATCTCTATGTATTTACAATATTATTCTGTCTTTTCCATTTTATTAATATAAATTATGTATTTTCCTAACCCTTTCATGCACAAATTATGAGAACCTTAAACAAATTTTTTTCCTGAGTGTTTTATTCCTCTTTAGGCATGAAAAAAACAATACGATTGAAAATTTTCTTCTGGGAAAAAAAAAAAAAATTTGAATAATTTAAAAAATGTAAAAAAAAAAAATACATTACAAAAATAATAATAATAATAAAAAAAAAATCTTATGAACCTATTTTTCATGAAGTTGCAAAAATGTCCACTCAGCTGGACACCACGCGTTTAATTTTTGACACACAGAAACATGTATTTACTGATAAATTGTGTGAAAACTATGGGGAGGGCTTGTGATTCTGGAGGTTTATGCTCAGGAGAGATCTACATAATGTTACCAATTCATGTCAGAAAAGATATGTAGTGTCTTAAAACTTTAATAAAGATATGTGTAAAAAAAACAAACAAACAAAAAAACAAAAAAAACAACGAAAAGAACAACATAAATCCATGAATATATAAGAGAATAGCTGTAGAATAGCTGTCCACTGGAGTGACCAGTATGCATGAAAGGGTTAATTCACTGATCATGTAGATGTTTATAAAAGCTCAGATTAAAGTTGAGGATTATTATATCAAAAACCGAGAAAACTGCAGTGAAAAAGTGACTTTTTCGGGAAAATATGTCATTAACCCTTTCCTGCATGATGTCCACATAGTTTAAGCTCACTTTCCAAAGGGTTCTAAATATAAATATATATATATATATATATATATATATATATATATATATATATATATATATATATATATATATATATATATATATATATATATATCTCCAAACCACATGGGGGCAGTCTCTACAGACCCTAAACAATACAATGAAAAAGTATCATCTTAGTTTTAGAATTTGGACGGCTCTGTGATCATATAAAGTTTTTGATTGATTGATTGATTGATTGACATCTTTATTTTGATCATGTAAATGACAAACAGAAATGTAAATAAATGATAATCAGGAGAATAAGAACAAAACAAAATGGTAACTTAAAACTGTAACGCCTTAAGCCTCAAAATTTACATGAGCGAAAAAGACTAAGAAGAAGTATACACTTATGTAATCCTTCCCCTTGTTAACCTAAGACCAGCTATGGGTTTTCTGTCCACAAGAGTTTCACAGATTTATACAAACAAAAAAAAAAAAGAAAAAAAAAAAAGAATAAACAACCCTAACTGTCCACCGCAAAGGACATTCCATAATTAAAAAAAAAAACGCATCTGAAAAAACTGTTGCATCATGATGTTTCCAATTTAAGGAATTATTTGATTAAAAAAAGCCAAAACTTGGGTCTCAGGAGGTTGAATATTTTCTTAATAAAACCATATTTGAAAAAAAAATTTAAAAAAATAAAAAATTCAAAATCCATTTCAACTATATATATGAATAACATAAAAATAAAACCAATCTAAAAAAATCTAGATAGTTTTTTTTCATAATTCATGCATGAAAGGGTTAAATAACTGAACATAAACCCAGTGTCTCCATCCACTGTCACTGATCCAACTCCATGGGTTTTACTGGCGAATCAATGTTGTAGAAGATGACGGTGTTTCCATGGTAACTACGGAGCCTCTGAACATCCAAATGGGTCATATCTGATGACCATGAAAAGCTGAAAAACTGTGTTTTACGTCAATTATTTACATGTATTGATAGAATTAGTGGATCAACAGGTATTAAACATCTTAGATCAGTAAATGGTTTCCGTCTCTGATGGATGTTTGGGTCTTTATGGGTTAACATTTCACAGTAATGTTCTTCCATACCAGATAATCTCTTGTAGTTTGGGTTTTTATTATCGCTGTTTTAACGACAGCAGGATGTGTACAATCCAGACACACAGAGAGCAATAAACTGTTTTGACAATGTCACTAAAATAAAGTTGGTTAATAAAAAATCCTGCTGACATCCAATATGGCTACAGACCCAGGCTCTTCCATAATAATTTACAGTGTAGCGCAGCAAACATGACCATGTGGAGATGACATGTGCCTGCAAACATTATGTTTCATTGATGTCACTGTCAGCGTTAGAGAGGAAATGTCTGGTGACAAAAATAACACCATCGCTATTTCAGTCCTGCTGGTGCGATGAATACAGAGTAGTATGGAGAAGACCAAAGGGAGATGGACATGACACTGTGATGGTTATCATTAAAAATAGTCTAAGATGATGGAAAAGGTAATTAGCAACTGGTGATAAATAAAGTTTAACTGTATCTTGATTGGAACTGGGGTACATTTGCCACTTGCATGTATTAGTAATAAATAAGAAATCTATTTTCTTATTTTAGTTAATTACTGATGGGTATCCGTTAGTAGAGGAGAGGGTACATTTTATTTATTAACAATGACTCACAATAAGATAAGATAAGATAAGATAAGATAAGATAAGATAAGATAAGATAAGATAAGATAAGATAAGCCTTTATTCGTCTAATTGTGGGGAAACTTCCAAAGAATCATTTAAAAGAATCATTTATATGTATCAGATGAGAATATGTTGTTGTTTAAGAGATAAACATTCAAGAGCATTGACAGAAAACTAAACAAGAATAAGATAAGATAAGATAAGATAAGCCTTTATTCGTCTAATTGTGGGGAAACTTCCAAAGAATCATTTAAAAGAATCATTTATATGTATCAGATGAGAATATGTTGTTTTTTGAGACATAAACATTCAAGAACATTGACAGAAAACTAAACAAGAATAAGATAAGATAAGATAAGATAAGATAAGATAAGATAAGATAAGATAAGATAAGATAAGATAAGATAAGATAAGATAAGATAAACTTTAGAAAATCATTAAAAATCATTACATGTGAAAATGTACAAAATATCTTAATTCAACTTTATGGCCAACAGTGTTGTTTTTACTGTTGCTTTTATCTGTCTATCATCGCCTATTTATCATATGTTGGATTTGCACCGTATTTTACTGGACTTTTTTTTTTTTTTTTAAATCAGATTGTTCTACATTTTATTGGATTAGCAGTGTATTTTTATTTTCATTCTTTTTTATTTTGCCTGTAGAGAAAATGCTGCTAAATTGTTTCTCATTGTCTTGTAACAGTGACAACAACATTCTCTTCTCTTCTATTCTATTCTATTCTATTCCATTCTATTCTATTCTATAGGTAGCTCACTCTGTGCTAATGTGCTAATGCTACTTGCTAATGCTAATCCTAGATAAATCCAGAACCTGAGATATCTCACAAGGATAATAAAGCAACTTATCCTTTAACATTTTATTTGTTATCCATGTTATGGGGTTTACAGTGTTTGCCCGGGAACATGTATAAAATATACATCAGAGGCATAAGGTGATTCATGTTAAGCTAGCTGTAGTCTGGAGAAAGAGTGAGTATACTGCTTTTTTTATTTTATTTTATTTTATTTTATTTATTTATTTATTTTTTTATTTCCAAGTGCAAAAGTGTGTTTTACTTACTAAATAACAACATGAAACAGAGAGTTGGTCGGCAGTAATGTCAGAGAGGCAGTAAAAATGGACCAAACTATGGCAGCAAAGACATGCTAACAAATGTGTAACTAGCTAATAATGCTAATTTGAGAAACCCTTATATGCCATTTTAAATATGTGCTATATATGTATGCTATATGCTTTTCTAGGCATTAGGGTAGGTTTAAGAAATATTACGCTGTGATTTACAGATTTTGTGCTTATGCATATTTTAATATTATTCTCATGAGGCTTAAGAAGAAGCAGCGATAAATGACTGGATTCGTCTAGATCAGGGGTGTCAAACTCATTTTAGTTCAGGGGCCACATTCAGCCTAATTTGATCTCAAGCGGGCCAAACCATTAAAATAATAGCATAAAAACATACAAATAATGACAACTCCAAGTTTTTCTCTTCATTTTAGTGCAATAAAAACATTAAATTATGAAAATATTTATAGTTACAAACTATCTTTTCACAAAAAAGTTGTGAAAAATCAGAAAAATTGTAATTTCTTAAGAAAAATAAGCTAAATTTTAACAATATTATGCCTCGACTTATCACTTGTACATGTGCATTACACACAGTGTTACACAAATATAATATTGTTGAAATTTTGAAGTTTGGAATGTGCAACTAAAATAAGAATGTCAACAAAATTATGTGTCAACTTATTAACACAACATACAAATCGGATCTACAAATCCAGAAAACATTTAGTTACAGACAGAGTATTGTTAAAACTGTACTTAATTTTCAGGTTGTTCACATTTTATTGTAAGGGTTATTAGACTATTACTTAGAGCTGCAACTGATTAATCGATTAGGTGATTGAAGTGAATGCGAAAATTCCCAATTCGATTAATCGACTCGAATTGATTGAAGGGAAATATCCTATTGCAGTTTTCCTGAATTGAAGCTTCTTTGTGCGTCACAATAAGTGTCCGTGTGAAACACAACAGTGGAACCAATGTTTAACAGCAGAGAAATGAAGGAAACAAAGCTTTGATTCAGGAGAATTGTGGTTGAATGATTTTTTTGGATCACTTTGAGTCGATTAATCGGTTGCAGCTCTACTATTATTACCTCCGCCAGGAGGTATTGTGATCACTTTGCTTTGTGTGTTTGTTTTTTGTTTGTGTTTGTTTGTTTGTTTGTTTGTTTGTTAGCAACTTTACAGGAAAACTATTACAACCATCTTTACCAAATTGTACCCACAGATAGGCCTAGGCCCTGGAATGAACCCATTAAATTTTGGGCCAAATAGGCCAAAGTTCAAGGTCACAGTAAGGTCACAAAATCTCAAATTTTCCTATCTCTAATCATTGAGCAATTTTCAAAAATTCATAAAAAATTTCAAAACGACTCTGATTAGCCTCCAATTTGATCCACCAGTGGGTTATAACAATATTTTATATCTGGCACAAAATTTGTCCACATCCACTGTGGAATGTGGACTCTGTGGACATTTTAATTTAACATTGAAAATCCCATTTATGACACATTTTTCATTATAACTCACAAATATCGATAGGAATTTAATATAATTTGATATACACATGACTGGTAACAAGCTTCAACTTTTTACGAAATATTGTTTCGCACCATTTCTCTTCCGTTACGCTCTGTTGACTTTTCTTATTTTTTCTGCACTATTTTCAAAAAATTATACAAAATGCAATTCGTGAAATATCATCATGAAATTTGTTTGGCACATCCATAGATTAAAAAGAAACAGTCGATCCACACATGCACACCATTCGGGGTGCTCGGCGGAGGTTTGCGTTCTCTGAACACTTGTTTTACTTTAGATCACATTGGGCTAAAACCAGTTCAACACCCTCGACTGTTAATATCTTCAGTGTAATTTTTGCACTCCATAAAATCATACCATGGGCTGGATTGGAACCTTTGGAGGGCCAGTTTTGGCCCATGGGCCGCATGTTTGAGACCTGGGGTCTAGAGACTGTGTTATTATCAGATGGTACGAAAATCATAGATGGTAAAGGTTAATAATGAAAGATTCACTATTGAAAAGAAGATTATCCTCAGGTATTAAGAAAACAAAAAGAACATAATAACAGAAGGAAAATACACTGGGAAATAAATAAATATGCTCATTACCTCACAACTACTCATTTTATAATGGAAACAGGTGAGACAAAAAGCACAGAACTAATAACATTAAATAAAACTAAAAGCAGATGGTGCACAGCAGACATAAAACATTATATGTTAATTACACGTACATCTATTACTCTTATTAATAGCGGCTGGCAATGGCTTTGTCCCAGTCGACCACAGTATTAACTTCAACCCTTCTTTAACAAACACAGGATTTTGCCTTCCTTTATACAACTTAGCACCAACTTAGCACCTTCACAAGATGGAATAAAATTAACAGAGAATTTCAAAACTAATTAAATGACTTCTTATTGGACAAATGGTTGCTGGACTTGTTATTTTTAGGCTGCTATTTCCGGCCGCTCTCCCTTCTCTAATTTTTTACCACATAGATAAGGTAATAATATTTCCAAATTGGCATGAAATTATACAATTTAATAAAAGTGCAATTTTCTTGCCCATAATTCCCCACCTGTGCACTCAAGTCTTAAGCAAAACTTAGAGAACATGGTCTAATAGCCTAAAATTATCCTGGAATGAAAATGGAAAATAGTTTTCATTCAAGTATCATCAAATGTTCTTGGAGGAGGACGCCCAGATCCCAGGAAAAAAATATGTGAGCCAGGTTTTCTTCATGATCAAAAAGTATTAAAAGCAGTTACTAATAATACTTTAACTCATATTATGTATTTTTATCCTAAAATCCTACTAATATATTTAATTTTGACCAATAAGATTAATAACAAGACATCAAGGAGGACGTTTAGTTTAAGCGAAAAAGATTAAGAGTTGAACATTTAGTCGACAACTAAAGGTTATTTTAATACTTGTGATTAACTTTTTAATCCTATTTTTGTATTATTTCATGCTATAAGTATAGTATAAGTGTAACAATAGATAATTTATACACAAACAACTAAAAAAAGAAGAAAAGCTATTTATAGGCATGGACGCTTGAAATCTGATCATATTTTTGTGTGTGTTTTTTTTTTAATTAACTACACCAGGTTTTGTATCAATAATTTAAATATACAAACAATAACTTATGACAATGACACCAACGGCAATAAAATGTCTTTAAATTGAGTCAAAATGAGTTGATGTTATTAAAAAGTCTCAGATCAAAATGAGGTGGAAATAATGATGGAGTGTGACATTCCTTCTTAGTTTCATCCATTGGTTTTTATTGAGCTGAATGGAGCCCAGAGAGGCAGATGTTATAACTAACATCATTCTATTATTTTTGTGCAGTCCCAATAAAGGAATGTTGGGATTGCACAAAAATAAGGTTATGATAGTTATGAACTAATAGATATGAACATTTGAGCAGGATCTTAAACTGTAATGTCTGTAAAACAAAGTTATTATCGTTAACGAAAACTAACAAAATGGTGAAAACTAGAATTGTAAAAACATTTTCGTTAACTGAAATAAATAAAAACTATAATTAAAAGAAAAAAAAAACGTAACTAACTGAAACTGTATTGTGTGCTCACAAAACTAACTAAAACATACAAAAATTATGGATAAAACTCCTTTCATTTTTGTCTTTGTTAATGTCGGATTGATATGAGATCGATTTATTTCCCTCAAACAATTTCAGCCACTGGCACCATATATTTAACGGTCCGTCACTTGTGGTTTAGAGTCAGCTTTTGTCCCCACTCTACCTGGAAACGTGGAGACTAAAGTTGGTAGAAAGCAGCAGAGTCCTGTCTGGGATTTATGTGAATACGACAGCGAAGAACATAAAAGATAAAAAAAAAAAACCTAAAACTAAACTAAAACTAAGCATTTAGAAAATAACAAAAACTAATCAAAACTAGTAAACCTGCTCTAAAAATGAATTAAAACTGAATTAGAGAGAAAAAAAAAGCCAAAACTAAATAAAACTAAACTATAATGAAAAATCCAAAACTTTTATAACCTTGCTGTAAAACATAATTTAAGTTTTAACACAGGAACATTTTGTGATATAGCATTCGATCCTGTTGTGATCAAATAAAAATGTGTTCAGTATTTGTGCATATTTCTGGTGTAATTCAAGTCTTCCAGGAAATAATCATTTTAAAAAAGACACACAAAAAATTTGCCTTTTTAATAGTATCGTGATATATCGTAGTGTGATCCTAGTATGAATGAATGAATGTTTTTATTATTGTGTCTTGCATAAAGAACATGCCCAGCCCTTACATAGGCTTATAAGACACCAAAAATACACACCAAAAATCAAATACCAGACAATAGGCACAATAGATATGAACAAAACAAAATACTGACCTATTTAAACAAACACATCTGCCACTTTTTCCAGGCTTTACAAACAAATAATGCAATAAACAACCATTTCATCTGGTCATCATCAGTGCTCCAGAACATATCAGGATTTCAGATATACATATCATCAAACAAAGGGGCTCTCAGTTTATCATATAGAGGACAATACAAAAGTAGTAGTATTGCGATTTGTATTGTATTGCCAGATTCTTGCCAATACACACCCCTAGCAATAAGGACAACAATATTCCTAGTGCTGCTTTTATACATGCAATGCAGTGTATTTTCTATGTTAAACTGTTGCTGCCAAGTTGATGTTTCTTGTATCTCAAAGGGACTTGTGTGGCTAAAAACAGCTTAATGAAATGTGTGTAGTTCTTTTCAGACCAAACAGATACATCAGACATTTAGTCCATACTTCAGCGCTTAGCCCCGCTCAGCTCAAGGTGCATTGCAAACTGATGATCAATGGCTTCCAGCAGTGTATAATGGAGCCCAGATGCTTGTTTTGATTAAGAGAGTCAGGGTTGGAGCTGACAGTGGCGAACCACACACAGATCCAGCCTGAACTGTCTACTGTGTAGTAATCGCTGGGTTTTTACGGAGGCACAGATTGCGGCGTCTGATTGGTCGGACTCCAATGACTGAGGGAGCAAACGGCACGGGAACATTTGGATGTAATCTGCGAGGTGTGCCAATGCAATTTTCGTCATTTTAGACCCAAATTCGCCATGTAGAAGGGCCGCTGAACATCATGAGATTTGCAAAAGCGGGAGATGCCAAGACATTCTCTGGCATAATGGACCTGCAGCTGTAGAGATGTGATCCAGCCAAGTTGTGCAGCAGGTGACAGTCCATCCATCACACACATCCAAATGAGAGCAATGGGATGAAAGAGCGGAGGTTTAAAGCTCAGGCCGTACAGGTTAATAGTAATGAGGGGGAACCGAGATTTGGACATGATACATATATGCAGGGAAAAAGAAAGTGTTGGTGGAAAAATGGAGAATAACACTAAAAAACAAACAAACAGTCTTTCAGTAGTAGCTCAAAACAAAAGGTACAGGAAGATCCAGCAGGATTTCATCCAAAGTTAACAGAACATTTTTAATAAACAAATAAAATAAAGTGAAAGATTTAGAAAGTGAATAAAGGAAAAATATTAAATTTGAACTTGACTGACCGGTCAGTTGGCTAATTTTATTGGCAGCCATTTTTTTTCAGCTATATTCAGTTTCATTTGTGTCTTTTTATCTAATACATATAATATATACTATTATACATTATTATATCATATTGGTCAAAAAGATGAAGGAATGAATGGGTGAATATTATATTATATTATATTATATTATATTATATTATATTATATTATATTATATATTGCTATCGGGCAGAAACCTCTTATGTCCAAAACAAAACAATTATTTTTCAGGAAACTGGAAAAAATGATATATGTTCTAAATAAATGAATGAAGTTAAGAGACGTGGTCACAAGCTGTTTTCAAAACTTTTCATTGGTTAAATATTTGTAAACTTGTCAGGCCAACATGAAAACTGACCAATGGAATAGTGTTATGACCAAAAAAAGAACAAAAATGGACTTGCAATGTTTCCACCCAACAGCGACACCATTATATTATATTATATTATATTATATTATAATGTCGCTATCGGGTAGAAACCTCTTATGTCCAAAATGGTTATTTTTCAAGAAACTGGAAAAACTGTATATTCTAAATAAATTAATAGAGTTAAGAGATTTATTCACCAGGCGTTTTCAACACTTTTCATTGGTTAAATGTTTCTAAAATTGGCCAACATGAAAACTGACCAATGTAATTGCTTTATGACAAAAAAAGACTAAAAATGGACTTACGAGGTTTACGCCCAACATCAATTATATATTAAAAATAACATATTTTTGTAATTACATTTTGTGTGCAAATTATATACTGAAAAGTGCCCTCTTGCACTGATAAGAAAAATAAATTAAATGGTCATTCGTTAATAAATGATCCTTTCATCAACAAAAAATAACTATTTAATCACTCAAATAAACTCATCTTGAATGATATAACATAGAAATGTTCTTAAAATGTTACCAAAGCTTAAAAAAGATGATTTACAATCAAACTAGGAGTGTTAATTTTATTATATAAATGAATTTGTGTGTTATATTTCAGCATTAACTCATATTATTGATTCTGTATTCAGTGCATGATGACTTATTTAATGTATTTATTTTTATTTTTTTTTATGTCAAGTACCCCTTGGGCTTCTTCCAAGCACCCCTGGGGGTACATGTACCCCCATTTGGGAAAGACTGTTCTACAACACCGACTCACCGGTAAAACCTTTTGAGTTTGATAAATGACAGTGGATGGAGACACTTGGTTTATGTTCAGTTATTTATATCTTTGCTGAAAAAGTCACTTTTTCTTCAGTTTTCTGTTTCTAAAATAATAACGCTCAACTTTAATCTGAGCTTTTATGAACATCTATGTGATCAGTGAATTAAATGAAAGATGATATCGGAATTTTACTGGAAAAACACAACATAAAGAGGATAATACTACAATAATTAGTGATAAATTATGCAAAAAAGGTTAAATATAGAGAGAAATTCATTTGGGAACTGCCACAAAAGTAGCTCTGGGTCTTAATGGGTTAATTTCTGTCCAGCGTTTACATCAGCAAAGGAACACCTCGGCCATTTTGGACTGAAAGTATTTCTCCAAAAAGCATCTATTTGCGTCTTTGAGCTCATTGACCTGACGCCATGTATTGGAGCAAAATTCATCCAACATCAACAGTTTGTCAAACGTCCTATTGGTTATATCTCCACACCCTAATATTACTTCTCCTTCAGTTGTTAATATCGACTCCAGAAACCCAGTATTAGCTGGGCTGTACTGAAAGAAAAGTTCCCTGATGTGACTATAGACAGATAAAAGGCAGCTGCATCAGAGCCAAAGCATTTAGAAATTAATTTATCTTCCCACATATTGGATGGAAAAATATAACAGTATTGATATTTGCAAAAATGCTGAATAACAGATTAGATAATTGGCCGGGCAGCTAATCTGTCTACGCTTAATAAGAAACTGGAGCATTGATTTGTCTTACACCAAAATCAAGCTCACATACTAAGGTAGGGGTGTCAAACATGAGGCCCGTGGGCCAAAAACGGCCGGACAAAGGCTCCGTTCTGGACCAAGAGATGAATTTGGAAAATACAAAAATTACACTGAAGACTTTAACAATCAAGGATGTCAATATCATTTTAGCTCAGGGGTCACATACAGACCTATTACATTTAAAAACTGGATTAAACTGCA
Source organism: Sphaeramia orbicularis (assembly GCF_902148855.1). Classification (NCBI taxonomy): domain Eukaryota; kingdom Metazoa; phylum Chordata; class Actinopteri; order Kurtiformes; family Apogonidae; genus Sphaeramia; species Sphaeramia orbicularis. The sequence continues at coordinate 40,832,537 of NC_043969.1, forward strand.
CAGACGTTGATACTGTGGCCTTGTGTATATAGAGTTTATTTTTTCTTATTTTCGTTTCTTTTTACATTTTATAATTAATTGTATCTTACATTTAGAATTTACTAAAGAGACTAAATCAAAAAACTCATTGTATGTGTTTATGTACTTGGTGAACAAAGATGATTCTGATGTTATCGCAAGTGGCTCGGTAACCATGGAAACGTGGCCTGTGCTGCTTATTTACCAAGATGCAAAAGTACTGTATAAACATCACATGACCACTCTGGTGGAGTCACGACCAGTAAAATAACAGCATAATAACCTATAAATGATGAAAACTCCATATTTTTTTTAATCTTGATTATGCCGCTGCCCAAAGGGGAGGCAAGGGGTATTGTTTATGGTTTAACACTTTAGCAGCAAAACTATTGGTTTAATTCATACCAAATTTGGTTTATAGACTGCCAGTGATGCAGAATAGAACTCAATACATTTTGGGAACAGTAGGTCCAAGTTAAATTTTTTAAAGAATTTTTTAAACCTTTTTTTTTTTCCATTTACTTATAATGGGCAACCTTTTAAACATCTGTAGCAGCAAAACTTGGGGTGAATTCTTACCAAATTGGGTTTATAGATTGCCAGAGACCCAGAACAGATCTGATTCCATTTTGGGAAAGGTAGGTCAAAGTTAAAATTTTGAATGAATTTTTAAAAAAAAAATTCCTCTCATTTACTTATAATGGGTGAAATTTCTGTCTGTAAAAACATCAATTTTGTTTCAATTTACTCCAAACTTGGCACATATATAGAGGCAATTGATATGCTAATATCAGCGCACGCATAGACATGATGACACCAGCTGGATCAAAATAAACCAAAATAAACTACAATATGTGCAAGGGGCGGGGTTTATTGTGCCTGGAACCACTTGATTTTTCTAATTTTCATTTTCTTACATTTCATAATAAATGATATCTTACATTTATAATTTACTAAAGAGACTAAATCTACCGGCAGATAACTCAATGAATGTATTTATGTACTTGGCGAATAAAGATTATTCTGATGTTATCTCAAGTGGCTCGGTAACCATGGAAACATGGCCCGTGCCGTTTATTTACCAAGATGCAAAAGTACTGTGTAAACATCACATGACCACTCTGGTGGAGTCACGACCAGTAAAATAACAGTATAATAACCTATAAATGATGACAACTCCATATTTTTATCTTTGTTACCTCACCCACCCCACCCCCCACACACTCTAGCAGCAAAACTACAGGTTGAATTCCTACCAGATTGGGTTTATACATTACCAGTGACCCAGAATAGATCTAAAATAATAAAATAATAACATAATAACCTAGAAATGATGACAACTCCATATTTTTGTCTTTGTTTTTTAATGAAAACAGAAAAATTACGTTTAAAACGTTTACATTCACAAAATATCCTTTCACAAAAATGTGAATAATCTAAACAACCATGAATGACCAGAAATTTCTTAAGCAAAATAAGTGGAATTTGAACAATATTCTTCCTGATACTAAATGTTTTCTGTATTTGTAGATCCACTGGGATCTGTTAATTATAATGCAAATGTGTAAATGATAAACTGAGGCATAATAATTGTAAAATTGCACTTTTTTGCACTAAAGCACAGGTGTCAAACATGCGGCCCAGGGGCCAAAACTGGCCCGCCAAAGGTTCCAATCTGGCCTGTGAGATAAATTTACAAAGTGCAAAATGCAAAAGTTACCCTGAAGATATTAACAGTCAAGGGCATCAAACTCAATAATAGCAGTATAATAATCTAGACATAATGACATCAAATGTTCTTCTTAGTTTAATGTGAGAAAAATAATATCATATTATGTCTCTAAATAATGGCAACACCAATGTTTTTCCTCTTTGATTTATTGCAAAGAACATTAAATTCTGATATCCTTTAACAATAAAATGTCAATAACCTGAACAAATATGAACAAGCTGGAATGTCTAAAGAAAAATAAGTGCAATTTAACAATATTCTGCCTGTTTTGTGCCTTGGTAGATCTGATCTGTAATGCACATGTATAAAATCATAAGTTGAGGCATGATATTGATAAAATTGTACTTATTTTTTCTTCAGAAATTTCAGTTTTTTCCAGTTATTCACATCTTTTTTTGTTTTGGATAGAAATAGTTTTGTCATTTAATGTTATTTTTTGCACTAAAAAATTCTGAGTTGTCATTATGCTATTATTTGACTGGTCCAGCCCACTGAAGATCAAATTGGGCTGAATGTGGCCCCTGAGAGAAAATGAGTTTGACACCCCTGCACTAAAGCAACAAGAAAAAATTGTAATTTAGGGGTTATTATGCTATTATTTTACTGATCAGGCCCATTTGAAATCATGCCCACCCCCCCACCCCCTTGGTCCTATGATATGGCAGCAGAATATTCATGTGATGTTTACAGTATTTTCAATACTGGTAAATAAACGACACGAGCCACGTTACCATGGCTACGTGCTAAGCATTATGTTCATCTCTGAGGGCCACTTCATACAAGATTATGCTAATTCAGACTAAGAATCATGCTGGAAGGGATGTAATCCTTGAGAGGTAAATTTCTGTCACAACATTCAGAAAAAAGAAAAAAAAAAAAGGATCGCAGAAGCCTCTTTTTTTTTTTTCCTGCAGAGGCTTCTCCGGGGATGCGATCCGGATCTTCTTTGAAACCATGACAATGACAGGCACCTGTGTGAGGTGATGGACGTTTGTCTGTGCAGTCTGTTGTTAAAAAAAAAAAAAAAAAAAAAAAAAAAAAGGCTGTAGGTGAAATTCACACCTGATTCTAACAAACAGCTCCTGACTACGGCTCCTGAGAGGGCAGTATAAAAGACTGAAATCCCATCCACAGCAAGGGCCATTGATTCAGTTAATTTTATGCTGGAAAATGATTTCCCTGATGGCCAGTTTCACCAAAGCACATTGTGAGCAAAGAAGGCTCCCCACACTAATGTTAAAGCATTGCTCACTATCTATTTACGGTGTGTATGGAATTCATAACGCCCTCCGTTAACACGAGGCTCTGCGGAAAGCACAGTCCGCCCCTTTTTATTAACCAACCTGATGTGAACCAACACATTATGATACAATGTGATGCAGCGCCGGAATATAAAGTGTGTTTTTAGTTTTTTCATCTGTGCTAAACAAGTTCTGAGGGAGGAAACGCTGTAACGTGAAAACAGTTTTTTACGCTTTTTAAATGAACAGCAGGGGAGAACTCTGCAATCATCCCTCTTTGGTTTATCCCAGGAAATCTGTTAGATTAGTCAGGCTGAGGGTTGAACATAAATCAGAGGTTACTTCCTGTATGGTGGTATAAAACACAGTGTCGGAAAGACTTCTCAAGTTAAATTACAGCTCCTTATTGCTAAATAATTCATTTATAGTTTCATAGAGTGTTCAAAGTAAGGGTGTAACGGTCCAAGAAAAGTCGGTAAGTTTTCAGTACAGGGGTCTTCTGTTTGATACATTTTCGGTACAGGGGTCTTTGGTTCAATGCATTGTCGGTACAGGGGTCTTGGGTTCGATCCATTTTCGGTACAGGGGTCTTTGGTTCAATGCATTGTCGGTACAGGGGTTTTCGGTTCAATCCATTTTGGATACATTTTCGGTACAGGGGTCGTTGGTTCGATACATTTTCGTTACAGGGGTCTTTGGTTTGATGCATTTTCGGTACAGGGGTCTTGTCTTCGATACGTTTTTGGCACAGGGGTCTTTGGTTCGATACGTTATTGATATGTTTTCAGTAAAGGGGTCTTTGGTTCGATACATTTTCGGTACAGGGGTCTTCAATACGATACGTTTTTGGTACAGGGGTCTTCAGTTCAATACATTTTCAATATGTTTTCAGTACAGGGGTCTTTGGTTCGATACATTTGCGACAGGTTTTCAGTATAGGGGTCTTCGATTCGAAACATTTTCGATATGTTTTCAGCACAGGGGTCTTCGGTTCAATACATTTTCGATATGTTTTCGGTACAGGGACCTTTGGTTCTTACATTTTCAATAGGTTTTTGGTACAGGGGTCTTCGATTCGAAACATTTTTGATACGTTTTCGTTACATTGGTCTTCGATTCAATACGTTTTTGGTACATTGGTCTTCGGTTCAATATGTTTTCGGTACAGTGGTCTTCAGTTTGATACATTTTTGATATGTTTTCGGTACAGCGGTCTTAGGTTCGATACATTTTCGATATGTTTTCGGTACAGTGGTCTTCGGTTCGATACGTTTTTCGATATGTTTTTGGTTCAGGGGTCTTCGGTTCGATACATTTTTGATACATTTTCAGTACATTGGTCTTCAGTTCGATACCTTTTCGGTACAGTGAAGGAGACCATTTTCAATAAAAAAACTATACTGAAGTAAAAATGCAACATATTCTGAATAATTCAGCGCCACTCCACAGCTGAAGTTTTTACACTACTGTGTGGGTCTTATGGCATTTTCGCGATCAGAACCTTTGGCTGTTTAAATGCTGCTGGTATCTGTAGTTGGATTACAGTTTTTCTCTCAGTAGCAGTAATATTGGGTTGGGTGGTGTTGTTTTAAATGCGTTATGAAATTTGACGTGTTACCAGAAATATAACCGATCTTCACGAAACAATGGTGTCCTAGATCTACCAGAAGAATTACAGGGTTCAAACCATTAAAGTAAATTAACCTGGATATTAGGCTCTAGATGCAGATAAATGTAGATCTTTTTTTTTTTTCCTCCAAGAAAATATGGCAATCACACATAGATAGAACTCTAGCATGTGTTTGTCTTAAAGGACGTGGGCAAAGAGGCAGTGAACCTATGAAAGACGCACCGATTAAACCAATGAAAAACACTCACCGTCAGTTTTCAGCGTCAGAGGCGTCGGCGGACTCAGAACTCTTGCGTTCGTCACCGTGTTCTTCACCAGACAGATGTAACTTCCTACATCTGAGGGTTGAACCTTGGAGATGTACAGGTTTCCCGTATCCTGGGAGATGAAACGACGACTGTCCTCAGCGACGAACGAGGGAAACTCATTAAAAACCCAGCTGTAGATGATCTCTGGAAAAGCACGGAGGGAAAAAGGATTAAATGTCAAACCTCCCTTCGTGTCTGTTTGGATGTTTATACTGCTGAAAACTTTCCATTCATGCAAGCGTTTGAAACATACAACGATCAGCCATAACATTATAACCAGGTAAAAAGACCCAAACATCAACCATCAAACAAAACCACCTACTGATCTAAACTGTTTAATACCTGTTGATCCATTAATCCGATCAATACATGGAAATAATTGGTGTGAAATACAGTTTGTCATCTTTTCATGGTCATCAGATATGACCCATTTGGATGTTCAGAGGTTCTGTAGTTACCGTGGAAACACTGTCATCTTCTACAGCACTGATTCACCAGTAAGACCCATGGAGTTGGATCAATGACCGTGGTTCAGTTTTAGTCATTCATTGATTATTCACTTTTGCTCAGTTTTTATTTAATTTTGGTCCATTTGTGGTTAATTCTCAATACTTTTACCTGTGTGAGGTACTCTATTTTCTTTATATTTGTTAATTTTGTTGAATATTTAATTCATTTTCAGTTCATTTTTACCAATTTTTCAATCATTTTCCTCATCCTTGCACTTTGTACTGAATATTTTGTTCACTTCATTGATGTTTTGTCGTTTTTTTCCATGTTGATTTTCTTCATTTTTGTTCATTTTGTTGGTTATTTTTGCCAAATTTTAGTTCATTATTGTCCATATTGTTGATTATTCTGCTCATTTGTGTTCAGGTTGTCAACCATTTCTTTATTATTGTCTCTACTGTTTTTTTTTTTTTTTCATTTTATAATTATTTGCTTCATTTTTGCTCAGTTTTTCCCTTCATTTTTGGTCCATTTTTGGTTCATTCTCGATGCTTTTACCTGTGTGAGATACTCTATTTTCTTTATAATTACTAGTTTTCTTGATTATTTCGCTCATTTTCAGTTCATTTTACCAATTTTTCAATCATTTTCCACATCCTTGCACTTTATTTTGTTCACTTCATTCATTTTTTGCTTCATTTTTTAACATGTTGACTGTATCTTCATTTCTGTTCATTTTGTTGCTTATTTTGCCAATTTTTGGTTCATTACTGTGCTTGTTGACTATTCTGCTCATTGTGTCCATTTCTTTGTTAGCTGTTGTCCATATATATATATATTTTTATTACTAATAATTATTTTGTCCATTTTTGCTCATTTTTGTCCATTTTGTCAATTGTTTCTTCTCTTTTGTTCTGTTTGTTGGTTATTTTCTACATTTAGTTGATGGTTTTTGCTCATTTTTGTTTGTTGTTGAAGTGTTTATACATCCTTCCTTAGTCCATTTTTGGTCAGTACTAACAACTGCAAACCAGGACCACCTAATAAGACCTGGAGATGCTCTGACCCGGTCATCAGCGTTACAATATGGACCTTGTCGACATCTGTTTGTTACGTTGCTCATTTTGCTGCTTCGAGGACTAAACATTCACTTGATTCCTAATATATCCAACCCAGTAAAAGGTCCCCCTGTAATGAAATAATCAGTATAATTACCACTTCTCCTGTCAGTGGACTGAATAAACTTGCACTTAATAGAAACAGAAAATTATCCATCACTGGAAACAGGGCCACTGTTAATTATTTTATTCATTTTTGCTCAGTTTTTCCTTCATTTTGATCCATTTTTGGTTAATTCTCTATGCTTTAACCTGTGTGAGGTACTCTGTTTTTTTATATTTGTTAGTTTTGTTGATAATTTTGCTCATTTTCAGTTTATTTTTTCCAATTCTTTAATCATTTTCCTCATCCTTGCACTTTGTGTTGAATATTTTGTTACTTTTCATTGGTTTTTTGCTTCTTTTTTTTTTTTTTTTAACATGTTATCAATTGTTTCTTCATTTCTGTTCATTTTGTTGGTTATTTTGCCAATTTTTGGTTCATTTTTGTCCTTGTTGATTATTCTGCTCATTTGCGTTCATTTTGTCAACTGTTTCTTTGTTATTGTCCCTATATTTTAAATTTCTAGTAATTATTTTGTTCATTTTTGCTCATTTTTGTCCATTTTGTCGATTGTTTCTTCTCCTTTTGTTCTGTTTGTTGGTTATTTTCTATGTTTTGTTGATGGGTTTTGCTCATTTTTGTTTGTTGTTGAGATGTAAATACATCCTACCTTAGTCCATTTTTGGTCAGTACTAACAACTGCAGACCAAAAAAACAAACAAACAAAAAAAAACAACTTCAGACCAGGACCACCCAGTAATACAGTAGTTGAAAAAATTATTACACCACCCCTTGTTTTCTTCAATTTCTTTTTAATTTTAATGCCTGGTACAACTAAAGGTACATTTGTTTGGACAAATATAATGATAACAACAAAAATAGCTCATAAGAGTTTAATTTCAGAGCTGATATCTATCCATTTTCCATGTTTTTCTTGATAATAACCAAAATCACTTCAGTTCTTACATCAATATCTATGGCATTGTACTGACAAAAACAGTGCTTTTAGGCATTCCATGTTTTCTTCTCTGTCTGTTTTAGTCACATGATACACACAGTAGTTAGTACTTGATTGCATAACCATTGTTTTTGATGACTTTTGATGTTTTAATAATTTTTTCTGCGACTGTATATCCAACCCAGTGAAAGGTCCCATTGTAATGAAATAATCAGTATTATTACCACTTCTCCTGTCAGTGGACATAATGTTATAGCTGATTGGTGCATTTACATATTCCACAGTACTGAATAAACTTGCACTTAATAGAAACAGAAAATTATCCATCACTGGAAATGGGGCCACTGCTAATTATTGCTCAATACGTACAAAAAACAATAATTTAAAGAGGTAATGGATATGGGATTTGTTCAGTAACAATGCATCAGCTGACTCATCAGCAGTAGATTAATGCTAGTCTATACAAAGTCTTGGCAGAAAAGGCCCCAGAAGATAGAAAAAAAAAAAAAAATCTCACTTTAACAAGGCGTTAATGAGACTGTTTGCAGCAGGTTTATTTTAATTAACGGTGGAGAACGTCAGAGGTAAATGTGGCTCATGACTGCAGAGATTCAAAGAGCCGACTGATTAAAGGCGGCTCGGCCTGCGTTCATGTGCAAATGTGAATGAGAGGTCATTAAATGAAAGAGGCAGGATATCAGACAAAAAGGGGGCGTCCGTCATAGTTAATAGTCTTTGACACACGATCACACTCTCTGCATCCAGGCTCAATAATGTACTTTTCACAAACAACACAATCAGTGCAAGATATTAACCAACAAAGACCAAAACATCCACCAGCAACCATAAGAATCATCTGATCTAAATGGTTTAACTGATAAACACCCAAACATCCACCATCTACAATAAAAATCTACCGATCTAAAATGTTTAATACCTGTTGATCCATTAATACTGTCAATACATGTAAATAATTGGTGTAAAATACAGTTTGGCATCTTTTCTTTTCTTTTTTTAATTGAACAATTGAACAGTATATATACATAATAGTATACATCAAAGTAGGATTTTTTAAAAAATCACATTTCACAATATATTTTACATTTCAAATATACAGAAACAAATCTAAGTAAAAATTAAATTAAATTAAATACAAATAAAATTAAAAAAAAAAAACTCGAGGTATAAAATAGAAACTATATAAATTAAATAAGATCATATACTTGACATAGTTTTTTTTTTAATTTTATTTGCTTTAGAGTTTAAAATGTTCTTTAACCTCCTGAGACCCAGGAAGTATCAGCAAAGTACAAGCTTTTTTAGTTTTTTTGTTAAATATGTGCCTATATTGGAATCATCATGATGCAACAGTTTTTCAGATGCAGTTTTTAAAATTTTTATGGAATGTCCTTTGTGGTGGACAGTTGTCTTTTTTTTTTTTTTTTTTTTTTTGGATAAAGTTGTGAAACTCATGTCCACAAATATGGACAGAAAACCCACAGCTGGGTCTTAGGAGGTTAAATTGTCTAAATAATTGGAAAAAAGTACTTTAAAAACAATAATGTTTGGACGCTGGTGTGCAAATTTAGTGCAAAGGAGGTGAAATTTGGCAAATATTACTAAAAGGTTGATAATGTATCTGTTTTTTCTGGATTTATTTTATCAATTTGTGAAAGTCCAAATAAAACATGTTGAAAGTTCAATGTACATGAAGGGTCAATTTTGGGGTTTATGAAATTATTTAAATCAATCCAAAACGCATGTGAGTAGGTGCAATCCCAAAATAAATGACACTGTTTCCTCTGCATTGCTGCAAAAAGTTTGTCATCTTTTCATGGTCATCAGATATGACCCATTTGGATGTTCAGAGGCTCCGTAGTTGCCATGGAAACACCATCATCTTCTACAACATTGATTCACCAGTAAAACCCATGGAGTTGGATCAGTGACAGTGGATGGGAGATGCTTGTTTCGATGTTCAGTTAATGACAGATTTCAAAAAGTCAGGTTTTGCTGTTTTTGATATAATAGCCCGAAACTTTACTCAGAGCTTTTATGAATATCTACATGATCTGTAAATTAAATATAAGAAAATACCTGATTTTCACTGAAAAAACACAAAATACAGTGGATAATATTACAATAAATGGTGATAAATCCTTTAAGGAAGGTTAAATATAGAGAACAAATCTTTTAGGCCTTATGGGTAAATAGCCGTTGATCCACTAATCCAATCATTACATGTTAATAATTGAGGTAAAATGCAGTTTCTTAGCTTTTTTGTCGTCATTAGATATGACCCATTTGGACATTCAGAGACTCAGTAGTGAACATGGAAACGCTGTCATTTTCTGCAACATTGATTCACCAGTAAAACCAATGAAGTTTGACAAATGACAGTGGATGGAGATGCTTGTTTTTACATCCAGGTAATGCTATCTTTTGCTGAAAAGTCCACTTTTCCTTCAGTTTTCTCTGTTTCTGATATAACAATCAACTTTAATCTGAGCTTTTATGAACATCTACATAATCAGTCAATTACATATAAGAAAATACCAGATTTTCACTGAACAAACACAAAATACAGAGAATAATATTACAATAAATGGTGATAAATTACTTAAGGAAGGTTAAATATAGAGAAAAATCTTTTAGTTGATCCACTAATCCAATCATTACATGTAAATAATTGAGGTAAAATGCAGTTTCTTAGCTTTTTGTCGTCATTAGATATGACCCATTTGGACGTTCAGAGACTCAATAGTGAACATGGAAACACTGTCATTTTCTGCAACATTGATTCACCAGTAAAACCAATGAAGTTTGACAAATGACAGTGGATGGAGATGCTTGTTTTTACGTCCAGGTAATAATATATTTTGTTGAAAAGTCCACTTTTCCTTCAGTTTTCTCTGTTTCTGATATAATAACCATTAACTTTAATCTGAGCTTTTATCATTATCTACATGGTCAGTAAATTAAATATAAGAAAATACCAGATTTTCATTGAACAAACACAAAATATAGAAGATAATATTTCAATAAATGGTGATAAATCACTTAAGGAAGGTTAAATATAGAGAACAAATCTTTTAGTTGATCCACTGATTCAATCAATACATGCAAATAATTGAGGTAAAATGCAGTTTCTTAGCTTTTTGTCATCATCAGATATGACCCATTTGGACGTTCAGAGACTCAATAGTGAACATGGAAACGCTGTCATTTTCTGCAACATTGATTCACCAGTAAAACCAATGACGTCTGACAAATGACAGTGGATGGAGATGCTTGTTTTTACGTCCAGGTAATAATATATTTTGTTGAAAAGTCCACTTTTTCTTCAGTTCTCTCTGTTTGTGACATAATAATCAACTGTAGTCTGAGCTTTTATGAACATCTACTTGGTCAGTGAATTAAATATAAGAAAATACCACATTTTCAGTGAAAAAAGTGAAACACAAAGGATAATATCATAATAAATAATGATAAAGCACTTAGTAAATTTAAATATGGAGAAAAAATAATCTTGAAGTCACCAAAAGAAATTGCTATTTAATTTTTTTTTAAATTTAAATGTATTAAACTCCACTGTTCAGCTTCAATACCAAACACCAACCTTTTTATTTTCCACTTTCATGCCTCAGTTATGACATTATGTAATAGTAGATATTATTTCTTTCCATAAATGAGTGGTGTAAAACCTAAAAACACACCCTCCTTATTACTGTAGATGCTACCGATACATCCTACAATCAGTGGTTCAATACTATGAAAAAATAAACAGTTTGTAGATTTATCGGAAGAGTCTTTTCTTGTATATTCCTTAGAAACGAAATAAAACCAATCTGGTCTAAAATCCCAGAATGGCGCTTAGGAAAGGTGAAATGTTGAGATAGTTTTCTTCATCTTTTTAGCTTCAGCTTCAAAACAAATCATTGTCTTTTTACTTTTCTTTTACACATAATTAAAGTAGGGCATGATACTGTGTCGAAGTGAATGTTTTTTTCTCCATTAATGAGTAGTGTAACACCTAAAAACACAACCTCTGTGTTATTAAAAATGCTATTTATACTCTAAAAACAGACCTGTGGTTCAGAACTATGAGAAAATCATAAATATGTGTGGGTATAATAAGAGGATAATATAATAAATGATGGTGAATCAGGTTAACCCTTAAGGGTTCATGGTCACGGCTCCATGACTGAATCACATGACATATTCAACACGTCGTAGCGTTGGAGTTGGTCGCGTAGACCACTGGGGATAACTGCATTGGAAAGTGCAGACTTGAAACATTCTCCCACTTTTTATTTGATGTTGATAGAGTAAACACAGTCGGAGATTTGATGGTTTGAATTCGGAGCAAACAAACATGAGTTAAAGGATGAAAATGAGGTGGAAATGGTGGTGGTGGCGGGGTTATATATCTGACCATATCTTTGTCATTTTTTGGAGAAAACCCAAGAAAACGCCTATGTAAAGATATGCTTTTATGTCAAATATTTGAGTATATTTTCATTTATTACAATTTCAATTTTATATACCTAATATTTGGAACCAGTATTCACTTTTAAAGTCTTTGAAAATGTTCCTTAAGCATGTTTGCGTTATTTATACAATAAATTATAGGAATTTTTCAAATCGGATTTTATATTTTTTGTGTGTTTTTTGGCCTTTTGTGTTGATATAGTAGGTTAAAGTGAAAAAATAATAGGCAGATGAGGTAGATGAAGTTCAATCAAATTTCAATCAAATTTTATTTATATAGCGCCAAATCATAACAAAAGTTATCTCATGATGCTTTACATATTGAGTTGGTCGAACGCAGACTCTAAGTTGTGCTGAAAAAAAAAAAAAATTGCAAACATGGGTATAATAAGCATTTGTAAATAGTAAACAGGCCGAATCTGCATATTCTAATCCACAGACCGCATTAGCATTACAGGTAAGGGTGAGAATGACCCCCACCTGAACTGGATGCGGAAACCAGGAGGACCAGGGGTGGTGGGGGGGACCGTAGGAAACGCCTATGTAAAGATCTGCTTTTATGTCAAATATTTGAGTATATTTTAATTTATTACAATTTTTATTTTATATATCTAATATTTGGAACCAATATTCACTTTTAAAGTCTTACAAAAAGGTTCATTAAGGATCTTTGTGTTATTTATGCAATAAATTATATACATTTTTCAAATCAGATTTTATATGTTTTGTGCGTTTTTCGTCCTTTCACATTGATATAGTAGATTAAAGTGAAAAAATAATACACAGATGAGATAGATGAAGTTGTGCTGAAAAAAACAAAATACCAAACACGTGTATAATAAACATTTATAAATAGTAAACGGGCCGAATCTGTGGATTCTAATCCACAGACTGCATTAGCATTACAGGTAAGGGTGAGAATGACCCCCACCTGAACCTGATGCGGAAACTGGGAGGACAGCGGGTGAGGGGGTGAAAACCGTAGTAAACGTCGATGTAAAGATATGCTTTTATGTCAAATATTTGAGTATAGTTTTAATTTATTACAATTTTGATTTTATATAGATAGTATTTGGAACCAATGTTCACTTTTAAAGTCTTTGAAAATGTTAAGCATCTTTGTGTTATTTATGCAATAAATTATGTACATTTTTCAAATCGGATTTTATATTTTTTGTGTGTTTTTTGGCCTTTTGTGTTGATATAGGAGGTTAAAGTGAAAAAAAAATCATTGACAGATGAGATAGATGAAGTTGTGCTGAAAAAAAAAAAAAAAAGATACCAAACATGTGTATAATAAACATTTATAAATAGTAAATGGGCCGAATCTGTGGATTCTAATCCACAGACTGCATTAGCATTACAGGTAAGGGTGAGAATGACCCCCACCTGAACCCGATGCGGAAACCGGGAGGACAGCGGGTGAGGGGGTGGGGGGAGGGCGGAGAAAACCGTAGAAAACACCTATGTAAAGATATGCTTTTATGTCAAATATTTGAGTATAGTTTTAATTTATTACAATTTTGATTTTATATCCCTAATATTTGGAACCAATATTCACTTTTAAAGTCTTTGAAAATGTTAAGCATCTTTGTGTTATTTATGCAATAAATTATGTACATTTTTCAAATCGGATTTTATATTTTTAGTGTGTTTTTCTTCATTTTGTGTTGATATAGTAAGTTAAAGTTAAAAAATTATAGGCAGGTGAGATAGATGAAGTTGTGCTAAAAAAAAAAAGATTACAAACATGGGCATAGTAAACATTTATAAATAGTAAAGGGGCCGAATCTGCATATTCTAATCCACAGACTGCATTAGCATTACAGGTAAGGGTGAGAATGACCCCCACCTGAACCTGATGCGGAAACCGGGAGGACCAGGGGTGGGGGTGGGAGAAAACCGTAGTAAATGTCGATGTAAAGATATGCTTTTATGCCAAATATTTGAGTATAGTTTTAATTTAGTACCATTTTGATTTTATATATCTAATATTTGGAACCAATGTTCGCTTTTGAAGTCTTTGAAAAGGTTCGTTAAGCATCTTTGTGTTATTTATGCAATAAATTATACCAATTTTTCAAATCAGATTTTATATTTTTTGTGTGTTTTTTGGCCTTTTGTGTTGATATAGGAGGTTAAAGTGAAAAAAAAATCATACAGATGAGATAGATGAAGTTGTGCTGAAAAAACAAAAAGATACCAAACATGGGCATAATAAACATTTATAAATAGTAAACGGGCCAAATCTGCATATTCTAATCCACAGACTGCATTAACATTACAGGTAAGGGTGAGAATGACCCCCACCTGAACCTGATGGGGAAACCGGGAGGACCACAGGTGAGGGGGTGGGGGGAGAAAACTGTAGTAAACGTCGATGTAAAGATCTGCTTTTATGTCAAATATCGATAGATAGATTGATAGATAGACAGACAGACAGACAGACAGACAGACAGACAGACAGACAGATAGATAGATAGATAGATAGATAAAGTTGTGCTGAAAAAACAATCAAACAAACAAACATGGGTATAGTAAACATTTCTTTGTATAGTATATGAAGGCAAAATGAAAAGTACCCAAAAACGGCCAAAATAGCCTCAGACCACTAAAGGTTAAATGTAGAGAAAATACATCTGTAAGTCACCATGATAATAGCTTTAGGTGTTTTATGGGTTAACTAAGACGTGAACGTAGCCCTGTCGACTATGGTCTAGTCAGTTTTAATGTTGGCGTCTTGTTTTTTTCTGGACTTAGAACAAAGATTCTCTACTTCTATTTAAATTTTCCAATATTCCCACATTTGTCATATGGTTTGACAATCTGCTCTCAGGCTGTAGTATCTGTATAATCAGGCCTTAGACGGTTTGGACGGGTAAGACACCATCACTGCCACATTTTTGAGCAAATATAAGATGTTGAGTTTTGTGAATTTGATTGATTTTAACTCCATAAAGCTAACATTTAAACGCTTGAACGGACTTACTCGTCAGCCTCTTTGTAAATACATAAAGTGCAAAGCTGCAGCAGATTCACCGGAGCAGCTTCGTCAAAGTTCCACTCTGTGAAGCATCTTCTACTCAGACATCAGTCTTTATGAAAGGAGCAAAACTCCGGAACTCGCTGATCGTCTGAAATCTGCTTCAGACTTCTTCACTTTTAACACAGTCTGTAAAGTATGACTCTCTTCAAACTTCACACTTTATATATTTTATTTAACTATTTTATTTACTATTGAATCTGTAAGATGTAAGTGTCTGAAAATGTCCAAAATCAACATTTGTCACAAACTCTATGATAATACTCCATGTGCAGCCGTGACGATGTAAGTAATATTTAATTTTTACCCCACCCACTGAAGGGGAGGCAAGAGGTATTGTTTTTGTTTCCGTTTGTTTGTTTGTTAACACTTTAGCAGAAAAACTATTGGCTGAATTCATACCAAATTGGGTTTATAGATCACCAGTGACCCAGAATAGACATGTTTTAATTTTGGGAACAGCAGGTCAAAGTTCAAATTTTTCATGATTTTTAAAAAAAAATATTGTTTTTCCCCATTGACTTATATTGGGCAAAATTTCAAATTGCTATAAAAATGTCACTTTTAACTCAATTTACTTAAAACGTTGCAGAGATATAAAAATTAATTTTAGACGTCACGCTGCAAAAATATCTAAGTGATTGCTTGTTTCTGAATGTTTTTTTTTTTTTTTTTTTTTAAGTTTTGAATCTTTTTCTTTTCCCATTTACTTATACTGTATGAAATTTAAAATGTCTATAAAAACATCAATTTTGTTTCAATTTACTTCACACTTGGCACATATGTAATTTTTGTATTTAACAAATATTGAATATGGATGAAAGAGTGGATAGATGCCAAAATAAGATACAATACTTGTGAGGGTCAGGGTTTGTTGGATCTGGCACCACTTGTTTAATATATAATTAGTTAAAATATAGTTTAAAACTGATGAAAAGAGGCACCAGATGAGCTGAAGTGAATAGAAATGGACAGCCACAATTCAGTTTATTTCCCAGTTATTATTATTGAAATATGTAAGATTTAGTATAATTAATCTCTGGAAAAATTGTATACCAGTGCTATACACTAATTGATCATCCATTCATGTTTATTTATCATATTGTTGACTGTATTTTCTTTACACTATCTAAGTTCTCTGGAAAAATCAATGCTCTAACAAGATTTAAAGTCACATGTACTTGAAACCTGCAGAGGTTGATAGTTTTGGACACTGTTGGTCATGAATTCCATCACTATATACTGGATTTGATGAGAAACAAGACCTCTACAACCTTCTCTGGACTCTGATTTCAGGATGTACAAAGTCTACCCTTTGCCTAATTTTGGGTCCTGAGTGACTATAATAAGGTAGAAGACTGAAGGTTTTTATATATCGACACATAAATCTGCAAAAACAGCTTATAGTTTAATATATAGTTAGTAAATATTTAGTTTAATACTGATGAAAAGAGACACCAAATGAGCTGAAATGAATAGAAATGGACAGCCATAACTCAATTTATTTCCCAATTAGTCTTATTAAAATATGTAAGATTTAGCACATTTAATCTCTGAGGTGAAAAAAAGTAGACCAGTGTTATACATTGATTTATCATTCCTGTTTATTTTTACTTTATGACATTGCTGATTTTCTTTACACTATCAATGTACTCAGGAAAAATCAATGCTCCAACTAGATTTGAAATCAACTCATCTCCCATGTACTTAAAATTTGCAGAGGTTGATAATTTTTTGACGGTGTTGGTGATAAATTCCTTCATTATACACTGGATTTCAAGTGGTTTGACTGGAAACAAGACCTCTACAACCTTCTCTGGACCCTAATTTTAGGTCCTGCGTGGCTTTAATAAGGTAGAGACTGAAGGTTTTTATATTTTAACACATAAATCTGCAAAACCAGCCTATAGTTTAATACATAGTTAGTTAAAATATAGTTTAATACTCACGAAAAGAAGCACAAATGAGCTGAAGTGAATAGAAATCTCCAGCCACAACTCAATTTATTTCCTAATGAATGTTATTGAAATACAAAAGATTTAGCAAATTTAATCTCTGGGGAAAAAAAGTAGATCAGTGATTAATTAATTTGCAGAGGTTGAAAATTTTTTTTACACTGTTGGTCATAAATTCCTTCATTATACACTGGATTTCTAGTGGTTTGACTGGAAACAAGACCTCTACAACCTTCTCTGGACTCTAATTTTGGGTCCTGAGTGACTGAAATTGAAATATGTAAGATTAGGCACATTTAATCTCTGTTAAAAAAAACAAAACAAAAACAAAGTGTAGATACGCTAATTGATCATCCATTTGTGTTTATTTATGAAATTGTTAACTGTATTTTCTTTACACTATCAGTGTGCTCTGGAAAAATCAATGCTCCAACAAGATTTGAAATCAATTCATCTCCAATGTACTTGAAATTTGTAGAGGCTGATAACTTTTTTTTGACATTGTTGCTGATAAATTCCATCATTATACACTGGATTTTAAGTGGTTTGACTGGAAACAAGACCTCTGCAACCTTCTCTGGACCCTAATTTTGGGTCCAGAGTGACTGAAATTTAAACATGTAAGATTTAGTACATTTAATCTCTGGTAAAAAAAAAAAAAAAAAAAAGTATAGACCAATGTTACACATTAATTGATCATCCATTTGTGTTTATTCATGATATTTTTGACTGTATTTTCTTTACACTATCAATGTGCTCAGGAAAAATCAGTGCTCCAACAACATTTCAAGTCAATTCATCCCCCATGTACTTAAAATTTGCAGAGGTTGATAACGTTTTTCACACTGTTCATCCTAAATTCCATCATTACATACTGGTTTTTAAGTGGTTTGACTGGAAACAAGACCTCTACAACCTTCTCTGGACTCTAATTTTGGGTCCTGAGTGACTGAAATTGAAATATGTAAGATTTAGCACATTTAATCCCCCCCCCCCCCAAAAAAAAAAAAAAAAAAGTATAGACCAGTGTTATACACTAACTGATCATCCATTTGTGTTTATTTATGATATTTTTGACTGTATTTTCTTTACACTATCAATGTGCTCAGGAAAAATCAATGCTCCAACAACATTTCAAGTCAATTCATCCCCCATGTACTTGAAACCTGCAGTGGTTGATAGTTTTTTGGGGGTTTTTTTAGACTGTTGGTGATAAATTTGTTCATTATACACTGGATTTCAAGTGGTTTGACTGGAAACAAGACCTCTACAACCTTCTCTGGACCCTAATTTTGGGTCCTAAGTGACTTTAATAAGGTAGAGACTAAAGGTTTTTATATTTTAACACATAAATCTGCAAAATCAGTTTAATGTTTAGTTAATATATAGTGTAAAAGTGACAAAAAGAGGCACCAGATGAGTTTAAATGAATAGAAATAGACAGCCACAACTCAATTTATTTCACAATTAATCTTATTAAAATATGTAACATTTAGTTAATTTAATCTCTGGGGGGAAAAAAAAGTAGACCAGTGTTATACACTGATTTATCATTCCTGGTTATTTTTACTTTATGACATAGCTCATTTTCTTTACACTCTCAATGTGCTCTGGAAAAATCAATGCTCCAACTAGATTTGAAGCCAATTCATCCCCCATTTACTAAAAATTTGCAGAGGTTGATAATTTTTTGGGACACTTTTGGTCATAAATTCCTTCATATGTACTGGATTTCTAGTGGTTTGACTGGAAACAAGACCTCTACAACCTTCTCTGGACTCTAATTTTGGATCCTGAGTGACTGAAATTAAAATATGCAAGATTAGGGACATTTAATCCCCAAAAAAAAAAAAAAAAAAAAAGTATAGACCAGTGTTATACACTAACTGATCATCCATTTGTGTTTATTTATGATATTTTTGACTGTATTTTCTTTACACTATCAATGTGCTCAGGAAAAATCAATGCTCCAACAACATTTCAAGTCAATTCATCCCCCATGCACTTGAAACCTGCAGTGGTTGATAGTTTTTTGGGGGGGGTTTTAGACTGTTGGTGATAAATTTGTTCATTATACACTGGATTTCAAGTGGTTTGACTGGAAACAAGACCTCTACAACCTTCTCTGGACTCTAATTTTGGGTCCTAAGTGACTTTAATAAAGTAGAGACTGAAGGTTTTTATATTTTAACACATAAATCTGCAAAATCAGTTTAATGTTTAGTTAATATATAGTGTAAAAGTGACAAAAAGAGGCACCAGATGAGTTTAAATGAATAGAAATAGACGGCCACAACTCAATTTATTTCACAATTAATCTTATTAAAATATGTAAGATTTAGTTAATTTAATCTCTGGGGGGAAAAAAAACGTAGACCAGTGTTATACACTGATTTATCATTCCTGTTTATTTTTACTTTATGACATAGCTCATTTTCTTTACACTCTCAATGTGCTCTGGAAAAATCAATGCTCCAACTAGATTTGAAGCCAATTCATCCCCCATTTACTAAAAATTTGCAGAGGTTGATAATTTTTTGGGACACTTTTGGTCATAAATTCCTTCATATGTACTGGATTTCTAGTGGTTTGACTGGAAACAAGACCTCTACAACCTTCTCTGGACTCTAATTTTGGGTCCTGAGTGACTGAAATTAAAATATGCAAGATTAGGGACATTTAATCCCCCCCCCCCCCCCCCCCCCCAAAAAAAAAGTATAGACCAGTGTTATACACTAATTGATCATCCATTTGTGTTTATTTATGACATTATTGACTGTATTTTCTTTACACTATCAATGTGCTCAGGAAAAATCAATGCTCCAACAACATTTCAAGTCAGTTCATCCCCCATGCACTTGAAACCTGCAGTGGTTGATAGTTTTTTGGGGGGTTTTTTAGACTGTTGGTGATAAATTTGTTCATTATACACTGGATTTCAAGTGGTTTGACTGGAAACAAGACCTCTACAACCTTCTCTGGACTCTAATTTTGGGTCCTGAGTGACTTTAATAAGGTAGAGACTGAAGGTTTTTATATTTTAACACACAAATCTGCAAAACCATCTTAATGTTTAGTCAATATATAATGTAAAAGTAACAAAAAGACGAGATGACCAGATGAGCTGAAGTGCATAGAAATGAACAGCCACCACTCAATAATGAATTTGTATAGAACATATTACAGCACGCACGAAATGATCTTTACGTTAAAGAATTAGTAATAACAAAGACGCCACAGTTCCAATATGTTTTTCTAAGGTCATCATGTTCAAGCGTCATAAAAGTGGAACACTATTTACCGAAGACGCACATAAAAGCCGATCACGGACGCTTAAAGCCATGAAATAGAAAATACTACACTTTTCACGTCTCAGTGATTCTAAATTATATTCACTCATGAAACCGATCTAATTTAAGTGGCATTTTAATGTCTCGGAATCCTCCCACAAACCATTTAACCCAAACACTGCTTAAACACTCCCTATACTGTATGAGCTTCAATTCTGACACGCTCCGACTCACATTCATCACCTTGGTGAATTTTATGGGGATGACGTTCGTTCTTTAAAATTATTTTTTTTTAGGTGTTGGGGGTCGTTTTTCACCCCGTGTCAAGAATTGCAGAGAGGGGGAATTTAGAGGCTTACCTGGAATGCGTGTTTGAGCTCCTGTAAGTGTGGAAATAAACATCGAATGGAGGCTCAGCTGCCACTTATCAACACATAAGAATGAATATTTTATCGATATGTGCGTTTATATGGAGCCGACTGATCAACAGAGTAGTAGTGTTACTCCAGGGCAGTTTTTAACACCATCTGGTACCTTTATCATTCCATTTATAGTTATTTTTTTTTATCTGTGTTGAACTGTTATTCAGGGAGCTACGGTTTCTGAGCGCATTAATATTCCAGTGTTATTCTCAATTTGATATGGGTCATGTTCTCGGCATATTCTCTGAATTAGGCCTTGTGGAACGGAGGATTTTTTTATTACAAATGTAGGATGTGTTGATATTATTTAGGGTTTTGTAGGATTTGTTTTTATATAGATACAGGTCTGTGCACTCTTTTTATTATATTTATTAAAGCTGCAGTGATTGTATTCTAGCATCACTAGGGATGGGAATCGAGAACCGGTTCTTTTTGAGAACTGGATCCCAGTCGCTCGATTCCTTGGAATTGTCTTTCTGCTTAATGATTCTGCTTATCGATTCCGCCTTCGTTGCACACGCACGATGACATCACGTGTACGCCACATTGTTTTGGTCAGAATGTAGCCAACATGGTGTTGAGGCATGTTGAGCTGCATTATGTAATAAATTCCCATTATGTAATAAAAGTTCCAAATGTAATAAGAATGTCACGTCATCTTGTAATAAAGCCACATTATGTAACAAACTGACGCATTTTGTAATAAACTACCTCAGTGCATTATGTAGTAAATTTTTTCGCATTATGTAGTAAGTTATTACAATTTGAGAAATTTATTACAAAATGCACTTGACACATTTTTATTTTCAGGCAAATGTAATAACATGGTTCATTACATAATAATGATACTCAAGTAGATTTTTTTCCCCTCTTTAATTGAAGCAGCCCTGCAGATTAGTAGTTGTAGTAGTGCTAATGATAGCCTACCTATTAGCATTACATTCGCAATTAGCACACACACTCCAACATGCAAAATGGCTTTATTTCTAAACAGAACCTTTTTAAGGCAAATTCAAATATTTTGATCAATGTAAGGTGTCTATGCCAGTTGACAAAAAAAAAAAAACTCAGGAAAGTGTCTTTAACAATGTAAACAACATTTCTAGATATAAAAAATAGCTAAACCGTCACACCTTCGGAGGCTAACTTGCAACTAAAATGAATTTTGCTGAATATATTTCGATCAATATAAAGTGTCTATGGCAGCTGAAAAAAAAATACTCGGGAAAGTGTCTTTAACAATGTAAAAAATTTACTATATAATGTGTTGACGTAGTTTATTACAAAATGTGTCAGTTTATTACATAATGCGGCTTTATTACATGATGACGTGACATTCTTATTACATTCTGAACTTTTATTACATAATCCGGCTCAACAAGGCAGAAACGGTCTAAAAAGACGACACCAGGTCCACTGGAACACTGTCAGAGCTTCCATTTCTTCTAAAGGGTGGAATCCCTCCAATCTGTTCAAACATTTGTCCACAGCACGTGATTCATTTGATTCGCTACTTAGCGGCGCTTGTGAATCTAGCGGCAGAACGTCATCTGGACCCAGTTCCGGTTCCGGTGCAGGCAACAAACGTCGTACCCCCTCAAATACAAGTTTCTGAAGGTAGGGAAAAGGAATTTAGGTGCACAACAACGGGAGACGGGACGAGTCGAACCGGTTCCACGAAGTAGAAATGCAGCAATAGAGGAATTAGTAAAGCGTCTTTAGTTTCACTTTCATTGGACACCACCCCCCCTCAACTGGGCCCAGTGTCATCTGTTCTTATTATTCATACATACTGTATATGTTATATTTTCTGTGCAGAGAAGGAAATATAAAAGACAGTTAATACAAACACACCCGTTTGTACTCTTTTATTCCCTCACCCAATGAGAATTCGATAAGAGAATCGATAAAGAATCAGCTCGATTAGCAAAATTGATAATGGAATCAGAATCGTTAAATTCTTATCGATTCCCATCCCTAAGCATCACTGGGTGTTTGGGTTTTTATACGATTCAAAGTGATGTTTGATGTTTTTGCTACTGTTGAATATTGGCTATACTTTATTTAATTTTTTGGTGTTATTTTTGCATATCTGTTCTTTTTTGTAATTATCTTCTTTTTTTTGACACTTAGTTTTTATTTGTTATTTATCATTTTGTCATATACAACATAAACAACAATCGGCAATAGATAATAGTCACAATCTAACAGTAAAGATAATTTAGGTTACAATTATGAAATAATCAAGTTATACAATTTAATTTTTAGAACAGCAGTTTATATAACATTTCACACGACTATGAGACAAACCACCCATTAATTGTTTTTAAAGAAACTCCTCCATTTTCCACACCTTATCGTGTAAAGTTCAGCTTGCAGCCTCAGCATAAATGTTAATCTCTCATTTTTTTTGTAATTAGCTTTGAAAAAAAAAAAAAAAAAAAAAAAAAAAAATTCAGGCAGCCTTATCTTATCAGCATTTTACACCAAGTATATAACTTCTATATATGTAAAGAAAAAACAAAAAAAAACAAAAACACACTCATACAGCAGATGAATGACGGAAAAAGCAAAAATATACACAACCTAAAATAGAGCTAATGGGAAATAACAACTATATTTTTTCATTCCCTTCTTTCCAGAAACCCTTTTCCACTGTATGTTATTTTTTGACGTAAAAGAAAAAAATATCCTTAACAAGAAAATTTTGCACTAGAAAATGTATCCTATTTGAAGGAAATAACTTTCTCTCGATAAGATATTCACCTTATATTGGGCTACATTCACTAGTAATACGCTTTAACAATGACTTGCATGAAATTCAAGCAAAGGAACAAAACGTCTGAGTGCAGTCATTTGCAACTGTTTCAATAAAATCACAAAAATAGGAATGAGCGTCTGTGCATTTATGAGAAAGTCACAAAGTTTTAGTGTTTTTTGATGAAATCTTACCTTATTCTGAGCAGGTATTAGATAGAAATTCTTAAAGTCAGCTCAATAAAAAAAGGAAGTGTTCAGATCCAAGACCATGGGCCGGATCTACAAAGATCCCGGTTTGTGTGTGTTGTAATTTGTGTGCACAATCTAGAATTTTGCGTGTGGGGTTGAACCGTGGTTTGCAGGTGATTTACTACGCAAATGACAACAGGTGCAAAGTCTTGGAGACCGCCCTATTTAAATAAGGATTTTGCGTCTAGTTACCGTGGAAACGTCGTTATCTTCCACAACATTGATTCACCAGTAAAACCAATGGAGTTCAATCAGTTTTATTTTTGTATTGTTTTATATGGGTATGACTGTTATGAAATGGACAGAGTATATTTTTGTGTTTTTATATGGGTATTTTTATGAATTGGATATGGTTTATTTTTGATAAGCATATTACTGCAAAGAAAAGGACAGTTTATTTTTTTTGTGCATTATTGTTATGGAACGGATAGTTTACTTTCGCTTTTGACATGTGTATTACTGTCATGAAAAGGACAGAGTTTATTTTTGTTTTTGTTTTTTTAATATGTGTATTATTGTTATGAAATGGACTGAGTTTACTTTTGTTTTTTAATGTGTATTATCATTATGAAATGGACAGAGTTTATTTTTGTTTTTTTAATATGTGTATTATCATTATGAAATGGACAGAGTTTATTTCTGTTTTTTTTTTTAATATGTGTATTATTGTTATGAAATGGACAGAGTTTATTTTTGTTTTTTTAATACGTGTATTATCATTATGAAATGGACAGAGTTCATTTTTGTTTTTTTAATACGTGTATTATCATTATGAAATGGACAGAGTTTATTTTTGTTTTTTAATGTGTATTATCATTATGAAATGGAAAGTTTATTTTTGTTTTTTAATGTGTATTATCATTATGAAATGGACAGAGTTTATTTCTGTTTTTGCAACAAAAAGGACGGAAAGGAGTTTACTTTCATGTGAAATGCTGCTGCAAAATGGACAGTCTGTCTTTGATACGTACATCAATTTTGTGTTTTGTGTAGGAATTTAGGGTAGGGTGAAGGATGGAGTAAGGGGGCGGGAGATTATAAATTAAACTTCATCCCGCTCCTTTTCAAATGTTGGACTTTCTTTTGTTTAATCCTTTTGTTGTTTGGTTTTAATGTAAATTCAAAATAAATAAACAAACAAACAAACAACAGTGGTTACAGATGGGTGTTTTAATGTTCAGTTAATGCGAGATTTTGCTGAAAAAGTCACTTTTTCTTCAGTTTTCTCTATTTTTCATGTAACCCTCAACTTTACTCTGAGCTTTTATGAACATCTACATGATAAGTAAATTATATATAAGAAAAAACATGATTTACACTGAAAAAAATGCAAAATATAGATGATAATATTACAATAAACAGTGATAAATCACTTAAGAAAGGTTAAATAAAGAGAAAAGTTCATTTGGGAACTGACACAAAAGTAACACTGGGTCTTTATGGGTTAAATTAAAATTCAAGCACTTTTCAGACCTTAAAAACACAACATTTTCAAGCATTTCAAGCATCTGTACGAACCCTAAAATGAATACAGGCTCAATGCATAAACTGTACAACTATTTAGGCTCCATAACAGATAATCACAACTGACACGACTCTGATCCTCTGAAAAGATCTTTTTTTTTTGTATTTGATTCTAATTTTACACCATGTACATTCTCATTTTCAAAGAAAACCGTGCGTCTGATAAACACACACACACACTCACAAAAGGAAAAAAAAACACATGTGCAGTGTAAAATGTTTGACCTAGAAATTGAGTGTAAAATATTACATACACCTGGTGTGAAGGCAACACCTGTGCTGTGATTAACGGAGAACTTCAAGCATGAGAATTATCCTCCGCGCACTTTCATCTGTCAATCATTAAGCATCATGAATCATTTATCGAGCCTTTCTAATCAGCTGTTCTGTCACCGATTTTTCCGCTTAGCATCGTCTCATACAATATGACATCCTGAAACGTTAACCGGCCGCTGAAGAGCACTCGGCGAACGTTCCCACGGGTGCAGAACGGCGGCACGACAAGAGCTGATCCAAACAAAAAAGCCTGGATGATTCATGGCCCACATAAGAGCTTACATTAGAGGACAACTGCAGAGAGGGATAGTCAAGAATATGCCATTAAAGAGCACTGCCTATGCTCTGACTATGGGAAATAATTGGCTGCGTAACATTTCCCTTTCATTTCTAATGATCCAGCAAATTTGATCTGAGAGAATCCGCGCTCCGGCTTTGCTTTCTTCATAACTTATCAGTCATCTTGAGAGAAAAAACAAAAAAACAAAAAAAAAAACCACGGATGGATGGGTAGGAGGCTGGAACCAGCACGAAAACAAACATCAAAAATAAAAAATAAGCCGGATAAATAAATAAATAGAGGGGAACAATCATTCACCTTGGCACAGTCATAACAGCAGAAGTCGTCGTAGGAATGGTGATGAATAGCGATGAGTTTATTGACAATGCTAATGGCACTGGAGGAGAAAGGGAATGTTCTTTGTTGTGAAGGTCTCACCTGGTGAATGAGGAGGGGGGGTGCACATCAGAACCACACCTTGACCTTCACGCACCGAAACACCACCTCTGGTCTTTGTGCTGAAAGCGCCCAGATCTGGAACGGCATGTAAACACAGACAGTAAGAGCAGAGTTCTCCAAAAACAGCCATTTAGAAATGCTGCAAAAGACCTTTACGTTAGTGTTTTCACCCTCACACTAGGGCTGCTCGATTATAGAAAAAAAAATAATCACGATTATTTTAGCAATAATTGAAATCACAATTATTAAAAACGATTATTTGTTAACCTTAAAGTTGTTTATTTTTTCTTGCAAAACAATGGAAGATATACTTTTTAAATATAAATAAAGCTTTTAACCATTAAAACAAAGTATGTTCACTTTTGTACGAAACAAAAAAATCTTTGAATGCAAATAAGTATACTGTAAATTCAAGTATGTTTCCTTTTGTAAACAAATAGTGCACTGGAATTAAACTGCTATAGACTTGCCATAGAACTGGAGCAATAAAAAAAAAAACTCACGTAAAGTGCAAATTATAAATTCAAGTATGTTCAGTGTAGTATGAAACAGTAAATTCAGTGGCGTGCCATGAGGTTTCAGTTAGGTTAATACAGGAGTTGCAGTGTAAAGAGATTCGGAGACTAAAAATTGCATTGCGGACGAAGTTGTAGACGGAGTTTTTTTTAATGTGTTTTAGTTTTTCATAAGATTATGATAAAGGTGGCGGTGGTTAAACTTTAGATGGTTAAAAAGGTTTGCTGTGTTAGCGGTCGGTGCGGACACAACTGTGAAACACTTTTTGCACGTGATGTGTTTTTGCTCTTCGTCTTCTTCATCAAACCCAAAGTGATTCCATACAATTGAATTTGACTTGCCTTTTTTGTTTACCAAGCACTTCTGCTGCGATTCTCCCACTATTTTTCCAGACCGCTAGGTACAACTTTCCTCTTTGGGTGGACCTGCCGGCTAGCAGGCAACTGTAGCTTAGAGGGGGGCGGGGCAGAGCAGCTCATGGTAGCTTGCGTGCGCGTGAATGAAACAACTCAAAATTAATAATCGTTTTTTCTTGATTACATAATTTTTGTAATCGTTGCGTGTAATAATCGAAATCGTAATTGAATTTCAATTAATTGCACAGCCCTACCTCACACTGCAAAAAATCTAAACGTTTCCAAGTGTATTTTTCTCATTTCTAGTCCAATATATCTCATCACACTTAAAATAAGACAGAATCACCTGAAGAGTAACTGTTCAGTGAGATATAAGAACTGATTTTTCGACAATAGATCTTGAAAATCTTATTTCAAGAATTTTCACCAAAATCATTTTCACTTGTTCCAGTGGCAGATTTTTTGGCTTCATTCAAGATTTTTTTTTTTTTTTTTTTTACTTAATTCAAACAAAGAAAATCTTCCAATGGAACAAGTGGAAATTATCTTGATGAGAATTCTTGAAATAACATTTTCAAGATCTATTGTCTAAAAATCAGTTCTTATATCTCACTGAACAGTTACTCTTTAGGTGATTGTCTTATTTTGTCTTATTTTTTGACGCAGCCTTTACTAACTATGCACCAAAGTTATGGAATACAATTCCAAAAGACATTAGAGAAGCCAGTTCACTGAATATATTTAAAACCAAATTAAAAACATTTTTATTCTCATTAGCCTTTGAAAGGAGATAAAAATGGGGTCACAATTCAGGAACCAGGAATGTGTGGTTTTTTTTATTTTTATTTTATTTTATTGTATTTCTGTTTTTATTTTTTATTTTATTGTATTTCAAATTTCATCTTATTTCTTGCACTTCAAAAATTCTATGTATAATCAAATATTTTAATGTGCGCTGCTTTTATTTTTATTTTATTGTATTTCTCTCAAATTTCATCTTATCTCTTGCACTTCAAAAATTCTACGCATAATCAAATATTTTAATGTGCGATTTTTATTTTATTGTATTTCTAATAAAATCTTAATGTATTTTAATATTGTATTTTTTTTTCAATCAATGTGAAGCACTTTGGGCTACAATTTCTGTATGAAAGGTGCTATACAAATAAAGTTTATTATTATTATTATTATTATTATTATTATTATTATTATTATTATTATTATTATTATTATTATTTTAAGCATGGTGAGATATTTCGACTAGAAATGAGAAAAATACACTTGGTAAGATTTAGATTTTTTCCAGTGTAAAGACCCAAACATCCATCGTCAACCTAAAGCATCTACGGATTTAATATATTTAATACCTGTTGATCTACTGATCCAATCAATTCATGTAAATAATTGGTGTAAAATATAGTTATTCATCTTTTCATGGTCATCAGATATGACCCATTTGGACGTTCAGAGGCCCCGTAGTTACCATGGAAACATCGTCATAATCATAATCTGTCATAAGACAATCAGCAGATTTTTTGGCTTGAATTAAGCAAAAAAATCTTGAGTCAAGCAAAACAATCTGCCAATGAAACAAGTGAAAATTGTCTTGGTCAGATTTGTTGAAATAAGAT
This sequence comes from Sphaeramia orbicularis, assembly GCF_902148855.1. Classification (NCBI taxonomy): domain Eukaryota; kingdom Metazoa; phylum Chordata; class Actinopteri; order Kurtiformes; family Apogonidae; genus Sphaeramia; species Sphaeramia orbicularis. Next base: position 40,861,287 of record NC_043969.1, read on the forward strand.
TTTAAAGATCTATTGTCTAAAAATAAGTTCTTATATCTCACTGAAAAGTCACTCTTTAGGTGATTATGTCTTATTTTTAGTGTGATGAGATATTTGGACTAGAAATGAGAAAAATACACTTGGTAAGATTTTGATTTTTGCAGTGAAGAATAAAACTGTGTCTAAAATTTTCAGATTTGTTGAATGGTTTAGGCTGTTTTGACGGTAAAGATCTGAACTGAAAACGCAAATGTGGCATTGTGTTCTCACTTTTAATTCTGCGTTTAGACATGGGTAAAAAGCTGCATGCAGACGGACCCGCAAAAGTGTGTGAGATTTCCTATTTTTTTTTTTTTTTTTTTTTTGCTCAATTCCGACATAAAAATCTGCTGATGAAACAAGCGAAAATTATCTTGGTAAGATTTCTTGAAGTAAGATTTTAAAGATCTATTGTCTGAAAATCAGTACTTATATCTCACTGAAAAGTCACTCTTTAGGTGATTATGTCTTATTGTACGTGTGATGAGATATTTGAACTAAAAATGAGAAAAATACACTGGGTAAGATTTTGAGTTTTGCAGTGTAACCTGAGATGAAACACAGGAAATTGTTTTTCACTGATTTTTGAAAATATAAATATTTTTAGAGGAAGTGGAGGAGAGAAAGTAAAAGAGAAGAGAAAGTTGAGTTGGGAATTGTCCAGTTGAACACTATAACTCTAGTTTGTCGGGCTAATGGAGTGCTACATGGTAATCTGTGGGTGAGTTTGCATTATTCTATGATACATTTGTCAGAATTATTTTTCATAAATAAATTATAGCCATATACCAAATCAGATATGACCCATTTGGATGTTCAGAGGCTCCATAGTTACCATGGAAACACTGTCATCTTCTACAACATTGATCCACCAGTAAAACCCATGGAGTTGGATAAATGGCAGTGGATGGGGATGGACAAGTTTGTTTTTATGTGAAGTTGATGAAATATTTTTTTCTGAAAGTCACTTTTTCTTCACTTTTCTTTATTTTGATGTAATAACCTTGAATTTACTTGGAGCTTTTATGAACATCAACATGACCAGTAAATTAAATATAAGAAAATACTGAAAAATGCAGAGGAAAATATTATAATAAATGGTGATAAAAGTTGTTTTTACCCTGTTCCACCTCGATGAGTAAGTGTTTTACTTTTTCAACTTGTGTAATTTAATCAATTAATTTGGCGATCCGGTAAAAAGGGTTCTATAATGCATTTTATGTCCCAACTCTAAGTCTGGAAAAGGCTGATGGAATACAAAATAATACATGGCCAGTGAAATAAACATAGGAAAATACTTGATTTTGACAGAAAAATCTAAATGTCGCGGATAATATTGCAATAAGTGATGATAAATCATGTATAGCAAATTAAATGTAGTCACCAAAAAAAGCTTTACGTCTTTAGGGGTTATTAAACTCCACTGTTCTGCTTTAAAACCAATCATCAACCTTTTTATTTTACATTTTCATGCCTCAGTTATGATACTATGTAATAGTGGATACTTTTTTAAAACCTAAAAACACACCCTCTTTACTACTGACGATGCTATTTAATCTGTGGTTCAATAATCAGGAAGTTAGAGTTATATAAATAGTATTTTTGTGTATTTTTCATTGTTTTTCCTCTGAAACCCAATGAAACCAGCCTGCTTTAAAATCCCAGGACCACAGTCTATTGGAATATAAAAGTGCTAGTTTAATTACAGGTTGATGCAGTGCCAAAGTGCTGAAACTGTGTGTCGGGCTGATGACCTGGGGCAGGATTCTGCAACTCCAACACTTTCATTCAGTCACTTTGAGGGGTGTTTGGTACCATTTCTGTGAGAGCGCTAAATAATTAGGTATATAAGAGAGAAATAATAATAAGGTAACACTTGAAATAACCTGGAAAGGACAAAAAAAACACACTTTAAAGTGGATCTGAAACACTGGCCAATGTTACTGTTATTTTCTTTCTACTAGTGCAGGGGTGTTAAACATACAGCCCGTGGGCCAAAAACAGGCCCACCACAAGGTCTAATCTGGCCTATAGGATGAATATGTGAAAAATTTGTGTCAAAGATGTTAAAATCATTTTAGTTTAAATTCCAAATACAACCTAATATGATCTACAGTGGATCAGACCAATAGAATACTATTATAACAAGTTCTGCCAGGCACAACAAACCCCGCCCCTTGCACAGATTGTAACTTATTTTGGCGTTGATTCAGCTGATTTCATCATATCTATGCCTGTGCTGATGTCAGCATATCAACTGCCTCTACACTGTAAAAAAAAAATTTGTAATTTAACAGAATTTTCACTGTTTATTTTACAGATTTTTCCTGTATTTTTAAGATAAAGGAAGATATCAATGAAATGACAAACAGACTGTGATTTTACATGTCAAATGTAAAATAACACGAAAAACTGTAACTGTGAATAACCAAAACATTTCATTTTTTTTTTTTTTTTTCCACAGGAAAATACAGTTAAAATATATTTGCAAATGTATCATAATTTCACAAATATTTATTTTCTATTTATGTGATTAAACTGTTAATTTAAAGTTTAATCCTGTAAAAAAAAAAAAAAAAACAGATAAAATTATTGACAATTAAATGTAAAAGAAGTATTTGTTCTGTAAGTTTAACAAGACTTGTTTGTTAATTGATAAATATCTGGTGTAATTATGGGAGGTTTCACAACAAAAATGTTGAATAAATGTATTTTTGTGAATGTATAACATGTATAAACACTGATAAACTGTCCAAATACAGTTTTTATCAGTGGATTGTATGACTTAATCTCATTGAAATTTATTTATATATATTTTTATAGTTATTTGATTGTTTTAATTCATGAAAATATTCTTTATTAAACATTAAAAAGTCCAAAAAAAGTATGCAAAATTTCATGTAAAGTTTGGGCAAAACACTGTATTTTAATTATGGAAAATTACCGTATTTTTATGAGATGGTTATTTTCCGTAATTTTACAGTATTTTTTTGGCACCCCTGCTGCCGGAATAATACCTTTTTTTTTTTTACTGTTGTTTATTTATTTATTTATTCATTTATTTTACAGTGTATATATGTGCCAAGTTTGAAGTAAATTGAAACAAAATACAGGGGTTGGACAAAATAATGGAAACACCTTAAAAAATCAACAAAATATAATTTAATATGGTGTAGGTCCGCCTTTTGCGGCAATTACAGCCTCAGTTCTCCGAGGTATTGATTCATACAACTTGTGAATTGTTTCCAAAGGAATTTTAAGCCATTCTTCAGTTAGAATACCCTCCAACTCTTTTAGACACGATGGCGGTGGAAATCGACGTCTTACTTGAATCTCTAAAACTGACCATAAATGCTCAATAATGTTGAGGTCTGGGGACTGTGCCGGCCATACGAGATGCTCAACTTCATTAGAATGTTCCTCATGCCATTCTTTAACAATTCTAGCTGTATGGATTGGGGCATTATCATCTTGAGGTGAAGGTGTTTCCATTATTTTGTCCAACCCCTGTAGATGTTGTTATAGACATTTGAAATTTCACCCATTATAGGTAAATGAGAGAAAAAAAAAAAATCATAAAAAATTTGAATTTTGACCTACTTTTCCCAAAATGTAATCTTATATATTCTGGGTCACTAGCAATCTATAAACCAAATATGGTATGAATTCAACCAATAGTTTTGCTGCTAGAGTATTAACAACACAAACCAAACCAAAAACAATACCCTTGGTTCCCCTTCGGAGGGCGGGGTAATAACCTACAAACACTGACAACAACAAATATTTCTCTTTGTTTTAGTGTAAAAAATTAAATTACGTGAAAATGATGACATTTACAAACTATCCTTTCACAAAAAAATCTGAATAACCTGAAAAATATGAACAACTTGAAATGTCTCAAGTGTAAATTGACCAATATTTACCAATATCTTACCAATATTCTGCCTTTCACTAAATGTTTTATGTATTTGTAGATCTATTTGTGGTCTGTAAGTTGTAATTTACATGTGTAAATGATAAAATGAGGGAGAATATTATTTAAATTGTATTTATTTTTCAGAAGAAATTTCCAGTTGTTTATGTTATTCACAATTTTTAAAGGATCGTTTGTAAATGTAAATGTTTTCATAATTTAATTTTACTTTTTCTGGCCCAGCTGCGATCAAATTGGGCTGAAAATTGCCCCTGCACTAAAAATTAATATACAGCACTGCAATAAAATGTGTTAATCTCTTGGATTTATCATAAAACTATCTTGTTTTTCACTGTGTCACCAGCAGGGGGCAGCCATCTTGAAACTAGCTATCTGATGACATCATATCTGCTGTTAGCTTGTTCACCAGTAGGAGTCACTGATGTAAGCACATAATTATGGAGCTCGCCGTAGGTCATGACTCACATTATATATCATTATTACACGCTGATAACATTAGAGTCATACTCCATTAAATATGATCATAGTTAATGTGTCATGTTTGATGATCAGGTTCAGATGATCTAAAGGGAGCAGATGCTGTTTGATCACATTACATCCTCTTATTAGGATGTTAATGTTAACTTAAATAAATGCAGCATGGGGTGGAGAAGCAGAGGAAAGTGAAGAAGCTGCACTGTAAAAAAAAAAAAACAGTATTATTTCGGCAGCGGGGGTGCCAAAAAAATATTGTAAAATAACGGAAAATAACCATGTCATAAAAAATATGGTAATTTTCCATAATTAAAACACAGTTTTTTTGCCCTAACTTTACATGAGGTTTTGCAAATTTTTTTAGACTTTTTAATGTTTAGTAAAGAATATTTACACGTATTAAAACAATCAAATTACCTATAAATGTATATATATAAATAATTTTCAATGAGACTAAGTTGTACAATCCACTGATAAAAACTGTATTTGGACAGTTTATCAGTGCTTATACATGTTACACATTCACAAAAAGACATTTATTCAACATTTTTGTCGTAATTACACAAGATATTTGTCAATTAACAAACAAGTCTTGTTAAACTTGCAGAAAAAATACTTCTTTTATAGTTAATTGTCAGTTTATTTTTATTTTTTTTTTTACAGTACTAAACTTTAAATTAACAGTTTAATCTCAAATAGAAAAGAAATATTTGTGAAATTATACATTTGCAAATGCATTTAAACTGTATTTTTCTGTGAAAAAAGAATAAAATTCTTTTAAAAAATGGAAATTTTATGGTTATTCATAGTTACAGTTTTTTCGTGTTACTTTAAATTTGACATGTAAAATCACAGTCTGTTTTTGTCATTTCATTGATATTTTTCTGTATCTTAAAAATACAGGAAAAATCTGTAAAATAAACTGTGAAAATTCTGTTAAATTACAGATATTTTTATAGTGTGAAGAAGACAAGAAAAAAATGAACAGATCCTTCATCTACAGGGATAGATGGGTAAGTTTGCATTGGTTAACTCATGCTAAAGTAACTGTTAAACGTGTTTATCTGGTTAATACCTTAATTTGACACCTCTATACTGCTTTAAAAAGACTATATCTGATCAGAACAAAGGTTGTGAACAGTCATGAGCATGTGTTATTCCTTTCAAGTATTGTGATGGTCTATTGTGTTTTTTTTTCTTTTTTTTTAAAGTCAGAAATAAACAGAAAAATGAAATGAATGAATAAATTAGCTGCATGCTTAAGGTGAGGTATGCTAACTGGCTCAGTAGAGTTCGGTTTCCTTTCTCCCAAATAACAATGAATACTTGCAATGCTTTAGTCGTAATAATGTGTGTTTTATCCTCTGTTTGTGATGTTTTCAGCCTGTTTTTAATGTGGTTCATTAGCTTAAACAAAACCTACATCATCACTTTTCTATAGCGATGTATGCTAATTAGGCTAAATGAATTTTTGGGTTGTGTATGGGCTCTGTTTTAAAATGACACAAAATGTGACAAAAACCATTGCCACAAAAATAAAATATGAATTAAGTAAAAAAAAAAGTAGCATTGTGTCACCAGTAGGTGGAGCTGTAGGCAATGTCACACATGACTAATAAATAGTGGAAGAAGAGTGTTCTGTTTTTTGCTTTTTCATCTAAAATGGCTGTCATGTCTTTATTCACAGATAAGACAGAATAATTTATTCTGATCACGACCTGTTGTCAAGTGTGACACTGTGGTTTTCTAATCTATCCATTTTCCACACAGATACACAACACAAACCTGAGTTTTTGGGAGGCTTTGTTTAAAAAAATCTCCCTTTTAGAGACTTAAAATATACTTTGTAAGGCTTTATAAGTTGCATTGTGTCACCAGTAGGTGGAGTTGTAGGCAACGTCACACATGACTAATAAACAATAGAAGAAGAGTGTTCTGTTTTTTTTTTTTTTTTCTTTCATAGGCTGTGATGGTTAGGTGGTCCGTGAATTTTTTTTTTTTTAAATTAATTTTTTTTTTTTTTTTTTTTATGCTAAAGTGGTCCTTGGTGTGAAAAAATGTGAGAACCCCTGGTCTATAACGATGTATGCAAATTAGCCTAAATGAGTTTTTGGTTTGTTTATGACATTTATGACCTCTGTTTTAAAATGACACAATGTCTCAAAATGTGGCAAAAACCATTGATGCAAAAATTAAAATGTGAATTATGTGAAATTAATTATTTAAGTTGCATGTCACCAGAAGGTGGAGCTGTACGCAACTTCAAACATGACTAATCAACAGTAGAAGAAGAGTGTTCTGTTTGTATTTTATGTTTTTTCATCTAAAATGGCTGTGATGTCTTTATTCACAGATAAGACAGAATAATTTATTCTGATCACGACCTGTTGTCAAGTGTGATGCTGTGGTTTTCTAATCTATCCATTTTCCACACAGATACACAACACAAACCTGAATTTTTGGGAGGCTTTGTTTAAAAAAATCTCCCTTTTAGAGACTTAAAATATACTTTGTAAGACTTTATAAGTTGCATTGTGTCACCAGTAGGTGGAGTTGTAGGCAACGTCACACATGACTAATAAACAATAGAAGAAGAGTGTTCTGTTTTTTGTTTTTTGTTTTTCTTTCATCGGCTGTGATGGTTAGGTGGTCCGCAAATTTTTTTTTAAAATTAATTTTTTTTTTTTTTTTTTTAATGCTAAAGTGGTCCTTGGTGTGAAAAAATGTGAGAACCCCTGGTCGATAACGATGTATGCAAATTAGCCTAAATGAGTTTTTGGTTTGTTTATGACATTTATGACCTCCGTTTTAAAATGACACAATGTCTCAAAATGTGGCAAAAACCATTGATGCCAAAATTAAATTGTTAATTATGTGAAACTAATTATTTAAGTTGTGTGTCACCAGTAGGCGGAGCTGTACACAACGTCACACATGACTAATTCACAGCAAAAGAAGAGTGTTCTGTTTTTTTTTGTTTGTTTGTTTTGTTTGTTTTTTCATCTAAAATGGCTGTGATGGTCAGGTGGTCTGTGAATTTTTTCATTTTTTTTAGGATAAAGTGGTCCTCAGTGTGAAAAAGCTTGAGAACGGCTGGTCAGTCAGAGTTGCTTTTAAAAATGCATACGTTGTTTTTAGCGTAGCTGTAGTGCTAGTGGTATGTTCTGTTTTAATACTGTTCGCTCTTATTATGAGATGTTACGGAAAGCAATTTTGAATTTTATACTGCGTTGAAGTCATTCTAGAAATGTTGTGATTTTTACAATTGTTAACTCTGACTTTTATGCTGATTCTACACTTGTTAAATACTGGCACCAGCATCTTTATACTTGTTATTGAAGATGGGGTGTGAGCGCGCGTGTCGTTTATACATTTATAACCCTTTTTTATAATTTTTTTAATGCTCATTATACTCTATGGACTGTAAACTACTTACAAGTGTGATACAAATAAATAAATACATTAATAAATAAATAAAGCAATGTATGCTAATTAGCTTAAAGGACTTTTTGGCCTGTTTATAACATCTGTTTTAAAATGACACAAAATGTCTTAAAATGTGGCAAAAACCATTGACGCAAAAATTTAAACTGTGATGTATGTAAAACAAATAATTTACCAGTAGGTGGAGCTGTAAGCAACATCAAACATGACTCTAATTCATAGTAGAAGAAGAAGAAGAAGAGTGTTGTGTATTTTTTTTTTTTTTTTTTTTTTTTCATCTCAAATGGCTGTGATGTCTTTATTCATGGGTAAGACAGAATAATTTATTCTGTTCACAACATGTTGACGTGTGACTTGAAGTGTGACGCTGTGGTTTTCTAATCTCTCCATTTTCCACACAGATACACACAAAAACATGAGTTTCTGGAAGGCTTTGTTCAAAAAAAAAAAAAAAAAAAATCTCCATTTTAGAGGCTTAAAATGTGCTTTATATGTGGATGTGAAGCACAAATCCAGAGGAAAATATCTGTATTAGTGCTACATATGTGGATTAGCATAGACAATACATTAAACAGCCTGAACTCTTTCTTATAAATGTCTTATAATCTCACAATAAACATGTTTCTATCTCATAAAGGCTCCATAAATTTGCACAAAGCAGTAATTATTTTTCTTCGCGCACAATACAATTTCAAATGACTTATTATTACAGACCGAAGCCTTTAACGCAGTAATTAATAATAATACATTTAATTCTTTCCAGTCCTGTCATCTTGGCTCATATCCTACATGTGAATTATTTGTTCCAACAACCTGCCGCCAGAGAATGAGGATGGAGAGACTGTCAAAATGTTCAGTATTGATTCACCAGCAGCTGCCAGGACGACAAGAAATGAATGAAATTAACAACGAATAATACAAAGACTGAAAAGCCTCCTTTCTGACGACAATTGGCCCAGACTGTTACATCCCAGTGTTGGACAGGGAACCAGTGGAATTACCGTCGTGCGCAGACAGATAGATTTATAGACAGATGTACTTTATTTATCCCAAACTGGAAAATGACAGGGTAGCAGCAGCATGGCACACAATAAAAATAGAATACAAGCGCAAACCCGCATAAAAAATAGAATACAAGAGCAAACACTGTACACTATACGTAATAAATTAGAAGTATAAAAAGATCTGGGTAAAGAACCTAAAATAAAACTGTAATATCGTTAGCCTCATAGCAAGTCATACACTATATGGACAAAAGTATTGGGACACGTTGAATTCAGGTGTTTCTTTTCTAACAGTGGTCTAGGATAAAAAGAAAAAAAAAAAAAAAAAGAAGTGGCTATTGACACAGTACTGTGGCACAAAATACACTGGTCTACAATTTTTTAGAAATGATTTGCTTCAGAGATTTAATGCGCTAAATGTTATGTATTTTAATAAGATTAATTGGAAAATAAATGACAAAAGTGCCGGTTTGCTGATGTTTTCAAGGTATATAATTAAGTGTTATTACACATACAGGGTGGGGAAGCAAATTTTACAATGAATATTTAGTTGTTTTTTCTCAGCAGGCACTACGTCAATTGTTTTGAAACCAAACATATACTGATGTCATAATCATACCTAACACTATTATCCATACCTTTTCAGAAACTTTTGCCCATATGAGTAATCAGGAAAGCAAACGTCAAAGAGTGTGTGATTTGCTGAATGCACTCGTCACACCAAAGGAGAGTTCAAAAATAGTTGGAGTGTCCATAAAGACTGTTTATAATGGAAAGAAGAGAATGACTATGAGCAAAACTATTACAACAAAGTCTGGAAGATACTATTAAAGAAGAATGGGAGAAGTTGTCACCCGAATATTTGAGGAACACTTGCGCAAGTTTCAGGAAGTGTGTGAAGGCAGTTATTGAGAAAGAAGGAGGACACATAGAATAAAAACATTTTCTATTATGTCAATTTTCTTGTGGCAAATAAATTCTCATGACTTTCAATAAACTAATTGGTCATACACTGTCTTTCAATCCCTGCCTCAAAATATTGTAAATTTAGCTTCCCCACCCTGTATATATTGGTTTATGTACATTTATATAATAGTTTTATAAATCTTCCACTAAATAGAACCTGTAAAGTGAATGTATTCTAATGTGCAGACAGTGTTTTGAAGTAGATCTTGTAGCTCTGAGACAAATATTCCTTTTGAGTCAAACCCATTCTTTCGTTAATTCTTGAATTTCACATTTTGACCCAAGGCTGTATCTTGGAAAGTTCAGCCAACCAGCATTTTTGACTTGATTTTCTTTATCAGTGACTCTCGTGGTAAAATTTCATTACTTTTATTCTGGAAGCATTTTCCTTGTAGACCAGTGATATCGGTTTGTCTATTACCACAGATCCAATCAGCGCCCTTGTTATATCATATCTAGACTGTCATGTACATCCCAAAAAGTACCAGGTAATCATGTGATGATGAATAGGTTAACCTAAATCTCAGAGGATGTTTAGGTCACATGGTAATGTATTGGGTTACAACAGTGTTTTTCAACCTTGGGGTCGGGAATTAAAATAGGGTCGCCTGAAATTTTTAGTACTTGATTAAAAAAAAAAAAAAAAATTATTAATCAAAAATATATGGTGAGTTGAGAGAGACAATCCCAATCCATAACAGACATGACAAACTGTGAAGCTGAAAATGAAGCACTGTGGTTCTGTTTATCTTTGACATGTTCATTGTGGTCAGTTTCAGATGCTGCAGCTCTTTCATAATTCATAGTTTGAGTTCTTGTTTGTTCAGTATTAATTGTCAGCCTTGGAAATCCAAGCTGGACTGACTGTACATATCCTGACCAAGGAAAATCAAATTCTCACTTTGTGCAGTAATCTACACCTGGCTTTTCTGCCTCCGTCCATAATAATATACATTATATCGACTAAATGTCATCTAAAATTAATATTTATTTGCAACATAGTTAAACTATTACATGATCAAAAACAAATTAATTTCAGCAAAAATGTCTCCATTTTGAATGTCTGGGGTCACCAGAAATGTGTGATGTTAAAAAGGGATCACGAGCCAAAAAAGGTTGGAAACCACTGGGCTACAATGTGGAAGACCTGGGTTCAATTCCTGGTCAGAGTAGCTTTTTTATTTTTATCATTTAATTAATTAATTTATTTATTTATTTTTTCTAAAGATTTTCCAACAGAACTGAGAAGTCACATAGCTCATGACTGCATCTATCTAACATGTAGCTCCGCCCACCTTCTCCAGCCTCCAGAGCAAAGAACACCATAAAACAACATATGGAGGATTCAGAACAAAAACTCCTATTCTATACTATATATTATCACTAATTTGTCGTTTCTTTCATCAGTTGCCACAGTACTGTGGTAGCAAAATGCACAAAAGAATGAACTGAAGTATACGGTATATCTCATCACAGTACTGTGGCAACAAGAGGCAAATGAGTTCATGGAACAGCATCCATGATTGGCTCGAATACAAATGCTAATGTTTGATTGGCTCTGTGGTAATAGACAAACTGATATTTTGTGCCATTGCCAAACAATAATGTCAAATGTCATAATATAGTTTTATATTGGCATAAATGTCATTGCACTGGTAAGTTTTGTTTATATCCTGCACTGTAAAAAAAATCTGTAATTTAACAGAATTTTCACTGATTATTTTACAGATTTTTCCTGTATTTTTAAGATACAGGAAAATGTCAAGGAAGTTACAAAAATAGACTGTGATTTTACATGTCAAATGTAAAATAACATGAAAAAACTGTAACTGTGAATAACCATAAAATTTCCAATTTTTTTTTAAGAATTTTTTTTTTCCTTTTTCACCGAAAAATACAATTAAATACATTTGCAAATGTATTGTAATTTCACAAATATTTCTTTTCTATTTATGAGATTAAACTGTTAATTTAAAATTTAATACTGTAAAAATAAATAAATAAATAAAATGAGATTAAATTACTGATAATTAACCATAAAAGCAGTATTTGTTCTGTAAGTTTAACAAGACTTGTTAGTTAATTGATAAATATCTTGTGTAATTATGGGAAGTTTCACAACAAAAATGTTGAATAAATGTATTTTTGTGAATGTATAACATGTATAAGCACTGATAAACTGTCCAAATACAGTTTTTATCAGTGGATTGTACAACTTAGTCTCACTGATAATTATTTATAAATATATATTTATTGGTAATTTGATTGTTTTAATACATGTAAATATTCTTTATTAAACATTAAAAAGTAAAAAAAAAAAACAACAACTGTATTTTAATTTCGGAAAATTGCCGTATTTTTATGAGATGGTTATTTTTCGTTATTTAAAAGTTTGGTTTTTTTTCGCACCTCAGCTGCTGGAATATTACCATGTTTTTGTTTTTTTTTTGTTTTTTTTTTTTTAACAGTGTAGATGGTTTTTACTCAGTTTCTCTCAGCATTGTTTTTTTTTTTTTTATCCATAACTATGAATTTTTCTTTTCTGTTTTTATTTAGTGCTAGAAAAACATTGTGACAGAGGTAACAAAAAATACAAGACAAAACATCTGACACACTAATTCATAGACTTCAAGGGATACAAGTTCATCGACACCGAATACACCGACACAGAATAGTTCACAGACATTAAGCAAAACAAGGATGGGTGCAAACAGAGGGCTATTTACAGGTGAGTGTTTGTGTGTGTGTTTACATATGATTATTTATGATTATTTTGTGCAGGTTGGGCATATTCAGGTGGAGACAGAAGAGGGAATGAAAATAAAATTGACAGTCTAATACGTAAAAAGGGTCAAAGGATGTGAGTATACAAAAATGAGAAATTAGTAAAGGGTTTTAAATAATAGTATAAAAAGAAGATTAAGGGGGAAAAAAGAAAGAAAGGAAAAAAGAAAAGAGAAGAAGAAAAAACAGTAAAATCAATAATACCAAATACAATAATACTGACAGCCTTTGACTATGACTTTAAATGTTCTTCCTCTAAATTTCCAAAATATTAGTCATGCTCCGACTGTTAATAATAATTTTCTACCATAACTAACAAATAAACTGTTATCTTTGTTTCCAAAATGCCTCAGAGATGGTTTTTACTTAATTTCTCTCAACACTGATTTGTTTTTTTAACCATGACTGTGATTTTAAATGTTCTACCTCTAAATTTCCAAAATATTTTTCGTGCTCTGACTGTAAATAATCATTTTCCATCTACTTTCTTCACATCTCAGGAAGAAAAACCTCCCATTAAACTTTAAGGAAATATTGATATTTATAAACTATATGAACAAAAATATTGGGACACATGTCTACAGCTGTAAGAGATCCTGTTCATGTTGATTTGACACATAAACATCAATATTGATCCCAATATAAAACTATATTATGACATTTGTTATTATTGTTTTGTATCCCAGACCCCTGTTAGAAAAGAAACACCTGAATTCAACATGTCCCAATACTTTTGTCCATATAATGTGTTAGTAACACATTGACTTGTCATTAGTCATTATACAAGTCACCTTAAAGTCATTTTTGTAAGTTTTTCTTCAATAATGTCCAAATTATGTGAATTATAAAACATAATCTGGCTATAATTTATGTTAATGGGCCTGTTTGGTTTTTTTTCCATGATTATGATTTTATATGTTCTACCTCTATATTTCTAAAATATTTTCCTGCTCTGACTGTAAATAATAATTTTCTACCACAACAAACCATCTACTTTCTTCACATCTCATTTGGGAAGAAAAATCTCCCATTAAACTTGAAGGAAATATTGATGTTTATAAATTATATGGACAAAAATATTGCTACAGCTGTCAGATGTCCTGTTCATGTTGATATGAGATATAAACATCAATATTTCCTTCAAGTTTAATGGGAGGTTTTTCTTCCTCAGTGAGATGTGAAGGAAGTAGATGGTTAGTTGTGGTAGAAAATTATTATTTACAGTCAGAGCATGACAAATATTTTGGAAATTTAGAGGAAGAATATTTAAAATCATAGTCATGGATAAAAAAAAAAAAAAAAAAAAATTCAAAGTTGAGAGAAATGAAGTAAAAACCATCTCTGAAGCATTTTGGAAGCAAAGATAACAATTTAAACCAAACTAATCAATGTAATATTTATCCCGAAATAAAACTATATTATAACATTTGTCATTATTGTTTTGTAGAAAAGAAACACCTGAATTCAACATGTCCCAATACTTTTGTCCACATAGTGTATTAGGAAATTATACATTGAGGCTAACGATATTCAGAATGAATCACGAGCTTGTCCTTCGTAGTTATGCACATGTATGTCCAGTATGTTGGCCTTTCCTCCAATTATTCAACCAGGCTGCATCCTGTGGAAATGAGCCTCTGATGGAACGCCAAATTTAATAAATATTGAACTTCCTCTTGGTGTTTTTCCATTTTTCTACCCATAACCAACCGATGAAAATACAGTCTCCAGTACACAGTCTTTCAAAGTATTTACATTTGGGGTTGAAAAAAAGCACTAAACAATCGGTGAGTTCTTCCTGGAGAAACAACATCTCCCCATGAATGGGAAATTATGCATTTTACATTTCAGCAGCGGCGTTTCTGGCTGTTTGGAATAACAGCATCATGCAAAGGGAGGGGAAAATCTGAGTCGCTGAAAAAAATACTGTAGATGCATCACTGAAATAATACATGTGAGGAGAAAACAGATCCAAGTCTGAGGGCCGTTCATTTCAGGATCAGGGTCAGGATAAACTTTATTTTCCTATTCAGTAAATTTGTTTTGGACACCAGTGCTACATGTCGCTGCATTCATTTTCAGACGCATATAGTAAGAAAACACACTCAGTCATAAGATTTTGGAGTCAGTATAATCACAATTATGTATTTCACCTCATCTATATATGGCTCCTTTCCCTCTAAGGTAAAAATAAATAGTTCAAGTGGTTCTAGCCCAACAAACCCCGCCCCTTGCACGTATTGTCGCTTATTTTGGCATCGATCCAGCTGATGTCATCATGTCTATGCGTGTGCTGATGTCAGCATATCAATTGCTTCAATGGAGGGAATGCACATACGTCACTTCCCCCTTTGGCCACACCCCAACTTACTTTACAAACCGAAGAGAGGGTGAAAGGAAGACAGGAGTAGCTGAGAAATGAGTGAAGGACAATAGCATGATGTCAGATACCACTTATATCATGTCCATTATACTCAGTTGTAAAGGTGCGAAGACACAAGTACAAAACAAGCTCCTGTAAACTGTTGATACCATGCTTTGGTTTTGACTAATGTTGGGTCAGTAACCAGGTAAATAGACTTGGTTTGGTCTAACTGACCTGTTTTTCAGTCTCACTGATGTGTAAAATGATGAGTCAGGGTTATTTTAGTTCATTTATTCAAAGATTCTATGATTTCATAGCTTAAAAGTACAATTAAAAATCAAAACAAAATAAATCTGAACAGCATTGCAGGTAAAATCAACTTTTTGTAATGATTCATGGTGTAGACAACCATGTTCATCCTAGGTTTTTTATTGCCTATAAATTAAAGCTTTCCTCATAATAACTGAAAAACAAACACAAAACTAAAACCACTCTCGTCAAAATAAGACTAAAACTACTTACAGTACGCATGTACAGCATGAACTAAAACTAAACTCAACTATAATATCCTAGTTTTATTTTTAGCATTTCCAATCTAACATTGTGCCAAAGAAAGTTTTTACAGTTACACCACAATGACATTTAATTATGTACCAAATATTCTCAAAATGTGTTAAAACCTGAAATTTTAGACTAAACTCTTAAAGATTATGACTGTAACCATGTCATTTGTGTGTTTATCTTAAATCTGTAACCCCTTTAAACTGAATTCATATGGACACATAAAAAATGAGTGGCACATCATTGACCTAATAACTGTGGAAAGGATGCATCAGGAACACAATGTCCACAAAACTTTTATTTGTCTGACTTGCTTTGTGTTGAAGTAGTTCTAAATAAAGAATGATATTAAGTGGCATGCCCTTTGGGTGACACTGTAATCTTGTCTGTATGAGCCAGTGGATCTCGTCATTTTCACTCCTCAAATGTCCTCTCTCCACACCCATTTGTCCCTTTTCTTTCTCCTTTCCTGTTTCGTAATTCATTTCTCTCTGGTAATTTAGCTGGAAAATCCAAATACCCACTTGTGGACTTTCCAGTGCCTACTAACCCTGTTAGCCATGAGTAAGGGGAAAAGACAAGTCCTTTAAAAGACAAGTCCTTTAAACCCCTCTAAGTCAGACCAAGTGGCGAAAACAAACTGGCTCAACATGGCGGAGCATAGCAGTAACTACAGTGAGACCGGGAAAAATGCGGAATTTAACATGAAATTAAAGATAACACTGGGTTACAAAAAAATGTTTTTTGCATTTGTCTAGGTTTTTTCAACTGAATTAGGAACATTTTGCACCGCTAAATCCAAAAATGACATCTGTTTTTCTCAATCAGGTCAGGTTTTTTTGCTAATTTGATTTTGAAAAATTTGATCTTCTCACAAAATATAATAATTAATACCAAAATAAGATTGGTAAGCACACTTTATGAAACTTGTGACTTGATTCCTGTTAGGTACAATGGTGAATTCACCGCAGACGTAGCAGAATACGTCAGGCTTATTTTTGCAAGATCTTCTAGTCAAAGCCATTTCATTCACCTGTAATATTAAAAAAAAACATTAATCATAAATTGGCAAAAGTAAAATCTTCAGAACTCGTTTATTGTGAGAAATAGGAAAGAATTTTGTATCATATGATGTGAAAATGCCCATAAATGTAAGCAAAAATGTTAAAAAGCCAATATGTACAGGGGTTGGACAAAATAATGGAAACACCTTCACCTCAAGATGATAATGCCCCAATCCATACAGCTAGAATTGTTAAAGAATGGCATGAGGAACATTCTAATGAAGTTGAGCATCTCGTATGGCCGGCACAGTCCCCAGACCTCAACATTATTGAGCATTTATGGTCAGTTTTAGAGATTCAAGTAAGACGTCGATTTCCACCGCCATCGTGTCTAAAAGAGTTGGAGGGTATTCTAACTGAAGAATGGCTTAAAATTCCTTTGGAAACAATTCACAAGTCGTATGAATCAATACCTTGGAGAATTGAGGCTGTAATTGCCGCAAAAGGCGGACCTACACCATATTAAATTATATTTTGTTGATTTTTTAAGGTGTTTCCATTATTTTGTCCAACTCCTGTACACTACCAGGCAAAAGTTTGGACTCACCTGGTTTTTCTTTATTTTTATGACTATTTCCATTGTAGATTCTCACTGAAGGCATCAAAACTATGAATGAACACATATGGAATTATGTAGTTTAAAAAGGTGTGACAAAACTCAAAGCATGTTTTATATTTTAGATCCTTCAAAATAGCCACATTTTTCTTTTATTACTGCTTTGTGCATTCTTGGCATTCTCTCGATGAATTTCATGAGGTAATCACCTGAAATGTTTTCCAAAAGTCTGGAAGGAGTTCCAAATGATGCTGAGCACTTGTTGGCCATCTGTGGTCCATCTCATGTTATTTAAATAAGAAGGTGAGTCCAAACTTTTGCCTGGTAGAGTAGCATAGTTCAGAAAGTTGACCTGATTGAGCAAAATTAATGTGATTTTTGGATTCAGCACACCAAAATGATCCTAAATCAGCTCAAAAAACTTAAACAATAAATTTGTTGTTGACCAGTGTAATTGGACTGGACATGGATCCATACAAGCTACCAAACAACAAGTGGTCTACGAACATTGATATGTGGGTGGAAATCACGTATCCTGACATTTATATGAACCTGATTTCAACGCCGGGAAAATCCACAATGCAAAGTCTGAAAGCATACAAAAGCCAAAGAGTTGTTGACATCCTCGTCATGGTTAATTAGAGGATTCCAGCTGGTGAGTGTTTTCAACTCAACATACTATTGTTTTGGAGGTTTTATGTCAGTGCAGACGTATTTTCATGGCGGTGATTGCCAAGGTAAAGGCCCAGCAGTAGTGCTCACAGTTCACTACTGATTTACTGGAGTTGAACCCTTAGTATTGACCCAAGTGAGTGGATGATCTACTGGTACTGTGGAGATTTAAGTAGAGTTAACATCAAATACTTGATCCAACACAGCTACAACAGCTTTGTGCTAGAGTACCCTCTTATTTGGAAAACTAGGTTAGCCTCAGTTTAAGCTAGTTTACAAATCATGTAGAGCACAAGGTTCAGAATCACACAACTGAAGACAAAAACGTTTCAGTTCTGAAATATAGAACTAAATGACAGATGCTAACATTAAGAGCTTCACTAAGAAGTAATGTTAGCCAAAATGATATGTAAGTTAAGGTATGATTTTATGCAAGAACACAGCATAAATTAACGTTACCTGACACGAAATGGCAACCACAAATCCAGGTTTCGTTGCCTGGATTCCAGTTATTTCTACGAATTGTAGCGATCCATCTGCTTCTTCTGTCTTTGGCTTTAAGGCGGCCATACACTGTGCGATTATTTCGATCGTTGCACGCAGCTCCATCTCAAACTGTGCGAATCAATGGTAAAGTCAGGCTCACGATTCATGTTCTCACACTGTACGGACCGATGCTCGTATGTGACCTGACTGCTCACACTGTAGGACCATACACCAGAGGACGCACCACACGTTCCAGTGTTGTACCCGGAAATACAACGTTAAAATACCAAGGAATCTGTAGAAGTGAATAGATGATTGTGTACTGGCGTGAGTCACGAAATGGTAGTGCTAAACAAAAACCAACGAGCTGCTTTGGCAATATGCGCCTTTATCTGTGGGGAATCAAAAAAGAAGAAAAGACGACGACATGTTTGGTGCAGGAATTGGTTGTCCAGATGTGGACAGTATGGGCTGTCAATCCTACAGCAAAGGGAACTAGAGGTAAGCTGCAAAAGCTAAACTGCACTAGGCCAAGAGCCAGCTACTGTTAGCTTAGAATTAGCTTACAGTAGCTATTATTGTATTTGCGCATGCACAGTGTGAGAATTTGAGGCACATGGGCTCGTGGCACTGCTTTGACAGTGTGATACCCTCACGAGGAGCGAGCAGGATTTCAAACAGCTCCGTTTTCCTTGCGAACACACGATTGCTGGTCGTGAGGTGGTCGTGAGGTGTTATTCGCTTGTCCTTACCCCATGTACACTGCACGAAGCACCACATACGATTAGAGGCACATCTGGCCCGATCCCAGAAATAGCCGCACAAGTGAGAAATCGTCTCTAAAATCGCACAGTGTAAGGCCGCCTTTAGGTAGCCGGTAAAATGATAGCTCCGAGTGCTTTTTAAACCTATTCGTGCGATCAATAGCACAACAGCTCTTCCCCATTTTTTAGATTGTTCTCCAGTTTTCGCAGTATTCAAGCCAAAGCCGCTACTCGTCTCCCTCTTTCTGCCACTCAGTGGACGTAACCACGGTGACTTCCACTAGCGGTGACGTCACGTGCATACCCTCTATATATGTGCCAAGTTTGAAGTAAATTGAAACAAAATTGAAGTTTTTATAGACATTTGAAATTATTGACATTTGAAATTCTAAGTAAATGGGAGAAAATAAAAGATTTTAAAAATTCATTAAAATTTTGAACTTTGACCTACTTTTTTCCAAAATGTAATCACATCTATTCTGGGTCGCTGGCAATCTATAAACCGAATTCAGTATGAATTCAACTAATAGTTTTGCTGCTAGAGTATTAAACACACAAACCAAACCAAAAACAATACCCCTTGCCTCCCCTTTGGGGGGTGGGATAACAAATACAACTAATAAATCAACACATTAATTTAAAAAGATGGGAGTGATTCCATTCCTTAAAAACATTCCTTCATTTTCAGTGCCAATAAATAAATAAATAATCAAGTTGTTATAAGATCACATACATATTAGATGCAACAGTACAGCTACTTTTGTGGCAGTTCCCAAATGAATTTTTCTCTGTTTCTACCTTTCTTAACTGATTTATCACCAGTTTTTTTATATATATATTATCCTCTGTATTTTGCATTTTTTGGTGTAAATCATGTGTTTTCCTATATTTAATTCACAGACCATGAATATGTATTTATTTAACCTGTATTTAACCAGGAAGTCCCTTGAGGTTGTCAAGTTAGGTAGAGGATTAGGGCTCCTCAGGTTGACATGGGCATAGAGTGGGAACGTATGATCCAGGGTAAAAACAGTGATTAAATATAACATAATATTGACATGATGATTTGAGTTGATTTATTAAGTTGAATTTAAACTAATATATGTATTGTAATCAATAAGTATGATTGAGATGGAATAATGTTGATTCATTTGAATGCAAAGGGATATGTTGAGACATGTTAGAGCAGAGCAGGGGCATGTCAGGACATGTCTTCATGAACACAGTAAGTGTTGCGCAATCAGAGAAATGAGAGAAACAATCGGCTATCTGTCGCACCCAAAACTGGTCAAAACTGGAAAGAAAGGGAAGTTCCAACGGAGACATCTGGATATGACTCATCTGTCGATGAAGTCATCTGGGTGTAGCCGGGGGAAGTTTAAAGTTCTGTTAAAATCTAAAGTGCTATTATAGCATTTGCAGAAGTACGAGACGCTCCGAAGGAAAGGGTGCCCTACGTGTTCCACGTAGAGATTAGACTTAGAGTTATGCTCTTTTAGGACCAGAAAAGAGTGTGGCAGATTGGCTTCTAAGTTGTTAATCTTACTTCTCAGATAATGCTGGAGGTTTCAACAGATAGAGTAACTTTGCAACGATGAATCGAGATTTGAAGACAAAGACCTATCTCATCTGTGAGACAACGGATCAAAGACTTTAAAGACAAGAATTGTCTTTTAAGAGACTTTTACCATCTTCACGGGGACATTGTCAACAAGGAAGCTGTTCACCGGAGTTTATTCGGTTTTTCCCTGTTTGGTCCGGACTGGAAAAGAAGAAGATTTTTATATTTCTAAATTCTTTTTCCTTTTACCCAGCATTGGATTCATCAGTTTTGGCCAAACTGATGAGTTCTTCATCTAAATTGTATTAATTGTTTATTTCAGTGAAATTTGAACTTTTTCAAATTTTCCTTAAATTCGGAAACAGAGGTCTTTCCTTTTTCTTCCCTTGAAGACCTCGAGCAAGGCAACCATTTGGGACAATTTCGAAAGGACTCAAAGAACTGAACTGTGGGTTGAAAGATTACAACGGGGTCAGGGTTGAAGTAAGGAAAGTAGAAATCTGTTAAGTTTAATGATCCGGTTGATGACTTATAACTTAAAAGTTCAGTGGATGATTATATTATTGATTAATTGATTGATGATTTATGTATATGCTTTGCTTTGCTAAATTTGCCTACAATAAATATATAAAAAGTATATTCTAAATTCTCCTTGATTTATTCCCAATGTGGTACATTATGTTGGTGAATGTAAAAGGTTAGGTTCATTGTGTGCATGACAACAAAGGTCCCAAAAATTTCTTAGCCTTAATCCACCTACCCTTTTTATGTCCCGAAAGCCTATTTTTCCTGGCTTTTAAATTATTACCTGTCATGTAACAAGTGCACTAATCCATGTGGAACAGCTACCAAAAACCAACTGGACTGGTATTATTACTGACCACAGAGTGGGTTTCTCCTGGCAGTTCTGGTATCAGAGTTAGCGGGGCAGAGGTTGGAATTAAAGGTAGTTAGAAGACAGGCGAGTGTTCCAAATTAAGTTCAGCTTAAGTAGTGATCTCAACGACTAGTGTTCTAGGGTAAGACCCTTGCCTAAGTGACGTGAGATCAGGACCCTATTTAAACGGAGAGCTGAGTCACGGTAGTACCGGAGGATTAAACACGTGGCACCCCAGATGGGACGAGTTCCGAACCAAGAAAGGATTCGGGGTCCCGACAAAGAATAAACCAGTGGTCAGGGGACTACTGGTCGTGTGAGATCCCCGAAGGACTTCTGGGCGCGGCCTGGCGGAAGGCATTGTGATCCTGACGACACCAGGACCCAGAAGGGCGGGGCAGTTGAGAGGAGCATAACTGCCCCTTCCACGTACCAAGTCTGCGGAGAAGAGGCAGCAACGGGCGTGGCAGCAGCAGTCGCTGAGATCTTCGAGACTAGGGAGAAGCAGTCGACTCTGCGGAGAAACCCAACCAGCTGACACCTCTCCTTTCTTGCCCCGAGGTACTAAGGGGGTTAGGAGTGGTGCAGCCCGGCAATCGACAACGCAGAGATGGCAGAGGGGGGAAATCCTCACCCCCCAACCACAGATCATCTATTGGAGAGGACCCCAGCGATGGAGGGACCGGGACCAGGGACGTCGGACCAGCAGAGCGGAGGACCCTCATCACCGGCGGCAGAGCTGGGACATCCATCTGCATCGAGGACTGAGGAGCAGCCGCCGCCGCAGCCGACACCTGACCCCACGCCATCGACGGAAGGAGGAGGCTCCGGGGTCGACGCAGCGTCTACGCAGAGGGTCGAGGGGCAACCATCGCCACGGACGACATCCGAGCTTCACCCACTGCCGCCGGACGAAGGAGACCTGGGGGACCCTGCGGCGACATCGGATGAAGAGGACGACGCGGGATCCCAGAAGGAGAGCATCGGAGTCTACTTCCACATCATTCCGTGGGGACAAGGATGGAGGTTTTGGGATGACACCATCCGGGCCCATGTCTTCAAGCGAAGTGGCCGTAGCTCGGTAGAAGACTGTATGACTGAGGTGTGTGATGATATTTCCCAGCGTGGAGAATACACAACACCTAAATCACGAGACAACATTGCTGTGAAGGTGGTGAGATCACCAGATACGGCCAGTACCAAGAAAGACGTTAGAGACTGGATAGAATGGGCTATACGGGTTCTGCTTCCCGAGTCAGGTCCGTTCGAGGGAGCAGCAACCTTGATAAGTCCACAAAAGAATTTTGATTCAATTATAAAGATGCTTGCCAAAGAAGCCGGGCTCCAGAGGGTGACCATAAAACAGAAGGTGAAAGCAGCCAATCGTTACCGAGACCACTACCAGTTGCTGGGGAAGCTGGCCCAATATCAAGACCATGTAACACAGCTAGACAACGACGGAGAAAGCTTGAGAAGCTATGTCACCGAACTGAGGGATGGTGACTCTGAAGTCTCGTTCGAGTCGGCATCGGCAGAATGGGACGACATCTCTGAGCGTACGAGACTACCGCTAGAGCTGAATATGGAAACACCGAATTTGGCAAAGAAGGTACTCAACCAGTATAGACGGGGTGAAGGATTGTTTGAGGGGCAATCTGCACTACCCAAGCCAAGCTTAGGAAGCACAAGAATGCGGATGCCCCTTCATACCAGTGCCTTGCTTCAGCTGCCCAAGCAGGAGCACGAACGCGGCATGAAGGCTGTTTTTCCACCCAGCGGCCGGGAGCCAATGCTGCCAATCTTTGGAGGAGCAGCGGAGGAGACGCGACGGTGTGCCGAATGGCTGCCCACTTTACCACCCATGGACAACGGGGTACCCAAGATAAGAAGCCCAGCAGGTTTGTTCCTGTATAATTATACAGGACAACCATGGGATCTGCAAGCCCATGGACTGGTTTTCATTGTAGGTGAAAACTATAAACCACGAGATAAGAAGTTTCGACATAATCTGCTAGAGAATGCTGGAAAAGACTACAGTGAAGAGTTAAAAGAAGTAAGAAAGACAAGTAAACCAACAAGAGATGGGACCTCCATTATGAGATTAACCAGCGGGGGGTCTACCGGCTATTACGGATTCATCCACGTCCCGTTGGAGCAGTGCAGCATCAATGATCGGCCGCAAAGATACAAAGAAATATTGGTCGATGCCCTAGGTCAGGCCCTGCAGTTTGCCAGTGAACAGCAATTCAGGAGAGTGGTGCTGCCGGTCGAGGGGCTACAGTCCGGAACATTCCCCTGGATGGAGGCTGAGGACGCGGCACTGAAAGCAGGGCAGATCCATCTCATGGGCCGGAACCTATGGTCCAACCTGAGAGAGGTGGTGATCGTCACTTCAGAGAAGCAGAGGCAGAAGTGGCAAACCATGGCCACCCAGAAGGTGATGGGGGCCGGGGATATAGAGGAAGCACCCCCAGAGCTAAAACCTACCCCGGGGCTGTCAGTAACCATCTCAAAGCCCATGAGGGAAAGAAAGACTTCCACGCCGACATCCACAAGGGCGAGTGGGAGGACTGAACAGCCAGCTGAGGTAACCTTCGGGCACCCTGATCCATCGACAATCAGGGACCACCACCTGTCAACGATACCGCCGACAGGATTGGCAAAACCCACGTTTGGTACTCCATGGACGCCCCTACCAACGGGAATCACGGAGTTCCTGGACGCACCGACGGCCCCAGTACAACGAGGAGACCAACGAACACCCAGGAAATCGATTCAGCTGGAACAACCCCCGGCGGCCCCACCATCATCGCCAGCCAACTCAGCAGCACCGGAGGGAGCGGCACAGTCGGAGGAAGATGGGGAACTCTCGGATGAAAACCCATCATCCGATCCCGAGGGTGAGACCTATGCCTCAGCCGCAGTGGATAATCCCACTCAGCTCAGGGACGTGAGGTATGGAAAAAGAAAGGGAAATAAAAAGAAAGTTCCCCTGCTCAATGTGTTTACAGCATCAGAAAGGCTGGCTAAGGACCCAACCATGGGGTTCTTAGAGACAAAAGATGGTAGAAAAGCATACGTCCCTGAGGCAGGCCAGACTGACCATGAAATCCCGCATGCATGGAGGGATTCGTTGGAAGAAAAGTGGACACTGTCAGTTACAGCGAAGGGTAAGGAGTGGGCCAATTTTCTGATGGCTCCCTCCTACCCTTCCTTGAGAAACTGTACTGATCTGACTGACCCCTTTAGAGTGGGGTTCACAACGGTGGGGTACGACGTGATGCTTCGGTGCCTCAAGACAGCGGCAAAGAAACATGCTAAAATTACATTGGAAAAAGAGAGAACAGTGGTGTCCGGGAGCGATGATGAAGAGGAAGAGACGTTACAAGATCAACAAGGGGGTCTAGGAGCACAGCAACCTGACCGACGGCCGGCGCCAGTCAGGTATGAGGAACCCCTATTGGGGAGAGTCCTGGAGCAGTCGACCATCGTAACAGGTCCAGCCATAGGGGAGCTGAAGAAGCTCAAGATGACAGTTCCCCCAAAGGAGCCAGGACAGTCTCTGCGAGAGTACCTGAAACAGACCTGGCCACTAGTGAGAGCTAATACCACAAACGAAGAAGCAAGGCGGTCATGGCTGTCCAGCGTAACCCGAGAACCGCTCGAGCCCGACAGCACGGCGGAACAACATTACAAACGATTGGTCCTCGAAGAAGCGAATGACGAAGATGTACAAATTGAACGGGCCCGCGCTAAGTTGGACGAGGGACACACTCTCACCCAGGTTTGGCATAAACGCCCACTCTGGGGTCATGTAACCAATTAGCTCCTCCTTATGGAGCAGACAGGGGTGTCCATGTTAAACTAAGAAACCACCTCTCAAACAAACTGATATTAATCCAGAACCGTACGTCCGATCTCAGAAATTCTTGCAGGTCAGACTTTTGGTTAGTCTTATGAATGTATCGATGTATAATATGTGGGAAAAAAAGTCAGAACTGAATAAGCAGTGACTGTTGGAATGTGGAGTTTGTCAAACATGTTCGTGACAGACATTTAACACAGGAGAGAATGAGAGAAAATGTAGCTTTGGTTTCACGTTTCTACGACATTCGACTGGAGGAAGAAACTTATCAGTCATTTTTCAAATGAGTCAGGGGTCCTGTTACACTGTGTTATCATTTTTGTCATGTTTTAAGCCTGAAAATAACAATAAATGTTTTTTCTTTTTTTTTTTTTTTTTTTTTTTTTTTTAAAGTTAGTTACTGCAATTTTTTTAGATTCTTAAAATGAGAAGTTGTTGAAGTGGTTTCAGTCTTAAAATAAGGAAAACAATCTGGATGTAAAATATTGCCGTACCTTGTCACTGGTAAAATCTGGCTTGATATTAGCTAGAAAATCTTAAGAAAAATATATAGTTTTAAAAAATAAGAATAGTTTTCTTATGTAAAAAAAAATTCTTGGCAAGCTTTTTTTTTCTATTTAGATGAAAAATAAGACAAATGTTCTAGAAATAAGGCTTTTTTCACTTTCTTAGACATCTTTTTTTGCAGGTTTTACATTAACCATCAGATGAGAATCTAATGGTACAGTTCCTGACCTATCATTTTCTTTTGCAAACTACAGTTATGTAAGTGATTCAATATTAATGACTTTTTAATAATGTAGAGACGTCTTCGTTATTCGAGTATCCTGAAAAATTACAAGCCAACATATGTTCTTATAAATGTTTAAAACCCAGAAAGGCAGTGATGAAATTTGCAGAAAGAGCAGAAGCAGGTGTTCAATGTAAATTAGTGATATTAAGATGAGTATGAATCCAATCAATGGACATTAACTAGTGATTTCTTCTGATCCATACAACATTCCGATGTGTGATGTGTGTGTGTGTAGGTCGTCCAAGGCTCAAGTCAAAGCATCTGGTTAATTTCATTACGTCGGTGCAGCTCAGAGTGGCTCGATACCTGAGCCTGAGCCAGACTCATGTCTGCAGAGAGAGGAGAACTCTTTGGGGAGAAAGATCAGAGGCCTGCTTTCTGCCTGCTGCCTTCAAAGTCACGGCTGAAAAACAGCCCAAGTGTGAGTTCAGCTCAGAATTTCAAAACAAAGAGAGAAAAAAGAAAAGCATCCTGCTGAAACATCTCTTGAGCACAGAACCCGAGCGCTGTGGAGGAACCTGACGGAACCTTTACCTCTGCACTGTGGTCGCTCCACTCAACGCCAAACCCATCGTTTCTATAGCAACAGTCGGATACTTTGATGCGACAGTCGCCGCTACACAAATGTCACATTAGGTTGATGATTAAAAATGAGAAGCACATGTTGCGTTGAAGAGCCTGGAGTTTGTTTTAATATATTCCTCTTTTTTTTTTTTTTTCTTTAAGATTCACTTGAAATATTTGACGTGTGAAAAATATGAAAATGCTCCGTTGCTCAGTCTGACATCATGACACTTATCTTTGGGTCCAAACATACAGTCGCGGAAAAAATTATTAGCCCATCAAAAGTCATCAAAAACAATGGTTATGCAGTCAAGTACCAACTCCTGTGTGTATCACGTGACTAAAACAGACAGAAAAGAAAACATGGAATGTCTAAAAGCCCTGTTTTTGTCAGTACAATGCCATAGATATTGATGTAAAAACTGAAGAAAATTTGGTTATTATCAAGAAAACATGGAAAATGGATAGATATCAGCTCTGAAATTATACTATTATGAGCTATTTTTGTGGTTATCATTATATTTGTCCAAACAAATGTACCTTTAGTTGTAACAGGCATTAAAATGAACAAGAAATTGAAGAAAACAAGGGAGGTCTAATTTTTTATTTTTTTATTTTTTTACGCGACTGTACATTAACAGCTGAGCCTGTATGTTCATTTACTATAACTTCTGTCATTAACCCATAAAGACCCAAACATCTATCATCAACCTAAAGCATCTACTGATCAAATATATTTAATACCTGTTGATCCACTAATCCTATCAATACATGTAAATAATTGGTGTAAAATACAGTTTGCCGTCTTTTCATGGTCATCAGATATGACCCATTTGGACGTTCAGAGGCTCTGTAGTTACCGTGGAAACACCGTCATCTTCTACAACATTGATTCACCAGTAAAACCCATGGAGTTGGATCAATGACAGTGGATGGAGACACTTGTTTTTATGATCAGTCACTGACATATTTTACACAAAAAGTCACTTTTTCTGTGGTTTTCTCTGTTTCTGATATAATAACCTTAAACTTTAACACAATTTTCAAGGCATATTTTGTCAGATTTTAGACCAACCATTCACATAAACAGTCCAACAGGCCTCATTGTTAACGTTAGATTTCCACTTTTTCCATGAATGACTGTTGGAGGCTCCACTCATTACCATCTCTGTCTGGATAAAAGGATCAGCACTAATTACACATTTGACTTACTCTTTTACAAGGATTTCCCAAGTTGATATATCAATATAATTTACTGTCTGTGGAATTTTTCACACATTTGAGTGCCACATTTAAATGATGAACTATCACCTTTAACCCCTAAAGACCCAAATATCCTAAAGCACCTACTGATATACAATGTTTAATACCTGTTGATCTTCTAATTCTATCAATACATGTAACTAATTGGTGTAAAATGCAGTTTTTTGTCTTTTCATGGTCATCAGATATGACCCATTTGGACGTTCAGAGGCTCCGTAGTTACCGTGGAAACATCGTCATCTTCTACAACATTGATTCACCAGTAAAACCCATGGAGTTGGATCAATAACAGTGGATGGAGACACTTGTTTTTATGATCAGTTAATGATATATTTTACTGGAAAAGTGACTTTTTCTTTGGTTTTCTCAATTTCTGATATACTAACTTTCGACTTTAACCTGAGCTTTTATGAACATCTACACGATCAGTAAATTAAACATAGGAAAATTAATTTTAAATTGAAAAAAATGCAAAGTACAGAGGATATATGGTAATAAATGGTGATAAATCACTTAAGGAAAGTTAAATATTGAAAATAATTCATTTAGGAAGTGACATAAAAGTAGCTCTGGGTCTTTATGGGGTAAAGAAATACCAGATAGGCTTCAAAAGTGTCTAAATCCATTTATTCAATTCAAATACTGTGGTGGAAAAATGTTTTTGGACACCACATGCAATTGTGATTTACAGCATTAAGAATCACTCTGAAGTCACTGAACTCCAAGTATTGTTCCATTCTCTAAACCCACACGGTCCCTTCTGCACGTGCTCTGTTCCATCAAGGTCAAAACTGGATGTTTCAGCAGATAATGAAACACATCCAGGACATGACATGTTGAAACTGCCAAGAATTTAACCTTTTACGCACCATAGTTGCAATATTGCAACAAGTAACATAACTTAATGAAACAGACAGGGTTTTGAAATGTTGATATCAAAATGACATTTAAAAAACAAAAAAAATCAGGCACCTAAAGGGTTAATTATTTTATGATTATTATTTTTTTCTTTGTTAACAATAAATCAAAAAAATAAATTTGTTTGACTGATGCAGCCACATTTTTTGGAACACAAAAGATTTTTCTGCAAATATTTCATGACAGTATTTCAGATTGTGCACAATTTTAAAGGGCTCATATTTTGCTAAACCCACTTTTCTTAGTCTTTGGTTCTTTTATTTGTCCCCAAAAAGTTTGAATTTGAACCTTGCGGGTGCTACAAAGCGATCTTTATATTCATTTTGGCAAAAATTGAGTGGATTTCTACAACCTGTTTCAATTCCTGCTTAATTTGTTACGTCTATAACTAGTTACGTCACAACATAAAAAAAATGCAAAACACAGTGGATATATGATAATAAATGGTGATAAATCATTTAAGGAAAGTTAACTATTGAAAATAATTCTTTTGGGAACTGCCACAAAAGTAGCTCTGGGTCTTTATGGGTTAATAAAGTACCAGATAGGCTTCAAAAATAGCTAAATCCATTTATTCAATTCAAATACTGTGGTGGAAAAATGTTTTTGGACACCACATGCAATTGTAATTTACAGCATTAAGAATCACTCTGAAGTCACTGAACTCTAAGTATTGTTCCATTCTCTAAACCCACATGGTCCCTTCTGCACGTGCTCTGTTCCATCAAGGTCAAAACTGGATGTTTCAGCAGAAAATGAAACACATCCAGGACATGACATGTTGAAACTGCCAAGAATTTAACCTTTTAAGCACCATAGTTGCAATATTGCAACAAGCAACATAACTGAATGAAACAGACAGGGTTTTGAAATCTTGATATCAAAATGACATTTAAAAAAAAAAAAAAAATCAGGCACCTAAAGGGTTAATTATTTTATGATTATTATTATTTTTTCTTTGTTAACAATAAATCAAAAAAATAAATTTGTTTGACTGATGCAGCCACATTTTTTGGAACACAAAAGATTTTTCTGCAAATATTTCATGACAGTATTTCAGATTGTGCACAATTTTAAAGGGCTCATATTTTGCTAAACCCACTTTTCTTAGTCTTTGGTTCTTTTATTTGTCCCCAAAAAGTTTGAATTTGAACCTTGCAGGTGCTACAAAGTGATCTTTATATTCATTTTGGCAAAAATTGAGTGGATTTCTACAACCTGTTTCAATTCCTGCTTAATTTGTTACGTCTATAACTAGTTACATCACAACATAAAAAAAATGCAAAATACAGTGGATATATGATAATAAATGGTGATAAATCATTTAAGGAAAGTTAACTATTGAAAATAATTCTTTTGGGAACTGCCACAAAAGTAGCTCTGGGTCTTTATGGGTTAATAAAGTACCAGATAGGCTTCAAAAATAGCTAAATCCATTTATTCAATTCAAATACTGTGGTGGAAAACCGTTTTTGGACACCACATGCAATTGTGATTTACAGCATTAAGAATCACTCTGAAGTCACTGAACTCTAAGTATTGTTCCATTCTCTAAACCCACATGGTCCCTTCTGCACGTGCTCTGTTCCATCAAGGTCAAAACTGGATGTTTCAGCAGATAATGAAACACATCCAGGACATGACATGTTGAAACTGCCAAGAATTTAACCTTTTAAGCACCATAGTTGCAATATTGCAACAAGCAACATAACTGAATGAAACAGATAGATTCAAAATGACATTGAAAAAAAAAAAAAAATCTGGCACCTAAAGGGTTAATTATTTTATGATGATTATTTTTTTCTTTGTTAACAATAAATCAAAAAAATAAAATAAAATTGTTTGTGTCTGACTGATGCAGCCGTATTTTTTGAAACACAAAAGTTTTTTCTGCAAATATTTCATAACAGTATTTCAGATTGTGCACAATTTTAAAGGGCTCATATTTTGCTAAATCCACTTTTATTAATCTTTGGTTCATTCATTTGTACCCGAAAAGTTTGAAATTGAACCCTTCAGGTGCTGCAAAGCGATCTTTATTTTCATTTTGGCAAAAATTTTGTCGATTTCTACAACCTGTTTCAATTCCTGCTCAATGTGTTACGTCTATAACTAGTTATGTCACAACATTTACACATACACAACAAACAAAAAGTTAAGGATATTTTTTATTTTTGCACTATTTTTTTCAGTTGGGATTCTTGCACAGCGCTTTTTAATTTTTTGTGTGTGAAATGAAACATTTTTTTTAATGACCAGACATAGTTTTATTTAAAAATGGCAAAAACGACAAAAAAATGACAAAGAAAAAACAAAAAAAACAACAAAGAAATATGCTTAACTTTTTGTTTGTAGTGTTTTAGGTCAAGAGTTCCGACAAACATTTCTCCGAATACGACATAATTGTTTATCAGCAGCAGCGGTTGTAGTAAAAACTGAAAATTTGTCCAAACTTCGAGCCGATTACCTAAAATGTTCAGTTGTTGGTTGAATGGGACAGAGCAGCACAGTCAACAACCTGGAGGGGGCGGGGTATGAAATGGCTCATTTGCATTTAAAGGGCCAGCGCTCCAAACCACCTTTCTGGTGTCATTACTCAGAAATAGGGTTGAAGATGGACCTGTGGAGTTGAATTAATGAAGAATTCAGACCCAAGAATAGCATTTACAGTTTATGTAGACCACAGGGAAATGTTTAAAAACATATAATTCCATTTTTAAAAAAAGCAAAATATCACTCCTTTAAGGGTGTCCAAAAACTTTTTCCCATGACTGTACAGTGATCGGTTTCTATCATCAGTGATTTCCCTGCAGTAAATCCTGACTTTAAGTGTCTCAAACACTGTTTTAGCTCCTGGTTCGTTTACAGCAGAGCATCGTTTCACTTCGTGCTCAGCTGTGACATACAGTAAATCATTTCTTTATTTATCTTCCCCTGAGATGGACAGTGCACATGAGTGGCTGACAAATGAAACATGAAGTGTGAAGATGTGAAACACCTCATAAAAGCTTACTCCATATCAGGGGAATCCATACAGATCTGGTCTGGCAGATGGAGTGGATACGAACGACAGTCCACAAATAGTAGCCAGTACCAAACACTGATTTTCGTTGTTCAAGACTTATTATTGTCCTTTTTTGGTTTCATCCTCTGCTTCTACTTTTTATCATGAACTTGAACATGGCTGAGTACCAGGTGGATGTGTTTTACGGACACTGGAGTACGCAGTGTATACTAAGGAATGAACGGAAATGGACATGGAAATAGGAAATGATGTCAGTACTTAACAAGCAAATACCAATAAATACAAGCTGTGTGTTTTTTTTTTCCATTGTCCTCTGTATTTTTTCCATTTTTCAGTGAAAATAAGGTATTTTCTTATATTTAATTCACTGATCATGTCGATGTTCATTAAAGCTCAGATTTGAGTTAAGCTTTATTCCATCAAAAACAGATAAAACTAAAGAAAAAGTGACTTTTTGAGTCAAAAACCTATCATTAACTGAACATAAAACAAGTGTCTCCATCCACTGTCATTGATCCAAGTCCATGGGTTTTACTGGTGAGTCAATGTTGTAGAAGATGAGCCTCTGAACATTGGACCTCTGAACCGAGATGGTAATGAGTGGAGCCTCCAACAGTCATTCATGGAAAAAATGGAAATGTAACCCTTTTTTCAGAACTTAAACACCACCATCAACCTCTATCTTATGCACTTATAGTAAAAAAGCTTGTTTTGTTCTTCTGGAAAAAATCAGAAGTTCCTTCAGTTAAGTTATGGCTGGAAGTAGGGCTGCACGATTAATCGATTTTAAATCCAAATCGGATTTTTTAATTAGGATGATTTTTAAAAAGGGGAAATCGTAAAATCGATTTTATCTCTCTCGTGCCTGCGGGCCGCGGGCTCCCGTAGGCTCCTCCTCCTATCAGTGACAGCAGTCTGTCACAGAAGTCCGTGTAATGACCGGACTTTAAATGTGTTAATGAGGCCGCAGTACTTATAGCAATGTAAGCTGTGACTTCACGCATGGATCCTGCAACTGAAATAGAACTGCATGCGGATTATTCATTTTCCGTTGTCCTGGATCCGTACCGTACTGTCTTCTTCCGATCCGGGTCCGGGTCTCGGGGTCATCAGCCTCAGCAGAGGAGCCCACACAGCCCTGTGCCCACACACATCCACCCGCTTCACAGATACAATCCTTCCAGTGTGTCCTGGGTCGGTCTGTTCCATGCACAGATCCTCCAGTTTAAATAGAACCGCATGTGGATCACTCATATTAACATGGTCCACGCACACACGACTGATGCCTGTCACTGACTTACACTGGTATCACTTCTGTGGACCCAGATACCCAGAAAATAAATAAATAAATAAATAAATAAATAAATAAATAAATAAATAAATAAATATTTTTTTAATAATTAATTTAGTCCTCTTACTTGCTAAATTTTTCATTCACAAATGTAAGTTCTGTAACACAAAACCAAATATTATTTATTTTTTTAAAGATGTTGAACTTTATTTAAAGCAGTTACATAAATCTGGAAACAAAAAGGCAGGTATAAAAAGGTATATAAAACATAAGTATTTGCTCTCATTTGGACATTGTATTATAGTGTATTCCCCCTGGCAAACTTCTGTTATTTTCTTGTTGTATACATTGTTTGTATACTCTACTTCATTCAATAAAGATTTAATTAAGAAAAAATAAACTTCTGTGGGTTCATCACGTGATACCATCACAGATTTGAGGTCAGAGCAGGGCCTTGCATTGTGAGCTGCTCACGAAAACAACATGCTGGCTTCTGTTGTTGTTTGTAGTTTTACCCAAAAATCAAAATCAAAATCGAAAACCGAGTTTTTAGAGGAAAAAAATTGGGATTTTTTTTTTTGCCAAAATCGTGCAGCCCGAGCTGGAAGAAATGGTTAAACTCCGTCACCTAGAGAGAATCCAGTTCTCGTTGTTAAATAAACTACACCAGTTTATTCAGATTTGGCATCCCCTTCAACAATATATTGATAACTCAACCTGAATATTATTACAAATTATGTGGCCTCCCTTGGTGTGATATGTCATAAATCCTGGGATGGGGGGGTGAGGGGTGGATGAGGGATGTTAAATTGTGTGTTTGTTGTGTTTGCTTTCTTTTGTTGTACTTTTGGTTTGTTCACTCTGTACGTCTCAAAATGTAAATAAATTGTAATAATAGATGTTTTTGTAAGTTACTTCTGAATAAAAAGATTAACAATGGAAATGTAACCCTTAACAAGGAGGCCTGTTGGACTGTTGTTTATGTGCAAGGAAGGTCTAAAATCTGACTAAATATACCTTGAAATTTGTCTTACAGTTGAAGGTCATTATATTAGAAACTGAGAAAACCAAAGAAAACTGACTTTTTTGGTAAAATCTATCATTAACTGAACATAAAACAAGTGTCTCCATCCACTGTCATTGATCCAAGTCCATGGGTTTTACTGGTCAATCAATGTTGTAGAAGATGAGCCTCTGAACATCAGACCTCTGAACCGAGATGGTAATGAGTGGAGCCTCCAACAGTCATTCATGGAAAAAATGGAACTGTAACCCTTTTTTCAGAACTTAAACACCACCGTCAACTGCTATCTTATGCACTTATAGTAAAAAAGCTTGTTTTGTTCTTCTGGAAAAAATCAGAAGTTCCTTCAGTTAAGTTATGGCTGGAAGAAATGGTTAAACTCTGTCACCTAGAGAGAATCTGGTTCTCGTTGTTAAATAAACTACACCAGTTTATTCAGATTTGGCATCCCCTTCAACAATATATTGATAACTCAACCTGAATATTATTACAAATTATGTGGCCTCCCTTGGTGTGATATGTCATAAATCCTGGGATGGGGGGTGGGGGGTGGATGAGGGATGTTAAATTGTGTGTTTGTTGTGTTTGCTTTCTTTTGTTGTACTTTTGGTTTGTTCACTCTGTATGTCTCAAAATGTGAACAAATTGTAATAACAGATGTTTTTTTTTAACTAACTTCTGAATGAAAAAATTGACAACGGAAATGTAACCCTTAAGAAGGAGGCCTGTTGGACTGTTGTTTATGTGCAAGGAAGGTCTAAAATTTGACTAAATATACCTTGAAATTTGTCTTACAGTTGAAGGTCAGTATATCAGAAACTGAGAAAACCAAAGAAAACTGACTTTTTTGGTAAAATATATCATTAACTTAACATAAAACCAAGTGTCTCCATCCACTGTCATTAATCCAACTCCATGGGTTCTACTGGTGAATCAATGTTGTAGAAGATGACAGTGTTTCC
The DNA here is from genome assembly GCF_902148855.1 of Sphaeramia orbicularis. Taxonomy (NCBI): domain Eukaryota; kingdom Metazoa; phylum Chordata; class Actinopteri; order Kurtiformes; family Apogonidae; genus Sphaeramia; species Sphaeramia orbicularis. The sequence continues at coordinate 40,896,522 of NC_043969.1, forward strand.
ATGGTAACTACGGAGCCTCTGAACATCCAAATGGGTCATATCTGATGACCATGAAAAGATAACAAACTGTATTTTACACTAATTATTTACATATATAGATAGGATTAATGGATCAACAGATATTTAACATTTTATATTCGTAAATGATGTTTGGTCGCAGGTGGATGTTTGGATTTTTATGGGTTAATATTTTTCTGTTCCTTGACATTTTTCTTGACATGTAGGAAACACAGGGGCTGAAATCATGGATGACTGATTATGGAAGCAAACCTGGGAAAGGAGCAAAATTGGCAGAAGGTCTCCCAGAGCAGCAAAAAGTCTCGATTAAACATGTGCCAGGAAATGACAAGATGACATTCCACACCAGGTGGTCAAGATGCAACGGAAACTACAGAGCCTCTGAATGTCGAACCTCTGAATGGAAATGGTAATGAGTGGAGCTTCCGACAGTCATTCATGGAAAAAATGGAAATCTAATGTTAACAAGGAGGCCTGTTGGACTGTTGTTTATGTGAATGGAAGGTCTAAAATCTGATTAAATATACCTTGAAATTTGTCTTACAGTTGAAGATCATTATATCAGAAACAGAGAAAACCAAAGAAAACTGACTTTTTCGGTAAAATATATCATTAATTGAACATAAAACTCTATTTTCAACTTTTCTGAAGTGATTTATCACCATTTATTATAATATTATCCTCTGTATTTTGCATTTTTTCAGTCAAAATCAGGTATTTTCCTATATCACTGGTCTACAAGGAAAATGCTTCCAGAATAAAAGTAATGAAATTTTACCACATGAGAGTCACTGATAAAGAAAAATCAAGTCAAAAATGCTGGTTGGCTGAACTTTCTAAGATACAGCCTTGGGTCAAAATGTGAAACTCAAGAATTAACGAGAGAATGGGTTTGACTCAAAAGGAAAATTTGTCTCAGAGCTACAAGATCTACTTCAAAACACTGTCTGCACATTAGAATACATTCACTTTACAGGTTCTATTTAGTGGAAGATTTATAAAACTATTATATAAATGTACATAAACCAATATATATGTGTAATAACACTTAATCATATACCTTGAAAACATCAGCAAACCGGCACTTTTGTCATTTATTTTCCAATTAATCTTATTAAAATACGTAACATTTAGCACATTTAATGTCTGAAGCAAATCATTTCTAAAAAAAAAATGTAGACCAGTGTATTTAATTCACTGATCATGTAAATGTTCATAAAAGCTCAGAGTAAAGCTGATTATTATTATATCAAAAACAGAGAAAATGGAAGAAAAAGTGACTTTTTCAGTAAAATCTATCATTAATTGAACATAAAAACAAGTGTCTCCATCCACTGTCATTGATCCAACTCCATGGGTTTTACTGGTGAATCAATGTTGTAGAAGATGACGGTGTTTCCATGGTAACTACGGAGCCTCTGAACGTCCAAATGGGTTATATCTGATGACCATGAAAAGATGAATAACTGTATTTTACACTAATTATTTACATGTATTGATAGGATTAATGAATTTAATATCAGTAAATGATTTTGGTCACCAGTAGATGTTTGAGTCTTTATGGGTTCATGCTCTACTTAGGCTGTTGCTTAACCCATAAAGACCCAGTGCTACTTTTATGACAGCTCCCAAATGAATTTTTCTCTGTCTTTAATGTTTCTTAAGGGATTTTTCACTATTTATTGTAGCATTATCCTCTGTATTTTGCATTCCACCGTAACTACAGAGCCTCCTAACGTCCAAAAGGGTCACATCTGATGACCATGAAAAGACAACAAATTGTATTTTACACCAATTATTTACATGTATTGATAGGATTAATGGATCAACAGGTATTAAATATTTTAGGTCAGTAGATGCTTTTGTTTGGTGGTGATTGTTCAGGTCTTTATGGGGTTAATGCCACCGTTTTCTTAAACAGCTTTTCATTTCTGGTCTTCTACTAATTAAGTATTGTGGTCATGTCCACACAGACCACCTTTTCCTGAAAATACAATAAAATAATATAATGAGTATGTGATGCCACGTCCCACGGGGGTATATAGCAGCATATGCAGTAGTTCTGTATAAGGCCAACATCACACTGGCCCCAGGTACTGGACCAGACGGCTCTGTTTCAGAACCAGGCTGAATGTAAAAGAGGATGAAGCCAAATTATTTCTATGAGTAAAAAAAAAAAAAAGAAAAAAGCCAATGTTAGAAACTCTCAGCAGAACTTTTCTTCAGTCTATTTTCAAGTCTTTCATGCCGGTGTCTAATTTTAAGGGCCTTGAAGGCTGTCACTTTAAAATATAGACCTGAGTTTTGTTAATAATTCTCTCAGTGCAGATAAGGAATATGTCTTTCAAGGTGAAAGTCAGTTTCGATGGCCTGTGGTTTTATTGGAAATCTGTAGTTCACAGGAGGGAATCAGTGTTCAAAGTTTAAAAAAAAAATGCTGTTAACAATCATATTGGGTTTGGATTATATTCTCTTTTTGATGATTGCACATTAATTCAGTTATTTTACAAAGAAATATAAATTATTAGCAGCTACATTCTTCAACTAATCACATCAACTTGTATAATTAGTTCTGTTAACTGATTAAAATGCCTTGTTTACATTCATCTAAACACATTTCAACTCTTATAACTTGTATAGAACAGTTGTAGATATTTAACATATGAACATGTGATATTACATTAAATAATGTCCATTTTAAGCCCAGATGCAACATGTGCACACAGCGCTGTATGTATTATAACAGTGTAAATGCACTTAGACAATAGATTTTAATAATGTGATTGTAATTATGTAACATCTCTGATTTATGTGAAGATTAAATTAAATTAAATTAAATTAAACTTTATTGATCCTTTAGGCCAGTAGTTCCCAATCTTTTTTGGCTCGGGAACCCATTTTAACATCACAAATTTCTGGCGACCCCAGACATTCAAAATGGAGACTTTTTTTTTTTTTGCTAAAAATTCATTTGTTTTTGATCATGTAATAGTTTGCTATACTATGTTGCAAATAAACGTCAATTTTAGATGACATTTAGTCTATATAATGTATATTATTATAGACAGAGACAGAAAAGCCAGGTGTAGATTACTGCACAAAGTGAGAATTTTATTTTCCTTGGTCAGGATATGTAAAATAAACAGTGAAAATTCTGTTAAATTGTAATGTGAACTTGGAAGGAAGAGACTGAAGACCCTCCACCATCATTACAGTCCAGTTTGGATTGGATCAGTTCAGGTTCAGGTGAAAGACTACAACGAGGAAAGAGACGTTAATAAGACGGACGTTGTTCGGCCCCTAGGAACTACGGTAGTTCTAAACCACTTAGACTAGCTCACTCTCTCTCTGTCTCTCTGTCTCTCTCTCACATGCTGTATAACAGAGGAATAGAACCTGTAGTTAGACGCTGGAAGTATATAAAGTTTCACTTTTGTTTCACGCCAGCATTTGTTACGTTAGTTTTGGACCCCCCCAGCTCCGACAAAAAAAACAAAACAAAAAAAAAAAACATCCCCCCGACAAATCGCACCCTTGCACACGTGCACACACGCACATACACAGAGTGTCCTAAACAGTTTGTTCTCTGTCCTAAAATAAATACTTTGGTTACTTTTTTGTTGTCAGTGTTGCTCTTCAGTTTGTTTAAAGAGAATACCAGTTTGTCCTCTTGTTAATGTTGCACTTCTTGTGGAATTTTTTAGGTATTTTTATGCAGAATGTGAACTGACAGAACTGATTTGATTTTTGTTGTTTGTTCAAAACTACCTTTCAGGGAAAGTGCAATACTAATGTTTAAAATACATTTAGTAATATTAATAATTTATTTTATTTTCTATTTGATTTCTAGCAGCAGAATAACATTCCTGTTTTTCTATATCCAAATTTTTCAAAAAAATTAGGGGAAAATTGTTCAAAAATTCATAAATGTATTAAAAATATTTTGAGGGGTTTTCTTTCTTCCCGTACCGAACCGAAAAAAAAAAAGAACCGTGGCTTTCAAAACCGAAAACGTACCGAACCGAAAATGTTGTGTACCGTTACAGGCCTAGTTACCTCCGCCAAGGAGGTTATGTTTTTGCCAGGGTTTGTTTGTCTGTCTGTTTGTCTGTCCGTTAGTGTGCAACATAACTCAAAAAGTTACGGACAGATTTTGATGAAATTTTCAGGGTTTGTTGGAAATGGGATAAGGAAGAAATGATTAAATTTTGGTGGTGATCGGGGGGGGGGGGGCCCACGGGGGGGGGGGGGCAGACCAGAAAATTTCATCAAAATCTGTCCATAACTTTTTGAGTTATGTTGCACACTAATGGACAGACAAACAGACAGACAGACAAACAAACCCTGGCAAAAACATAACCTCCTTGGCGTGGGGGGGCCCACGGGGGGGGCCACTGATCAGCCTTGGCGGAGGTCTGCGCTCTCCGAGTGCTTCTAGTATAAATATGTAATCACAGGATAAAAGATATAATATGAATAGAAAAAGAAGAATGAGGAGGAGGAGGAGAAAAAGAGAAGAGGAGGAGGAAGAAGAAATGGAAGAAGAGGTGGAGAAGAAGAAGTGGAAGAGGAAAAAGAGGAAGAGGTGGAAGAAGAAGAAAAAGTTAAAGTCTGTTCTCTGTTTCTTCATCATGTGCAATGGACTTGTTATTTCCTTTAAAGTTCTAGTTCAGGCTCATGTGGTCGACTGTAAATGTACAACAGTGTCTATATGTCAATGGATGGAAATGCAAAGTGTCAAGGTGGCAAAAAAAGTTGCACTTCAAGCTGAGAGATAAATACCCAGCATTAGTTCAGCTGAAAGGGAGACAGATGGTTGTGAAAGTGAATAGATGCTGCAGGGCACGTCTGTGTTTCTGTGGATAGTCTTCTGAAAGGCCACATTTTACAGAAACGTAGAGTCACAATGAAACTACCACCGTTTAATGACTGAATCTGAAGTGAAAGAAGAATACGAGATGTGTTCGAACCTCACGCCGGTTCTGCATCGTATGAGCAGCCGACGGTAAAACTAAAAACAAGAGAAGCTCCGTTTATAAAAGAAATAAGAACAATAAGAAGCAGAAATGTCATTTTCTTATTCGGACATGCAACATGGTTCTAAAACTTAATTATTATTTCGTTTAATCTTTGACTCGTGCATCGTCTATGTTTCTTTACACTCCACGAACTCCACACATTCTGATTATTCTAATTCTTTTATCATCGTATCACTTTCACATGTAGAGTGATTAATCATCCCACATGGACGTGACCTTTAACCACACCAGTCGCTGAAATGTGAGATTCACTGTGGAATCACTGGTACAACGCATATTTATTCACTGACTGACATTTCAGGCTGTGCCTCTCAAATTCGAGACCGTGAAAAAAAATTTGCGCCTACAGCGAACGATTTTGATTTGCCAAAATATGCAGGATTTTAATATTCCGCATTTTATATTTAATTTCAGGCTGTCACTTTGACGGAAAAAATGAAAATGAAAAAAAGAAGTGGTCTGATGAGTGTTTTTTTTTTTTTTTTTTTTCCCCCCGTCTTCGGACTGAAGGTTTTAACAGTGCTTCTCTCAACTACTAGCTCCATTTGAATTCATCAAGGCCATTCAAATCAGCTTAAGAGCCACTGCTATAAATGATAATTAACAAATAAAATGTGATCCATATTCAAGTGCCTATTGAACTTGGTCAAAGATCCAGTGAATGTTACATAGAAAGACTGTACTGAGAGACTAGAATCTTTTTGTAGAAAAAAAAATCAGTTTAAAGTGGCTATAAGGAATATTTTTACTCTCAAATGGAAAAAACAAAATGACCTGAAATAGTCATTGTAGTGTTTAGAAAAGTGTTTCTCAATGGGGTGGGACCTGGAAAAACTGAGATGCGGAAACCAAAAATGGGGGGAGTTAGTTTGTATAAATATCAATATCAAGCAGCATGTTATGTCAATGGCAGATTTCTGTGGCCCCACCCCCTCAAATAATTATCCTGGTGCTCACAACTGATACAAATCACCACCGTGTTGAACTATGTTTTTGCCCATGTTGATTTAGTGATTTATTCCAAACATGCAGTGAAATTTAACATATATATGAAGAAACCAAACATGCATAAGAATACAAATATCAAAAATCATAACAATCTTAGACTGAAGTAGTTCCATTTATATGCCCGAAAAGGGGTGGGAAGAAGTGCAACTTATTTAATGCTACCCCCTCTCCCTAAAATATTATTAATAATATATATATATCTCTTCCTTAAACATTTCTCTTTTACATTTATACATCTATTCACAAACAGACACTCATTCATCCATATGCACATACATACTTTTATACATATACCCACAACATACAAGTACACATACACGCATACGAATACACACATAATCTTTACCGAATGTGTTTCTTAGTTGTGCTGGCGAATAAATAAATAAATGAAATGATCATTACAGTGTTTAGAACAGTGTTTCTCAATGAGAAAGCTGAGGGGGGGACTGAAATGGTGGTGTTAGTCTGTATAAGTATAAATATCGAGCAGCATGTTATGTCAATGGTGAATTTCTGCCCCCCCCCCCCCCCCCCCCCCCCCAATAATTATCCTGGTACACACATCTGATACAAATCACCACCTTAAAGAACTATTTTTTTTGCACATGTTGCCATCTGATTTGATTTTGATTGCTGATTTAGGGATTTATTCCAAACATGCAGTGAAATTTAACATATATATATATGAACAAACCAAACATGGATAATAATACAAATATCAACAATCATAACAATCTTAGACTGAAGTAGTTTCATTTACATTTACCCGAAAAGGGGTGGGAAGAAGTACAACTTATTTAATCCCACCCCTTCTCCCTAAAATATTATTAATAATAAATATGTCCGTTTCTTTTACGTTTCTCTTTTATATTTATATATCTATTCACAAACAGACACTCATTCATCCATATACACATACATACTTTTATACATATACCCACAACATACAAGTACACATACACGCATACAAATACACACATAATCTTTAACCAATGCGATTCTTTGTTGTGCTGGCGAATAAATAAATAGATGAAATGATCATTATAGTGTTTAGAACAGTGTTTCTCAATGGGGCAGGACCTGGGACACTGTCGAGAGGTGTTTGGAACGAAAAAGCTGAAAGAGGGGTGTGGAGACCAAAATGAGGGGAGTTAGTCTGTATCAGTATCAATATCAAGTAGCATGTTATGTCAGTGGTGAATTTCTGTGCCCCTGCCAATAATTATCCCAGTACACATACAAATCACCACCTTAGAGAACAATTTTTTTTTTGCACATTTGGTGCATACATCCTTTGTAATCACTTTTTTTTTTTATTTGCTGTAATAACTTTAGGCCCAATCCAATTCCCCCGTTGGCCCTTGCACTTGGCTCTACCCCTTGAAACGGACTTGCAAGTAGGGGTTGAAACATTCCCTATGAGATGTGACAACCCTTCGAGACCTGTTACGTCATCAGCAGTCATCAATGCCGCTATAAATAGATGCGACAACTTTGTTTTTGAAAGAATTCCCCATGCCGTCAGCAGCTGTCACCGTCTGTGACGCATGAGCTTTGGGCATCTTTTTGCGGCAATCAACTGCAAACCGCAGAAATGTGGTCTGCAACACACTGAAAACGGTCGATCAAATGATTAAAGGAGTGATATTTTGCTTTTTTAAATTGGAATTATGCATTTTCAAACATTTCCCTGTGGTCTACATAAACTGTAACTGCTATGTTTGGGTCTGAATTCTTCATTAACTCAACCCCACAGGTCCATCTTCAACCCTATTTCTGAGAAATGACACCAGAAAAGTCATTTTGAGCGCTGGCCCTTTAAATGTAAATGAGCCACTGCAGGCCCCACCCCCTCCAGGTTGTTGACTGTGCTTTCTGTCTGTTCAACCACTTGTGTTCATTAATACAACCAACCGACACCTGAACATTTGAGGTAACTGGCTCGAAGTTTGGACATATTTTCAGTTTTTTCTACAACCGCTGCTGCTGACAATTATGTCGTACTTAGAGAAATGTTCACTGGAAGTCTGGACCTTATATGTGCAAATGTTGTGACATAACTAGTTATAGACATAACAAATTCCGCATGAATTAAAACAGGTTGTAGAAATCCACTCAATTTTTGCCAGAATGAATATAATCATAGGCAGCTGCTCGTCTTTCAGACAGGGAAAGCTCATTGTCGGCTTACATTACAAAAAAGTCAAGTTATTTAAACATAAATTCAGCCCTCCGTTCCTTTTTAAGAAAATGGTCAGTGACCTTATCGTACCAAGTAAACAAGAAAACGTTGAAATTATGTTAAATTGAAACAAGGAAGTACAATGAGTGTGTTTTATTTACAGTGCAAGAAATGAAAGAGTAATTTCGTAGTGGTTTCTCTCTTGATGTCACAGCAGAATGCACGATGGTATTAAACTGAAGTGAAAGAGTAGATCTCAAAATAGCTGTCAATCAAATGGGATTCAGCCTATCGACTGATCTTCCAATCAGTACATGGAACCCCAGAGTCCAGCCCGGCCGAGCTCCGCCCACAGCTCCATTCACCCCCAGAGATGCCGAGCGTCTAGGGGCGGGACAACATTGTGGCATTTATCCAATTACCGTCCAGTTTTGAGGCAATGAAAAGAACTGTTCCACTCAGTCCCATTGAAGTGCATGGACGCTGAGCGTCTCCAGGCAAATGCACTGAGCAGAGATCGAATGAGAAAACAGCGCAACGGGAATGTATGAGAAGTGAACAACATCGAGTCCGTTGATTTGTGATAAAGCTGATTCTGAACGAACTCGTCTGTGAGATGAACGTGTTCTAACACATTTGTAGTCAATGAAATGTCAACACAACAGAACATATTTGACCATTTAATTTTTGTAATTTTAGGGGAAGCCGAGCTTCCCTTGCAGTCTGGGAGAAATCGCCTCTGCTTAGAAAAGAAGTTCTTAATCTCAATGAGATCTTTTCTCCTGGTTAAATAAAGGTTAAATTTAAAAAAATAAAATAAAACCAAGAAAATACGTACATTTGTGTGTTTCTTTCATCACACTACTGCACTTTTTCGCTGTTTGCCTCCACCCTGATGCTGATTCGAACAAAATTATGGGATATTTCTCATTACCTCTCTGTTTGTAGTGTTGTCCTGTGAAAAATCTCCATTTCAAGGCCCTCCCCTTAGCCCTTCTCCTCCGACTCATCGAGAATCGGGACACCCCTACCTCTCCACGAGAATGCGCAACATGGAGGGGTAGGGTAAGGGGTGAAATGGGATCGGACCTTCAGACTTGGCTCATCTGTCTATATGTCATTTTCCTGTATTACTCTCTGTGACGCCCCAAAGAGTAACACTGACTCTTCCTGGAGGCCACGTTTGTGCAACGATGATTTGGCTGAAGCTCATGTGTGACAAACAAGTATAGATATAACTTGAACTTTGCTTTATTTTCCCATTTCCTCGCATATACCCATACACCGTGCATTTATCTTCCAGGAGTCGGGACAGAACAGTAGTACAGGCATTGCATCTAAAGAAACAAAAGTAATTGGACATTCGTGTCGGTTGGTGGTTTGCAGACCTTTGTGGAAATGGAAAAATCAGGCAGTCTAAGTTTGGGGTGAAAGAGTAAAAAAACAAATGCTTCGGATCTGGGCAAGCGTTCAAGGATTATGACATATGTGGTCTTTTATTTAAGGCACCAGAGTATGAGCCAAACATTTAGAGAAGTGAAAGGTACCAAATAAAGCAGCACAACAAAACACCACCTGGATTTATTTGAGGAAAAACACGGAACTATTGACAGAGAATTCCACATATAAGCATATACGACACATGACACTGACAGACGTGTACTTATGCAACACTAAAAATAGAAATTCATTTCTGAGCTTGAATGAGTAGTAAATAAATAAAACTAAATCAGCAACTGCACAGCTCACTTTAACCCTTTATCGTGCAAGTGAGTATTTTTTGGTCATTTCCACGTACATTACAAGTCAGTGAGGACAGTGAGTCAACAATCTGAGGTCCAATGTGGTCTCCAGGGTCTGTAAGGTCCACCTCTGCATGAACAGTGAGTGGACCTGCTTTGTTAGTAATGGTACTAATGTAAGGAAGGATGTTCAAAGGGATAATGTGGATGTGGACAGGTGTCTGGATCAGCACTAATGTTCTAATGTTCTAAAAGTGATGGTCTTTTAACCTTATATGCAGACTGATCTCATGAAATTGCGTTGTATGTGACACCGGTTTATTGCATTTGGCGTGCTATACATGTGCATTTTCATCCTTTTGTGTTATTTAACACCATTTGATGGCGTGTCAATACACTAGATGCTAACTGCTAACCATAACTGCTAATTGCGCAAGACGCTAATCACGCTACTCACTAACCCCAAACCTAACCTTAACCACTAATTGCGCTAATTGCTAACCCTAAACCTAACCTTAACCACTAATCGCACTCGACGCTAATCGCCCTAATGGCATGCTATTTATGTAGCGTAAATATACATGCTTAAAGCTTATAATGCATACAGATAACACGGCAATTAAAAGTGGTGTGTTATTATATGAGTTTTTTCTTGTATTTTTTATATATTCTTCTTGTATTTTTTTTTTTTTTTTTTTTGCTATCTTCTGGTAAGAAACCAAATATGGTAACTTCACTGACCTTGATTTTCTACATCATAAAGTTTAGGAAAAATTTCAAAAAAGTAAGACATTTTAGTTATGTCCTCCAATAACACACTGAGGTTGAATTTTTTAACCCTTTCATACATAGTGGTCCCTACAGTGGACGGCTATTCTACAGCTGTTCTCTTGTATATTCATGGGTTTCAATTCATACCATTACTGTAACTGTGCTGCTCTTGATAAGCCTGATCTGCACCAACATATTTGAGTTTAAATCAATTTCTAATTGTTATAAGAATCTTATTAACAGTTTCCTTAAACAAAAAAAGGGTTAGTTTTTTTTTTTTCATATAACCCAATGAAGTGAGTAATAACTAGTATGAGAGTGTTAAAATGTGAGAAAACATTAGATGAGCTGCATTAAAAATCCTTTTATTTCATAATTTTTACACCTTTCATCACTTTCTGATGATGGTTTTAAAAACATGTTTCTTTGCTTTAAAAATTAAAAACATAATGTCCAGCTGAGTGGACATTTTTTGTAACTCCATAAAAAAAATCGGTTTATTAAAAAAAACTAAGGTTTTCATAATTAGTGCATGAAAGGGTTCATTTCAGAGTGTTTCTATGAGTGAACTATAAAGGGTTAAGTTACGCTGATTAAATAAAAAGGATTAGCATGTATGTTGTAATGTTCTAAAAGTGATTTTCAGATTTCTATAAAATAGATGTTCCTTTCACCTTACATGTGTTTTTCTTGTATTTATATATATATATATATATATATATATATATATATATATATATATATATATATATATATATATATATATATATACTTATTGGATTTTTTTTTTTTTTTTGTATACCTACAGGTAAGAAACCAACTATGGTAACTTCACTGACCTTGATTTTCTACACAATACTTTTTTTATTTTATTTCACAAAAGTAATAAAGTCTTCTCATGTCCTCCAATAACACACGAAGGTTGAACTTCTGAATCCCAGAGTATTTCTATAAAGGTTTAACTACTTTGATTAGTTGCAAAAATTAAGTAAAAGGGTTATTTGGGAGGGAAAGAAATGTTAAAAAGGAAGCAGAGAAGATCTGTATTTTTAGGTGGACAGATTTCGTTGCAGTTTCTGTTCCTCAGGAAGCAAAAAAAAAAAAAAAGCAGCATTTTTTATGAGGCCTGTTCCTGCGCTTCACCATCTGGGTATTTCTGCCTGCCAATACAGTTCGTTACATTTCTATCTAATTCTGATGTCTTGTTATGATTTTAGTTTTTTGAACACTTTTATATATATGGAACTTGGAGAAGAAAAGACAAAAAAGTCAAAAGCAGAAACTTTCCGCCAGCCTACAGAAAGCAATGTAATTAAACTTCATTCCCTTTTGCTGTTTCTTCACTTCCGGACTAATCGAGCCATTCATTTCCACCAAATATTTCCTGCTACAACTGTAAGTCTCCATAACTACACAGCAGCCCGTGTGCTGTAGTTTCTAGTAACTGCTTAGTGACCGAGAATGGTAAGCTCCCAGTAGACATGCCAGTAAGGCTATTATGGCCACGGCTCCTGAGGAAACTGCGGAGAAAACCAACAATGCATTTTGCTCCCGGCCCAGCGCCCCTCGTCTCTCCATGTTCGCTGCCTTAGCCTGTGATGATGTTTTGGAGGTCGGCCAGGGAATTGCTGGGGGAAGAAATGTGCTTTTTGCTCTCATTTACCATTGAGACATGGCATTTGAGGGCACATACCCTGTTAGCAGAGCGGCTCAACAGTATCAGAAGGAGCCAGTAGGAGCTAAAGTCAGCAGCACAACCTGACCGTGGACAAGCCCGGTGTTTATTTACCCCTGGAACCACACAGGTTTACTTTCACTCAAAGAGACAAGGGGCTTGAGGGTAATGTGGTGTTCTATGTGTGTTATATAATCTATACTTTCCTGCTCGGCTCTGCTGTGTCGACTAGAGTGGTGGCTCTCAACACGTTTTACCTGCTTTTGTCTTTTTCCTGCTCGTGAACCTGATAAATTCAGCTTATACCAACAACAAATGAAATGTTTTAATGCTAATAATTACGCACAAGTGTCTGTTGTTCTAATGCAGGGGTATCAAACTCATGTTAGTTCAGGGGCCAGATACAGCCTAATATGACCTGAAGTGGGCTGGACCAGCAGTGGCGGCACCAGGATTTTAAAAGTGGGGGGGCAACTGGAGGGCAAAGAAAATGTTGGGGGGCGGACAAAAAAATTAGCTAAGTTAACACTGCGCTTTAGCGGCTGCAAAATATACAGGGTGGGGAAGCAAAATTTACAATGAACATTTTGTTGTTTTTTCTCAGCAGGCACTACATCAATTGTTTTGAAACCAAACATATATTGATGTCATAATCATACCTAACACTATTATCCATACCTTTTCAGAAACTTTTGCCCATATGAGTAATCAGGAAAACAAACGTCAAAGAGTGTGTGATTTGCTGAATGCACTCGTCACACCAAAGGAGATTTCAAAAATAGTTGGAGTGTCCATAAAGACTGTTTATAATGGAAAGAAGAGAATGACTATGAGCAAAACTATTACAAGAAAGTCTGGAAGATACTATTAACAAAGAATGGGAGAAGTTGTCACCCAAATATTTGAGGAACACTTGCGCAAGTTTCAGGAAGCGTGTGAAGGCAGTTATTGAGAAAGAAGGAGGACACATAGAATAAAAACATTTTCTATTATGTCAATTTTCTTGTGGCAAATAAATTCTCATGACTTTCAATAAACTAATTGGTCATACACTGTCTTTCAATCCCTGCCTCAAAATATTGTAAATTTTGCTTCCCCACCCTGTATATCTCATATATATATATATATAAACTACACAATAAATAATTCTGATACTAGTTTTTGCACAGGGATCATTTATGGAAACGGTGACATGGTTGCCGAGCATCAGTATGATGGGATCTGTAACAACCATGTCACATCCGTCCACTGCCACATTTTGTGTTTTTGTGTCAGCTGTTATTGTTTTAGATCCACAATACTAACATTTATGAATAAGAGGAGAATTAGCAATAGTAAGTATAGAAGTTTATTACCAATAAAGTACTGGTACTGACCAGAGCATCATGGGTAATGTCACGTCTGTCCACCAGCAAAAGTTTTCATATACACATGCTATTCAAAATCCAATATTTCTGAAAATGTAGCTTCCACTGTCAAATAATATCAGTAGTCTGTGCACAAATGGATTAGCATTATTTCAACACAGTTCTATGCATTTCCTACAACTTTTTTTTTTGTGACAAAAATGGCCACTCATTTGATCCCCTAAGTAAATTTTAGCCGCATTATATTATATGTCATTTATTTCTGCAGTAGTTCAAGGAACCACATACCATGATTCAGGCTCTGCTGTGTGACAATAATGGTGAATTGAATTAATAAATATAGTACAGCTAACTATGTAGGAACTTCATAAGTATCAGATATTAGACACTTTGCAAAGGAAAATTACATTAATTTCATGCAAAAACAGTTATCGCCTGCTATCACTATTATCTTCTATTATGCCAATATTAAAACAATTAAATATATATATAATAATATTTGTATTACTAGTGGTAATGAATAGGAATCAGGTAATAACAGAACCAACTCTGCTTCCTAGTCAAGTCCTTGATGCATTAGATCAATCTCCCAATAGAAGCGGGTGGTCCTTTCACTGGAGGAGATTTGAACTAATTAAAAGAAAGTCCATATATGACTTCATATCAGTGCTCAGTAGTAACTATATTAATGTCTGTAACTGTTTCCATGTTATAAGCCATCAAAATATGACCCATTGTCAGTAAAGGTAAATTTGTATTATTTCAAAAATTCATCAAAAATTCAAAAATCAAAATTTCCCAAAACTGTGAACAAACTTTGTCGACATTTTCCCAAGGAAGCTACAAATAAAATTTGAATCTGACTAGAAGTGTCAGAGAGGAAGATTGTTGAAATCTAGACAATGGTGACCTTGACTTTGACCCTTCAAGGTCACTCAAGGTCAAAAGTCATGGGCTCAAATGAAAGTCCATATATGACTTCCTATAAGTGCTCAATAGTAACTGTAAGTAAAGGCAAATTTGTTGCATTTCAACAATTCTTCAAAATAAAAATAAAAAAAAAAACACATTTTCTCAAAACTGTGAATAAATGTTGTAGACATTGTTCAAAGGAAGCTACATATAAAATTTGAATTGAATCTGACCAGCAGTTTTGTAGGAGAAGATGTTTGAAGAAATTGCTAAGGAAGACAACGACTAAGATGACTGAGACAATGACGAAGACAACAACAAAGACGACTAAGACAATGACAAAGATGACAAAGACAACGACAAAGACAGCAACAAAGATAATGGCGAAAACAACAACTAAGACAATGACGAAGACAACAACTAAGATGACTAAGAAAATGAATAAGACAATGACAAAGACAACGATGAAGACAACAACGAAGACAACAACGAAGATGACTAAGACAATGACAAAGACGATGACAAAGACAACAACAAAGACAACGACGAAGACAGCAACAAAGATAATGACGAAGACAACAACTAAGACAATGATGAAGACGACTAAGATGACTAAGACAACAAATAAGACAATGACAAAGACAATGACAAAGACAATGACGAAGACAACGATGAAGACAACAAAGACAATGACAACGACAAAGACAATGACAGACAACGACGAAGACAGCAACAAAGATAATGATGAAGACAACGACTAAGATGACTAAGACAACGAATAAGACAATGACGAAGACAACGATGAAGACAACAACGAAGACAACTAAGACAATGACAAAGACAACGACGAAGACAGCAACAAAGATAATGACGGACACAACTAAGAATGACGAAGACAACGACGAAGATGACTAAGACAATGAGGAAGACAACAACAAAGAGCAATGAAGACGACAAAGATAATGACGAAGACAATGTCTAAGACAATGATGAAGACGACGATGAAGATGACCAAGATGACGTCGACGAAGACAACGACGAAGACGACAACAAAGACAATGACAAAGACAACGACAAAGATGACGGCGGACACAATGCCTTCACACTTACTTTAGTTTCTAATGCTATTGTGTAGTCCAGTCTACCTTACAGGTATCTACATATAAAAACCCGTAAGACTAACGGTACTATGACATAAATTCGTACATAAGTGAACAAACCATCCAAACTACAGTGTACGATCATACTGTTGTAATACGATAGTGAATATTATGGTCTAATATTATATTTCTCTAACATGAAATAACCGAAAAAGTCAACTTACACGCAAACTGTAAAAATCCCTCCCGACTCAGGACCGTCCCGAAGCTGTTGTCCGCTTTACACTGGTACTTCCCATAGTCGGTGATCTCACTCGCGTTGGTAATAATTAAGTTCCCGTCTATGAAACTGAAGCGGTAATCTGCATCGGCGTCTACTTCTGTTCCATTGATGTACCAACTGCAAAACATAAACACGGTGGATTTTAATACGTTTGTGATGAATGACAAGATAATGAGCTACTGCAAGTAGGTCTGCAATCAGGAGACAGACTAATATATGTCACACCTGTACGTGGGCGGTGGATTCCCTCGTGCTTCGCAGTGCATCACCACTTTCTTTTCATCAGAATCCAACGAAAAAATAACATCGTCTGGCTCCTGGATAAAAACCGGCCCAAATTCTTCACTCTCTATGAAAAAAAAAAGGAGATTAGACAAGAATAATTGCAATTATTGCAGCAGAGGAACGGTTCAGCTTTAGCATTTAATTACTTTTTTTCCGACTTCCCTACTTTTGTTAGTAGTTCACATTTTATATTTTTAACCAACCTGCATTATGGGAAATAGGAAAAAACATGCAGCTCCATAGTGGGATAGGATTATACACAAAAAAAATAGAGAGAAACAATTACTTGAAAGTGCACAGAGGAGATTGTTTGGACAGGTAATAACACCGCTGCTGATGTACTATATTACTCATTTGGTTTTGCAGCTTTTGGGAGACACGCATCCTCATAGCCTGAGTCGAAATGTGGTTTCAAAGAAAACGCCCGGAGGCTATTGTAGATAACAGTTTTGTCAGTCAGAGGGAATCATGTGTCATGGCGGCGTTAACCTGGCTGAATAAGCTCCGCACGGGAAGGAATGAATGCTCACAAATGTCACAATATTACACTCAACACACATATAAACTATTATCAAATTACTGTTTGCACTTGGGTGGGTGGTGGTGGTGGTGGGGGGGGGCAGTGATGGGCTGCTAGCGTCAATGTTTACACTGCAGTCCAAATGTGGCTTATCTGTGCTGCTATTTCCCGCTATAACCTGAGTTTTATCGGCGTTAACCCTTTAACATCCGCAATGTCTCCGGCGCTACATTTTACACTTTACAGCACAGGTGTCAAACATGCGGCCCGGGGGCCAAATCTGGCCCGCCAAAGGGTCAAATCCGGCCCCTGGGATGAATTTGTGAAATGCAAAAGTTACACTGAAATTACCCTGAAGACATTAAAAATCAAGGATATTAAAATAATTTCAGGTCAATTCAATCGAAAGTGGGTCAGACCAGTAAAATACTATCATAATAACCTATAAATAATGAAAACAGCAGGCCTCATGGACCAAACATGAAGGCACCTACAATTATTTTGATGCAAAATATGGTCTTTTCAGGGGGATTTCACCCCAGACAGTCAGTTTCAGCAGTGTGGATGGAATACCTAAGGAGATATAGCTCTTCAAAGATGGCTGAAAAAGCAAATTTGCAAAATTAAAAAAAAAAAACAAAAACATTAATTTTCAAAGGGTTGTATCTCCTAAACTATTACAGATATGACATTAAAATTTTGGATGTGTTCGTTTATCTGGTAGGTGAACAAGTGTGAATTTTTTCAGACTTTTCTGAGGGGGTCATGTGGGGCACTTTCTGAAATCTGTTTGATTTGGGATGGAATGACCCAAATGGAAATTAGCACTGTTGCTACAATCTGACATATTTACAGCTGCAATTTCGACCATGCAAAATTCAGACTGGTATGTGCTTGGAGATAGATTCTGTCCATTTGAATGTTTTATTTTGTTTTTATTTTTTATTTTATTTTGCTTTATTTTTTGCATGTTCAAAATAAATAAATAAATCAAATCAAATCAAACTGTTGTAGATCACAGGTGTCAAACATGCGGCCTAGGGGCCAAATCCGGCCCGCCAAAGGGTCCAATCTGGCCCCTGGGATGAATTTGTGAAATGCAAAAGTTACACTGAAAATACCCTTAAGACATTAAAAATCAAGCATATTAAAATAATTTCAGGTAAATTCAATCTAAAGTGGGTCAGACCAGTAAAATACTATCCTAATAACCTATAAATAATGAAAACAGCAAATTTTTCTCTTTGTTTCAGTTTTAAAAAAGTTAAAATTACACAAAAATATTTACATTTACAGAGTAACCTTTTACACAAAATGTGAATCACCTGAAATGTCTTAACAGTACTCTAATTTTACTAATATTCTGCCTGTTACTAAATGTTTTGTGTATTTGTAGATCCACTGTGATCTGTACGTTATAATGCACATGTATAAATTATAAACTAAGGCATAATATTGTTAAAATTGTGCTTTTTTTTTTTTTTTTTTTAAGAATTTTCCAGTTCATATTTGTTCATGTTATGTTCAAGTACTGTTCGTAGATGTAAACGTTTTCATTATGGAATTTGACTTTTTTTCACTCAAAAACATAGAGAAAACTTTGGAGTTGGCATTATTTAGAAGTTGTTATCCTATTATTCATATTATTTTACTGGTCCGGCCCACTTTAAAAATATTAGGCTGTATGTGGGCCCTGAATTAAAATGAGTTTGACACCCCTGCTTTACAGCATTCAAAGTACTGCAATTCCTGAACCGTTTGTGTGATCCACAAAATTTAAACAGCATCGAAAAGCTGAGATCCCAAGCTTTCCAACACTATATAACACTTCATGGCAGTGATGTGGGACTGTGTCAGAGACCTCCACAAATGCTAAAAAAAAACACCTGGAAATGATAAAAATATGAAGCCAGAATAGAATAGAATAGAATAGAATGTATTTATTGTCATTGTACAGGTACAACGAGTGCAATCATCCTAGGTGCCATAAAAAGCATAAATAATGTCTATAAAAGAGTATAAAAACTAAAATATAAAAGAAAAACCCTGACGGCATTTAAAAAAAAGGAGCATAAAAAGTGTTACTAGACGTATAAAAGACACATAAATCATCATCATATACCCTGATATAGATCCTGAATGTTCCAGACCAAAAAGCATGTTTGAGCAGATGTAAAATAATTAAAAGTTTATTTCTGCAACCTCAGAAAGTTTCAATATGGACATTTACAGTTGTTTCTGATCATAAATATGTATCTTTGAGTACGTAGAAAAGCGCTATATAAAACTGATTTATTACTATTATTATTATTATTATTATTATTATTATTATTATTATTATTATTATTATTATTATTATTATTATTATCATTATTATTATTATTACCACCGCTGCCAAGTGAAACAGCGGGGTTTTCATCAGGGTTTGTCTGTCTGTCTGTTTGTCTGTTATCAAGATAACTCAAAAAGTTAAGGATGGATTTGGATGAAATTTTCAGGAAATGTTGATTCTGGCACAAGTAACCAATGATTAAATTTTGGTGGTGATGGGGGGGCTGATCTGCCTTGGCGGAGGTCTGTGCTTTCCGAGTGCTTTTCTAGTTATCATTATTATTATTATTATTATTATTATTATTATTATTATTATTATTATTATTATTATTATTATTATTAAAAACTTCAAGCCCACTTCTTTCTTTTTTCTAAAACACACTGTTTTAAGCATTTATTATTTATAATAATGATAATTAATAGCCAGACACTGAAAGATAAGTTCTTCCTGAAAACAAAGGTGTAAAAGAATTGGCAAAAGACAGAAAATAGTCACTTTTCCATTTATCCTCAAAGTGCACGAATACAACTTGTGCATAAAAATTTACCTAATGGAAAAATTGACAATTTCACCAAAACTCGTTTTTCGATTAGAAGTTTTTGTGCTGGGAAGAGGTGGTTTTTCGACGTTACAACAAGCGAAGAAGAAGAGTTTTAAAAGAAACATGTCGCGGTATATGTGGACACACTAGGAAACTGAATCATTTTTTAATTTAGTACGAGATAGAGGGGTAATATATGTAATAATAATGAATGTATCTGTAAATCAACACCATATTTATGTTCGTCGCCATGTTTATGGAATGAGTTCTCACAATTATAAATAAATAAAATATTGCATTTGTGATTTAATGGAAAAACCAACATTACACACTTCTGTTTTTCTTTACATTTAGTAAATATCGGTAAAGTTTTGTGCAGAAGTCCAATGGAAAAGCCACTATTTTCTGACAGTTTTATTGCAAAGAAAACATGAAGACACCTCGCACTTTACAACATTCAAATTACTGTAACTCCTGAACCGTTTGCTCTATCCACAAAATTCAAATGGCATCAGAAAGCTGAGATCCTGAGCTTTCCAACACTATAGGACACTTTATGGCAGCAACGTGGGACTCTATTACAAGTAGAAAGGAACTGTTTCAGAGACTTCCACAAAGGCCAAAAAAACCTTGCATGTAAATAACAAAAAATATGAAGCTATAATATGGATACTGAATGTTCAAGACCAAAAAGCATGTTTGAACAGATGTAAAACTGTTAAAAGTTTATTTCTGCATTTATAAAACTTTTGTTATGGACATTTACAGTTGTTAGTGATCATAAATATGCTAAAAACTTCAAGTCCATTTTTTCTTTTTTACTAAAACATACATTATTTTTTTTAGAATAATGATAATTAATGGCCAGAAATTGAAATTTACATTCTTCCTGAAAACAAAGGTGCAAAAGAATTGGCAAAAAAGACATTTTTTATTTTTATTGCAAAGAAACCATGAAGACACATATGCGGCCTGTTATGACAGCAGTCTTAAAAGGGTTAATTACAAAACAAATGTATCTGATCATATTGATTAAGCATTTTAATATCGTTTAATGCTTGTATAAATAGAGCTGTGTAAAAGAAATGGATTCATCCACAGCTTCAGCTCTGGAAACACTGAATAGTTTCTTTATATGCACGAGGCTTGCAGCTTAATATCGAATCATTTTTCTCCACTGATTGGGGTGTTATTTCAAAAGCTTTTTATTTCCCTGTAGAGAAGTAAATTGCTGACAAAGACTTGGTGAGATTATACATACCCTGACGAAAAAGCCATGATTCTTTTTTTTTTCTTTTTTCTTGTCATCAGATCATTCTTAAATAGTCGAAAATACTTCAGCATTGCAGTAACAGACTTGCTGAAACACCGGTTTAAATGCAGTGACAGCCTAACATAAATGTTTGATACTCTAACGCTTGCATTTACATTTATACAGCGCTCAGTAAGTCAGTTGTGATATTACACAGTCAAACAGCATATCACTCATTGCTTTCATTCATTTCATTTAACTGGTTGTTTATTTCGAGCATTTACAGAATACTAAATACAAAATTCCAAAATCATTCATCTATACTTGAAAAGGAGTGGGAGGAAGAAAAACTTATTTAATCCCACCCCCATTCTCATCATCAAATAACTTCAACAAGTGTTCAGAGAACGCAAACCTCCGCCAAGTACTCTGAAGGGTGTGCATGTGTGGATCAACTATTCCTTTTTAAATTAAACAGTTTCCACGTTGTTCCATACAGCAGAAAAAGTTGAAGCTTGGTACCAGTCATGTGTATGTCAAATTATATTAAATTCCAATCAGTATTTGTTGAGTTATAAAGAAAAATGTGTCGTAAATGGGATTTTCAATGTTAAATTGAAATGTCCACAGAGTCCACATTCCACAGTGGATGTGGACAATTTTGCGCCAGATACAAGATATTGTTATAAGCTATGGGTGGATCAAATTGGAGGCTAATCGGAGTCGTTTTGAATTTTTTATGAATTTTCAAAAATTGCTCAATGATGAGAGATAGGAAGATTGTAGATTTTGTGACCTTGCTGTGACCTTGAACTTTGGCCTACTTGGCCCAAAATGTAATGGGTTGGTCCCAGGGCCTAGGCCTATCTGTGGGTACAATTTGGTAAAGATGGGTGGAATAGTTTTCCCGTAAAGTTACAAACAAACAAACAAACAAACAAACAAACACGCAAACAAAGACAAAGCAAAGTGATCACATTACCTCCTGGCGGAGGTAATAACATTTTAAATACTCAATCCTGTGTTTTGTCTTCAAGCCAGAACAATGAGCAAATTGGTCTATACCAGGGGTCTCAAACTCCGGTCCTCGAGGGCCACTATCCTGCATGTTTTAGATGTATCCCTCTTCCAACACACCTGATTCAAATGATAAGCCTACCATCAAGCTCTGCAGAAGCCTGATAACGACCGTCAGGTGTGCTGGAAGAGGAAAACAACTAAAACATGCAGGATACCGGCCCTCGAGGATCTGAGTTTGAGACCCCTGGTCTATACCAAATTAGAATGAACTCATTTGACAGTGTTCATTATTATTATATTTATATCACAGGTGTCAAATATGCGGCCCAGGGGCCAAATCTGGCCCACCAAAGGGTCCAAGGTCCAATCTGGCCCGTAGCATAAATTTGTGAAGTGTAAAAATTACACCGAAAAAAAAAAAAACAAAACTAAAAATCACTCCAGAATGACCCCAAAACCACCTAAAAATTACCCAAAAAACACCTAAAAACCACGTAAACACCATCTAAAAATCATGCAAAAAACCCACCTAAAATCACCCAAAAATTACCCAAAAACCACCATAAAACCACACAAAAATCACCCAAAAAAACCCACCTAAAAATCACCCAAAAAACACCTAAAAATCAACTCAAAATGACCCCAAAACCACCTAAAAATTAATCAAAAACCAACTTTTTTGTGCATATTATCTCCATGAAGTGAGTAATGACTGGTATTAACATGTTAAAATGTGAGAAAACTTCAGATCAGTAGCATTAAAAATGTCTGGTAAAGGTTCATACTCTCTTCCATATATAATTTTTGTAGATAATTCATTTATCAGACAAACTAGTAAAGCAGGTAAAGAAACAACTGCCTCTGTCTGAGAAATGAATGACCTATAATAAGCATTAAACATGTTTTTATTTCATAGTTTTCACACACTATCAGTAAATACATGTTTCTTTGCTTCAAAAATTAAATGCATGGTGTCCAGCTGAGTGGACATTTTTGCAACTCCATGAAAAAAAGATTCATAAGAAAATTTTCTGTAGGCCTGTTTTTTTCATGCCTAAAAAGGAATAAAAACACAGGACAAAAAATATTGATTCAGGTTCTCATAATTCTTGCATGAAAGTAAAAATACATGTTTCTTTGCTTCAAAAATTAAACATACGGTGTCCAGTTGAGTGGACATTTTTGTAACTCTACGAAAAATAGGTTCATAAAAAAAAAAAAAAAAAAAAATTCAATTGCATTGCTTTTTTCATGCCTAAAGAGGAATAAAAACACTTGAGAAAAAAAATATTGACTAAGGTTATGATAACACTGGTCAACAACAAATTTATTGTTGAAGTTTTTTGAGCTGATTTAGGATCATTTTGGTGTGCTGAATCCAAAAATCACATTAATTTTGCTCAATCAGGTCAACTTTCTGAACTATGCTACGTATTGGCTTTTTAACATTTTTGCTTACATTTATGGGCATTTTCACATCATATGATACAAAATTCTTTCATATTTCTTGCAATAAACGAGTTCTGAAGATTTTACTTTTGCCAATTTATGATTAATGTTTTTTTTAATATTACAGGTGAATGAAATGGCTTCGACTAGAAGATCTTGCAAAAATAAGCCTGATGTATTCTGCTACATCTGCGGTGAATACACCATTGTACCTAACAGGAATCAAGTCACAAGTTTCATAAAGTGTGCTTACCAATCTTATTTTGGTATTAAACTTGGTGACCAAGATAAAGTTTGGGCGCCACATATGGTATGCAAGTCATGCACCGAGTATCTGCATCAGTGGACCAAAGGCAAGAAGAGTTCTCTGAAGTTTGGAATTCCCAGGATTTGGAGGGAGCCGACAAACCAATGCATCCTGTTAGAAAATGATTTTTTTTTCTCTTAAAACCTATTTTGGGTGAGAACTACACTGAACAAAAATATAAACGCACCACTTTTGTTTTTGCTCCCATTTGTCATGAGCTGAACTCAAAGATCTAAAACTTTTTCTGTGTACACACAAGGTTTATTTCTCTCAAATATTGTTCACAAATCTGTCTAAATTTGTGTTAGTGAACACTTCTTCTTTGCTGAGATAATCCATCCACCTCACAGGTGTGGCATATCAAGATGCTGATTAGACAGCAGGATTTTTGCACAGGTGTGCCTTAGGCTGGCCACAATAAAAAGCCACTCCAAAATGTGCAGTTTTATCACACAGCACAATACCACAGATGTCACAAGTTTTGAGGGAATATGCAATTGGCATGCTGACTTCAGGAATCTCCACCAGAGCTTTTGCCTGTGAATTGAATGTTCATTTCTCTACCATAAGCCATCTCCAAAGCTGTTTCAGAGAATTCATGAAGAAGACTGTGCGAGGAAAATGGTGGTCACACCACATACTGACTGGTTTTCTGACCCCCCTGGACCACCCAATACAGTAAAAGTGCACATTTTAGAGTGGCCTTTTATTGTGGCCAGCCTAAGTCACACCTGTGCAATAATCCTGCTGTCTAATCAGCATCTTGATATGCCACACCTGTGAGGTGGATGGATTATCTCAGCAAAGGACAAAGGAGAAGTGCTCACTAACACAGATTTAGACAAATTTATGAACAGTATTTGAGAGAAATAGGCCTTTTGTGTACATAGAAAAAGTTTTAGATCTTTGAGTTCAGCTCATGAAAAATGGGAGCAAAAACAAAAGTGGTGCGTTTATATTTTTGTTCAGTGTATATAAAAAATCAACTGATAAAGTCACAAAAATGTCATCAATTTTGTGAGACGATCAAATTTTTCAAAATCAAATTAGCAAAAAAAACCTGACCTAATTGAGAAAAACAGATGTCATTTTCTGATTTAGCGGTGCAAAATGGTCCTAATTCAGTTGAAAAAACTTAGACAACTTGCAAAAAACATTTTTTTGTAACCCACTGTTATCTTTAATTTTATGTTATATTCCACATTTTTCCCGGTCTCGCTGTAGTTACTGCTATACTCCGCCATGTAGAGCCGGTTTGTTTTCTGCCACTCGGTCTGACTTAGAGGGGCGTGGCCAAAGGGGGAAGTGACGTATGTGCATACCCTCTATAGAGACAATTGATATGCTGACATCAGCACACGCATAGACATGATGACATCAGCTGGATCGATGCCAAAATAAGCTACAATACATGCAAGGGGTGGGGTTTGTTGGGCCTAGAACCACTCGTTCTATTTATTTTTACCTTGGATGGAAAGGAGCCATATATAGATGAGGTGAAATACATAATACATAATTGTATTCTGCCGTATTCTGCTACATCTGCGGTGAATACACCATTGTACCTAACAGGAATCAAGTCACAAGTTTCATAAAGTGTGCTTACCAATCTTATTTTGGTATTAATTATTATATTTTGTGAGAAGATCAAATTTTTCAAAATCAAATTAGCAAAAAAACCTGACCTGATTGGGAAAAACAGATGTTATTTTTGGATTTAGCGGTGCAAAATGGTCCTAATTCAGTTGAAAAAACCTAGACAACTTGCAAAAAACATTTTTTGTAACCCAGTGTAATTCATGCATGAAAGGGTTAATCAGCCGGCAGATTAATCGGACAGGCTCTAATGTAAACATGATCCTCATGTAATTTTACTTTTTTCACCGTTCTTATTTTACTGTTTCCGGCTCACTTGAGATCATACTGAGGTGAATGTGGCCCCTGAACTAAAATGAGGTTCGACACCCCCTGCTTTACGTGGTCAATCTATTCATTTTCCTGGAGAAATCTAAAGCTTTGAAGGGTTGGAGTTGTGCTGTAAAGTGCTGCGTTTTCTGATGCAGTGCGTCGAGGATGAAACTGCATTGTATGTGTGTGTTAACTGATATCCAGATCAAAGACGACTGTACTGGGAAGGAGCGGAAGGGAGTTGCAACATCGACTGTCAAGCTGAAAACACACGAGCAGCGCCTCTTGGATACGTGGGTGCATTTGTGCTGAGGAGAAGAATTCCACATAAGAGAAAACTTTAAATCAAAACCTGCAGCCGTGTGGATCAAGACGCATCTACGTGTTCACGCCTCTACGGTTTATTAGTTTGACCCCATCTCTGATAATGTATTCCACCCTGTTTTCACGTGAGCATGTGTCACAGTTTTTCCTATGTACGTTTAATGCTGCCGTGTCACGTTTAATGCTGATTTGTGGCCTCTGCATTGAATGAAAAAACACATCTTTTCTATTCAGGCGTGTTTCCAATGTTAGTTCTCAGGTGGATTACAGTGATTGGTCCAACAGCGGCTGCAAAAGGCTGCACAAAATGACCTGACAGTCACAGTAAATTGTTGCCTCTGCTTCCTTTTTACTCAGCTTTTCACTATAAGATACAGTCACATCTATGAGTATTTGGACAGTGACACAGATTTTGTAGTTTTTCATCCGTGCATCTAAAATTAAACAATCTAAATATGATTGAAATATGGACTTTAAGCTTTAATCCAAGGGATTTAACAACAATATTGCATTAATTATTTGGGAATTGCAACCATTTTAACCCTTTCTTTGCAGTAAAAGTGTCAGAAAATGTGTTTTTTGCCAATTCTGTTACACCGTTGTATTCAGGAAGAACTTAACTTTCAATATCTGTTCATTAAAACAGTGTGTTTTAGTTAAAAAAATAAATAAATAAAAAGACTTGATTTGTTTTTCTTCTTAACCCTTTTAAGACTGCCATTACAACAGGCCTCCTAGGTGTCTTCATGGTTTCTTTGCAATAAAAAATATCTTTTTTGCCAATTTTTTTGCACATTTGCTTTCAGGAAGAGCTTTATTTTCAACATCAAATTTCAACATTATTATAAATAATAAATGCTTAAAACTGTGTGTTTTAGTAAAAGAGAAAAAAAATTGATTTGAAGGTTTTAGCATATTTATTATCAAAAAAACAGAACAAAACTGTAAACGTCTATAATGAGACTTTCTGTGATTGCAAAAATGACTTTCAACTCTTACATTTGCTGTGACATAGATTTTGTAGTTTTTCATCTGTGCATCTGAAATTAAACAATCCAGATAGGATTGAAATATGGACTTTAAGATTTAATTTAAGGGATTTAACAATAATATTGCATTAATTATTTGGGAATTGCAACCATTTTAACCCTTTCTTTGCAGTAAAAGTGTCAGAAAATGTGTTTTTTGCCAATTCTGTTACACCGTTGTATTCAGGAAGAACTTAACTTTCAATATCTGTTCATTAAAACAGTGTGTTTTAGTTAAAAAAATAAATAAATAAATAAAAAGACTTGATTTGTCTTTCTTCTTAACCCTTTTAAGATTGCCGTTACAAGTGACCTCCTACGTGTCTTCATGGTTTCTTTGCAATAAAAAATATCTTTTTTTGCCAATTTTTTTGCACCTTTGCTTTCAGGAAGAGCTTTATTATTATTTATTTCAACATCAAATTTCAAATTTCAACATTATTATAAATAATAAATGCTTAAAACAGTGTGTTTTAGTAAAAGAGAAAAAAACTGATTTTAAGGTTTTAGCATATTTATTATCAAAAAAAAAAAAACAACAACTGTAAATGTCTATAATGAGACTTTCTGTGATTGCAAAAATAACTTTCAACTCTTACATTTGCTGTGACATAGATTTTGTAGTTTTTCATCTGTGCATCTGAAATTAAACAATCCAGATAGGATTGAAATATGGACTTTAAGCTTTAATTTAAGGGATTTAACAATAATATTGCATTAATTATTTGGGAATTACAACCATTTAAACCCTTTCTTTGCAATAAAAGTGTCAGAATGTGTTTTTTGCCAATTCTTTTGCACATTTGTTTTTAGGAAGAACTTAATTTTCAATATCTGTCCATTAAAACAGTGTGTTTTAGTAAAAAAAAAAAAAAAAAGACTTGTTTCATAAGATTTGTTTTTCTTGTTAACCGTTTTAAGACTGCCGTTATAACTGGCCTCCTAGGTGTCTTCATGGTTTCTTTGCAATAAAAAATATCTTTTTTGCCAATTCTTTTGCACCTTTGCTTTCAGGAAGAACTTAATTTTCAACATCAAATTTCAAATTTCAACATTATTATAAATAATAAATGCTTAAAGCAGTGTGTTTTAGTAAAAGAAAAAAAATAATTTGAAGGTTTTAGTATATTTATTAACAAAAAAAAAACAAAAAACTGTAATTATTATTATTATTATTATTATTATTATTATTATTATTATTATTATTATTATTATTATTATTATTATTATTAATAATAATAATAATAATAATAATAATAATTATTTGGGAATTACTATCATTTTAGCCCTTTCTTTGCAATAAAAGTGTCAGAAAATGTGTTTTTTTGCCATTTCTGTTACACCGTTGTATTTAGGAAGAACTTAACTTTCAATATCTGTTCATTAAAACAGTGTGTTTTAGTAAAACAAAAAGAAAAATAAGAAGACTTGCTTAATGAGATTTGTTTTTCTTATTAACCCTTTTAAGACTGCTGTTATAATAGGCCGCCTAGATGTCTTCATGGTTTCTTTGCAATGGAAGTGGCAGAAAATGTCTTCTTTGCCAATTCTTTTGCACATTTGTTTTCAAGAAGAACTTCATTTTCAATATCTGTCCATTAAAACAGTGTGTTTTCGTAAAAAAAAAAAAAAAAAATAATAATAATAAAAGACTTGTTTAATGAGATTTGTTTTTCTTATTAACCCTTTTAAGACTGCCGTTATAACAGGCCGCCTAGGTGTCTTCATGGTTTCTTTGCAATAAAAAATATCTTTTTTGCCAATTACTTTACGTCTGGGACCCATGAACATCCCCAAACACTGAGTTTCCTCTTGGAAATGCTTCTCCAGGCCTTTGTTTGTGTTTTTTTTTTGCCCTCAGTTCAGTCTTCAGGAACTGAGAAGCTGCACTATTGGGTTTAGATTAGGTGACTGACTCTCACTCTGCCAGAAACATCCCATTTATTTACTTTCTACAGCTTTCAGATGCTCACAAGTAGTTGGACAACTGACGTGTCCAAATGTGTCCTGTTCCCAGGTTATTCTCTGATAAATGAAGTTGATTCCAGATGTTGAATAAAAATAATCACAAAACTAAACAAAATAGGAGAAAATGAGGAAAACAATGAATCAAATGAATACAAATGAACAAAATTACTAAATAAATTAACAAAACAAACTAAAATAATCAAGGAAAAGAGCTAAAAAATCAAGAATGCCTCTGGAAATAGTGGGACTATGCTTAAAATGATTAGAATTACTAAATAGTTAATGCAATATTTTTGTTAAACTATTGAATTAAAACTAAAATATGCACTTTAATCACATGTTGGTTGCTTTATTTAACATTCACTGTGGTTGTGTACAGATGTAGATGAACAACATTTGTATTACTGTGCAAAAATATATGGACTGGATTGTATATCATAAAGAAAATGGACATATACTGATAAAAATAATCATGAAATTAAACAAAATAGGAGAAAATGAGGAAAACAATGATTAAATGAATAGAAATGAACAAAATTACTAAATAAATTAACAAAACAAACTGAAATAATCAAGGAAAAGAGCTAAAAAATCAAGAATGCCTCCGGAAATAAAGGGACTATGCTTATAATCAGTATAATTCCTAAATAGTTAATGCAATATTTTTATTAAACTAAAATCCACAATTTAATCACATCTTGGTTGCTTTATTTAAGATTCACTGTGGTTGTGTACAGAGGCAGACGTACAATATTTAATATTTACTGTGCAAAAATATATGTATTGGATTGTACATGATAAAGAAAATGGACATAAATAATAATCAAGAAAGTCAACAAAATAAATAAAAATGAGCAAAATTCTAAAAGAAACAGATAAAAATGAGCAGAATTGTAAAGTAAATTAACTAAAAAAACAAAAGGAAAAAAACACTTATGGATCTGAGTGTATGTTAATGAGTCTATGTGAGTTTGAAAAGTGTTAAACCAGGTGACATCTGTCTTCCCACAGTAGAGATGAAGGGATTAGAGCTAATCAGTTCTATCTGAAGAGCAAGACGACTTTCTGCTAAGACCAGAGCTGGTTCTTATTTGAATGCAATATGTTGTTTGCACCTACAGGCGTGTTTTGCCCAGAATTTAACAAGGTTCAGTTCCAGATGGAGCTTTTTTCTTTTTCTTTTTTTTTTTTTTTTTTTTTTTTTGTTGCACAGAACATTTTCAGCAAGGGCGAGTTTTATTTCCTGTAATTTTTCTGGTAGCGCTTGTTGTATGAAACATAATAAAGGTCAGTGGATATTGTAGGAGGACGGACAGGGAAAAGAAACAAAAAAAAAAAAAGACAGACTATGGTTCAGCGGATGGTCAAAGAATTTGGTATGAATGTGGGAACGGATTCCTTCAGTGAAATGAGATAAAAAAAAATAGTGACATGATTGTATATGACAAGTAGTGGAAAATACTCTCCTACTATAGTGGTCAGAACTTAACCTTTTTAAGACTGTCATCATAACAGAACGCCCAGGTGTCTTAGTGCAATAAAAGTGTCAGAAAATGTCTTTTTTTACCAATTCTTTTGTACCTTTGTTTATGGGAAGAACTTAACTTCCAATATACAGTATGTCCATTAATTATCATTATTATAAATAATAAATGCTTAAAACAGTGTGTTTTAGTAAAAAAAAAAAAACAAAAAAAACTTGTTTTAAGATTTGTTTTTCTTACTAACCCTTTTAAGACTAGTGTTATAACAGGCCACCAAAGATGTCTTCATGGTTTCTTTGCAATAAAAAGTGTCACATTTCAGTGAAATGAGGTAAAACATAGTGAAACATGATTGTATATGACAAGTAGTGGAAATACTCTCCTACTATAGTGGTCGGAACTTAACCCTTTTAAGACTGTCTCCATAACAGAACGCCTAGTGTCTTCATTGCAATAAAAGTGTCAGAAAATGTCTTTTTTACCAATTCTTTCGTACCTTTGTTTATGGGAAGAACTTAACTTTCAATATCTGTTCATTAATTATCATTATTATAAATAATTAATGCTTAAAACAGTGTATTTTAGTAAAAAAAAAAAAAAAACAAACTTGTTTTAAGATTTGTTTTTCTTATTAACCCTTTTTAGACTACCACTATAACAGGCCACCTAGGTGTCTTCATGATTTCTTTGAAATAAAAATGTCACATTTCAGTGAACTGAGGTAAAATATAGTGAAATGTAATTATATATGACAAGTAGTGGAAAATACTATCCTACTATAGTGGTCAGAACTTAACCCTTTTAAGACTGTCATCATAACAGAAAGCTCAGGAGTCTTCGTTGCAATAAAAGTGTTAGAAAATGTTTTTTACCAATTCTTTTGTACCTTTGTTTTCAGGAGGAACTTAACTTTCAGTATCTGTTCATTAATTATCATTATTATAAATAATAAATGCTTAAAGCAGCGTGTTTTAGTAAAAAAAATACAAAAAAAACCCCCAACTTGTTTTAAGATTTGTTTTTCTTATTAACCCTTTTTAGACTGCTGTTCTAACAGGCCACCTAGGTGTCTTCATGGTTTCTTTGGAATAAAAAATGTCACATTTCAGTGAAATGAGGTAAAATATAGTGAAATGTAATTATATATGACAAGTAGTGGAAAATACTATCCTACCATAGTGGTCGGAACTTAACCCTTTTAAGAATGCCAATCATAACAGAACGCCTAAGTGTCTTCATTGCAAGAAAAGTGTCAGATAATGTTGTTTTTTGCCAATTTTTTTGCACCTTTGTTTTCAGGAGGAACTTAACTTCCAATATCTGTTCATTAATTATTGTGAGTGCAGCGTATAACTCAATAGCCGTGAACCTCAGAGTTCTTCTGTACGTGACACATATCAGTAAACAAAGGATCTGGAATCCAACTTTTCTGTTTGTGGTCTTTACTTAAAACTTAGACTGATATAAACAAAAGATGAATTTCTAAATTAAATGACATAACGGTCAAAAGACTGTGATGCTCCTGGGCTCAAAGCTTCCGGTTCCACTTCTCTTTCTTTACGTTTATATAATCTTAGCAGCCAATAGGATTGCATCACACAATGATGTCAAGACTTATGCTATTATTACTCAACGTTCATATAATATACATAAATTATTACTAAGAACTCAAATCGAAATATAAATATGAATTTTTAACTGAAGCACAAAAAAAATGGCTCTAACAATTATTATTCTAAATAATAAATGCTTAAAACAGTGTGTTTTAGTAAAAAAGAAAAAAAGCTGACTTGAAATTTTAGCATATTTATTATCAGAAACAACTGTAGAGATTGCAGAAATAAACTTTTAACTCTTTTACATCTGCTCAAACATGCTTTTTGCTCTTGAACAGTCAGTATCCATATTATGACTTCATATTTTGTCTTATTCCCAGGCGATTTTTAGCCTGTGTGGAAGTCTCTGAAACAGTACCTTTTACATAGCTGCCATAAAGTGTTATATAGTGTTGGAAAGCTCAGAATCTCAGCTTTCCGATGCCATTTGAATTTTGTGGATAGCATAAACTGTTCAGGAGTTACAGTAATTTGAATGTTGTAAAGTGCAAAATGCAGCGCCGGTGACATTGCTGTTATTAAAGGGTTAACAGCGGAAACTACATAGTGTGTGACTCGTGTTCATGTATTACACGTTGTGGGGATTTCCTATTTTAGGACAGTGATCGGAAACTTTGTGCCGAAAAACAGGGTGCTGGTGTTAATTGGCCGTGTCAGTTTCCTGATCTCGATCCAACTGAGCATGTGTTGGATTCGATGTTGCTTAAAACGGTCGACACTGCTTAAAAGGGTTTACAGTCCCCACACAGTTCATTTGATGTGGATGTAAACACGCTCAAATCAGAGCCAAAAACTTGGTGAAGTCTACTTTGAATGTTTTGTGCTGGATAACACGAAAAGAGCCTGGTCCGGTAAAACCACCGAACCCCGTCTAATTAGACAAAAGTGCACAATGGAGCAGAATGTTTTCAAATACTGGGGGTTTCTCTTCCACTCAGGGTTAACTGGATCCAACTAAACCAGGGGGGTCAAACTCATTTTAGTTCAGGGGCCATATTTAGCCCAATTTGATCTCAAGCGGGCCAGACCAGTAAAATAATGACTTAATAATCTATAAATAATGACACATCCAAGTTTTCTTTTTGTTTTAGTACAAAAAACCCACAATTAAATTATGAAAATATTTACATTTTACAAAACAGATGTGAATAACCTGAAAAAACAGAAATTTCATTTGAAAAAGTAGTGCAATTTTAACAATATTATGCCTCGACTTATTATTTATACATGTACATTACACACAATGTTACATAAACATTTAGTAACAGGCAAAATATTGTTAAAATTTTGGAGTTTGGAACTAAAATTTGAACAATTTCTACAACATTACATCTCTTATTATTAACACAACTACAGATCACAGTGGAACCATAAATGCACAAAACATTCAGTAACAGGCAGAATATTATTAAAATTGCACATTTCAGGTTGTTCATTTTCGGTTTTATTTGTGTATTTATTTGCATTTTATTGTGACAGAATAGTTTGTAAATGTAAATATTTTCACAGTGTAATGTTATTTTTTTCACTTCAATTTTTTACACATAATTTTCCACAAAGAAAATTTGTCATTGTCATTATTTATGGGTTATTGTGTTGTTATTTTTACTGTAGATCACATTGGTCTGTATGTGGAACCTGAACTAAAATGATTTGGACAACTTTGACTGTTCAGGTTCATTTTTGCACTTTCATCCTGCGGGCCGGAATGGAATCTTTGGCGGGCTAGATTTGGCCCCCGGGCCGCATGTTTGACACCTGTGAACTAAACTGTCATTTACCCTTTCATGCATGAATTATGAGAACCTTAATCAAGATATTTTTCCTATTTTATTTCTTTTATTTCTTTTTCAGGCATAAAAAAACAATGTGATTGAAAATTTTCTTATGAACCTTTTTTTCATGGAGTTCCACTCAGCTGGACACCATGCGTTTGATTTTTGAAGCAAAGAAATATATATTTACTGATATACTGTGTGAAAACTATGAAATAAAAACTTTTTTAATGCTGCTAATATGATGTTTTCTCACATTTTAACTCTAATACTAGTTATTACTCACTTCATGGAGATAATATGCAAAAAAAAAAACTTTTTGCCATTGATTTACACTCTAACATGTTACTGCAGATCAGGTTTATCAAGAACAGCAAAGTTACAGTAATGGTATGAATTGCAGTGTATTATGGGATGGTGCATAAGCACCCACTGTGTTGGCTGATACGGAACTAAAACAACAAAACCCATGAATATATAAGAGAACAGCTGGAAAATAGCTGTCCACTGTAGTGACCAGTATATGCATGAAAGGGTTAAAATAATTAATGAATGTTGTTGGGAGTAATGCGTTACAAAAGTAATGCATTACAGTAATGGATGACTTTTTTCTGTAATG
The DNA here is from genome assembly GCF_902148855.1 of Sphaeramia orbicularis. Classification (NCBI taxonomy): domain Eukaryota; kingdom Metazoa; phylum Chordata; class Actinopteri; order Kurtiformes; family Apogonidae; genus Sphaeramia; species Sphaeramia orbicularis. The sequence goes on from NC_043969.1 coordinate 40,931,047, forward strand.
CAGTAGTGTAAGGCATTACTAATCAATTTTCAGTAATATTTTATTCGGTACATGTTGAACAGCGCTACTGTTACAACACACTTTTCACCCATAATTTCATTACTCAAATGAAAAAAACAAAACAAAACAGCAAGACTGCGAGCCCTTAATGCTGGGGGGGGTAAACATGATAAATTCAGGGGGCCCAGTAGATATAAGTTAGAAGTTGTGAAAATTTCATGTAAGTTCTGGAGTAAAAAGGGGCACAGAAGCCGGGCGTTGGACGTCCAAAGTTAAGTTTCACTTTCAGTTTCACGCCAGTTATGGTGGAATGTGCCTCCACGTATACACCTCTCGTCCCTACAACACTATTTCTGAGTAATGACCCAAAAAGCATCATTTTGAGCGCTGGCCCTTTAAATGTACATGACTCCACCCCCTCCAGGTTGTTGACTGTGCTTTCTGTCCCGATCAGCCACTTGTGTTCGTTAATTCAACCAACAACTGAACATTTGCGGTAATCGGCTCAAAGTTTGGACATATTTTCAGTTTTTACAACAATCGCTGCTGCTGATAAACAATAATGTCGTACTCAGAAATGTTCATCAGAAGTCTGGACCTTATATGTGCAAATGTTGTGATGTAACTAGTTATAAAATGTAACAAATTAAAAAGGAATTGAAACAGATTGTAGAAATCCACTCGATTTTTGCCAAAATGAATATGAGGATAGCTTTGCAGCACCTGGAGGGTTCAAATTCAAACTGTATGAACTATTAGGGTCCAAATACACAAATAAATGAACCAAAGACTAATAAAAGTGGGTTTAGATAAATATGACCCCTTTAAAAAAACAATCACAAGTAATCTGTAATGGATTACAGTTTGGAAGTACGTTGTACAGCACTGATTATTTCAATGGATACTTGATATAAACCCTATTATGCAACGAGACACATCTCACAATAGAAGAAATATGAGTCAGTCATTTAAAACTCGGCGTCTAAAAAGCAAATGGAGAAGTTCATTAAATCATCTCATATGAAATGTCATGAACATCTGTCAGTCCTGCAGCCAAAGAAGCAATATTCCCTTTAAGCCACCATAGGTGCATTACTTGTTGGCAACCGTTTTATCCAGCGAACATCAATCCAGTGCAGCGGTATAATGTTCTTGTCAGTGCTGACAATGGAAAGGCATTACTCTCACCTTGGTTACAGAGATGTAAGTGATTTTATGGCTCGACAGTGATAATGCTGTCAGCAAAAGACAGAAACATCTGCGAGAGGCACAAAGAAAGAAAAGCCTAAATAAATGGCCGATACAAAGACAAACAGATATGACTTTGTTATCCTCGTTTCCTGCCTACTTTTAATGTGTGCTAACATCCTGATTGCTAATTCAGCAGAGACCTCAGATTTCCGTTTCCATGATGTGATTAATCCCACATTAACCCTTTCATGCACAGTGGTCACTACAGTGGACAGTTCTTCTCCAGCTGTTCTCTTGCACATTCATGAGTTTTGTTGTTTTCGTTCCATATCAGCCGACACAGTGGACACTTATGCAACATCCCATACACTGACATTTACACCATTACTGTAACTATGCTGTTCTTGATAAACCTGATCTAGAGTAACATGTTTAAGTGTAAATCAAGTGCTTGTTATTGTTATAAGTCTGTAATTAACAGTTTGTTTGTTTGTTTTTTAAAGTTGTCTTTTTTTTTTCATGTAGACATGATAAGTTACTCGTCAAAAATCACCAAATTCACCTAAAAATTATCCTAAAACCAACTAAAAATTACTCAAAAACAACCTATAAATCAGCCAAAAATGACCCCAAAACCACCTAAAAATTACTCAAAAAACCACCTAAAAACCACCCAAAAATTACCCAAAAAACACCTAAAAACCACATAAACACCACCTAAAAATCATGCAAAAAAACCCCACCTAAAACCACCCAAAAAACACCTAAAAAACACACAAAAATCCCCCAAAACCACCTAAAAATCACCACAAAATGACCCCAAAACCACCTAAAAATTACGCAAAAAACACCTAAAAACCACCTATAAACCACCCAAAAATTACCTAAAAAACACCTAAAAACCATGTAAACACCACCTAAAAATCATGCAAAAAATACACCTAAAAGTCATTCAAAAATTACCCAAAAACCACCTTAAAACCACACAAAAATCACCCAAAAAACCACCTAAAAATCACCCCAAAATGACCCCATAACCACCTAAAAATTACTCAAAAACCACCTAAAAACCCACCAAAAATTACCCAAAAAACACCTAAAAACCACGTAAACACCACCTAAAAATCATCCAAAAAAAACGCACCTAAAAGTCACCCAAAAATTACCCAAAAAAACACCTAAAAACCACCTTAAAACCACACAAAAATCAACCAAAAAAAACCCACCTAAAAATCACCCAAAAATTACCCAAAAACCACCTAAAATGCACCCCAAAATGACCCCAAAACCACCCAAAAATTACCCAAAAAAACCATGTAAACACCACCTAAAAATCATGCAAAAAAAAAAACACTTAAAAGTCACCCAAAAATTACCCAAAAACCACCTTAAAACCACCTTAAAACCACCTTAAAACCACCCAAAATCACCCCAAAACCACCTAAAAATTTGTTGAAAACCAACTTTTTTTTTTTTGCATATTATCTCCATGAAGTGAGTAATGACTGGTATTAGCATGTTAAAATGTGAGAAAACTTCAGATCAGTAGCATTAAAAATGTCTGGTAAAGATTCATACTCTCTTCCACATATAATTTTTGTGGATGATTCATTTATCAGACAAACTAGTAAAGCAGGTAAAGAAACAACTGCCCCTGTCTGAGAAATGAATGACCTATAATTAGCATTAAACAAGTTTTTTATTTCATAGTTTTCACACACCATCAGTAAATACATGTTTCTTTGCTTCAAAAATTAAATGCATGGTGTCCAGCTGAGTGGACATTTTTGCAACTCCATGAAAAAAAGATTCATAAGAAAATTTTCTGTAGGCCTGTTTTTTTCATGCCTAAAGAGGAATAAAAACACTCAGGAAAAAAAAAAAATCTTGATTAAGGTTCTCAAAATTCCTGCACGAAAGGGTTAAAAGCATTAACGTGTAATTAGACCCTAAGTCCAGACAGGAAGTGACCCGTGTAGATTTATGATATGGTGTTTCCATGCTGCAGCTGAGGTGTTTAAATCTTCTTTTCTGACAAAGATATCCATCACATCTATAGGTTCTATACTGACAGGAACACAGACAGAGCTGGATATTGCCATGATCCCACTTCAATTTCACCGAGGGCGTGACCCTGGTCACTGCAGACCATGCACAGCGATGATGGATCGGTGAAATTCATTTCCAGACCAAATCTGAACAGGCAGGAGGCCCGGGCACGTAAGGTGATGCGACAGTGTGGCGGACTGTTGACAGTGTGCAGACAAAGCACAAGTCATATGTGCACAGGTTTATCCAACCCACGGCGTGTCCCATTCCTTAACATTTGGTTCATATCAGCAGGGTGAGCACAGTGTCCTTTCTGCTCATGAGACACCTATCGTTCACAAAGACCTGCCTGAAAAAGCCAATTCTCAGTCCTGGAATAAGTGAGTAAAAGGTGGCTGGTCAGAGCGGAGAGTGAAATTCAAGACTTAGAACAGGATCCAAAGCTCTTCTGAGGGAGGAAGATGTCAAATGAAGCTCCTCTTCACTGACTCTCACCTTCCATATCTCCTACAGCTTAAGGCAAGACACATTTAAGACTTTTGAAACTTTCCTACTGCGCTTCAGAAAGAAATACGACCCTGATTTAACAATCACCAAAACCGAAGAACAGAAATGACACCAATTACACCAGTGTTAAAACGTGGTTTGAGTGGACCCTCTTTACTCTGAATTCAACCACAGTGTCTGAACAGGTGTGGTGTTTAATATCCAGGACTAAAGCAGAGTCACAGAATCTACCATTAACCCATAAAGACCCAGAGTGACTTTTGTGGAAGTTCACAAAGGAATTTTTCTGTATTTTTAACTTCTCTGAAGTGCTTAATCACCATTTATTATAACATTATCCTCTGTATTTTGCATTTTTTCAGTCAAAATCAGGTATTTTCCTATATTTAATTCACTGATCATGTAGATGTTCATAAAAGCTCAGAGTAAAGTTGATTATTATGACATCAAAAACAGAGAAAATTGAAGAAAAAAATGACTTTTTTTAGTAAAATATATAATTAACTGAACATAAAAACAAATGTGTCCATTCACTGTCATTGATCCAACTCTACGGGTTTTATGATGAATCAATGTTGTAGAAGATGATGGTGTTTCCACGATAAAGACAAAGCCTCTGAACGTCCAAATGGGCCATATCTGATGACCATGAAAAGATGAATAACTGTATGTTACACCAGTTATTCACATGTATTGATACGATTAGTGAATTTAATATCAGTAAATGATTTTGGTCTTCAGTGGATGTTTGGGTCTGTATGAGTTAATGCTCTACTTAGGCTTTTGTTTAACCCATGAAGACTCAGTGCTACTTTTATGGAAGTTCCCAAATGATTTTTTCTCTCTATTTAATGTTTCTTAAGTAATTTGTCACCATTTATTATACAGTATCTTATGTATTTTCCACTGAAAATCAGGTATTTTTGTGTATTTAATTTAATGACCAGGTAGATGTTCATAAAAGCTAAGAGTAAAGTTTATTATTATGTGAGAAAAAGAGAAAACTGAAGAAAAAGTGACTTCTTCAACAAAATCAGTCATTAACTGAACATAAACCAAGTGTCCATCAACTGTCATTGATCTTCTACAATGTTGTAGAAGATGACAGTGTTTCTATGGTAACTAGGAGCCTCTGGGCGTCCAAATGGGTCATATTTGATGACCATGAAAAGACGACAAACTGTATTTTACACCAATTCTTTACATGTATTGATAGGATCAGTGGCTCAGCAGGTATTTAACATTTACATCAGTAGATGGTTTCGGTCACCGGTCACCTTTAGGTCTTTATGGGTTAAAAAGGAGAATATCTGTCTGTGTGAATGTGAGCGTTACCAAAGCGACGGCTGCATTTTTCCATGCGGTTGTGAGTTTTACCTTCGCTCCTGTAGTCCTCCTGAGAGCTGAGCAGGCTCAGGGCTGACAGGGGGTGACTGGAAAAACCAGGCCAGTCAGGAGTCGCCAGTCCACCGTGCGGTTGTCGAGGTCTGCTGCGCGAGTTGAGCAGTGACGAAGAGCTGTCGGATTTCATTCGTAATACTGCAGCGTAGGATATAGGCCGCGCTGCGACAGCTCTGGCAAAGTCTGGAAAAAAAGAGGAAACACAGCGAGAATGGAAACCTGTTAACATGTAATTGTTTATATCCAATGCATTTAATTAAACAGAAATAAAGCTGAAAAGTCCCAAAAACATTAGTTCTAGAAAAAAGTAGGCTTTATTGTTATTACACAGTTAGTGCAACAAAATTACAAAACATCAAAATTCTCATTAACCTCCTCAGACCCAGCTATGGGTTTTCTGTCCACATTTGTGGACAAGAGTTTCACAACTTCATACAAAAAACAAAAGACAACTGTCCACCACAAAGGACATTCCATAACAAGTGTTCAGAGAACGCAAACTTCTGCCAAGCACCTCGAACGGTGTGCATGTGTGGATCGACTATTTCTTTTTAAATTAAACAGTTTCCAGGTTATTCCATACAGCAGAAAAAGTTATAGCTTGGTACCCGTCATGTGTATGTCAAATTATATTAAATTCCAATCAATATTTGTTGAGTTATAATGAAAAATGTGTCGTAAATGGGATTTTCAATGTTAAAGTGAAATGTCCACAGAGTCCACATTCCACAGTGGATGTGGACAATTTTGAGCCAGATACAAGATGTTGTTATAAGCTACAGGTGGATCAAATTGGAGGCTAATCAGAATCATTTTAAATTTTTTATGAATTTTTGAAAATTGCTCAATGATGAGAGATAGGAAAATTTGAGTTTTTGTGACCTTGCTGTGACCTTGAACTTTGGCCTATTTGGTCCAAAATGTAATGGGGTGGTCCCAGGGCCTAGGCCTATCTGTGGGTACAATTTGGTAAAGATGGTTGGAATAGTTTTCCCGTGAAGTTGCTTACAAACAAACAAACATACAAACAAACACACAAAGCAAAGTGATCACAATACCTCCTGGTGGAAGTAAACATTTCAGAAACTGCATCTGAAAAAACTGTTGCATCATGATGTTTCTAATATAGGCACTTATTTAATAAAAAACTAAAAAAAATTAAAAAAAAAAAAAAAAGCTTGTACTTTGGTGAAATTTCCTGGGTGTCAGGAGGTTAAATATTTTTTATGGAAATACTCCCACTGTTAATATTGCAAATGTTGCGTCTATTCATATTTTATGTCTATTTTATTTCATTCCTTTAATTCTATTCTTTTATACTTTTGTACAATTTGTTATTTTTTCTTATTACATCTTAATTTTTTTTTTTTTTTTTTTTTTTTTGAATTTTAAATTTGTTATATATTCTAAAATATTGTTTGTTTTTTTAATTACCCCACCCCTTGAAGGGGAAACCCTTCCCATTTACTTATAATGGGTGAAATAAGTGTGAGGGGCGGGTTTTGTTGGGCCTAGTTCATAGTGTTTGCACTGACTGGAGTAGCACAACTAATTTCACTAAACACACAATGACAATAAAGCCTATTCTATTCTATTGTATTCTGTTCTATTCTTTAATTTGTTACTGTACTTTTATTCTTCTGTACAGCACTTTGGTAAACTGTGGTTGTTTTAAAGTGCTTTATAAATAAAGTTGGATATTCTATTCTATTCTGATCATTTTTTAAAACATTACTCAGTTAAATGCCACACTTACATAATTAAATATTAACTTTTTTCTGCCTTCTCACATGTACCCCATTGTTTTAAAACCCTTCACTTCCAACATATTAAATCAATTTGCTAATTAACCACTCAATTACGATCCCTGAGCTACGAGACGACTGGAACTCAACAGCCAATGAAAACAAATAAAAAGTGTTGAGACGGCAGCATAAGGTAGTGTCCTGATTCCCGGACATCTGAGTCCAATTAAAAAGTAAACAGTGACACAGTATTTGGGATGTGTTTCTAACTCTGAGCTTCCACTACAGGAGAATATGCACGTATACTGCGAGGTGTGTGACCCAAATCTACTTCCATTTACAAATTACTCACTACTTAATGTGACAATAACATTAAAAGAATACATCAAGACGGCTGTGCAGAAGAAGCGACTGATGAAGACAGTGACTTTTACCGAATCTAGCTCAGTAAGAAATGAATCACAGATGCGCCGCATATGCTATTCAGAGAATCACTGTCATCAGAGTGAAGGTTTCAAGTGGAATATGTAACAGAACACAGGAGAAACAGCTTCTTTTACACCCAAGAATCCACTGAGGGTGAGAATAATGTCTCTGAAATGTAAACTACAGCTCAGTCTGTCACTATTCATCACTTCCACCGACTTCAAGAGCGATACGCCGATGTGTTGTCACTTCTACTACTGAAAAAAAAAAATTGCCGAACAACTCCAGATTACACACATAATTAGTTCTCTCAACGACACTGATCATCAATGCATTCTATCTAAAACTACTGTACTGTACCACAAATATAATTACTCATGATACCAATGCAACCAATGCTCTACAGATACAATATAATGCATGAAAAAAAAAAAAAAAAGAGAAGAAAAAAGCAAAATATGGGACGTTTGAAGTTCAATAAGAGTATAAACCAGTTCTGGAAAAGGAGATGGAGAGTGTTTTGCACTACATGATGAAGTGCTATGAAGGAACTGAGCAAAACTGAGGAATAATTATATGCCCCTTGGGGATTTGTCAGCTGCAAAAATACCACTATCTGCAAATGGAGAGTGGGCAATTACTGTATTGCATATTCAGAGGAGAAGCAGGATATGGGACTCCAAGTGAAATTAAAGATATTGTGAGTTGGGGGAAATTGATAAGCGAAGCAATTAGCAGTTACTTCGCAGTCGGGTAAATCATTTATCTTTCTGAGAATCAGCACAATTGAGGTGTAAACCACATTCCCGCTCTCAACGGCCACAGTTGGCTAAACAATTCACTGTTTTAGAAAATATACAGCTGGAAAAAAAAAAAAAAATCACATCCGTATTAGCGTCGCCACGTTTCGTCCTCGGGTTTTTGTCAGCGCAATAGGGCGTCTCAAAAATCACTTTTCTCTTCAGATCACGGTGTTATTTAAACCAGTTAATCTCCAACATGATAATAGCCCACCCAAAAAATTTCAGCAAAATCCGTCAACGTTTAACCCCACCGTCACCACAAAGTAGGAAGGGCCCATCAAAAATGTCAAAAAACGCCAAAAATTCTGTTTGTTAAATGCATTACCATGCTTAATGGATACTAAAGTGCCTAAAGTACAGACATCCATAGTGCGTCACATGTGGTACCTGACTGAGTCTCTTATCTCTAAGTCTCTTTGATAAAGAAGTAACAATACACTGTAAGCCCGGAATTTGTATTTACTAAAATGCTTTAATTACAATGCACTTAAATGATTACTATAAAATGGTTACTATAAAATGTTAAGTATATTCTACTAATTTGTAGGCATAGTTGAAAGCACGAAAAAGTTTAAGATAAATGGAATTAAATCACTAAGTTTTAGTCATGACCACACCTTTTTATCTTCGCATTGCATTGTGGGTATTGGGCATGTTGTTGAAAATGTGTTATTTTTATGTGCAGGGGTTCAGCGGGGTTGTGGTGTTAGTGTTGATTTGGATTTAATGTGTGTATGGAAGTGTTTATTGGCCTTTTTGTGTTTGTTTTTGTATTTTTGTAGAGCTGCACCATGAGTCAGAGCCATAGGAAGAACAATGGCTTTCCTGTTCATCTAAATCTGTTATTGTTCAATGGAAATCTAGATGTCTTGTCAAATTAAAAGCACTTCCTGTAGTGGCAAATGACACTGAGCTACCATCTAACCATGCTACAATATACTAAGTTGAGCAATTTCATAACTATTTTGGTCAGGAGTAGGATTTTGAGTTTGATTATCTTAAAAAAAGTTGTTTAATCAATGATAAATTAATCTGGCTGCAATTGAGAAAATTAGTCAGTGTAACCTAAAATCCTGAGTTGAATGGTTAGATAGTGGGTTGATTTTACAACAGATTTAAAGTACAGTCTACTCTTGTTATACCGCCAACTTCCGTTCACGGCCAAATTGGCGGTATAGCGAAAATGGCGTTACAACGGGTTGCGTCCATAATGTGCATGTCTTTACTATATGATGTCTATGCTGCCTCCGTTAACCCGTTCTAATTGCATTTCTAAATAAATCTTGATTCTGTTATGTTGTAAGGGATCATTTAAAGTGGGGAAACATTTTAAGCATTATTATACCGTGCCGGGAAATGACACCCCATCATCTTGAGGCTTTGGCTTAATCCCACGTCCTCTTCCCGACATCCTGACCTACTGAGTGTTCTGCGATAAATGAACGGTGGCCGTTCCATAGACCTACTCGTAGCTTGTCGCGATCAGCGTCTGGCGCGTTTGTTTCAGTGCATTGTTAAAATTTATGTGTACTCGATGGCAATCACACTGGCGGTATAACGGTCGGGAAATCAATGGAATAAGTGTTGTTTGTGCATGGAACTGGGCTGGCGGATGGCGATAGGCGGAAATGGCGGTAGCTAATGGAATAATGCATTGGGGATTTTTGTGCAATGGTTTTGGTCGGCGGTGAGCGAAAATGGCGGTATAACGGCGGGCGGTTTAACAAGAGTAGACTGTACAAATAACTTGTCTTTTAGTGTTTTCTACTTAATCGTTTAAGTTCAGTACTTTTAGCATTAAAGTTGAACCTACTTAAACCAATTGATTAGTCGATCATTACTCAAATCATTTAAGTGCAATCACTTGCCTCAAATTTTTTGAGTAAACTCTACTTATCCAGGCTTACAGTGTAGAAACCAAAGCAGCCATGGCAAGACAACTGCAGTACAGAGAAATGAGGGCTATTGTCTCAGGCGACACAGTGGTGCAGTGGTTAGCACTCGTGCCTCACAGATGGAAGGTCCTGGGTTTGATTCCAGCACCAGTCAATAGGGGTGGGACCTTTCTGCATGGAGTTTGCGTGTTCTCCCCATGTCTGCGTGGGTTCTCTCCAGGTACTCTGGCTCCTCCCACCATCTAAAGACATGCACTGATAGGTTAGTTGGTTAATCTAAATTGCCCATAGGTGTGAATGTGATTGTTTGTCTCTATATGTTCAGCCCTGTGATGAACTTAAGACTTGTCCAGGGTGTACCCCGCCTTCACCCCTATGTAGCTGGGATAGGCTCCAAGCGACCCCCGTGACCCTAGTGAGGAGAAAGCGGGTTCAGAAAATGAATGAATGTCTCGGAGGCATCTGTCGTTAACGATACTGCAGAAAGAGGTGTTAAGGACATCCAAGATGATGCCAATGCAGCCATGGATGGAGCCCATAGAGAGATCATCATCTTAGTGTCTGGTTCCCACAGAAACAATCTACCAGAGTTTCTCAACAATGAAATGGAAGAGAAACTATAGAGTGAGTAATATCTGAATAAACTGTGAAATGCACATGCATAAAAGTATGTCCAGATTATCAGAACCATGTCATCATTAAAGTCTTTGATTTATGCAACCTTAAATCTTGTATTTAGCCTCATTATTTAAGTGTTCAGCTATATTTGTCTTTAGCAAAACCTGTATTTTGCTGAAAAGGAGGTTAAGAAAATAGACATTGTGTTCAACTAGATTTACTGTTCTGAACTTTCTTCTATTTCAAGTTTTTAGCCTATAATTGAGTTATTTTATCTTAAAATCACCTTATTGTCACTTATATATCACCTGATACAATAATCTATGAAGTTGATATTACAGAGACGCTGTACAATATCAGAAAAAGCAATTTGTGGACACTTAAGACCTCATTATATGTGATTTTCTGGGTTAAAATGAGCTTTTTTGGTGTTTTTTGACGGGCCCTTCAGACTTTGTGGTGGTGGTGGGGGGGGTCAAACATTGACGGATTTTGTTGACATTTTTGCAGGGGGGAGCAATTATCATGTTGGAGATTAACTGGTTTAAATAACACCGTGATCGCAAAAGAAAAATGATTTTTGAGACGCCCTACAGTGCAACCACATTTTAGCATTCTTAACAGACATTTATACGCCGTATGAACAATCAATTACAAGTACTTCTGTTTTCCCAATGGTTCTGATGAACAACAGGTTTTCTAGTATCTAATGCCGCGGGGTTGACCCTTGACCTTTAACCACCAAAACTGTTTTGATTTATTCTTGTACCCAAGAGAATGTTTGTTCTACATTTTAAGGATTTCCCCTCGAGCCATCGTGGGATATTATATTCATAAGAACCTTGAACTTTGACCTTCGGCGACCACAATTAGAAGCAAACATGACATATCTAGTGCACACAGATGCATCTAAAAACTGAGCAACATGAAACAGACAAATAAAGGCCGGTCTATGAGTACAGGCCAAAGGGGGGGGGATTAAAATTGGGCTGGAAAATGATGATTAAAAATGATAATTGTGTAATTGTACACTGTTGATAATCAGAATCAATCAGAATACTTGTTAATCCCAGGGGAAATTGTGTATTACAGTTGCTCCATGCAAGTATAATAAAAAAAAAAAAAGCAGCAGAAAAGAAATTGTCAGTACGATACTCACACACACACATATGCTTAACTCAAATGCTTTAAAGAGGACAGTTATTATCGTGCCATCAATTATTGGAATAATTGCCCCCTGAACATATGTAGATTGAATGGTAATCATCTTTCAAGTATCATCTGAGAAGGCACTATTTAAATATCTGAGTAGATCCTGTATGGAGGGGAGTGGATGTTATTTTCTTTGATGGATGCAACTCATGAATGTAATAACTAATCCTATATTTTTCTAATGATGTTTTATGTTTTTAATTAAGTTAATAATGGTTAGTATTTTAAGATTTGCATTGTTAATAATGTGAATTATGATTGTCATGCATATCATGTATTGTTATGTTCTGTGTTTTGTGTTGTCCTTCTGTGTGGACCCCCGGAAGATTAGCTTGTTACTTTGGTGGCAGCTAATGGGGATCCTTTTAAACATTAAACACCCCTCCCTCTCTCCCTCTCCCCCTCTCTCTCTCTCTCTCTCTCTCTCTCGCTCTCTCTCTGTCTCCAGGGTGACACAAAAAAACGGGAACTTTTTTTAACAATCCAATAAAACCAAGAGTGATGGGAGAAAAATATTTTATTCCTAGTAACTGAAACCTTAAAACATCCCATTTAAGAAACAATGATGGAATTTTCATTTTTTAAAAATTACTTCCTGTAGATGGCGTCCTCCTGTACAAATGCATTCTTGAAATCTGCTGTTGAGATTCCCCATTGACCGCTGCAACATCTCAGCTGGGATACTGTGAATCTCATCCTGAATTCTCTGTTTGAACTCATCCAGAGTTCTTGGTCGAGTCGTGTACACTTTACTCTTGAGATAGCCCCGCAAGAAAAAATCACAAACAGACAAATCTGGCAATCTAGGGGGCCAGGGAACGTTACCGAATCTTGAGATCACACGGTTACCAAACAATTCTCACACAGCCGCCAATGGTTACTAAAATGGGGGTGTGTTTACTTGCTCAAGGTCACTGTCTCGCAGTGCTGCCACTTGCTCATGTCTGCCAATACGCACTTCAAAAATTCCCATTTTTTTGGGTCACCCTGTATATATATACATTTTAAAACAGTGGTTCCCAACCTTTTTTGGCTCATGACCCCATTTTAACATCACAAATTTCTGGCGACCCCAGACATTCAAAACATTTTTTTTGCTAAAATTAATTTCTTTTTGATCATGTAATAGTTTGCTAGACTATGTTGCATATAAACATTAATTTTAGAGGACATTTAGTCTATATAATGTATATTATTATGGACGGAGGCAGAAAAGCCAGGTGTAGATTACTGCACAAAGTGAGAATTTGATTTTCCTTGGTCAGGATATGTACAGTCAGTCCAGCTTGGATTTCCAAGGCTGACAATTAATACTCAACAAACAAGAACTCAAACTATGAATTGTGAAAGAGCTGCAGCATCTGAAACTGACCACAATGAACATTTGACAGATAAACAGAACCACAGTGCTTCAGTTTCAGACTCACAGTCTGTCATGTCTTTAATGGATTGGGATCGTCTCTCTCAAGTCACCATATATTTTTTATTAGTAAGTTGTTTTTTTTTTCAATTAATATTATCAATTACTACACATTTCAGGTGACCCCATTAGAATTCCAGGCGACCCCATGTGGGGTCCCGACCCCAAGGTTGAAAAACATTGTATTAAAACCTCTCTATTAAAACGCAATTAGAACAACAATTTGTCCAATATGTACAAGAAAATGTATTATCAGTATGACAAATTAAAAGAAAACACATAAATACGTGTGTAAAATATTGTTGTGAACATAATTATAAATATTATTTTCAAGTATCTGCAATCAGATCCCTCTAAATCTATCTATCTATCTATCTATCTATCTATCTATCTAGGGATAGTGTATATTAATGATCATCTCCAACAGGGGTGCCAAACTCATTTCAGTTCAGGGGCCACATACAGCCTAATATTTTAAGTGGGTCGGACCAGTATAATAATATGAATAATAGGATAACAACTTATAAATAATGTCAACTCCAAAGTTTGCTCTATGTTTTTGAGTGAAAAAAAGTCAAATTCCGTAATGAAAATGTTAACATCTCCGAACAGTACATGAACATAACATGAACAAATACGAACTGGAAAATTCTTTAAAAAAAAAAAAAAAAAAAGCGCAATTTTAACAATATAGTTAGTATATAGTTATACTTAGTTTATAATTTATACATGTGCATTATAATGTACAGATCACAGTGGATCTACAAATACACAAAACATTTAGTAACTGGCAGAATATTAGTAAAATTAGAGTACTGTTAAGGCATTTCAAGTTATTCACATTTTTGTAAAAGGCTAGTCTGTAAATGTAAACATTTTTGTGTAATTTTAACATTTTAAAAACTGAAACAAAGAGAAAAATTAGCTGTTTTCATTATTTATGTTATTATGATAGTATTTTACTGGTCTGAGCCACTTTAGATTGAATTGGCCTAAAATTATTTTTAATATCCTTGATTTTTAATGTCTTCAGGGTATTTTCAGTGTAACTTTTGCACTTCACAGATTCATCCCAGGGGCCAGATTGGACCCTTTGGTGGGCCAGATTTGGACACCGGGCCGCATGTTTGACACCTGTGATCTACAATTGCAGCTGTAAATATGTCAGATTGTAGCAACAGTGCTAATTTCCATTTGGGTCATTCCATCCCAAATCAACCAGATTTCAGAAAGTGCCCCACATGACCCCCTCAGAAAATTCTGAAAAAATTCACACTTGTTCACCTACCAGATAAACAAACACATCCAAAATTTTAATGTCATATCTGTAATAGTTTAGGAGATACAACCCTTTGAAAACTAATGTTTTGTTGTTTTTTTTTTTTTATTTTGCAAATTTGCTTTTGGGCCAACTTTGAGGAGCTATATCTCCTTAGGTATTCCATCCACACTGCTGAAACTTACTGTCTGGGGTGAAATCCGCCTGAAAAGACCATATTTTGCATCAAAATAATTGTAGGTGCCTTCATGTTTGGTCCATGAGGCCTTGAAATCAGGCAAAAAGGCTAATTCTTCCAAATGTCCTCTCTCTTCAGGCTTGCACTGTGCCAGAATGGATGAATGTACAGACCTTTTTTGGTTTTTTTTGCATGGATTCTTATGGTCAAGATGCAACAATATACTGCAAAAAGACTACATTTCAATGAAAAGTGTTGCCGTGAGGCAATGAATAAAATAGGTCGATTTCAATTTTTCACAAAAATACTCTTTATTTGAGCACCCAAGTTACCATGTGGCCAGTTAATGAACATTTCGAAATTTTGACCATGTCTTCATATATGTTTCAAGATGTTGTGGACAAATTTTTAGTTTTGGGATGGAACTGGTTCTATTTTTAATATTTTTTTTTTTTACTGCATGACTATATTTTCTTCAAACTGTATACAAACGTAGGTGTACATGGCATTTTTAACAGTATAATGGCATTGATTGTTGGACAAGTTATGATAATACTTGAGATATTTGAACTAGGCTGTGGAACTGCATGATGGTTCAGATAGAATAATTATAGATTTCCCAGAACTGGCTCAGGTTGATGCCTGTAGTAAAGACTTCTCGGAAATTGGATGGAGCTGGTCAGTTGACCCAATTTCACCAGGGTCAGTGACATAAATGCCATGGAATGACCCATTTGTAGTCTCATTGGCAGGTGACAAGAAAGACAATTGACAAAAGACAAAACATTATAAAAACACACAAAACAACACAGCGAGGACAATCTCCTGATGGTCACAGGCTTAGTTTTCCTTCATCTAATGTGTAAATTGGGATTTGAAGGAGGCATATGATTGTGAGTCTCTTAAATTGGCTGGTAAATCTTACGTTCTGGACCTTTAAGCAAACCTCGACCACAACACTAATGCCACAAAACATTTTACCCCCAGTTTAATTTGAAGTTACATCTGCAAGGCTGTAGCTGCAGTACGTGTGAAATTTCCCTTCCAGACGTTGGATGCAGAGTTTTTGGAAGCTGATATCTCCACTTTTCTGGACAGAGTTTAGACACTGCATAATGAAGCTGTCGACTCTCTTACACTTCCTTAAATTGGAGTCTTAAATGTGGCCAAGGATTCTCTTTATGTTCAGCTCGAGCCTGGGCTGAACGTGACTGGGATTCAGATTCCTGTTAGTCTTGTGCATCCTTTTTTTTTTTTTTTCATTTATTTGTTTTTTGGTTTTTTTTTTTATTTCTGTGGAGTTTCATCTGGACCGCCTGGTGTGGAATGACATCTTGTCATTTCCTGGCACATGTTTAATGGAGACTTTTTTTTTTTTTTGCTTTTCAAGACCTTCTGCCAATTTTGCAACTTTCCCAAGTTTGCTCCCATTACCAGTTATCCATGATTTCAGCCCCTGTGTTTCTTACATGTTAAAAAAATGTCAAAGAACAGAGAAATATTAACCCATAAAGACCCAAACATCCACCTGCGACCAAACATTTACTGATAGAAAATGTTAAATATCTGTTGATCCATTAATCCTATCAATACATGTAAATATTTGGTGTAAAATGCAAATGTCATCTTTTCATGGTCATCAGATATGACCCATTTGGATGTTCAGAGGCTCCGTAGTTACCGTGGAAACACCATCATCTTCTACAACATTGATTCACCAGTAAAACCCATGGAGTTGGATCAATGACAGTGGATGGACACACTGGGTTTATGTTCAGCTAATGATAGATTTCATTTCCTGAAAATGTCAGATTAAAGTTGAGGGTTTTTATGTCAGAAACGGAGAAAACAGACTTTTTCAGTCAATGAAATATGGCATTTTCATCGCAAAAATGACATTAAATTTAAGAATCATGACCCAGTGCTACTTTTGTGGCAGTTCCAAATATTTTTTTCCTCTATATTTAACTTTTATATGATTGATCATCATTTATTATAATTTTACTTTCTGTATTTAGCACTTTTTCCTGTAAAAATCTGGTATTTTTCTATATTTAATTTACTGATAATGTAGATGTTCATAAAAGAGCAGATTAAAGTTGAGGGTTTTTATGTCAGAAACAGAGAAAAGAGACTTTTTCAGTAGATGAAATATAGAAAAATACCAGATTTTTACTGGGAAAAAAATGCAACAAACTGATAATGTAGATGTTCATGTTTTTTTCTGTAAAAATCTGGTATTTTTCTATATTTCATTTACTTAAAAAGTCTGTTTTCTCTGTTTCTGACATAAAAACCCTCAACTTTAATCTGAGCTTCTCTGAACATCTACATTATCAGTATTATACATTATCACTATTTTGCTTTTTTTCTGTAAAAACTGGTATTTTTCTTTATTTCAGTTACTGATAATGTAAATATTCATAAAAGCTCAGATTAAAGTTGAGGGTGTTTATGTCAGAAACAGATAAAACAGACATTTTCAGTCAATGAAATATAGCATTTTCATCGCATAAATGACATTTAATTGAAGAACCATGACCCAGTGCTACTTTTGTAGCAGTTCCAAAATATTTTTTTTTCTCTATATTTAACTTTTAAGTGATTGATCATCATTTATTATAATATTATTTTCTGTATTTTGCATTTTTTTTCCTGTAAAAATCTGGTATTCTTCTATATTTAATTTACTGATAATGTAGATGTTCATAAAAGAGCAGATTAAAGTTGAGGGTTTTTATGTCAGAAACAGAGAAAACAGACTTTTTCCATAAATTATATATACAAAAATACCAGATTTTTACTGGAAAAAACATGCAAAACACTGATAATGTAGATGTTCATGTTTTTTTCTGTAAAAATCTGGTATTTTTCTATTGTTCATTTACTGAAATAGTCTGTTTTCTCTGTTTCTGATATAAAAACCCTCAACTTTAATCTGAGCTTTTATGAACATCTACATTATCAGTATTATACATTATCACTATTTGCTTTTTTTCTGTAAAAACTGGTATTTTTCTTTATTTCAGTTACTGATAATGTAAATATTCGTAAAAGCTCAGATTAAAGTTGAGGGTGTTTATGTCAGAAAATGATAAAACAGACATTTTCAGTCAATGAAATATAGCATTTTCATCGCATAAATGACATTTAATTGAAGAACCATGACCCAGTGCTACTTTTGTAGCAGTTCCAAAATATTTTTTTTCTCTATATTTAACTTTTAAGTGATTGATCATCATTTATTATAATATTATTTTCTGTATTTTGCATTTTTTTCCTGTAAAAATCTGGTATTCTTCTATATTTAATTTACTGATAATGTAGATGTTCATAAAAGAGCAGATTAAAGTTGAGGGTTTTTATGTCAGAAACAGAGAAAACAGATTTTTTCCATAAATGAAATATAGAAAAATACCAGATTTTTACAGAAAAAAACCTGAACATCTACATTATCAGTGTTTTGCATTTTTTTTCCCAGTAAAAATCTGGTATTATACATCAGTATTATACATTATCACTATTTTGCATTTTTTTGGCAAAAATCTGGTATTTTTCTATATTTCATTTATTGATAATGTAAATGTTCATAAAAGATCAGATTAAAGTTGAGGGGTTTTATGTCAGAAACAGAGAAAACAGACTTTTTCAGTCAATGAAATATAGAAAAATACCAGATTTTTTACAGAAAAAAAAAACCCATGAACATCTACATTATCAGTATTTTGCTTTTTTTTCTGTAAAAATCTGGTGTTTTTCTGTATTTCATTTACTGAAAAAGACTGTTTTCTCTGTTTCTGACATAAAAACCCTCAACTGTAATCTGAGCTTTAATGAACATCTATATTTGCAGTATTAACCCCTCTACCTCAGACGCCTTATTGCACATTGTATATAGAGCATTTTGCACTTTTATAGTATTGTACTTTTTTTCAATTGCACTATTTCTCTTTGTCTCTTTTAATATTGCTGCACTGATATGAAGAAGCTCCCCCAATTTCATTGTACAATGTATAATGACAATAAAGAGCATTCTATTCTATTCTATTCTATTCTATTATACATTATCAGTAGTTTGCATTTTCTGTTAAATATTTGGTATTTTTCAGTATTTCATTTACTGGAAAAAAGTCTATTTTCTCTGTTTCTGACATAAAAACCCTCAACTTTAATCTGAGCTTTTATGAACATCTATATCAGAAAATTAAATATACAAAAATACCAGATTTTTACAGAAAAAAGCAAAAATACAGAAAAAAATATTATAATAAATGATGATCAATCACTTAAAAGTTAAATATAGAGAAAAAAATATTTTGGAACTGCCACAAAAGTAGCACTGGGTCATGGTTCTTAAATTTAACATAATTAATACAATGAAAATGCTATATTTCATTGACTGAAAAAGTCTGTTTTCTCTGTTTCTGACATAAACACCCTCGACTTTAATCTGAGCTGTTATGAACATCTACATTATCAGTAAAGCTCAGATTAAAGTTGAGGGTTTTTATGTCAGAAACAGAGAAAACAGACTTTTTCAGTAAATGAAATATAGAAAAATACCTGATTTTTACTAAAAAAAAATCCAAAATACAGAAAATAATATTATAATAAATGATGACCAATCACTTAAAAGTTAAATACAGAGAAAAAATATTTTGGAACTGCCACAAAAGTAGCACTGGGTTGGGGTTCTTAAATTTAATGTCATGTATGCGATGAAAATGCTAATGCTTTTGGAATTAGCTGCAGTTTTTCTTTCTAAGCGGTGAACGGCAGACTGAACTGTAACCTGCCTGATCCATATATGTATATATTACATGTATGTATTACTTGACACAACCCAGAGTATCCCTGAGTGACAGCTGGGAAGTGACAGTTTCAATGTGCAGCAGGCGATGACAAGGAATCAGCCTGTCAAAAAAAAAAAAAAAAGAGAGAGAGAAAGAAAGAAAAAAAGAAAAAACATCTTGTTAAAAAATGACAGCTCCACTGACTTCATTTAGTCAAAGCTCAAAATACTGTCAGGACAAAACACCGATTCCTTTCGCTAAATCAGAGATGTAAATATGTCACAGCATGTCAAAGCCGGCTGACATACTTCTGTTGTATAATCATAAATCTGAATGAGTAATTATGAGTACATTCATCGCCTCATTTGGGACTGACAGTAATCATTTGGTAATTGTAAATTTAATCAGGCTGAAACACATGTAAAAAAAAAAAAAGAAAACGATCAGATGAATCAAGACATATCAGGAGATAATTTGTGCTTTAAGGATGAAGCAAGGACATTAGCTCCAAACTGACACTGATGGAGAAGAGGCTAAAAGTTAAAACCATCGTTACATTCAGACTGCAGACAAATGTGGCCCAAAGCCCATTTTTTTAACCCGTATGTGACCTGTATCTGATCTGTTAAAGACAGTTTGAACAGCACTAATCTGACCGAGCCCACTTTCATATGTGGTCCTAAATCTGATATATATCTGATATTTTGCAATGACACTTCAGTCTGAACAGGCAGGTCACATTTATCCAACCTTTACGTCACTGAAGTGCGACAAACATCACAATTCAGCACAGTGCGTGCCTGCGTGGTCACGTATTACGTCAGGACCTGTTTTGTGCATGCGGGTCACTTCAGGGTCATATTCAGTTCATATTCCAAACTGATAGAAGTCGCATTTTCATTTTGCATTTGCTTGAGCCCCTTTGTTCTCTTTGTTCCTTTTGTTTTGTTTGTTTGTGAAGCATCTTTGAGTGTCAAAAAAGCACTATATAAGTGTGATGTATTATTATTATTATTATTATTATTATTATTATTATTATTATTATTATTATTATTATTACTATTATTATTTAATGTGTAATAGGAATAAGCACACAAAAAAATTGGATTTCACCAAAAAATCCGAATTGTACATGAAGACCTGCTGTCTGAACATAGTGTCAGTCAGTCTTTTTCAGGGTATCATTCTGGTTTCATTTGTTTTCATTGTATTATTTTTCCTGGCAATAAGATCTCAGGTCAAATAAAAGGCTTACACATACACACACACACACACACACACACACATTTCATATATATATATATATATATGCTTGTTATGCTGCTTGTTTGTTTGTTTTTAAATGGACTCCCAAGTCTGCAAATAAAGATGATGATGATGATATACACACACACACACATATATATATATATATATATATATATATATATATATATATATATATATATATATGTATATATATATGTATATATATATATATATATATATATATATATATACATACACACACATATATATCCCATTTTTTTGTTTCTTCTATTTATATTTTATGTACTTTTTTTTTTTTTTTACTAATTATACTTGTTTTTGCATCTTAATATGGGCCTTATGGAGCTTGTTTATTTTCTAAAACACATCTTTCCTGACAGATATCCACTGTAGTTACGGTTAATAGGTCTCACCAACAAGACTGATTTTATTCCACAGTATTTGACATCAGTAATCTAGCTTTTAGCATTGGCTATTGCTCCTTTAACTCCGCCCCTTTTGTCTATATATGGCAGAAATGTTAATCCTTCTATGTGTTTATGTGTTGTCTAATACTGGGTTGCGTTTTCCTTTTTAACTTGTTTTTAATTGTGGGTTGAGTGCCACGTCGAAGATATATCTCCACTGCTCCTACAATAATTTTTTTTTTTTTTTTTGTAATTTCTGATGCTTATACAGTCTTTTTCCAACATTATCATTGTTTGTCAGGGTTGAAATGTGCAAAAATATATGTTTCTTATTATCTTTTGTTCAGATACAATATGGAAATATAGGAAATATGTGCAGAGACTAAAAAAAAAAAAAAAAAGAACTAAATGGGCTCTAAAGGTTAAAGTCATTAGTTAGTGTGACCTCTGACCCCATATATGTACTATCTGTACTATGATTGTACTATGACCCCATAGTACAGGATCAAACAGAAAAGATGATTAAGAGTATCATGGTAAATGTCCATCTGTTCTCGCCTGGAAAATGTAGAGCGTTTGTTTAACCAGTCGTCCAGTTGTTACCTCCTCGTCAATCCTTTTCTTCCATCGCTCTTAAACACCGAACAGGCCTGTGTCTTTGATGGACGCCCATACATTTTCAATAACGTGTGCACAAGTTATCAAAGATCTGGTTCTCTTTTCTCTGAAGCTAAATCCTGACAACTAAAGCATACTAAAAAAAAAAAAAAAAGTCTCTTTTGTTTGTTTGACTAGTGAAGCTGACAGGCACTTGGTCTTGTCAGCTGCCACCTTCATCTGATAAAAGCAATGACCCTTGCAGAACTCCCTGATCCCTATCTTTCAGAGGGTCTAAAATCAGAAACACTCATTGTTGTTGAAAGGGCTGCACCTGCTGCATTTCAGAGAGCTGCAGAGCAATGCCAGCGGTGATCTTTGAGGCCTTAACACCACAGTCATGATAACATCACCGAAGAGGACAATGGCCATTTTACACTTGAAAGAACAGAATACCAATTGTTCTGATCACACCGTCCACATTTTTACATGTATGCTCGGACAGTCAGAGGCTTTCATTCATTTTAGGATACTATAAAATTTTGGCATTAAAATTAAATATTTGTTCTTTTTTTGACGTGGATGAGTGAATTGTCCTTGTAATGTTTTATTGGCTGCCATTATGAGTATTTTCCTGTTCTTGTTTGCTGCTTTTGCCTTCTTACTTTCAAAAATAGGACCAATGGCCCTGTAGCTTACCGGACAAAGTAAAAGCTTTGGGAAATGTATCCAGATGCCATTTATTACCACCCAGTTATGTGTATTTATTATATTACAGAAATAGCCCATGTTTTGGTCATATTCCAATCAGATCTGTAAAAAATTCAAATTCCAACTTGATATCATTGATACTTACTGACTTGTTGGATCAATCCACTTCCTATCTGTTATAATGGGAAAATTTTTCAAAGTCACACCAAATCCAGAATCAGATCCGGATGGAAATAATTTCAATACCTTGTGTTGACATCATCATAAAGAAGCTGTATACCAAGTTTGAAGTCAATCAGAACTGGAGTTTCAGAGAAAAAGACGATTGAAATTTTTTCCCCATAAGAGCCCATGTTAAATTTTTCGTAAGTTCCAGGATCCAGAAGAAGATCCTGATCAGCATGTGGGCATTACGTTTTGGTCATCTCCCCATCAGGGCTGGACTGTAGAAATTTACACTGGATATCATTTATATTTACTGAGTTATTGCATTGATCCATTTCCTATCTCTTATAATGGGGAAATTTTTCAAAGTTGCACCAAATCCAGAATCAGATCCGGATCCAAATAATTTCACTAACTTTTGTTGACATCATCATAAAGAAGCTGTATACCAAGCTTGAAGTCAATCAGAATTGTAGTTTCAGAGAAGAAGACGATTGAAAGTTTTGTAATAGATGTTAGACAACGACAGACGACAACGCTGGACGCCACATAACGACAATAGCTTACAGCCTGTCGGTCGGTAAGCTAAAAACGCACATTTAACCCATAAAGACCCAGTGCTATTAGTGTGGCAGTTCCCAAATGAATTTTTCCTCTATTTCTAGCTTTCTTAACTGATGTATCACCAATTTTCTTTCATAATATTCTTTTTTTTTTTGCTGTAAATCATGTATTTTCCTATACTGAATTCACAGATCATGTAGATGTTCATGAAAACTTAGGTTCAATCTCAATTCACCCTTGGGCCCTCCTCCTTACCCCTACCTTTTGGCCCTTGAAACGGAGTCACAAGGTGTAGGGGCTGAAACATTTCCCTATGAACTGAGACAACCCTTCGACACCTGTTATGCCATTAGCAGTCATCGATGCCGCTATAAATAGGGGTGTGTACTGGCAAGAATCTGGTGATACAATACAAATCACAATACTAGGACCACAATACAATATATCATGTTACTGTTAAAAAGGTGATTTTTTTGTTTGTTTCTCTTGTAAAATGATTATTTCGTGGAAGAATTGAATTGCACCAGAAATATGCACAAATACTAAACACATTTTTATTTGATCACAACAGGATCTGATGCTATATCACAAAATGTTCCTGTGTTAAAACTTAAATTGTTTTACAGACATTACAGTTTAAGATCCTGCTCAAATGTTCATATTCAGTTAGTTCATAACTAACATCAAAACATTATTTTTGTGATATCCCAACATTCTTTTGTTGGGATTGCACAAAAATAATGTTATGATGTTAGCTATAACATCTGCCTCTCTCAGACAGTAAGAAGTGCTTTTAGGATGCTTCAAATAACCATTATTTAATAAAACAGTGTTTAAATAATAATAAATAAGATATAAACAATAAAGAGAAAAAAAAAGCAAAAATGAACCTCTGCCATATCTGCATTTGAATAAATACCTAAAAAATATTGATACGGTACTTTTTAATATTGATACAGTATTGTGAAATGAAATATCACAATATACTGCAGAACCGATATTTTCTAACACCTATAAACAGCTATAAACAAATGCGACAACTTTGTTTGTGAAAGAATTCACCATGCTGTCCCCAGCTGTAACTGCCTCAGAGTAAATTCAAAATTAATTGTATCAAAAGAGACAAAACTGAAGGAAAAGTTACTTTTTCAGCAAAGCTATAGCTAACTGAATGTAAAAACAAGTGTCCATCCACTGTCATTTATCATTTATGATGGGTTTTTATTTATTTATCTATTTATTTACTGGTGAATCAATGTTGTAGAAGATGATGGTGTTTCCATGGTAACTACGGAGCCTCTGAATGTCCAAATGGGTCATATCTGACGACCATGAAAAGATGACAAACTGTATTTTACACCAATTATTTACATGTATGGATAGGATTAATGGATCAACAGGTATTAAACAGTTTATATGAGTAGATGCTTTTGGTTGGTAATGAATGTTGGGGTCTTTATGGGTAAAAATTAATAAAGTTGTAGAGGTGAACATTGTGCTCAGCTGCCAACACATTATGTAACAGGTACTAGTACTTTTTATTATTTTTAAATCAGGCCTGTTTTTTTGTCCAGGCTTCTACTTATGTCGGCCCCCGGCCTTTATCAGAAACCAGGCCTGTAATTAACTCCTGGTTTTTATTTGACGAAGAACTCTGGATGACGCATGATGAGTTCAGATGGAGGTGAAAACTGACTGAAACGACAATATCTCACTTGCATTTCTTTTCACCAAAAGAATAGAAAACCTGACACCACATGATACTAGACATTTTTGATACTTCAAAAAATTCAGTTGGTACAAAAAATATTGAAGTTTGGCACAAAGCCCAAGGTTACAGTTTGATAAGAGGCTTTTTTCCTTTTACAGTTTAGAACATTTTTCACTGGTGTTGTAGGTGGCAGGTTTGGATTACTGTGAACACCTTTTCAGATGATTAGACCTGCCAACTTCACTTAAACTTCTTTTATTTTTTTACATGTGAAATGCAAATGCAAATTGCCGTATTTTCAAAACTCGTTATCTAATTGCAGTGAAAACACTTCCTAGATGTGAACTTATTTATATTGATATATTGTCTTTTATTCCCATGACATTTAGCACTAACAGAATATATTATTATTTTACAGCATGACCAAATGCGCAGAGTTAACCCTTTACTGGGCAATTGATTATTTTTGATAATTTCCACACGCATTACAAGACAGTGACAGCAACAGTTATAGTGAGGGAACAATCTCAGGTCCAAAGTGGTCTACTGGGTCTGTAAGGTCCACCTCTGCATGAACAGTGAGTGTACCTGCTTTGTTAGGTACCATGAAGTAATGGTACTAATGTAAGGAATGATGTTCAAAGGGAGAATGTGGATGTGGACAGGGGTCTGGATCAGCACTAATGTTGGTCTAATGTTCTAAAATACATGTTCCTGGCACATTACATCTGTTTTTTTGTGTTTCATTTACTTCTTGGATTTATTTGTTAGTCTTTTTGCCACTTGTGGGCAAGGAACCAAATATGATAACTTCATTGGCCCATTGAAAATTTCCCAAAAGTAATCAGGTCTTGTTATGTCCTGCAATAACACAACCGCCAGGTTGTTGACACGCACCAGTCGTCGGTCCCACATCACTCCAGTACTCGCATCCCTACATTGGCTACCAATAAAATTCTGCATCCACTTCTAAATACTCCTAATTACTCTTAAAGACCTGAACAACCTCGCCCCCAGTTACATTTCTGACCTCGTAGTTCCCTACTCACCATCACGACCACTCCGTTCATCAAACATTAACCTCCTACACTGTAAGCCCAGATAAGTAGAGTTTACTCAAAAAATTTGAGGCAAGTGATTGCACTTAAATGATTTGAGTAATCATCAACTAATCAGTTGGTTTAAGTAGGTTCAACTTTCATGCTAAAAGTATTGAACTTAAACTATTAAGTAGAAAACACTAAAAGACAAATTATTTGTACTTTAAATCTGTTGTAAAATCAACCCCACTATCCAACCATTCAACTCAGCATTTTAGGTTACACTGACTAATTTTCTCAATTGCAGCCAGATTAATTTATCATTGATTAAACAACTTTTTTAAGACAATCAAACTCAAAATCCTATTCCTGACCAAAATAGTTATGATATTATTCAATTTAATATACTGTAGCATGAATGGAAGTTAGCTCAATGTCATTTGCCAGTACAGGAAGTGCTTTTAATTTGGCTAAACATTAAGATTTCCATTGTACAATAACAGTCTTAGATGAACAGGAAAGCCATTGTTCTTCCTATGGCTCTGACTCATGGTGCAGCTCTACAAAAATATGAAAACAAACACAAAAAGGCCAATAAACACTGCCATACATAGTCTTCCCCATTACATCAGATTCTATAGACACCTTCAAGCGACTCTTAAAAACTCACTTTTATAAACAAGCATTTCACTAAATCTCTTCTGTTTACACCCCAGTGAACTCATGTTACTGACTTGACTTCTTCCCTGGAGTCTCTGTGCTTTATCACCTCACTGGTTTTCCCTGGATCTTCACAGGTTTTCCTAAGATCATCTCTGGACCTGCTGCTGTGGTCCTGCCTCTCTCCACCTTTATCATAATCACTCACTTATCCATATAGTTACGATAGTGTTTATTATACTGTTCTATACATGTTCTAGTTCAGTTATCTGTGCATGCGTCTCCCCCTACCTCCCCCCCTCTTCCCCAGTCTCTCTTTATCTCTATCGCTCTCTCTTTTCTCCTCCCTTACTTTCTCTCTTTAACCCCAACTGGTCAAGGCAGACGGCCATCCTTCAGGAGTCTGGTTCTGCTCCAGGTTTCTGCAGTTAAAGGGAAGTTTTTCCTCACCACTGTCACCAGTCATAAGTGTTTGCTCCTGGAGGATTCTGTTCGGTTTCTGTAAATTGGCTTAAAATTTGATTTGATCTATCTCCCCTTTATGTGAAGCACTTTGTAACATGTTGCTTTAAAAAGTGCTATATAAATAAGGCTTTACTTACTTACTACGGTTGAAATTTTGTGCCCTATAAAAGGTTAAAGCAGGATATGACTTTCAACACAACTTTTTTTTTAAATTTGTAAAACCCCAGTGATATCCTAATTATCACTAATCCATTAGTCCTTCCGTGCTTATATACCTGAACCACTTCCCTCATGGTGAACAACTGCAAAGATGACGCCATCATAAACACATTCCGTTTGTTTATGTAACAAACCGAAATGTACCTCTGGCCTATTTGTAAATTTTGCTGTGAAATGCATTGTAGGAATGGGAATTTAACGCAGCAGTAATTTTGCTGCCTTGTTGTGAGTGCTGAACCCAAATGTGGCCTTTACCTCCATCCACCGACTAGACTCATTCTTTAAAACAACCCAGATGGACTAGAGAATTATATGCAGTGATCTGGCTCGTTTTTTTGCCAAATCTGTGAGAAACCGCTTTTTGCTTGTTCGCTGCGTGGAATTCCCATTCCCACAGTGCACTTTGCGACAAAATTTCCAAAAAGGCCAGAGTGATGTTTCAGTTTGTCATGTAAACAACCAGACTGTGTTTATGATGGAGTCTTCTTCAAAGTTATTCACAGTGAGGAAAGTGATTCAGGTATGTAAGCATGGAAAGACTAATGGATTAGTGATAATCAGGATATCACTCAGGTTTTACAAATAAAAAAAAAACATTGTGATGACAATCATGCACTGCTTTAAAGGAAAAGGTTTTTATCTTAGCAAATGTAGAGATGTGGTCAAGGTCAAGTTTATTTATATAGCACATTTACAACAACGCAAAGTGATGTACAAGGATATGTGCAAAAACAGAATATATGAATAAAACTATTAAAAATATATAGAAATACAGACAGACATATATATATATATATAGATAGCCATACAGTCATGGAAAAAAATATTAAACCATCAAAGGTAATCAAAAACAATGGTTCTGCAATCAAGTACTAACCCCTGTGTGTATCATGTGACTTAAACAGACAGAAAAGAAAACATGGAATGCCTAAAGCAAAGGTGTCAAACATGCGGCCTGTGGGCCAAAAGTGGCCCACCAAAGGGTCCGGTCCAGCCCGTGGGATGAATTTGTGAATGCAAAAATTACACTAAGATATTAACAATCATTTTAGTTTGATTATAAATAATGACAGATCCAGATTTTTCTCTTTGTAAATGTAAACATTTCATGTAATTTTACTGTATTTATACAAAAACAAACTATCATTTCTCAAAAAAAAAAAAAAAAAAAAAAAAGAATAACCAGAGCAAATATAAACAACCTGAAATGTCTTCAGAAGTGCAATTTTAGCAATATTCTGCCTGTTATTAAATATTTTGTGTATTTGTAGATCTACTGTGATCTGTGAGTTGTAATGCACATGTGTAAATGATAAACTGGCATATAATACTGTTAAAATTGCACTTATTTTTCTTAAGAAATTTCAGTTTGTTTATGTTATTCACATTGTTTGAAAGGATAATTTGTAGATGTAAACATTTTCATAATGTAATTTCACTTTCTTCACCCTAAAACATAGAGAAAAGTTTGGAGTTGACATTATTTATATATTCTTATGTTATTATTTTACTGGTTTAGCCCACTTCAGACCAAATTTGGCCCCTGAACTAGAATGAGTTTCATACCCCTGGCCTAAAGGCACTGTTTTTGTCAGTACAGTGCCATAGATACTGATGTAAGAACTGAAGTGATTATGGTTATTATCAAGAAAACCATGGAAAATGGATCGATATCAGCTCTGAAATTAAATTATGAGCTTTTTTTGTTGTCATCATTATATTTGTCCAAACAAATGTACGAGGGCCGTTCAATAGGTTCATGGCCTCACCCAGAACAGAACAACACAGACTGATAATTTATATTTTATTTTTCAACATAATCTCCATTTACAGCAATGCACTTGGTCCACTGATGTTCAAGCATCACTATCCCATCACGAAAGAATGTAACATCCTGTATTATAACAACCAGTATTTCTGGGTGAGGCCATGAACTTATTGAACAGCCCTCGTACCTTTAGTTGTACCAGGCATTAAAATGAACAAGAAATTGAAGAAAACAAGGGTGGTCTAATGATTTTTTCCCTGACTGTAGCCATATATGTATATATATAAACAGCCATATATCTATATATAAAATATATACCGTACTTTCCAGACTATAAGCCACACTCACCCTGTCTCCAACGTCTCACCATCAATTCACTGATGCCAAGCTTACGTGCAGCAGCTCTATTTCCTTCTTCATCAGCCGGATCAATCGTTAGCCCAGAAAACAAATTAGCCAAATCATTTTAGAGCCGTGGGTTCACAGTGTGTGGAAAAAAGTAGCGGCTTATAGACCAGAATTTACAGTATTTCTAGGATTAAAGCACTGATGTCGCAGCAGGACCTTGAAAAACTTGTCCATGCATTTATCTTTAGTGGAGTTGACAACTGTAACAGTATCTTCTCTGGTCTGCCTAAAAAGTCTATCAGACGACTGCAGCTGATCCAGAACGCTGCTGCTCCAGTCCTCACTAAGACCAAGAGAGTGGACCACATCAGTCCAGTTCTGAGGTCTCTACACTGGACCACATCAGTCCAGTTCTGAGGTCTCTACACTGGCTCCCTGTCTCTCAGAGAACAGACTTTAAAATTCTCTTGCTAGCATATAAAGCACTGAATGGTTTAGGCCCAAAATCCATCAGAGACCTTCTAGTCCAGTATGAACCATCCAGACCACTCAGGTCGTCAGGCGCAGGTCTGCTCTGTGTTCCAAAAGTCAGAACTAAACATGGAGAATCAGCGTTCAGTTTCTATGCTCCGTATATCTGGAACAAACTACCAGAAAATATCAGGTCTGCTGAGAGTCTGAGTTCTTTTAAGTCAAAGTTCCAGACTCACCTGTTCACTGCTGCCTTCGACTAAAAGGCTTTTGACTTTTTAAATTTTACATTCTCTTTCAAAACTCTGCACTGCAACTCTTACTTTAAAATGTGTGTGTTTTTAAATTTTTGGATTTTATGTGTTGTTTTCTTACTTGCTGTTTTTAATCACCTTTTACATGTTTCTTTTATAATGTTTTAAATGTGTTTCTTTTTCCCTGTCGTTGTATTTCAATGTCCTGTGTGAAACAACTTGAATTGTCTTGTTGCTGAAATGTGCTATACAAATAAACTTGCCTTGCCTTACCTTTAGTTGTACAAGGCATTAAAATGAACATGAAATTGAAGAAAACAAGGGTGGTTTAATAATTTTTTCCCCAAGTGTATATCTATGTATTTTATAAATAGATATATAGATGGCCAGATATATATATAAATAGCTATAGATCTATATAAAAAAATATACAGATATGTGGTTAAAGGAGGATGAAATGATTTAAGTAAACAGAAGCAAAACACTTAGAAACGACTGAAAACATAATTGCATTATATGCATGAATACTGGGTCATTGGGTGGGCACAGCACAGAGCCTTGGGCTTCTTTTCAGCCTCTAGACTGGTGTGAAAAATTAATTAGAATAACATACAGTAAGTAGGTGAGGTGCTCATGGGGCTCAAGTAGACGGAC
Source organism: Sphaeramia orbicularis (assembly GCF_902148855.1). NCBI lineage: Eukaryota > Metazoa > Chordata > Actinopteri > Kurtiformes > Apogonidae > Sphaeramia > Sphaeramia orbicularis. Next base: position 40,961,867 of record NC_043969.1, read on the forward strand.
ATGATTAGCCGTAGCCTGTAAGATTAATGAAGACCTTCACAGGGAGATTATATTGACTGAAGCTGATTATGCTTGAGACCATTTATTCAGCAGAATATCATTAGAGATAGAACAATCCATACATCATATGCAGCCTCAGCTCACCTCCTATCACACAGGACTTCTTAGTAAAAGCCAGTCTTTCTCCCGATCCCTGGCGTTGTGCGGGGATTGTACGAGTTTCATCAACCTTCCAAAAGTAAGTTAAAAAAGAAACAGAAGTGATGTTGTATGATGTATGGTATTAATGTTGTCATGGCTTTTTAATAGAGTATGTAGAGATCCTTATCCACCAGGGGCTACGTTAATCTAATACTGATTGTGTGGACACAGCATAATCCTCCTCTAAAATGAGAAGATCAGAATGATAAGTTTCAGGATGAGCAGGGTTGAGTGCTGAAATCGTACTATATGGTCGAGATATAAAACCATCCGAATGGAAACGCAGATTTCAGCGAGTCATTTTGGTTCCACTTCAGATGAATAAATGTTTAAAAACATCAGTGAATGTGGTGAAATAAGAAGCACTGGGGACTGAACTTCAGTACTTTTATTCCGGTGACAGAATTGCTTACAGTCTTAGATTGGATGTGTTAAAGCTGAGACAAACCCTGGTATATTTTTTACACTTCAGTGGCTGAGATGTGGGACAAGGTTTGGGTTTATCCCCACGCTGGGTTACTATTTTCAACATGTCAGAAAAAAAAATTATATAAAACGTGTGAACATTTGGAACAAAAACCCTTCAAGTGCTATCTAAATACTTAAAATCCTTCACTATTTTATTCAGTACTGAAACAAAATGGCTGTTAAACATAATTACAATACGCACTACTGAATGGAAAAATGTCTGTTATTGTTTGATACCAAATTGCAATGAATAAAATCTCATCAATGCATTGAAATGTAAATAAAGTGAACAATGAAACTAATGATTTCTACCATCATGTACATTCTTACTTTTGTTAAAATTATGAAATTGGTGTAGAAACTTTAAGAATTGGTACTGAAACAGAGGCATCAAGTATAGAAACAACTGCATTACATGTTTTTTTTTTAATTACAAACTAAAATTAACATATTATCGATCACAGAATTGGGACTAGACTTTCCATTTTCTTAGTTTGTCACAGTGAAAACTATGCACAGTTTCTAATAGACATATTTCTGCCTTTACATGGACTTAAAAAACAGTAGTAGATGTAACAGTAGGGACTTCATGGTGCGTTCAGGTGCACCTCAAACTCAAATGGCAGCCAAATGTTTTTAAACAGGAAGGATTCATTTTATTTTATTTTATTGCGAGAAATTTCTGAAATTTTTAAATCTAGTCTCAGTTCTATGTAGGTTTATTAAATTTGTTTTTATTAGGTTTTTTTTTTTGTTCTTTTGTTACTTATTCCCTCCTTGATGTTAGTATGTTATTTCTTGTTATTTATTATAATAAATATTTATATGGTTTTACTTTCTTTTACTATAATCTTGCTTGTTTTTTTTACCATATTTTAATTGAGTACGATGCAGCTTTCCTACCTAATCTTTAATGGCAAAGAAACATGTTAGTATTTATTATAAAATACCTGATCTGTGTTCAGTCTTTCAGGTCTTCATCACACTGTTACTGGGCATCTAGATTATTTTCCTTTAAATGTGTAGGTTTACATCTGTCCCTCCTTTCTTGATGTTAATGTAGAGCATTTTTGTTATCATCATTATCATAATATTTCATCAAGTTCTACTCGAAAAGATAAGATAATTTATCCCAAACTGGGAAATTACAGTGTAGCAGCAGCATGACACACATTCAGTAACAACAGAATACCACATCAAACATGAGTAAAGACATATACTGTATAACGTAAGAGAAAACACTATAAATTAGAAGTATAAAAGATCTGGGCAGAATCTGGATAATAACTAATGTGCTGAATAGAACTGAACTGTAAGGTGCAAAACAAGTTGAAATATTCTAAGATAAGATAAGAATAGGATAAATATAAGAAAAGATAAGAAAAGATAAGGATAGGATAAGGGTAAGATAAGATAAGATAAGATAAGATTCTGTTGGGTTTCTGTAAATTGACTTAGAGTCTGGTTTTGACCAACTCTATATATAAAATGTCAAGAGATAACTTTTTTTGTGATCTGGCACTATATAAATAAAATTTGATTGACTGAGTGATTTAATTGGTTTTCCCCTTGTAAGTCGCTTTGGAAAAAAGTGTCTGCCAAATGCGTAAACATAAAGATAAGATAAGGATAAATATAAGAAAAGATAAGGATGAGGGTAAGATAAGATAAGATAAGATAAGATAAGATAAGATAAGATAAGATAAGATAAGATAAGATAAGATAAGATAAGATAAGATAAGATAAGATAAGATAAGATAAGATAAGATCCCATCACACAACACAACATTTATCCCACCGTGGTCTATTCACAGTTAACAGCAGCAAAACACAACACGCAAGTACAGACAAAAGACAGGCAGAAAAAGCCACACAAGTGAAAATGAAAAATATAACGAGAAAAAGAAGACATGTAGTATTTGTATAGATATTCATATAAATAAACAGGGGCAGCCGTGGCCTAGAAGGCTGGAGATTTGGCTTGTAACCGATAGGTCGCTGGTTTCATTCCCTGGACTGGAAGAGAGTTGTTGGCTGATGTGCCCTTGACTAAGGCACTTAACCCCCCCCCCCCCCCCCCCCCCCCTTCCTTTTTTTCCTCCCTGAGCGCCTGATATGGTGAGCCCACAGCTCCTAGTCTGCAGTGTGTGATGCATGTATGCATGATCCACTGATGGGTTAAAGGCAGAGGTCAAATATCAGTGTGTTGCATGTTTACGTGTATGAACCTACTGATAAAAATAAAGATTCTTCTTCTTCTTCTAAACCCATAAAGACCCAGCAAACCAACAAATCATCGCATTTGTGATTTAATGGAAAAACCGACATTACACACTTCTGTTTTTTCAACATTTAGTAAATATTGGTAAAATTTAAATGCATTATTATGTTTATTCTGTTGTTTTTCTTGGTATTTTTATTTCACTGTTTTAACTGTACAGCTGTTTTTATGTCTTCTTAATCTGTTCTTGTATTTTAGTCTATCATTTTGCTTTTATATTCCTCTGTACGACACTTTTTAATCGTACAGCTGCTTCATATCTTTAATCTATTCTTATATTTTATTGTATTTTATTTTGTTTTTTAAATGTATTTTTTTTATTTTGGTTTTCCCCTGTAAGTCGCTTTGGAAAAAAGCATCTGCCAAATGCATAAATGTAAATGTAAAAGTAAAGTTTTGCGCATATGTCCAATGGAAAAGCGACGTCTGTCAATTGGCTGACACCAAATGTTCCAACATTCCAGTCATGGGAAGATCGCATATGGGAACTCTATAGAATGGAAGATATAACTTAGAATTAAGGCTAAACTCCTAAGGAAACGGGCCCCTGTGTTGCTCATAATGTTTTGAACCAAAAGAGTAACACCCCCCCCCCCACACACACACACACACACACACACACACACACACACACCCAATAGTTTTTGTTTCTGTTTAGTTTTATTTCGTTTTGTCTGTGTGTAAATTTGTTGGTATGAATCTATCTGATGTGATATTACAGTTTGTTGTCGATGTACGATCTAAGTCTTATGATTGTATGTTGAATGTCTATGTGTCCAATAAATAAGTTTTAAAAAAAAGAACATGTGCTCTATATAGTTTGACATACGGAGGCTGATAAAACCATAAAACCATAACACAATCCTCACACTTTGATGTGAGTGCACAGACTCATTGTATGTTCGGTTTACTCTCAAATGCAGAATTAAAAATCCCAGGGTGCTGATTAAAGTGCCGATCACGATACACACCGAAGACTCGAGGATGCCAAGACTTGAACGTCATGCCCATTTCTCATGTTGTTAGAAATCTACCACCACCACCACCCCCTTCCTCCCCCTCCTCCTCCCTCCCTTTCCTGTTTTATTTCCTGGGCTCAAGTTCTAAGTGCAAAAGAGGCTGTGAAAACTAATGTTCTCCTGCCAGTTGGAAAGTTCACCAGTCCCTGATGTCTGGCCTAAAATCACAAGCCAACGTTTTTGTTCCCGTTGCTGTTCAGCTCTACAACATTAACAACCTGCAGGAAGGCGACTGCTTATTATTATTATTATTGCTCTGCGTTGTCAGTGACTTGGCATTAACGACTGGATAAATAAATAAATGTGAAGGACTTCTAAACCTGCTATCAGCCTGACTCCTGACTGTCCTCCACAAAAAAAAACATTAAAAAAACGGTGTATTTTAATGTTTATTTGTCAACGTATGCAATCAGAAAAAATATATTCATTGCACGGCTCTATGTAGCGCGTGTGAATACTCATCAAATTCCCAGTACGTGCCCATATTTCTGCTGCTTGACTCTTTTGCCCTTGGTGGAAATGACTTCATGCATCACTTATACAGCACTATACATCTATATTCCCTGCAACCCACATTTAATATTAAGATACCTGAGAGGAGGCTGAAGAACAGCTGAATTACCATTCCACACTTAACACTCCCAGCTACATTGTAGTTCAATCACAGGCGGACTGATGGAAGAAAAAAAAAAAAAAGATTGTGCCTGGCCAGCCCACTTTAAACACAGAGAAATGGAATTGTTCCACTCTTTTTTTAACTTCCCTGCTTAATTTCTTTTTTTATTATTATTCAAATTTTTAGTCAGAACAGTCTCATAAGACAATATACAGGATATCATACAGGATAAAGTACACCGTTCTTTTTTTTTTGTAAAGAAAAATGGGTATCAATAATGCTCACTTAAAGGAAGATAAAGAAAGGGAAGAAAAAAATTGAATAAATAAAGTAAATAAGCTTAAAAAAAAAAGGATAATAATGATATTAACAAGTTTGTACACATTGCCAATCACACATTTAGGACAAAAGACAAAGAAAATTATGGATAAATAGATAAATATGTATACACACAAAGTAGTATTTATAATCACAGTACAAAAAAAAAAAAGTAAAATAAAGTAATTAAAAAATAGATAATAATAATGATATTAACAAGTTTGTACACATAGCCAGTCACAATGTTAGGAAAAAAGACAAAGTAAATTATGCATAAATAATAGGGGTGTGCCCAAAAATTGATTCATATAAAAATTGCGATTCTCATTTACTACAGTTCAGAATGGATTTAAAATGTCCCAAAATCGATTTTAAAAAATAGAACAAATCCACTGGCAGTCTCACGCCATTAGCACCATTAGTGGCTAGCATGATTAGTGGTTAGGGCTAGCGATTAGCGGTTAGGGTTAGCAATTAGCATGATTAGCAGCTAGCAGGATTAGCAGGTAGAGTTAGCAATTAGCGACTAGTGTGGTTAGCGGCTAGGGTTAGGTTTCGGGTTAGGGATTAGCGGCTAGCATGATTAGCGGTTAGGGTTAGTGATTAGGATTAGCAATTAGCATGATTAGCGGGTAGCGGGATTAGTGGGTAGAGTTAGCGATTAGCAGCTATCGTGGTTAGCGGCTAGGGTTTGGTTTAGGGTTAGTGATTAGCGGCTAGCGCGATTAGCGGGTAGAGTTAGCGATTAGCAATTAGCGTGAACGGCAGAAAGCAGCATTAGCGGGTAGCATTACCGATTAGTGGCTAGCGTGGTTAGCGGCTAGGGGTAGGTTTAGGGTTAGTGATGAGCAGCTAGCACGATTAGTGGTTAGTGATTAGCAGTTAGGGTTAGCAATTAGCGTGATTAGTGGCTAGCAGTATTAGCAGGTAGCATTAGCGATTAGCAACTAGCGTGGTTAGCGGCAAGGGTTAGATTTAGGGTTATTGATTAGCAGTTAGGGTTAGCGGTTAGGGTTAGCAATTAGCGTGATTAGCAGCAAGCAGGAATAGCGGGTAGAGTTAATGATTAGCGGCTAGCATGGTTAGTGGCTAGGGCTAGGTTTAGGGTTAGTGATTAGCGGCTAGCTTAATTACCAGCTAGGGTTATCGATTAGCGGCTATACTGGCGTAGATCGTGAGAATCGTATGCACACCTATAGATTAAAGCAGAAATCATTATGAATCAAATTGTTTTGAATCTAAAATTGTTTAGAATCAAAAATCGATTTTGAATCAAATTGTAGCCCCAAATATCTGAATGGAATCGTGAAATAGTAAAAGATTTCCACCCCTAATAAATAGATATATATGTATACACACAAAGTAGTATTAATGATCATCATACAAAGGAGAAAAAAAAAAGAAAAAAGAAGGAGCCTATTAGTGCTTCCCTGTTTAATTTTAATATCTGCAGAATGAAAAGGGACCAGACAGAAGAGACAGATATTTAGGAAAATAAAACGGAGCAGAGGAACCATTGTGTTCAAAGTGAGCATTTTCAGAATATTCAGCAGGAACAGTGGGTCAATAATCCATTATGCAAACCATCATGTCAAAAGTATCGTAACAGACAAAGACCACATCACACCCCTGGGAATTGCTTCTCATTGCTCCTGCTGCTGATAATATTGAAAACCAGTTTGAAGTGCCACACTCTTACCACAATATGACGCATTTCTGGTTGTTAGGAGTGTTAAAAGCAGCTCTCAGCACCGCTAAGACTCAAGTGGGCAGCCGGTACTTTCAGAGATTTCCCTTTTACCTATGGAGTAAAAAGAACAATACTCCCACAAAATTATTATTAAATGAAAGCCTGTGTAAAGCAGTATTGTAGTCATACATTTGCAACACCATAGAAAAAAAAACGTCTTTGAGTCATTGAAATCTGAAAAAAAAACTTGAATGACCACAGGAATAAAAAATTGCTAAGTGTGTGAAATTCCTTTGTAACATCAAGGAGAATAAGCAGCATTATCTGCTCTGAAACGCCGCTGAGGATGGAAAATCGAAAAAAAAAAAAAAAAGTATTTCCATCCAACGGTGTCTATTCACATTTTCAATTTGTCCGTAATAAAGTGGATACTGAATATCTTAAAAAAGTCGAAATATTGGTGAAAAAAAAAAGTTCTTTGCTTGGGAGAGTGAGAAAAGTTGCCGTATCGGTAAAAATTGCAACAAATATAATTTTGTTTGCAAATATGTGGAGCGAATAGCAGCCTGCAACCTTCACTGAGGTAAACAAACACAAATGCAATATTGGGTAAAAACAGCAGTGATGCAACACCATACTCTGTGACTTTAGAAGAGTTTGTTGCAACACGAGGGTCTAGTGTCCATCGGATCCACAATTAACAGTTTAGGTAGAGTATTATTGTATAAAATACTACGAACAGTCACTATTATCCAGAATATCACCCTCTGTTCAAGGTCAAGACATGCTGGGAACAGGATCTGAATATGGCGTTAGATGACAAACTTTGGGATAAAGCTTTAGACCAGGGGTGTCAAACTCATTTTCTTCCGGAGGCCACATTCAGCCCAATTTAATCTGAAGTGGGCCGGACCAGTAAAATAATAGCATGATAGCCAATAAATAATGACAACTCCAAATTGTTTTAGTCCAAAAATGATGTTCAGTTATGCCAATATTTACATTTACAAACTATCCAAACAAAAAAGAATGTGAATAACCTGAAAAAATGGAATTTGTTAAGAAATAAAAGTACAATTTTATCAATATTATGCCTCGACTTATCATTTATACATATGCACAAAACAAAATTGCACTTAATTTTCTTCATTTTGTTCAAGTTATTCACATGTTATTGTTAAAGGATAGTTTGTTAATGTAAACATTTTCATAGTTTAATGTTTTTTTTCAGTAAATCAAAGAGAAAAAATTGGTGTTGTCATTATTTATAGGTTATTATGATATTATTTTTGAGTTTGATGGCCTAACTTGCACTTTGCAAATTCATCCCACGGGCCAGATTGGAACCTTTGGCGGGCCGGTTTTGGCCCCCAGGCCGCATGTTTGACACCTGTGCTTTAGAGAATATTCACAAGTGCTCTGCTAATTCAAGACACCAGTTTATCCAATTTAAGATCATCCACAGACTACATTACTCAGAGACAAAGTTACACAAACTCTTTCCAGCTGTCTCCCCATTATGTGACAACTGCCTTACTGAAGAAGCCACTCTTCTCCATCGTTATGTTTTGTGTCCTAAATTAATTCCATACTGGACTAACATATATAACCTCCTAAGACCCAGCTATGGGTTTTCTGTCCATATTTGCGGACAACAGTTTCACAACTTTAAACAAAAAAACAAAAAACAAAAACTGTCCACCACAAACGACATTCCATAAAAATTTTAAAAATAGGACCAATGGCCCTGTAGCTTACCGGCCAAATTAAAAGCTTTGGGAAATGTATCCAGATGCCATTTATTATCACCCAGTTCTGTGTATTTATTATATTACAGAAATAGCCCATGTTTTGGTCATATTCCAATCAGATCTGTAAAAAATAAAAATTCCAACTTAATATCATTGATACTTACTGATTTATTGGATCAATCCACTTCCTATCGCTTACAATGGGAACATTTGTCAAAGTGGCACCAAATCCAGAATCAGATCCGGATCCAAATAATTTCAATACCTTGTGTTGACATCATCATACAGAAGCTGTATACCAAGTTTGAAGTCAATCAGAACTGGAGTTTCAGAGAAGAATACGATTGAAATGTTTTCCCCCGTAAGAGCCCATGTTAAATTTTCCGTAAGTTCCCGGATCCAGAAGAAGATCCTGATCAGCATGTGGACATTATGTTTTGGTCATCTCCCCATCAGGGCTGGACTGTAGAAATTTTCACTGGATATCATTTATATTTACTGAGTTATTCCATCCATCCACTTCCTATCTCTTATAATGGGGAAATTTTTCAAAGTGGCACCAAATCCAGAATCAGATCCGGATTCAAATAATTTCACTAACTTGTGTTGACATCATCATAAAGAAGCTGTATACCAAGTTTGAAGTCAATCGGAATTGTAGTTTCAGAGAAGAAGACGATTGAAAATTTTGTAACGGACGACAGACAACGACAGACGATGACAGACACCACATGACGACAGTAGGTTATAACCTGTCGGCTGGTAAGCTAAAAACTGCATCTGAAAAAACTGTTGCATCATGATGTTTCCAATATAGGCACTTCTTTAATAAAAAACAAAAAAAGCTTGTACTTTGCTGACATTTCCTGGGTCTTAGGAGGTTAAAACTTTAACAGATATGCTTTGTATAGAGTTGAAACCTGATCCGCTTTTGTTTGTACTTGGAGCCTCCAATCAATTTTCACAACTTAAACACCACCGTCAACTGCTATCTTATGCACTTATTGTAGCAAAAAAGCTTGTTTTGTTGTTCTGGAAAAAATCAGAAGTTCCTTCAGTAAAATGATGGCTGGAAGAAATGGGTAAACTGTCACCTGGAGAGAATCCGGTTCTCATTGTTAAATAAACTGCACCAGTTTATTCAGATTTGACATCCCCTTCAACAATATACTGATAACTCAGCCTGAATATGATTAGAAATCATGTGGCCTCCCTTGGTGTGATATGTCATAAGTCCTGGGAATGGGGGGGTAGGGGGTGGATGAGGGTTGTTAAATTGTGTGTTTGTTCCGTTTGCTTTCCTTTGTTGTACTTTTGGTTTGTTCATTCCGTGTTTATTTCTCAAACTGTGGACAAATTGTAATAATAGATGTTTTTGTGACTAACTTCTGGATAGAAAGATTGACAACAAAATATTACATATAAATGGGTGCTTCTATTAAACTGGTCCTAAAACAGGACATGGGGGCTAAAAATTCAAACCAGATGTAGACTAATGCTATGAAGGAAGTTTGGAAGCACTTTGGGTCTATTTTAAAAATAAATATTTACTGAGATAAAAGATAAATTATTTTTCAGGTAAAACACATTTTTATATTATTTTTTACATTATATTTAATGCAAAAATCGGCGTGTAACAGTCAAAAGGACATGAAAATTACACACTACTATTTTTTTTTTAAATATCTCTTTATTCTCTCACAGGTACATTTTGGGAATTGAACTAATTATCCATGGCAGGGTGTTTCACAAAAATGACTGCTGTTGCAAAATCATTCACGATTTATATGTGTTTAAATGGGCAGGTTCTGCATGTAACATGAGTGGACACGATGGTCCAAACAAAATAAAACACATACATACATAATCATGGTTCCATGGCTTCCATTTTTGATTGACACACCAAAAAACATAAAATTAATGAAGAACAAAACTCCAAATGTCAACATTAACTAGTTAAGAGTTTTCCCATTTTCCTCAGCTGGTATAAAACCTGTATGACATGTCTCAAAACTCATCTAAACTTACTTAAATATTGTGGCGTTAACCCATACAGACTGAAGACCAGCAGCTGCCATATACTGTGACGGGGGAGCAACAACCTGGAAAAAACAGTTGTGCTTGTTTTGATTACCTCAGGAAATGGAAGCCCAGCTGTTTGGAGCTGATTTGTTTGCACCAACTAAACTATATAAAAGCACATTAAACAAATGTGAGGAAAGCTCATCATTGGGGTAAATTACTTCCAAATTCAATCAGTTATAACTTTAATGAGCTATCAAGACTTGAAAATGATGCATGGAAACATTTCTAGTGAAATTAACTACTTTGAGAGGCTAAAATATAGTGGCGACGGGAGACAATAACAGTCATCCAAGCAGAGTTGAATGTGTAAATTATGAGCATTAAACCCATCTGCACGATGCTGGTTTTTGAGTGGCGTCTGTTTTTGTGAGTGTGTCTTTGGGTGAGTGTTTACAACTGAAATACTCATTAATTTTCCAAACTACTTCATCCTCATGCGGGTGGGTGGGTGGGGGGTCGGAGCCTATCCCAGCTTCTAACAGGTAAAGGTGGGGTTACAACCTGGACGTGTCTCTACATCAACACTGCAAAAATCTAAATCTTACCAAGTGTATTTTCCTCATTTCTAGTCAAAATATCTCATCACATTTAAAATAAGACATAATCACCTAAAGAGGAACTTTTCAGTGAGATATAAGAACTTCGTTTTAGACAATAGATCTTGAAAATCTTATTTAAAAAAATCTTACTGAGATAATTTTCACTTGTTCCATTGGCAGATTTTTTGCTTGAATTAAGCAAAAAAAATCTTGAATTACCCTAAAAAATCTGCCAATGGAACAAGTGAAAATTATCTCGGTTAGATTTCTTGAGAAAAAAAAAAGGGGGGGGGGGGGGGTATCATTAACTTTCTTTATTGCAAGTAATTTCACAGGTATGACAGTACAATGTGATGAGAAGGACTTCTATTCTTTCATTTGATTCTTTTTGTCCTTCCCATAATCCCACCCTACCCAAAGGAAAACAATCCTTAATGTAAATCCAATATTTGCAAGTAATCAGTACAGAATAGACACAACAATTGTCTAATTAACAAAACAAATCAAAAAAGTAGCTGAAAAAGCAAAAAATTCAAACAAAAACAAAAAAAAAAAAAACGGGGGGGGGGGGGGGGGGGGGGTCAGTCATCACCGCCCCCCCCCCCCATATACAGGATATCCCTGAAGTCTGGACACTTCGGAAATCTCATTAACCCTTTAACCCAAGAGTTTCAGAATTGCGGCTTGGGGGTCAAAACCGGCCCGCCAAAAGGTCCAATCCGACCCATGGGATGAATTTGTGAAACGTTAAAATTACACTGAAGATATTAACAATCAAGGCTGTGACACTCATTTTAGTTCAGGTTCCACATTCAGACCAATATGATCTCAAGTAAAATAATAGCATAATAACCTATAGATAATACCCAGAAAGACCCAAACCTCCACTAGTGACCAAAACCATCTACAGATGTTAAATGTTAAATACCAGCTGATCCATTAATCCTATCAATACATGTAAATAATCGGCATAAAATACATTTTTTCATCTTTTCATGTTCCATGTTTCCATTTGGACATTCAGAGTCTCCAAAGTGAATGTGAAAACAACATTGATTCAACAGTAAAACCCATGGAGTTGGATCAATGACAGTGGATGGAGATGTTTGTTTTTATATTCAGTTATTAATATATTTCCTGAAAAAGTCACCTTTTCTTCAGTTTTCTCTGTTTTGATATAAAACCCTTTGAATTCACTCAGCGTTTTCATGAACATCTAAATGAAATATAATAAATTAAGTATAAGAAAATACATGATTTACAGTGAAAAATGCTAAATATAAGGGATAATATTATAATAAATGGTGATAAATCACTTAAGAAAGGTTGACCATTTGGGAACTGCCACAAAAGTACCACTAGGTCTTTATGGGATAAAATGAACTTTTCTACAACACACTACACTTGCTATTTAAGTATGATAAAATATTTTTTACTCTAACCAATTATTAGGTTGTAAAATAGAGGGTTTAAGGTATACACTGAATACATTTTAGGATGAAAATGTCAGAGGAACTTCACTTTTGAGAACTCTGTAGTTCTTGCAAAAAAAAAAAATAAAAAAAATTGATGTTAATTTTTGTCCATCTGTGATGCAGTAGTTTTTGATATTTTTCATTTAAAAATATTTGAAACTACTAACTTTGAGTATGTTTAAGATGGCATTTAGATCTTTACAATTATGTGTAATATTTGTCTTAAACTTGTTTGGTTCAAAAGTTCTGAATCAAAAAGTAGTGGGTTGTCCATCTGTGATGCCCTTAACCTCGCTCAAGTACATAAAGTCAAGGTCTGGGGGGAGTGTTTGCATTTTTGAACAAGTCTGGAATTTTTTTTGGTTTATGCTCAGTTATTGATAAATTTGACTAAAAAAAAAAAAACTCACTTTTTTCAGTTTTCTCAGTTTTGATATAATAACCTTTAACCTCCTGAGACCCAGGAAATGTCGGCAAAGTCCAAGCTTTTTTTGTTTTTTATGAAATTAGTGCCTATATTGGAAATATCATGATGCAACAGTTTTTTCAGATGCAGTTTTTAAATTTTTTATCAAATGTCCTTTGTGGTGGACAGTTTTGTTTTGTTCTGTTTTATTTTGTTTTGTTTTCTTTTTTTTTTTGCATGAAGTTATGAAACTCTTGTCCACAAATGTGGACAGAAAACCCATAGCTGGGTCTTAGGAGGTTAAATTAACTCTGAGTTTTCATTGACATCTAAATTAAATATCGGAAATTAAACACATGATTTCACATGATTATAGTGAAAAAATGCAACAAAAAAAAAAAAAAAAAAAGAGAATAATATAATAATAAATGCTGATAAATTACTTAAGAAAGGTTAGAAAGAGAACTACCATAAACGTAGCACTGGGTCTGTATGGGTTAAAGAATATACTGATTTGATGAACCTGAAATATTCTCATTAATTGTGTTGTAGAATGTACATGGGCTTTACCTGCAGTGACCAAAAGTGCAATTTAAGTGAAGAGAAAACCGAGCACAAGGGATTTGGAGATGGAAAAATCAATCCTCTTGTTAAGCCAAACAATAGAAGAAAAACAGTCATTTTTTTTCCTATTTTCCAAGAAGCAATTGTTTTGCAAAGCTCACTGCTGCTTTGCAAAGCTTATTGTTCCACAAAATAAATAACAGGACCAAGATAAATAATAAAAAATATTCAAGCCGCTGAACTTCTGTCAACTACCGAGTCCACCGAGGGCACCAAAGAACAGATCCTAAGATGAGAAATCAATGGACAGAAGTGACTAAACTGAAACTAATTAACACCAAAAGCCACTCAGTTCCTTCCTAAAAACTAGTTCAAGCTTTGATAAACAGAAAAATCTGCCTTTTCTGCAGCTCACAAGACAATGAAAGTCATTTTTGAGGAATGAAAGTTGATATAATGGAAATTAACGTGGTCATGTCTGTCAGAATAACAACTGCAAAGCCAAAGAAAAGCCCTTTTATGTCAGAGGAGCATTAAGTACATTTTTCATTTACATTCCTACATACCGCTCGTCTTCTGAGGTATTATCTGGAATGAAGAGAACACATCCCACCTACCCATTAGAGCGGAGGAATTCACAGATAACTACCGCTCTGCTGGGAGTAAATAAAGCAGCACAGATACAGTAAATACAGGAACATGCAGTCGGGCTGATGTGGATGATGTTGTTGGACTGAATTAAGGACGTCCCCTCGTACAGGGGACGGCCGAAACAGGGTCAGGGACGATGGGATTTAATTTTGGGACAAATTTAGGACAAGAGTTGAGGGAAAAAAAAACACAGCTAAGGTTACAATGAACTGATGAAAGTGAATCTGACTGTTTAATGTTACACACATTATAAAAGGGTTATAGCAACAGATTTTCAGTATAATTCATATTAAAGTAGGGATGGGAAGATTATCCGATACGTATCGATACGTCAACACGTGTGCACAATCCGAGTGCACCGGTAGAGAAGCTGCGAGTGAATGAAAAGTTTGGGATGATATCGCGATGCATTGGTTATTGAATGTTTGTATCGATAAAATTTGATCCGTTCAATAGAATATATTTTTACTAGCATTTAAAAGAGAAACTATTTATTTGGGTAAAGTTTTTCTTTCCTTCAGACCCACGTTATCGTGCGCTGTAGATTCGTGGATGTGTACACTGCACACCAGGGGGGTCAAACTCATTTTGGTTCAGGGGCCATATTTAGCCCAATTTGATCTCAAGCCGGCCAGACCAGTAAAATAATGACTTAATAACCTATAAATAATGACAAATCCAAGTTTTTCTTCTTGTTTTAGTATAAAAAAACCCCAATTAAATTATGAAGACTTTTACATTTTACAAAAAAGATGTCAATAACCTGAAAAAACAGAAATTTAATTTGAAAAATGAGTGCAATTTGAACAAATTTATGCTTTGACTTATTATTTATACATGTACATTTACACACAATGTTACATAAATATTTAGTAACAGGCAGAATATTGTTAAAATTGCACTATTCGGGTTGTTCATCTTTGTTTTTATTTATGTATTTATTTGCTTTTTATTGTGAAAGAATAGTTTTGTTAATGTAAATATTTTCACAGTGTAATGTTATTTTTTTCACTTCAATTTTTTCCACACAATTTTTCACAAAGAAAATTGGTAGTTGTCATTATTTATGGGTTATTGTGTTGTTATTTTTACTGGAGATCAGATTGGTCTGTATGTGGAACCTGAACCAAAATGATTTGGACAACGTTGACTGTTCAGGTTAATTTTTGCACTTTCATCCCGCGGGTTGGAATGGAACCTTTGGTGGGCCAGATTTGGCCCCCGGGCCGCATGTTTGACACCTGTGCTGTACACTAACAGTCTGAGCTCCGTTCATGCACTGTGGCACGAGCGCTGCAGATGAATACTGTAACGTCTGTATGTGAATCTGACAGACATAGAAGGAGGTGACCACATGTGGTTTCTGAACATGTACTTCTTACTATATCATCTGTACTGAATACTGCCATACATACCGGAGATACTCCCTTAAACAGTGTCAGACATATCTAACAGCACATCCCAGAATAGCTAGCGCAGGTGTCTCTCAAAGTGACAGAACCCTTTTCTGTTTTACCTACATCACCAATACATTTCATTACAAATTGATTCAGCGAGAAAGTGAGATGTTGAGTGTTAGAAGCATACAGAGAAACGACTTTGGAAACAAAGTGCTAACTTTTTCACCTGACTGAATATGAGGCATGTGTTCGGAAACTGAACTAAAGCCACTTTGTAAAAAGTCATGTTCCTATTTGATAAATAAATAATCAAGCTCACTGAATTGCACTGCATATTTTTTTTTTTTTTTTTTTACCAGAATGAATGTATTCAATCAGAATGTGCTTAATTGCTCTGTATCGTGATTTGGGTGTGAATCGTATCACATCGCGTCGTGAGATGCCATATACGTATCTTTAATATTTCAGATCGGAGATGCTGTATCAAGATGCGTATCATATTGGCCTTACAACTAAGATTCCTAACCCTATATTAGAGTAATAAACTAGAGCATTCATTCATAAACATGGTTAAGTTACACAATAATAATAATATCTCGTAAATAAATATAACTAACAGTGGAAAAAGAAGGACTTGAAATTATGTCTGAATAACATTAATTTCTTATGACACAGATGTTTATTAGAGCTGAAGCAGATGCTAATATTAGTCTGGATGGTACATGATTCCATATATGATTTATATGTGATTCTTACTGCTTTTCCGACATCAGATCTACTTAGGAATATATGTGATACAGATCTTATTTACATCTTATTTAGATCTTAGTGACAAACAATGAAACTATTCATGTCAACACAAATAGTCCAAGATCCAAAAAAACAAAAAAACAAAAAAATGCAGTCCAGTCACAATAAATATATAGTGCATGTTTTTAAAGAGCAAGATTTAAAGTGCAGTCATTATATATATAATATATAGACTGAAACACAAAACACTAAAGCAGATTCAATTACTCAAGTGACAAGTATGCAAGCAAAGTGCAGTGCATATATATATATACATATATATATATATATATACACACACACACACACACACACACACACACACACATATATATATACATACAGGGTGGGGAAGCAAAATTTACAATATTTTGAGGCAGGGATTGAAAGACAGTGTACGACCAATTAGTTTATTGAAAGTCATGAGAATTTAAATCTTCAAATCATATTTTACTGCATTTCTAACGGTCTTGTTGTCTACCTCAAGTTCATTTGCCATTTTTCTCATGGATTTGGTTGGATCCTTTAGGATTTTGGATTTGAGAGCTTTAATAAAAGCTTTGGTACGTTTTTTGTTGCTTCCTCCACTTCCAGACTTTCTGGTAATAGTTTTGCTCATAGTCATTCTCTTCTTTCCATTATAAACAGTCTTTATGGACACTCCAACTATTTTTGAAATCTCCTTTGGTGTGACGAGTGCATTCAGCAAATCACACTCTTTGACGTTTGCTTTCCTGATTACTCATATGGGCAAAAGTTTCTGAAAAGGTATGGATAATAGTGTTAGGTATGATTATGACATCAGTATATGTTTGGTTTCAAAACAATTGACGTAGTGCCTGCTGAGAAAAAACAACTAAACGTTCATTGTAAATTTTGCTTCCCCACCCTGTATATATATATATATATATATATATATATATATATATATATACACATACATATATATATACGCACCAATACACCACATACCTTACAAATACATAAATGACTAACAAATTAATTATTTCCGTCAGTCATTTTTCACATAGATAGACTGAATAGTTTTTATATATAAAGTATTTTCAGGCACATAAAATAACAGAACTGTTCAATGTTCCATGTAATCTTCTATTCTTTTCAGACTTTTATACATATAGCAAGCACCATGCCAGCGTGGATTCCTCCCAATTACATGTGAACAGACAAAATGAAACCGTCCATGAATGAGCATGGACTGTAACATGTTATTATTTCTGACTGTGGTGTGCACCCCTTTCTGCAGCTAACAATGCTTAAGAGGATTTTTTTATTTATAAGAAGGCGTTCACAATCTAGAAAACAGATAATCCAGTCTGAGGTCCTCTGAAGCAGAATCACAATCCTCAGTGTGAATTACTGTTATTGTCACCTCTTGTAAAATAAAAGCAGTCGTACTGTAAAAGGGTTTTCCAAGGGTTTATGCAGAGCTTCGGCCATGCGCTTCCTTATTTGTCATGGACATTTGTCCCACAAAACTACTTCTATTAATCGACAGTTTTGGGTCTGGTTTATTTAATACTGATATGATCTGTACACTGTAAAATATAATGTGTTTCAAATGTTTATGTCAAATGAACAAACACGGCTCGTTCTACTAACGTACATCATGTTGTATCAATGAAAGATCCCTGTGTGTGTACATCAGTCTTTGTTTGTTGGATACAGGTTTGTTAGTTGAACTCTGAGGTACTTGTTTGAACTTAAAAGTGATCTTATTAAGAGAACACCTAAACTTACCACTGAACTTACCACTAGAAAACCATGTTTTGACTTAATGATATACATAATCTTCTGCCTTTATGTCTACATGTGTGATTTTTTCATTTCTTCACAAATCACCATTTCTAGCAAAACTAAAACATTATTAAAATGTATTATGATTATTTTGATGATGATGATTATGATTATGATTATGATTATGATTATTATTATTATTATTATTATTATTATTATTATTATTACTATTACCAGTTCAGCTGCAGCAATTTCAGTTCAAAAATACAAATGCAAAGTTCCAAATATTTTTGTTACCATAATTTCAAACAATGGAAGTTCATACAGTTGAGGCATTTTCTTCTACCACAGTACTGTGGCACAAAATATTGGTTTGTTTATTGCCACAGAGCCAATCAAATTATACAAATTCTGTACTCTGACCGTTATCCCAGTGGCTGATTTATATTCATCAAAAACCTGAGCGAACTCCTCATATGAGGCCAAACAGTTGCCATGTTTCATGTTGTTTGTCTACATGCTGAAACTGAACGTGTGAAATGGTACACAAACCATCCTCCGGTAACTGATACCCTATCCTTTTCCTCTACCCGAACAGACACATGGCATGTGAGATGCTTATTACCATAGTACTGTGGCAGCAGGGGGACAGGTTATAGGTTACCAGTCTACATATGATATAATGAGAGCGCTGATTGGCTCTGTGGTAACAGACACATGAGAAAGTAGTCCCACAGTACTGTGGCAATAGTCACTTTGAAAAACAAATGCATAATGTGTGTTCTAAAATGTATTCCCAGCTTTGAAACAAAGCGCAAAAGAGCGATGGTAAGTTCATGTCTGGAAAAGGCACCCGATAAATGTCTGTGATACATTTGGACGTCATGTCACTAAAACGTAATGATGCATGGCTTAACTCCGCCCACTCTCCTAAACTGTCACTAAAGGTAAGGCTACGGAATATACTAAGTTAGACAAGGATTTTCAAGTTAAGATTTGAGACACTTTAATGGAATATTTGTGTTTTCGCAACAAGTCAAGTAATCAGTTGTTGCTCTAACAGAATAATGTTAGCACAATAATTCTACTCTACAGTGAACAGTTCATCTGAAAAGCTGCTTATGTACCAAATGAAAGGCATCCACAATATAAGAATCAAAGCCCTGACCATTATTTCTCAGCTTTGCTTTATAAACGTCCTACCTGAAAGGCCACTGATGACAGACAGGAGGAGAAATGGTTTCCATGGTGACCCCATACTTGTTGAAGAGGTCCCTTCTGTAAGAATGTTAGCAGGTCCGCTTCTTCATTAAAGCTGCACCTAAACACAGAACAGAAAAATGCATAAATCAGCTGCAGGACATACATATGCATCTGTAATTCCATGTAATTCCACAGCACCTTAACATTTTATTTCTTGATGTGATTTGATCTTCTATTATTGATTAAATCAGTAATTATTTTTGATGACCACTGGTGCACAGGTGATATTGTAGTCAAGACCAGACCTCAAACCGAGACCACATCATGACTAAAACCAGAGTGTGTCATGACCCAGACAACTATAATGCTTGAGTGGAAACCCAGATGAGACTAGATACACAGCAAAGGGCATTATGGGAAAAAAACAACTACTCAAATATTGCAGGCTCATTATGGTATGAAGGTAGAGATGATTCCTGCAGCCTGTGGAAAGCCAGGTCCAGAATAGGCAAGTTTTACACCTAAAACACGTCATTTATTTATTTATTCTTATTCTTTTTTTTTTTTTTTCCAGAATGCTTGTTCTTTATCCAAATGAAAATCACAGACTAAACTTATTTTTTCCCCACACCTTGACTTTATGTACTTCTATACTTGTGCATCTACTTTTTTGGTTGACATTGTACCTGTTGTGTCGTACAAAAGTTCATTTTAATAAATTAATACATGAATGGATGCATAATTCGCAGTAAATTACATTTTACTGACAGAAACATTTTCAAAAAACATGAAAACCACAAAAGTGCATGAATATCACAGTGAAATCAATTCGAGACCTGTGCAAACACCCTGATTTTTTTCAATCTGCAAATAATTCAGAAAATGCACCGGAAATGTAGTTCTATCCTCCAGTTGTACTCTGGACGTAAACCGGTGAGTCTGATCTGTGTGAGTTGGACAGAAGGCCAAGGAAAAATGCGCTTGAGTCCGAGACAAAGCCGAGGCCTTGGAACAGTCTGTTCTGGAGGACTATAACACCATACACGTGAACAGCGCTGAACATCCTTGATATTGTAGTCCATGCTTTATTCGCATTTCCATATATGTGATGAATACGAGCCCTTGGGTTTTTGTCGTCTACATCTTCACAGTATGCGACATAGAACACAACAGCTGAGCATCCTTGTTCATTTCACTGCACGTTTGGATTTTTTTTTTTTTTCTTTTTTTAAGCCACAAAGACACAAAAGCATCTGCTGATCTAAAATGTTTAATAACTTGATCCACTAATCATGTCAGTACAGTGAAATAATAAAATGTAGTTTCTCAGCTTTTCAACAGTCTTTTTCAGATGCATGTGATCATCATCCATCAGCTTCTGTAATACTGGTTCAACAATAAAACCCATGTAGTTTGACAAATTTTTTAATGCAAATTCTTTATTTCTATAAATATTTATATATTTATAATTACTATTTTTTCCTGACTACATACACAAAGTGACAAACCGTACAGAAAACAGAGGTGATTTGTATTTTTACTGTTGTTGTTTTCTGTCTAAAAACAAAGCTAAGCTAACAGAGCTGTAATGTAAACTTACTATTGTCAAACTTAAGGTCAGGACTCAAATTAGATTGTGGAACTGACACAGTGCGTCATTATTTTGCAAATTTTTGTCCATTTTCTTGATTGTTTTCTTGTGGTTTTGTCCACTATCAATTTGGCAAAAAAAAAAAAAATCTTGAATTAAGCCAAAAAAAAAATCTTCAGGTAAGTAAAATAAAAATATTCAATTAAGTAAAAAAAAAAAAAATCTTCAATTAAGTTAAAAAAAAAAAAATTCAATTAAGCAAAAAAAAAAAAATCTCAAATTTAGCAAAAAAAAAAAATCTTGAATTAAGCCAAAAAAAAATCTTCAGTTAAGTAAAAAAAATCTTGAAGTAAAAAAAAAAATCTTCAATTAAGTTAAAAAAAATCTTGAATTAAGCCAAAAAAAAAAAAAATCTTCAATTCAGTAATACAATCTTGAATTATGCCAAAACAAAAAAAAAATCTAGAATTAAACGTAATTTTTTTTCTTTGTTTTAGTGCAAAAAATAACATTAAATTATGAAAATATTTACATTTACAAACTATCCTGTAACAATAAAATATGAATAACCTGAACAAATCTGAACAACCTGAAACGTCTGAAGAAAATTAAGCACAATTTTAACAATTTTTCTGCCTGTTCCTCAGTGTTTAGTGTCTTTGTAGATCTGATCCATAATGCACATGTAGAAATGATAAGTGGAGGAATAATATTTTTAAAATTGCACTAAATATTCTTACATTTTTTAATTTAAATTTCTTTTTTTCAGGGTTGTTTTTTTTTTCTTTTTTTGATAGTTTATAAAAGCAAGTATTTTCATAATTTAATGTTTTGTTTTTTTTAACACTAAAATAAAGACAAAAATTTGGAGTTATCATTATATATAGGTTATTATGTTATTATTTTTCTGGTCCGGCCCACTGCAGATCAAAATTAGCTGAATGTGGCCCCTGAACTAAAATGAGTTTGACACCCCTGTTCTAATGTATCTTATTTTCCTTTAAACTGTATTATGACCTCATTTAGTCGAGCGTGGCTTGAATGTAGACGGTAGATTCTGTTGGAAAATAAATCACGACATCAGGCCAGTATTTATAGCAGGACGTAACGCACACGGTTCAGATTCAGCACAGCTTTCCGATCGTCAACATCAGGAGAAGTGATGGCACACTTCACGCTACTTCCTCTTATCTTCACACTTCAGCTGCGTACGGTCTATCACACTTTTTAAAGGCTGGTCTCATACATCTTAACACTACCGTTAAGAAAAAATAAATAAATAAAAAATCTGTCATCACCTCTCCCACATGCAAACACCGGCGCTTTACCCGACTGTCTTTGCATCTTCATCACAACAATCAACTCTTGTTCTCCTCAAATCCTATCCGCCCCCCTTTTTTTGTCTCTTTTTTTTTTATACCCACTCACCTACGATGTCTTTCAAGCTATGTTGCGGCTTCAGAGAAACACTTTTTTTCCCTGTAAATGTGCACGGTAAAAACAGCAAACTTATTTAAAGTTCAAGTCGGAGCAGTGAACGGTGGTGTTGCCTCCACAGCATGACCTCAATTATAATGAACATCTGTGCGAGCAGACAACTCCTTCTGACGCTACAACTTTTAAACTTTCCAATTATAAAAAGCTAACATGCTCAAAGGCTAATTGTGGCGCTTATACTCCTGCCCCTTCTACAGAACGGCGCTGTTGCATTTTCCCTGTAGAACATCCAGATGTAACCTTCTTCTGTCAACAATACTGATTCTGAGTGGTGCTTAGATCTTACATACGATGGTAATTTTCTCATTATTGGCAATGAAACAATAGGTTTTTTTTTTTCTGTCAGTAGGCGTTTCTGAAGCTAATTTGAGTCTCAAGTGATGTTCACTTCACAAAAATCTGGACTGAACGGCTGTGATTTTTTTCCATTGGTGTTTAATTTGTTGTTTTAACCCTTTAACCCCTGAGACATTATTTCAGGTAAACATGCTGCTGTAAATTGTCTGTTTCAGGTTTGTTTGTTTTTTTTTTAGTTTAGTTTATTTTGAATATGCAACAAAGTAATCTTACTTAGTCCTTAGAGATAAAATAAATAGCAAGAAATCATGGGAAAAAGTATGACTTCGTTTGCACATTCGAAAGTTCAAGGTTCACACTGTAAAAAAAAACAAAACTATTATTCCTTCAGCAGGGGTGCCGAAAAAATACTGTTTAATAACGGAAAATAACCATCTCATAAAAATATGGTCATTTTCCATAATTAAAATACATTTTTTTCCCCCTCACTTTACATGAGATTTTGCATATTTTTTTGAATTTTTTAATGTTTAATAAAGATATTTACATGCATTAAAACAATCAAATAACTTATAAATATATATATATAAATAATTTTCAATGAGACTCAGTTGTACAATCCACTGATAAAAACTGTATTTAGACAGTTTATCAGTGCTTATACATGTTATACATTCACAAAAATACATTTATTCAACATTTTTGTTGTGAAACCTCCCGTAATTACACAAGATATTTGGCAATTAACAAACAAGTCTTGTTAAACTTAAGAACATATACTTCTTTTACGGTTAATTGTCAGTAATTTTATCTTGTTTTATTTATTTATTTTTAATTTTTTTACAGTATTAATCTTTAAATTAACAGTTTAATCTCATAAATAGAAAATACATTTTGTGAAATTATGATATATTTGCAAATGTATTTTAACTGTATTTTTTAGTGAAAAAAAAAATCTTCAAAAAATGGAAATTTTATGGTTATTCAGTTACAGTTTTTTCATGTTATTTTACATTTGACATGTAAAATCACAGTCTATTTTTGTCATTTCATTGATATTTTCCTGTATCTTAAAAATACAGGGAAAATCTGTAAAATAAACGGTAAAAATTCTGTTAAATTACAGATTTTTTTTTTTTACAGCGCATAAAAGCTGCTATGAGTATGTGTTTGTGTTCCTTTTCTTCAGTGGTTTTGTTTTACTGTGTGTTTTAGGGTCAAAACAGGTGGAAGAACAGAAAAAGACAAAGAGAGGAATTGAGGTTTGACAGGTTTTTACTAGAGCCTGACCAATATGGGATTTTCTTTTTACTAGCACTTTCAAACATTCCATTTTAAATGTATTATTGTGTTTTTTCTGTTGTTTTACTTGGTATTTTTATTTCACTGCTTTTAAATTGTACGGCTGTTTTTATGTCCTCTTAATCTATTCTCGAATTTCAGTCTGTCATTTTGCTTTTTTATTCTTCTGTACGACACTGTTTTTAAATTGTACAGCTGCTTTATGTCTTTAATATATCATGTATTTTATTCTTTTTATTTTAGTTTTTCCCCTGTAAGTCACTGTGGAAAAAAAGCATCTGCCAAACACAAATGTAAATGTAAATTTTTGGGGCCGATACCGATATTATGGGCTAAAAAAATGCCGATATCAAATCTATTGGCTGATATTTGATATAGTGGCCGATATATGAAATAAGAACATTTATATACACAGGATATAATAGTCTTATATTAGATAATGGTGGACATGAGGGGTAGGATTAAATAAGTTTAGACTTCTTCCTTCTCCTTTTCGACCGTGCCAAATTCAGACTTGTTTGTGCTTGGAAATAGATTCTGTCCATTTAAATGTTTTATTTTGTTTTGTTTTGTTTTTTTGTTTTTGTTTTATTTTATTTCTTTGCATGTTCGAAATAAAAGAAAAAAAAGAAAAAGACATGTGGATTAACAGTTGCATCTTTGTTCATCTCGCACAGATAATTTGCACAACTTTAAAACATGGGTTGTAGATGTGGTAGTTTTTCGCTTTTGGGAAAAGATGTGAGTGTATTTAATAAGTAGTGACATAAAAATTGTTTGGTAAATCATTCTTTTAAAATGTAAGTGACAATTTATATAAAACATTAATACCCAGGTGCACCTGCAGAATGAAACTGAACTCCAAAAAGCAGTTATACGGCCAAAACATCGTAAAAACACAGTAAAAAAAAAAAAAATAAAAAAAAAAAAAAAAAATAATAATAATAATAATAATAAAGGAAAATCACAACACTGCCAACAATAGTAAAAACAAAAAAATGAAAGGAAGGGGGAAAAAAAGTTAAAACAGTCTTTTTATAGTGAGTCAGTCTAACTCACTGCTCTGTGTTTTACCCCCCCCCCCATTACACAGGCGGCAGGGGGGTGCACTGAGCATGCTCAGATGTCTATGCGAACAACAAGGTCTATTCTATCAGCATGTTTTGAAATTTTTCCGATTGAGTAAGCGGTTGAATTTTTGTGAATATTTAAAATAAATCACACATTCAGAACGCTCACCACAGACACGTCAGGGGTTAAAGGGTTATTAAGGCATATTGGCTTAACTCACTTTTTCATCCCCTTAAGGAAAATCCAGTCTCTGGTTTTCACCAACACCACATAATTTTGAATACATCATATTTTTGCACACTTACACATATAGAGTTCTTTAATTATCATATTGTCTGGTTTTCTGGTTTCTTTCATCCTCTGTAATAATAAACTGGAATCTTTGGATTGTCAACTAAAAAGACTTCATGGACTTTAAGGAAAAGATCAAGATTTTTCCATTATTTTACAGATCAAACAAGTCAGTAATTAATGGTGAGAATAATCAACTGGTTAATTGACAGTGAACATATGTAGGATTGGACAATATATCACAATTGGATTTAACTGAAAAATTAATTAGAAAAAAAAGTCTCAATAGGAAATTTTTAGATTATTCCTGCAGAGTTTTCTTGCTCAACAAAAATTTAATACATTGCCTGTTAACTTTCTTTTAATACTGTATATTAAATGTTAATTGCATGGTTTTAATGAAGAAAGAGTGTCTTCAGTTCATGCAGCCACAAAAAAAAATCATTGTGAATTGTCAACTGTGGTTAACAATGAAAAAATTGAAAATCAATCCCATCATGCCTAGTTGGAGCCTTAAACACAATGGTGTCCAGTTTATTGCTCCATCAGGCAATAAATGTATGTGATTTACTAAATATAACCTTGTTTTGGCCTATATTTGGAAAAAAAACTGTTCATTAAGTGTTTCAATTATCTTGCCAAATCTGCATTATTTTACTGTCTCTGTGCCCTCGATATCACAAATCCAGTCATTTTTATCACTTTAAATAACTTTAAAACAGATGGTTATCAGTTTCGGGCAGATGGTCACTTTTTAGTACATCATCCCCCATCTGCCTTTAAGTACAATAACTGTTTCTAACAAAAACCACATTAGCATATGCAAAACATTTTGATGAAATCGAGGAAATGTACCCTTTTGTAAAGGGAAGGGGCAATGAAATGATTATTTCTGTGATTTTATTTAAACTTATATCAAAATAATGCTAATAATTTAAACCACAAGTGCTTTGCTGTTCTTTTTACTTTTACTTGTACTAAATTCAATGATGAACAAATGTTTTATTATAATTTAGTTTCAAATGCTTGAACTCTAGCTTTATGACATGTTTCACTACTTGGAGAAATAACTTTCCCAGAAATAAGCCTTATGATTTATCACAATCATTATCATCAGTGACTAATATTAACCCATAAAGATCTGAACATCCACTGACGACCAAAGTCATCTACTGATGTAAAATGTTGAATACCTGTTGATTCACTAATCCCATCAATCCATGTAAATAATTGGTGTAAAATACAGTTTGTCATCTTTTCATGGTCATCAGATATGACCCATTTGGACGTTCAGAGGCTCCGTAGTTACCGTGGAAACACTGTCATCTTCTACAACAGGGATGTAAAACTCATTTTAGTTCAGGGGCCATATCTTCATATATGATCTGAAGTGGGCCAGACCCGTAAATTAATAGCATAATGATATATAAATAATGCCAACTCCAAATATTTCAAAGTGTTTTATAGTGAAAAAAGTTAAATTACATTATGGAAACATTTACATCTATAAACTGTCCTTTTAAAAATGTGAATAACATGAACAACCACGAAAAAACTGAAATTTATTCAGGAAAAATAAGTGCAATTTTAACTATATTTTGCCTCTGCTTATTTGTAAATGTGCATTACAACTTACAGATCACAATGGATGTGGAAATTTACAAAATATTTTAGTAACTGGCAGAATATAGGTAGTATTGCACTAACTTCTCTTAACACATTTCTAGTTTTTCATATTTTTTGTGAAAGGCTAGTTTGTAAATTTATACATTTTCATGTAATTTCCCTTTTTTTTTTTTTTTTTTTACACTAAAACAGAGGAAAAATTTGGAATTGCCATTATTTGTAGGTTTTTATGGTAGTATTTTACTGATCTGATCCACTTGAGACTAAAGTAGGGCTTTTTATGGG
The DNA here is from genome assembly GCF_902148855.1 of Sphaeramia orbicularis. Classification (NCBI taxonomy): domain Eukaryota; kingdom Metazoa; phylum Chordata; class Actinopteri; order Kurtiformes; family Apogonidae; genus Sphaeramia; species Sphaeramia orbicularis. The sequence continues at coordinate 40,989,038 of NC_043969.1, forward strand.
CCCTAAAGTAAAAGGACTGACTGTTAATATCTTGAGTGTCATTTTTGCATTTCACAAATTCATCCTACGGACCGGATTTGGTCCCCGGGCCGTATGTTTGAAACCTGTGTTCTACAACATTGATTCACCAGTGAAACCAATGGAGTTGGATCAATGACAGTGGATGGAAACATTTGGTTTATGTTCACTTAATTACAGATTTTACTAAAAAAAAAGTCACATTCTCTCCAGTTTTCTCAGTTTGTTATATGATAACCCTCAACTTTAATCTGAGCTTTTACAGACATGTGCATGACCAGTACATTAAATATTGGAAAATATGTGATTTATACTTAAAAATCCAAAATGCGGAGCATAATAAAAGAAAAAATGGCAATGAATCCGTTAAGAAAGGTTCAAAATAGGAAAAATGTTATTTGGGAACTGCCACAAAAGTACCACTGGGTCTTCATGGGTTAAAATTCCTATCATGACATGTTTTATTTCACAGGTGTCAAACATGCGGCCTGAGGGCCAAAACCAGCCCGCCAAAAGTTCCAATCCGGCCCGCAGGATGAATTTGCAAAGTGCAAGTTAGGCAATCAAACTCAAAAATAATATCATTATAACCTATAAATAATAACACCAATTTTTTTCTCTTTGATTTAGTGCAAAAAAAATTAAATTATGAAAATGTTTACATTAACAAACTATCCTTTAACAATAAACTGTGAATAACCTGAACAAATATGAAAAACCTGATATGTCTGAAGAAAATTAAGCACAATTTTAACACAATTCAGTCTGTGACAAAAAGTTTTGTGTCTTTGTAGATCTGCTCTGTAATGCGTATGTATAAATGATACGTCAAGGCATAATATTGATAAAATTGTACTTATATTTTTTAACAAATTTCATTTTTTTCAGGTTATTCACATCCTTTTTGTTTGGGTAGTTTGTAAATGTAAATATTGGCATAATTGAATGTTATTTTTTGCTCTAAAACCATTTGGAGTTGTCATTATTTACTGGCTATCACGCTGGACTGGTCCGGCCTACTTCGGATTAAATTGGGCTGGATGTGGCCATCGGAAGAAAATGAGTCTGACACCCCTGTTTTACTTTGTCTCTGAGATTAAAAATCTGTTTTTGCAAGTGCATCCTGGACAAAACTGGGAGCAGCACAAATTACATGTCACTTATAATCAACGTAGAACTAATGATACAGTCAAATAATACAGATAAAGTTTAACATGGGCATAAAAATACAGTATTAGTTAGCTTTAGACTTCACATAACGGAGCACCTGCATGAAATAAAACACCTTCCATGACTAAAAACTAAACATAAAAGGCTAAACTGCAGCTTATTTCAACAAAATGCACATATAACCTAAAGATAAGGCTCTATTTTTTTTTTTTACTCTAATCTTCAATAGCACCATTATAAAGTTCAGCAGAACACTACCTCATTACTAAGTGATACCACTGAAGCTCTACCTAATAGATGCAAATGTATTGGCAAACAATGCTAATGGAAAACATGTCTGCACTACATATATATAGAGGAATGCGTGCGACTTTGTCAGTGCCATTCATCTCCGCGACACAAACAACAGCATTTTCCCCGATATTCATCTGATGCGTTCAGTATCTCGGTCTTCGTGTGGGAACAACAGCTCCCTTTGTGCGGCGCTAAAAAGCCCCTCCCTTCTTCACTTACGCGGTCCGTGTCATTTAGATCATTAACGTGGCGGCGCTGAGGTTTGTGGGAAACATGCACAGATCCAACAGGAGTCATGTCACATTCATCATTCATGCCTCCTTGTCTCTGCCTCACCTCATTTGCTCCCTGCCCTCCCAGAATGCACCGGTGCTCATCCTCATGGGTTAAACAATTAGCGATTTAGCAATTACACTGTGTTTTTTAGCGAGACGGGAAGAGTGAAAACAGAATGAGATCCTTTATATGAAGAAAAAAAAACAATCTAATTATCACTTCTCTTGCTTTATAATTCAAGTTGTTTGTTCTGCTTTGTTATTGGACATTTTCTGGTCATTCAATATGGACAAAAGTATTGGGACACATTGAATTCAGGTGTTTCTTTTCTAACAGGGGTCTGAGATACAAAACAATAATGATAAATATCATAATATAGTGAAAACTGGAGAAAATGCTTATGTAAAGATATGCTTTTAGGTCAAATATTTGAGTGCGGTTTTAATTTATTACAATTTTAATTTTATATCCCTAATATTTGGAATGAATATTCACTTTTAAAGTCTTTGAAAAGGTTCATTAAGCATCTTTGTGTTATTTATGCAATAAATTACATACATTTTTCAAATTGGATTTTATATTTTTGTATGTTTTTTGGCCTTTTGTGTTGATATAGTAGGTTAAATTGAAAAAATAATAGGCAGATGAGATAGATGAAATTGTGCTGGAAAAAATCAAACAAACATGGATATGATAAACATTTCTTTATATACTATGTAAAGGCAAAAATCAAAATTACTCAAAAATGGCAAAAATAGGCTCAGACCCCTAAGGGTTAATTTTATTTTATTTTGTTTTAGCTTCTAAAATGCCTCAGATGGTTTTTACTTAATTTCTCTCGTTTTTTTTTTTCCCCATGACAGTGATTTTTAAATGTCCAATCTATAAATTTTGAAAATATTTTTTATGTTCTGATTGTAAATAATAATTTCCTACAACAACTAACCATCTACTTCATCATATCTCACTTTGGAAGAACAACCTCTCATTAATCCAGGGTTCCTGCAAGGTCTTAAAAGTTTTGAATTTACAAATTTGCATTTAATACCTTCAAAAAGCCTTTAAAAGATATTAAATTTTATATGGTAGGTCTTCAGGTATGTTGCCATAAACCTGTTGGCTGTATTGTGTTTAAATGTGTCTGTTAAATTTCCAAACTGCAAAGAAAGTAACGTTAGTCGACTCAGTTCTGCCCATCCCAACCTGACAATTTATACTGAAATTAGGAAGAAGTTATGGCTCACTTTGCAGCCACCAGTGAGAAATGATCACAGAAGTGAGAAGTGAAAAGTAAGCATGGGGAAGTGCAAATTTAATAATGCCTGGTGGGAGTAAAAAAACAGATTTCCTTAAATTCTAGCAGTCACAGATTTTTGCCAGTATAGATGTGAAATGGCCATTAAATTCTGCTCTAAGTAGTGTTTAAAAAAAGTCTTGGTCTTAAATTTAACTTGTAGAAACCTGTAGGAACCCTGTAAACTTTAAGGAATATGGACAAAAATATTGGGACGTATCACGGCTACATGTTGTGGATTTGAGATAGTCGCGGAAAACCTAGCAAAGCACCTTTGAGACTTCCTGTTTAAGTTTATGGGTTCTTATAATTTATATTTTATTTTATTTTTTAGCTGTGGTATCAATTTGGCATCGAAAACTGTGTACTTTTAGTGGTATCGGTATCAATTCCTGAATTTTTGGTATCATGACATCCCTAGTCCCAATACCATATCGTATATTTTGGCCACATTTAAGCCTTTTGTCCTGTAGTGAAAAGAACAAACCAAAAATGTGGAGCGGTCTTCCATGCTGCTCTTGCTAAGTTTCCACTCTCTTTGCTCAGTGATGTGGAGAATTAAGTAGCTTAGGGTCTGCTGACTCCTCAGCTGTCTGAACAGCCTCGTATACACGACGTTCCGTTTCAGGAAAAGGTTCTTACCCACCTTCAACTCATTGCGACCGTCCTTACATCTCACTTGCACACAGACATAAAAATAGATCACGCCATAACAGTTCAAAGATGAAACCTACTGCATAGATTCAAACACACAAAAGAAAAGAGGCCATCACCGTTTTCATGTTTTTGTTGCAGATAGAAAATTGGGGGTGGATGTTGGACTGAATAACCTGCATTTTACTCTTGGTCTGATCATATCTGTCCTTCAAAACGTCTGCAGAATGAAAGGTAATGCTCCGTTATACATGTCTGGATTGTTGTGATAAAACTATACATGTCTACTGGCTCGTTTTAGAAAGATGGAAGCACATTTGGTCCTGTCAAACACAACAAAGACATCACACCAAACATGTACTAACGTGTGACTTTAACATAAAGCCAATAGAAGTCGACCAACAGTGGAATTTGAAAGGTTGATAGTAATGACACAGCGGTAGGAAAACACCTATAGATGACGAGTTGCTCGACATCAGCCCCTGGAAATACAAAAAGTAAGACCAAAGTTCCTGTTTCTCATGGGCAAGTTCTATCAAGAATCAATAAGTTGAATTTGTGAGGTTGTCAGGTTCTGCCAGCTTGATTCAGGAGCTCAATCTCCCAGTAGAAGTGGGTGGTACTTTTACTGAAGGAGAACTCAACCAATTAAATTAAAGTCCATATATGACTTCCTATCAGTGCTCAATTGTAACTACTGTATATTGGTAGTAGTAGTAGTGTAGTTTTATTTTGTGCACATAGAATCATCAGATAAAGAACCATACAACATGGTCAAACAAAATTTTTCTGCGCTTAAAAAGGAGTGGGAAAAAGTATAACTTATAGACTCCCACCCCTTTTTTTACAAACTAATAATTAAATCCACTTTCTTTGCTTTAACACACTTTTTTTCTGTATATTTTTACAATAACACAAACATCCATACAAACCATTCACATACACTTTTTTGGTTACCTCACACACACAATCAGATTTGTATAATCAACCGTTTTTTATAAAAATAGGACCAATGGCCCTGTAGCTTACCGGACAAATTAAAAGCTTTGGGAAATGTATCCAGATGCCATTTAGTATCACCCAGTCATGTGTAATTATTATATTACAGAAATAGCCCATGTTCTGGTCATATTCCAATCAGATCTGTAAAAAATAAAAATTCTAACTTGATATTTATATTTACTGATTTATTGGATCAATCCACTTCCTATCTCTTATAATGGGAACATTTGTCAAAGTCGCACCAAATCCAGAATCAGATCCGGATCAAAATAATTTCAGTACCTTGTGTTGACATCATCATACAGAAGCTGTATACCAAGTTTGAAGTCAATCAGAACTGTGGTTTCGGAGAAGAAGACGATTGAAATTTTTCCCCATAAGAGCCCATGTAAAATTTTCCGCAAGTTCCCAGATCCAGAAGAAGATCCTGATCAGCATGTGGACATTATGTTTTGGTCATCTCCTCATCAGGGTTGTACTGAAGAAATTTACACTTGACATCATTTATATTTACTGAGTTATTGCATCGATTCACTTCCTATCTCTTATAATGGGGAAATTTTTCAAAGTCGCACCAAATCCAGAATCAGATCCGGATCCAAATAATTTCACTAACTTTTGTTGACATCATCATAAAGAAGCTGTATACCAAGTTTGAAGTCAATCGGAATTGTAGTTTCGGAGAAGAAGACGATTAAAATTTTTGTAACGGACGACAGACGATGACAGACGACGACAACAACAGATGACGATGACGGACACCGCATGACAACAATAGCTTATGGCCTATCAGCCAGTAAGCCAAAAAACTATACTATTTATATGCACTTCAAATATTTACTACTTACACAATGATCAATAAATGTGATAATAGTATCTCTAACCATTTCCATGTTATAAACCATCAAAATATGGACCATTATAAGTAAAGACAAATGTTTAATATTTCAAAAATTCTCAAAAAGTTGTCAAAACTGTGGACAAACTTTGTAGACATTGTCCCAAGAAAGTGAAATGAATGCAACCAGCAGTTTTGTTGGAGAAGATATTTGAAGAAATTGCTAATGAAAACAATGACGGACAAAGCACCTTCACAGTAGGTCATGGCCTATTGGTTGGTGGGTCTAATAAAAATTAGAAAAAACAAAAAAACTGAGTTTGACTTTAAGAGACACTAGATATCTGTTGAAATGAGCAAAAGTAATAAATACCCGAATATGAACCCATGAAGACCCAAACATCCACGGACGACCAAAACCATCTACTGATCTAAAATGTCTGATAACTGTTGATCCACTAATTCTATCAATACATGTAAATAATTGGTGTAAAATGCAGTTTACCATCTTTTCATGGTCATCAGATATGACCCATTTGGACGTTCAGAGGCATTGGAATGTTACCGTGGAAACACCGTCATCTTCTACAACATTGATTCACCAGTAAAACCCATGGAGTTGGATCAATGACAGTGGATGGAGACGCTGGGTTTATGTTCAGTTAATGACAGATTTTACTACAAAAAGTCACATTCTTTCCAGTTTTCTCTGTTTTTGATATAATAATCCTCAACTTTAATCTGAGCTTGTATTGACATGTGCATGATCAGTACATGCAAAATACAGAACATGACATTAAGAAAAATGGTAATCAGTTAAGACAGGTTAAAAATAGAGGAAAAATTAATTTGGGAACTGCCACAAAAGTACCGCTGGGCTTTTGGGTCTAAATTCTAGAAGTCACAAACTTTTTGCCAGTATGCCCATGAAATAAGTAGTCTTCAAAAAAGTCTTAAATTTAACTTGTAGAAACCCTTAGGAACCCTGACATCACTTTTAGAACATTAGACCAACATTAGTGCTGATCCAGACCCCTGTCCACATCCACATTCTCCCTTTGAACATCATTCCTTACATTAGTACCATTACTTCATGGTACCTAACAAAGCAGGTCCACTCACTGTTCATGCAGAGGTGGACCTTACAGACCCTGTAGACCACATTGGACCTGAGATTGTTGACTCACTGTCCTCACTGTAACTGTTGATGTCACTGTCTTGTAATGTATGTGGAAATGACCAAAAATAGTCACTTGCCCGATAAAGGGTTAAGATTTTGAAAACACAATAAAAGCTGAAAAACTGGAAAGTGACTGGTTTTTTTTACATGTTGAAATTAGGGATGCACCGATACCACTTTTTTTCCAGACTGAGTACGAGTACGAGTACTTACATTTGAGTACTTGCCGATACCAAGTACCGATACGAGCACTTAATAATCCCATTCCAGTTGTTTGTTCCTTTTGTAAATGTGCTTTATAGTTGTTGTCATTAGTCTGACTGGAACAAAGTGCTGCTACTGACAAGTAATGTGTTGGAATGAGCGTTTCTCAATTAATCCACCAGGGGGCGCCACTCTGAATTAACCATACTGGACAAATACCACAAAGAAGAGTAAAGTTTTTTTTGAGAAGAAGGAGAAAGTCAGTAATAACAAACATGGAGACGACAGAGGCAACACTACTGTGATACTAATATTGCAACATTTTTGCAAGTAAGGTTTAAAAGTTTAGCTTCAGCAGGTAGAGAAAAGAGAAATGAGTGATGAGTTTCGTTTTCACTTCCGCTGGCGGTGGTCCGCACCGCTCCATACTCCTGGTGGTATTCTCTGGGTACGCATCCACCAGCACCTGGAAAATCGATGGAATGTAGGCTGAGGACGGACAGAACATTCCGTTCGTATCTGTCTGTGTCTGTAACATTACTTGCAGTCAGCGTTACTTTTATCACTGTCATTTATTTGGTTAAATCTCCACACTCTTCACACTCTCCACACATTATTCCACCGCTGCGTACCTGCTGCACTGAACTGTGAATGTCACACGACCGTAAGTGGTATCGGTGCATTTGTATCGGATTACTTTTACGAGTACGAGTACACTCACTGAGTATCGGAGCCGATGCCTGATGCTGGTATCGGTATCGGAGCATCCCTAGTTGAAATATTCTGATTTGGTCAGCTGTGACTGAACATTTAATTAGACAGAACTTGTGTTAAAAACATTTTAATTTTTTCATCTCAACTCGAAAGACCTATATTGCCTTATCTTCTAATTAAAAAAAAAAAAAATCAAATATAAAAGAATATCTATAGCTGCAAACTCCCACTCGATCTGTGATGATGCAGCAATAAAAAGAAACAAGCGCTGCAACGAGACGTATCATTTCATGAGATATGTTAACATCTAATTATGGAATTCTCATTAAGTGTTTCAGATTCTGATGTGCAGCAGATGTTTAGGTGGAGTCTTTTTTCCAGCAGAAAGTAGATACATTTTCCTGGCAAGTGCCAAAGGTATCCTCACATTACAAAGTCATCAACAGTATCTGATGTCATGTCGTGTGTCAGTGTCATAAACTGCTGATTAGAAATGTGATCTGGGATTCTGAGTTCACACCAAAACACAAAGCCAAGTTTTAGTCTTCATTATCTAACAAATATGAATGGAATACTTCACAAGCCCATAACATTTGTTCTTAACAGACACTGGGGATACTACATAACCGGATACGGCAGTTAAAATTAATGAAAAGTTTGACGCTAACAATCATGTTCCCGTTATTCACCACATAGTTCTGGAAAAAGTTTTTGTTTTTTTTTTAAGGCTGATGAAATAAAAATAGTTCAGAGCAGCTAATAGCTTTTCAAGTTGATACAGACCCCTCTTCAAATTACTTGATATTGTCATACATTAACTCTGCTTTATTTTGTTATAAAGTACATTTTTAACTACTGAGTACAAATACATCACACAAAATCTGAACAGTGAACATCAAACTAACTAAGAAATCTACTAGAAGAGGTTTTTTTTTTCTTTTGTGAGGTTTTTTTTCTCCCTCAAAGTCATTTTCAATTAAGAAGACTAGTTCTAGATATTAGCTAATATCAGATTCAAATTCCCCCAAATATCCGCAGTTCATAAAAACATCCTTTAACTCTAATCTGAGCACATCATTCCTTAAACAGATGCATTTACAACACCATGGTTTATGTTAGTATGATGAAGATTAGGTGTGGGACCACTTCAGGTAAATTAATGTTAAATGAATCTGGAGACATCAAGGCTCAATGTAGCTGATTCTTATTGAATTCAGCAAGTTGATTTTTTTTTTTTAGCTTTTCAGGTATCTATCCCTAGCATTTACAATTTTTTTGTACACAAGTATGGTAATAATAGTCTAAAATAGTGTTGTTGGTTTTTTTTTTTTGTTTTTTTAAGTCTAGCTGATATCTTTGTACAAACACAAGGAGTAGTAAGCTACCACTGAAGACACCCAGCTCCAGATCTACAGCATGTCAGTAGACTGGCACTGACTGGAGAATGAACCTAGCATACGTCTTTTTTTTTTTTTTTCTTCTTTTTCTTTTTTTTTTTTTAATATGTATATGTAGTGTGGGATATCAAAACTCCACACACAAATACCTACATCCAACTCAGAATCGACCTCTTAGCAAAGATACTTTGGACTAAAGACAAAAGATTCCAGTCTTTCATGTGTTGGCTAATTAGCAGTAATTAGCCAAAGCCGCAGTGACTGTGAACCAATCATTTCAGTTCCCTGATGTCCCCAGATGTTCCCCTAATGTTTGCAACAGTGGATCTTCAGCAGGGTGGATTTCTTAGCCATAATGGGAGAGAGTAAGGCCCAGTTTCCGCAACAATGCTCTCAGGTGAAAATGACTTCATATTTTATCAGATGTGCCTTTCGTTTAGACGGCAACGGTGTTTTGGGGGGTTGAAAACACAAAAAAGTGAAACCACCTTCCAGAGTGGAAATCTTAAAAACACTCCACTCTTGTGTCACCGCCTAAAGCACAGATGTCAAACATGCGGCCCGGGGGCCAAAACTGGCCCGCCAAAGGTTCCAGTCCGGCCCGTGAGATAAATTTGCAAAGTGCAAGTTAGGGCATCAAACTCAAAAATAATATCATAATAACCTATAAATAATAACACCATTTTTTTTCCCTTTGATTTAGTGCAAAAACATAACATTTTGAAAATATTTACATTTACAAACTATCCTTTAACAATAAAATGTGAATAACTTGAACAAATATAAATAACCTGAAATGTCTAAAGAGAATTAAGCGCAATTTTAACAATATTCTGCCTGTTACTAAGTGTTTTATGTCTTTGTAGATCTGCTCTGTAATGCACATGTATAAATGATAAGTCAGGGCGTAATACTGATAAAATTGTACTTATATTTCTTAAATTTCATTTTTTCAGGTCATTCACATCCTTTTTGTTTGGATAGTTTGTAAATGTAAATATTGGCATAACTGAATGTTATTTTTTGCACTAGAACAATTTGGAGTTGTCATTATTTATTGGCTATCATGCTGTTATTTTACTGGTCGGGCCCACTTCAGATTAAATTGGGCAGAATGTGGCCCCTAGAAGAAAATGAGTTTGACACCCCTGGTCTAAAGGGTTGAAAACGCAAAACTGTATTTTCTCATCACTTAGGTTTTACATCCCAGGCACGCGCCAGTACAAGAAAACAACATCATGTTGGAATATTTCCCTCTGACGGACCTTCAAGTTGCCCTAGCCGCTCCAATTTACATCCAAGAGTCGTTTCAGCAATTGTCACAAATCTTAATAGAGAGTAGTAGAGAGCGGAGAAGGCACATTAACTACTTGTTCTGATACCGGTTTGGTGATTGTATTTCACACTAGGCGAGAACAGGAAGAGAAGTAGAAAGGTTCTAACTTGGTCTTGGTGGTGGTGATGCCACCTCGCCACCTGGTATGCATACTACATGAGTAAATAGGAAATGTCACACACTTTTGCATGTCCATCTGCATGCAGATTTTTCCCCCAAAATGCACATCTAAACGCAGAATTAAAAGTAAGAACGCAAGCCAATTTAGCGTTGTCAGATCTGATCGTTACTGTCTAAACCACGGGTGTCAAACATCCGGCCCGCCAAAGGGTCCAGTCCGGCCCTTGGGATGAATTTGTGAAATGCAAAAATTACACTAAGATATTAACAACCCTTTTAGTTCAGGTTCCACATTCAGACCAATTCAATCTCAAGTGGGCAGGACCAGTAAAATACTATAATAATAACATATAAATAATGAAAACTCCAAATTTTTCTCTTTGTAAACGTAAATATTTTCATGTATTTCACTAAAACAAAGAATAATTTTGCCTGAAATGTCTTAAAAGAAATAAGTACAATTTTAACAAGATTCTGTCTGTTATTTTAAATCTTCTGTTTGTTGATCCACCGTGATCTGTACGTTATAATGTACATATGTAAAATGATAAACTGAGGCAGAATATTGTTTAAAATTACCATATTTTTTCAGTTTGTTCATGTTATTCACATTGTTTGAAAGAATAGTTTGTAGATGTAAACCTTTTCATCATGCAAGTTTACTTTTTTCGCTCTAAAACAGAGAAATGTTCGGAGTTGACATTATTTATATATTATGTTATTATTTTACTGGTTCGGCTCACTTCAGATCAAATTTAGCTGAATGTGCCTCCTGAACTACAATGAGTTTGACACACCTGGTCTAGACGTAGCCTTAGTTTAGGGATTTCTACCATTGGTTTTTACAATAATAAAAAATAAAATAGATATAAAAATGCATGTGTGTCTGGTCCAGACAGACTATAGTCACTGTCTCCTAAAATGATCATTTAGTTAATGTTAGATCTTATCATGTGGTCTTGTCAATACTGGTCTAGGGACAAGATGTTAAAGACCATCATCTGACTGTTACGGAACCAACCGTTTTTGCAAAATACATGTTTATACAGTGAACTGAGTCACCTCTCTGATAGAACTCTATTCAGACTCTACAACCTGTGGTCTCCCTTTGGAGACCCCAAGGACGTGACGTGGTTACACCTACACACTGGAATCTTGCATCAGAAAATCATGGCTCTTACTGTGAGGCGACAGCGCTAACCACTGCGCCGCCCAAGCACCACCAAACCCCCCCACCCTTTCACCTCACACTTTAACTGAAACACCACCTACACTCTCTGAAAACCCTGAATACTGTCAACATTCTGCTTCTTCGCATAATGAAAGTTAAATGTTTACGGCTCACACTGTATGTTGGATAAAAATGTGAATGTTTACAGTTTGAGAAGATCAAAAATGAGAATAAATACTGATATAAACACTCCACCACTGGCTAAACAACAATACTGGTATCATTTACTACCAAACAAAGTACATAAATACAATTACAAAATGCCTCAGCATGAAAATGATGCTTCTTTAATTACCTATATTGAGTCTAAGTTCTGTCTACTGTCTAGATTTGATCATTCTGAAGCAACACGGCTCCCTTGTGTATATCACATTAAGTGCATCTGGATTCAAACAACCCAAAGTTCACCCCACTTGACTGCTCAGCGTCTCCAGCCTCTGCCAGACATGTCATTTGCGGACTCGGCTTTCACTTTCAAGCAATCATGCAGCTCATATAGAAGAAGAAAATTGGTGGAATCACAAAGGCCTATGGAAAAAAAAAAATGACAGTGAACATCTTCTACCCATTTCACTAATGCACACTCCTGTCCACTTGGGATATTGGAGTCTGGAGTAGAGCCTTACTTTCATGTCAGTGTTAAAACTGAATGAGGAGCTCTTAGTCTCTACTGGAGTAACAGAACAATAGTTTTTTTTGTTTTTTTTTTTACTCCACATGACCCTGCAGCTGTGCGCTATATTTAAGCGTAGGGGGGATGTTGGACTTAATTCTGCTTGTGTCCAGACAAATCCAGCCAAGCCCAATGATTATTAATGAGGCATTGTGGCGGGTGTAACAAGGTGCACCGACAGGCTTGAATCTGATATCCCAGGCTTGGTCTCTTGGTTTCCACACTGATGACTACACTTACACAAAAGGCCGAGCTGGTGTCTGGTCTGCTATCAAATAAACATTGCATCATATCCAACCAGTCGCTTTATTCTCAAAGACAAAAAAGAACATAATGCAGTTCGAACAGTCGTCTAAAATATACAAAAGATCTGTGAGAAACGCAGAGTGAGATATGGCTAAAAAAAAAAAACTCCTATCTGGATAGGCTTTGGTGACTTTGTGATATATAATATGATGCTTTGAAAACATTAACATCGAGTCTCAAAATAACGCTGAAAACACAGTTCACTTTATATGTAAACACTAAATATATGACTATTGATCATAGGGATGCAGATGCATCAGATGAACTATGGCTTCACTGAATAACCTCAGCTATCAACAAATAACTTTACACCAATAGCAGAACACAGGAAGGAAGGAAGGAAGGAAGGAAGGACGGACGGACAGACGGACAGACAGACGCTTTATTGTCATTGCATAGTGAATACAACGAAATTGCACGTGCCCCCCATATAAAAGAAACACAAATAACATTCAAACTACACTCTTCCCACACAAATACATTCATCAAGTACAAAAAACACACCAAACACATCAGTATTAAAATATTTCTGGGTAAAAGTGCAACTATATAAAAAGTGCTTCTGTATAAAAGTGCAACTATATAATTAAAATACTTTATAAAAAGTGCATCCATATAAAAGTCCACTTGCTTGAATTTTTAAAGTGCTGGTGTCTATGGTGTGAGTTGGTGGTTTAGATAGTGGATGGCTTTTGGGAAAAAAACTGTAAATGAATCTGGTGGTATGTGATCTGATTGACCTGTATCGTTTCCCTGAAGGCAGAAGAGTGAAGTGGTGATGACCGTGGCGGGAAGTGTCTGCGCTGATGTTTATCTGTTGTATTAAATGTCTGCTCTTTCAGTGATAGTACCATGATGCCTTGACACGCTTAAGAAAACGGTTCATTTTTAGACACAACCACAGATGAAGGTCTATAAGACGGTTCAGTGTCTGTTGGTTCACATTACAGTTAAAATTTTATACCTCAGGTTGCATTTCTCTAGCTGACTTTAAATTAGTGTAAGCGTTCATTTGGACTCGAGGATGAACTGATCAGAAATTGGTGGTCAAAGGTTAAAGGTCAAGGCTGCTGTGACCTCATGTCTGTTCACTCTTACAAAATGGCGCCTCAGAAAACCCTCGAGGTAATTTCTTTAAACCTGCATAAGACTTTCGTCACCAATTTTTCATGAAATCTGTAAACCCGAGTCATAGCTTAAGTATCACAAATCCATAAGTCTTTCTGTGATTACACACCTGAATCTTTTCCCTCATGGTGAACCATATCGGAGTGTACTCCACCATGAACAATTCATTTGTTTACAAACAGAGCCAGTAGGTCACTCGGGCATTTTCGGAAATTTGCCATGATGTGTATTGTGCAAAGTGGAGCTCCATGCAGATGCATAATGGCCACAGCAGCAACAAACACAGAAGCGGCTTCATTACCTCTTGCTACTGCAGCTGTATGGAGCTCCGCTTCCCACAATACACATTGTGGCAAATTTCTGAAAATGCCCGAGTGACCCACCGACTCTGTAAACAAATGGATTGTTTCTCTTGGAGCACACTTTGAAATTGTTCACTGTGAAGGGAAAGATTCAGGTGGGTAATCATGGAAAGACTTCTGGACACGTGACACTTAGGCTATGACTTGGGTTTTACAGATTTGATGAAAAATTGGTGACAGAAGTCCTACGCGGGTATAAATTTGACACATATTTATTTGGACTTGAGGATGAACTCAGCAAAATCTGTGGGTGAAAGGTCAAGGTGGTGGTGACCTTGGAAAACACATTTTTGGTCATGGCTCCTAAGTGACTGAATGGCTTCAACATTGTCTGATACATAACCACTAGGGAGAGTCCAAAAGTTCTCAGACAAATGCAATAAAACGTTTATTTATCTTTTTTTTTTTTTCTACATAAGCTCCATGAGAGTCTAAACACTTTTGCAATCTATGTTTCCCTTGGTAAATTCCTTCTTTGTAGAATTGCTGAGGCTGTCGTTGACATTTGTCTAAGAACTTTTTGACTCTCCCTCATATATATCTGATTGGTTTTTTGTCACAGATGTATTTCATATGTGGGCACCCACCTTGGTCATGATTCACCATCACCATGATTCGACAATAAGTTGTAAGTAAAGTGTTAATCATGTTGCTAACAATATAAATTCATTTTGGGACAAATGTGGAGTGCACCAATAAAGTTGCAATTGACAAAAATGAAAATAACCACACTAACTACAGCTGTCACATGTGCGTACAGGCCTATGAGCAAAAAACACAAGCAAACCAGACCCTGAACCAGCAACCTCTGAAACCATCAGAGCTACAGCTGCACCAGAGTATTTAACTAATTATCATCCACAAATAAGTCCAGTGGCATAGGTAATGTTTGTATTTAGAAGAACTTGTGCTCTGATGTAAGATAATTAGTAGATAAGTTATTAAACCCATTAACATACTGGTTAAAGTGAGTCTAAAGTTTTTCTTACAGTGACAGAAACTGATCTATTCTTACTTTGATTCCATTCAGATTTTCCTTAACTCTTGGTTCTAACGTGTATTTTCTCTGAAAAATAACTTCAGGTTCAATAATTTAGCAGAACAAAACGATGACATTGACGGAACATAATAGAACCATGAGACAAAGCAAAACAGGTAGAATTAAAATTTATAACCATGGCAACAGGTAAGCATCTTATTATAAATGAACCTCAATAGTGACATGTAGGAATTTTGGAAACCTTTTGATTAATGTCATATAAAAAGACCAACCAACTGTAGCAAAAGGTTGTGTCTCATCTATCAATCAATCAATCTTTATTTCAGACTCAAAGGTCCATATAAAACAGTTAATTTTAATTACTTTTTTTTTAAGTTATGAAAAAATAAAGTAATGAAAAAAATATAACAACAAAAGAGAGAAGTGTCTGAAATGTATCACAATCACTTTCCATTATTATTTTTTTAACTATTCATATTCATATACCAGCCTTTTGCACCTGCTTTTTATCTGTTTTAATGTGTTTGGTTTCTGGTTTTATCTGCTGTATATAAAGTGTCTTTGAGTTCCATGAAAAGAGCTATACAAATAAAATGTATTATTATTACTATTATTATTATTATTATTATTATTAATTAAGGGTTTTTTGATTTACTTTCTTGTATACTTTTGTAAAAAAAAGTTTCGAGAACATCCAAGGGGGTGAACTTTTTAAATTTGCGCTATAATTATCATTCCCACAGCCCTTCTCTCACCTTTTCACCAATCCTAATTAACATGGGCTGAATTTCATGCATTAGGCGTCACATGACACCAGTATCTGCAGTATCCGTAGAGGTTACAGCACGTAAATGTGGACAGCATGCACACCTCCAGCGTTAAATAACAGCGAGTGACTATTTTCACCCATTCTCACACTTGTCTGCTCTAACACTGTGTGGAAAAAAGAACAAGTCATGCATAAAACTGATCATCATTAAGCCACTTAAAATATCCATCAAATGACGAGTTCTTCCAGAACTGCTTAAGTTTGTGTCTCCTTTACCTCCAAAAAATATCCATACATTGCAACAGCAGCTTTCTATGATTTACAACCAAGAAAACCCACACACCAACACACAAATAACTAGCAAGTGTAATATTAATAATAATAGTAAGAAAAGCAGTAGCATCCTGTGAGTAATAATTTCAATGCAAGTGGCGCCAGACACAACAAGCCCCGCCCCTCGCATGTATTGTAGCTTATTTTAGCATCGATCCAGCTGATGTCATCATGTCTATGCATGTGCTGATGTCAGCATATTAATTGCCTCTATGTATGTGCCAAGTTTGAAGTAAATTGAAACAAAATTCTTTTTTTTTGTAGACCTTTGAAATTTCGCCTATTGTAAGTAAATGGGAGAACAAAAAGATTTTAAAAATTCATAAAAACTTTGAACTTTGACCTACTTTTCCCAAAATGTAATCGATCTATTCTGGGTCACTGGCAATCTATAAACCCAATTTGGTATGAATTCAACCAATTGTTTTGCTGCTAAAGATGTGAAATTTCATCGCTTGGAAGTAAATGGGAAAAACAAAAAGATTTTAAAAATTCATTAAAATTTGAACTTTGACCTACTGTTCCCAAAATTTAAAGACATCTATTCTGAGTCACTGGCAATCTATAGACTCCGTTTCATATAAATTCACCTTTCAGTTTTGCTGCTACAGACATTTGAAATTTCACCCATTATAAGTAAATGGGGAAAAAAAGATTTTAAAAATTTATAAATTTTTTTTTACTTTGACCTACTTTTCTCAAAATATAATCGATCTATTCTGGCTCACTGGCAATCTATAAACCCATTTTGGTATGAATTCAACCAATAGTTTTGCTGCTAGAGTGTTAACAACCTGAACCAAAAACAACACCCCTTGCCTTCCCTTCAGGGGGCTGAGTAATAATAAATATAAGAGTGACAAAAACTCATATGTATGGAAGAAAATCTCCATCAAAGTTAAAGCTGGACACTAGGTTGAATTAATTAGATTTATCAAGTCTTTGGTTTTTAATCAATGTAAAAAATGGCAAAGTCATAAACCATTGCTTCATCTGGAGACATTTCTTGATCAATGAAAGTTCAAATTGCAAACTATTTACTGTTATTGTGAGAGTATTTCTGTAATCACTGCTAACCAGTGCTTTGATCTGATTAAACTTATTTTCATTTTAGAGAAACACTGCTTTTTATTGATGGTCAATGGAATTTTGATGAACTTATGAAGTGAATATTCGGAATTTTTGCACTCGAAATAATTTATGGAAACTTTTGTCTGTTTAATCTAACAAAATTGGACAAAACCTTAAAAATTTCTGTAGGTCATTTAAGGAACTTATTGCCATTTTGTGGCCAAGGAGTAAATGGACATACAGGAGATAAATGAAAAAAGTTAAATCTGACATAGCAATCATTTAACTCAGGGGATTGATCAGTTTTTTATTGTGATTCATAACCCCACCCCCCACCCCTTTACACATTGGCATGAAAAATAAATAAATAAATAAATAAATAAATAAATAAATGTTAAGACTGAATTATCCATGACAGTGAAGAAAACACAACATCTTTTTTTTCTTTGGCCATATTTCCAAACCTACATTAAACTTTCTCCATATCTGCAAAAACTCTCAGGGTTCAAATTATGTCTATATTTTATAAGGCAGTAAATATTACTTCTAACACAAAATATTCAATATACACTGAACAAAAATATAAACGCACCACTTTTGTTTTTGCTCCCATTTTTCATGAGCTGAACTCAAAGATCTAAAACTTTTCTATGTACACAAAAGGCCTATTTCTCTCAAATATTGTTCATAAATGTGTCTAAATCTGTGTTAGTGAGCACTTCTCCTTTGTCCTTTGCTGAGATAATCCATCCACCTCACAGGTGTGGCATATCAAGATGCTGATTAGACAGCAGGATTATTGCACAGGTATGACTTAGGCTGGCCACAATAAAAGGCCACTCTAAAATGTGCACTTTTACTGTATTGGGTGGTCCAGGGGGGTCAGAAAACCAGTCAGTATTTGGTGTGACCACCATTTTCCTCGCACAGTCTTCATGAATTCTCTGAAACAGCTTTGGAGATGGCTTATGGTAGAGAAATGAACATTCAATTCACAGGCAAAAGCTCTGGTGGAGATTCCTGAAGTCAGCATGCCAAATGCATACTCCCTCAAAACTTGTGACATCTGTGGTATTGTGCTGTGTGATAAAACTGCACATTTTGGAGTGGCCTTTTATTGTGGCCAGCCTAAGGCACACCTGTGCAAAAATCCCGCTGTCTAATCAGCATCTTGATATGCCACACCTGTGAGGTGGATGGATTATCTCAGCAAAGAAGAAGTGTTCACTAACACAAATTTAGACAGATTTGTGAACAATATTTGAGAGAAATAAACCTTGTGTGTACACAGAAAAAGTTTTAGATCTTTGAGTTCAGCTCATGAAAAATGGGAGCAAAAACAAAAGTGGTGCGTTTATATTTTTGTTCAGTGTAATAAAGCAACAAAAGTAAATGGCAGTATACTAAAAACACACAAAAAAATCTATATAAAATATAAAAATAATAGACAAACATTTTTAAATCAACTGAAAACTTCCATTTTGAGTTAGTATATTGAGATATTCTTGAAAATTATTTAACTTTTTGTCTTTTAGTTTACATTATAAACGCAATATTTAACAACAGAGTCAGGTTCCAAAAATTAAACTACTATCATAAAAGATTAAAAAATACACCGACTACACGGCAGTTGTAGTTAAAAAGCCAGCTATCTTTCGGATAAACATTTTTCTTTTGAGCTGATAAAAGCACCTAAGCTCTTTAGAATGAGTCTCATTACACACTCTGAAGGTTTTAATCCAGCTGCGAGGAGGATCAAGTTAAAACATGATAATACGGGGATTACTCCAACCACAGTTTCACTCTTTTGACCAAAACAAGCCCTTTGTTAGAGGGACATCCCATCCAGATTAGCCTTTAGCTTCATCACATCGAAGCCATAACACAGTCTAAGTGCAGACGAGGTGAACGGCATGGATGGATTTCCACTCAGCGCTTGGTAAACGCTGAAGATGCCCTTTAACAACGCACTCCCATTTATGACATGAACTACAAGCTGCACTTACATAAAGTGTGCATGTGTGGGTATAAAACAGCGGGAAAGCGGCATCTGAACAGGATGTAAAAACTGTAGCGTAGAGTGTTTAGCTCTGATGTTTCCCTTCATCTGCTTCCTCCCCCTCAGTCGGTTCATACTAGATTATATCTGAGAAGGATGAGATAATATCATATACTGTATATATAAGGTACTGTGGTGAAAACATTACAGTATGTTGAAGGTTGGATGGTGTGGCCTTTGACAGTGTCTTCACTAAAACATGGATGGACAATAACAGGAGGAAACCATGGGATGTACAGCTTTTCTTTATGACTCAAATAGGACTATTCTGTGTACTTATTAGGCCTGTAACGGTACACAAAATTTTCGGTTCGCTACGTTTTCGGTTTTCAAAGCCAC
This sequence comes from Sphaeramia orbicularis, assembly GCF_902148855.1. NCBI lineage: Eukaryota > Metazoa > Chordata > Actinopteri > Kurtiformes > Apogonidae > Sphaeramia > Sphaeramia orbicularis. Next base: position 41,008,806 of record NC_043969.1, read on the forward strand.
GGTTCGTTTTTTTTTCGGTTTGGCACGGGAAGAAAGAAAACCCTTTAAAATGTCTACTAATGCATTTATGAATTTTTTTTACATTTTTCCCCCAATTTTTGGAGACAATAGAATATAGAAAAACAGGAATAATATAATTCTGCTACTATAAATCAAATAGAAAATAAAATAAATTATTAATATTACTAAATGTATTTTAAACATTAGTATTGCACTTTTACCTGAAAGGTAGTTTCGAACAAACAAGAAAAATCTAATCACAGTTCTGTCAGTTCACATTCTGCATAAAAATAACAAAAAAATTCCACATGAAGTGCAACATTAACAAAAGGGTAAACTAGTATTCTGTTTAAACAAACTGAAGAGAAACACTGACAACACAATGAACCAAATTATTTATTTTAGGACAGAGAACAAACTGTTTCGGACACTGTGTGTATTTGTGTGTGCCTGTGCAAGGGGTATTTTTATTTATTTTTTGTCAGAGCCAGGGGGTGGGGGGCCTGGGGGGGCGGTCCATAATTAACGTAATGAACGCTGTCGTGAAACGGAAGTGAAACTTTACATACTTTCAACGTTCTATTTATTCCTCTATTATACAGCGTGTGTGACAGACAGACAGACAGAGCTAGTGTAAGTGTTTTAGAACTACCGTAGTTCCTAGGGGCCAAACAACGTCCATCTTATTAACGTCTCTTTCCTCGTTGTTGTCTTTCACCTGAACCTGAACTGATCCAAACTGGACTGTACTGATGGTGGAGGGTCTTCAGTCTCTTCCTTCCAGGTTCACATCATATTTGTTGTTTTTTTTTAACCTTACATCAGCTGCTATTTCATATTTTGGGTCAATGTGTGCTCCTTCAATATGTCCATGTGAAACTTGCGCAGATTTAAAGTTCTGCATCGAACGACGTCTTTCATTGCTTTTTCTTTTTCTCATCATACTGTGCCGTTTCGGTACAGCTGTGTACCGAACCGAACAGGTGTGTACCGAAACGGTTTGGTTCGGTACATGTACTGTTACAGGCCTAGTACTTATACCGAACTTTTGGGCTCTTTACTGCTGTGCACTTCAGAAAATAATAATCTTAGCTCTTTCCCCGCCAATGACGAGATTTTCCGTCCGTCAATCCATGTTTTCACTGTTACACTGTAGTTGAAGCTGTTGCAGATCGTGTGAATTACTTTCCTTAGTCCAAAAACAAACTAATAAGCAGCTTTTCCAGAAAAATGAAGGACTGAGCATAACGTTTTCGCACTGGAGTCACCGTATCCAATGGTAACGCATTCAGCGCCAGTCACTCTGAATGAGGAAATGCCAACTCCGTGGGAACTGCGCGCAGTTTCAAAAGCCTTAAAAATGATTATGGAGACAGAGTCCGACAATTCAATATATGACAGAGCTACAGAAGAACCATTTATGTTTATGTGTTGTTTATGTTTATGCATTTGGCAGACGCTTTTTTCCAAAGCGACTTACAGGGAAAACCAATCAAATCACTCAGTCAAATTTTATTTATATAGCGCCAGATCACAACAAAAAAGTTATCTCATGACACTTTATATATAGAGTTGGTCAAAACCAGACTCTAAGCCAATTTACCGAAACCCAACAGAATCCTCCAGGAGCAAACACTTGTGACTGGTGACAGTGGTGAGGAAAAACTTCCCTTTAACAGCAGAAACCTGGAGCAGACCCAGACTCCTGGAGGATGGACGTCTGCCTTGTCCAGTTGGGGTTAAAGAGAGAGAGTAAAGAAAGAGAAAAAGACAGAGCGATAGAGATAGAGACTGGAGGAGAAGGGGGGAGTAGGGGGAGACACATGGAGGCAGTTGAGGATAAGTGGGTGATGATGATGAGGGCAGGGGAGAGGCAGGACCACCGCAGCAGGTCCAGAGATAATCCTGGGAAAGGATTATCATTAGCATTTAGAGACAGGAACGGAGAAATACAAGGTGAGGGAGACGGACACGGGAAAACGGAGCGTCGAGGGTCCGACACGGAGATGAGGAAGAGGGGGGGGGCACAGAGCGACACAGAGAAAATGGCAGACTGGAGGAAGAGAAAAGAGACATTTCTAGTGGACATTCAAGGAGAAGACAGACACACAGATGTGGGACAAGACAAAGGACAGCTAGTCTGCATCTGTTAGAGTGAGTTCAGATTCAGACTGAGGACACCGAACAGATTCAGCTCTGTAATGTCAGCAGGGACACAGGTAAGACCCTGTTTGATTTGGCTTTTGTATGAAATAAAAAAATACACATTCATACATAGATAAATCACTAGATGTCCATATAATTATTTCCAGATCAAACACAGCAGCTGGTCCAACAGGAGGATGTGGTGCAGCCAAGGAAAGGCCAGAAATCTCCAGTATTTAGTGCATTTGTTTCTTTTTTTCTTGAAAATGAGGAATATTGAAGTGTTTTTATCAAAAAGCTAAACTAACATGTGGAAGACTTATAACTGATGTATGTAAATGGGTAAAGTTTAATAAGGAACCTGGTGCTTTAGAAGATGTTTGGTCTAAAGTTTGGTGTGGATTCCCCTAACATTTTGTGGAATGATGGGATATCTTAGAGCTGTTTGTTATTATTATTATTGATGTTATTATTATTTTATTTTGTGGTTTTGAATACAGTGTTAGTGTTGGTAAATAAGAAAGAGTCAAAAATGTAAATAGGAAATCAGTTTTATCTTGAAAATCAATGTCTTTGAAAAAAAAAATGCAATTTTCTCAGTTTTTTGCTCAAAATTCAGTTTTTTCCTGAAAATGACCAATATTCAAATGTTTATATCTCACTAACGAATGAAGATAGAATAAAATTGTTTTTTTTGTGTGTGTTTAAAAGTTGAAGTTCTGTTCTTTCATTTGATGTATTCAATGTTCACACACTCCTAACACAACATTTTCAGTGAGCCTCCAAAGATTAGTGAAAATGACCAAAAAGGCTGGCGCTGGATACTAACTCACTGGAAAATGCTCTGGCGGGGAAAGAGTTAGTTATTTATGGGTAACTTTTTAAGGGGGGGGTGGGGGCATTTATTACTGTTTTTTTTTATCAGTCTGTTAGTATTTTTATCAGTATTCTATAGTATTTCCTAAATGCTGCTGACAGTCAGGACCTGAGTACTAGGGATGGGAATCGATAAGAATTTAACGATTCCGATTCCATTATCGATTTTGCTTATCGATCCGATTCCTTATCGATTCTCTTATCAATTCTCATTGGGTGAGGGAATAAAAGAGTACAAACGGGTGTGTTTGCATTAACTGTCTTTTATGTTTCCATCTCTGCACAGAAAATATAACAAATACAGTATCTCTCTTTCTAAATAATTTTCAATGAGCCTAAGTTGTACAATCCACTGATAAAAACTGTATTTGCAGTTTATCAGTGCTTATACATGTTATACATTCACAAAAACACATTTATTCAACATTTTTGCTGTGAAACCTTCCGTAATTACACAAGATATTTGTCGATTAACAAACAAGTCTTTTAAACTTACAGAACAAATACTTCTTAAACGGTTAATTAACAGTAATTTTATCTCATTTTATTATTTTTTTACAGTATTAAACTTTAAATTAACAGTTTAATCTCATAAATAGAAAATAAATATTTGTGAAATTACGATACGTTTGCAAATATATTTTAACTGTATTTTTCTGTGGGAAAAAAAAAATCTTTAAAAAAAAATGGACATTTTATGGTTATTCACAGTTGCAGGTTTTTTTGTGTTATTTTACATTTGACATGTAAAATCACAGTCTATTTTTCGTAATTTCATTGATATTTTCCTATATCTTAAAAATACAGGAAAAATCTGTAAAATAAACAATAAAAATTCTGTTAAATTACTTTTTTTTTTTTTTTTTTTTACAGTGCATGTGCTTGTACATTTGTGCAATGCATGACTGTTAATACATTTTTGTGCTTGTCATACCATATTTTGTGTTTACAGGGTGGGGAAGCAAAATTTACAATGAACATTTAGTTGTTTTTTCTCAGCAGGCACTACATCAGTTGTTTTGAAACCAAACATATATTGATGTCATAATCATACCTAACACTATTATCCATACCTTTTCACAAACTTTTGCCCATATGAGTAATCAGGAAAGCAAACGTCAAAGAGTGTGTGATTTGCTGAATGCACTCGTCACACCAAAGGAGATTTCAAAAATAGTTGGAGTGTCCATAAAGACTGTTTATAATGGAAAGAAGAGAATGACTATGAGCAAAACTATTACGAGAAAGTCTGGAAGATACTATTAAAGAATGGGAGAAGTTGTCACCCGAATATTTGAGGAACACTTGCGCAAGTTTCAGGAAGCGTGTGAAGGCAGTTATTGAGAAAGAAGGAGGACACATAGAATAAAAACATTTTCTATTATGTCAATTTTCTTGTGGCAAATAAATTCTCATGACTTTCAATAAACTAATTGGTCATACACTGTCTTTCAATCCCTGCCTCAAAATATTGTAAATTTTGCTTCCCCACCCTGTATATATACACCAACTTTTTTTGGTGATTTATTGGGGTGGGTCACTTTTCCATAAGGGGGGGTCTGAATTCTATAACAGAAAACTGGCCCATGGGTCACTTTTCCATGGGGGTCACTTTTCTATCTGACACCAGTTTTGGCCCACAGGCCGTATGTTTGACACCTGTGTGCTATAGTGTTTGTTCATTTCCGTCAGCCTGATTCTGTAGAACCTGTACCAAAGCCAAAAGTGTGTTATTCTGTCAGTGGCTAAAGCAGATATATCCTACTAACCCCAACTGAAGGGAATTCCAACTGAAAGGTTAAGTCCACTCTATGATCCAATGTGCGGAGATGAGAGAAAAACAAAGAAAACAAAAGGTAAACCTGCTGCCCTATGATACACTCTGTCCACAGTCCTCTGTCTGTCTGCCGTATGATCACAACACAGACGATTCTTCTTTGCCTTGGTGGAAATTGGACGTTTTCAAAAACAACTTATCATTGATACGTGCACCTGAGAGGTAAAAACGTGACTCACATGGAATAAAGTGTTTAGTTAGAAAGCTCAGCCACATACAGAGTTGGACTGGAGAGAAAACAGAGTGGATTGAGGCTTTATTCAGACTGTTTATTCACTGTCAGCAGAGGATGGACGTGGGGAATCATGTCAACATCATGATGGGTTCTTAACATCAGCCATGAAGGATAGAGTCATCCATCAACTCAATGGGAACCTAAACATATATATTCACTGCTGGATCACATTGAGACTCATCAACACAACTGTTTCCAAACATTGAATTAACCCTTTCATGCATGAATTATAAGAACCTTAATCAAGACTTTTTTTTCTTGAGTGATTTTATTCCTCTTTAGGAATTTAGAAAACAATATGATTGAATTTTTTTTTTTCATGGTGTTGTAAAAATGTCCACGAAGCTGGACACCATGCATTTAATTTATGAAGCAAACAAACATGTATTTACTGATATACTGTGTGAAAACTAGGACATTAAACCATTTTAATGCTGCTAATCTGATGTTTTCTCACATTTTAACATACTCTAATACTAGTCATTACTCACTTCATGCAGATAATCTGCAAAAAAAAAAAAAAACTTTGTTGTTAATTACAGTTTAATAACAATAATAAGCAACTGCTTTACACTCAAACATGTAATATCAGGTTTATCAAGAACAGCAAATTTACAGTAATGTTATCCATTGCAGTGTATGAGATGATGCATAAGTGTCCAATGTGTTGGCTGATATGAAACTAAAATAATAAAATCCATGAATATACAAAAGAACAGCTGTAGAATAACTGTCCACTGTAGTGACCACTGTCCAAGAAAGGGTTAAAGTCCTCCTTCCAAGTCACGGAAAAAATTATAAGACCACCCCCTGTTTTCTTCAATTTCTTGTTCATTTTCATGCCTGGTACAACTAAAGGTAAATTTGTTTGGACAAATATAATGATAACAACAAAAATAGCTCATAAGAGTTTAATTTCAGAGCTGATATCTATCCTTTTTCCATGTTTTCTTGATAACCAAAATCACTTCAGTTCTTACATCAGTATCTATGGCATTGTACTGACAAAAACAGTGCTTTTAGGCATTCCATGTTTTCTTTTCTGTCTGTTTTAGTCACATGATACACACAGGAGTTAGGACTTGATTGCATAACCATTATTTTTGATGACTTTTGAGGGTCTAATAATTTTTTCCACTACTGTAGTATTTCTACTTTAAAGATATATACAGGGTGGGGAAGCAAAATTTACAATGAACATTTAGTTGTTTTTTCTCAGCAGGCACTACGTCAATTGTTTTGAAACCAAACATATATTGATGTCATAATCATACCTAACACTATTATCCATACCTTTTCACAAACTTTTGCCCATATGAGTAATCAGGAAAGCAAACGTCAAAGAGTGTGTGATTTGCTGAATGCACTCATCACACCAAAGGAGATTTCAAAAATAGTTGGAGTGTCCATAAAGACTGTTTATAATGGAAAGAAGAGAATGACTAGGAGCAAAACTATTACGACAAAGTCTGGAAGATACTATTAAAGAAGAATGGGAGAAGTTGTCACCCGAATATTTGAGGAACACTTGCGCAAGTTTCAGGAAGCGTGTGAAGGCAGGTATTGAGAAAGAAGGAGGACACATAGAATAAAAACATCTTCTATTATGACAATTTTCTTGTGGCAAATAAATTCTCATGACTTTCAATAAACTAATTGGTCATACACTGTCTTTCAATCCCTGCCGCAAAATATTGTACATTTTGCTTCCCCAACCTGTATATAAAAAAAGACCTAGATGTATTCACATGTTTGGAAAACATCCGATTGTTCCTCAAAAATGTAATTTTAATGTATCGCAGAGACATTAACTATTGACAGCACTGGACCGTTATGTTACTGTGGGTGTATGTGACCACTAGAGGGAGTAGTGAGTCACTCTGCCGGTCTCTGATGTTGAGGAAAACTACCACCACAGGGCCTTTGACCAAAGTGCCAGAAAGTGACCAAATGGGATGAGAACTGCCAATAAACAACTTTTAGAGTCAAAGAAAATGACAAAGTGATCAAATCTAGACATACTGGTGTTTTCTAAACTGGACACAGCTCTAAATGAACAGAATGGAGTTTGATGATGAAATGTCGGTGTTTCTTCACATAGATGAGTTTGATTCTGAGGTTTATGAAGATATGAACTCATTATGGGATGTTATTATCTTTGCTAAGTCGTTTTTAGATCCACGGTTCAGACTAAACTCCGACAGTTCTGACCTTATTTGTTTGATTTCAAACAGATCTTTAGTTCAGCTACTGATAACACAGACTGTACAGAAAACAAAGGTGATTAGTGGTTTTATTGTGGCTGTTTTCAGTCTAAAAACAGAACTAAGCTAACAGAGCTAAGCTAACAGAGCTATAATGTAAACTATCAGCCAATGAAGCACATGAAGATTATAAGATAGTGTTATTTTGAACGTCTGTTAAAATAAGCATCTATGACAGGGGTGTCAAACGTGTGGCCTGGGGGCCAAATGCGGCCCGCCAAAGGGTCCAGTTCAGCCCCTGGGATGTTTTTGCCAAGTGTAAAAATTCCACAGTTTTGAACTGAACTAAGCAAAAAAAATAATAATTATTATTATCTTGAATTAAGGAAAAAATCTTGAATTAAGCCAAAAAAAATCTTCAATTAAGTAAAAAAAAAAAAAAATCTTCAATTAAGACAAAAAAATCTTGAATTAAGCCAAGAAAATCTCAAATTTAGAAAAAAAAATCTGGAATTAAGCCAAAAAAATCTTCAGTTAAGTAAAAAAAAATCTTGAATTACGTTAAAAAAAAAAATCTTCAATTAAGTAAAAAAAATCTTGAATTAAGCCAAAAAAAAATTCAATAAAGTAAAAAAAATCTTGAAGAAAAAAAAAAAAAAAATCTTCAGTTAGGTAAAAGAAATCTTGAATTAAGCCAAAAAAAATCTAGAATTAGCGATTTAATTTTTTTTCTTTGTTAGTGCAAAAAATAACATTAAATTATGAAAATATTTACATTTACATACTATCCTGTAACAATAAAATGTGAATAACCTGAACAAATATGAACAACCTGAAATGTCTAAAGAAAATTAAGCACAATTTTAACAATTTTTCTGCCTGTTCCTCAGAGTTTCGTGTCTTTGTAGATCTGATCCATAATGCATATGGACAAATGATAAGTTGAGGAATAATGTTAAAATTGCACTAAATTTTTGTATGTTTTTTTAAATTTAAATTTCAGTTTTTTCAGGGTTGTTGTTTTTTTTCTTTTTGATAGTTTATAAAAGTAAGTATTTTCATAATTTAATGGGTTTTTTACACTAAAAGACAAAAATTTGGAGTTGTCATTATATATAGGTTATTATGTTATTATTTTTCTGGTTCGGCCCACTGCAGATCAAATTTAGCTGAATGTGGCCCCTTAACTAAAATGAGTTTGACACCCCTGATCTATGACTTTTAGTTTGGAGACAAAAACATGACGATACCATAATACAAATGTGTGAAAATGACGAGTTTTATACATTATTTAATGAGTGATCCAGTTTGTATATACATTGTGTTGATTTATTGATGGTTTTGGTTATACGTTCTGGTATGTGACGTCCATTTGGAATATCAATACAACATAGAAACACTTTTAAACATAATGAGACAACACCACAAAAGGTAATTCTGAGGGAACACTAAGGGGAATTCTTGTTCCAAGTTTAGAATAAATGGTTTTTTTATATCATGAATCACATTAATCGCCTTTTCTCTGTGAATGTGAGCAAAATACTCCCCAGAGACAAAAGAAAGAAAAGAAAATATTGGGAAAATGAGCATTCTAATAGTACAAAACGATATTTCAAAACCAAAAAATATCATTTTTTCATTCTAGCTGGAACAAAGAACACTGTAAATGCTATATGTGGTGCCAAATCTACCTACAGAGTGTGTCTAAGTGAAGTCTATACGTGGGAAACAGTGTGTTGTCACTCCTTTTGAAGAGCCGTCTGCTTAGAAAATGCCATAAAGCTTGAGGGTAAAGTAAAGAGCCTCTATGAAGTTATGAAAGATGCCGAAGAAGCAGGTCAGAAAACGCTGCAAAAGCAAGCAATCTCTGAACAACACCAAAGTGCACCTTGTTTCTGAATGACTCCTGTCACCAGGCCTTAATCTCCACCCACTGTTTCCTGAGCTGAATAGATTCAACTACACATACCCATGTTCCTGAGAAAAAAAAAAAAACCTCTTTAAGTCCAGTGAAACGTCTCTCATACAAACAACATACTGAAAGCTCAATGAAAAATCTACCCAACATGCCCTTCAGCTATCTTTTATGCAAAGCACTGCCACAGGAATGACTCATGCAACATTTAATATCATGTTTTCACGATTCCATTCTTAGAACTAGAGAAAGTAATACAACAAATGTCATGTTTTTTTTCTGTAAAAGATACTTGCCTCGCCTTTACAACCCATAATCACACACACCGCTTCCACAGCCCTCTTCAAAGCATCTGGACCAGTAAGAGTAAATACAGGCTTTGTTAATGTAAATCTAATCTGTAAAATTGCAAATAAGTTACACAACCCAATTAGGCCTCTTGTTAATCATGTGTATGTTTAAGACTACGGTTCATTCCCGGGTCAGAAAAGCAAAACTGTGTTAATCACAGTTAAGGCAAAACTGGAAAAAAAAAAAGTACAATTTCAATTAAAGAGATTAGTATTTCATTTTCCTCTGAAGCTATTGAGCAAAAGCAGGATCTACATGAAATTATGCTGCAGAAAAAATACTTTTTTTTTTTTGAGTAAATTGAAAGTGTGCGTAACAGGCACAGTCGCGGGATATTAACATTTTTATTCATACAGTTTGTTTTTAACTGGTTTACATCTTTTTTTATTTTCATCAACTTGAGCCATAAACAAAAATACCAAATACTTAATTAGTGTTATACTATTAATCCTTTTAAATGCCATGCTTATAATCTAAACACCACATATTTTTTTGATGCAAACCCCCCAAAAAATCTATACAATCTAACAAGTGGTGCCAGGCACAATAAACCCCACCCCTCACAATTATTGTAGCTTATTTTGGCATCGATCCAGCTGATGTCATCATGTTGATGTGTGTGCTGATGTCAGCATATCAACTGCTTCTACATATGTGCCAAGTTTGAAGTAAATTGAGACAAAATTGATGTTTTTATAAACATTTGAATTTCGCCCATTATAAGCTAAGACTGAAAAAGTGCATAAAACTTCATTTACATTTATGCATTTGGCAGACACTTTTTTTCTAAAGCAACTTACAGGGGAAAAACCAAAATAAAAGAATCAAGTACAAGAATAGATTAACCCTTTCATGCCCAGTGGTCACTACAGTGGACAGCTATTCTACATCTGTTCTCTAATATATTCATGGATTTTGTTGTTTTAGTTCCATATCAGCCAACACAGTGGATGCTTATGCACCATCCCATACACTGACATTCAAACCATTACTGTAACTTTGCTGTTCTTGATAAACCTGATTCTGCAGTGACATGTTTGAGTGTAAATGAATTCCTAATAAAAATTGAAAATATGATAAAATGTGAGAAAACATCCGATTAGCAGCATTAAAGATGTTTTGATATTATAGTTTTCACACAGTATATCACTTTCTGATATTGCATTCCTTCCTTTAAAAATTAAACACATGGTGTCCAGCGGAATGGACATTTGTAGAACTCCACAAAAAATTATGAGGGTAGATTTGTTTCTTTATTACCTTACCCAAAAAAAAAAAATTCATTAAAAAAAAAAAAAAAAGAAATCAATAAAAAAAAAAAAAAAAAAAATCACTTCAATCAAAAAAAAAACAAAAAAATGTTCAAATGCAATAATTCATGCATGAAAGAGTTAAAGACATAAAGAGGCTGAAAAATTAAAAACTGTTGTACAGAAGAATAAAAAAGCAAAATGATAGACTAAAATACAAGAACAGATTAAAAAGACATAAAAACAGTTGTACAATTAAAAACAGTCAAATAAAAATACCAAGTATAACAACAGAATAAACATAATAATACATTTAAAATGGATTGTTTGAAAGTGCTCGGAGTGCATTTAAATTTTTTTTTTTTTTTTTACTTTGACCGACTTTTCCCAAAATGTAATCACATCTATTCTGGGTCTCTGGCAATCTATAAACCCAATTTGGTATGAATTCAACCAATAGTTTTGCTACTAGAGTGTTAAACAAACAAACAAACCGAACCAAAAACAATACCCCTTGCCTTCCCTTCGGGGAGCAGGGTAAAAAAAATCAGATTATTTATTTTTTGATTTTTGCAGCCTCACACACTCACATATGCAAAAACACACCCTCTCACAGCCTTTCGTGAAGTCATGTAGTGGGGGGAAAAAAAAACATGCAATTTCTCTCTCCTCCAAATATGGCAAAAGTGACATCACAGGGTTAAAAAAAAAAGTGGTTGATGTGAAATTTTAAAGCCACACCTCTGAAATGAAGCCCAGATACCAGTAAAAGCATGATTTATGCCTTAAAGGGTTTTTTTTATTAGTCTTTGGTTCATTTATTTGTGTATTTGGACCCTAATAGTTCATACAGTTTGAGTTCGAACCCTCCAGATGCAGCAAAACTAACTTACATTCAAAAATCGAGTGGATTTTTACAACCTGTTTCAATTCCTGCTTAATTTGTTACGTTTTATAACGAGTTACGTTACGACATTTGCACATATAAGGTCAAGACTTCCGACAAACATTTCTCCGAGTACGACATAATTGTTTGTCAGCAGCAGCGGTTGTAGAAAAAACTGAAAATATGTCCAAACTTTGAGCTGATTACCTAAAATGTTCAGTTGTTGGCTGAACGGGACAGAGCAGCACAGCTAACAACCTGGAGGGGGCGGGGCCTGAAGTGGCTCATGTGCATTTAAAGGGCCAGCGCTCAAAACGACCTTTCTGGTGTCATTCCTCAGAAATAGGGTTGAAGATGGACCTGTGGAGTTGAATTAATGAAGAATTCAGACCCAAGCAGAGGGTTTACAGTTTATGTAGACCACAGGGAAATGTTTGAAAATGCATAATTCCATTTTTTAAAAAAAGCAAAATATCACTCCTTTAATGGCTTATGGATTAAAAACAGAGGTGCATTTTTGGCACACTTCGGACACTGGTGTTAGTGTTGTAATTTTCTATTGTTTACAATGTACAAATTTTAGTTGCAGGGCAGAATTTTAAAAATCATTGAAAAAATGAACCACCTTTGAATTGTAACCTAATACAAATTGTGAAAAATAATGTGAAGTTTTATAATACAGAGACCAAACTGTGTATACTTTGCTCACCCAGACACCGGAGATTTAAAGCATGAAATCTGTTCCACTTTTCTCTAATATCACCATTGACTGTTATTGTAAATACTGCTGCACTGTCCGGCCTCAGTGGCACAAAGTATGTGTATTGAATCGCAATTTATCTGCAACAAACTCAAACCAGCATCAGCCAATTACCTGGTTCCCTGCTTAGAAAAACAAGAGCCAGAGGACCGTATATACCCCAGCTCTGGAAAAATCAAAAAGTGGTACTTGTTACTGATGTTAGTTTGGCTGCTGACAACAGAGGAGTCAAGTAGCTTCTCAAGTAGTTTATAAGAGGGAAGGATGGAAAGGACAGACGGACAGGAGACAACACAGAAAATGGCGGCACTCCAACATATAATTGATCGACTATCTGGTGAAAAAATATAGTTTTGCAGGTCGGCTACAGAAACTCTTAACATAATCATTTATCTATTGGATATAAGAAATGTATTCAATTAACCCATAAAGTCTTAGTTTTGTGGCCATTCCTAAATTATTGTTCCTCTCTATTTAACCTTTAAGTGATTTATCACCATTTGTCATAATATTATCCTCTGTATTTTGCTTTTTTTCAGTGAAGTTCATGTATTTTCCTATATTTAATTGGCTGATCATGTACTTAAACCATCATGCTGATATTACATTAGAGGGTTATTCTATCAAAAACAGAGTAAACTTAAGAAAAAAAATGACCTTTTCATCAAAATATGTCAGTAACTTAACATAAAACAAGAGTCTCCATCCACTGTCATTGATCCAACTCCATGGGTTTTACTGGTCAATCAATGTTGTAGAAGATGATGGTGTTTCCACAGTAACTATGGAGCCTCTGAACATCCAAATGGGTCATATCTGATGACTATGAAAAGATGACAAACTACATTTTACACCAATTATTTACATGTATAGATAAGATTAGTGGATGAGAAGTTATTAAACATTTCATATCAGAAAAACATGTCATTTGTTACCTCCACCAGGAGGTATTGTGATCACTTTGCTTTGTGTGTTTGTTTGTTTGCATGTTTGTTTGTTTATTAGCAACTTCATGGGAAAATTATTCCAACCATCTTTACCAAATTGTACCCACAGATAGGCCTAGGCCCTGGGACCAACCCACTAAATTTTGGGCCAAGTAGGCCAAAGTTCAAGGTCACAGCAAGGTCACAAAATCTACAATTTTCCTATCTCTCATCATTGAGCAATTTTCGAAAATTCCTAAAAAAAAATTCAAAACGACTCCGATTAGCCTCTAATTTGATTCACCCATAGCTTATAACAATATCTTGTATCTAGCACAAAATTGTCCACATCCACTGTGGAATGTGGACTCTGTGGACATTTCAGTTTAACACTGAAAATCCCATTTACACCACATTGTTCATTATAACTCAACAAATATTGATTGGAATTTAATATAATTTGACATACACATGACTGGTAACAAGCTTCAACTTTTTCTGCTGTATGGAACAACCTGGAAACTGTTTAATTTAAAAAGAAATAGTCGATCCACACATGCACACTGCTCGGGGTGCTTGGCGGAGGTTTGCGTTCTCTGAACACTTGTTTTCAAATTAATCTTATTAAAATACGCAACATTTAGCACATTTAATCTCTGAAGTGAACATGAACAATTTGAATTGTCTTAAGAAAAACAAGTAAAATTTTAACTATGTCATGTCTCGGTTTTATCAGTTTATCATTTACACACGTGCATTACAATCGCACAAAACATTTACTAACAAGTAGAATATTGGTAAAATTGCACTTACTTTTCTTAAGACATTTCCGTTGGTTCATATTTGTTCAGTATATTCACGTTTTTTTGTAAAACATTTTCATGTAATTTTACTTTTTTACACCAAAAAAAATAGAGAAAATTTGGGGTTGTCATTATTTATAGGTCATTACCTCCGCCAAAGAGGTTATGTTTTTACTGGCATTGGTTTGCCTGTCTGTCCGTGTGCAAGATAACTCAAAAAGTTATGGACAGATTTGGATGAAAACTGAGAGGTGGGGGGGGGCACTGATCTGCCTTGGTGGAGGTCTGCGCTCTCCGAGTGCTTTTCTAGTTACGATAATATTTTACTGGTCTGACCCACTTGAAATCTAATTGGACTGTATGTGTTTGTATGTGGAACCTGAATTAAAATGATTTTGACACCATTGACTGTTAATATCTTCAGTGTCATTTTTGCATTTCACGAATTCATCCCGCGGGCCGGATTAGACCCTTTGGCGGGCTGGATTTGGCCCGCGGGCCGCACGTTTGACACCTGTGATCTAGTGCAGGGGTGTGAAACTCATTTTAGTTCATGGGCCACATACAGACTAATATGTTACAAAGTGGGCCAGACCAGTAAAATAATATAAACAGAATAAAAACTTATAAATAATGTAAACTCCAAAGCGTTCTCTGTTTTTGAGTTAAAAAAAAAAAAAAGGTCAAATTCCGTATTGAAAATGTTTACATTTACAAAATTGAACGTAACATTAACAAATACGAACCTGAAAATTCTAAAGAAAAACAAGTGCAATTTTAGCAAAATTATGCTTCCGTTTATCATTTACACATGTACATTATAACTTAAAGATCACAGTGGATCTACAGATGCACCAAACATTTAATAACAGGTAGAATATTGTTAAAATTCCACATACTTCTATTTAGACATTTCAGGTTGTTCATATTTGTTCTGGTTGTTAAATTTTTTATAAAAGGGCTCGTCTAAATGTAAACATTTGTGTGTATTTGACTTTTTTTTTTTTAACACTAAAACAAAGAGGAAATTTTGTGTTTTTTCACTATTTCTAGGTCATTATGATAGTATTTTACTGGTCTGACCCACTTTAGGTTGAATTGACCTAAAATGATTTTTTCATCCTAGATTGTTAAAATATTAAGTATAATTTTTGCATTTCACAAATTCATCCCGCGGGCCAGATTGGACCCTTAGGCGGGCCGGATTTGGCCCCTGGACCGCATGTGTGACACCTGTGATCTAGTGGAATACTTATAAATGTATTGTATAAATGTACATAAACCAACATATACAGTATGTGGAATAACACTTCATCATATACCTTAAAAACAACAGTAAACCAGTACTTTTGTCATTTGTTTTCTGATTCATCTTTTAAAAATATGTAACATTTAGCACATTTAATCTCTGAAGCAGATAATTTCTAAAAACTTGTCGACCAGTGACATCAGAAAACCTGGATGTGAACAGTCTCTCCTGACAGACCGACAGCTGGACGGACTGTGGAGGTGATGTCATCCCCAGACGAATCCTAGAGCTGCTTCCCAAACAGTGAATAATGACACAGCTCCTGGGACGCCGTGACAGCACCCACGGTGATTTTTACTGGGACACGGGGACGCTTTTCTGAATCACAGCTGAAAGCCCTACATTCAAATGAAGCTCATTTGGATGCAATATTTAAAACACAAATCCTCCGAGCCCACAGCGTCAGTCATTAATTCAGTCTCACAGGATCAGCGCCGCAAAAGGTCGCCCGATGACATCATGTTTCAAGGCTCGATGCTCAGATTTATACCTTGGGGAGGCAATAGATTTGTAAATACTCCACTCGCTGCTCAAAATAATCTGAGTAGTAATAAGCAAATTTAGAGGAATTTCCATTTCAGAAGGTTTAGACAGCGGCTATATATAGAGCTTTCACTGGGATTTTTATGATGTTTAACAGCCACTGTTCGACATCCACTTACACACTACTGAGTCTAAATAGTGATGTGGCATTCATGAGGGAAGAGTCAAGAATTTCCTGCAAATCAACACATGAATGCCACATGAATGATTCTGATTAGTGGGTTATTGCCTGTAATGAGGCGTACGAGCCAAGTATGGCACAACAGTGGCTACCAGCATACCCACGAGAGCTCACATCTTCCAATTTACTGACGCTTAATGAGTATAAAGGCTAAATTTAATGTTATTATTTATATCAACTATAACAATCATCTGACATCAGTAGTCGCTTTTCCATTGGACATATGCGCAAAACTTTACAGATATTTACTAAATGTCGAAAAAAAAACAGAAGTGCGTAATATCGGTTTTTCCATTAAATCACAAATGCGATTATTTGTTTATTTATTATTGCGAGATGACACGAGAAGTCACTTCATAAACATGGCAATAAATGTAAATATTGTGTTGATATAGGGTGTTTTCACACAGTGTACTTGAGTCCATATCCAAGTACACTGGACCCCCAAGTCCACTTAATTTTATCCATGTGAATGCAACTGTTCCATGCTCGAGTACCATGCCCAAGTCCATTTGAGAAGGTAGTCCTGGGTACGGACTGCCTGTACTCCAGCATGGTACGATGCCATGTGAATGCAGTTCGTGCCCGAGTCTGGAAGTGACCTAATCACCACTCCGACAGCGGAAGTGGATTAATCACCACAAGACCATAGACCGGTGGTTCCCAACCTTTTTTGGCTCGTGACCTCATTTTAACATCACAAATTTCTGGCGACCCCAGACAGTCACAACAGAGACATTTTTTGGCTAAAATTAATTTGTTTTTGATTATGTAATAGTTTGTTATACTATGCTGCAAATAAACATTAGTTTTAGACAACATTTAGGCTATATAATGTATATAAAGTAATTTTTTTTTAAATTTTTATAAGGAAAAGTGTGTGGTGTTTTAATTATAATGACATATATACTGAATCATTACAACATATTTTTACTCGTAATTTTTTTTTTTTTTTATCAATTACTATAAATTTCAGGCGACCCCATGTGGGGCTCTGACCCCAAGGTTGAAAAACACTGCCATAGACGGTGCTCCTGTTGTCTCCTGAAAAGCCTCGGATCCGTGCGGCATGGGCTCACCTTATCGACCGAACCACTCGATGATATATCAGGGACAATGAACGTTGCTCTGCTTCTCTTTGCCTCAAACAGGCTAACACACCGGTGTCAAACATGCGGCCCGGGGGCCAAATCCGGCCCACCAAAGGGCTCAATCTGGCCCCTGGGATGAATTTGTGAAATGCAAAAATTACACTTAAGATATTAACAATCAAGGATGTTAGAATCATTTTAGGTCATTTCAATCTATAAATGATCAGACCAGTAATACAATTATAATAACCTATAAATTATGAAAACTGCGACTTTTTCTCTTTGTTTTAGTGTAAAAAAAAAGTTATATTACACACAAATATTTACATTTACAGACTAGCCTTTTATGTATAAAAAAAAATATGAATATCTGAAATCTCTCAGGAGAACTATGTGGAATTTTAATAATATTCTCCTAGTAATTAAATGTTTTGTGTATTTGTAGATCCACTGTGACCTCTAAGTTGTGACTCACATGTATAAATGATAAACTAAGGCATAATATTGTTAACATTGCACTTATTTTTGCTAAGAATTTTCCTGTTGTTCATGTTTGTTCATGTTCAAGTACAATTTGTAAGTGTAAACATTCTCATTATGGAATTTTACTTTTTTCACTCAAAAGTTCTTATCTTATTTTTTATATTATTTTACTGGTCCGGCCCACTTTCTATCATATCAGGCTGTATGTGGCCCCTGAACTAAAATGAGTTTGACGACACTGGGCTAAAGATAGGTGAGGGTTTGTCTTCTTCTGACTTCCACGTTTGTAAGATAGTGACAGAATTCCTTCCACATTGCCACCTACTGTTTCTACCCTGTAACACCCACTTGTACTCGGACATGGGTTACTGGGGTACACGCACGTGAATGCAACATAAGCGGGAAAGTCGTGAACGTATCCAAGTACGGTATGGACTTGACTATGCTGTGTGAAAACGCCCTTACAGATATATTCATTATTATTATATATTATCCCTCTATCCTGTACTAAATTAAAAAAAAAAGATTTGGTTTCCTAGTGCGTTCACACATACTCCGCCATGTTTCTTTTAGAATTCTTCTTCACTTGTTGTAGTGTTCGTCAACATCCGAAATTGTCGTTTTTCTATTAGGTAATTTTTATGCGCAAGTTATATTTGTGCAATTTGAGAGTCAATGGAAAAGCGACTAGTGATATATCTATTAAACCTTTATAGGAAATACTCTGAAAGGACATTGGACCTGAGATGGTTGCCTCACTGTCCTCACTGTAACTGTCTTGTAATATGTGTGGAAAATACCAAAAATAGTCACTTGCCGGACAAAGGGTTAAAACGGGTGTCAAACTCATTTTAGTTCAGGGGCCACATTCACCTCAGTATGATCTGAAGTGGGCTGGACCAGTGAATTAATAACATAATAATATATAAATAATGCTAATTCCAAACATTTCAATGTGTTTTATAGTGAAAAAATTAAAGTTGCATTATGGAAACGTTTACATCTATAAACTGTCCTTTTAAAAATGTGAGTAACATGAACAGCCATGAAAAACATTAAATTTATTCAGAAAAATAAGTGCAATTTTAACTATATTTTGCCTCTGCTTATCATTCGTAAATGTGCATTACAACTTACACATCACGATGGATCTGCAAATTTACAAAATATTTTATTAACTGGCAGAAAATTTGTAAAATTGCACATACTTCTCTTAACACATTTCGAGTTTTTCGTATTTTTTGTGAAAGGCAAGTTTGTAAATTTACACATTTTCATGTAATTTCAATTTTTTACAGTAAAAAAGGAGGGAAATTTTGGAATGGTCATTATTTGTAGGTTTTTAATGGTAGTATTTTACTGATCTGACCCATTTGAGACTAAAGTACGGCTTTTTTATGGCCCTTAAAGTCAAAACAATTGACTGTTAATATCTTGAGTGTAACTTTTGTATTTCACAAATTCATCCCACTGGCCGGATTGGACCCTTTGGCGGGCCGGATTTGGCCCCCGGGCCTCATTTTTGACACCTGTGGGTTAAAAGATGCTAAGTGGTTAATATTCACATGAGGTAAACACTTCTTCGTCTAAAAGCATCAGCCATTCATTTTCCATTCCCGTGTTCGAGTGTAATGCTCAACCTTCCGTTCAGCTGCAAAAAGATGTCTGGAGGTTCGTGTCAAGCCATGCCTTAAACCTCTGAAATTAGCTTGAAAAGAACAAGCTGGATGATCGCTACCTCTGTCTGTAACAGAGACAATTAGAGGAGTTTTTTTTTTTTTTTTTTAACTTTTTTTCTTCCTCAAAGTCTGGCAGTGAATCATCACAAAAAAAGTAAACAGCCAAACTTCAGCCCCTGAACACTGTTGGCCACACACTCTCCAACTGTTTAGTGTGTACCACCATCTCCCACACAGACACACAAAAGACAACTTTGTTCTGCCCACGCCTCACTGGTACACAATACAGGAGGAATTTCCAGGGGTGAGTGCATATTTTCTAACTCAAGCCTCATACCTGACATTCGAGACGAACGACTAGTGAATGCTCAAGTTTCCTATTCATTATTTGGGTGCGTAAACTGTCTGCCGCCGCTGCCGCCTTCATCCCAGAAATGACTGACCTGATTTTGACAGAACTTGGCTGAGTGATGTGTCTTGTTCTTCAGAAGGAGCGTTTGGCAAAATTACAGCAATTTGTCTGAAAGGGGGCCCCAAAGCAAATAAGGGCGACCGGATTTTACAGTCTAGTTCGACAAACCATTGTGGATTTTTTTTGGAAGACTAGATTAATCACAGATTTACTGGTAATTATTTGGTGCAGTAGTTGTTTATTGATTTGTGCAATGACTCTTTTCCCATTTAGGCTTCTTTTTTGGCATTTTCTAAAAATCAAATACAATCCTACCTTGAAATTTAAGTGTTTCATTTTCATTTTCTTCCTACATTAACCCGTGACGTTAACCCTTTATTGGACAAGTGACTATTTTTGGTAATTTCCACACACATTACAAAACAGTGACAACAGTTCCAGTGAGGACAGTGAGTCAACAATCTCAGGTCCAATGTGGTCTACAGGGTCTGTAAGGTCCACCTCTGCATGAACAGTGAGTGGACCTGCTTTGTTAGGTACCACAAAGTAATGGTACTAATGTAAGGAATGATGTTCAAAGGGATAATGTGTCTGGATCAGCACTTATGTTGGTCTAATGTTCTAAAAGTGATGTTCAAATGTTCCAAAATACACGTTCCTTTCACACTGACTCATTCCATGACAATGTTTGAGAACGAAAGCAATCCGTCATGAAATCGGTTCATTCTTTTGGAATAATCCTGTATGGTAATTTCATTTACCTTGATTTTCTACATGACAATAAAAAAAAAAAAAAAATTAGAAAAATTTCGCAAATAGCAATAAAGTCTTGTTATGTCCTCCAATAACACACTAAGACTGATTTTTTTTTATTTCAGAGTATTTCTATGTGTGCCCTATAAAGGGTTAAGTCCAGTCTACATTAGAGTCCGAAATGACCACAAACCAAGCATCCAAAAGCAGGTTCTGTTTGGACACTAAACGGGTTCAGACAGTATCTGAACTGCTGGTGGCTGCAGATTCAGATCCTAGTTTTCACAGATACTTTGTCAATCTGAAAATGCAAAACAGAAATTTTTGATTTCATCTGTTATTCTGAGAAGTCTGCAAACAGTTGTAGTTCATTCTGAAACCATGGTAGCACACAGGTTGGCAACCTTTACTATCTAAAGAGCCGTTTTTGGACAGAAAGAGAAAAAAAAATTAGTTGGTACAGAAAATGTTGAGAATAAAGTGGTGCATTTACAAAACTACAAAGAAGTTAGAGAACTACACTAAAGAAAATGGTGAAATTTGTCATTATTGGGCTGTGTAGCAAAAATGGACTAATTTGTGAAGGCATTGTTTGCAATGGAGAACACAAATACCTTCAATGACAAAAAATAAAAAGTAGTCTACTTTTACTACTTCTACTTCTTTTTTTATTCATTTTTATACATTTTTACAACTGCATAAAAACCCAACTTTATGGTTATGACAATAACAGTTAAAAAAAAAAAAAAAAAAAAAAAAGACTGTTGTTGATTCCATATGTTTTTGGATAAAACCACATGGAGCCACTTGAAAAGGGCCCAGGAGCCAAATGTGGTCCCGGAGCCACAGGTCCCCCCCCACCGTCCCCCGCATTAGACTGTTGTATCTACGTAATAAATGGTAAAAATGTTTTGGAATAATTGTAAATTACACAAGTTCAGGTTTATTTGTATAGCACATTTACAATAATTCAAAGTGCTGTACAAGGATATAGGTAAAAATACAAATATGATAAAACTAGTAAAAAAAATATAGACATACAAGAGAAGATATTGTTAAACTGATAGAGAAAAAAATAAAAAGACAATAGGATAAATAGTGTCTAAAAACACAACCAGAAGATAAAAAAAATTAAAGTCATATACTTGTACACAGCCATGATTAGATCTTTTTTCCCCATTTAGTTACAACTAAAGTACAACAAGTTAAGTCTGCTTTCTGGAGGCGATTATAATTTGTTGAGCCAATCCCGATTTCCAATTTGCAGGGTCCTTGGACGGCCGATACCAATTTTGATAAAATTTTTTCCAAACACACAAGACATTGCAATGTAACTTTACCATGTGAACATTTATTTTCAAAACAGAAGAAAAGTGTGCAAAAATGTGCCAGGTTTTCTGTTTGAAAACAGGTGCATTGATTGAATCGCCTGGTCCCGTATCGCACCAGCAGCTGAAATTTATCATATTTGAAGGAAAATTATCATAACACAGCTAATTTTTATTCTGACATGGCTCAGACCATCTGCTTTAGCAACACATTATCATAGACCGTACATATTACACGCTGCGACCCAGTTTCACTTTTAAATAATCGAACAGAACCTTGGAAAAAAAGTAAGTGTCTCTACATATGTGGCGCACAGGATGAATCTTAAACTGAATGGACCAGATTAATACCATTGATACATTCACAACTTCGGCATGCTTTGTAGTGATCCACAGGTCCTGCAGGGGTAAGAGTGGGCAATGTCCCCTTAAACAAACATCCTGCCCCCTCAAATGAAAATTTCCGAAGGTAGGGAAAAGGGAAATGAGGTGCACAACAGAGAAATTAGTAAAGCGTCTTAAAAGTTTCATTTTCACCTCCTACGGTAGTATGGTCGTGTGTACGTACTCAGTGTGAGGTACGTACAGGCAAGGAACACACCCTCTGTCAACCACATGATCCCCCTTCACATTCCTGATTGCCACCTCACTGGGGCGCCGCTAGCTAATGTGGGCCCTTCATAAAATTCAGTGTCTTGTCAATTTGTTGTTGGGTATGTACGAGGGCCGTTTAATAAGTTCATGGCCTCACCCAGAACAGAACCACACAGACTGATAATTTATATTTTATTTTTCAACATAATCTCCATTTACAGCAATGCACTTGGTCCATTGATGTTCAAGCATCACTATCCCATCACGAAAGAATGTAACATCCTGTATTATAACAACCAATATTTCTGGGTGAGGCCATGAATTTATTGAACAGCCCTCGTATGTAGGGTGCCAATTCTCAAAACAACAGAGGGGTGTGTGATTTTTTTCTTTTTTTTTTTTGGTTGGAGCGCAGGGGGGCAGCAGTTATACACTCGGGGGTGCCGTCCATAACTAACGTAACTAATGCTGGCGTGAAACGAAAGTGAAACTTTACATCCTTTCAGCATCCAACTCCCGGGTTCTATTGCTCTATTATACACACAATTTTCACAACTTCTAACTTGTATCCACTGGACCCCCTCCACTGGTCTAAAGTTCATACCTAAACCCCTCCACCCATGAACGACTGTTGGAAGCTCCATTCATTCCCATCTCTGCTAGGATAAAACGAATTACACATTTAACATATTCCTTTACAAGGATTTCTGATGATATAGCAATAATATTTATTGTGTCTGAAATTTATAACATATTTGAGTCATATTGAAGGATTAACTATCAACTTTTACCCATAAATACCCAAATATCCAAAAGCAGCTACTGATATAAACTGTTTAATACCTGCTGATCCAATAATCCTATCAATACATGTAAATAATTGATGTAAAATACAGTTTGTCGTCTTTTCATGGTCATCAAATAGGACCCATTTAGACGTTCAGAGGCTTCGTAGTTACCGTGGAAACACAGTCATCTTCTACAACACTGATTCACCGGTAAAACTCATGGAGTTGGATCAATGACAGTGGATGGAGCCACAACTAACATAACTAACACTGGCATGAAACGAAAGTGAAATTTTACATACTGTCAACGTCCAACTCCCAGGTTCTGTTCCTCTATTATACACAACATTTTCACAACTTCTAACTTGTATCCACTGGACCCCCTCCACAACTCTCTATGGCACCGCAGTACATAGGGACGTTCGCAAATTCTGAGACTGTCGACAGTTGGGTTCAGGTGCCAGTGATGTAGGATATAGGTGGAAGAAAACTGTCACAACCTGCCTGTTATTGACATTAATTGGTCGTCCCCCCCAGGATGAAATTCATTGAGCAGAAGTAGGGATGTAAAAACCAGAGGGGGTGTCAACCCCCCCCCCCCAACAAATCACACCCTGTATGTATGTGAGGTAGGGGAAGCAATTACATATGTAACATATAACTAATGTAACCACCGCTGGCGTGAAAATTAAACATAACATGCTTTCAACGTCTGACTCCCAGCTTTTATGCCTCTATTACACAGTGGACCTGACACGAAAATTTTCACAACTTCTAACCTGTATCCACTGGACCCCCTCCAGTACTCTTTGTGCCGCCCCAGAAATGCTGGGCCCCATGAATTTGTCATGTTTATCTCCCTTTTACGGTGCCCCAGTGCATGGGGACGTTTGCAAATTCTGAGACTGCCGACAGTTCAGTTCAGGTGAACGTTAGTGTTGATAATGTAGGATATAGGTGGAAGAAAACTGTTACAACCTGCCTGTTATTGACATTGGTTGGTTGCCCCCCCCAGGATGAAATTCATTGAGCAGAAGTAGGGATGTAAAAACAAGAGGGGGTGTCAATCCCCCCCACCCCCCCAACAAATCGCACACTGTATGTACGTGAGGTAGGGGCAGCAATTATATATGTAATATATATAACTAATGTAACTACCGCTGGCATGAAAATGAAACATAACATGCTTTCAACGTCTGACTCCCGGCTTCTATTCCTCTTTTACACAGCAGACCTGACACGAAAATTTTCACAACTTCCAACCTGTATCCACTGGACCCCCTCCACTGCTCTATGGGCCCCCCCAGAAATGCTGGGCCCCACAAATTTGTCATGTTTACCCCCCCCCTTTACGGTGCACCAGCTGCCTCATCTGGAAACAGCTCTGGGTCTGGCTATAAGGAGCGGCAGGAATTTGACCGGTGCTCAAAGTCGGTCAATTTCAGACACCGGTCACGGCCGATCACGTGAAAATCAGCCAATTTTCAAGCGTGTCTGATTAATTGGTAAAAGTCTCCTACTAGAAAGTGTATTTTTTGGACCATATTTCTGCAATATCCTGACAATACCTGATGAAGTAAACACTAGTCCACATCTCCCTCACTGTACATACATCTGTAATGCAACAGTATTTGATTAATTGCATCCACTGTGGCCTAATTTGTCTGGCTGGATATTTATAATATACTAAAAATGTTTATAGCCTCTAACTCTAAATCATCCATGTAAATCAGATGCACTGCATGTCAGAGTTCAGTGTCTTACAAGAAACGAACAGACTTATGGTAATTCTTTGTTATTCATTTCTTCATCAGCAGCAGGAGAACACAAAACTCGAACACTCCAAGTCAGCAGAGACGAAACCTGAATACTGTGGCGCAGAGATGCTGAAGAGTCACCGTATTCAGACTTAAATAAAAATGACAAAACAAAGTCAAAACTTGCAAAACAGTGTTGAAGTCATTTTAGTGGAACATCTGCCCATCAAGGAAGCGTGGTGTATTACAAAGACTGCATCCCCACTCAGGAAAACTGCACTTAAAAAGACACATATCTGTCAAAAAGTGGCATTTTCAGGTTATAGTTGGAGTTTGTAGTGAGATGGAGTTTCTAAACGCACATATAGAGGACGGAAGAACGACAATGTTGACACTGCACTATGGAAATACTCACCCTAATTATTCACCCTAATTCATTATTTATATGAATATCAAAGTTCTTATTTTTCTCTTTGTATTTTCATTTTTTTCACTTGTTTGGGGCTTTTTTTTCTACCTTTTTCTCTGCACTTGCTTGTTGTATTTTTGCTGCTGTTAACTGTGATATTTCCTCAGTGGGTTAAATCTTATCTTATCTTATCTTAATCTTATCCCAGTTGACGACTTCAAATGAGCCAGGTTAGTAAATAACAAATTCAATCTTGTTTTCTCCACCATTTTTCCCATGACCACCCAACCGACAGCACTGAAGCCCCGCCTACTCCAGCTTCATGTCACTCTAATCTAATCCAGGCTACCTGCAGGTCTGAGGAAGCAAAATTTATGACTTTCCAAGACAGTTTTTAAGGTATATTCCGTCAGATTTGAGACCTTCCATTCACATATACAACAGTCCAACAGGCCTCATTGTTAACATTATATTCCCATTTTTTTCCATGACTAATGTTTCTAGTGACGTTAAAGCTGTTCAAGTTCACACCTGAACCCCTCCACCCATGAACGACTGTTGAAAGCTCCATTCATTCCCATCTCTGCTAAGATAAAACTAATTACACATTCAACTTATTATTTTACAAGGATTTCCGATGTTGATATAACAATTATATTTGTGTTTGAAACTTTTTTACATATTTGAGTTATATTGAAGGATTAATTCTCAACTTTAACCCATAAATACCCAAAATATCCAAGAGCATCTACTGATATAAACTGTTTAATACCTGTTGATCCACTAATCCTATCAATCCGTGTAAATAATTGGTGTAAAATACAGTTTGTCGTCTTTCATGGTCATCAGATATGACCCATCTGGACGCTCAGAGGCTCCGTAGTTACCGTGGAAACACCGTCATCTTCTACAACATAGATTCACCGGTAAAACCCATGGAGTTAGATCAATAACAGTGGATGGAAACATTCGTTTTATGTTCAGTTAATGATATATTTTACTAAAAAAGTCACATTCTTTGTAGTTTTGTCTGTTTTTGATATAATAACCCTCAACTTTAATCTGAACTTTTATGGACATGTGCATCATCAGTAACTTAAATATAGGAAAATACCTGATTTATACTTAAAAATGCAAGATAAAGAGCATAATATTAGAATAAATGGTGATAAATCACTTCAGAAAAAGTTAAAAATAGAGAAAACTTCATTTGGGAACTACCACAAAAGGAGCACTGAGTCTTTATGGGTTAATGGTAGTGAACGTGGAAACACCATCATCTTCTACAACATTGATTCACCAGTAAAACCAACGAGTTTGATAAATGATAAGGAGGCAGGAGATTCTACATTAATCTTCATTCCACTCCTTTTCGAAAGTTTTCCTTTTTAGCACAAATCTTTTTGTTGTTTGGTTTAAATGTTATAGTCAAAATAAACATCAACTGATCAGTTATTGACATATTTTACTGCAAGAGTCACTTTTTTTTTTTAACATTTTCTTAATTTTTGACACATTAACCCTCTAATGTAATCTCAGCATGATGATTAAAGTACATGATCAGTAAATTAACCCTTTCATGCATAGTGGTCACTACAGTGGATAGTTTTTCTATAGCTGTTCTCTTGTATATTCATGGGTTTTGTTGTTTTAGTTTAATATCAGCCAACACAGTGGATGCTTATGCACCATCCCATACACTTACTTTCATACCATTACAGTAACTTTGCTGTTCTTGATAAATCTGATCTGCAGTAACATGTTTGAGTGGAAACCAATTGATAATTGTTATCAGACTGTAATGAACACGTTTTTTTTTAAGCAAAAAGGCTTTTTTTTTTGCATATTATCTCCATGAAGTGAATAATAATTAGTGTTAGGGTATGTTAAAATGTGAGAAAACGTCTGATTAGCAGCATTGAATGAATGAATGAATGAAATCTTTATTTTGAACATGTCGACAGTGAAATCCAAACAAAAATCAACCAACAAAATATAAGTTCTGTTACATAAATGATTGATAAGCAAACCAACAACAAAATAAATAAATAAATAAATAATTGTAATAGTAAATAAATAGATAAATAATAAGAAGAAGATAAGTAAAGCAAATGAAATTAAACATGCTCGAAAAGGAGTAGGAAGAAGTAAAAACTTACGTACTCCAACCCCCAATTTCTATTCCTTATGATCACTATACAGCAATTATTATTTTGTATGAATATCAATATACTACTACTACTACTACTACATATAATAATAATAATATTAATAATAACAATAACAACAACAACAACAACAAGAGCATTAAAAATGTTTTTATTGCATAGTTTTCCATATCACTTTCTGATATAAGGTCTTAAATACATGTTTCGTTGCTTGAAAAATTGAATGCATGGTGTCCAGCTGAGTGGACATATTTGTAACTCCTTAAAAAAACAAAAACAAACAAACAAAAAAAACCTCAATCACATTGTTTTTTTTTTTCATGCCTAAAGAGGAATAAAAACACTCAGGAAAAATATCTTGACTTAGGTCCTCATAATTCATGCATGAAAGGGTTAAATGGAAATGGCTACACTCACAGTACTGTTGCACGAAATATGGGTTTGCCCATTGCCACAGAGCCAATGAAACGATCGGAATTCTGCACTCTGAACGTTGTCCCAGTGGCTGATTTATATTCATCAAATACCCGGGCAAATTCCTTATGTGAGGCAAAACAGTCGCCATGTTTCATGTTTGCCTGCATGCTGAAACTGAAAGTGTGAATAGGTGCACAAACCAGCTTCTGGTAACTGGTACCAGAGCCTTTTCCTGTACCCAGGTAGGCCCATGGCATGTGCGATGCTTATTGCCATGGTGACAGGTTATAGGTTACCAGATAGAACGAGGATGCTGATTGGCTCTATGGTAATAGACAAATGTGAAAATACTCCTACAGTACTGTGACAACAGCCACTTCAAGTGTTTGCTCCTGAAGGATTCTGTTGGATCTCTGTGAACTTAATTTGATTCTGATTTGAATTGATAAAGCACTTTGTGACTCTGTCTGTGAAAAGTGCTCTATAAATAAAATTTACTTTACTTCAAAATTAAATATAGGCAAATACCCGATTTCTACTACAAAAAAAAAGGAAAAAAAAGAAAATACAGAAGATAATATTATGACACATGGTGAGAAATCACTTCAGAAAGGTTAAATACAGAGAAAAATTAAAGTGGGAACTGCCACAAAAGTATCACTGGGTCGTTATGGGTTAAGGATAATTTAGAACAATCACATTTAAGACTTTTTAAGGATCTGTGACACCCTGGTAATTCCTACCTTTGGCAAAGATACTTCAGATAATTCACAAAAACGATCCTTCATAAAATGTCATCAGGTCATTTGATATAAAGCTCCGGTGAATTCATTACATAACATACATAAAACTTCTCACCCTGACATCCTGCGAGCCTCAATAGATTTCTGAAAGAGCCATCTGATTAATACACTGGGATAAAGAAGTGTAGACAAAGCATTTCTGTGCACCATCCTATCCTTCATCGGGTCTCCCCGCGCACAATTATCTCCTCGGTGCATTTTGTTCATCCTTTCTTACCACCTAGCGCGGCTGTCTCAGGTCTCTTGCCGCTACTTTTCACCCCTCAATGGTTTTAATTGTCCTGATGACCTCAATCAAAAGACAATTACCAAAGGGAAGAGCAGCACGGGCAATTATTGTCTTCAACATGCGATAGAGCACACCTGAATGGAGCCAGTAGCTTTCACAGAGGTAAAATTACATGTACCGCCGCCGCTGATGGCTGTCGAGATGAAGACGTGAGAGCAGAGCATGTGCCTGAAATGCTTTATGTCCTTAGAGGAGACGCCGACACTTCAAAGCCTAATGGGGAAGGTGCTAGTCGGGGAAAAATGAAAAAAAAAAAAAAGTGTGAAGGAATTCAGGCCAGGTAGGGATGAGAGAAAATAGGTTAAGAAGGACTGGAAGAGTACAGGCTTTTAACTTAGTCAAAAAGAATTTAGTTGACGAGAAGCTATCATTTAGAACCACGCTGTCTGAAGTCATTTAAAACACTCTTTAAAGCAGGGCTGTCAAACTCATTTTAGTTCAGGGGCCACATTCACACCAAGAGGATCTCAAGTGGGCCGGACCAGTGAAAAAATAACATGATGTAACGTATAGGACAGGGGTGTCGAACTCATGTTAGTTCAGGGTCCACATACAGCCTAATATGATATAAAGTGGGCCGGACCAGTAAAATGATAATAATAGGATAAAAACTTATAATGTCAACTCCAAAGTTTTTTTCTCTGTTTTTGAGTCAAAAAAGTCAAATTCCGTAATGAAAATGTTGACATCTACGAACCGTACTTGAACATGTCATGATCAAATATCAACCTGAAAATTCTTTAGAAAAATAAGTGCAAATTTAGCAATATTATGCCTTAGTTTATCATTTATACATATGCATCACAACTTACAGATCACAGTGGATCTACAAATACACAAAACATTAATAATAGGCAGAATATTGGTACAATTCCACATACTTCTCTTTAGAAATTTCAGGTTGTTCACATTTTTTTGTAAAAGGCTAGTCTGTAAATGTAAACATTTTTATGTAATTTTTTTTTTTACACAACAAACAGACAAATTTGTAGTTTTCATTATTATTTATAGGTTATTATGATAGTATTTTACTGGTCTGCCCCACTTTAGATTGAAATGACCTAGAATGATTTTAACATCCTTGATTGTTAATATCTTCAGTGTAATTTCTGCATTTCACAAATTCATCCCAGGGGCCGGATTGGAGCCTTTGGTGGGCCGGATTTGGCCCCCGGGCCGCATGTTTGACACCTGTGGTATAGGGTCAAAACATGATATTTGAAATCTCTCTGATGGGACATTTTACAGACAATTTGACAGATTAGTGTTGCTAAATGACCCACATTTTTACTTTTAAATTCATTTTTGCTTTCGTTGGACCATAAGGGATTATCCAAAACAAGGAGCTACTTTATATTGAAATAAATGTTGGAATGGCGATCAACTAAAGTTCCCTCTCTGACAGGACATTACTGTGTTTTGACTATATCATAATCCGGGCATAAAAGTCCAGACTGAAAAACAGCTTCGACTCGGATACAGTCAGGCTGCTGAATTGCTCCACCCCCCCATATGCTGCCCCCATATACTGTCCACCTTGCATCTTAACCCTTTAACCCAGTGGTTTCCAACATTTTTTGGCTCGTGACCCCATTTTGACATCACAAATTCCTGGCGACCCCAGACATTCCAAAAAGAGACTTTTTTTTTTTTGTTGCTAAAATTAATTTGTTTTTGATCATGTAATAATTTTCTGTACCATGTTGCAAATAAACGTTAATTTTAGAGGACATTTAGTATTTATAACATATACGTAACGCACAAAGTTTATTTTCCCTGGTCAGGATATGTACAGTCAGTCCAGCTTGGATTTCCAAGGCTGACAATTAATACTGAACAAAGAAGAACTCAAACTACTAATTATGAAAGAGCTGCAGCATCTGAAACTGACCACAATGAACATTTGACTGATAAACAGAACCACAGTGCTTCAGTTTCAGCTTCACAGTTTGTCATGTGTCTTTTATGGATTGTGATTGTCTCTGTCAACTCACCACATGTTTTTTATTAGTAAGGTTTTTTTTTTTTTTTTTATCAATTACTACAAATTTCAGGCAACCCCATTTGAATTCCAGGCAACCCCAAGGTTGAAAAACACTGCTTTAACCCCTGACATGTCTGTGGTGAGTGTTCTGAATGTATGATTTATTTTAAATATTCATAAAAATTCAACCATTTCCTCAATAGGAAAAAATTCCAAACATGCTGATAGAATAGACCTTGTTCTTTCCACAGACACCTGAG
This sequence comes from Sphaeramia orbicularis, assembly GCF_902148855.1. Classification (NCBI taxonomy): domain Eukaryota; kingdom Metazoa; phylum Chordata; class Actinopteri; order Kurtiformes; family Apogonidae; genus Sphaeramia; species Sphaeramia orbicularis. Next base: position 41,040,242 of record NC_043969.1, read on the forward strand.
CATGCTCAGTACACCCCCTGCCAAATTAGACTTTTTATTTTTTCACCATTTTCCTTGCTTTTACTATTGTTTAAAGTGTTGTGGTGATTTTCCTTTTTTTTTTTTTTTTTTTTTTTTTACTGTGTTTTACCGAGTTTTGATCGTGTAACTGCTTTTGGGAGTTCAGCCAGATGTTAAAAAGCACCTGGACTAATTTTTTTTTTTTTTTTTTTTTTTAAAAGAGCCCAAAAACAAAAACTACTGGGCCAAAATTCAAATACTTATTGTTGTTCAGTGTGTTCCACTTCACAGCTCATGTTCAACATCCTAAATCTCTTATTGATCTACATCCTGAGTGCCTTATTTAGTCAAAACCTGTCCAACTTTGTCTTTTCCTGTTATTCCACCTGTTTTGACTCTAAAACACAGTAAAACAAAACCACTGAAGAAAAGGAACACAAGCACATACTCACAGCAGCTTTTATGAACCTGAAACAGACATTTACCTGTAATAATGTCTCTGAGGTCAAAGGGTTAAAACAGATCATGGTGCTGTAAATCACGGTCACTATTACCACTATGTTTCTCATGTTGCTGCTGTTCATATACCACCACCTTAAAGCTGTCGCTGCTCACGCATATTGCGCAATATTGTACAGATTCAGAGATTTTTATATTTCAGTAGTTTTTATTCAATTGATTTTACCTATTTTCATTTATTTTTACCAATTGTCTATTTTTTATCCTGTTCATTAATGATGCACAACGAGACCTGGGAAACTGTTTTGTTCTGATCATATCTGTGATCAAATGACAATAAAGCTGAGTCATCTATCAGTCACATATCTATCTATCTATCTATCTATCTATCTATCTATCTATCTATCTATCTATCTATCTATCTATCTATCTATCTATCTATCTATCTATCTATCTATCTATCTATCTATCTATCTATCTATCTATCTATCTATCTATCTATCCAAATTTTCCTCTGTTCTTTAGAGTAAGAAAAGTAAAATTACATACATTATGAAAATGTTTACACCTACAAAGTATCAATGGACAACATGAACAACCTGGAATTTCTTTTTTTTTTTTTTTTAAAGTGATATTTTAAGAATATTATATCTCAATTTAACATTTAAACATGGAATTTTTCTATATGCTTACCATGATTTTTCAAACAGCTTTTATTTTTCATACTTTGTGTTTAGGTTATGTGACCTCTGACCTTTCAGACTCATCATTTCCCGTGTTTCCAAAGGAGAGTTGAGGTTTATGAGTGTTCCTGTCCATACAATGACAAAACATGGTAGATATATTTACCAGAGGTGCATATTTGAATTGGTTAACCCTTTCATGCATTAATTATGAGAACCTTAATCAAGATATTTTTCCTGAGTGATTTTATTCCTCTTTAGGCATGAAAAAAAAAAAAAAAAAAAACGAAAATTTTTGTGAGCATATTTTTCATGGAGTTGCAAAAATGTCCACTCAGCTGAAGAAGCAAAGAAACATGTATTTAGTGATATACTGCATGAAAACTATGAAATAAAAAACATTTTTAATGCTGCTAATCTGATGTTTTTTCCCATTTTAACATACCTGCATGGAGATGATTTGCAAAAAAAAAACAAAACAAAACAAAAAAAAAAACCTTTTTGTTTAAAAAACAAAATGGTTAATCACAGTCTAATAACAATTAGCTTTTTTTTTTTTTTTTTTTTTTTTTACACTCAAACATGTTTCTGCAGATCAGGTTTATCTAGATCAGCAAATTTACAGTAAGTGTCAATTACAGTGTATGGGATGATGCATAAGCGTATCCACTGTGTTGGCTGATATGGAACTAAAACAACAAAATCCATAAATATATAAGAGAACAGCTTTGAACAGCTGTCCACTGTAGTGACCACTATGCATGAAAGGGTTAAGTGCTGTTGGGGTGTTTATTTGGACATGGTAGATGTGTTGGAGATGGTAGATATGTTTTGTTGTTATTGATTCTGTTGTTATAATGATGATGCTCGATGATGTTCATATTTAATTTCATGTAAGCAGTGTGTCAGGTAAGAAGGGTAGGTAAAAAAAATATATAAAATAAGCTTCTGCTTCTGGCCTATTTCTTTTTTTGGTTTTTGTGTTTTTTGTGGTTGTACTGTGTGCGGTAATTGCTGTATAAACCAAAAAAATAAATAAATAAACCATTCATTCATTCATACAATATTTATTTATGTCATGTTTCTGATCTGAAGTTAAGTTAAAGTAGTGTCGTGGTAGTTTGTCACCCTGTTTGATGTATTTTTCCTTTGTTATTAAAGGTTTGCTTGTGGAAAACTCGTCCTGAGAGGTTGCTGTACTGATTTTTGTGTGTTTTATACAGAATAAATCCTCCTGTTGGCAAGCCAGAAGTTGTCCTTGTCACATTCCCCACCGTCCACAAACACAACACAGTGTGTCAGCTCAGGACACCCCGGTTACATAACATCAACAATTAACATACTGTGTTGTCAGAAATCTCGTCTCCACACATCTGTTGTTTACCAAAAACATAAGTGACCCTTTATTTCCAACATGTGATGACTAATGCATGCATCTAACATTACAAACAAATTAGAAAGAATAAGAAAAACAGAACAGTCTCCAAAAACAAAGTCACAGCTCATCATCTACAGAAGTCAATACGATGGAAAAACACATGTTCTCATATAGACTCCAAGTGTGGCTCCGACAACCACACCTCATTATTTTCTCCTAACACAGCCTCACATGACACAACGAGTTAAAAAGCCAAAACACAACACAGCTGAGAGACTACAGATAGCTCCCACGGTGGAAACTCATTTACTAAATCTCTACCGGGACACATTTCTGCTGTTGAACAGTTTTGTCATTTTGCCCAACTTTAGTCCACTGACATAAAATATTGCCCTAACGAGTGTGATTTGCAAACGGTGTAAAATGGAGGAGCGTCAGTGGGGTGTTTTACAGTCTGTCAGCTCTGAAGGAGGAAATAAATGAGTTCAGATGGTGTTTGGCGGCTGGGTCGAGTGAACGTGTCAGGGAATGTTATAGGTTTTAACTTATTTTATTCTTATTGAGTTTATTATAGTGTGTCTTACCTTTACATTATTATAGCAAACGTATTGATACTACATTGATACTTCTTTATATTTGACCTTTTCTATGTGATTTATCCTCTGAATTTTTAGCGAAAATCAGGAATTTTTCTCTATTTCAGGGCTGTCAAACTCATTTTAGTTCAGTTCCACATTCAGCCCAATTTGATCTCTAGTGGGCCGGACCAGTAAAATAATAACAGTGAAAAAAGTATTATATTATGATCAGGTTTACATCTACAACGTTTCCTTAAAAATCTAAATAACATGAACAACTTGAATTGTCTTAAGAAAAACGAGTGCAATTTTACCAATATTCTGCCTCGGTTTATCAGTTTATCATTTACACATGTGCATTACAATCGAAGAAAACATTTAGTAACAGGCAGAATATTGGTAAAATTGCATTTACTTTTCTTCAGACTTTTCTGTTTGTTCATATTTGTTCAGGTTTTCACGTTTTTTGTCAAAGTATAGTTTGGTAATGTGAACATTTTCATGTAATTTTACTTCTTTACACCAAAAAAACAAAGAGGAAATTTGGGGTTGTCATTATTTATGGGTTATTATGATAATATTTTACAGATCTGACCCACCTGAAATCTAATTAGACTGTATGTGTCTGTATGTGGAACCTGAATTAACATGATTTTGACAACACTGATTGTTAATATCTTCAGTGTAATTTTTGCATTTCACAAATTCATCCCACGGCCAGATTGGGCCCCTTGGCGTGCTGGATTTGACCCCCGGGCCACATGTTTGACACCTGCGCTCTATTTGATTTACCAACCATAAGGACACTTTTGTACACAAATATTAGAGACAAGTTAACCCTTAAGGCCCATTCATGCTCCATGTTAAAGATGTATACGCATATGGACAGAGTGTTCCGTCCGTCCTTTGTGTTCATTACGTCCATATTTCTGACCATCCTTTGGAAGTTTGTGGATGCAAACCCAAATGGAGAATAAGGAGCAGTACCACTAGGAACCATGGGGGGGCGGCGTTGAGAATAATTTTCAGAAATGGCACAACTTTTCAAAGAGCAACTGTGAGTTAGTGAAAAGCTACAGACATATTCACGTCAACTACCCTATCAGTTTTACTGCCGTCGACCAGTTTCCATCCTACTTATTCGATGGGGGGGGGGGGGGGTATATACAGGGCAGTGCAGTCCGTTCCGCAATGGGTATGTGCAAAGTAAAAGTGAAACTTAACACGTGTTACCAATTCCACTGCATCTCCCACTGTTGTGAAGCTCATTTACCTTTTCCCTACCTCCTGAAACTTCAGAAACTTTCATTTGAGGGGGCAGGAACCAGACCTGAGGCCCATTATATATTATATGTATAATAAGTCTAATTTTATATCAAATGTATGGTGTGGTAGCAAAGATTTTGCCGTGGTGCAAATCCTTACCAGCGAAAATGCTGATGGTTTTAGAACTGACTTTTATTGTGTTCTTTGTATCTTTTTAATGTTGATGTGATTTCTATTTTGCGTAACTTCTGCTGTCTTTTGTAGCAGTAAGAAGAAGAAGAAGAAGAAGAGGAAGACGACGAAGAAGAAGTGGAAGAAGAGGATGACGACGAAGAAGAGGAAGACAACGATGAAAAAGATGAGGAAGACGAGGATGAAAAGGATGAGGAAGACGACGATGAAAAAGAAGAAGAAGAGGAAGATGACGATGATAAAGAAAGATGACGACAAAAGACGACAACGAAAAAGATTACGACGAAAAAGAAGAAAGGGAAGACGGCGAAAAAGAAGACAAGAAACAAGAAAATGACGACGAAAAAGACAAGAAAAAACAAGATGACGAAAAAGAAGATGACGAAAAAGAAGACATCAAAAAAGATGACAACGAAAAAGAAGAAGATGAAGAGGATGACGAAAAAGACATCAAAAAAGATGACGAAAAAGAAGAGGAAGACGATGAAAAAGACAACAAAAAAGAAGATGACGATGAAAAAGAGGAGGAAGATGACGACGAAAAAGAAGACAAAAAAGATGACGAAAAAGAAGAGGAAGATGACGACGAAAAAAAAGACGACGAAAAAGAAGACATCAAAAAAGAAGATGACAACGAAAAAGAAGAAGAGGAAGACGACGACGAAAATTAAGACGATGACGAAAAAGACGATGAAAAAGAAGAAAATGAAAAAGACAATGACAACGAAAAAGAAGACGATGACTACGAAAAAGAAGACGACAAAGACGAAGCAGCAGCAGCATCTGTAGATGCTCTGACCCAGTGACTTCACCATCACAATGTCCACACAAAGTAACTCAGATCCAAACTCTTTCCATTTTTACCCTTTCTATCACATCATCTTTGTCTACATGTTCACTTTTCTGCCTCACATATATCCCACCCACTGACAGTTCCCACTGGAATGCCATACTCACCACTAATACCACTTAACCTGTCAATCATTATAATGTTATAGCTGATCGGTTCAACTCTCCAACTGTAGACCTCCTTTATGCTGCAGTTGTCTTTATTTTCTACAAATCCTTACCTGGTACTTGTAGTGAACATTTTATTAAAGCAATAAGTCATATGAGCCCGCGCTTTACTCAGATTTTTAGGCCAGATAAAGTCCACTGAGACCAGTAAAAGTATATGTAGCCAACCAAAATATTACATCCCATGAAGGAAACATTTATCAAAATAAAACTAATCTCATCAGGCACAGCGTCGGGGTATTTTCTCTTTACAATGTCACATTTTCCTTGAGATATGTGGACTCATTTAAATGCCTGATTCACTGCTGAGGCTGCTAAAGGAATTCCACTGTTCTGAAGTATAGAGCAGCGTCACGGATACTATTAAATGTTACAAACTAACATAAAAATGATGTAGATACCTATTCCACCATGCCTCATAAATCCACATAAACAGTTTGGGTATACACTGTTCGTATACAGTAAAGGCATCATGACTAGTAGCAGTAAAAGTAGACCGTTATAAGTGAAAATACAAAAAAATAAATCTAATTTTAGCATGGGCAAAGTTTTCAGTTTATTTTCATTTCATTCATTCATGCCAATCTAAATGATTGGAAAGGAGCAGGATGAAGAAAACTTCTAATACCTGCCCCTTTCTTGAAACATCTGCTTATATCAGATAAGTTGCCATTACAGCTATTACAGTGAACAGTTTACATGATAGTCAACACAAACAAAACAAATCCAACATCCATGAGTTAAATTATTTCATTACATCAGTGTTTTTCAACCTTGGGGTCAGGACCCCATGTGGGGTCGCCTGAAATTTCTAGTACTTGATTAAAAAAAAAAAAAAAAATGTACTAATAAAAAATATATGATGAGTTGAGAGAGACAATCACAATGCATAAAAGACATGACAAAATGAAGCTGAAACTGAAGTACTGTGGTACTGTTCATCTTTCAAATGTTCATTGTTAATTATATATATTTTTCAAATCGGATTTTAATATTTTTTGTGTGTTTTTTGTCCTTTTGTGTTGCTCAAGTAGGTTAAAGTGAAAAAATGATATGCAGATGTTATAGATGAAGTTATGCTAAAAAAAAAAAAAAAAAAAAAAAAAAAGATAAAAAACAATATAAACATTTCTTTACATCGTATATAAGGCAAAATCAAAAGTACTCAAAAACGGCCAAAATAGGCACTGATCCCTAAGGGTTAAGATGCTGCAACTCTTTCATAACTCATTGTAAATATAAGCTGGACTGACTGTACATATCCTGATCAAGGAAAATAAAGTTGTCACTTTGTGCAGTAATCTACACCTGGCTTTTCTGCCTTTTTCCATAATAATGTACATTATATAGACTAAATGTCATCTAAAATTTACATTTATTTGCAGCATATTATAGCAAACTATTACATGATCAAAAACAAATTAATTTTAACAAAAAAAAGTTTCCATTTTGAATGTCTGGGTTCGGCAGAAATTTGTGATGTTAAAATGGGGTCTTGAGCCAAAAAAGGTTGGGAACCACTGCATTACATACTTTTATAAAGCTTCTCTATTCTTTCCTTATACAACTTCTTAAACTGAAAAATATTTGTACAGCTCTTCTCTTCCATTGCCAAAGAATTCCACATTCTGACACCCACAACAGAAATACACATTGCTTTACATTAGTACATTAAATTTAAAATTAAACCTCCTTCTATGTTCTTCATCCTGTGATACTAAAACAAATTATCTCTGCAAATTTGCAGGCAAAAGTCCGTTTCTCGCTCTAAACCAGTGTTTTTCAACCTTGGGGTCAGGGTCCCACATGGGGTCGCTTGGGATTCAAATGGGGTCGCCTGAATTTTCTAGTAATTGATAAAAAAAAAAAAAAATACTAATAAAAAATATGTTGTAATGATTCAATATATATGTCATTATAATTAAAACACCACACACCTTTCCTTACAAAAATTTAAATTTAAAAATAAAGCATAAATGTCTAAAATTAATGTTTGTTGCAACATAGTATAGCAAACTATTACATGATCAAAAACAAATTAATTTTAGCAAAAAAATGTCTCCATTTTGAATGTCTGGGGTTGCCAGAAATGTGTGATGTTAAAATGGAGTCACGAGTCAAAAAAGGTTGGGAACCACTGCTCTAAACACAATCAGCAATGTCCTTAATTCAGCCAACTCTTTAACCCTTTCATGCATGAATTATGAGAACCTTAATCAAGATTTTTTTTCCCGGGTGTTTTTATTCCTCTTTAGGCATGTAAATAAAAAAAAAAAAAAAAAAAAAAAAAAAAAAAAATGCAATTGAAATTTTTTTGTGAACCCATTTTTCATAGAGTTGTAAAAATGTCCACTCAGCTTTTGAAGCAAAGAAACATGTATTTACTGATATACTGTGTGAAAACTATGAAATGAAAACATGTTTAATGCTGGTAATCTGATGTTTTCTCACATTTTAACATACTCTAATACTACTTACTTCATGGAGATAATATGCAAAAAAAAAAACAAACAAAAAAAAAAGTCTAACAGCAAATTAGCAATTGATTTGCAGTCAACCATGTTATTGCAGATCAGGTTCATCAAGAACAGCAAAGTTACAGTAATGGTATGAATTGCAGTGTATGAGATGATGCATAAGCTGATATGGAACTAAAACAACAAAATTCCTGAATATACAAGAGAACAGCTGTAGAATAGCTGTCCACTGTAGTGACCACTATGTATGAAAGAGTTAAACTTAAACAGTCCTGATTTAATAAACAACTCATTTGTATGTTCCCTTAAATTAACATTACACATGATTCTTATTGCTCTTTTCTGTAATAAAAACAATGGCTTTGCGTTACTCATATGTGTTGCCCTATACTTCAATACAATAACTCAAATATGGCACAATAAGTAAACAACATAAAATTCTCATTGCTTTATAATCCAACACATTTTGCTTTACTCAACACAAAAATATTTTTAGACACCTTTCTTTTTTCACATAAGCAATATGTGGCTTCCATGTTAATTTATCGCCCACTATTACACCCAAAAAAAAAATTTCTGAAATAGACAATAAAACATGTTCTTCCTTTTTTTTTCTATTTGTGAACACCATAAACTTCGTTTTATTCCAATTCACAGATAATTTGTTTATATCAGGGGTGTCAAACTCATTTCCTTCCGGGGGCCACATTCAGCCCAATTTAATCTGAAGTGGGCCGGACCAGTAAAATAATAGCATGATAGCCAATAAATAATGACATCTCCAAATTGTTTTAGTCCAAAATATAATGTTCAGTTATGCCAATATTTACATTTACAAACTATCCAAACAAAAAGAATGTGAATAACCTGAAAAAAATGGAATTTGTTAAGAAATAAAAGTACAATTTTATCAATATTATGCCTCGACTTATCATTCATACATATGCACAAAACATTTAGTAACAGGCAGAAAATTGTTAAAATTGCGCTTAATTTTCTTCATTTCTTCAAGTTATTCACATGTTATTGTTAAAGGATAGTTTGTTAATGTAAACATTTTCATAGTTTAATGTTTTTATCACTAAATCAAAGAGAAGAAAATGGTGTTGTCATTATTTATAGGTTATCATGATATTATTTTTGAGTTTGATGGCCTAACTTGCACTTTGCAAATTCATCCCATGGGCCAGATTGGACCCTTTGGCGGGCCGGTTTTGGCCCCCGGGCCGCATGTTTGACACCTGTGGTTTGTATCAAACCATTTTTTGAGTTGAACTGTCTCATTCTCTATTTTCTGTACTAACATTTTTAAATCATCTCCTGCACAAAGAAAGCTTGTATCATCTGCAAACACAATAAACTGCATTACCTTTGACATATCACATATGTCATTAATATTTACAGCTTTTAGGTACAGTTTTATACATTTCTTTTATAGTAAATGCGATTTTTCAATAATAAAGCAGGCGGTTGTATTTGCTACCTCCGTTCAAAGTGCATTAAAAGAATAAAAGACCTATCAGTGAGACTTTGATGAGAATATTCTTTGGAACAGTTGCCGGCTGAGTCATGCAAGTGCATTCAACCCACTCTATTTTCTTGTCACAGGCCAATGTTGTGCACCCCCCCCCCCCTCCCCTTTCCTCCCTCCTCCCCAGTTATCTCCTCTTTGAAAGCCAGCACTAGGTAACAACACTCCCAGCAAACATCTTCTATTTCATTTGTGCAGGATATAAATCATGTAATACAAAACACACCGCTAACATTTCTGCCATTAGGATTGGGCTTCCATTAGCCTTGTGCAGACGCAGTTTGAGTCCGATGGAAACGGAGGAAAAACTGTTCAAGCTGGAAAACAATGCAAATCTGGAAGCATGGCCCCGACCTAATACTCTAAATCAGGGGTGTCCAAACTTTTTTTAAAGAGGGCCAGATCTGATAATGTGGAGATTGCCAGGGGCCAGTGGTCCCTTCGGACGTTTTTTAAACAGTAAAAATTACACATAAAAGCACTGTTCTACAGCAAGTTTATTTTCATTGTCACAATATCATTTTTTTAAATGGCAGTGTAACCAAATCTGAGCCACTCAGGTGTGAACAAATTTAAAAAAAAAAAAAACAATTCTGCCTTCCTTTCACATCTGGAGTCAGATAACATAGAACAAACTGTGTGGAGTATCTTAAACATCCAAGAAGTTGATAAAAATCTTAACCCCACATTCATTTTAAACATGACTTATATGAGTAATCGTTACTCATATATTACTCAGTAATGCAAAGTCTGTTAACATTTCAGATGAAAACATATAACTCTTACTCTTGTCTTTCACAAAATCATTCAGAAAGTAATATTTGTGTCACATCTACAAGTCCATAACACCAGCAGTTAGAGGCAACTAACCTGGCAACTTGGTAACCTGCCCTGGTGGTGAATTCACTGAACTCAGGTTCACATGAAGAGTCACTGTTGGGAGTTTAAAGCAGCTGGAATTTGCTTCACTTTTTCGGAGCGCAAACTCCCTGCTAGCTTGTCATATGCGTTAGCATGTTTTATCTGCTAGTGTCTCTTTACATTGAATTCCTTAAACAAGGCAACAGTCTGTTGACAAATTAGGCAAACATAATTGCCTCGATTTTCAGTGAAAAAAATTGTACTTCCCATCTCTCCTGGAAGCGGCGGCCCTCACTGTCAACTTCCGTTTTTTTATTTACAGGCGCCGTGGTTAGAAATTAGCGAAAAGGGTTCACGGTAAGGTCACAGAGCCCGATAGAGTTAGAGTGGTGCTGCCACCATGAGGTGAAAGGAGAAACTGCATTTTGAACCTTTTATGATTCATGTGCTCGGTTCAACAGTCCAGCGGGCCATAAATAACACATTCTAAAACTGAAGCTGTGGGCCGTATAAAATCTGACCGCGGGCCGTGATTGGCCCCCGGGCCGGACTTTGGACATGCCTGCTCTAAATAATTAACCACATTATTGACCGTCTGTAACAGGGGTGTCAAAGTCATTCTAGTTCAGGGTCCACATGCAGACCCGTATGATTGAAGTTGGACAGAACAAGAAAATAATAAAATAACCTATAAATAATGTAAACTTAAATATCTGTATGTTTATGTATTATGATCTATTATTGTATACTGTTCTATGATCTACTCAAACCGTATTGGAATCTATCTATCTATCTATCCATCCATCCATCCATCCTCCAAACTAGGGATGCACAGATACAGATACCAGTGTCGGGTATCGGGTCCGATATTCTGCGTGTGTATTTGTACTCATAAAAGTACTCCGATTTCAGTAGCAGCACTTTGTTAAAGTCAGACTAATGTCAATGACAATAAAGCACATTTTCAAAATTAACTAAGAACTGTAATGGTATTACTAAGTACTCATATCGGTACTCGGTATTGGCAAGTACTCAAATTTAAGTACTTGTACTTGTACTCTGTCTGGAAAAAAGTGGTATCGGTGCATGCCTACTCCAAACTGTGAAAAAAATTTAATTACATCATGAAAATGTTTACATCTACGAACTATCCTTTAAAAAATGTGAATAGCATGAACAACCTGAAATTTCTAGTGCCTCAGTTTATCATTTATACATGTGCATTACAACTTACAGATCGCAGTGGATCTACAAGTACATAAAGCATTTAATAACAGGGAGAAAATTAGTAAAATTGCTCTTATTTCTCTTCAGACCTGTGAGGTTGTTGATATTTGTTAGCATACGATGTACATGTAAATACGTTCATGTCATTTTTTTTTTTTTTTTTACAGTAAAACAAAGAGAAACAAGAAAAGCACTCAGAGCACAGACCTCCACCAAAACAGATCTGCCCCCCCGATCACCACCAAAATTTAATAATTTTTCCTTGTGCCAGTATCAACATTTCCTGAAAATTTCATGAAAATCCATCCATAACTTTTTGAGTTATCTTGCTAAAAAACAAACAAACACTCAAAAACATGCACGCACACAAAACAAAGCGATCACAATACGTCCTGGCGGAGGTAAAAACTGGAGTCATTATTTATAGGATATATTTTGCTGCATTTCCACTACATGGTACCCCCTCGTCTTGACTCGACTATCAGGTACTTTTCCTGGAAACCATTTCCATTACAGGATACTAACGACTTTAGAGTACCTGGTCGTCATAGCGATGCTACGAGTAACTTCAGCAACATCATTTTCAATGCAACGCAGCTGATGATAAAAACAAAGAAGAAGAACAACAAAGTGATACATACATGCACACAATGGACGATGGCATCGATGGGATGACATTTCGTTTTCGTCGTTTTGCGGACTGTCGTCATGGATTAGCCTACCGCTATATTTACTGTAAACTTCCGAATCTCTTTTTTTTTTAACAGCGGACCACACAATGACACAGAGACAACTCTCACCAATCACTGGTCTACAGTGTCACATTTTAGTATGTCTTCACCCGTTTTGAAACCTCGACCGAGCAAATACTAAAAAAAATAGTACCAGGTACCAGATTCCAGGTTCTTTTATGTAATAGAAATGCAAAAAGGCTAGGTCAAGTTAAGTCCAGCCAGTACCAGTATAGTAGTATAGTATAGTGGAAATACAGCATTATAGTATTTAAATGTATTATGTTTATTCTGTTGTTTTACTTGGTATTTTTATTTCACTGTTTTTAAATTGTACAGCTGTTCTTATGTCTTTTTAATCAGCTTTTGTTTTTAAGTCTACCATTTTGCTTTTTTAATCTTCTGTTCGACACTGTTTTTAAATTGTACAGCTGTTTTTATGTCTTTTTAATCAGTTCTTGTATTTTAGTCTATCATTTTGCTTTTTTAATCTTCTGTTCGACACTGTTTTTAATTGTACAGCTGTTTTTATGTCTTTTTAATCAGTTCTTGTATTTTAGTCTATCATTTTGCTTTTTTATTCTTTTATACAACACTGTTTTTAATTGTACAGCTGTTTTTATGTCTTTTTAATCTATTCTTGTAATTTGTCTATCATTTGGCTTTTTTTCTTCTATACGACACTGTTTTTTAATTGTACATCTGTTTTACGTCTTTAATCTATTCTTGTATTTTATTCTTTTATTTTGGTTTTTCCCCCTGTAAGTCGCTTTGGAAAAAAAGCATCTGCTAAATGCATAAATGTAAATGTATTTAACTGATCCATCTCACTTTAGATCATATTGGTCTGCATGTCATGAACTAAAATGATTGCGACACCATTCATTTCTAATATCTTCAGTGTAATTTTCACATTTCACGAATTCATCCCACGGGCCAGATTGGATCGTCTGGTGGGCCGGTTTTAGCCCACGAGCCATATGTTTGACCCCCTCCCCGGTCTATAAAATCCATTAGCCTCCATAGAGATCACCAGCGCTAAAGAAGCGATCTGTATCGATTCATTCAACCATCGAGCCGAGCTGTCACAACAGAAAATGTGTCACATCTGTTAAACTGGTAAAAGGATCAGATCCAGACCCTTAAGTCCATCTGAAGTGGCCTCATTCCTCCTGACATGTCATCTGCGTTGGATGGCAGATTATTTATATCATTTCACAACTGTGGCTGTGAGTAGACTGGCATTTTCCCTGCAGTAACCTTCAGGGCAGTACATAATCTGTGTGTTTATTATGTGTTCATGTTTCTTTTGATGAATCTGTACGTTATTTAAAACCCTCAGAGATCTGGGACATTTTCTCCTATATTTGGTTCGCCCGGTGTCCTCCTGTAAGGATGCTTGTATAACCTCAACCCTGAGATGTACCACCAAGTTAATCAAACCAACCTGGGCTTCCAGAACATCTGCTGTGATTTCAAATAAAGGTTGGATCATAAAGACAATAAAAGAAACAGCAGCCTACTTTACCACTTCTGTGAGGAGATCTTCCTGATGATTTGACAAAAAATGACAAATACCTTCTAAAAATCTTTGGTGCTAGAGCAAAAAAAAACCAATCACTTGTAAATGGCTTCAACTGGATCCACCTGTGCTGTCTGTCATGGAAGCAGAGTAACTTATATGCATGTATTGCACATATTTGGGTATTTATAAGCACTTTAACATTATATATAACAACATTTGGGGAGATAAAATTTTTAGGTGAAAAATGTCAAATTACTGCTTGGTAACACAGACTTAAAACAGACACATGCGGTTCTTGATAGAAACTGATATCAAGTAGGACAAAACCTTTTAGATATTATGTTCAACTATGCTGGAAAAAATTTTTCGAGTAAAATATTGAAAAGCCTCTGTTTTATTGACATGAGAATGTGGTAACACATGGACAGGTTGCCATAGTAACACATGGACGACTCTTTACCATTGTACGCATCACCCATAGCCATATTAATTACCTCCGCCAAGGAGGTTATGTTTTTGCCAGGGTTTGTTTGTTTGTTTGTTTGTTTGTTTGTCTGTCCGTTAGTGTGCAACATAACTCAAAAAGTTATGGACAGATTTTGATGACATTTTCAGGGTTTGTTGGAAATGGGATAAGGAAGAAATGATTAAATTTTGGTGGTGATCGGGGGTGGGGGGGCCCACGGGGGGGCCCATTTCCAACAAACCCTGAAAATTTCATCAAAATCTGTCCATAACTTTTTGAGTTATGTTCCACACTAACGGACAGACAGACAAACAGACAGACAAACAAACAAACAAACCCTGGCAAAAACATAACCTCCTTGGCGTGGGGGGGGCACTGATCAGCCTTGGCGGAGGTCTGCGCTCTCCGAGTGCTTCTAGTTTAAACTGATTCATATAAACTCAAAACAGATAGTTACTGATACAAATACATTGTTACAAATACTAAATTATTTAACTAGTAGTATTGTGACTGCCTCCACCGCTACTGCTGCCACAATAATTCTAGCAAATTAGGGTACTGGTATTATTAAATATTTTTTGTATTATCACAACAATTATTATTTTCCCCCTCACTCCCCCCTCTCTCTTTCTCACTTCCATTAACACCCCCCTCTTCCCCTTTTCCCTATCACCCCTAACCAAAAAAAACCAAACAAAAAAAGAATGTGGTAACACGTGGAAAGGTTGCCATAATAACACATGGATGACTCTTTACCATTGTACGCATCACCCAAAATGTTGACTTATTTTACAAAACAACAAACCAGATATAATCACAATGCTTTGTTTAAAGTATTTAATACTAACAGTGTTATTTATAACTTATGGTGGTCCATACTGATATAGGTAAATTACAAATAAAGAGTCATTCCTCTGTAACAGTTCACAGATAGTCTTTTTAAATGTGACAGATTGAATACATTTTCAGATTTTTTAGATATAATTTTTAGTGTAAAATTCAAGCTATATTTTTATGTCTGAGGCATGGCTATGATGTAAAACGTACAATCGCTAAAATTGGTTGCAACTTTTTTTTCTACAAGTGGTATTTTAAAAAGGAGAACAGTTCCATAAAATACAGACCTTTAGCTAAAAAATGAGCTCACTTGAAAAATGTGTGCAAATTAACTTTTTCATGTTGATGTTCACTTTCACTTGATCGGACCCAGAGGCTTTAGGTCAACAGAATACTGGGGGAAACACAACGTGGATATTCAGCGACGCGGTCAGAGTCGGACCTTTAAGTGGCCAACACAGTAATTGAATGGACTAATTAAACCTTAACCCTGAACCATTAAATCATTGACAGAAAATTCCAGGTCTTTGAAACCGGAGCCTTTATTGGTCCTTCTGAACAACCAAAAAAGAACTTAAATTCAAATATCAATTTCTGTGTATGAGTTTCAATTTTGTATCATATTTGATACATTGGGTCTCAAGGCTCAAATATTTTTGAACAAATAAAAACATAATATAATACAAACATGTCTAACAAATTGTTAATTCCTTTTCAAAATTGCCAAAGTTCTTCCTCCTTCCTCATTAATGACAGTCTTGTAGTGTCACTGGAAAGGTCTCTGGTGAACGATTTCCTCCCCCTGGTGGATTATCCGTGTATTGCATGTATCTAATTGTATATATCAGGTTTTTCAAGACAAAAACTATCACACTGATCATGTAGAGGGCTTCAAAACTCATGTATCAAATATGATACGTTTGGTGTTATAGGGATAAATGTTTGACTCCCCACACAAATTCGTAACACCCCAGTCGGCTTTAACACCAACTGCCACTGACCATCAGACAGACCCTGGACTACATTCCTATAATTCCACTTTGCATTCGTAGCCTCAGTAGTGAGTCACTGTGGCCTCGAGTCTGCCCATACTCTGAGTTACAGTACATCACAAATAGCCTAACTGGTCACCTCGAGCTAATTCTAATCCCCTCAATCACGTCTGAATCATCAGGCTGTAGAGTAAACACATGCTGCCAAGTGACCATTAACCACAAACACCACTGCAGCTGGAGGAAACAAGACTCAGTCACAGGAAGTGCTCAGTGAGGAGAGGAATGAAGTTTGGTGGCAAGTTCTGGACGTAGCAATAATTCATATATTATAATAACTTTTTTGCACACTTATTTATGTATATATGCTAGGATCAGCCATTGGTATATGTTTATATATAAGGCAATACATGGCCTCTTGCCTGTCTGCATTTGTACATTAATCGAAAAGAAAAATTCTGATACTTATTCTTCCTGTACAAATCTATTTTATGAAAGCAAAGTGGCCTCTGTAAGTGTATGTATGTGTGTCCGGGGATTCACACAAAATCTGGAAAGAGCTGATTGCTGCAGTTTGGCATACTTATGTAGTTTTGGTCAAGGAAGACACTAGCAAAAGCAGAAAGTTGATAGGACCAATATTTTGGGAGATACTAGTAACTTTAGAATACAATAGCCTTATAATTACGTTTCTATGGCCATAACGCTTTGGTGGTGACTGCTGGACAAATGCAGTACAGCATGCACGAATACACAACAGCATAAAGACTACCACATCTCGAAATCATTGTTGACCGTACTGCTCTGTCCCGTTCAACCAACAACCGAACATTTTAGGTAATCGACTCGAAGTTTGGACATATTTTCAGTTTTTACTACAACCGCTGCTGCTGATAAACAATTATGTCATACTCAGAGAAATGTTCGTCAGAAGTCTTAACCTCATATGTGCAAATGTCGTGATGTAATTAGTTATGGACGTAACAAATTAAGGAGGAATTAAAACACGTCATAGAAATCCCCTTGATTTTTGTCAAAATGAATGTAAAAATAGCTTTGCAGCACATGGAGGGTTTAAAATCAAACTTTATGAACTATTAGAGTCCAAATGCACAAATAAATGAACCAAAGACTAATGAAAGTGGATTTAACAAAATATGAACCCTTTAAATAAAGGTTAAATAAAATGTAAAATAACTTACATTTCTTTTATTTATCATATTGACAATATTTGTCTAGTATATTCTGTCCAAATTGCTGTTCTAATTGTCTTTAGTAGTATGTATATGTATGTTCGGTATTTAGAGCTATATATACAGTACATATACAGTACACACACACACACACACACATTATATATATATATATATATATATATATATATATATATATATATATATATATATATATATATACACACACACATACATACACACACACACACACAGGGTGCGATTTGTCAAAAAAAACAGGGGGGGGGGGGGCAGTTATATCTGTGGGGGTGTGCTCCATAACTTTTATAACTAACGCGTAAAGTTTCACCTTTGTCCAGCATGAAATGAAAGTGAACCTTTACATACTTTCAATGTCCAACTCTTCTATTCCTCTATTATACAGCGGATCTTGCACGAAATGTTCACAAATTCTAACGTGTATCCACTGGACCCCCTCCACAACTCTATGGACGCCCATGAATTTGTCTTGTTACCCCCCCCCCCCCTTCAAGGGGGGATAACAGTGCATGGGGGCGTTCGCGAACTCTGAGACTGCTGACAATTCGGTTCAGGTGAACGTTAACCCCAGTAATGTAGGATATAGGTGGAAGAAAACTGTCACAACCTGCCTGTTATTTCAGTAGGTTAGTTGGTTGGCTGTCCCCCCCAACAAATCGCACCCTGTTAATACATATACGTGTGTGTGTGTGTGTGTGTGTGTGTGTGTGTGTATTCAGAGCTGTATGTGTATATGTATATTTTTGTAGTATTGATAATTTCCTTCCTGCTACTTTTATCCTTGCAAGAAACAACACAATTTCCTGTGGGATCAATAAAGTATGTTGAGTCTGTTTCTGATACAAAGTTACTGACAGTGTTATGATGTTCGGCCTGAACCGTGTACCATCAAACTGTCAAATATTCAATGCAGATATTGACAACAGAATCTACCCTCTTCTGTCGATGGTTGGAATAATTGGAGGTAATCGGTCTACTGTTGTGTAAATATGAATACAGTCTTTACAATTCTTTATGCATGCACAGTTTGCCTCCTTGACCAGTGAATTTCCCCTTTGTGGGCTCAATAAAGTGTCATCTAATCTATAAACACATTAATGCTCATCAGTCTCTTTATATAAAACAGAAAGTGCATTTTTCATTGTTGTCTGTGTCTTTATCAGAGTAAACCTGCATGTTCCTCCTTTCCTGTACCAGCCTCTATAAACTGTACAAACACTTCTTTGAGGCGTATGCAAACATTTAAGAAAGAAAACCTAATTTTGTCTGGGAGCGTCTGCACAGAAAAAGAAAACCACACTATACTGTTTAGGTGCATCTTCACCCTCTTCAGTTAAATCACAGCTCTTCCCCTGGGAAAATGCACTCCTCGCTTTCTTTACTCTTTATCATTTACAAGCGCCATCTCCCATTTCTGTGAATGGGGCGACTCTCACAGGGGGGATCTTCGTCAGGTGATATTTACTAGATTCAGGGGGAAAAAAATCAGAGGCCTCATCTTCTGTTTATCTCACTGTTTAAACTCCAACGGTATCACGTACAGATAAACGGCAAAGGTGAAAAAAACACAGCCACGGTTTCCCCACAGTGAAGTGTATATATAGCAAAAAAAAAAAAAAAAAAAGTCACTATATCTATCTTGAATTTGTAAATAGATGCTTCTATGAAACTGGACATGAGGCTAAAAATTCAAACCAGATGTAGACGAATGTTATGGAGCAAGTTTGGAAGCACGTTGGGTCGATTTTAAAAATACTGAGATAAAACAAACTATTTTTCAGTTAAAAACACATTTTTTTATGTTATTTTACATTACATTTAACCGTATAACGCAGAACGTATCATATTTGACACAAGTTTTGAGGCCCTCTAAATGATCAGTGTGATATTTTTTGTCTTGAAAAACCTGATGTACACAATCAGATACATGCAATACACAGACAATACACAGATTTTAATGTTGAATATTTAATTTTACTCTGGTTATTAATTTATATTCTCATACATTATGTTACTCAGATTCACTCAATTTATTCAAAGTGTCATGTTTTTGCGTGTCGCATATTGTGTTGTTTTCTGTTTTAGTGTCTTTGCTTGCATCTTGTATTCTGTTGTTGTGCCCTTCTGTTTTGTCTGTCAAAGCACTTTGTAAACTTAGTTTTTAAAGGTGCTATATAAATAAAGTTATATTATTATTATTATTATTATTATTATTATTATTATTATTATTATTATTATTATATAATCCACCAGGGGGACGAATTCATTCACCAGAGGCCTTTCAAGATTACAAGCCTGTCATTACTGAGGAAGAAGGAAGAACTTGGACAATTTTGAAAAGGAATTACCAATTTGTTTGACATGTTTGTGTTATGTTTTTGTTTGTTCAAAAATAATAATATTTCAGCATTGAGACCTGGTGTATCAAATATGATCCAAAATTGAAACTCATACATGGAAATTGATATTTGAAAAAAAAAATTGGGGTTGTTTAGAAGGATCAATAAAGGCTCAAGTTTTAAATAACTGGAATTTTCTGTCAATGATGTACAGGGTTAATACAAAAATCTGTATGTAACATGGAGAAAAGGACACGAAAATTACACGCTACTATTTTTGTTAAAATATCTCTTTATTCTCTCACTAGTACATTTTGGGAATTGAACTAATTATGCAAAGCAGAGTGTTTCACAAAAATAACCGCTGTTGCAAAATCATTTGTGATTAATTTGTGTTTAACTGGACAGGTTCTGCATGTAACACCAGTGGACACAATGGGTTACACACAAAATTTAGAATGAGACTGGGATTCATGAAAAACCCACGTCTGGATTAGAAAACCCACTAGGATCGACAAATTTAACACCATGTCTTTATTAATAGTATATATAAGACCATTTACAGCCATGTTTTCCAGATCCAATACACTGACACCTAGGTAGCTTTTCATGTCCCAGTTTTGGTCCTATTTTTGGCCCCAATATTTTATCAAAAAATCATTAATTTTGGGATGGCTCAGAGCAAGAGTAAAATTTTTTTTGCATTTATCTGAGGTCATCATTAGGTACATCCTGGGGGGAAACATGTCTAAATTTCTCTTTTATTATTGGGTCTAAAAAGCTGATACCAAAATAAAGGCAGTTTCATAGAAGCACCCACATATTTTAGCTTAGTGTGACTCTGACAACAGCACATAGACCCTCAGGCATCTATGTGTGTCCTGTCTATCTCCAACAGCGGGAAAAAGGTTAGAAAATTATTGACTTTTCTTGTGTTTTCTTGTGCTTTATGCAGCAGCGCCACAAGGACACCTTTATCATGACATAAATTCAACATGTGCAGCTAAACAAACAACATTCTACAACAGTTACATGGATGGTTTATATAAATGATTATCCTCTGTGGCATAAAACAAGGGCTACGCTCTTCGAGATCCTTGTTAACTGGTGCATGCACACCACCAGTTTAT
This sequence comes from Sphaeramia orbicularis, assembly GCF_902148855.1. Lineage (NCBI taxonomy): Eukaryota > Metazoa > Chordata > Actinopteri > Kurtiformes > Apogonidae > Sphaeramia > Sphaeramia orbicularis. The sequence goes on from NC_043969.1 coordinate 41,061,163, forward strand.
TACATGATACATCTCCTTTAATCTCTGTATGGAAGCTATTTTTTGCTTTTTTTTTTTTGGAATCCAAATTAAAAAGCTCACCACACATCCACACCATGATGACACATGCTGTGTGGGCCAAGCATCGCTGAATAACGAGGGAAGCAAAAATAAAGCAGGTGTGTGCAGAAACGTGCAGAAACAAGGGCGTGGAGGCTGTTGCAGCTCTGGCCGACCCGCTGTGATGACAGTACGCCGCTAATCGACACTGCAACATTAACACTTCCTGCACCTGCTTCACTGTAAAGCACATCCTGTATATTTAATACAATCGGCTACGCTGGGGAAAATACAATACCAGAGCAAACTCTCACCAATAATGTCCACAGCCTCAAAGACATAAAAACAGCCAAGAGAGAACAAAAGCATCCACTCATGTAAAATGTTTAATAACTCTTGAATAATTTATCCCATTATTAAGTGTAAATATTTGAGGTAAAATGCAGTTTCATGGCTTTTTATGATCATCAGATATGACCCATTTGTTTCAGGAAATATGGGCCATTTTCAACAATTTTTCTTGGAATAATATCTAATGATCTATTTATGATTAGGGCTAGGTATCATGTGGCCAGTTTCCTTAATCGATTCGATTTCGATTCATAAGGTTCTGAATCGATTAATCGCGATTTGATTCAGTATTAATTGATTGATTCAGATTCATTTCGTGATACCAAAGTACAATTTTGAGTTGTAACTTGATTATTTAACTACTGCAGCCATGCAACACAGAATCAATATTGATATTAGAAAGGAAATAAATCTGACATTTCAACAGTAAACCGATGAATCTGCTCTTAAATAATGAATAGGTCACAAACATGTCCATGTCTCTACAGTGGCTCAGAATGGACTTCTTCGTCATCTTTATTCTGTTTTATGCCTGGTGCTTCCAGCCTTAAGGTACATTACTATCACCCTGGAGCACCACTACCAGTTTGGCACCCTTGAAACAGAATCATGTTGGGCCCTTGGTACAAGAAACTCACTGGAGGGGGAGGGTGGGTGGAGCTTTGTGATTTCCGTTTTACTTTTCCTCTAACTCCGCACTCAGCCACAGGTGATTGAAGCTAATATTTGTAGAACAACTGGCTTCTGTGACCCGCCTCCACCAGCCAGTTCCTCCGCACTGCAGGTTCCAGTTTGAGGTCAGGAGGACCTCCCACAGAGGGGTTTTCCCCACCCTTCCTCCACGTTCCTCCCGCGCCAGAACCGTCGCGAGCACGACCAAGACGCAAGCCCCATCTCCATGAGGGGCTTGCGAGATGGAACCAACCGGGCTTCTGCATTGGCGGTTTCCAGGTCATTTACTCGCGCTCCTGCTCTGAAAAATCGATCTAATCCACCATTAATCGATTACACAAAATTAAAAAGAAATCAATTCAAAATCAATCAAATCAATTTTTTTACCCAGCCCTATTCATGATCTGTCTATCTATCTATTGATTAGTTGGATGGACATGACAATAAAAGTTTTTGAAAAATTTCACAAAAGTAGTAAAGTTATGTCCTCCAATAACACTGTTCTACAAGAAAAATATTTCCAGAATAAAAGCAGTGAAATTTTACCACGTGTGAGTCACTGATAAAGAAAAATCAAGTCATAAATGTTGGTTGGCTGAAGGTTCCAAAATACAGTCTTGGGTCAAAATGTGAAATTTGAGGAAAAACTTTTCCTCAATAGAAATATGAGACATGCCCAATACAATTTCGATGGAATTCATTCGTCCATGTTTTGACAGACATAAGAACAGCCAATCATAATTAAGTAGCAGCACACCAAGCCAATCATGCTGATCTGACTTAGTTTAGTTTTAAATATATGAACGTGTTTTCTTTATCTGAAACAGTTGTATACTGTTCTTCTGCACATCTGTCATGTTCAACCTCTGACAGAAAATAAATCATATTTAAATCAAAAATAACCTTCTGATGTCTTCACAACTAACTTATGAGTAACGGAAAATTTAAGCTTGACAAAAATCGTGATTTGATTTATGTCGTGATACATATCAATATCTTCTGATGTGAAAAAAATTATTGTGATATGATTTTTTTCCATATTGCCCAGCCCCAGTTCCATCTAGTGGAACATTTATAAATCTGTTGTATAAATGTACATAAACCAATATATATGTGTAATAACACTTTATCATATACCTTAAAAACATTAGCAAACCAGTACTTATGTCATTTGTTTTCCAATTAATCTTATTAAACTACGTAACATTTAGCATGTTTAATCTCTGAAGTAGATTTAAAAAAAAAATAAAAAATTATGGACTAGTGTAATCAAACGTAAAAACAAATGTCTCCATCCACTGTCATTTATACAACTCCATGGGTTTTACTGGTGAATCAATGCTGTAGAAGATGACTGTGTTTCCATGGTAACTATGGAGCCTCTGAACATCCAAATGGGTCATATCTGTTAGGGGTGTAACGGTGCAGCAAACCAACACTTTGGTCGAGCGTAACACACTAAAGTTGAAATTTTGGATTTCAGACTATTTCTACGAGTTCCCTATAAATGTGGGCAGAGGTATTTTGTAAAATTAAGTTATTCTTCAAAACCGAAGGGGGAAAACACATGTTCGGGACATGAAATCTAAACTTCCACACAGGCCTAAACATGAGCCTTTAAAAAAAAATAAAAATTTGACTTAATTTACTGATGTTAACCTCTAAGAAATAGTTTATCATAATATCATTTACAGCCATATTATGAAGGTCTAGCCTAAAAGGACCAGGGAACCGCTGACATGTGAGACACGAGCTGTCAGTAGATATTACAGAATTACAGTCCAATTTACAGAGAGACTGTCAGTTTGGGTTGAGGCAGAAGCAGGTGAGTGGCTCTTGACTGGATCACCTGAGAGACAAGTCCTTCTGTGGGTGATGAGGTATTTCTGTCAATACTTTGAACTTCTCCTTGGCGTGCTGGTTCTTGTCCATGTGCTGAATTCATTATTTTCCTTCTTTTGATAGTGTGTTCTTTTCCTTGGTAACAGGGGCTTGGAAGGACCAGATGAAGAGGAAACATCAGCAGCACTGGAGTGGATCACAGGCTGCATTGTGAATAAAAAAACCAATAAGACGGCCAGGAAAATAGAGTGAAACGGATGGGACAAAGAGGAGAAAAGGCTCTTTCTGCTCTGCATGCTTTGAGGAAAAACTTGTGCGCCGAATAAACAAGAGGTTATGCAAAGAAGTGTTTAGTCCAGACAATAAAAGGCTTCTGGGGCCGGTATCACAAAGCAGATTTAAGGGGTTAGCGGGGTAAGTCCTGGTTCTGAGGTTGGTTTTAATGTATTTAAAAGGGTAAACCTACCATGAAAATGTAACCCCTTCAACAGCAAAACATCCCAGAGTTTCCTACAGGGTATGTGGAGGTTTGAGGAAGCTAAAGTTATGACTTTTTCCAACGGTTTTCAAGGCGTCTTTGATCAAATTTAATGAAAATAACTAGTTTTGATTGTATCCCAAAACTGTGTAAGTGCTGTAGATGTTTAACATCACCCACATTATCTGGGTTATTTGGGTAGTTCTTGCAAAACTAGTTCTTCCAAAATGTAGGTGATTTACAACCAGACTACTGTAACCATATCGTACCATAAATGATGGCTTTTTGTTTCTGTCTGACTAGAAACTCTGCAACTTGGACCACATTAATGCAATATTTTAATAGTAGCTGATGAATATGTTCAACATCAAAATATTCTATATTTTCTTCCAGGGTATCTGATGTTTGAGGACGCTGAATGTATGACTTTTTGAGACGTTATTTAAGGCACCTTTGATCAGATTTAAGATGTTACATTCACAAAAATAACTCTGAAATTTGCATTACTTTGGACCACATTTCGATGTTTTAATAGTAACTTATGAACATGTTCAACATAAAAACATCCTAGATTTTTCTACAGGCTACCGGCAGGTTTGAGGAAGCAAGACTGATGACTTTTTCAGACATTTAAAAGTGAATTTAGTCAAATTTAAGACCTCACATTCACAAAAATAACTAGTCTTGCATTGTATCCCCATGCTGTGTCAGTGCTGTAGATATGTTTAACATCACCCACATTATCTGGGTTATTTGTCTAGTTCTTGCAAAACTAGTTCTTCCAAAATGTAGGTGATTTACAACCAAACTACTGGTTTCCTAGGCAATAAATGATGGCTTCTTGTTGCTGTTTGACTAGAAACTCTGCAATTTGCGTAATTTTGGAGCATAATATTGCAATTTTGTAATAGTAGCTGATGAACATGTTTGACAACAAAATATTCTATATTTTCCTCCAGGCTATCTGCAGGTTTGATGAAGCTAAATGTATGACTTTTTGAGATATTATTTAAGGCATCTTTAATTATTTTTGTGAATGTTACATCTTAAATTTGATCAGTCTTACATCATATCTCCAGACTGTGTTGGTGCTGTAGATGTTTAACATCATCCACATTATCTGGGTTATTTGGGTAATTGTTGCAAAACTAGTTCTTCCAAAATGTAGGTGATTTACAACCAAACTACTGGTTTCCTAGGCAATAAATGATTGCTTTTTGTTGCTGTCTGACTTGAAACACTGCAATTTGCATCATTTTGGACCATAAAATTGTGATATTTTAATAGTAGCTGATGAACAAGTTCAACATCCAAACATCCCAGGTTTTCCTACCAGCTACCTGCAGGTTTGAGGAAGCTAAATGTATGACTTTTTGAATCATTATTTAAGGCATCTTTGATCAAATTTAAGATGTTTCATTCACAAAAATAACTAGTCTTGCTTCATATCTCCAGACTGTCAGTGCTGTAGATGTTTAACATCATCCACATTATCTGGATTATTTGGGTAGTTCTTCCTAAATGTAGGTGATGTACAACCAAACTACTGGTTTCCTATGCAATAAATCATGGCTTTTTGTTGCAGTTTGACTAGACACTATGCAATCTGCATCACTTTGGACCATAGTACTGCAATGTTTTAATAGTAGCTAATGAACATGTTCAACATCAAAACATCCTATATTTTCCTACAGGCTATCTGAAGGTTTGAGGAAGCTAAATTTATGACTTTTTGAGACAATTTTCAAGGCATCTTTGACCAAACTTAATACCTTAGATTCACAAATGCGAACTAATCTTGCACTGTATCCCAATACTGTGTCAGTGCAGATATATTTAGCATTACCGATATTATCTGGGTTATTTTGCTAGTTCTTCCAAAATATTGATGATTCACAACCAAACTTTTGGTTTCTGTGAATGATGTCTGACTAGAAACTCTGAAATTTCCTACATGGTGTCTGCAGGTTTGAGGGAAAGTTAATGTAATACCCTACATCCACAAAAATAACTAGTCTTGCATCATATTCCTAGACTGTGTTGGTGCTGTAGATCACAGGTGTCAAACATGCGGCCCAGGGGCCAAAACCGGCTCGCCAAAGGGTGAATTAGTGAAATGAAAAAATCACACTGAAGAAATTAACAATCAAGGACATTCAAATCATTTTAGGTCGATTCAATCTAATGTGTGTCAGACCAGTAAAATACTGTCATAATAAACTAAATATAAATAATATGATAAAATAATAATAAATAATGAAAACTGCAAACTTTTTTCTTGGTTTTAGTGTAAAAAAAAAAAAAGTTGAATTACACAAAAATGTTGAGATTTACAGACTAGCCTTTTACAAAAAATGTGAAAAACTTGAACAAATATGAACAACCTGAAATGTCTTAAGAGAAGTATATGGAATTTTGATAATATTCTGCCTGTTACTAAATGGTTTGTGTGTTTTTAGATCCACTGTGATCTGTAAGTTGTGATGCATATGTATAAATGATTAACTAAGGCGTAATATTGTTAAAATTGCACTTTTTTTCTTCAGAATGTTCAGGTTGTTCATATTTGTTCATGTTATGTTCAAGTACAGTTCATAGATGTAAACATTTTCATTACAGAATTTTACTTTTTTCACTCAAAAACATAGAAAAAACTTTGGAGTTGACATTATTTATCAGTTCTTATCCTATTATTTCTATTATTTTTTTGGTCCGGCCCACTATATATCCTGTTAAGCTGCATGTGGCCCCTGAACTAAAATGAGTTTGATACCCCTGCTGTAGATGTTTAGCATCAACTACATTATCTGGGTTATCTGGTTAGTTCTTTCAAAAATGTAGGTGATTTACAACCAGATAACTGGTTTCCTAGGCAGTGAATGACGGCTTTGTGTTTGTCGTCTGACTAGAAACTCTGCAACTTGCATCAGTTGGAAAAGAGAGAACGTTACAGTCTCCTCTGGTTTTATTTTTCATAAGGAAATAACATACATATTCTTAAGCCTGTGACTTTTTTGTTTGATTTCCCAGTCAGCCTTATTACCAGTTTCAATTCCCTTTTTGCTCTTTGCTTGTTCCCAGACCATTTAACAGCGACAGGGTTGGAGAGGCTTAGAGAGTAAAGCTCAAATTGCTACAAGAATACATCTACACACTGTGTTAATTTAACAGAATACACAAAGATAATTATAGTCAGATCCATTCGCGACTTAATGATGTGACATTGATAAGAATATTAATTTTCACGTTCACACATTGGGTGGTTTGTCGTCAATTTTCGCTCCTGGTGTCGGCGGTGGCAGCTGTGTTTCTTTTCGTCTGACTTGTATTGTTTAATTTAATCTTTATGAGGCCACTCGGTGTGACTGTGATTATCTGTTCACAACTACAACTCAGAATCAGGATGTTTGGGTGGTTTTTAGCAGAGGTAGGTCTCAGGACCAGATCTCAGTCCTCCTACGGAACCAGATCCGGACTCTAGAATGTCTTAAAGCCCGGGGGTCTAACATGTGGCCCCTGGGGTCAAAACCAGCCCGCCAAAGGGTCCAATCCAGCCCGTGGGATGAATTTACGAAATTAAAAAATTACACTAAAGATATTAATTATTTTAGTTCAGGTTCCACTTTCTGTCCAATCTGATCTCAGTTGGGTCGGATCAGTAAAACACTAAAAGTACATTATGACAAAACTATCCTGTCCGAAAACAGTGAATAATCTGAAGAAATATAAACAACCTGAAATGTCTGAAGAGAAATAAAAGCAGTTTTAACAATATTATTACCTGCACCAGTACCTGTATACAATATTATTATATAGAAGTTGTGGAGCTGAGGCATAAAATTGTGCTTATTTTTCTTTAAAAATTTCAGTTTTTTTCATGATTATTCACAATTTTAAAGGATAGTTTGTAGATGCAAATGTAATAATGTAATTTTACTTTTATCATTCTAAAACAAGTGTCAAACATACACTACAAACAAAAAGTTAAGGATATTTTTAATTTTTCTGGCTTTTTTTTTTTTTTCAGTCAGGATTCTTGCACAGCGCTTTTTACTTTTTTATGTGTGAATTGAAACACATATTTTTAATGACCACACAGTTTTATTTACAAATGGCCAAAAATGACAAAAAAACATGGAAAAAAAAAAAAAAAAAGAAATATCCTTAACTTTTTGTTTGTAGTGTACAGCCCGTGCCACCAAAAGGTCCACTCCAGCCCATGGGATGAAATTGTAAAATGTGAAAATTTCACTTAAAATATTAATCATTTCAGTTCAGGAGCCAAATTTAGCCCAATTCAATCTCAAAAGGGTCAGATCAGTAAAATACAATAATAATAACCTATAAATAAATGTAACACCAAAATTTTCTCCTTGATTTAGTGTTAAAAAAAAAAAAAAAAAAAAAAAAGGTAAAATACCATGGGAATGTTTCCATTTATAAACAATCCTTTCACAAAACAGTGAATAACCTGAACAAATATGAATATCTTAAGAGAAACTAAAGCAGTTTTAATATTCTGCCTGTTATTAAAAGTTGTGTGTATTTGTAGATCCACCGTGATCTATAAGTTGTAATGCACATGTGTAAACGAGAAGCTGAGGTGTAATACTGTTAAAATTGCACTTATTTTTCTTTATACATTTCATTTTTTGTGATGGGTATTCATGTTATTCACATTTTTTTTAGAGGATCATTAGTAGATGGAAATGTTTTCATGATGCAATTTTACTTTTTTCACTTTAAAACATACAGAAAAGTTTGGAGTTGACATTATTTATATATCATTATGTTATTTCAATGGTCTGATCCACTTCAGATCATATTGGGAGGATGTGGCCCCTGAACCTAAATGAGTCTGACACCCCTGTTTTAAAGGACTGAACACTGTTGGGGCACTACTATGTGAAATGCAACAAAATCAATTTCTTATGGATGGTCCACGACAGAGGTTACTTTCATTTCTAAATCTGCTGTAGTTGCTGGATATTCAAGACAAGTCAGATTATTGCACACATTGAAATCACATCCACTCCAATCCATGAATGGAAATCCCAGCAGAGGTGTTTATGGGTAAAGGAATTGACTTGTGGGTGATTTGGCCAAAAGCTTATCCGATCCTGTTTAGGTTAGATCACAATCCACCATCTGAACGAGCAAATGTTCTCACTTCTTCTAAAATATAGGCAATTTTCAACCCAACTACTGCTTTCCAAAGCTCTAAGTGATAAATGTTTTGTTGCCTTTGACTAGAAACCCCGCAATTTGCATCACTTTGGGCCATATTTTGTGATATTTTGATGGTAGCTGCAGAACATTTTCCAGTTTCATGTGACGGCTGCAGATTTCCCTTAATTACATAGACTGTAGTGGCCTAATAGAGCCAGTTTGGCAACGGTTTTATAATAAATCAAAAATGTTTTTAGACTAATTTAACTGGAGAGCAGTGTTTCTCAACAGGGGCGGTACTGCTCCCCAGGGGGCACTGGGACACTTTTGGGGGTTTGGCAAGGAAACCTGAGGGGGGGGCTGAGACAGAAATGGGGGGTGTTAATCTGTATAACAGCTAAAATTTGCTTAGAGGTCTTATTTAAGTCTTTGTGCATAAGAAAAGTGAATCCCTAAAGGAACTTTGTGTTGGTAAATGCAAGTTATGCAAATTTACAGGATTTCAGTTCTGTTCAAAATGTTGATGGTCATATGAACTATGTTTTCAGCTCAAAAATGTCCAATTTCATCACAATTAATGCTATGTTTTCATGTCACAAATGGCCAACTTATATTTTAACTGAATTTACCTGAAAAACAAATATTCTATTCTTTTAGATTCCCCAATTTTTCTTACAAGATTATCTACTACATATCACGTTTTATTTTTACAGGTTGCAATATGGAGTATGGTGCTGATCCATCCTGCTTATGTTACACCAATACATACATGAAGAATGTCACACGTCACTTTTTAAATCAACTGTTTTCTAATAATAAGCATTTTTATTAAGAAATAACAATTCTATATTGTTATTTACTCTTTAGTATGATGATAAACGATACAATAAATAATTCTGATCCTAGTTTTTGCACAGGGATCATTAGTGTAAACGGTGACATGGCTACCGAGCATCAGTATGATGGGATCTGTAACAACCATGTCACATCCGTCCACTGTCACATTTTGTGTTTTTGTGTCAGCTGTTATTGTTTTAGATCCACAATACTAACATTTATGAATAAGAGGAGAATTAGCAATAGTAAGTATATAAGTTTATTACTAATAAAGTACTGGTACTGACCAGAGCATCATGGGTAATGTCACATCCGTCCACCAGCAAAAGTTTTCACATACACGTGCTATTCAAAATCCAATATTTCTGAAAATATAGCTTCCACTGTCAAATAATATCAGTAGTCTGTGCACAAATGTATTAGTATTATTTCAACACAGTTATATGCATTTTACAACTTTTTTTTTTTTTTTTTTTTTTTTTTTTTTACAAAAATGGCCACTCATTTGACCTCCTAAGTAAATTTTAGCTGATAAGTATCAATATCAAGCAGCATGTTATGTCGACGGCGAATTTCCATGACCACCCCCCTCTGCAAGAAGGTACGTCATGGTACTTACTGAGCTACACACCCTACATCTGGTCTTCTGTGTTAGCGTTGGTTGCAGTATTACCACCACCGGAGAACCACCAGCCCCCCGGTCACAGATTAGTTTTGGAGGGGTTGTGGCAGGAGGCTCAGGATGAGATGAAGGGTGCGTACCTATATAAGCCCCCTCAGACCCACTCGCACAACCCCCCAGTTGCAAATGTTTTTCGAGGAAGGGGGCATCAGAAGGTTCATGATGACGTGAGGGGGTGTTTGTTCAAAAAGGATTGAGAAACAATGCTATAGAGGGGCCATATTTAGCCCAGTTTGATCTCAAACGGGCCAGACCAGTAAAATAATGACTTAATAACCTGTATATAATGACAACTCCAAGTTTTTCCTTTTTGTTTTAGTACAAAAAAAAAAAGCACTTAAATTATGAAAATATTTACATTTTACAAAAAAATGTGAATAACCTGAAAAAACAGAAATTTCAACAGAAAAATTAGTGCAATTTTAACAATATTATGCCTTGACTTATTATTTATACATGTGCATTTACACACAATGTTACATAAACATTTGGTAAAAGGCAGAACATGATTAAAATTTTGGAGTTTGGAACTAAAATTTGAACAATTTCTACAATATTACATCTCTTATTATTAAAACAACTCCAGATCACAGTGGATCCATAAATGCACCAAACATTTAGTAACAGGCAGAATATTGTTCAAATAGCACATTTCGGGTTGTTCATCTTTGTTTTTATTTATGTATTTATTTGCATTTTATTGTGAAAGAATAGTTTTATAAATGTAAATATTTTCAGTGTAATGTTTTTTTCACTAAATTTTTTTCCACATAATTTTTCACAAAGAACATTTGTAGCCGTCATTATTTATGGGTTATTGTGTTGTTATTTTTACTGTAGATCACAGTGGTCTGTATGTGGAACCTTGAACCAAAATGATTTTGACAACCTGGACTGTTCAGGTTAATTTTTGCACTTTCATCCCACGGGCCAGAATGAAACCTTTGCTGGGCCAGATTTGGTCCCTGGGCTGCATGTTTGATACCTGTGGTCTAGATCATCTGTGGAAATCAGAATCAGGAGTTCAAAACTGAACCAGATGTTCATTTTTCAATTCATTATTTTATCATTGTTTTCACAAGAACATGTTATAAAAACTCAGCAAGTTAATACAGGGTGGAAAGATTGGACCGGGACTGGAGTTGAGATTTATCACTAGTTCTAAAATGGTAAAAATGGTAAGTGCTTTATAATTCCTCACATTCACACACACACACTCATACACCAGCGGGCGACTGCTGCCATGCAAGGCGCTGCCTGGTCCTACTGGGAGCAACTTAGGGGTCAGTGTCTTGCTCAAGAACACTTCGACATGTGGACAGTCGGAGCCAGGATTCAAACCGCCAACCCTTTAGTCACTGGATGACCTGCTCTACCAACTGAGCCACAGCCGCCCTAAACCCGTTCCAAACTCTACATGCATCGCATCAGCTGCGAACTTGTAACTATGTTTGACTGCATTGTCCCTGTCCAGTAAATACATAAATATAAAAATAAATGATCAATAATTACTATATATTAGTGATAAAGTTTTTGCATTTAATTTACTGATCATGTAGATGTTCATTAAAGCTCAGATTAAAGTTGAGGGTTATTATATCAGAAACAGAGAAAACTGAAGAAAAAGTGACTTTTTCAGAAAAATCTATCATTAACTGAACATAAACCCAGTGTCTCCATCCACTGTCATTGATCCAACTCCATGGGTTTTACAGGTGAATCAATGTTGTCAAAGATGACTCTGTTTCCACAGTAACTACGGAGCCTCTGAACGTCCAAATGGGTCATATCTGATGACCATGAAAAGACGACAAACTGTATTTTACACCAATTATTTACATGTGTTATGGAAAAATTATTACTCTACCAATTCGTCTATAACAAAGAAGGATAGGATTAGTGGATCAATAGGTATTAAACAGTTTACATCAGTAGATGGTTTTGGTCACCGGTGGCTGTTTGGGTCTTTATGGGTTAAGTCTGTATTCTTCCGAATTAACATCTTTCCCCGCAAACAAAAGGAAGTCACGGTATAATACCTAAACCAGCCAAAGGCCACAAACCCAAGGAACATCTTGTTATTTTAAGGTTCTAAAGAATCCCTTTGGCTGCAGGATATACAGTATATGAATTAATCAATTCATTCTGACCTTAAAACGCTGACAAAACAGCGCTTTACTTCAGGCAGTCACTGGCACACGATAAATAACCTATCAAGCCTGAAATATCCCTTTGTACACTGACTAAACCCTGTTCATTTGGTTCAACGTACGACTGCAGCGACCATTAACATCTATTGATTATTTACTGAATTGTTACTAATGCACAGTAACCACAAACTTCCACCACTAGCCTTTTGTTTGAGCCTTTTCTCATGAATGTACTTATTTATATACAGTGTTGGATACAGTAATGGATTACTTTTTGCTGTAATGCAGTAGTGTAAGACATTACTAATTAATTTTCAGTAATATTGTACTCGGTACATGTTCAATAGCGCTGGTGTTACAACACACTTTTCGCCCATAATTTAATTGCTCAAATGACAAAAAAAAAAAAAAAAAACAGTAAAACCGTGAGATTTTAAAGCTGCGTATGATATTTGTCACTAATTTTTCGTCAAACTGGTAAACACCAAGTGATAGCCTAAGTATCGTGAATCTGTTAGTCTTTTCATGATTCAGTGAACAACTTCGAAGTGTACTCTGTTACAAGCCATCTGTTTACAGACCAAACTGAAACCAAACAGTCACTGAGGTGTTTTCAGTATTCCACGCAGCTGCTGCAGCAATGAAGCCGTTTCCGTGTTTGTTGCTGCTGTGGCTGCATGGAATACCCATTCCCACAATGCACTCTGCAACTAAATTTCCGAAAAGACCCGAATGACATATCGGTTTGGTATGTAAAAAACGGACTGCTTGTGATTAAGTACACTTCAAAGTTGTTCACTGAGGGAAGCGATTCAGGTGCGTCATCACGGAAAGACTAATGGATTAGTGATACTTTGGCTACGACTGGGGTTTTACAGATTTGATGAAAAATAGGTGACACATTTATCATCAAATCAAAAATATGTCTGTGAAGTTCTATTTCCTGTTGGTGTTCAGCCAATGGGTGAAGACGGCAGAAGACAGTCCATTGTCCACACGGACGTATGCTCATTACTAACCCTAACCCTGCTTTACAGACACTAGTTAGCATTAGCATGATCCTTATGATCAGCAATGACAAGGTAAGCTAACGTTTCTATGACTATATAGAATATTCTATCAATTGCGGATTTATCTACCGGTGTCCTCTGCATGTGAACATGTAAAACATTGAAAAAAATGCAAGCGTTCCTGCTGGGATTCGAACATTGTAGACCAGAGGTGTCAAACTCATTTGGGTTCAGGGGACACATTTCGCCCAAACTGAACTCAGGTGGGCCAGACCAGTAAAATAACAACAGTGAAAAAAGTAAAATTATATTATGATCACGTTTACATCTACAAAGTTTCCTTAAAAATCTAAATAACATGAACAACTTGAATTGTCTTCAGAAAAACAAGTGCAATTTGACGATATTATGCCTCGGTTTATCAGTTTATCATTTACACATGTGCATTACAATCGCACAAAACATTTAGTACCACAGGCAGAATATTGGTAAAATTGCATTTACTTTTCTTAAGACATTTCTGTTTGTTCATATTTGTTCAGGTTATTCACATTTTTTATAAAAGTATAGTTTGGTAATGGAAACATTTTCATGTAATTTTACTTTTTTGCACCAAAAAACAAAGAGAAAATTTGGGGTTGTCATTATTTATAGGTTATTTGATAATATTTTGCTGGTCAGACCCACTTGAAATCTAATTGGTCTGTATGTGTATGTATGTGGATTGATTGTTAATATCTTCAGTGTAATTTTTGCATTTCACAAATTCATCCTACAGGCCGGATTGGACCCTTTGGCAGGCCACATGTTTGACACCTGTGTTGTAGACCATAGTGTTACTTACTGAGCTTTCCGTCCACATGTACTTCAGGGCGTAAATGTATGCGTCCCAAGGCTCTACTATCTGTTGTATTGGGGGGTTATTATTTGACTTTGGAGGTGGGCTGGGTTCTACTGCGCCGTTTATGGCAAGAGTCTGTTTTTAACTCAAAAGTAACACAGGAATTATTTAACGCATTACAATTCTGAGACAGTAATATTGTCAAGTAAGGAATTACTTAAACAAGTGGTGCCAGGCACAACAAACCCCGCCCCTTGTACATATTGTAGCTTATTTTGGCATCGATCCAGCTGATGTCATCATGTCTATGTCAGCATATCAGTTGCCTCTAAATATGTGCCAAGTTTGACGTAATTTGAAACAAAATTGATGTTTTTATAGACATTTGAAATTTCACCCATTATAAGTAAATGAGGAAAAAAAAAAGATTTTAAAAATTCATTAAAAATTGGAACTTTGACCTACTTTTCCCAAAATTTAATCACATCTACTCTGGGTCACTGGGAATCTATAAACCCAATTTGGTATGAATTCAACTGATAGTTTTGCTGCTAGAGTGCTAAGTATTAACAGTAACAAGTAATCTGTAATGGATTACAGTTTGGAAGTAACTTGCACAACACTTCTTATATACTACTACAACTGATTGCTAAGAATTAAATGGCATCCATGTACTATCCAGCACAAAAGCCATGCAGTGTTCCTGATTGAAATAAAAGTGCACTTGAATATAGTCTGATATTAACTACTATAGCTTTGAATATGATTAACTTAAATGGCGAGTGGTGATTGTAATCAAAACTGCTCTTGTATAATTAACCTGCTTACATCAACTCATAGTTTAATGTTAATGGAAATCTAGTATTATACGTCTACAGCTGTGGAAGTAAATGTCAGATCACTATGGCGTGGAGTTGAAGTGTGTATTCAGCCTCTTTGCAGACTTTTCTGGAGCTACACTTTACTTCTTTACTTCTCTCAGTTCAAATAAAGAGTTGTTCTGCTGATTCCAAGCGTCTTGGTTGAGTTATAAGATCGTTTTAATCGTCTTGACCTTATAATCCTCTTGTTTCCTGCTTGCTGGACTAGTTTTGTTCATTCCTCTGTATTTAATCTGCTGTGGTTTTGTGTCTCCGAGTCCATAAAACACATCCAGTCGTCATTCCAAGACTCTGAGATAATAAAGTGGATGAAGTTGAGAGGGAAAGTTACAAAATTCGGCACTAGTTAGCAGTAGGAGATTAACCATTAATCCATAAAGACCCAGACAGCCAAAGCTTTTACTGATCTCAACTGTTTAATACCTATTGATCCATTAATCCTATCAATACATGTAAATAATTGGTGTAAAATGCAGTTTCTCAGCTTTAAATCAGAATCAGATAGCACCCATTTGGACGTTCAGAGACTCCGTAGTTACCGTGGAAACACCGTCATCTTCAACAACATTGATTCACCAGTAAAACCCATGGAGTTGGATCAATGACAGTGGATGGAGACACTTGTTTTATCTTCAGTTAATGATATATTTTGCGGAAAAAGTCACTTTTTCTTAACTTTTCTCTGTTTCTGATATAATAACCCTCAACTCTAATCTGAGCTTTTATGGACATCTCCATGATCGGTGAATTAAATACAGGAAAATACCTGATTTTTACGGTAAAAATACCAACTACAGAAGATAATATTAGAATAAATAGTAATAAATTACTTCAGAAAAGTTAAATTTAGAGAAAAAAAAACTATTTTGGGAGTAGCACTGGGTCTTTATGGGTTAATTCCAACTGAATTCACCCAAACCAGATCCTTATTTGTTTCCCTTTAGAAGAGTTTTATGAGTTTGTTTCACATTTTCACACTCAGTATTTTGTTTGTCAGTCATTTATCTGTCGTCCAGTTCAGGGGAAGCTGAATAAAGTGATATTATTTGTAACAGTGAAGTGATGCACTACACCAAAATGTGAAAAAAATGAATAAATAATAATAAGGGTCAATTTAATTATATAATTGCTGTGTCCCTGTGGATCATACTCTACTGTAGGTTAAAAAAAAAAAAAAACTATGAAAAAATTACAAAAGCAACAGTATTTGAGTCAAATAAATGAATTTAACCCTTTTAGAACCATAACTGGTGCTTCAACACAGACAGAAGATACAGTAAACAAATATACTGGCTCCACCGTTTGGGTTCTGTTGTAGATATTAACTTTGTGTTTTTATGCCCAACTCACTGAATATATTTTGCATTAAGATTCAGTTCTTGCTGTTATTTGCTGTAATTACACTGGGTTACAAAAAAATGTTTTTTGCAAGTTGTCTAAGTTTTTTCAACTGAATTAGGACCATTTTGCACCGCTAAATCCAAAAATGACATCTGTTTTTCTCAGTCAGGTCAGGTTTTTTTGCCAATTTGATTTTGAAAAATTTTATCTTCTCACAAAATATAATAATTAATACCAAAATAAGATTGGTAAGCACACTTTATGAAACTTGTGACTTGATTCCTGTTAGGTACAATGGTGTATTCACCGCAGATGTAGCAGAATACGTCAGGCTTATTTTTGCAAGATCTTCTAGTCGAAGCCATTTCATTCACCTGTAATATTACAAAAAAAAACATTAATCATAAATTGGCAAAATTAAAATCTTCAGAACTCGTTTATTGCAAGAAATAGGAAAGAATTTTGTATCGTATGATGTGAAAATGCCCACAAATGTAAGCAAAAATGTTAAAAAGACAATATGTAGCATAGTTCAGAAAGTTGACCTGATTGAGCAAAATTAATGTGAAAAATTATCCTAAATCAGCTCAAAAAACTTAAACAATAAATTTGTTGTTGACCAGTGTTATTAATCCATTTCATCTCATTGTTAAAGGGTTTTATTGAAAATCAACTAGTCGAATGAGTTTTCCAATATACATGCACATAAACAACAAACTTACCTCGTATTTATGGAAAGTGGTGTTGCTGTACAAATCTTTAGTATCTGTTTAAGGAAATCTGCACTGTTTCTCATTTTATGAAGTCATTTTTTGTGTGAATTTCCACATTTTATATGCTAGGGTTTGAGCTTTATGGGATAGAGGCTTCATTTTCAATGCACTTTAGAGAGGAAGCCTCTATAATTGGGTGTGAATGTGGATGGTCCGACACAGGCTTTCATATGCAGATGACTGTATTTATGAAATATGAAGAATAATCTATTACCATGATGCGTCATTAGAGTCTAAGGCAGAAACCGATCATTTTAAGAAGTATTCACAGTAGAAGACGCCATGTTCCGATCCTCAAAAAAGTGAATGCAGGTAGTGTTGTACATCTAGAGGTATGAACAGATACTATACACATCCATTTTTCACAGTTTAGCACGATCGTCAAGGCTGGTCTTCAAAGGCTGCTGCGCATAACACATCCCAGCTCTCAGCACCTGATACTATTCATAGGAAAGAGTGAAACAGCGGCTCGGTGCATCACACAATTGTGATTTAAATGAGCTCTGGTGAAAATTGGGATTTAATGAGTATGTGATCTGGCACATGAGGTGACCGTCTCAAGGCTCATTGTTAGAACTCTCCTTCTGAGGTCAGCACAGTTAACACATCTACTTAAGCATGAATTTTACATCGTTAACGACAAAAAAAAAAAAAAAACAGCTACTTTAACTGAATTAATTGGAATTCTGGCAAATTAACTGAGGCGTCAATGGAAAAACAAAGTAAAAAAAAAAAAAAAAAAAAAAACAGTTTCTCAAGCTGCAGCCCTGACTGGATTTATCTGTATAGATACAGCAAACAGAGAAATGAGTCTATCATGTAAATATAGAGCGGTTTATCGCTGTCTCATGTCTAATTTCTGGCAATAGCAATTTAGAAAAACACCACCGTAAACTTTTTAATGAGGACATAAATTCTATCTGCCATAAAATGCTGTTGAATTCTGCACATACTCGTCAAACGAAAGGAAAAACTAATCTAAGTGGACTGAAGATGGTGTGAATCATCAGATCTTAAGCCAACGATTACTTTAGCTTTAGAAACCAAATTATGTTAAAGATGAAGAGAAGAAACACGAATAAAGTGACATTTCCTTGATCTAATACGTCTTTAATAGGCTTTTCATAGGTATACATACTGTTTTCATACACATAGATACTGGTTTTATAGAAAATACATACTGTTAATAGTATGTAATATAATAATAATAATGTGTTTATCGGAGATACATACTGTTAATACTGTTTTCATAGATATAGTTTTTTAATAGAAGATACATACTGTTAGTAGACACACAGTGTTTCATAGATATACATACTATTTATAGAAATACATAATGTTTTTATAGGAAATACATACTGCTAATACTGTTAATAGATTTACATACTGTTTTTTTGTTGTTTTTTTTACAAGAAATACATAATGTTAATACTGTTTTCATAGATATACTGTACATACTGTTTTTAGTAGGAAATACATACTGTTAATACTGTTAATAGATATACATTATGTTTTTAATAGGAAATACATACTGTTAATACTGTTAATAGATATACATTATGTTTTTAATAGGAAATACATACTGCTAATACTGTTAATAGATATACATACTGTTTTTTTTTTGTTTTTTTTTACAAGAAATACATAATGTTAATACTGTTTATAGATATACATAATGTTTTCACAGGAAATATATACTGTTCATACTGTTTTCATAGATATACATACTGTTTATATATATATATATATATATATATATATATATATATATATATATATATATATATATATATATATATATAGTGTTTTTTTATAGAAAATACAAACTAAATACTGTTTAGATATATATGTTTTTATAGGAAATATATACTGTTAATACTGTTTTCATATATATATACATACTGTTTATAGATATACATAGTGTTTTATAGAAAATGCAAACTGTAAATACTGTTTAGATATACATAATGTTTTTATAGGAAATACATACTGTTAATACTGTTTTCATAGCTACACATAGCGTTTTCATAGATATAAATACTGTTATTAATGGGTAATACATACTGTTAATACTGTTAAAACTGTAAATTTGCATCTATTCATATTTTGTCCTGTTTTATTTTTATTCCACTAAGCTCTACTCTTAAGTTACTTTGTAAAATTCCAATTCTATTTTCTTATCTTATTTTAGTTTTTGCATTTTTATATTTCCTCAATTATTTTCTCAAGTACTGGTTGCGCTCCTAATTTCATCGTACACACAACGACAATAAAGGCTTTTGTATTCTGTTCTATTCTATTCAATTCTATTCAGAAATATAGTAATAAAACTGGTTTTTAAAAAAAAATTAAAAGTGAAATATATTCGTTTTTCTAAAAGGAGGAGCAGGAGAATTCTCAGGCTGTAACCACAGGTGTACCTCAGTCTTCCAAAAACCCTGAAAAATGTCAAAGTTCCTTGAAGGTCGACCCCAAACAGGCGCCGATGTTCCACCGCCTTAGGGAATATGCATGTGTGGAAAAGAACAATGAATGCTGCCAGCTTTCTTTTACAAATGCATTAAGGATAAGTTAAAGTCAGTCGAAAGCAAAGTGAAACAAACCTAACATGACTTCTAAAACCCAACAGCACCTGAGGCCTCTGGAACTTCTAGAAAATCCTGAACCAAACGGAAAGTTTTTTCACCAAAACCTTCAACAGCACTTTCCAAAACCAAATAAGGGGAAGTGTTTTTGGAAGAATGGTGTTCATACATCAGGTAGAGTTCAGAGCACAGGCTGAATAAACGCCAAGAAGTCGCCCAATGGCTTGAGGTTTGTTTTGGCTTTTTTGGTGCCTGAAGTGACCATATTTGGACAAAAGGTTGGAGCTGAGGAGGTACGAAGGTCGATGGTCCAAAGCACCACATTTGCTGCTCCATCATCAGCTGTTCTCCACCTACCACAGAGCAAATAATATAATGTATGGAGAGTCAATATTACATACACAGAGGTGGAAAGTAATGAGTTACATCCACTCATGTTACTGTAACTGAGTAGCTGGTTGGTGAACTTAGTAATTTTTGAAAGTGGTAATTTTACTTTTACTCAAATACGTTTTGAAATAAGTATACTTCACTATATTGGAAATCCCTCCTGTTACTGAGCAAAAGTTATTATTATTATTATCATCATCATCATCATCATCATCATCATCATCACCACCACCACCATCATATGTTGTTATGACTATTACTGTTACTACCTTACAACTTTCATGCTGTGATTATTAAACTATACATACAATTATCATCATTATTACCATCATCATCATTATTATTATTATTATTATTATTATTATTATTATTATTATTATTATTATTATTATTATTATTATTATATGTTGTTATGACTATTACTGTTACTACCTTGCAACTTTTATACTGTGATTATTAAACTATAAATACAATTAAATTATTATTATTATTATTATTATTATTATTATTATTATTATTATTATTATTATTATTATTATATGTTGTTATGACTATTACTCTTACTACCTTACAGCTTTTATGCTGAGATTATTAAACTATACATACATATATAATATACATACAATTAAATTATCATCACCATCATCACCACCTTGTGACTTTTTTTTTCTACTTGTACTTTAGAAAGAATAATTTGCCTGTTTTTTCAACACTGTTTTCTTTTTTTATAGTTATTGTTTTATTATTTTCTTGTATTATTTCTTGTTTGTATATTAGTGTCGTACTGCTATTGGAACCTCAATTTCCTAAGCGTTTTGCCCAAAAAAGTTTTAATTAATCTAATCTAATTATATAATTTTGGCTAGTAGCCTTCTATCAACTATCCTGATTACTAATGTCTTCAACAAATAAATCAATGGCATGAATCACCTAACACCACATTTACAAACTGGTTTCTATCAGAGGATAATCAAAAATAATCTTTTGTTTACGATACGTAGGAATGACTTTCATGAAGTTGCTAAAAGTAACTAACTTTTAATTAAAGTACATTTTAAATGAAGAACTTTTTACTTCTACTTACACCGATTTTTAGATGGGTAGCTTTACTTGTATTTCAGTAAAAGTATCTTTACTTTAATTAAATTATACTTACGGTGAATATTTCAGTACTTTTCTGCCTCAACTCATTTTATACGTTTATCCAACTATTGTTTAGTTTTTATCTTGTGTATGTAAATCTCTTCCTCCGTGGGTTCGAGGGAAACTTATTTTTGACTCCATCTACATCTGGTGCATATGGTGAAATGACAATACAGCTGGTAAAAGGGTAAATGTCATGAAATAGAAGCATAATTATGTCCATTTACAGCTGTAAAGATACATGTTTTTATTTTGTATTCTTCACACAGTAAATGTTGCCCACTACTTATGTAAATATTAAAAAATATCTAATAATAAAGGTGTTTTTTTTTTAATCATCACCATGGTTTAAATCTTTTCCCATTACTCATAGTTCCTTACACAACAAAATACGATTTTGCTTTACCAGTTAATCAGCGAGTTACAGTAGCAGCGTTAAAGAAAACATTAACACTGCAGCCAAAAGTAACCCAATGCCGCATAAATTCACTCGCAATTTCACAGCTTGCAACACTCTCCCATGTAAATAACACCAAGCATGATAAAGTGAACAGCAAAGACGATAAAATATAGAGTATACAGTTTCACTAATGTTCATAAAATGACAAATAACTGGGATATCTCTAAACCACAGATCTGCACCATCTGAACGCGTTTTAAGTTCCGACACCATGACTTTAACTAAATGTGTTCAGTTCTGGCTCTGAAGAATCACTCGAGTCCGAGCCTAGCCTATAGCCGCATTAACGCTAACAACCCATGATTCCAAACACCAAAGCCCTGACACTCATTGCCTCCTCTCAATTCCTTATTTTTCACCTCCTGGGTTCCTCTATGTCCAAAGGTGACCAGAAAATCGATCTGGAGCTGACATCTTGAAAGCTGTCTCACTTCCCTTAAATGAACACTGAGGACTGAGAAGCTCTGACAAGGAGCTTCGTGTCCAGATGTGTCCTGATCCCTGGTTATTCTATAATAAATGAAGCATACAGAAGGTCTGGAGTTGGTCGATTCCAAATGTTGAATTTACATTTGGCAGATGTTCACTGGAGTTCTCAATATGAAATCCAAAGAGATGCCAATGCAAATTAAGGACGTGTTATTCTGCTGTAAAAAACCAAAAACATCAACCTATAATAAGTGCTCAAATTAACTATTTGATATATTTTGAAAAATAATAATCCAGACCTTTTATAAGCTTCATTGGGGCGGCTGTGGCTCAGGTGGTAGAGCGGGTTATCCAATAACCGAAGGGTTGGTGGTTTAAATCCCACTCTGTCCTAGTCAGTCCGTTGTGTCCTTGGGCAAGACATTTCACCCTCCTTGCCTCCAGTGCCACCCACACTGGTGTATGAATGCTTGGTGGTGGTCGGAGGGGCCGTAGGCACAAAATGGCAGCCACGCTTCTGTCAGTCTGCCCCAGGGCAACTGTGGCTACAAATGTAGTTTACCACCACCAGAGGGAGAACGTGAGAGCGAATGAATAATGGGTCAATAATGTAAAGCGCTTTGGGTGTCTAGAAAAGCGCTATATAAATCCAATCCATTGTTATTATTCATTTGTCATCGAATAACCAGGAAACAGGAAGCATCTGATCTAAAATGTTAAACCCCCAAAGACCCAAACATCCACAAGTGACTAAAACCATCTACTGATCTAAACTGTTTAGCCTGTTTAACCCTGACCATATTTTCAGGGGAAAAACGCCTAAAAAGACATACCCAAAGTAAACAAAGCATTACTTCACCATAATAAGGTTCATATGGATGTTCTTGGTGTCTATGGACATTTAGAGACCTCACAGAATCTATTCCCATTGTCTGAAATATTGTATCTATTACTATGCCTGAGTAAACTGTAACAAACTAAAAGAGAAATTAGAATTTTTTATCCTCGCCTGGTTTTTTTTTCAGCTGGATTGACCATGATATGCATAAATTGTTCATGTCAGAGATTTTTAATAGCGCATATTTCACCTCACAAAGATTAAAAATCATATTTGAACATTAAAGTTTGCACTAAAATACACTTTTGCTGTACTTTTATTAACATTAGGGTCTAAACTTTGAGCAAAAGTTGAAAAAAACATCCATTGTCCTGATTTATTATATTTTTATAGTAGATGAATATTAATATAATTTTTTCGGCTCGCGGGCAGGCCAATAGGGCTAAAGAGGTTTTAATACCTGTTGATCCATTAATTCAGTCCATGTAAATAATTGGTGTAAAATACAGTTTGTCATATTTTCATGATCATCAGATATGACCCATTTGGGCATTCAGAGGCTCTGTAGTTACCGTGGAAACACTGTCATCTTCTACAACATTGATTCACCACTAAAACCAGTGGAGTTGGATCATTGAAAGTGGATGGAGACACTGGGTTTATTTTCTCTGTTAGTGATACAATAACCCTCGACTTTAATCTCAGCTTTTATGAACATCTGCATAACCAGTGAATTAAATATAGGAAGATATATCATTGTCACTGAAAAAACACAAAATATATAAGATATAATATTATAATAAATAGCGATAAGAGGTGAAATCCAGAGAAAAATTCATTTGGGAACTGCCCCAAAAGTAGTGCTGGGTCTTTATGGGTTAATAACTAACAAATGTCATAATATAGTTTTATATTGTGATAATTATCACATTGATTATTAATATTGATGTTTATATCTCAAATCTGCATGAAAAGGACATCTTACAGCTGTAGCCATGATGTGTCCCAATATTTTTGTCCATATAGTTTATAAATATCAATATTTACTTAAAGTTTAAAGTGAGATATTTCTTAAGTGAGATGTGAAGAAAGTAGAGGGTTAGTTTTGGTAGAAAATTATTATTTACAGTCAGAGCACAAACATTATTTTAAAAATTTAGAGGTAGAACATTTAAAATCATAGTCATGAATAAAAATTTTTTTTTTAAAAATCAATGTTTAGAGCAATTAAGAAAAAACATTTTTGAGGCATTTTGGAAACAAAGATAATTTAAACAAAACTAACCAATGCAATGATATTTATCCCTATATAAAACTACATTATAACATTTGAGTTCAGTATAGTTTGGTATCCCAGACCCCTGTTCGAAAAGAAACACTAGAAATGTAGCATTTTTAATAGAAGTGTTAAATTGGGACTGAAACAGGACCAACGCTGCTCTGAAATGTGATATTTTCATGTAGATTGAAGTGTTTTTATGACCAAAACTAACTTTTTTTTTAAAGACTTAAACCAATGCAAATCAATGATATTTATTACAATACAAAACTATATTCTGACATCAGTCATTTTTGTTTTTTATCACAGACCCCTGTTAAAAAGAAAAAACACCTGAAATCAATGTGTCCCAATACTTTTGTCCATATAGTGTATGACTCAGGTAATTATACTATGAGGCTAACGACCTGATATTTCCACTCTGGCTTCCTAGTGAAGCTGCTGTTGATGTTGTTGCACGTGGTTCGGTGAGCTGTGTATGTTAGTTTTCTGTTTCATTTGTCGGCTCTTTTCCTCGTATCCCTCAAACAATAACAGCAGCAGCGGCAAAAAAACAACAACAAAAAAACAGATATCCCCCCCGACATCATATTAAAACCACAGAGAGACAACAGACGCACAGATGGTCCTTTAAAAGTCCCGATACAAAAATCTTGCTTTGATTGTATAATCTCTGTATATTAGCCCGAGACGCTTTTAATCCTGATTGAAATTGGTGTTCTGAATTAGGCCGATATCTGAGCGAATGCAGGCCATTAAAGGTGGGAAGGCGAGATGCACGCTGAGTGGCAGGATGGGAAGCGGAAACCAACTATTATATTAGAAGTAAAGGTCGCATCAAACATACCAATAATGTGACCTGATTTCCCCCCCTGCTCCGATTAGAAGGATTGGGGGGGGGGGGGGGGCACACGTTGCTATGGTAACTATAGCATGGTCCACACAGAATTAAAGGTTGTGGTAAAGGTGCGTCTGAAAAACCCTGCAGTCGTTGCCTCACTCTCCAAAACCTGCTTCCGCTGGAACATGAGTGTTGTGACAAAGGGAGTTTTCATGCACGGTCAGTGTTTCACATCCGATGTTGGAATGTGACTGAGTTTCTGCGTCACGTGTTCGTTCCCGGTGTAATTCTGTGCAGTCCCACGGTACGTTAGTGGCGCTGATTTATAGATCTAATTAATTCTCAATTTATTTGAAAGTGATCTCTGCTGTCAGGCCCCATAGGTGATCACATGCCTTTATTTTTTCTTTAGAGGATTCGGCAAAAAAAGAAAAAGAAAATGGGATTTTAATCATTGTGCGTTTATTCTAATGGACAAATAACCAACAAAATAAATATAAATGTGAATAGGGATGTAACAATTACCGGTATTATGATAAACCGCAGTAAAATTCCCAATCTATCTATCTATCTATCTATAAGAAACTAAAACAACTCAAACTTGATATCAAAAATGGTCAAACAATGACCATAAGGTGCCACATTTGTATGTTTGATGTTTACATGTTAATATTTGAATGTTTCTGCCAAAAGTACATTGTGCCTATTTTATTTGTTTGTTTTTCAAAATACAACTTTGTTAAATTATTTCAGTGTGTGGATAAGTACTTTTTGAACATTTTGACCACAACTTCAACAATACCATGATAATAATAATAACAAGAAAAGCACTCTGAGAGCGCAGACCTCTGCCAAGGCAGATCAGTCGTCCCCCCGATCACCACCATAATGTAATCATTTGTTCCTTGTGCCAGTATCAACATTTCCTGAAATTTTCATCCAAATCCATCCATAACTTTTTGAGTTATCTTGCTAACAAACAAACAAAACAAACACAAAGCAAAGTGATCACAATACCTCCTGGCGGAGGTAATAACTGTGATCATTCTGAACACAATAATCGTCATATGAAATTTTCATATCGTTACATCCCTAAATGTAAGTAAACTAAATGCATTAGGACCCAAACGGCAGGATGAAAACCTAAAATGAACATGCAACATCATCGCATGGCTTTAAGGCTTTAATCCTTGTTTTGTTTTGACACAAAACCAGCTCATAAGGATTGAGATTATTCCAGCTTCACATCATCTATTAAAATGTCTGCAGCCAAACGAACCACTGCAAATATTAGAGACAAATTAACCCTTAAAGAGGTCATATTTTGCTACACCCACTTTTATTAGTCTTTGGTTCATTTATTTGTGTATTTGGACCCTAATAGTTCATACAGTTTGAATTTGAACCCTCCAGGTGCTGCAAAACTATCTTTATATTCATTTTGGCAAAAAATCAAGTAGATTTCTACAACCTGTTATTATATTATTGAATATAATAATACTGTATGAATAGAGCTATTTTCAGTGAAAATCAGGTATTTTTCAAGATTTAATTCACTCATGCAGAATTTCATAAGAGCTCATTGTAAATTCAAAGGTTACGGACTGATCTCATTAATGGCATCGTATGTCAGGCAAGTTCCTACGGCATTTGGCGTGCATGTCTGTAGCAGCAAAACTATTAGTTGAATTCCAACCAAATTGGGTTTATAGATTGCCAGTGACCCAGACTAGATGAGATTTCATTTTACGACCAGTAGTTCAAAGTTTAAATTTTTTATGAATTTTTGATTTTTTTTTTTTTCCCACATTTACTTATAATGGGCAAAATTTCACATGTCTGTCACAGCAAAACTATTGGCTGAATTCACACCAAATTGAGTTTATAGATCACCAGTAACCCAGAATAGATGTCATTATATTTTGGGAAACGTAGGTCAAAGTTGAAATTTTTTAATTAATTTCTTAAATCTTTTTTTTTTTTTTTTTTTCCCCCCATTTACTTACAATGGGAAAAATTTCACATGTCTGTAGCAGCAAAACTATTGGTTGAATTCAAACCAAATTCTGTTTACAGATTGCCAGTGACCCAAAATAGATCTTATTGCATTTTGGGAAAAGTAGGCCAAAGTCCAAATTTTTAATGAATTTTTGAATCTTTTTTTTTCCCCATTTACATACATGTACACACATATTGTGCATATTAGAATATTACATTAGAATAGTATAACATCAGCTATTTATCATTACTACTACTTTATTATTACTATTACTTTGCTACTTGTTGTTTCTACTAGTACTTTCCAAAGTGCAACTGCAATTTTTCAGTTTTTTTTTTTCTTTTTATAGTTCTAGTATTGATATTTTCTTGTGTATATTCTGTGTTGTGCTGCTGTTGGAACCTCAATTTCCTGAGGATTCTGTCCAAAGGATCAATAAAGTTCTATCTAATCTAATGAGTGGAAAAAGTGAATAAAATAAACCCAACCGAAAAATGTCAGTCATCGTAGTTATCATTTCATGGACAGCCCAAAATAGAAACCAGCTAATCTGAGCAATAAATCCAGATGTAATCCGTGTGAACGTGGCCTCTGCATCTGTTCAAATGATATTCTGAGCTCCGGATTAATTACATCCCTCCAATTGGAAGCTGCTTATCAAACACTGTTGAGGGAATCCAACCGAATCGCTCTGCAGGTGTATTAAACCTCCAACAGTCTGCTCTGTAAATGGTTTCCCTTATCTTCATCTCAAAACAGGAATTTGCACATGTGCCACCAGTCTTTTTCTGCCATCCCCTCACCATCCCATCATGCATTAATCACACTCTATTCCATACTGATCTTTAGCACTGAAGGACAAACAAAAAAACACACATGGCCTTTCATTTGTTGCTTATTTATTATATTTTATTAACAGTAGAACCTCCAGGCGGTCGTTCTCACCCCTTGTGTCAATGACTGCAACTGAGTCATTCATTTTCACTTATTTTTCTTTAAATAATCAGCAAGACTTTAAAAAAAGTACTATTTAAAATTCAGTTTATGCGAGTTATTAATTCCACAGTTGCTTTAGGCCACAAACTAATATACAATTAAAAAAGTATTAAGAAACTGAGGCAACAACAAACCATAAAAAAGTGTTAAAAATAAATAAACACACAACCCACCCTCTATTAATTCATTTTATAGCAGATTTAGTGGGTCACATGGTTAAAAATGTAATAAAATTTATAAAGAAATAAATGAAATAATAAACATATTGACATTACTGAGGGATTGTAGAAGATGAAAACTAATTTAATAAAATGTATAAAGATTCATTCATTCATTCATTCATTTTCTGAACCCGCTTTATCCTCACTAGGGTCACGGGGGTCGCTTGGAGCCTATCCCAGCTACATAGGGGTGAAGGCAGGGTACACCCTGGACAAGTCGCCAGTTCATCGCAGGGCTGAACATATAGAGACAAACAATCACTCTCACATTCACACCTATGGGCAATTTAGATTAACCAATTAACCTATTAGTGCATGTTTTTGGATTGTGGGAGGAAGCCGGAGTACCCGGAGAGAACCCACGCAGACACGGGGAGAACATGCAAACTCCACACAGAAAGGTCCCACCCCCCGTCGACTGGTGTTGGAATCGAACCCAGGACCTTCTTGCTGTGAGGCACGAGTGCTAACCACTGCACTACCGTGTCGCCCAAAAATGTATAAAGAAATAAATAAAATACACATAATTCATATTACTGAGTCATTGCAGAAGATAAAAGGAAATTTTGGACGATAGAGATACATTCAAGATTCAAGAATGTTTATTGTCATTACGATAAAATTTTTGTGCGAGGTAGTTCTCGGCTGGATAAAAAAAACCATAAAAATATTACAGAATATTACATACAGTAAAGAGTCTCATTTTCACTTTTTTTAAAAAAAAATAATGAGCAATACTTAAAAAAAAAAAAGTACTATTTAAAATTCAGTTTATGCGAGTTATGAATTCCACAGTTGCTTTAGGCTACAAACTAATGTACAAATAAAAAAGTATTAAGAAACTGAGGCAACAACAAACCATAAAATAGTGTTAAAAATAAATAAACACACAACCCACCCTCTATTCATTCATTTTATAGCAGATTTAGTGGGTCACATGGTTAAAAATTTAATAAAATGTATAAAGAAATAAATGAAATAATAAACATATTCACATTACTGAGGGATTGTAGAAAACGAAAACTAATTTTGGACAATAGATACATATTCAAGATTTAACAATGTTTATTGTCGTTATGTGCATGCAACAAATTTATTCTTAGGGGTAGTTCGCAGCTAGATTAAAAAAAAAAAAAAAAAGAAAATATAAAAATATTACATACAGTAAAGAATCTACTCCTGCACCGAAGGACTGTCATGAACAGTTTGAGTCAAACAGAACTAAAACACCAATGACAGATTCTACTGGAGTTAGCTGTAGCTTGGTGAAGCATCTGCGTTGCTCGGCAACCAGTCGCCAAGGAACAGATGTTGAACAAACCACTTTCATGAAGTGGTCTTTAATAGGTTGAATGTTAACTGCTAAGTCAGTCTAATAAAAGTCAATTACAAGACGGGTCTAGTAACAGTATTGGTATCGACTTGAATAAATAAGTCAGGTATTTAACTTTATCATTATTATTATTATTATTATTATTATTAATTTCAGGCTGAGTAAAAATAATGCAGATAAACTACTGTTCGGTTTAGCACAATGTTCTTTTCTGCAAGTTTAATCCAAATGCTTTAACACCTTGTTCTACATCGTCTTCCTGTAGTGCTATCTGATCTTGGTCACTGCAGGTGTGCATCTTTTTTCTTTTTTTTTTTTTTTTGGGTAAAACTGTCTCTTATAGGAACTTCCAAACACAATAGGAAGACGTTTCCACAATAAAACCTCTGTAACTGACTGAACACTGTTTCCCATTCAGTCTATTTTGCTCCATAGTCTTAAAATGAACCAAATATCCTTTAAGTGACCAGACTCTTACTTGACCCCCCCCCCTTAAGGGTTTAGACTTTTCTTTTGTAACGGTTAATGAAGTGTTCTGTTTGTGAAACGGCACAAACAGGAGTGGGTCAAATCAAGGTTTTGTATCAAATAAGAGCATTTCTACTTATGAAAGAGAGGAAATTCGAAATAAAGAGCTGCCTGTAATACAAGCCTCCTTCAGCTAATGGCCTTGAACCTTCTGCAGCTGAGGTAAATAAAGGTACTGGACAGTATTTGAGGAAGACCGGGCTTTAGAACTGAAGATAAACCAGGCGCACAACCCACACTTACACAATGTCTTAACTCCAAACCATTCGTTCAGTACAGATTTTGTCATCTGTTCAGCCAACTATTGCATGTTTTTTATGATACGGCATTAATGATGATGAAAAACCCATCTGCTAATGTTTATGTTTATGCTTATTTTACGTCGCTCTGACCTTGATATGACTGCGATAGATGTGTCAAACTACTGATAACATTTACTTATGGTAAAGTCTATACGAGACTTGAATTCAGAATATGTTATTCATGCTACAGTGAAGAGTAGACTAGAAACATACACCAATACACACATACAAGTACAAATATAATATATAGTACAGTATGTGAAGAAAGTGAGAACATGTTCAGAAAGAAAATATACAGTTCTGTGCAAAAGTCAAAGGTCAACTTTAGTTTAGTTGGTTTTTGCAGGTATGAAATGATCATACATATTCATTTCTCATTCTCTTTTCTTCACATAGAACAAGAAAATACAGGAAATATGCACACAGCCTTAAAAGAAACACAAAAAACTGAATTAAATGTGTCGTAAAGGTTAATGTCTGTTTTTACAGTGACATCTGACCCCATGAAAAGAAGCAGCACAAACAGTTTAGAAACATCTGACGTGTTGAATGAAACCTGGTGTAAAACATCAGAAAATGAATGCAGTAAATATCATTACTGCCTGAACAAAAGGGTTAAAGACATGTTCAATTCAAAGGGAGGTCACACTAAATATTAGTTCATAGAAGCTGTTTTGATTATTTTGTTATTTTTTCTTAAATTTGATTAATCTTTTTATTTGTTTGGTTTTGTATTCGGCGTGTTTATTTGGTTGTTTTTGTTGATATTTTGGTAAATTTTACTCATTTTGTTGGCCATTTTATTAATTTTTCTGCAGCAACAAAACTATTGGTTGAATTTATACCAAATTTGGTTTATAGATTGCCAGTAACCTGAAATAAATGTGATTACATTTGGGGAAAAGTAAGTCAAAGTTCAAATTTTATTAATGAAATTTTTAAATCTTTTTTCCCCATTTACATGTATACACAAGATAGATAGATAGATAGATAGATAGATAGATAGATAGATAGATAGATAGATAGATAGATAGATAGATAGATAGATAGATAGATAGATAGATAGATAGATAGATAGATAGATAGATAGATAGATAGATAGATAGATAGATAGATAGAGCATATTAGAATATTATAACATAAGCTATTTATTATTTAGTTGTTATTATTACTACTTTGCTACTTCTTGTTTCTGCTAGTACTTAAAGGTTGAAGATGGACCTGTGGAGTTGAATTAATGAAGAATTCAGACCCAAGCAGAACATTTACAGTTTATGTAGACCACAGGGAAATGTTTGAAAATGCATAATTCCATTTAAAAAAAGCAAAATATCACTCCTTTAAAGACTAGAACTGGTTCATTTTTTCCACTTGTACCCTTTCCTATGCGATTTATTATATTATTTATTATAATAATACTGTATGAATAGTGCAATTTTCAGTGAAAATCGGGTATTTTCCAATATTTAATTCACTCATCATGCAGAATTTCATCAAAGCTCATTGTAAATTCAAAGGTGATCTCATTCAATGTATGTCACACCAGTTCTTATGGTGTTTAGCATGGTATTCCTATGCATGTCTGTAGCAGCAAAACTATTGGTTGAATTCATACCAAATTTGGTTTATAGATTGCCAGTGACCCAGAAAAGATGTCCTTACAGTTTGGGAAAAGTAGGTCAAAGGTCAAAATTTTTATGATTTTTTTTCCCTCTTATTTACTTATAATGGGCAAAATTTCACATCTGGAGCAACAAAACTATTGGTTGAATTTATACCAAATTTGGTTTATAGATTGCCAGTAACCCAAAATAGATGTGATTACATCTGGGGGAAAAGTAGGTCAAAGTTCAAATTTTTTTAATGAAATTTTTAAATCTTTTTTCCCCCATTTACATGCATACACACACACATATATATACTATGCATATTAGAATATTATATCAGAATATTATAACAAACTATTTATTATTTAGTTATTATTACTACTTTGCTACTTTTTGTTTCTGCTAGTACTTAAGGGTTGAAGATGGGCCTGTGGAGTTGAATTAATGAAGAATTCAGACCCAAGAATAGCATTTACAGTTTATGTAGACCGCAGGGAAATGTTTGAAAATGCATAATTCCATTTAAAACAGCTAAATATCACTGCTTTAAAACCAGAGCTGAGATTAATGATTCTGTGAGGAATGAAAAACGACTCCTCGGCAGTTCTAGGTATACGTTATCATATTTTGTTTTCTTTTTATCCGACTCTACTCATACGTCACTCGATGATTAATAAACCTATTTTAGTGGACGTCAGATGCGGGCGTTTTAACAGAGTGATACGTGGTGGTGAAATGCCGAGCGAATAAATCTAGAATTCCAGTTTTATCACATTTGTAATATTTTCTAGGACCACTTGGTAGAGAACTCAGTGCAGCCTTGACACTATACCCACAGTCGACTGACAGCAGATAAGAAAACGTGTGAAACCAAACATCGGCGGCTGAGAATATCACACAGTAAAGTGGCTTTCAACTCCGGAAATCTTGTAGAATAAATCTTGCGTTTCCACGTTACCCTTATGCCTAATGAAGCTTCACGTCGCGCTAATATGCCAGCGAGTCTCATCAGCAATGTGTCTGGTAAAATGTACGCTTTACATTTGTTAAAGCACACATTGTCTTTTCTGGTTTAATGCTGCCCGATCGTCATTGAAGAGCGCCGTCGTATCTCAGATCAGGAACCTGACCGTGATTCATTATCCTTTCATATACAGTACGTACCGTGTCTGTATGTCACTGTATGACGCTGAATATGTTGAATGAATTATACTACATCTACCTCACTAGAGCAGAATAAATTCAGTGTTTGTCACAAGAGAATGAACAGGGGAGGTAGTGCCGAGGCAGAGCGAAGGCAGCACAGCCCTCTCACTTGTATTCTGACAGATACCTCCATACACATTTCATCTCTCGGGAGAAAGGAGGCATGAGAGTGGAACGTGGCAACTCATCATGAGCCTCCAGGATGCATGACTTAGTACTGTAAGGAAGGTGACCCTAAAACAATCCGCCGGCTCTTTTAATGTACACCGATGCTGCTTTTTTGCACACATTCTGAGTGCCGATATATGCAGCCATACTCGGGAGGAGACCTTGACTAAAAAAAAAAAAAAAAAAAAAAAAAAAAAAAAAAAAAAAAAAAAAAAACATCTGAGAGCTCTTCAACGGCGTCTTGACCTCAGGGGTTACTTTCATGGGTTCCAAAAAGGCGTCTGTGCTCTTGAAAGTCTGGGTGCCCAGACTTTAAATGCCATCTTTGATGCAAAGTGTAAATGATAAATTGCTTTAAGCCAGAAAACGGTAGGTCTCAGTCGGGGATGTGTACTTCGAAAGGGATACGCTGTCGATAACAACAACAATGTAGGATTGAATATCCGATTAATTATTGAAGGCGTTTTGTGCATGCTGGGTTTCTTTTATATGCATTTGCAGCAGAGGCGTCACTGCGAGAATATTATCAGCCTAGCATCAGAATAAGGGGTGTGTATTGACAAGAATCTGGCGATATGATACAAATCACAATACTGGGATCACGATACAATATATAGATCGGCTAAAATTTACTTAAGGGGTCAAATGAGTGGCCGTTTTTGTCAAAAGAAAAAAAAGTTGTAAGAAATGCATAGAACTGTGTTGAAATAATGCTAATCCATTTGTGCACAGGCTGACATTATTTGACAGTGGAAGCTCTATTTTCAGAAATATTGGATTTTGAATAGCATGTGTATGTGAAAACTTTTGCTGGTGGACGGATGTGACATTGCCCATGATGCTCTGGTCAGTACCAGTACTTTATTAGGAATAAACTTATAGACTTACTATTGCTAATTATCCTCTTGTTCATAAATGTTAGTATTGTGGATAGGGCTGAAAGATATATCGTTATCGTATCTATATCTACATATGAGCATTCAAGATATTAATATCGAAAAAGCAACATTATAGATTTCCCCCGCGCTCGCCCTGCATGTACAGCTCTGGAAATCACAACAAATATCATTTTTACGATTGCCCTTGAATGCACCACTAATTTATTTGTACTTTACGTTAATGTTGATGACTGGCAGTGAGTCCTTATGAATAAAACTGCACTTTCCACATTCTTTTGTACTATGTTTGTATTTTTCTGAAAAATGCTTGATTTTCACCGAACCCGTAGTCATATCGTATCAATATCGAGGTATCTGGCATGAATATCGAGATATGAAATTTTGTTCAGCCCTAAGCGTGAATCTAAAACAATAACAGCTGACACAAAAACACAAAATGTGGCAGTGGACGGATGTGACATGGTTGTTCCAGATCCCATCATACTGATGCTCTGCAGCCATGTCACCGTTTCCACAAATGATCCCTGTGCAAAAACTAGGATCAGAATTATTTATTGTATAGTTTATCATCATACTAAAGAGTAAATAACAATATAGAATTGTTATTTCTTTATAAAAATGCTAATTATTAGAAAATTGTTGATTTAAAAAGTGACGTGTGACATTCTTAATGTATATATTGGCGTAACATAAGCAGGATGGATCAGCACCATACTCCATATTGAACCTGTAAAAATAAAACATTGATATGTAGGATAGAATCTTGTAAGACAAACTGGGGAATCTAAAAGAACAGAATATTTGTTTTTCAGGTAAATTTAGTTAAAATATAACTTGGCCATTTGTGACATGAAAATATAGCATTAATTGTGATGAAATTGGACATTTTTGAGCTGAAAACATAGTTCATATGACCATCAACATGTTGAACAGAACTGAAATCCTGTAAATTTGCATAACTTGCATTTACCAACACAAAGTTCCTTTGGGGATTCACTTAGATTGATTTCTTATGCACAAAGACATAAATAAGACCTCTAAGCAAATTTTAGCTGAGATGCAGTGGCCAGATGAGCAACTGAGAGCAAGGTGTTAAAACTGCTGGATTATACTGAGAAATACAATCAGTTAAAATTGTTAGACAAAATGATCAACAAACATACCACAATAAGCACTAAATCAACAAAAATGAGTAGAAATAAATAAAATGGAGGTAAACAAACCAACACTTAAGCTGACAAAGTGATACACACACCTGCAGTGACCAGACAAGCAATTGAGAGGAAAGTCTTAAAAAAAACTGGATTATACTGTGGAATACAGTTAAAATTGTTAGACGAAATGATCAACAAAAATAACAAAATAAGCCCTAAATCAACAAAAATTACTAAAAATTAGCAACTGTCTTCCTGTAGCAACAAACACTTAAGCTGAAAAAGTCACACACACCTGCAGTGACCAGATGAACAGTTGAGGGCAAAGTGTTAAAATAATTAGATAGATAGATAGATAGATAGATAGATAGATAGATAGATAGATAGATAGATAGATAGATAGATAGATAGATAGATAGATAGATAGATAGATAGATAGATAGATAGATAGATAGATAGATAGATAGATAGATAGATAGATAGATAGACAGACAGACAGATAGATAGATAGATAGATGAAATTCAAAATACAAAATGCCATCACCGCTCCACAAACACAGTCATACCACATCAACAATCAATAAATAAATAACTTCTGAGTGTAAGTAGCTATGAATGTTCTGGTGTGTGTGTGTGTGTGTGTGTGTGTGTGTGTGTGTGTGTGTGTGTGTGTGTGTGTGTGTGTGAGAATGGGTGAATGTGAGGAATTGTAAAGCGCTTTGGGCACCATGAAGGTGCAGAAAATGCGCAATATAAGTTCAGTCCATTTACCATTTCATCATCAAACTCCATTCTTTTCGTTTACAGCTCGGTCCAGTGGAGAAAACAACAGTGTTCTTGTTTTGTTTTGTTTTTTAACTCTAAAAGGTTGATTCTTAATGGTTCTCATCCCATCTGATCACTTTCTGATGCTTTGGTTAAAAGCCCTGTGGTGTTAGCTTTCCTCAACATGGGAGACCAGCAGAGTGACTCACTACTCCCTCTAGTGGTCACATAAATCCTCCCATCCGTCGTTATAAATAAATTCAGTTCGTATCTCTACAATCCAATATGTTGGTGTCTTTACAGAACTTCAGAGCTCTTTATTTTAAACACTAATGGTTATTTTAGGTCACATTTACAGATTTAAAGTGAAAATACAACAAAGAATTATGTGAATCACGATGTTTTTGCTTAGAATTGAGATCACGATTTTCTGGTACAATTTTTCACAAAATGTTTATTGCATTGCTGTCAAGGAAAATAGGTTCTTTTACATGCGGTTCTGCATTTGTGGGCATTTGTTTGTAATGCAGCCTGTGAAATAAAATGCTTAAGAATCGTCCGTGTTTAGATATAAGATCGCGTACATGTGTGAATCGAGATTGCGATCTTTTAACAATTAATCGTGCAGCCCTAGTAGAGACCCTTTGACATCAGCATAAAAAATGTGATATAAAAGTCAAGAAAACAGCCTCACTACAGATGATTTAGTTCTGAGTTACCTTTATCCTCTTCTTTTAGCTTGTTTCTACCTTCTGCCTGCACCCTTTTTAACTCCACTGTATAAATTTTAGAGTTTTTCAGTTCTTTTTCTAGCTTCTTCTAGTAACCATTGCAGTTTTTAGTATGTCGCATTTTGTTGCTGATCAACCCATTTGACATAAATGCTCTTACTGTTTCCCGGAGCCAACATTCATCCTAAAAAAACAAATGCATGCTGTAAAAAGCACAACATATGCTGTGAAAATGCTCATTATACATTGCTTAATATTTTGCCAAATTGTTTCCTACTTCTGAAACACCAACCAAACTTAATTCAGCAATTATTTTAAAAAGTCACAACAGAAAAAACAAGACAGCGATAAGATGTAACACTGTTAATTAGCAATGTGGCTGTAAACACACATTCGTACTGTTATCCTGCTGAAAGTAGTTTTCAGAGGGGAAAAAAACAGCAAATGATTTATTTAGTACTGATTAAAAAAATAATTAGATTTTTTTTTCCCCATAAAGACCTAAACATCCACCACTGAACTAAACCATCTACTGATCTAAAGTATTTAATACCTGTTGATCCATTAATCTTATCAATCCATGTAAATAATTGGTGTAAAATACAGTTATTCATCTTTTCATGGTCATCAGATATGACCCATTTGGACATTCAGACGCTCCGTAGTTACCGTGGAAACACCATCATCTTCTACAACTTTGATTCCCCAGTAAAACCCATGGAGTTGGATCAATGACAGTGAATGGAGACACTTGATTTATGTTCAGTTAATGATAGATTTTATTTAAAAAAAGTCACTTATTCTTCACTTTTCTCCGTTTCTGATAAAATAATCCTCAACTTTAATCTGAGCTTTTATGGACATCTACACGATCAGTGAATTAAATACCGGAAAATACCTGATTTTTCCTGTAAAAATACAAACTGCAGACGATAATATTAGAATAAATGGTTATAAATTACTTCAGAACAGTCAAATATAGAGGAAAAAAAACTATTTTGGGAGTAGCACTGGGTCTTTATGGGTTAATTCCCACTGAATTCACCAAAACCAGATCCTCATTTGTTTCCCTTTTGAAGACTTTTATGAGTTTCACATTTTCACACTCAGTATTTTGTTTGTCAGTCATTTATCTGTCGTCCAGTTCAGGGGAAGCTGAATAAAGTGATATTATTTGTTTTTATGAACATCTACGTGATCAGTGAATTAACCCTTAGCGGTCTTGGTCTATTTTGGCCATTTGAGTTCTTTTGATTTTGCCTTTATATACTATATAAAGAAATGTTTATTATACCCATGTTTGGTATCTTTGTTTTTTTTTTTTCAGCACAACTTCATCTATCTCATCTGTCTATTATTTTTTTCACTTTAACCTACTGTATCAACACAAAAGGACAAAAAAAAAACAAAATATATAAAATCCGATTTGAAACATTTCTATAATTTATTGCATAAATAACACAAAGATGCTTAACAAACCTTTTCAAAGACTTTAAAAGTGAATATTGGTTCCAAATATTAGGTATATAAAATTAAAACAGTAATAAATTGAAAGTATATTCAAATATTTGACATAAAAGCATATCTTTACATAGACACCCCCCCCCGATTTCTGCATCTGGTTCAGTTGGGGGTCATTCTCACCCTTAGCTGCGATGCTAATGCAGTCTGTGGATTAGATTCCACAGATTCGGTTAGTTTTTTTTCCGTTTTGAAAAAGGACAAAAAATGGCACAGATGTGGTCAGAAATATAACACCCCCCCCCAAATCATTTTCAGACTTTTATTCACGTTTGTTTGCTCTGGATTCAATCCATCATATCTCTGGTTGCATTTGCTCTATCAACATCAAATAAAAGTGGCAGAGTGTTTCAAGTTTCGAATGCAATTGTACCCAGTGGTCCACGTGACCGACTTCCAACGCTACAACGTGTTGAAAATGCCATATGATTCAAGGGTTTAAGGGTTCAGTATGGGAAAATACATGAATTTCACCAAAGAAAGGAAAGGATAATATTATAATAAATGGTAATAAATCACTTATGAAAGTTTAAATAGAGAGAAAAGTTAATTTAGGAATTGACACAAAAGTAGAACTGGGTCTTTATGGGTTAAACCATGTCAATAAATTGAATTCAATAGGAATACTTGAAATACTGATGTATACCATGATACCCCAGTTTAACCCTTTCATGCATAGTGGTCACTACAGCGGACAGTTATTCTACAGCTGTTCTCTTGTATATTTATGGGTTTTGTTATTATAGTTCGATATCAGCCAAGACATTGGACGCTTATGCATCATCCCATACACTGACATTCATACCATTACTGTAACTTCACTGTTCCAGATAAACCTGATCTTTTTATGCAAATTATCTCCATGAAGTGAGTAATATCTAGTATTAGGGTATGTTAAAATATGAGAAAACATGAGATTAGCTGCATTAATTTTTTTTTTTTTTTTTCATAGATTTCACACAGTTTATCACTTTCTGGTGATGGGTTTTAAATATACGTTTCTTTGCTTCAATAATTAAACACATGGTGTCCAGCTGAGTGGACATTTTTGTAACGCCATAAAAATAGGTTCATACAAAATTTCAATTGCATTGTTTTTTTCATGCCTAAACACAAATAAAATCACTCAAGAAACAAAAATACTGACTAAGGTTCTCCTAATTTATGCATGAAAGGGTTAAACAAAAAAGGGGCAAAAAATAAAATAAAATCCTAATGGAGACACCGACAAGGACGTTCCATGTTATTTTGATTCAGGACATGGTTTTACAAGAGACTGAGAGGCAATTTTCTATTTATGACACAAAATCACGGCTATTAATCAACAGGACCCGAAGTCATTTCATTGGGGTGAGAGATCAAAATGTAAATAGTAATTCTAGATAATAAGGCGTAATGAGAACTGATGGATGAAAATTGACTGATCTGTC
Organism: Sphaeramia orbicularis; assembly: GCF_902148855.1. Classification (NCBI taxonomy): domain Eukaryota; kingdom Metazoa; phylum Chordata; class Actinopteri; order Kurtiformes; family Apogonidae; genus Sphaeramia; species Sphaeramia orbicularis. The sequence continues at coordinate 41,101,054 of NC_043969.1, forward strand.
AAGGTGTCTTTGATGCCTCTCAACGCTGCTGAGTCTTGCCCAGAGTTACTTTCTCCGTGTCGGGGAAGATTGGCTTATTAAGACGCCACCAAAAGAGACAGAGTTGCACAGAAAGCTTCAGCCTCCAATGAATTTTAAGAGGCGTCAAGAAAAAAAAAAAGAAAGAAAACACCTGGATAAACTCCTTACGGCGCCATGCCCTGTCAGAGGTAATAAGACAAAGAAATAAAAGGGGAGAGGCTTCGAGTGAGTTACTTTATATGCAGTTGTACTGATAATATTAAGATGTGGAGAATAAACTGACAGGAAATGCAAACCTCCAACTCCTGCATGTCAGCTCCTGTTATAATAAATATAAAATATTAAAGAAATATTTTACTTTATATTTATTTTTCACAGGTAGAGCAAACTTGGATGTAAGTTACGTTAATGCTTTAACTCCTGACGTGTCTGGTGAGTGTTCTGAAGGTACGATTTATTTTAAATATTTGGAAAAATTCAAACATTTACTCAATAGAAAAAATTTCAAAACATGCTGATCTGGTTCTTTTCATAGGCATCTGAGCATGCTCAGTGCACCCCCCACCCCTTGAGGAAACAGAGCAGTGATCGAGACCAACTCGCTGTAAAAATAGACAGTCTGGGATTTTTTTTTTTTTCCCACATCGTTTTCCTGTGGGTTTTTTTTTTTTTTTACCATTGTTTGCAGAGTTTTGACCATGTAACTGCTTTTTGGTGTTCAACCAGGTGCGAAAAGCAGCTGGACTGATTTAGAAACAAAAACTACCGGACCAAAATTCAGATCCTTGTTGTTCAGTGTGTTCCAGTTCACAGTTCATGTTCAACATCCTAAATCTCTTATTGATGTACATTCTCAAATCTGTCGAACTTTAATTCCTCTCTTTGTCTTTTTCTGTTATTCCACCTGTTTTGACTCTAAAACACAGTAAAACTAAACCACTGAAGAAAAGGAACACAAACACATACTCACAGCAGTTTTTATGAACCTGAAACAGACGCATATTCACAGCAGCACGTTTACCTGGAATAATGTCTAGGGATGCACCGATACCACTTTTTCCCAGACTGAGTACAAATACATATACTTACATTTGAGTACTTGCCGATACCCAGTACCGATATGAGTACTTAATAATCCCATTCCAGTTCTCAGTTCCTTTTGAAAATCTGCTTTATTGTCGTTGTCATTAGTCTGACTGGAACAAAGTGCTGCTACTGACATTTACTGTGTTGGAATGAGTGTTTGTCAATTAATCCACCAGGGGGCGCCACTTTGACTTAAAGTGCTACTACTACTTAACAGTAGTAGTAGTAAATGGTAAATGGACTGAACTTATATAGCGCATTTTCCACACCTTCATGGTGCCCAAAGCGCTTTACAATTCCTCACATTCACCCATTCACACACACACTCGGGCGACTGCTGCCATGCAAGACGCTGCCTGGCCCTACTGTTAGCAATTTAGGGTTCAGTGTCTTGCCCAAGGACACTTCGACACGTGGACAGTCGGAGCCAGGATTCGAACCGCCAACCCTTTGGTCACTGGATGACCCGCTCTACCAACTGAGCCACAGCCGCCCCAGTAGTAGCAGTAGTAGTAATAGTAGAAGTAGAACAGAGGTGATTTCTCATAGACTGCAAGGGAAGCCCGGCTTCCCCTAAAATTACGAAAATTAAATGGTTAAATATGTACGGTTGTGTTGACATTTCATTGACTACAAATGTGTTAAAACACGTTCATCTCCCAGACGAGTTCGTTCAGAATCAGCTTTATCACAAATCAACAGACTCGATGTTGTTCACTTCTCATACATTCCCGTGTCTCTGTTTCCTCATTCGATCTCTGCTCAGTGCATTTGTCCGTAGACACTCAGCGTCCATGCACTTCAATGGGACTGAGTGGAACAGTTTTTTTCATATCCTCAAAACTGGACGGTAATTGGATAAATGCCACAATGTTGTCCCGCCCCCGGACGCCAGGCGTCTCTGGGGGTGAATGGAGCTGTGGGCGGAGCTTGGCTGGGCTGGACGCTAGGCATTCCACGTGCTGATTGGAGGATCAGTCGAAAGGCTGAATCCCATTTGATTGACAGCTAGTTTGTCCATAATACGCACCCTCTTTACCATGTCCCACCATTGTATTATGCTGGGGGGCTGTGAATCGCCTTCATCGTCTGCGTTTTTAAGGTAAATCTAATCAAATTTTGCGACCAGACTCAACATTTCTGACTTTTCTCAGACCTGAAGGTCAAAAGCTCCACAGTAATTTCAGCTAATCTTTCGTTTTGCGTCTATCAGCGTGATGCAGATACCGCCTTAGACCCTATATTTGGCTGGATGACTCCCCTGAAACCGCACAGCCCCCATTTTTACACCTTCATCTCACTAATCTGTCTCGAGCATGAGATTGTTAGACGTTTGGAAGATAAAAAATCAAAGGGTGTTGTGCTTCATCATGGCCCTGGTAGATAAGGCCCTTTACTGTCACATAAAATCAGGGGCTGCCGACTGAAAAACACTTCATCCTCGGGCTATTCCCCACCATCGCCATCATCACCGCTCTCTCCATACCATCTCCACACACACTTGACGTTCACTTCACTGACAAACTATTTCCAAAGACAAATCAAACCTGCCTCCGCCTATTTTGTTATCAAGCGTAATACGACTAAAGTAGAAATCCTTTATGTAAAAGGATGCTGCCGTGCAGATTTTTATCATTAAAGCCCAAAGATTTGCTGCCGTTGGAGCTGTGAATCACACCAGACTCAGGATGTACATAATTTAAGAAAAAGGATGGAGATGGAGACTGATGGGTTTAGAGGAATAAAGAAAATAAACAGGCTTTTTTTTTCTTCAGTGGATGTAACTCATCTGAAACAAAACTGGATCAGAAACACATTGTACCAATATAGTAACACATTATTTAACTTTCATCAACATGAAATGACCGGAATACTACACAGAAAAACAGATTATGGAGTATATTTAGAGGATTTATAGGTCACAACATATCAAAAGGTATTAAAACTGATGTAGCATTGTTAAAACTGCACTTATTTTACTTCCGGGTTGTTTGCGGATGTTCGGGTTTGTTACATTTTTTTAAGGGACATGTTCTAAATGTAAAAATTTCAGACAGTCATTTCATTATTATTATTATTATTATTATTATTATTATTATTATTATTATTATTATTATTATTATGATTATGATTATTATTAATAATAATAATAATAATAATAATAATAATAATAATTGGCTTCATCATATTTTTGGCCTAATTGGGATATCTGTACAACTTTACTCTCTTAATACTGCTGTTTCATTTTACACAAAAATCACAATTTGGCCAAAATTATGAATTTCGCAACTATGCCATGAGGCTAAAGATTTTACCTTTTTTTGGTCTTTTTTAATATTTATTTATTTAGTTACAGAACAGTGTTTACTAGCATTAGTTGCAAAGAACAAGATGCATGCACCAGATTTAGCAAAGAAGCTAATTTCCATCTGTAGTCCCGGACAAACGACCAACATAATAAAACATCACATGCATTGTGAACTACTAATATACTAGAAAAAAACCGTTAGACAGTGACAGATATGGGAAAGTTTGCTCAGGCTGAAAGGTTACAGTCAAATACATAAAAGGGGCTAACATTCTAAAAGCAGTAAAAGAGAAATATTTGGAGTTATCATTATTTATGGCCTATTATGCTATTATTTTACTGGTCCGGCCCACTTGAGATCAAATTGTACTGTACATGGCCCCTGAACTGAAATGAGTTTGATATCCTTGCTTGCATGTTCAGGTTATTAACATTTTTTTTAAGGTAAGTAAATGTAAAAAATTTCAGACAATCAGTTTGTTAGCTGCATAGCATAATTGCCTCAGTCATATTTTTGGCCAAATCGTGATATCTGTATCTTTACTCTAACACTGCTGCTTCATTTTTTGCAGATATCAGAATGTGGCCAAAAATATGACTTAGCCCTGTAAAATCTGACCTATTAAAAACTAGCCACAAACGTCTACAATTGAGATGTTTATTAGCCCTTTTAACATGATCCAAAGACAAAATTTTACCACGCCATTTTGTTTTTGATATCCATTTTTGTATCATATTTGATACGTTGGCCATTTTTGGCAACAACAACATTAACTTTGGACAGAAAAACACATTTTATCAGTAACATTTTGGAAATATAGAACATTTCAGGTAATTTTTTTTTTTTTTTTTTTTTTTTTTTACAGCCTTTTTATTTCCCTTGAATGGCAAAATAAAATGTCTCAATTTTTACCCAAATAACAAAATAAATGTTCTTCATAACATAACTTTTTGAAAATTACCAAAGACTTCCTTACAAAATGTGTGTTGATTGGTTTAATGATAGCAGCCATATTGAAGGGGGGGGGCGGGGGGGGGGGGGCTTTCCAATGGCTGTAATGGGATGATAATCTACCAGGGGGCAGAAAACATGCATCAAGTCATATACAACAGGTTTTTAAGGAAAGTATTAATCTTGTTGATAAGATAGAGGTCGCAGAAGCTAGCGTAGCAAATATGATACAAATGGTTTTATAAGGTTAGGCAGCTATGCCACGAGGCTAATGATTTAACTTTCTTTTTTTTTGCACTAAACCAAAGAGAAACATTTGGAGTGACTATTTATGAGCTATTATTGTACTGGTCCAGCCTGTTTGAGATCAAATTGTGCTATATGTGGCTTTTGAACTAAAATGAGTTTGATATCCATGCGCTGCCTTTACAAACACACTCAACCTCTACTGTAAAGATGCAACATAGAGCAACAGAATAACATGAATATCTCATGTTGGATGATTTAACAATAGCTACCATATTGAAAAGGGCAAAAAAAAAAAAAAAAAAGTCTTTCCACTGGCTGCAGTGGCTTGATAATCTACCAGGGGGCAGAAAACGCAAATCAGCAATCATGTTTTTAAGGCAAGTATTGATCTTGATGATAAGATAGGTCTCAGAACCTTGTGTAGCAAATATGATACAAATGGGTTTATAGGGTTAGGCAGCTATGCTATGAGGCTAATGATTTTTTTTTTTGCACTAAACCAAAGAGAAACATTTGGAGTTATTATTTATGAGCTGCTGGTCCGCCCCACTTGAGATCAAATTGTGCTTTATGTGGCCTCTGAACTAAAATGATATCCATGCGCTACAGGCTTATTCCTGATCCTGTTTCATTATTAGTATCTCTGCCTTTATAAACACACTTGTCCTCTACTGTAAAGATGCAACAAAGAACAACAGAATATCACGTGAATATCCCATGCTAGATGATTTAACAATAGCTACCATATTCAAGAGGGCAAAAAAATAGCCTTTCCACTGGCTGTAGTGGGATGACAATCCACTAGGGGGCAGAAAACGCATATCAAGTCATACAACACAGTTTTTTTTTGGAAAGTATGGATCTTGTTGATAAGATAGTGGTCGCAGAAGCTAGCGTAGCAAATATGATACAAATGGTTTTATAGGGTTAAGCAGCTATGCTACGAGACTAATGATTTAACTTTTTTTTTTTTGCACTAAGCCAAAAAAAAAAAAAAAAAACATTTGGAGTTGTTGTTATTTATGAGCTGCTGGTCCGCCCCACTTGAGATCAAATTGTGCTGTATGTGGCCTCTGAACTAAAATGATATCCATACGCTATAGGCTTATTCCTGATCCTGTGTCATTATTATTATCTCTGCCTTTATAAACACATTCGTCCTCTACTGTAAAGATGCAACAAAGAACAACAGAATATCACGTGAATATCCCATGCTAGATGATTTAACAATAGCTACCATATTCAAGAGGGCAAAAAAATAGCCTTTCCACTGGCTGTAGTGGGATGACAATCCACTAGGGGGCAGAAAACGCATATCAAGTCATACAACACAGTTTTTTTTTGGAAAGTATGGATCTTGTTGATAAGATAGTGGTCGCAGAAGCTAGCGTAGCAAATATGATACAAATGGTTTTATAGGGTTAAGCAGCTATGCTACGAGACTAATGATTTAACTTTTTTTTTTTTGCACTAAGCCAAAAAAAAAAAAAAAAAAAATTTGGAGTTGTTGTTATTTATGAGCTGCTGGTCCGCCCCACTTGAGATCAAATTGTGCTGTATGTGGCCTCTGAACTAAAATGATATCCATACGCTATAGGCTTATTCCTGATCCTGTGTCATTATTATTATCTCTGCCTTTATAAACACATTCGTCCTCTACTGTAAAGATGCAACAAAGAACAACAGAATATCACGTGAATATCCCGTGCTAGATGATTTAACAATAGCTACCATGTTCAAAAGGGCAGAAAAATAGCCTTTCCACTGGCTGTAGTGGGATGATAATCCGCTAGGGGGCAGAAAACAGGAATCAGGTCATATACAATGTGTTTTTAAGGAAAGTATTGATGTTGTTGATAAGACAGAGGTCTCAGAACCTTGTGTAGCGAATATGATACAAATGGGTTTATAGGGTTAGGCAGCTATGGTATGAGGCTAATGATTTTTTTTTTTTTTTTTGCACTTGGAGTTATTATTTATGAGCTGCTCATCCGGCCCACTTGAGATCAAATTGTGCTGTACGTGGCCTCTGAACTAAAATGATATCCATACGCTATAGGCTTATTCCTGATCCTGTTTCATTATTATTATCTCTGCCTTTATAAACACACTCAACCTCTACTGTAAAGATGCAAAATAAACAGCAACACAAAACCACATGAATATCCCGTGTTTCACACTTTGGTGCCTCGCTAACTTTTGGCTCTTAAATGCCACTAAGCAATTTTGTCATTATCTGCCTACATGCTTCGCACATGCAATTAATCACCTTTAACATTTTCACCAAAGCGCCTATTTAAGCAGAGCACAGATGTAGCCTGCAGGTATCCACAGATGACTTGAAGTGAACACAGCGAGGACGGCGCAAAGACAAACAGACAAAGGAGCTGCATAATTATCCCAGTCGACCAAAAAAAAAAGAAAAAAAAAACTGTTCCCTCAGCCGTTTAGATCTGCCGCTAGATACCAGAGGAATTGTAAGCTGCAAATATCATGGGAAAAAGGCCACACGTCGACACCGCCGTGTCACTCCTGTTAATTACATTACCTCTTAACATATGTACACATTTGTCATGGTGCGGGGACTCGGAGTACAATCAGCTGGTTGCATCAGAAAAGACGGGCCGACAACAACAAGCGCACTGTGAATATATCTATTCATGACGCTGATGCAACACTGTAATTAAATTAACAGGGCTTATTTTGTACTTCACGCGTGTTTAGTAACATCAGTGTGCCTGTGAGTTGTTTGCTTGACTCATCGGACATCAAACCCGAGTCATTCATAACTGTGACAAGAAGAGGAGGGTGCTCCACGTCGCTCTTTCTTACGCAGATGCTTCTCAGCAATTACATAAATTAAGTTGTCAGATGGGTCCTGGGGGACGTTCGTCTTCCAGGCTTCGGCGAGACCGGCGGGCCCTCTTCCCTAACGAACAAAGTGTTAGACAGGAGGGCGGCCGGGGAAAGGGGACGCCCCTGTCAAGATTACCAACATTTCTGAAAAAAGGATTTCTTTAATCTAACAAATGCATGTCAGCTCAAATGTTCCGGGGGAGAGACGTCCAGAGACCTACATTCTTAGTCACTGCAGTGTTTGGAAAGCAGAATTACACCCTGGCATTCTCTGGACAGTGAAAAACATGTTTACATATCTGATGCACGGCAGTTTTTTATTGTAGTGTCACGTCTGTCATCTTATTATGAGAATAATTACACCTTTTTTAATAATATATCACCACTTCTGGATTATCTTTTCACATATCACATGGAAAAAAAAAATCCTTCAGGGACAGAAAGTGTGATCTGCAAGACATTTTTTTTATATATTTATTTTTTGCACATTCCAACTATTAGTCTTGGGTTTGTTGGTGAAAATAGGACTCCCCTGGGTGCCCCTGTCTTGGTGAGACAGCTTCTATCTCTGGCCTCTTTCTTGTCACTGCTGGGACGCTTTCTTTTCCTGAGCGTCCCAAGGGCGAGCTTTCACCGCAGTTGTCATTTTCAATTAGCGATACCCTTAAACGCACCTCTGTCACCTCTACCCGTGTCAATAATCATTTCGTTGAGGACGTTGGGACGTCTGTAACTTAAAGACAGAAATTCAAATTGCTCGTCTGCATATATTAACATACATATTTAACATACATACTGCTTCTAATGTGTTATGGCTAATTGCTAATGCTAAGTACTGTGTGTATATTTTAAGTAAAATTCAGAGACTGAACATCCCTACGGGAATATCAAACAAAGTTAACCTTCACTTTATGAACAAGTAACCAAACAGCTGTAGGGAAATTAGATGTCAAATGTATGCTGATGACACAATTAGCTATGCACCAACAAAGACAACACAGCAAGCTGTTGAAATATTGAACAGACAATGGGCTCTATGCACAGCCCCACTACTTCCTACTTAAAGCAGCTCCTTTATTTCCTGTCTTTCATTATTGGACACACTGATTAATCCAGAATTAGCAGGCACACCTGGATTAATCAGTGTGTCCAATAGTGAAAGACAGGAACTAAAGGAGCTGCTTTAAATTCAGGAAGTAATAGGGCTGTGCATAGAGCCCATTGTTCAGTGTTCCACAAACTGTTCAAAAACTGTCTCAATAAGACATAATCTATGTGAGGGCTTTCCTATAACTATTAATCAGAGACTAATTGGAAAAATAAATGTGTGGTCTTGGACTCATAGCTGAAATCTGATGCATATATTAGGACAGAGTCCAAAACCATCCAGACCAACCTTAATTGCTTTTGATTAATGAGCTCTTGTGTATGTGCATGACATGATTTTATCACATTTGTCTTATTGCGCAACATCTGGCATGAGGAAACCTAACCCGCAAACTATATTATAAAAGCCAAGTGGCCTCTGTGTGTGTACGTGAGTGTGTGTGTCCAGGGATTCACACAAAATTCGGACAGAGTTGACGGCTGCAGTTTGGCATAATCATGTATTTTTGGTCAAGGAAGATACTAGTAAAAACAGCAAGTTGATAGGGCCAATATTTTGGGTGATATTAGTGATTTTAGAATACAATAGCCTTACAATCATGTTACTATGGCCAGAATGCTTTGGTGGTGACTGCTGGACCAATGTAGTACAGCATGTACAAATACACAACAGCATAAAAACTACCACATCTAAAACCCATGGATCCCCACTTATCAACACACTAGTCAAACCTGTAGAGTCAAGATATAAACCAGTGTTGGGTCACATAATTCATACCTAAGCCTTGTTCTACCTGACTTAAAGGAGAGACATTTGGCTTTTTTAAATGGAAATCTTCATTTTGAAACCTTTCCCTGTGGTCTACATAAACTGTAAATGCTCTGCTTGGGTCTGAATTCTTCATTAATTCAACTCCACAGGTCCATCTTCAACCCTATTTCTGAGTAATAACACCAGAAAGGTGGTTCTGAGCGCTGGCCCTTTAAATGCAAATGAGCCACTTCAGGCCCCGCCCCCTCCAGGTTGTTGACTGTGCTGTTCTCTCCCGATTAACCAACAACTAAACATTTTACGAAATCATCTCTAAGTTGGGACATATTTTCAGTTTTTACTAAAACCACTGCAGCTGACAAACAAATATGTCGTGCTCTGAGAAATGTTCATCGGAAGTCTTGACCTTTCATGTGCAAATACTGTGACATACCTAGTTAAAAAAATAACAGATTAAGCAGGAATTAAAACAGGTTGTAGAAATCCACTTGATTTTTGCTGGAATAAATATAAAGATAGCTTTGCAACACCGGAAGGGTTCAAATTCAAACTTTAGGAACTATTAGGGTCCAAATAGTAGTAGTTTTATTTCGAGCACATAGAATCATCAGATAAAGAATCATACAACATGATCAAAACAAATAAATACAATTTTTTTGCGCTCGAAAAGGAGTGGGAAGAAGTATAACTTATTGACTCCCACCCCCTTTTTACAAACTAATAATCATACTAGATCCGCTTCCTGTGCTTTGTTAGCACACATTTTCCTCTGTATATTTTTTACAGTAAACACAAAACATCCATAAAAACCATTCATATACACTTTTTTTAGTCACCTCACACACAATCAGATTTGCATAATCAACCGTTTTTAATATAAACTATAATATTTATATGCACTTTAAATATTTACTCCAAATACAATGATCAATAAATATGATAGTATCTTCTTATCATGATAACCAATTAACTATAATATCTTATTTTATGTGTACTTCTATAATGTTCTATATTTTGTTATTATAGTGGATTTATACATTCTTTTAAATCCACAAATAAATGAACCAAAAGACTAATAAAAGTGGGTTTATCAAAATATGACCCCTTTAACCCACCTTTTGTTTACATTTATGCATTTGGCAGACGCCAGATCACAGCAAAAAAGTTATATCATGACACTTTATATATGGAGTTGGTCAAAACCAGACTCTAAGCCAATTTACAGAAACCCAACAGAATCTTTTCATATCAATACTATAACATTAATACAATACCAAACAACACAATATAACAGGGTGTTGCATCGCATGTTGTAGTGAGAATGAATTTCATTATTAAAGCAAGAAATCAATGAACACAACTCAGCAGGTCTTCTTTAACTACAGCCAAAGCTGCACCACTACATCAACTCAAACACAATCAGCAAAACTATACATTTGTTCATGAAGTACACGGACTGATTTTATGAAACCATGTATGCGGCGCCAGTTTATTGCATTTGGCGTGCTATACGTATGCATTTTCTTCCTTTCGCATGTTATTTAATGCCATTTGATGGCATGACAGTGAGCTAGCCACTAATCCCGCTTATCGCTAACCCCTAACCACTAATCATGCTAGCCGCTAATCGCGCTAAAGGTGTGTTATTTTACGCGGTGCAAATATACATGCTGAAAGCTTATAATGCGTACAGATAACACACCAATTAAAAGTGGCGTGTTATCTGTACGCTGATTTTTTTAATCCATTTCTTCTCTTCTTTCAGTCATTGTGCGTTAAAAACAGCTATTACAACTAAACCAATATATTTTATTTTATCCAAGTCTACAGAGGTGGTTTGTAGCTGACTTAGTTCCAACTAGTTCCTTTGACCGTCCAATCAAATGATGCAAAAATGCAGAAGTTATTGTACATCTGTTAGATCGCCCCCCTGTGGCCAACATGATATCTGATTGGTTAAACCAACAGGTTTATTCCATTTATTTAAAGCTCCAGAGGCTGAACTGTTGATTCTGAGCATCAAGGCAGATTTATTTTACCCAGCAACACATGATGCTGAAATATGATTGGACAAACACTTGAACATACACATACATGAATGGAAATAAGAGAAAAGATACTAAATAAAGAGAACAGACTATTAAGAATAATTTAATACTTCATAGAACAAATATAGAAAATATGTAGAGTGTGAATTTAGGTCAGCGATTCAGATTCTTTAAATGGAAAAGCAAAAATCGCCTTCGTACGACACAGGAAAAGTTAAATAAGTTAAGTTATGACAATTTCAGAAACTTCTCATTAACTAAACCTGCATCTTTGAATGTGCGAATGGACTTGTACTAGAAATGTGTGGCTGTGTATGAGCTGCTGGTGGAGACTGTAAACCAGAAAACTGAAAAACAACATTAGTTCAGCCGTGTTTGTGGGTTAAAGGTCCTCAGATCTGGAACGCCTCGCCACCAGAAATAAAGCCCATCGACTCATTAATCTGCATTTCATCTCACACCTGATCCCAAGTGGATTCACGCGCATTTTAAAGCGTGTATCGCCAGCGTATGTGTGATTTACAACAGATAAGGAAAAGGGGGTAACCTGTGATTGGTGCCACAGCTGTTCATCCCTCCGTCTATTCCCCTGATATTCAGGTGAAGCTCTTTTCTATTACAAACCACATCTGGCAACTTTACCCGTACGTCTCATGGTGAGATGAAGCTTTTTCGCATGACCCCAAGGAATTAAAGCTGGCAGTGGAGTGTTCTGTGCCCAACTTTACACACATTAAGTCTTATGAAATATATATCTAGATTACCATTATGGCGAATTATAGAAGTTACAAGCGTGCCTTTACGTTAGGCTTCTGTCGTTAGGTTTTAATAGATGCTGTAAAACACTAACTGGAAACGGTCATAGCTTTGAACTGGAACGCAGATTAGAACTGACAGGGAAAAAACACAGAAACTGATGTATTATAACTGTATTTGACAAATGTAATGAATCAACAGGTATTAAACAGTTTAGATCAGTAGATGTGTCTTGTCTCCTGGATATTCTATGATAAATGACACATTTAAAAGGTCTGGATTATTATTATAATTTTTTTTTTTAAATGTACCAAATTGTTCATTTGAGCATGTTTTTTTTTTTTTGTTTTGTTCAACATCCAAATGGGAATATCTGATGACCATGAAAAGATGACAAACTGCATTTTACACCAATTATTTACATAAATGGGTCTTTCCATGAAACTGGGTTTATTTTGGTACTTGGCACTTTGCCAGCTTTTCAGATCAATAATAAAAGAGAAATGTAGACATATTTCCCCCTAGGATGTATCTAATGATGACCTCAGATAAATGCAAAAAAATTATAATCTTGCTCTGAGCCATCCCAAAATTAATGATTTTTTTTTAATTCAAATTTTTATTTGGAACAGTCTCATAACATATTACACAGGACATGACTGGAACAAAGTACATTGTTCTCTCACTCTGTTTCTTTCTTTTTTTTTTAAAGAAATAAAGGGTGTCAATATTGCTCACTGAAAGGAAAAAAAGCATGCCTTTACGTTAGGCTTCCATTGTTAGGTTTTAATAGATGCTGTAAAGCACGAACAGGAAACCGTCGTAGCGTTGAACTGGAACACAGATTAGAGCTGACACTGGGAAAATCAGAGAAACTGATGTATTCCAACTGTATTTGACAAATTTAGTGGATCAACAGGTATTAAACAGTTTAGATCAGTAGATGTGTCTTGTCTCCTGGTTATTCTATGACAAATGAAGCATTTAAAAGGTCTGGATTATTATTATTATTTATTTTTAAATGTACCGAATTGTTGATTTTAGCACTTTTTTTTGTTTTGTTTTTTTTTTCAAAGTCCAAATGGGAATATCTGATGACCATGAAAAGATGACAAACTGCATTTTACACCAATTATTTACATAAATGGGTCTTTCCATGAAACTGGGTTTATTTTGGTACTTGGCACTTTGCCAGCTTTTCAGATCAATAATAAAAGAGAAATGTAGACATATTTCCCCCCAGGATGTACCTGATGATGACCTCAGATAAATGCAAAAAAATTATAATCTTGCTCTGAGCCATCCCAAAATTAATGATTTTTTTTTTTTTTTTTTACATTCAGAACAGTCTCATAACATATTACACAGGACAATATTGGAAGAAAATACACAGTTCTCTCTCTCTTTTTTTTTTTTAAGAAAAATAAAAAGGGTGTCAATATTGCTCACTGAAAGGAAAATAATACTAATTTGTGAATCCTTGTTACATTAATAATGTCATATAAACATAGACTTTGCAGTGTGAAACACAACAGAGGATTTATGAAGATCAGTGCTTTTCATGGTCATCCTACTTTGTAGAACAATAACATGAATAGTAATAAAGATTATATATGCAACCAAACATATTTACTTACATGCACTCACAATTATCTACAGGTATAAATGATTGTGGATGTGTTCATGAAGCACACACATGCAAAAAAAAAAAAAAGGTGTAATATAAATAAAGTAAATAAGTATGTAAATGGATAATAATGATAATAACAAGCTGGTACATATAGCCAACCACACTTCTAGGAAATAAGACAAAGCAATTTATGTATGAATACATATATATATGTATACACACGTAGTATTAATAAGCATAATACAAAGGAAAACATGTTTAATTAAATACTGGGGCCAAAAATCGGACCAAACTTTGGGAAGTGAAAAGCTACCTAGGTGTCAGTGCATTTGATCTGGAAAACATGGCTGTAAATGGTCTTATATAGCGCTATAAATAAAGACACTGTAAAATTTGATGATCCTCGTGGTTTTTCTTATCCAGACATGTGGGTTTTTCATGAATCACAGTCTCATTCCAGGTTTCGTGTGTAACCCATCGTGTCCACTGACATTACATGCAGAACCTGCCCATTTAAACACATAAATCTTGAGTGATTTTGCAAGAGCGGCCATTTCTGTAAAACATTCTGCCTTGCATAATTAGTTCGATTCCCAAAATGTACCTGTGAGAGAATAAAAAGCTATCCGAAAAAATAGTAGCGCGTAATTTTCATGTCCTTTTGACCGTGTTACATGCAGATTTTTCCATTAAAAATAACATAAAACAATATAAAAATGAGTTTTATCTGAAAAACAGTTTCTCTTATCTCAGTAAATATTTATTTTTAAAATAGACCCAAACTTGATTCATAACATTAGTCTACATCTGGTTTGAATTTTTAGCCCCCATATCCTGTATTTAGGTACCAGTTTCACAGAAGCACCCATATTAATAGGATTAGTGGTTAAAAACGTATTAAACATTATAGAGCAGTAGATACTTTTGAGTCTTGTATTACTTTTTATGCTTTGAAAGATCCTACTGAGATATAAGGCCTTTCTGATGTGACCTCCTGAGAAACAAAATACATCCAAATTAGATTTAAAACATCACAAACATCAGTATTCAACCCTTTCATGCATACTGGTGACGACACTGGACAGCGATTCTAGAGCTGTTTTCTTGTATATTCATGGGTTTTGTTGTTCTTTTTTTTTCTTTCTTTCTTTTTTTTTTTTTTTTACACATATCTTTATTAAAGTTTTAAGACACTACATATCTTTTCTGACATGAATTGGTAACATTATGTAGATCTCTCCTGAGGATAAACCCCCAGAATCACAAGCCCTCCCCATAGTTTTCACACAGTTTATCAGTTAATACATTTTTCTGTGCGTCAAAAATTAACCCTTTCATGCACAGTGGTCACTACAGTGGACAGTTATTCTCCAGCTGTTCTCTTGTATATTCATGGATTTTATTTTTTTAGTTCCATATCAGCCAACACAGTGGACACTTATGCATCATCCCAAACACTGCAATTCATACAATTACTGTAACGTTGCTGCTCTTGATAAACCTGATCTGCAGTAGCATGTTTTAGTGTAAATCAATTGCTAATTGTCATTAGACTTTAATTAATAGTTTTCTGAGACAAAAAGTGTTTGTTTTTTTTTTGCATATCCTCCTGAGACCCAGCAATGCATTTTGTCCTCTGTAGGAGACAAAAGTTTAACAGTTTTACTTTAAAAATGCTGTCCATTACAAAGGACATTCCATTAAAAAAAAAAAAAAAAAAAAAAAATCAATAAATAAATAAAAATAATTTTAAAAATGTATCTGAAAAAACGGTTGCATTATGTAGTTTCCAATCAAGACAATTTTTTAATGTAAAAAAGCTACAACTGTCCATTACCTGGGTCTCAGGAGGATTTTATCTCCATGAAATGAGTAATAACTAATATTCGAGTATGAGAAAATGTGAGAAAACAGTAGCAATTTAGAAATTAGTGGCATTCAAAATGTTTTTATTTCATAGTTTTCACACAGTTTATCACTTTCTGGTGATGAGTTTTAAATAAATGTTTTTTTGCTTCAAAACTTTAATGCATGGTGTCCAGCTGAGTGGACATTTTTGTAACTCCATGAAAAACAGGTTCATTAAAAAAAAAGAAAAAAAAAAATCAATTGCATTGTTTTTTTCATGCCTAAAGAGGAATAAAAACGCTCCAGAAAAAAATATTGACTAAGGTTCTCATAATTCATGCATGAAAGGGTTAAACGTGTGGTGTCCAGCTGAGTGGACATTTTTGCAACTTCATGAAAAATAGGTTCATAAGAATATTTTTTTTCCCATTATTATTTTTTTTAATGTATTTTTAAATTTTTGTTAAATTATTCTTATTTTATTTATTTATTTTTTATTTTTCAGAAGAAAATTTTCAATCGCATTGTTTTTTTCATGCCTCTAGAGGAATAAAAACCCTCAGGAAAAAAAATTTGATTAAGGTTCTCATAATTTATGCATGAAAGGGTTAAAGAGAAATCCTCCAAACAGTTCGATTCTCTCTTATCGTTGAAAGCATCTGCCAGTCCATTTCCCTGCACAGACACTGCCCTCTGCCTGTATTTTGTCATTTCTCCTCATGTTTTGCTGTGTTTGGGATGTTTGTGGATGTCAGCCTTTATGTAGGTTGTGCACCGTCATGCAAGGAAAACACAGATCTGTGTTTTCCCTGTTCTGGGTTTTGCTTCAGGTCTCGAATCAGGACTAAGACAGGTTCGTAGACTTCAGTGAGCAGGAGGATGACTGGTCTGAGGTTGGATTCAGATGTGGCTGCATTTTTATTTTCTGTGCAACATGGTTAAATATATCATGTTGTAAGCGCCAAACCCCTATTGTTGCTGTAGTTGAATTCTTACGCTACGTTTTTCAGTTTTATATTCACATGTGGAAAAGACAAAGGCTAGAAACCAGAAAGAAGGAACCAATCAAATGTAATGAAGTACAACATGGTTATTATGACCCATTATTTGATTTAATTTACAGAACAACGGCCGTATCATCATTAAGGCTGCGGCTAACGATTATTTTTGTAGCTCATTAATCTGTTTCTCCATTAATCGACTATTCGCTCGGTCTAGAAAATACTGAAAAATCTATGTTTCCCAAGGCAGATGTCTTGTTTGGTCCACGAGCCAATTAGTTTCAAGGTCACACAAGTGGAAATAAGTCTGAAAATATTCACGTTTATGAAGCTGGAATTAGAGAGTTTGGATTTTCCTTTCAGAAAAATGACTCAAATGATTGTGGATTATCAAAATACTTGGCAAATGCTGTAATAGTCGCTAAAAAACTGAGAAATTATTGCAGATCGGTTCATGATATACAAATATTTACATATGATGTGGTAGGTTTTATCCATATCCTTCACATAGTTTTATTGAAATCAGCCCCAAATGTGATTTTTTTTTTTTAACTATTTTGATTTAAATTAGAACAATGACAATATTTAAACAAGTCACATATAGTATCCAATATATGTGACGTCAGAACAAGAACACTACTCCTGCACTCACATGTACATACACACATATTTAAAAAAAAAAAAAAAAAAAAAGGGGGGGGTCTGCCTACTTACTTAATATTAAAGTAATCTACAAAGGGCTGCCAAATTGAATAAAATAACATAATATTTTAATGAAAATTAGATTTTATCCAAATGTAAGTGTTGCATAATGTCTTTCAACAGAGCCTGATGAGTTGGAGGATTTTTGTTCTTCCAGTTTAACAGAATAAGAAATATGAATATTTATTAATCCATCTTAAAAAACCTTCCTCTTCATGTGTTTGTGAGTAAACTCTTTTCAATCTTGTCTTTTAACCCTATAACGCCAAACGTATTATATTTGTTACATGACTTTTGAAGCCCTCTACATGATCAGTATGATATTTTTTACTTGAAAAACCTGATGTATACAATTAGATACATGCAATACACAGATAATCCACCGGGGGGAGGAATATATCCACCAGAGGCCTTTCCAGTGACACTACAAGGCTGAATTAATGAGGAAGGAGGAAGAACTTTGACAATTTTGAAAAGGAATTACCAATTTGTTAGACATGTTTGTGTTACATTGTGTTTTTGTTTGTTCAAAAATAATGATATTAGAGCATTGAGACCAGATGTATCAAATATGATACAAAATTGAAACTCATACATGGAAATTGATATTTGAAAACAAAATTCGGGGGTTGTCCAGAAGGACCAATGAAGGCTCCAGTTTCAAAGAACTGGAATTTTCAGTCAATGATTTAATGGTTCAAGCTTTTCAGGGTTAAAAGCACTTTTTTTCTGACTTTACTCTATTTTAATTTTAATGTTAATTTTAATGTATGATTGTAATATAATTGTCTTTCTTTTATTCTGAGATTTTTAAGTCTTTTTTCCTTTTTTTAATTTATTTTAATGGAATTTCAATGTCTTATTTTTGCTTTTGTCATGATTTTTTTGTAAAGCCCTTTGAGTTACCAAATAAACTTGCCTTATTTGTGATTTAGAACATAACTGCTGTGAAACAATCACAAAACACTGCTCTAATTCTGCTCCGTCTTACTTTTAACTCCCAAAACCACCTCTTTTTCTGTTCATTATCCCTTTTTACTTAACTTTACTCTTGTTTCTAACACGTGTAATCATTTCCTTGTTTAGTTTTCAGTCCTTTTTCTTCTCTTCCGTTTTCTTTTGGTTTGTTTGCCAAGTGTCTATCGTCATTTTTTTCTTCCTCTTTGCAAAACCTTGACAGAAGACATATTGTGCCTCGATGGGACCTTCCTGAATAAATAAAGGATAAACAAAAAAACAAAGCCAGACTTTGCAGTGAAATTATCAAATTGTCTGTATCATTAAAAAGCAACAAAAATAAATAAGTTAAAAAAAAAAAAGTCCAGGATGCAGTTGGTGTAGATACGGCGAAGAAAAAGCAAAACGATTTTGCTGAAGCAGCTCGAATTGCATTGCATTGTTGCAGAATTGAATATTGATCGTGTGCGTGTTCCAAACAATACAGTACAAGTAAAGGATATTTGACGTAACAGTTGAATAGAGATGAGCTGGAGTCACAATGTTTCAGTGTGAATGAAATTGCGCTTGAAGCCAAAATAGACTGAGTGGGCTACTTTTTATGGGCATATCCCATCCCCCGTACGCACAAATACACACCAAATATTATATTATAACTCCGCCTGGGGGGTCGAGACCCGCCGTGGAAACTGTAAACCATGACAATTGTGTTCCAGAGATTTTTATTACCGCATTTATATTTTTTTCTTAATGTTGACTTTATGTCTTTTTCATGGAAATCCTGCCTTTGAGCCATATGTTGTAATTGCCGGCCTTTCTTTCGATGCCGTCTAATGTTTCCGAGTATTTGCAGGGGTATTTGTGTCAGATTGTGGAGTGACTGAAACTGAAACGTGCACGCCACAAACTAGTTTCTAGTTTATTTATAGAAAAGTTAAATTGGTCCGGAGGTTCATCGTGTGAATCTTCAGGACATCTTGAATATTGTAGTGACATACTTTAGGGGCTTTAAATTAGAACCCTGTCCTAAAATACCAGGATGCAGCGTCTTAATGGACCTGCATTAAAAGTGGAGGAAGCCCAAAGCAGCAAAAGGGATTACCGACAGGAGACGCACTTTTAACCCTTTATCGGGCAAGTGACTATTTTCGGTCATTTCAAGACAGTTCCAGTGAGGACAGTGAGTCAACATCCTCAGGTCCAATGTGGTCTACAGGGTCTGTAAGGTCCACCTCTGCATGAACAGTGAGTGGACCTGCTTTGTTAGGTACCATGAAGAAGTAATAACAATAATAATAATAATAATAATAATAATAATAATAATTTTTATTTGTATGGCACTTTTCATGGAACTCAGACACTTTACATACAGCAGATAAAAACAGAAACCAAACACATTAAAAACAAAGTAAATGAAGTAATGGTACTAATGTAAGGAATGATGTGGACAGGGGTCTGGATCAGCACTAATGTTGGTTTAATGGTCTAAAAGATGCTCTTTTCATCTTTCCTGTGGTTTTCTTGTGTTTTTTTTAATGCGCTTGTTGGATTTTTTCCTTCTTTTGGACACTTACAGCTAAGGAACCAAATATGATAACTTTAATAACCTTGATTTTCTACATAAAAATGTAACAAATAAAGTCTTGTTATGTCCTCCAATAACACACTTTTACGTTGAAATTTTGAATTTCACCGTATGAGTGAACTACAAAGGGTTAACTTCATTCATTCATTTATTTAGAATATATAGTGCTTTTCCATTTTCCTGAAAAATAACCATTTTGGACATAAGAGGTTTCCGCCCGACAGTGACAATATAACAAAGCCTAACAAGCAATGCCAGTGGTTATTTATCATATCTCCAGACAAAAAAAAAAAAAAAAGACAATGATCTCAGGTCCAATGTGGTCTCCAGGGTCTGTAAGGTCCACCTCTGCATGAACAGTGAGTGGACCTGCTTTGTTAGGTACCATGAAGTAATGGTACTAATGTAAGGAATGATGTTCAAAGGGATCATGTGGATGTGGACAGGGGTCTGGATCAGCACTAATGTTGGTCTGATGTTCTAAAATACATGTTCTAATGTTGGAATGTCACTTTATGCACCTGCTGATTAAGACTGCACTGTTAATGACTTCCACAGAACCATAACTGGTACGGCTTTTGTCCACACTGTATATTGTATATTTTGAAGCTTTATCCTATTGCTTCTGCCAGGAGGTATTGTGATCACTTTGCTTTGTGTGTTTGCATGCGTGCGTGTTTGCATGTTTGTTTGTTTGTTTGTTTGTTAGCAAGATAACTCAAAAAGTTATGGATGGATTGTCATGAAATTTTCAGGAAATGTTGATACTGGCACAAAGAAGAAATGATTACATTTTGGTGGTGTATTGGTGGGGGGGGGGGCAGGTCTGTCTTGGCAGAGGTCTGCGCTCTCCGAGTGCTTTTCTTGTTTATTCTATTTTATTCACTCTACTCACTGGGGTCGTTGGAGCCTATCCCAGATACTTATGGGTGAAGGCGGTGTACACCCTGGACATGTCACCAGCTCATCACAGGACTGACATATAGAGACAAACAATCACTCACATTCACACCTATGGGCAATTTAGATTAAAACATTAACCTGTCAGCAGAAGAGAACACTCTAACTCCACATAGAGAGGTCCCACCCCCATCGACTGGTGTTGGAATCGAACCCAGGACACACAAGCACTATCCACTGTATTTTATTTTTAATGCATATGCTTCTTACCTACTCCATGTTCTATGTACAGTTGCAAAAAAAAATTACTGACCCACCCTTGTTTTCTTCAATTTCTTGTTCATTTTAACGCCAGGTACAACTAAAGGCACATTTGTTTGGACAAATATAATGATAACACAAATAGCTCATAGTAGTTGAATTTCAGAGCTGATATCTATCCATTTTCCATGTTTTCTTGATAATAACCAAAATCACTTCAGTTCTTACATCAATATCTATGGCATTGTACTGACAAAAACAGTGCTTTTAGACATTCCATGTTTTCTTTTCCGTCTGTTTTAGTCACATGACACACACAGGAGTTAGTACTTGATTGCATAACCGTTGTTTTTGATGACTTTGGATGGTCTAATAATTGCATGTGCCAAACCACTGAAGCTAATTCCTAGTAATGTGAACCCTGTTTACTTACATGGCAATAAACATGGTTCTGATTCTAAAATATCTGTATGTGTGTATGTGACTGTATGTGAATGGGTGTACAGGTTTGTAGGGGTGTGTTTATGGATAATCACAGTCTTATGTTGGATAGGTATAGGTGGCCTCTTCCTACTCCCATTCAGGCACAACAGTTGTTCCTTTTTCTATTATTCTATTGTTTAATTTTGTCTTGTTTTATATTTTCCTCACATTTTGTGTTATGTTTCGATTGATATCTTTATTTTGATCATGTAAATGACAATTTAAAAACAGAAGTGCAAATAAATGAAAATCAACAGAATGAGAACAAAACAAACTGGTAACTTAAAACTGCGACATCTTAAGCCTCAAAATGTACATGAGCGAAAATGTTTGAAATAAACTACAAACTAAAAAACTAAAACACATCTTCCTTTTACCTTATGTGCGTTTTTCTTGTATTTTTTCATAATTACTTTTACATAATTTTTTTTTTTTTGGGAGGGGGGGGTAAGGAACCAAATATGGTAACTTCACTGACCTTTCTACATAATAAAAAACTCTGCCAAATTTCACAAATGTATAAACTCTCGTCAGGTCCTCCAGTAACACACTAAGGTTGAAATGTCAGATTTCAGAGCACTTCTAAGTGGTACTATTTCCCTTTGTCCGACTTTATTTTCTTTGCCACTAAAGAGAATAAAGTGACAAGATCCCGGGGAGAAAACGTCAAGAATAAACTCCAAAAAATATCCCTAATTGAATAAGGTCTTAATAATACCCTAGGTCTCTGTGCATCCTGCAAAGCACAGCCTAGAAAAAAGCCAAATCAATGAGATCAAAGTGGTGTCTGCGAGCCCCCCGAGCCACAATCCACAACCCTGTCACCGGCTCTGTCAGACGATTGTGTTCCAGCAAACACCCAACTGCAACCAAGCTGCAAAATTAGACTTTGGGAAATTTGCATATCTGTGATTAGATAATTCCTGTGGGTCTACTTGTGAGGTAAGTGGAGTGTCAGAAGCCTCATGCTCTGGTAACCTAAAGATGCACTTCCAAAAAAAAAAAAAAAAAGAAAAAGAGCCTTAACCTCCTGAGACCCAGGAAGGTGAAAATTTTATCTTTTTTACATTTTACATTAAATAAATAAAAATTATCTGAAAAAATGTTGCATTAAGCAGTTTCCAATCAAGACAATTGGAAACTGCTTCATGCAAAAAAACATTTTAAATCCTTATTTTTATTTATTTATCTATTTTTTAACGGAATGTCCTTTGCAATGGACCACATTTTTTAAGTCAAACTGTCAAACTTTTGTCCCCTACAGAGGACAAAAATGCATCGCTGGGTCTCAGGAGCCTTAAAACTGCAGAAATGTGTTTCAATGCATGAAGTATTTGGGAGTTCCTATCAAAGTGCATGCTCCTGGTTCGGAATAAATGCAAGGTAAGGGTTCCCTATTAAGCAAAAAATGAATATATGTGGTTGTTTTTGTACCTCTGGGGTATTTTGGAGGTCCTGATAAGCCCCACATGTTTAATTTTCACTCCATTCACTCTTTATGTGAAGTTAACGAAACATTTTACATCAAATAAAAAACATTAACCCTTTCATGCATAGTGGTCACTCCAGTGGACAGTTATTCTACAGCTGTTCTCTTGTATATTCATGAATTTTGTCGTTTTAGTTCCATATCAGCCAAAACGGTGGACACTTAAGCATCATCCAAAACACTGCAATTCATACCATTACTGCAACTTTGCTGTTCTTGATAAACCTGATCTGCAGTAACATGTTTGAGTGTAAATCAATTTTTAATTGTTATTAGACTGTAATTAACAGTTTTCTTGAACAAAAAGGTTTTTTTTGCATATTATTTCCATGAAATGAGTAACAACTAGTATTAGAGTATGTTAAAATGTGAGATAAAGGCATTAGCGGCATTAAAAATGTTTTTATTTCATATTTTTCACACAGTATATCACTTTCTGATGATGGGTTTTAAATACATGTGTCTTTGCTTCAAAAATTAAATGCATAGTGTCCAACTGAGTGGACATTTTTGTAACGTGAAAAAAAATTCAATTGCATAGTTTTTTTCATGCCTAAAAGGGGAAAAAAAAAAAAAAAAAATCATTCAAGAAAAAAATATTGACTTAATTTCTCATAATTCATGCATGAAAGGGTTAAATAAATAAAAAATTATCTGGAAAAATTCTTGCATTAAGCAGTTTCCAATCAAGACAATTGGAAACTGCTTCATGCAACAATTAATTTTAATTATTATTTTTATTTATTTATCTATTTTTAATGGAATGTCCTCATTTTTTAAGTAGAACTGTCAAACTTTTGTCCCCTACAGAGGACAAAAATGCATCGCTGGGTCTCAGGAGCCTTAAACCTGCAGAAATGTGTTTTAATGCATGAAATATTTGGGAGTTCCTATCAAAGTGCATGCTCCTGGTTCAGTGTAAATGCAAGGTAAGGGTTTCTTATTGAGCAGAAATTGAATATATGAGGTTGTTTTTGCAGCTCTGGGGTATTTTGGGGGTCCTGATAAGCCCCACATGGTTAATTTTCACTCTTTATGTGAAGTTAGTGAAACAGCCTGTGGAGAAATGATCCAAAGTCCAAGTAGGATGATATCAGTGAAAAAGCACAAGAACTAACCCTGGTGACATGACATGGATCTGTTCAGGTGGTTTTTTTTAATCCCTATCATCATCACCATCATCATCAGCCTGAACTTATCACCACAGACATTACCCACAGCTTCATGCACCTAAACGCACCACAATAGAAACGCAAAAGTAAAAGAGTTTACTCACGGAAATGTAGAAAAAACAAAACCAAACAAAAGTGGTCCTGGGTTTTAGTTTGGGTTTGTCCTCCTGGATGTGGATGATGGCTTTGGAGATCCGGATCCGCCTGTGTCCTCCTGTTTCCGACGGAATGGAAGCGGTTTGAACAGTATCCACTCCGGTCCGGCTCCTCTATGTGGTCAGGCACCGTGAACAGTACATCCTCCAGTAGAACACAACTGACACTAATATCTGTGCGTGTCTGTCGGTCCCGGCTCCCTCCGGTGTCAGACCTGCTTTATCCCCCCCCCACACACCGGGTTCAGGGAGCTGTGAGCCGGGGCTGAGCGTCGACGTGGACCGAAGGGTTGGTCGGATCTCTCAGTCAGCCTCCACCGCTGCAGCCGCTCGGGCTTCTCTGCAGCAGCATCCCGACTCACACTGGTGCTGAGGAGAGAGGAGGAAAAAAAAAAAAAAAAAAAAGGTGGCCCTCAGTTAGTTACAAGGAGTGGCATCTCAGCTCAGTGGAAGCTACACAGACACACTTAGATGCACTAGTTCAGGTCTTTTTTTCTTTCTCTTTTCTTTTTATCTCCATCATTTTTTTCCACTTTAGAATAATCCAGCATCTGTGGTTTTATTTTATCACCTTATCCAACCTGTAGTGGCAACAAATATGAGGATTTTATTCAGAAAAACACCTGAAATAAATCATTCATAACATTTCTCACAGGTCTGATGTTACATTATTTTTCTTAGCATGCTGTTATTTATGTCAGCTGGTAAAAGCTGGATTAATTTATTTATTTAGTTCTTTACAATACCCTAACTGTCTCACCAAAATAAATCACCTACTCTGTTCATCTCCATTCTTGTTGTTAAACTCACAGGTCTGCTGTGAAACTGTTTGCTGCATGATTTACCTTAACATGTAATTAGTGACATCACCTGTGACCAATGCAACACCTGGTTTATAGGTGAACGAACATCTATTCTCACTGCCCCCCAGTGGTGACACTGTGGAACTGCACCAATAAAAATCTTACATTTTAAAGGAATAAAGCAGAAAATAGAGCAATGCTACCATGGTATGACCACAAGAGGGCAGAAAAATTCAACCACCAGTAGAAATAGTGAAATTTACTGAATTTTTCATTTATTTTTATCTATATCACATTTTTCCACTTTAGAATAATCCAGCATCTGTGGTTTTATTATATCACCTTATCCAACCTGTAGTGGCAACAAATATCAGCTCAAAACACAGGATTGTACTCTGAAAAATTTCTCAAATAAATTGTCTCACAAGTCTGGTGTTGCCACATTATTTAGCTTAGCATGTCATTATTTATGTCACCTGGTCAAAAGATGGATTTAAAATCTACATTTACTTTAGTTTTAAATACCCTAATTGTCTCACCAAAATAATTCCTCTACTCTGTTCATCTCCATCCGTGTTGTTAAACTCACAGGTCTGCTGTGAAACTGTTTGCTGCATGATTTATCTTAACGTGTAATCAGTGACATCACCTGTGACCAATGCAACACCTGGTCAATAGGTGGACGAACATCTATTCTCGCTGCCCCCCAGTGGTGACACTGTGCAACTGCACCAATAAAAATCTTACATTTTTAAAGTTATAAAGCAGAAGATACAGCAAGGCTAGCATGTAGCTGTGCTAGAGGGCAGAAAAACTCAACCACCAGTGGAAATCGTTAAATTTATTGGATTTTCTATTTTTTTTTCCTTTTATCTCCATCACCTTTTTCACTTTAGAATAATCCAACATCTGTGGTTTTATTATATCACCTTATCCAACCTGTAGTGGCAACAAATATCAGCTCAAAACACAGGATTTTATTCAGAAAAATACCTGAAATATATCATTCATAATAACTTTTCTCACAGGTCTGATGTTGCCACATTTGTTATCTTGGCATGCTATTATTTAAAGATGGATTAATTAATTAATTAATTAATTTTTTTATTCTTTCAAATACCTCAGTTGTCTCACCACAATAAATCACCTACTCTGTTCATCTCCATCCTTGTTATTAAACTCACAGGTCTGCTGTGAAACTGTTTGCTGCATGATTTATCTTAACATGTAATTAGTGATGTCACCTGTGACCAAAGCAACACCTGGTCTATAGGTGAATGAACATCTATTCTCACTGCCGCCCAGTGGTGACACTGTGGAACTGCACCAATAAAAACCTTGAATTTTAAAGGAATAAAGCAGAAAATAGAGCAAGGCTAGCTCAACCACCAGTAGAAATAGGGTAAATTTACTGAATTTTCTTTTTTTTTTTTTTTTTTTTTTAATCTCCATCATGTTTTTCACTTTAGAACAATCCAGCATGTGTGGCTTTATTATATCACCTTATCCAACCTGTAGTGGCAACAAATATCAGCTCAAAACACAGGATTTTATTCAGAAAAATACTTGAAATAAATCATTCATAATAACATTTCACACAGGTCTGATGTTGCCACATCATTTATCTTAACATGCTATTATTTATGTCACATGGTGAAAGCTGGATTAATTAATTTGTTTCATTCTTAAAAATACCTCAACTGTCTCATCAAAATAATTCACCGACTCTGTAAGCAGATTCTCAGGTTCATCTTCCTCCTTGTTATTAAACTCACAGGTCTGCTGTGAAACTGTTTGCTGCATGATTTACCTTAACATGTAATTAGTGACATCACCTGTGACCAGTGCAACACCTGGTCAATAGGTGGATGAACATCTATTCCCACTGCCCCCCAGTGGTGACACTGTGCAACTGCACCAATAAAAATCTTACATTTTAAAGGTATACGGTAGAAGATAAAGCAAGGCTAGCATGGTATGACCACTAGAGGGCAGAAAAACTCAACCACCAGTAGAAATAGTTAAATTTACTGAATTTCCTCAAATACAAAGTGGTCTAATTATAGTTGGAATGAGGTCAGTTGGTACAAATAGATTAAAAACTGGTCTTCCAATACAGATTAGGTAAAAATCAAATAGGAGTGGCATCTCATGTTCACATTAATGAGAGCTGCTAATCCAGATATAGATCCCACTTCCCTCCAGAAAAATAAATAAATAGATAAATAAATAAATGAATAAATAGAAATTAAAAAAAAAAAAAAACTGGTTTCCAGTTAATTTTGGAATAGTTAGTAATAGTTACAATGTGGTCAATATGAAGAAATAATAAGACGTTTTCAAATACAGACCAGAAAACAAATCCTATGGATAACCCTTGGTGACTGTTTCTACAAATGTAATTTATTGTTTTCAATAATATAATTTGGGTGTTTTCAGCAGTGTTTTCAGTTTTTCTACATCACTCATGAAGTGTTATTGTCTAACACTGAGTGTTATAGTCACTACAGGTGTGTGTGTGTGTTACTTTATTAGCAGAACAATCATTTGTAGAGACTTAAAAGAACTATAGGAAGGCAATGTTTTCCCAATAAAAGTACTGTTAAATAATGAATCGTTTCTATTTACTGAAACGCAAAAAGGATTTTATTTTTAAAATAGATAAAGAAGAGTTTCTACTTATTTCTATGTTTCTATTTATTAAACAGAAGAGGTTAGAAACTAAAGCCTGATTCTAATAGAAACCTCTCCCACATCACCGCCCCATTTGTCCAAATATGGTCACTTTGAGGGAAAAAAAGCCAATATACAGACAGCCACAACCAAAGCCAAACTAAACCAATTGGCTACATTCTGCTTCCTCCATCCACTAATTATATCCAGTCAATGACAACAATAGACAAAAGTAAAGAACAACAATTAAAAAAAAAAAAAAGAACAAAAATAAAATTGACAAAAGTGACAGTGATTTGTCTTCAAAATCAGCATAATGTCTGATTCTGCAGAATATTTGAGCTCTTTTACCTTAATCTAACAGCTTTTGTTAATTTGCTGAATTTTTCTCTCACTACTTCAATGTTACACTGAATTTTGCATGATAAATCACCACTAGGGGGCAGTAAACAATTCTTCTGAATGTCATATTTTGTGGTTGGTTGTTTCACTGCAGCACTCCACAGCTAGCAGTATATTCAACTAAAGAAACATTGTATTATTTTGAACACAAGCCCCTGACATAAATTACACATTTACACACTTATGTTGACACAATTCAATAATATTCAATATTATTTGTACTTTCTCAATAAACGCACAGTTAAATTGGAATCATTCTGAGAAAATTTGCAGATGGTCATTATAGAGCCTGGTTTCTTTTTGTTAAAACCTTATAAATAGGCAGGATTTTAGACTATAGCTTAGTGTTTTTGTCCTGAAGTATGACTTGATGTACCTATTGTTAAGCTCACCACAATCCTGCAGAGTTTAGAGTTGCATCTTCACCTCCTTATTAGAGAGTGATGAATTTGTTGCAATTTTCACCCACTTGTCTTGTTATTTTCGAGCATTGCCAGACTATGACATTTATGCAGTCGTCTCTTTCCGGCTTCCTGGTAGACTGCCACTAAAGCTGACATGTCTGGGGTTTTAATGCCTTGCCCAAGGACTTTTTGATAGGAAAAAACACCTATTGATGTGCCACCATTGGCTTTAGATCTATGAAGGTGTCGCTGATCAATAAGGCCACTTTGCTCTAGCTCATTGAACGTCGGAGTCATCGGTAGGTTGTTGTGACGGAAAGACTTTTGTCTCGATCGGCCGACTTGTTTGGCTGTCTTTGTTTTACCGTTTGTGCTGAATTGTTTTGTTTGTTTTAAGGCTGTCCTCCCGTGGGGCTATGCATTCTTCAACGTGCCATATTCTGTCTTCATTTAGGCGCATCGAGCAGCACAGGGAAGTAATAGAAAACTACTGAAAACAAAGACCGTAGGGTAATGAAAAAAACAAGTACGGCAACGAATAATGACTGATATTTTATAGAGAGTACTAAAAATCACCATAAAAATAAAGCATATGACAATACTGTCCTGCTCTGTCTGTACTTTAGTCTTAATTATGTGTCGTCTGCTGCATTTAAAAGGAATATGCATGTAAAACATCAGCATCCCTGCCCTCCCAACAAAACATGAACGGTACTGACTGGAGAGTATAGATTAGTTCCTTCTGTTTCACATATCAGTTACATAGCTCATATTGCCACCCTCTGCTGTGAGTGTTTGACTGACAATATGGAGCTAACAGCCTATCTCTATCCCCCATCATTAATTAAACAGCACCCATGAGTGAGTGCGCTTCCTATTGCACAATTGATCCATTCCAATGCTTGTAGCTCTTATCAGCTCTTAGATGGCATCTTTTGAAAGGCAGTGTTTTAAGGGTCCTTTGTAAAGCATCAATAGTGTCTGGAGAGCTTCACTTATACCGTGTAGTGGGCATGTGTGTCATAGTGATGCTTGGTCCTGATTGAGACGATATTCAGCTTCTTTATAAATACACTGGTCTACATTTTTTTTTTTTTTTAGAGATTATCTGCTTCAGTGATTAACCCGTAAAGACCCAGTGCTACTTTTGTGTCAGTTCCCAAATTAATTTTTCTCTAGATTTAACCTTTCTTGATTTATTTGTCGCAGTTTATTATAATATTATCCTCTTCATTTTGGTTTTTTTTTTCAGTGAAAATCATGTTTTCTCCCACCATCCATCCATAACTATGATTCTCTCCCCACATTCAAATCCAGACTCAAAGCTCACCTTTTCAGAATAGCCTACCCCCCATAAGCTCTACTCTCCATTCTACAACTTCATTTCTATACATAGTAGTCATTTGTTTTAATCTGTTTATTTCTTTGTATTTTATGGATTGTTTGTTTTATCTTGTTGTACAGTGTCCTTGGGTGTCTTGAAAGGCACTTATAAATAAAATTTATCATTATTATTATTATTTAATTCACTAATCATGTAGATCAGGGGAGTCAAACTCAAGGCCCGGGGGCCAATTGAGGCCTGAGGGATAATATTTTGTGGCCCCCTACTTAACATCAAAGTTTAGTGTTAGTGCGACCTGCACGTAGTTCTGAAACGTACCTTTTTGCTGAGTCTTACCACACTTTTATGACCTCCGCCAAGGAAATAATGTTTTTGCCAGTGTTGGTTTGTTTGTCTGTCTGTCCGTCTGGGGCCACTGATCTGCCTTGGCGGAGGTCTGTGCTCTCCGAGTGCTTTTCTAGTTAGCTTACCAGCTGACAGGCCGTAACCTACTGTCGTCATGTGGCGTCTGTCGTTGTCTGTTGTCCGTTACAAAAATTTCAATCGTCTTCTTCTCCGAAACTACAATTCCGATTGACTTCAAACTTGGTATACAGCTTCTTTATGATGATGTCAACAAAAGTTAGTGAAATTATTTGGATCCGGACCTGATTCTGGATTTGGTGCGACTTTGAAAAATTTCCCCATTATAAGAGATAGGAAGTGGATCGATGCAATAACTCAGTAAATATAAATGATATCCAGTGTAAATTTCTACAGTCCAGCCCTGATGGGGAGATGACCAAAACATAATGTCCACATGCTGATCAGGATCTTCTTCTGGATCCGGGAACTTATGGAAAATTTAACATGGGCTCCTATGGGGAAAAAAATTTAATCATCTTCTTCTCTGAAACTCCAGTTCTGATTGACTTCAAACTTGGTATACAGCTTCTGTATGATGATGTCAACACAAGGTATTGAAGTTATTTCGATCCGGATCTGATTCTGGATTTGATCCGACTTTGACAAATTTTCCCATTATAAGAGATAGGAAGTGGATTGATCCAATAAATCAGTATCAATGATACCAAGTTGGAATTTGAATTTTTTTACAGATCTGATTGGAATATGACCAAAATATGGGCTATTTCTGTAATATAATAAATACACATAACTGGGTGATAACAAATGGCTGGATACATTTCCCAAAGCTTTTAATTTGGCCGGTAAGCTACAGGGCCATTGGTCCTATTTTTTTATTTATTTTTATCACTTATGAGTTACCATAGATAGTCTAGTGACAGCTTCCGGTGGCATTTGTGGTCAACAGTTGTCAAGCTAGCCAACCGCAAAGTACCAGGGGAAGTATGAACGTTAGTCATTTAGTTGAAACATATTCCAGAGTGACACTAAGTGGATGGAAAACATATGCCATCACCCACTTCCAGTCATCTCTGTCTCAAAATGTGCTATGAAGAGAAGGATTAGCAAAGAGCACAGACAATTTCAGGAGAAATGGCAGACTTAATATTTGTTTGTGGAGCACAGGGGCACTCCTACATGTCTCATATGCACAGGGAAAGTTGCGGTGTATAAGGAATACAACGTCTGATGTCATTACTCAACTAGACATGCTGAGGAGTTTACAACATACCAGGGAGATGAGAGGAAAAACAGGGTCGCCAATCTGATAAAATGTCTATTGAGGCAACAATATTTATTCAAGATAGAAAGTAAAGAGAATGAAGCAGTGAGTAAAGTAAAGAAACTCTTTTTTTGTGGAATCCTTAATGCGGCCCAGCCTGACCCAGACTCTACCTCCAGCGGCCCCCAGGTAAGTTGAGTTTGAGACCCCTGATGTAGATGTTCATTAACCCTTTCATGCATAGTGGGCACTACAGTAGACAGCTATTCTACAGCTGTTCTCTTGTATATTCATGGATTTTATTGTTTTAGTTCCATATCAGCCAACACAGTGGACGCCTATGCATCATCCCATACACTGACATTCATACATACATGTTTGAGTGTGAATTAATTGCTTGTTATTGTTATTAGATTGTAATTAACTTAAACTAAACGTTGTTGGTTTGTTTTTTGGGGTTTTTTTTTATATTATCTCCATAAAGTGAGTAATAACTAATACTCAAGTATGTTCAAATCTGACAAAACATCCGATTAACAGCATTAAAAAAATGTATTTCATAATTTTCATACAGTAAATTAGTAAATACATGTTTCTTTGCTTTAAAAATTAAATGCATGGTGTTCAGCTGAATGGACATTTTTGCAACTCCATTAAAAATAGTCGCATTGTATTTTTCATGCCTAAAGAGGAATGAAAACACTCAGGAAAATTAATGCATGAAAGGATTAAAGTTGGGTATTATATCAAAACTGAAGAAAAAGTGACCTTTTTCGTAAAATATATCAATAACTCAACTAAAAAAACATAATGTGTGCTCACTTGAAAACCCTTGGCCTGACTTATCAGGTGCATGGCAATGTTTTTGGACAGACAGACGGACAGATGGATGACCAACTGATGACAATACCCTGCAGCCAGTGTGGTCAAGGGTAACAAGTGTTTTCATCTACTTTCATTTATCAAATTCCATGGGTTTTACTGGTGAATCAATGTTGTTGAAGATGACAGTGTTTCCATGGTAACTGCGGAGCCTCTGAACGTCCAAATAGGTCATATCTGATGACCATGAAAAGATGACAATCTGCATTTTACACCAATTATTTACTTGTATTGATAGAATTAGTGGGTCAACAGGTATTAAACAGTTTAGATCAGTAGATGGTTTTGATCGCCAGTAGCTATTTGGGTCTTTATGGGTTAAATGTGCTAAATAAATGTTACAAATTTTAATAAGATTAATTGGAAAACAAATGACAAAAGTGCTGGTTTACTGATGTTTTCAAGGTATATGATAAAGTATTTTTACCCATATATGTTGGTTGATGCACATTTATACAACAGATTTATAAATTTTACACTAGATAGAACCTGTAAAGTGAATGTATTG
This sequence comes from Sphaeramia orbicularis, assembly GCF_902148855.1. NCBI lineage: Eukaryota > Metazoa > Chordata > Actinopteri > Kurtiformes > Apogonidae > Sphaeramia > Sphaeramia orbicularis. Next base: position 41,134,036 of record NC_043969.1, read on the forward strand.
TCATGTGCAGACAGTGTTTGGCCGCTCTGAGACAAATATTCCTTTTAAGTAAAACCCATTCTCTTGTTAATTCTCAAATTTCACATTTTAACCCAAGTCTGTATCTTGGAAAGTTCAGCCAACCAGCATTTTTGACTTGATTTTTCTTTATCATTGACTCACATGTGGTAAAATTTCACTATTTTTATTCTGGAAGCATTTTACTTGTAGAGTGGTCCCAAAACAATAATATGTTGAACTGTCGGAACGTTTTTTATCTCTGATACAGTGGCCTCATTCACGCTAGTCCATTCTCGCATGTGCAAATAACTAATCAAGCAAATATTCGTGGCAGTTTGGGAACAGAAAAGCAAATACATGGTGCATCCTCATTCTCTGGGAATGGATTCAGTGGATAAAATGCTTTCCAAGTCGCCTGCACTTGATTCATTGGTGTTACAGTCAGTCCACCTACTCAAGGTGCAAAAGAGATAACAAGAGCATAATTAAAACCGAGATAAACCACAACATGTCCCCTAATGTCACGAGTAATCCTTCTAAAAATCACAGAAAACTGCATTAAGAAAAGCAGAAAATGAAGCAGATGAGGAAGAAAAATAAGTCGACATGTTCAAAATAGCATTTCTTCTCAAATCCACATCTGTCATCTGTCATGTTGTGTAAAAAAAAAACCTTTTTGTTTGGCATGCCATGGTCGAGTACAGTTCGACGTGTAGATGTACTTGGATGCTGGTTACAGATAAAGAGTATGGAGGCATGTTGACGGTACTGGAAGAGGAAACTGTCACATATAATTAGGAAGGTGGTGCCTTGAAGCAAGAACAGCATCAGAAATTAGGGCCTGACAAGTAATAACACATAATGACATGACAGGGTTTAACAAGAGGCAAGGTTTGTATTAACAGATATGTGTCACTCCATCTGTGATTGGCTAGAACATACGAAACCATCAGACAGAAATATCCCCAGGACAGCCCATCTTTCATACTGTAAACCCGACTTGATGGGTTAAAAACAACACAGGGTTCATCCGTCTTCATTAATGAAAAACATGTCCGTCCTCCTCTTTCAGGGCTGAGGAGCAGTGTTGGGAAGAACACATTTAGGTGCTTCTATGAAACTGAGTACATTTTGGTATCTATTACTTTTCCAGCTTTTAAGACCCAATAATAAAAAAAAAACAAAAAAACTTGAGACATATTTCCCCCCAGGATGTAACTAATGATGACCTCAGATAAATGCAAAAAAATTATACTCTTGCTCTGAGCCATCCCAAAATTAATGCATTTTTAATAAAATATTGGGGCCAAAAATAGGATGAAAATTGGGACATGAAAAGTTACCTAGGTGTCAGTGCATTTGATCTGAAAACATGGCTGTAAATGGTCTTATATAGTGGTATAAATAAAGACACTGTGTTAAATTTGATTATCCTAATGGTTTTTGTAATCCAGACACGTGGGTTTTTCATGAATTTCAGTCTCTTTCCAGGTTTTGTGTGTAACCCATCGTGTCCACTGGTGTTACATGCAGAACCTACCCATTTAAACACAAAGAAATCACAATTTTGCAACAGTGGTCATTTTAGTGAAACACTCGGCTTTGGATAAGTAGTTCAATTCCCAAAATGTAGCTGTGAGAGAATAAAGAGATATTTTTTTAAAAAATAGTAGTGCGTAATTTTGGTGTATTTTGACTGTTACAAGTGGATTATTGTATAAAAGTAATGTAAAATAATATAAAAATGTATTTTGTCTGAAAAATAGTTTCTCTTTTATCTCCGTATTTATTTTTAAAATAGACCCAAAATGCTTCCAAACTTGCTTCATAACATTAGTCTACATCTGGTTTGAATTTTTAGCCCCAGGCACCAGTTTCATAGAAGAACCATTTACAAAAGTAATGCATTACAGTAACAGATTACTTTTTGCTGTAACAGTAGTGTAAGGCATTACTAAGCAATTATCAGTAACATTTTACTCAGTACATGTTCAATAGTGTTTGCATTACCACACACTTTTCAGCCATGATTTAATTGCTCAAATGACAAAAAACAAACAAACAAATTACAGCATGACTGTAAAACCTTCAGGACTCAAAAATGTGTCTTTAAAGTTCTATTTCCTGTTGGTGTTCAGCCAGTGGGTGAAGACGGCAGAAGACAGTCCATTGTCCACATGGACGTATGCTCATTACTAACCCTAACCCTGCTTTACAGAAGCTAGTTAGCATTAGCATGATCCCTGACAAGGTAAGCTAATGTTACTGTGACTAGTTAGAATTCTTTATCAATTGCGGCCTGCTGGGATTCAAACATCACAGACCATTGCGTTACTTACTGAGCTATCCGTCCACATGTACAAATTTATGCGTTCCAAGGCTCTCCTATCTCTTGTATTGTGGGGGGGGTATTATTTGACTTTTGACTTTTAAATAGCAGTAACAAGTAATCTATAATGGATTCCAGTTTGGAAGTAACTTGAACAACACTGGTCTTGACTAATGAAATCATGTCCGTCCTCCTCTTTCAGGGCTGAGGACTAACACATTGCTAGTCAACTACTAAGACCCACATACAGAGCTGGAGGAGGGATTACCAATCGACTAAAACTTTGGGACCGGCAGAGAGCTGGAGTAGTGTCTAGTCAGCCTAAAAGCGAGCTCGGGTATAGATGAGAAGTGAAAGCAGCAGGAGGCTGTGGAGGAGACAAACCCCTGCTGCTTGAACTGAAACACACTGGAATGTAATAGACATTTAACACGAACCATGAAATCAGTCGGATGCATCCACTGTCCTGCATCATAATCTGAACTCTGGCATAAAATACCATTTCTTGAGATCACAGCAACAGTGAACACGTTTAGCCGCCATCGTCCTTCCAGTTCATCCCTGAGTCCAAGTGCATGTTTGGCCAAATTTTGAGTCAATTTGTGAAAATATTCCATGAGATAAATGTAATTGTGATATAGATAGATAGATAGATAGATAGATAGATAGATAGATAGATAGATAGATAGATAGATAGATAGATAGATAGATAGATAGATAGATAGATAGATAGATAGATAGATAGATAGATAGATAGATAGATAGATAGATGTGCATAGAAATTCAGTTCTTAAATGAAGTTGTTGTTCCCATTCATTTTAATAGTTGTTGAGTTTCACTTACCGTGCTGTTAATGGGTGCAGTTTGCTAGATTTTACATCAACAAAAATGTGTATGAAATTTTTCCCAAAGGTTCTACTGTGGTTTAAAAAAATAAATAAATAAATAAAAACCTTAGCTAAATTAACGACCCTGAAATAAAACTCCAACTTCAACAGCAGTAGCATTAGCATCTGGGGCACCAATAAGGGGGGGGTAAACATGACAAATTCATGGGGCCCAGCATTTGTGGGGGGCCCATAGAGCAATGGAGGGGGTCCAGTGAGTATGGGCTAGAAGTTGTGAAAATTTCGTGTAAGATCCACTGTATAAGAGAGGTATAAAGTCGGAAGTCAGATGTTGAAAGTGTGTTAAGTTTCAGTTTAGTTTTCATGCCAGCGTAAGTGACGTTATGTATGGAACCCCCCCCCCAGCAGATCAAAAAGACACTGAATTTCCTGAAATGGTCCACAATGTTTACCTTTCATGGGGCCCACAATTGGTAGCAGTGCCCCTGATTAGCATCAGTAGTTAGCCAGCACAGCAACAACAACTAATGTGAGCTTTGTTCTTTTTAGCATTGTATGCAGTCATGTACAATGCTTATTCTAATATTAGGCTCAGTATTTTGCATTTTTTGTAAAAAATCTGGAATTTTCCTATATTTTATTTACTGGTCATGTAGACAGTCCATAAGAGCTCAGATTAAATTGAATGCAAAATTGAGAAAAATGAAGAAAAAGTGACGTTTGCCGTTAAATCTATCATTAACTGAACATAAACCCAGTGTCTCCATCCACTGTCATTGATCCAACTCCATGGGTTTTACTGGTGAATCAGTGCTGTAGAAGATGATGGTGTTTCCACAGTAACTACGAAGCCTCTGAATGTCCAAATGGGTCATATCTGATGACCATGAAAATATGACAAACTGTATTTTATGCCAATTACTTACACGGATTGATAGAATTAGTTAATCAACAGGTATTAAACATCTTAGATCAGTAGGTGGTTTTGGTCGCTGGTGGACGTTTGGGTCTTTTTAGGTTTAAATTAGTGCTGTCAAATGATGAAAATTTCTAATCAGATAAATCAGAGTTGCTGTGGATTAATTTGGATTAATCGCAAATAAATATAATTCATTTTTAATCTATATTAATTGCATTTCAGTTTGCATGAGTAAACAGACTCAAGAAAGAAGGGAATATATCTGCACTTAACGAGTTTGTCGCAAGAAGGGTGACGCGTTAGCTGAAATGCTAGCAGAATCCCTGACTAACGTATGCTTCGCGTTAATGTGGTAAGATGAAAGTGCTTCGGTGAAAAGAAAACTCTTTGCAGAGTGTGTATAATACTTTATGTTCCTCCTTGGGTTTTTTTGTCCTCATATTTCCATCCAGAGGCCAACGTGCTGTTTATCGTCTTCCATCTTTATGGGTTGGTTCTGCTGCCTGTCACTACTGGACCATGAAAAGACCACGAACCAGACCATGAAAGGTCAACAAACTGTATTTTACACCAATTATTTACACGGATTGATAGAATTAGTGAATCAACAGGTATTAAACATTTTAGATCAGCAGATGATTTTGGTTGCTGGTGGACGTTTGGGTCTTTATGGGTTTAAATTAGTGTTATCAAATGAAAACTCGTTCCTGCAGAATGTGTATAATCCTTTATGTTCTGTCATGGGTTTTTTTGTCCTCATATTTTCATCCAGAGGGCCATTGTTCTGTTTATTGTCTTCCATGTTTATGGGTTGGTTCTGCTGCCTTGAAAAAATAGTCAGTCTGATGAAGGGCCTCGGCCCGAAACGTCACTGAATAAAAGGTTTTTGGGAGCTCACAAGTCGTGCGGACCTTCCTTTATTTTTTCATGGTTACATTTTTTGGGATCCTGCACACCTCTTATTTTGGATGTGTGTGTCGTTTACCTTTTTTCTTGGTTCTGCTGCCTGTCACTACCAGATCAACTGCCCATTTGCTCAAGCACGATGCTAACTCTACTTGGACAAACTGCCCCAAATGCGTTGGCAGCGACGTTCAGTCATTCTGTGCTGCAGATGGGTTAACTGTGTTAAAATTTTTAATCAGATTAATCATGATCTCGGTCATATGCCTAATTCAAATCACAACTTAAACGTTGGATGAGGGAAAACCAAGCCTGTCACCATCAGTAGATAGTCCTCACTAGAGTTGTAAGAAAATATCGGTTCTGCAATATATCGCGATATTTCATTTCACAATACTGTATTGATATTAAAAAGTACTGTATCAATATTTTTAGGTATTTATTCAACTGCAGATATTGTGGAGGTTCATTTTTGGTTTTTTGGTTTTATTTTTGTTTATATTTTATTTATTATTAGTTAGCACTCTTATTAAATAATGTTAGTTCTTTTGTTTGGATTACACAAAAATAATGTTGTGATGTTAGTTATGAGCTAATAGAATATGAACATTTGAGGCGGATGTTAAACCGTAATGTCTGTAAAACATAATTTAAGTTTTAACAGGAACATTTTGTGAAATGGCACTAAATCCTGTTCTGTCCAAATAAAAATGTGTTTAGTATTTGTGTATATTTCTGGTGTAATTCAATTCTTCCAGGAAGTAATCTTTTTTTTTTTTTTTTTTTAAAGAAACAAACAAAAAAATTGCCTTTGTAACAGTATCATGATATATCGTGACATATCGTTGATCCTAGTATTGTGACCCCTAGTCCTCACTGTGTTGTTCTGTGTGTTTTTATGATGTTTTGCCTTTTTGTCAACTGGCTTTCATGTCACCTGCCTATGGGACTACAAATGGAAATTAGCATTGCTGCCACAATCTGGTATATTTACAGCTGCAGTTGTTGTAGATGTTCATTAATATGTACTGTCCCTAATAAATAAATAAAATTAAAAAATAAATAAATGATGATGAATTAACCCTCCGGAATCCGGGTGTGCCTTTTAGGCACACTTTGCACTTTGTGTTAAAAAACTTCATATTATTTTTCACAATTTAAATAAAGTTAGAATTCAAAAGTTGTTCATTTTTGCGTGATCTTTAAAATTCTGGCCTCCAACTAAAATTGGCACATTATGAACAAAAGAAAATTACAAGACTAGCATCTGTCTCCCTAAGTGTGCCTAAAATGCACTATTTCTTCCATTTGATATGTATCATTAGAGCTGACCTTGATTTACAAAAATAAAATCAAATTAGAGCAGAAAAATAAATCAATATATAATATTTAGTAGTTTGATTTATAGGTGTGCATTTTTGGCACACTTGGTGACAGATGCTAGTATTTTTGAACATTTGACCTAGCGCCAAAAATAATAATGCAAATTAACTGATGTTGGAGTTAATCATTGACATATGCCAGGATGAAAAAATCAAATAATATGTGATCCACTTTTTATGTAGTATATTGAAAAAAAATAATTTTATTGTATTTTTTCTATCCAAAACAATGGTTTGTTTACAATTCAAACGCAGCATTTAAAGGGTTAAAAAAGTGACAATTATTGAGTATTTGGTATTTTTATTTACGGCTCAAGTTGATGAAATAGAAACAAAGTGTAAAAGAATTAAAAACAAACTGTATGAAATTTTTTTTGACATTATTCCACAAGTGTGCCAAAAAGGCACACTTGGTGCTTAGTAAGGGTCTTGCAGGATGGGATACCAGAGGGTTAATCCACCTTAACACGTTCATTTTGACAATCCTAGTTTAAATATAACTTAATTCTGTGATAGACAAACTCTTGGCATCACGCTGAAGGGCAAACTCATCATCTTTCAGTCGTTCAGAGACTGAGCTCGCATTTTCTTTCTGACCAGTTGCTTCTCGACTCGTTCTCTTGAGGTTTTCCTTAGTTTCCATCAGACTCAGACTAACTGTGCCAGTCCTATTGCTCCTGCACATTATAGGAATCAACATGATGGCTTCAACCGAGCCTCAGATCAGACTCACTACTTGTCAGAATCTGTTCTTTACGTAATCGTCGGTCTCTCAAGTCGGTGCCTTTTTCTGTCAGAGCGGGAATGAACATTTTCACGCCTCTAACTATACAAGCATCTGACATCTGCGACTTGCAAGGTGGTGTGTGATGTTGCAGCTGAGTGAATCCTAATTTCCCAAGAAAATGCTAAGAAGATGGCAAATCCGCAGCATTTGAGCTAACACAGCACTATCCGCGAACAAAACGTCTTAATTTATCTTCATTACACACTCTGAGGGCTTTGTTGTGGTACACTGCTTTCCACTTCGCTGCTGCTCAGACTGCTGCACCAACTTCTGATTTAGAGATGAAGACAGCAGCACCCTACTTTTAGTACAATTTCAGAAGTGCAGACATTTTTATTGCTGAAGAAGATGCCAGAGTGGGTAGAATTTATCATTTCCATATGTTTGTATTTTCTCTCTCCATGTACAGTAGAGCCGCACATGTGCATATGTGTTTTATTTGTTGAGTGTAAGCCTTGCATCTGTCTTGCTTTCACGGCCTCCTGCCACATAAACGTCAGGAAAGCATAAAGGTATACTAGTACAGATGGCCAGTTATATTAACATGCTTAGCAAATTTGAGCAATTTATATTTACTGCTCAGCAGATGCTGACTAGATAGAGGTGGTAAATTATAATTTGGTTGGTAGACTGATTCTTTTCATTACTGGTAGCTCCAACATCTGCTGTGTAGAGTGTTTATGCCTGCAAGAAGCTGCGTAAAGTCAGTCTGAGGGATGAAATATGGAGGCCGGACTTGAAGCGAAGACAACAGAAATGATTTCCGACTTGTGATTTTCGGCGTTCACAAACAGAACTGCATCAAACATGATGTTCACAGTCAGGTCTGTAAATATTTGGACAAATTTAGTAGTTTTGCCTCTTTGAACTACTACAGTGGAATGGAAATTAATCAAAATGTGACTGAAGTGTGGACTTTCAGCTTTAATTCAAGGGGTTTAACCATAGAACCATCATAAAATACTCTGAAATTCTAAATTTCAACCTTAGTGTGTTATTGGAGGACATAACAAGATTTTATTTTGTAAAATTTTTCAATGATTTTTTTATTGTTTTGTAGAAAATCAAGGTCAATTAAGTTACCATATTTGGTTCCTTACCTGTAAGGGGCAAAAAAAAAAAAAAAAATCAAAAAAGTAAATATAAACTAGAAAAGCACTCAGAGAGTGCAGGCCCCCGCCAAGGCAGATCAGTCCCCCCCCGACAGAAATAGAAAAACAGACCAAACACACCTGTTTTATTTTTTTCATTTTCTGAGACTGAATGTTGTCATTTTCAAGGAAAGAGCACTAATGCTTTGGTCACAAAGATTCTTACGAACAATGGCTTTGTACGAATCTTCCAGTTCGTATGAAATAATGGAGTTCGCAGATATTCATGGAGGAGGATGTCTACAATGTCCAGATTTCATACAAACCCATCGTTTGTAAGAATCTTTGTGACCCTTTTCTTGAAAATGACAACATCCAGTCTCAGAAAATGGGGGAAAAAATGCACTTGTAGTCTGTTTTTCCATTCCTGTCAGGTAGTAACTTTCCTTTTTGTTATTAGAAAGAGAAAATGAAAATCAGTCCATTTTTTAAATTTGGTTTATCTGTTTTGACACTGAAAAAGAAAAACATCCCTTGAAATTCTATTTTAATTCTTCTATTTTCAAACAAAAGTCAAATTAACCACTAGTTTTTCTTTTGTTTCTGAAAAGAAAATCCAATTACCAAAAGATACACTGACCCTTTACGAGGTGTTTATTATGTCCACCTGTAGTTGTTACGGGTCTTTTTCCCTCAGTTTACTCTTCAGGAACTGGAAAGTTGCTTTATTGGGATGAGATCATAAGAGTGACTCAGCCACTGAAGAACATCCCATTTCTTCACCTTCTGAAGCTCTTATTACCTCCACCAGGAGGCACTGTGATCACTTTGCTTTGTTTTTGTTTGTTTGTTTGTTTGTTTGTTTGTTAGCAACTTTACAGGAAAACTATTACAACCATCTTTACCAAATTGTACCCACAGATAGGCCTAGGCTCTGGGACCAACCCATTACATTTTGGGCCAAATAGGCCAAAGTTCAAGGTCACAGCAAGGTCACAAAATCTCAAATTTTCCTATCTCTCATCATTGAGCAAATTTTGAAAATTCATAAAAAATTAAAAACGACTCCGATTAGCCTCCAATTTGATCCACCCGTATCTAATAACAATATCTTGTATCTGGCACAAAATTGTCCACATCCACTGTGGAATGTGGACTCTGTGGACATTTCAATTTAACATTGAAAATCCCATTTACACCACATTTTTCATTATAACTAAACAAATATTGATTGGAATTTAATATAATTGGACATACACATGACTGGTACCAAGCTTCAACTTTTTCTGCTGTATGGAACAACCTGGACACTGTTTAATTAAAAAGAAATAGTCGATCCACACATGCACACCGTTCAGGGTGCTTGGCGGAGGTTTGCGTTCTCTGAACACTTTTGTTGCTTGTGTTGTATGTTTTCGTTCATCAGTTTACCAGTGTTTGTCTGAATGTGAGCAGAGAGGCTGGATCTGTGTCCTGCAGACTTCATCCTGTTCCTTCAATCAGCATCACATCATCAATAAACGCCCCTGACCCAGTTCCACTGGCAGCCATACACAACACTGTCCACCATGTTGGACTCATGACGTGGTTTGTTCTGGATCATGAGCTGTTCTCATTATTCTGGTACAAGTTAAACTCAGTTTCATCTGTCCAGTGAATCTTCTTCCAGAACTGTGTGGGCTTCTTCAGATATTTCCTGCCAAATTCTAATGTGTAAACGTTCACCCTCTGCATTAATGTTCATGGAGTCGACTCTTGATCACAGACTGACAACGAAACGCCAACGTCCTCCAGTGTGTTCTGGACGTGGCTGGATGTTGTAGAAGGATTTTTCTTCACCAACATAAGAATTCTGTGATCATCTTCTTCAATTGTCAACTGTGGTCTTCCAGGATTTTCGGTGTTGCTTTGCTCACAAGTGGATTTTCTTTAGTCCAACAGCCCGAAGGCTCTGATGGACGACTGGTATCAGCTGTTGTCTGTCCGTAAACAATTTTTCAAGAATGTTCTTCTCTGAAAACCTTCAATCAGAATTACTTGATATTTGTTGTGGAAGATCTTTCAGTTAAGGTCTACCTAGTGTGTTCAAAGAATTAGGAAATGTTGATTTTTGAATTTTTTATAAATTTTTGACATTTTAAAGTCCCCATTGGTTTATAATGGGACAAATTTCAAAGTGCTATTATTTGACAACAGTTGAAGATATTGATATAATTACTATTGACAGTTGATAGTAAGTCACATTTTGGCTTTCATTTGGTGCCATGACCTTTGACCTTGAGTGACATTGAAAGGTCAAAACTAAGCTCATCTATGTCCAGATTTCTACAAACTTCTTCTCCAAAACCGTCAACCACAATCAATTGAAATTCATAGCAGAGGTTCCTTGGGGCAAGGTCTACCAAGTTTGTTCAAAGAAATGAGAAATATAGATTTTTAAATTTTTTTATTAACTTTTGAAAATTTAAACATCCCCATTGGTTTATAATGAGACACATTTCAAAGTGCTATAACTTCAAAACAGTTGAAGATAATAATACATCGGTTTTATATTGCGCTTTTCTAAGTGCTCAAAGACGCTCAAAGATATTGATATAATTACTATTGGCAATAGATAGAAAGAAAGTCACATATGAGCTTTCATTTGGTGGCATGACCTTTGACCTTGAGTGACCTTGAAAGGTCAAACAAGTGTAAATTAATGTTTTTAAATTTGCCGTTGGTCCTATTTTTTTAAGGATGTACTAAATTGTTTATTTGACCACTCCTAAAGTTCTCACATTTCTGATTTATTTAGATTTTTTTTTTTTTTTTCTATCTTAATGACAACCTGGCATTGACTCCTTTGGATGTCACATTGAGAATTCCATTAAACAGCTACCAAATGCAAATTCAACATCTGGAATCAACTCCAGACTATGATTAAAATGGCTGTAATTCATAAACAGTCAATGCAATATTTTTAATTAAACCCTTTGGATTAAAGCTAAAACCCCATACTTCAGTCTCATCTTGATTGTTTCATTACAATTCTGCTGTCAAAATACTTAGATATGACTGTAATTAGACACATTATCATAAAACTCTTAAACGTTACAACTATTAGTATTACAACTGTGACTGTTACTACAACTATACAGTCTAAAATGGTGCCACCAATATTAGTATTAGTATTTATTGTTATATTCAGTATATCCTGTTTTATTTATTTATCATTCATGTACAACCAAATCTCAGTTCTATTGTTTTAGTACAACTCCTGTCCAGAATGTCAAACTATCCACCTAATCTCATGCACACAAGCCATCATTTCGCAATCAATGTTGCTAAGGTAACGACTAATGGGGATGTGAATAAGCATCAAATTAACCATTTACACCAAACCACTCAACGTCGCTCGACATCCACCACATACACACCAAAAACACACCTGGACAACATGACATCAGCTCTGTGTGAAAACCAGACTAGAAGTGTCCACACATTGATGAATAGGGGTCAAGGGTCAAGCTCCGGGGGCGAGTGGACAGTTGGCGGATGATCACCGGTCTGGCTGTTACTGAGGAGACACTGTCCATTAATTGCAGACTCATTTGCCGGTCCTCCTTTGCATGTCAAAAGGTCCTTGAGGAGAACATGAAACCCTCAGCTGCTCCATACTGAAGCCTGGTATTATAATTATGACTGCACTTGGGTTTGTAATAGGATACATAGAGTTACCCTGTCAAAGCGGATTATCATTTAGACCAGACCTGGGCACTGTACGGCCCATGGGCCACATGCGGCCCAATAAATGACCCTAACGGGCCTGTATGAGGTCATTGGTAAATTAAAAGTCAATGCAAATATATGTCATATGTAACTGATGCGACCAATACAATGACAGTGCTTTTTCTTTTAAGGCTCTGCTAAATTAAGGTTTTTTCACACATACTTTTCATATTAGCATAAGGCAGGGACGTCAAACTTTTTCTTTCTTGGGCTACAGCCTACACAACAAAGTAACAAGACTAATGAAAAGCTGTTGACAATTGTATGATTAACGTCTATTAATCTGTTTTTCATGTATGGAGAGGATTAAAACTATTAGCATATTTCCACTCATTTGATTGTACGGATGTTCAGTCAGACATAAGTTACCAAACCAAGATATTCCATCTATCTTTTCTTCTGTAAATGACAAGTTTTGTACCTTTTAATAGCATTTCCACACCTGCAATCGTTCACCACCTTCATAGCTCATTACAATTCTGTCTTATTTCACTTCCAGTCAACACAATCCAACACTGCTCAATTATCGGGCTTATTCAACACACACTGTTTTCATATATATGTGTTTTTAATTGTGTTATGTCTTAATTCATAGTTCTCTATACTGTAGAATTCCCATGATCTGACACCATAGACGTGTCTTAATGAAGCTGATAATGAATAATTGACACATTTCTCTGCATTTGAGCATCAGTGGAAACATTTAACATGAATACAAAAGTCAAGGGCATGCAGTAAACAAAGTCATTTTGATGTTTTTTAATGTATTTTAATATGAAAATGCAACAATGGGTCTAAATCAGGGGTGGGCAGTACATTTTCTTGGTGTGCCACCGATAAACCTGCAGCTCTGCTCGATATACAGGGTGGGGAAGCAAAATTTACAATATTTTGAGGCAGGGATTGAAAGACAGTGTATGACCAATTAGTTTATTGAAAGTCATGAGAATTTATTTGCCACAAGAAAATTGTCATAATAGAAAATGTTTTTATTCTATGTGTCCTCCTTCTTTCTCAATAACTGCCTTCACACGCTTCCTGAAACTTGCGCAAGTGTTCCTCAAATATTCGGGTGACAACTTCTCCCATTCTTCTTTAATAGTATCTTCCAGACTTTCTCGTAATAGTTTTGCTCATAGTCATTCTCTTCTTTCCATTATAAACAGTCTTTATGGACACTCCAACTATTTTTGAAATCTCCTTTGGTGTGACGAGTGCATTCAGCAAATCCCACACTCTTTGACGTTTGCTTTCCTGATTACTCATATGGGCAAAAGTTTCTGAAAAGGTATGGATAATAGTGTTAGGTATGATTATGACATCAATATATGTTTGGTTTCAAAACAATTGACGTAGTGCTTGCTGAGAAAAAACAACTAAATGTTCATTGTAAATTTGCTTCCCCACCCTGTATATCTGAATAAAAACAGTAAATGAAACAATACAAGGATACAATGAAAATGCGGAGCACAGAATACCACTATTTAATGAATATTCACAAAAACATCTTTGAAATTGCGCAAAACCAGCTCCGCATGAACCCATAAAGACCAAGTGCTACTTTTCTGGCAGTTCCCAAATGAATTTTTCTCTCTCTTTAAACTTTCTTAAGTGATTTATCACCATTTATTACAATATTATTCTCTGAATTTAGCATTTTTCACTGTAAATCATGTATCTTCCTATATTTAACTTCCTATATTTCATTTAGATGTTCATGAAAACTCAGAGTAAATTCAAAGGCCATTATATTCAAAGAGAAAACTGAAAAAAAAAAAGTTACTTTTCCAGTAAAATCTATCATTAACTGAACATAAACCAAGTGTCTGCATCCACTGTCATTCAGCCCAATTTGATCTCAAATGGGCTGCACCAGTAAAATAACATAATAGCCTAGAAAATAATGACAACTCCAAATGTTTGTTTGTTTTTGTGCAAAAAAATAACATTTAATTATGAAAATACATTCATTTGCAAACTATCCAAACAAAAAAAGATGTGAGTAACCTGAAAAAATGAAATGTCTTAAGAAAAATAAGTGCAATTATAACAATATTATGCTTCAACATATCATATGCATGTGCATTAAGAATTGGATCTACTAAGGCACAAAATTTGTGGTAACAGGCAGAATATTGTTAAAATTGCACTTAGTTTTCTTTAGATATTTCAGGTTGTTCATATTTGTTCAGATTAATTACATTTTATTGTTAAAGGCTAGTTTGTAAATGTAAAAATTGTCCTTTTTTTTGCACTAAAACAAAGAGAAAACATTGTATTTGTCATTATTTATAGATTATTATGCTATCATTTTTACTTTAGAATTATTGAGATTTATTGTAGCCCCTGAACTAAAATGAGTTCAACACCACTGATTGTTAATATCTTCAGTGTAATTTTTGGATTTTGCAAATTTATCCCTGCCAGATTGGAACCTGTGGTGGGCCGGTTTTGGCCCACCGCCTTATGTTTGACACCTGTGGCATAAGGCTTATACACTAATTGGTTTGTTGGTCAGTTTCAGACCATGAAGATGTCCGCTAACACCAGAAAAAAAGAAAGATTGATTCAGAATGCAGAGTTTTTAACAAATGCATGGACTTCTAAGTATTTCTTCACTGAAGTCAGAGGTAAAGACAAAAAAAAACTGAGATGTGCAAACAAACAAAGCTGGATGCATCCATTGTTTTTCATGTAAAGTTAACCCATGAAGACCCAAAAATACACTGGTGACCAAAAGCATCGACTGATCTAAACTGATTAATCCCTGTTGATCCATGAATCCTATCAATACATGTCAATAATTGGTGTAAAATACAGTTTGCCATCTTTTCATGGTCATCAGATATGACCCATTTGGATGTTCAGAGGCTCCGTAGTTACCATGGAAACACCGTCATCTTACACAACATCGATTCATCAGGAAAACCCGTGGAGTTGGATCAATGACAGTGGATAGAGACACTTGGTTTATGTTCAGTTAATGATAGATTTTACTGGAAAAGTAACTTTTTCTTCAGTTTTCTCTTTTGATATAATGACCTTTGAATTTATTCTGAGTTTTCATGAACATCTAAATGAAATATAGGAAGTTAAATATAGGAAAATACATGATTTACAGTGAAAAATGCTAAATTCAGAGAATAATATTCTAATAAATGGTGATAAATCACTTAAGAAAGTTTAAAGAGAGAGAAAAATTCATTTGGGAACTGCCAGAAAAGTAGCACTTGGTCTTTATGGGTTCATGTGGAGCTGGTTTTGCACATTTTCAAAGATGTTTTTGTGAATATTCATTAAATAGTGGTATTCTGTGCTCCGCATTTTCCTTGTATCCTTGTATTGTTTCATTTACTGTTTTTATTCAGATATATATTGAGCAGAGCTGCAGGTGTATCGGTGGCACAACAAGAAAATGTTCTGCCCACCCCTGATTTAGACCCATCATTGCATTTTCATATTAAAATACATTAAAAAACATCAAAATGACTTTGTTTACTGCATGCCCTTGACTTTTGTATTCATGTTAAATGTTTCCACTGATGCTCAAATGCAGAGAAATGTGTCAATTATTCATTATCAGCTTCAGTAAGACACGTCTATGGTGTCAGATCATGGGAATTCAATTATATAGAGAGCTATGAATTAAGACATAACACAATTAAAAACACATATATATGAAAACAGTGTGTGTTGAATAAGCCTGATAATTGAGCAGTGTTGGATGGTGTTGACTGGAAGTGAAATAAGACAGAATTGTAATGAGCTATGAAGGTGGTGAACGATTGCAGGTGTGGAAATGCTATTAACAGGTACAAAACTTGTCATTTACAGAAGAAAAGATAGATGGAATATCTTGGTTTGGTAACTTATGTCTGACTGAACATCCGTACAATCAAATGAGTTGAAATATGCTAATAGTTTTAATCCTCTCCGTACATGAAAAACAAATTAATAGATGTTAATTATACAATTGTCAACAGCTTTTCATTAGTCTTGTTATTTTGTTGTGTAGGCTGTAATGTTGTCTTATGGGTAAATCACTCAAATCAGCTGGTTTCGGAAAAGTTTCCAATATTGAAATTAATTAATACCTAAATAATTAGTTTGGTTTAAGATGCCAATGTGCAGCCTGTTTGTTGATGTAAATAGGCATCAGTAATCTTCAGGATATGTTAAAGAAGGAAATAATTCATTACAACTACTTAAATGACAACCTAATTATTATAATTTTATGAAAGACTCCAACATCACATATTGTGCTGAAGTATCTAAAATGCTTTATATGTTCTGGTTCAGTGAGTTCTTAAGTTTGCCATGTATATCTTTCCTGAGCCAATGTGTTCATGGCGTTTGGAATGGAGAGGGGGAGGGGCCTATAGCTGTGAATAATCAATATCTTTTAAGTCACAGGTGTCAAACCTGCGGCCTGGGGGCCAAAACCGGCCCACCAAAGGGTCCAATCTGGCCCCTCAGATGAATTTGTGAAATGCAAATGTTATAATGAAGATATTACCAATCAAGGATGTGACAATCATTTGAGGTCAATTCAATCTGAAGTGGGTCAGAGCAGTAAAATACAATCATAACAACCTGTAAATAATGAAAAACGCTAATTTTTGTCTTTGTTTTAGTGTAAAAAAAAAAGTACAATTACGTAAAAATGTTGATATTTACAGACTATCCTTTTTACAAAAATAAAAAATAACCTGAACAAATATGAACAATATGAAATGTCTTAAGAGAAGTATGCAGAATTTTACCAACATTCTACCTATTATTAAATATTTTGTGTATTTGTAGATCCACTGTGATCTGGAAGTTGTGATGCACATGTATAAATGATAAACTAAGGCCTAATATTGTTAAAATTGCACTTATTTTTCTTCAGAATTTTCAGGTTGTTCATATTTGTTCATGCTATGTTCAAGTACAGTTCATGGATGTAAATATTGTCTTTAGTGTCTAACTAGCTAGCGGGCTAAAGTAATCACGACATGTAGGCTATCTTAAGCTAGGTTTACATTATGTTCTCAGTGGCCACAGCAGCCCCATTTGCCCGAAACATAGTGCACTGTGGGATTTTGGCCATTTTTTTCTCCATATTCAAGTTTTGCTACATAAACGGTGCACTATGTTTTGGGCAAACGGGGCTGCCGTGGCCACCGCAAACATAACGTAAATGTAGCTTTAATAATAATCTTTAATAGTCATCTAATGGCTCACCCATGCTACTCTGTGCTCTGTGTTTTCTCCTTACTCAAGACCCAACGAATCCACTGTCGAATTAGTTGCCAACTCTTTTAAGAATCAATTTGGATCAATTTAATCAATTCGTTGTTGCAGCACTATTCTGTATCACTTGTTTTTACTGTGAAATCAGTTTTCAGAATACCAAGACCTCAAAACATACAGTATACGTTGGAGTTTTGTGCAGTGTTTATTTGAACTAAATGTTTCTTTCTTAGTATGAAGCCAATTGTTTCACATCGATTGACCCTTGTGTATTTATAATCTATAATGTGTGCTTCACTCTAATTGCGTGAAGGTTTAGCTGGTCTTTCCCTCCTGCTGTGACCAGACTTTACAACCCACACCACATCCACTAGACCTCATATATCCACACCCACACACAACAACAGACTTTGTTTGTGCAATCATTTTATACAATGTGCAATCATTGTAGTATACGGCCCACAGCGAGCTACAGCACTTGTAATACTCCATACTTTGCTATTTTACATGTATTTTCTGTATTTATTTATTATCGTCATTCCTACTGAGTGCTACTTTATATATTTTATTTAAATATATATGTTTTATTTTCTCCTTTTAATACTACAATCCCTATGCTTCTGTAATGCTACAAATTTCCCCGTCATGGGATTGATAAAGGATCATGTTATCAGCGCTAATGTGGATCCTAATTAAGTACAATAAACTAATATTCAGATTACTTGCTCTTTTTACAGACTTTTTCAAAACTGCTCCTTTTTTCCCAATATCTTGACTTTATGTACTTTTATACTTGTGTTCCTACTTTTTTGGTTGAGTTTGTACCTGTTGTGTGTAGTAGAAAAGTTAATTTTAATAAATGTATGAATGAATGAATGTATAATTCGCAGTAAATTATGTTTTACTGACAGAAATATTTTCATAACATATGAAAATCACAAAAGTGCATGAATATCACACAAACAAATTTAACTAAAATTATTTCAGTACCAAGCGGTTAGTGAAATCATATCAGGTTTTTTTATATAGTTTCCTCATGTATTTCTTATCTTACAAGATTATGTGCCTTTGAGCATACTCTAAAATTGGACTATGAGAGACACTTTTTTCCATACTTTATTAAGACTTTCACACAAAATTCCAGACTTTTCAAGGTCTGGAAAACAACATTTCCATATTCTATACTATTTAAGACTTTCATGCACCCTGCATATTAAGCTTGCATTTCATACTAATTGTCTTTTCATTAGAATATTAGTGAAAATGACACTAAACATGATCTGTAATATGTTTATTGAAATGCCCAGAGTGACCATATTCAGATAATAGATTCAGACTTACAACATTTTGTTAGTTTGATGACTTTTGCATCAAATGTTTCATACTGGGGAGTAGTTTAACCAATAAAGACCCAAACATCCATCCAAAACCATCTACTGATCTAATACCGGTTGATCCATTAATTCTATCAATACATGTAAATAATTGATGTAAAATACAGTTTGCCATCTTTTCATGGTCATCAGGTATGACCCATTTGGACGTTCAGAGGCTCCATAGTTACCATGGAAACAGTAGTGGCTTTTCCATTGGACATCTGCACAAAACTTTACCCATATTTACTAAATGTCGCAAAAACAGAAGTTTGTAATGTCGGTTTTTCCATTAAATCACAAATGCGATGATTTGTTTATTTATTATCACGAGATGACACAAGCAGTCATTTCATAAACATGATGATGAACGTAAATATGGTGTTGATTTACAGATATATTCATTATTATTATATATTACCCCTCTATCTCGTCCTAAATTTAAAAAATGATTCAGTTTCCTAGTGTGTCCACACATACCACGCCATGTTTCTTTTAAAGCTCGTCTTCTTCGCTTGTTGTAACGTCCATCAACATCCGCTTTTTTTAATTCATGTGACTCTAGTTGCAGAAAAAGGTCTTTCCATTGCAGTTTTGCATGATATACCAATTGCACTACACCTGAAAAACCACCGCTTCCCAGCGCAAAAACATTTAATTGAAAAATGAGAATTTGGGTGAAATTGTCATTTTTCCTTTAGGTACATTTTTATTTCTAGTTATATTCATACAATTTGAGGGTCAATGGAAAAGCGACTACTGTCATCTTCTACAACATTGATTCACCAGTAAAACCCATGGAGTTGGATCAGTGACAGTGGATGGAGACACTGTTTTTATCTTCTGTTAATGAAAAAGTCATCTTTTCTTCAGTTTTCTCTGTTTCTAATATAATATCCCTCAACTTTACTCCGAGCTTTTATGAAAATCTGCATGATCAGAAAATTAAATGTACTAAAATACCTAAAAAAAGCACTACATAAAGAAGATAATATTACAATAAAAGGTGATAAATCACTTAAGAAAGGTTAAATACAGAGAAAAACTCATTTGGGAAGTGCCATAAAAGTAGCACTGGGTCTTTATGGATTAAAGTCTAACACAATAATTTCACACCAAACACTGAACAGAGTGAAAATAAAAAGTTTTCTCCTTGAATTATAAATATGTGAAGCACATACAACAAACTTTTGATGCAGCAAGAGACAAAAAAAAAAATGAAACCACATTCTCAAACTAAGTCTATATTCAGGTCAACTCTGAAAACTGACAGAACTATCAATCCAGCTGCTACTGTTTACAAGACTTTGACTCCGGGTTCCTCAATGGCGGCTCGTCAATACTTATTTTTTTCTTTCTGCGGTTATATTTGAGTCCCTTTTCTCATTTCAGAAGGAAAAAAAAATATATCGGTCAATTTTCCAGGTTTGGTCATAGCCTGGCATGGTACAGTCAAGTCATTTAGAGAGTGAAGAATTGGTTTGAGTGGCAGAAGAGGAGAGAGTAAATTTAAACAAGAACTCATCAAAAACACTCAGGATATGAGTGCACACTGCCAAATAAATGGATCCTGTCTAGACATTCAGGCATCTCCTTTAAAGCCTCCTACCCTCCATGGTGTTTCACTCCAACTGGGTCCAAGAGTTTTACTGACAAGTGTTTTGAGACCTGCCAAAAAAAGATTTAAAGCAACAGAACCAGTGTTATATTTTACATCTGAGAACCTTTTCTGTAACCTCTTCATAAATGTAAGGACGGTCCGCCGTTACGAGGGTTGAATTTCTTTTACTTCCACCACAGTTCATATATTAGCGTAAATATTAATAGTGAAGCCAAAGGGTAACAAATGGGAAATGAAAATACACATTTTAAAATCTTTAATGTTTAACCCATAGTCTAAAGACCCAGTGCTACTTTTGTGGCACTTCCCAAATGATTTTCTCTATATATTTGACAATTCCTAAGTGATTTATTGCCATTTATTATAAAATAATCCTCTAAATTTTTCATTTTTCCATTGAAAATCAGGTATTTTCTGATATTTCATTTGCTGATCATGTAGATGTGGATAAAAGCTCACATTAAAATTAAGGGTTATTATATCAAAAACAGAGGAAACTGGGGGAAAAAAGGGACTTTTTCAGTAAAATATATATCTAACTGAACATAAAACAAATGTCTCCATCCACTGTCATTGATCCAACTCCATGGGTTTTACTGGTGAATCAATGTTGTAGAAGATGACAGTGTTTCCACAGTAACGTCCAAATGGATCATATCTGATGACCATGAAAAGATGACAAACTGTATTTTACACCAATTATTTACATGTATTGATAAGATTAATGGATCAACCTCTTCATAAATGTAACAACGGTCTGCCATTACGAGGGTTGAATTTCTTTCTCTTCCACCACAGTTCATATATTACCATAAATATTAATAGTGAAGCCAAAGAGTAACAAATGGAAAATAAAAATACACATTTTAAAATCTTTAATGTTTAACCCATAGTCTAAAGACCCAGTGCTACTTTTGGGGCAGTTCCCAAATAATTTCCTCTCTATATTTGACATTTCCTAAGTGATTTATCACCATTCATTATAACATAATCCTCCATATTTTCCATTTTTCCATTGAAAATCAGGCATTTTCCAATATTTAATGTGCTGATCATGTAGATGTTCACAAAAGATCAGGTCAAAGTTGAGGGTTATTGTATCAAAAACAGAGGAAACTGAAGAAAAAGGGACTTTTTCAGTAAAATATATCATTAATAGAACATAAAACAAGTGTTTCCATCCACTGTCATTGATCCAACTCTAACTTTTCTGTCCAATGCCAGCACAGTTTGTCACATGCGTGCTTCTGTTTACAAATTTTGGTCCATTAGCAAAAAATGCAATGAGAATGTGATCCGACCCAAACAAAAAAAAAAAAAAAAAAAAACAGTTTGCATTTAATCCAAACCAAATAAGCAGATCAAAGGACTTCCCAGGTGTGAATACATGCTTAGGTGTCAAAATGAGGTGGAATAAGAGAAAAAGACAGAGAGGAATTGAAGTTTGACAGGTTTTTGTGAAACACGGCACACAGAATGTACATTAATAAGAGATTAAAGATGTTGAACATGAACTGTGAAGCTACATTTTTGTACCTGGTTGAACTCGAAAAAGCAGTTACACGGTCAAAACTCAATTGAAACACAGTAAAAAGAAAAAAAAGGAAAATCACCACAACACTGCCAACAACAGTAAAAACAAAAAAGGACACCAGTTTAAAATTTTAAAAAAAAATTTAAAAAAAAAAGCCCACTCACTGCTTTAGCTTTAAAAAAAATGGCCACCAAAGGTAATGCACATTAAAGCCATTAAATGGACAGCATTTGTCATGTGAGATGTATTTTAAGTGTAACATTTTAATGTTAACCCTGTAAAGCCTGAACCATGAAATCATTGACAGAAAATGGAGCCTTTATTGGTCCTTCTGAACAACCCCCAATTTTTATTTTTAATTTTTTTTTTCAAATATTAATTTCCATGTATGAGTTTCAATTTTGTATCTTATTTGATACATCGGGTCTCAATGCTAAAATAGTATTATTTTTGAACAAACAAAAACATAATATAACACAAACATGTCTAACAAATTGGTAATTCCTTTTCAAAATTGGCAAAGTTCTGCCTCCTTCCTCATTAATTCAGTCTTGTGGTGTCACTGGAAAGTCCTCTGGTGATTGAATTCCTCCCCCTGGTGGATTATCTGTGTATTGCATGTATCTAATTGTATACATCAGGTTTTTCAAGAACAAAAAATCACACTTATCATGTAGAGGGCTTCAAAACTCATGTATCAAATATGATACGTTTGGCGTTATAGGGTTAAATGTTGATATTCTTTTTTTTTTTTTTTTTTGATAGTTTTTATTAGTTATTTTTCACTTTGTCATACAGAACATAAACAACAATCAGCCACAGAAAATAGTCACAGTCTAACAGTAATGATAATTTAGGTTGCAGTTATGAAATAGCAATAAAGTTACCTAATTAATTAAATTTTTAGAGCAGCAGTTTATAAAGCATTTCACTCAACTATGAAACAAACCACACTTTAATTGTATTTAAAGAAACTAATCCATTTGCCTCATCTTATTGTATAAAACTCATGTATCAAATATGATACGTTTGACGTTATCGGTTTTAAAAAAATCACTGAAAGTATCGGTATCAGTATCGAATATACAGGGTGGGGAAGCAAAATTTACAATATTTTGAGGCAGGGATTGAAAGACAGTGTATGACCAATTAGTTTATTGAAAGTCATGAGAATTTATTTGCCACAAGAAAATTGACATAATAGAAAATGTTTTTATTCTATGTGTTCTCCTTCTTTCTCAATAACTGCCTTCACGCGCTTCCTGAAACTTGCGCAAGTGTTCCTCAAATATTCGGGTGACAACTTCTCCCATTCTTCTTTAATAGTATCTTCCAGACTTTCTCGTAATAGTTTTGCTCATAGTCATTCTCTTCTTTCCATTATAAACAGTCTTTATGGACACTCCAACTATTTTTGAAATCTCCTTTGGTGTGACGAGTGCATTCAACAAATCACACACTCTTTGACGTTTGCTTTCCTGATTACTCATATGGGCAAAAGTTTCTGAAAAGGTATGGATAATAGTGTTAGGTATGATTATGACATCAATATATGTTTGGTTTCAAAACAATTGACGTAGTGCCTGCTGAGAAAAAACAACTAAATGTTCATTGTAAATTTTGCTTCCCCACCCTGTATATGCCAAAAAAGTAATCAAACTGTGGTATCACTGTATTCAAGTGTTTATCAGAGACAATATTACTGTAAATATAGCGTTACTGTAAAAATTTTATTTAGAAAGTGCTTAAATGTAGTAGAAACAGCCTAAAGTTTGGTCTTCTGTTGAAAAATATCTGTGTTTAAAGCTGAAAAGAGCAGAAAAGTATCACTTCTGTTGTAGAGATCTGACATATTTTTTGTGCAAGAGTGCATCTTCGCAATCAAAACAAAGAATTCAGCTATTTTTTCGTGTGTAAGGTCATAATACTCCCCTTTCTAAAGTGCTGTCAAAGTCATTCAGCTGACTCAGTGACCGGTAGATCCACCTGCAGAGAAACTGAGATTGTCTGGTGTATCCCTGCAGAAATACAGAATGCATTTGTCAGTGCTTGTGCCAGCAGAACGCTCGTATCTCAAATCGCCCCCATCAGAATCATCTGGTGCAGATAGTCGCCCCGGTGCCGTCTGCGCCGCTGAAATAACACACTCCGACTCCATTCAGCGGTGATTGGAAATAACAATCATAATTACCACAGCGTAATCATATCCCTCAGCAATGACTGTCACCAGAGAAATACCATTACTCTAATGTCATAACAAATCAGCTGGTTTCAAGAACAGGAGCCGGAAAAAGAACAGGAGGTTGGACCCTATAATTGGAAAGGTTTAGTATCATATATCATGTGATTTAAAAAAAATCAAAAACACAAACTGTGACAGAAAACATTTGGTTAGAGACGTAATTGTGTTTATAGTGTTAAAAGAGGTCAGAGGATATTTTCAATTGGTCTTTTCATCTCCATGTCAGAGGAAACTTATTCATTCTAGTCGGTCACTCCCACTTGAATCATTAACATTAAAATATATTTATAAAGGAGAGTGGCAGAAAGCACCAGGCCTTCAATCAATTTCCTGTTTAATAAGTAGGTTAGATTTGTTTACATGCACGTCTGTTTGCTGTTTTTAATATGACAAGTACAACATTTCTAAAACCCTCCACAATTTCAGTGGATTTCAGTGTAAGTTTTTACAAAAAAAGAAAAAACAGTAGATGAAACAGTGACACACACACCTGCAGTGACTAGGCAAACAATCTGAAACAAAGTGTTAGAATAGCTGGATTATACTGTGGAACATGAGCGCAGAGCATGATAGACACCAGAAGTTAAGTTACAGATAACAATTAACAAAATAAAAGTAAATTATCCAAAAATAAAAAAAAGAACAAAATAAACATAATTTAAAAAATGTAACAGAAATCAACCAGATAACACATTATTATGAAATGGACAAATTTAGCACTGAATCAACAAAAATTAGTAAAACTGAACAAAATTATCAACAAAAAACAGGAAAAAAAAGCTCTAAATCAATAATGTGCAAAACATTGACAAAATCGTCAAGAAAATGAAAAATAAACCAAAACCTAAACACAAATAATAATAAAAAATGACCAAAATAATCCCAGTCCTCTCTTTGTTATTACCCAGATTTTTATTTGTTTACCTCGCTTCGACCTCAAGAGTAAAAATTACTAAAATGATTGACAAACTGAAGGTAAATGAACCAAAAAATTGACAAATGACCAGAGAAATACCATTACTTTAATGTCATAACTGTGGCTCCAAAATGAGAACACAGCACAGGCTTCTCAAGGACGTGCGCTTTTATTTGGCTTATCAAACGCCATGAAAACTACAGGAAATAAAATACAGTAGATTTAGGCACTTATCTGAACCGTAGGGAACGTACGAAGTGAATAGGAAAACGCTATCCTACCTCGTGACCACCTGTCACTTCGGAGATCTTAAGTGAACAGTCTTTCGGTTTCGTACATTCTAGAACAACTTCAATTACAAACGTACACAGTACTACAAAACAGTTTCACAAAATACCTTGTGCCGCTAGCTACTTAATCCAACTGCTGCAGATGTGGCTCAGTCAAAAGCTTTTAGCATGTCTGGACTAAACGGGACTCACCGCCTCTCATACTCTGACCAAGTCTTGCGATATTAGCAATATAACCGAAATAAAAATGATTTACATCAAGTCCAGTAACAAACAATGCACCTTATGCATGAGATGAAACATGTTTTCCACAAATGAAGACAATAATGTAAATTGTAATAACATTTCAGCAAAATATCTTAACTCTTAAAATATTAATTTGCTTTATGCCTAAACCATTTCAGTGACACTTACAATAACATAGCTGTTTCAACAACAGACCCTATAATTGAAAAAAATGTAGAATCATATATAATGGGATTAAAAAATTTAACCCTTTCATGCATAGTGGTCACTCCAGTGGACAGTTATTCTCCAGTTGTTCTCTTGTATATTCATGGGTTTTGTTCTTTTAGTTCCATATCAACCAACACAGTGGACGCGTACACATTATTCCATACGCTGACATTCCTGTAACTTTCCTGTTCTTTTATCTAAATCAATTATCTAAATCAATTACTAATTGTAATTAACAGGGGGGTTTTTTTTGTTTGTTTTTTTAACAAAAAAGTTATTTTTTGCATATTATCTGAGTGAGTAATAACTAGTATTATAGTGTGTTAAAATGTGAGAAAACATCAGATTAGCAGCATTAACCTCCTGATACCCAGGAAAATGAAAATTTTAGCTTTTTGCCATCAAACAATTGTCTTGACTGGAAACCACATAATGCAACAGTTTTTGTATGTTTGTTTGTTTGTTTTTTCAGATGCATTTTTTATTTTTTTATTTATTTAATGGAATGTTCTTTGCAATGGACAGCAAGTAAAACTGTCAAACTTTTGTCCCCTACAGAGGACAAAAATGCATTGCTGGGTCTCAGGAGGGTAAAAATGTTTTTATTTCATAGTTTTCACACAGTATGTCAGTAAATGCATGTTTCTGAGCTTCAAAAATTAAACACATGGTGTTTAGCTGAGTGGACATTTTTGTAACTATGAAAAATAGGTCCATTAAAAAAAATAATAATAATAAATAAAAAATCAATCACATTGTTTTTTTCACGCCTGAAGAGGAATAAAAACACTCATTAAAAAAAAAAACCTTGATTAAAGTTCTCAAAATTCATGCATGAAAGGGTTAAATGCAAATTGTGAAAAAAAAATAAATACATTTTTTAGAGATGTTATTGTGTTTTCGATGCTACAATAGGTCACACGATACTCATTTGATGCTTTCATTTCAATATTAGAGCAAATTTATTCCATTCTATTTGTTCACTCCCACCTCGTACCATTAACATAAAAAATATACATAGGCTTATATTAGAATCAATTTCCTCTTTCATAAGTAGAAATGGTGTTTAATACAAAGTTTTGTGCACACACCTGCAGTGGCCAGATGAGCAATTGAGAGCAAGGTGTTAAAACTGCTGCATTATACTGAGAAATACAATCAATTAAAATTGTTAGACAAAATGATCAACAAAAATAACATAATAAGCCCTAAATCAACAAAAATTACTAAAAAATTAGCAACTGTCTTCCTGTAGCAACAAACAAACACTTAAGCTGAAAAAGTCACACACACACACATACATACACACACACATACATACATACACACACACATACATACACACACACCTGCAGTGACCAGATGAACAGTTGAGGGCAAAGTGTTAAAATAATTAGATAGATAGATAGATAGATAGATAGATAGATAGATAGATAGATAGATAGATAGATAGATAGATAGATAGATAGATAGATAGATAGATAGATAGATAGATAGATAGATAGATAGATAGATAGATAGACACACTGTGGAACGCAATCAATTAAAATTATTAGACAAAATGATCAACAAAACAGGCACTAAATCAGCGAAAATGAGTAAAAATGAACAAAATGAAGGTAAATTAACCCAAAATAATGAATAAATGACCGAAGAAATAACATTTCTTTAATGTCAAAATAAAGCTGATTCAACAACAGGCAGTCAGAGCCTATAATTGAACATTTTTTAGAATCATATATCGTGTGATTAAAAAAATTAAACGGAAATTGTGAAAAAAACCAACATTTTTTTAGAGACCTAATTGTGTTTTTGATGCTAAAATAGGTCATTTGATGCTTTCATTTCAATATTAGAGCAAACTTATTCATTCTAGTCGTCCCCTCCCACCTCGTACCATTAACATAAAAATATATATACATCAAGCAGGAAGTTTGGCGGTTGCTGCTTCACCCGCTGTGTCTTCTCTTTGTGGGAGGATTCATCTCCCATGTGGCGAACCCATTTGTCCTGAAGTAATTCATTACCTGTTCACTCAGTAGTGACAACACCTCAATTCCATCTGGCTCTACTGTCTCCTGGGGCCCCACTAGCCCTAGAATAATAAGGACAGCCACCAGGAAACATATTTGCTCACCTATTACCTCAATAACTATGTAATGATTGATTCCTTGTTGGATTATTGGTGTGTCACAGCACAGCCAAGAGCCTCTTTAATGAGGGGAACACTGCATACCCCACCTGCGACTCCATTCCACATCACACGCGATAAACCAGGCAGATGTCGCAGATTATGTGACAGGAAGTGTCGAGGACGTGTGATAGACGCCGTTTCTCTGAGCTGAGGGTGAAGTAATCGCAGTTTAACCCGTTCAACAGGAGGAAAATGTGGACGCCAAAGGTTTTCTGCAAAATATAAACAGGCCCTCATACGACACAGTTTAGGTATAGGTGTGATATTATAAAGTTTAACTGACTGTTGTCGCTCAGAAATGATGATTATGACACTTCAAGTACGACAGAGGAAGATAAAGATTCAGATGAACTTTAATATAGATGACTGGGTTTGGGTTAAAGAGTCAGTGTGTAAGATTTAAGAGGATTTAATTAAGGAAATGGAATATAATGTTCATATTCAGTGTGTTTTTGTCAATGTCTAAGTGACCAAAATAAGTATTTGTGTTATCTTTGCGTTGCAATGAGACATTTTATGTTTTTTTTACATATGGAATGTAGTAAAAATGTTCATATTTTACTATTTTATGTGAAAATACTTTCAATAGTTACAGATACAAATGAACTTTATTATTGGTACATGGGTTTGGTTTAAAGAGTAAGATTTAAGAAGATTTAATTAACAAAATGGAATAAAATATTCACATTCATTCTGTGTTTGTCTGTATTATTGTGTAAAATTGAAACTTGTGTTATTTTTGCATTAGAATGAGACATTTTATGTTGTTTTGTTTTTTTTTACATATGGATTGATATGAATTAGAATGTAGTTAAGATGTTCATATTTAACTATTTTATGTTTTATGTTTAGTCACTTTCAGTATTTAAAGATACAAATGAACTTTATTATATGTACATGGATTTGGTTTAAAGACGCAGTGTGTAAGATTTATGGAGATTTAAGAAGATAAAATTAACAAAATGGAATAAAATATTCATATTCACCATGTTTTTGTCAGTGTCTAAGTGCACAAAATAGGTATTTGTGTTATCTTTGCATTAGAATGAGACATTTTATGTTTTTTTTTACATTTGGAATGTAGTAAAAATGTTCATATTTGACTATTGTATGTGTAAATACTTTCAATACTTACAGATACAAATGAACTTTATTATAGGTACATGGGTTTGGTTTAAGGAGCCAGTAAGATTTGTGGAGATTTAGGAAGATTTAATTAACAAAATGGAATAAAATATTCACATTCACTCTGTTTTTGTCTGTAATATTGTGAACAATTGAAACTTGTGTTATTTTTGCATTAGAATGAGTCATTTTATGTTTATCTACATATGGAATGTAGTAAAGATGTTCATATTTAACTATTTTATGTTTAATGTTTTGCCACTTTCAATACTGACAAATACAGATTAACTTTATTATAAATGCCTGGGCTTGATGCAGTGTGCAACATCTAGGGAGATTTGGAAGGATTTCATTAGCAAAATAGAATAAAATATTCATGTTCATTGTGTTTTTGTTAGTGTATAATTACAGAAAATAGATATTTGTGTTATTTTTGCATAAGAATGAGTCATTTTATGTTTATCTATATATGGAATGTAGTAAAGATGTTCAGATTTAACTATTTTATGTTTTATGTGTAGATACCTTCAGTACTTACAGATACAAATGAACTATATTATAGGTTCACAGGTTTGGGCAAAAATCCAGTGTTTATGATTTATGGAGATTTAGAAAGATTTAATTAACAAAATGGAATAAAATATTCACATTCATTGTGTTTTTGTCTGTATAATTATGTAAAACTGAAACGTGTGCTGTTATTCCATTAGAATGAGTCATTTTCTGTCTATCTGCATATGAAATGAGCCAAAGATGTACATAGTTAAACATTTTTACCTTTAATGTTTTATGTTCAGTCACTTTCAGTACTTACAGATAGATACAAATGAACTCTAGTATAGATGATTGGGTTTGGGTTAAAGATCCAGTGTGTAAGATTTATGGAGATTTAGGAAGATTTAATTAACAAAATGGATTAAAATATTCACATTTATTGTGTTTTTTATCAGTGTATAATTATGCAAAATAGATATTTGTGTTATCAGCATTAGAATGAGACATTTTCTGTTTATTTACATAAGGAATGTAGTAAAGATGTTCATATTTAACGATTTTATATTTGATGTGTAGATATTTTAAATACTAACAGATATAAATGAACTTTATTATAGGTGCATGGGTTTGGTTTAAAGATCCAGTATGTAAGATTTATGGAGATTTAATTAACAAAATGGAATAAAATATTCATAGTCATTGTGTTTTTGCCTGTATAATTATGTAAAATTGAAACTTGTGCAATTTTTGCATTAGAATGAGTCATTTTCTGTATATCTGCATATGAAATGGGCCAAAGATGTTCACAGTTAAATATTTTTAACTATTTTATGTGTTATGTTTAGTCATTTCAGTACTTATAGATACAATTAACATCATTATAAATGCCTGGGCTTGATGCAGTGTACAACATTTAGGGAGATTTAGGAGGATTTCATCAAGGAAATTAAATAAAATATTCATATTAATTGTATTTTTGTCTGTGTATAATTATGCAAAATTAAGACTTGTGTTTTCGTTACATTATTATAAGTGATTTCTGTATATCTACATATGGAATGCAGCAAAGTATACAAATACAGATGAACTTTATTATTATAGATACTTGGTTTTGGTTTAATGATTCACTGTGTAAGCATATATTTAACTTTTTAAAATTTTATTGTTTTTTATTTATTTTTTACTATTTTTTGTTCATGTTCAGACACTTTAGGTACTTTATTACAGTTACCAGGGTTTGGGTTAAACATGCAGCTTGTAAACTTTCAAGTGATTTAGGAAAATTGGACTAAAGTCTTCACATTCGTTTTGTTTTCACTTCATAATTACACAAAATTGCGACCTGTGTTTTAGAATGAGTCTTTTTCTGTGCTTCTACAGATGGAATGGGCCAATTTCCAAGTCGTCCACCGCTAGCTCTGACAAAACTTCCCAACTTCCTCGTCTTTTTCCAGTTTCGAGCAGGTGGCATGGTTTACTTTGTCAGAGTGTGGATCAGAGTTAATATGCCCTCAGCTAAACAGACAAAACACTTTCACATTTTTACTGCTACGGCAAAGAACGGCAGGGTGCATTCAGTCAGCTGCAAGCCCTGACTTCACAGCTAAATGTCAATAAATATAACAAACCAAACTTTTAACAAAGAACCTCGTTAAAAAACCCAATAAAGACACTCCTGCCCTTAT
Source organism: Sphaeramia orbicularis (assembly GCF_902148855.1). Lineage (NCBI taxonomy): Eukaryota > Metazoa > Chordata > Actinopteri > Kurtiformes > Apogonidae > Sphaeramia > Sphaeramia orbicularis. Next base: position 41,165,232 of record NC_043969.1, read on the forward strand.
TTCATTTCAATATTTTTAAAAACTCTGAGCCCCCCCCAAAGATGTGGTAACATTTTAAGAACACTTCTATTTTATATTATTACCGACGCCAGGAGGTATTGTGGCTTTTCTTTGTGGGTTTGTTTGCGTGTTTGTTTGTTTGTTTGTTTGTTTGTTTGTTAGCAACTTTACAGGAAAACTATTCCAACCATCTTTACCAAATTGTACCCACAGATAGGCCTAGGCCCTGGGATGAACCCATTAAATTTTGGGCCAAGTAGGCCAAAGTTCAAGGTCACAAAATCTCAAATTTTCCTATCTCTCATCATTGAGCAATTTTCAAAAATTCATAAAAAAATTCAAAATGACTCCGATTAGCCTCCAATTTGATCCACCTGTAGCTTATAACAATATCCTTTTACCTTATGTTTTTGCAAGGGTTTGTTTGTTTGTTTGTTTGTTTGTTTGTTTGGTTAGTTAGCAAGATAACTCAAAAAGTTATGGATAGATTTTCATGAAATTTTCAGGAAATGTTGATACTGGCACAAGGAACAAATTATTAAATTTTGGTGGTGATCAGGGGGGACACTGATCTGCCTTGGCGGAGGTCTGCGCTCTCCGAGTGCTTTTCTATTTTTTTTTTTTTTTTTTTTTTTATGTCCGCAAAGGAGATTATGATTTCATCAGGGTTTGTTTGTTTGTCTGTTAGAAAGATAACTCAAAAAGTTATGGACGGATTTTGATGAAATTTTCAGGAAATATTGATACTGGCACAAGGAACAAATGATAAAATTTTGGCGGTGATTGGGGTGGGTGGGAGGGGGGGGGCAAACTGATCTGCCTTGGCGGAGGTCTGTGCTCTCTGAGTGCTTTTCTAGTTTGTTTGTCTGTTAGCAAGATAACTCAAAAAGTTATGGTTGGATTTTGTTGAAATTTTCAGGAAATGTTGATACTGGCACAAGGAGCAAATCGTTAAATTTTGGCGGTGATTGGGGGGGGATTGCAAACTCTAAATAATGTACCATCGGGTCTGTACGTTTGCTGTGTCAATTATGGGAGTAACTGAAACAGTTTTTACTGCAGCAGTGTCTCCCAGGCATCTTCCATCGGAGGGGTTTTACAGACAATTTACAAAAACTATGAACGCACCGCTATGGGACTGTTAGCACCTGTAAGTTCAAAATAGGAAAATGGGGCGGGGTCGTTACATCATCTCCTCAATCCTCATAGTAGCATTTTTTTTTTTTTTATTGTTGTGTTTGTGCACCTTGCTGGATGTACCTGCAGTGGCTTTTGTCCTGTTTCTCATGTGCATACTAGAGGAAAGCTGAAGTACCAGATACTTCATTGACAAATTACTTCCTTTTTTTTTTTTTCCTGCTGGACATGTGGTCAGTCATGTCTATTTTTATGTGTTGAAGTAAATACAGAGCTGATTCTACCGGTGCCTGAACACTGAGAATTTTCCTCTACAGACAAAAAACAAACAACTTAGTCAATGATGTGAAAACCGGCCAATTTTCGTCCCTGGGGATGAAGCAAAACTTACAAACAAGTAGAATAACTGCTGCTTTGAAATCACTTATGCTTATCCAGGAAGAAGCACTTTGCCTCCACCAACTGTGTTTGTTCAGTTTTGCAGGAGCAAAAAGCAATTTTATACCAAATTACATGGATTATTCAAAAAAAAAAAAAAAAAAAAACAAGAAAAAAACAGAATAGCGAAACCATAATGTTTCTATTATGTAAGATCAATAACAGTAGCGCAGCAGTACAAATCCAAGGACATATTGATATTTATTTAACAGGGTTGCCGCTCTGTCATAACTCAATTGATGGGGCCACCTCCAGAGTTGTGTTGCAACCCCCCACTGCAGCTGCCCCCACCCAGGGCAGCACTTCAGAGGCCGGCAGCTGTGCGTGACAGCTGGACACATGTTGTCGTCTTTTCGCTGCAGGAAGCCCAGAAAGGCTCTGTGTATCCCAGAGCTGGGCTTTGAATCCTGTCTTGATCACACTAATGTGCCTGTTGCAGCGCTGGAAAAACATGAATTGCGAGGCGTGACGCTTCCTACAGCGCCAATCATTTTACATCTGGTCAACATCTCAGACTATTTTGGTTCTGTTTGGACTTTATTTAACCATGTTTGATTTTATTATCCATCCGTCCGTCTGTCCGTTCGTCTGTCCATCCATCCATTCTATCCATCCTTCCATCCCATCCATCCATCTGTTCGTCAATCTGTCCATCCTATCCTTCCTGCCAACCACCCATCCTTCCGTCCATCATTTCCTTCCTTCCATCCATCCATCCTATCCATCCTTCCATCCCATCCATCCATCTGTTCGTCAATCTGTCCATCCTATCTTTCCTGCCAACCGCCCATCCTTCCCTTCCATCCATCTATTCATCCATCCATCCTATTCATCCTTGACATCCATCCATCCATCCGTCCGTCCGTCAATCTGTCCATCTTATCCTTCCTGCCAACCACCATCCTTTCCTTCCATCCATCCATCCATCCATCCATTCTATCCATCCTTCCATCCCATCCATCCATCTGTTCATCAATCTGTCCATCCTGTCTTTCCTGCCAACCACCCATCCTTCCGTCCACCCTTTCCTTCCATCCATCCATCCTTCCATCCATCCATCCATCCATCCATCCCATCCATCCAGCTGTCTGTCAATCTGTCCATCCTATCCTTCCTGCCAACTACCCATCCTTCCATCCATCCATCCATCCATCCATCCATCCATCCATCCATTCTATTCATCCTTGTCATCCATCCATCCATCCATCATACAAATATCATACCATCTTTTGGTAAACTTAAGGATTATTATCAAAACAAGGAACACTTGAGAACCCTAACCCTAACATATCAGTAACTGAATGTGAAAACGAGCATCTACAACCACTGTCATTGATCTAACTCCATGGATTTTACTGATGAATCAGTGTTGTAGAAGATGACGGTGTTTCCACAGTAACTATGGAGCCTCTGAATGGTCAAATGGCTCATATCTGATGACCATGAAAAGACGGCAAACTGCAATTTACCTGAATTATTTACATGGATTGATAAGATTAGCAGATCAACATTTATTAAACATTTTAGATCAGTAGATGATTTTGGTCGCCAGTAGTTGTTTAGGTCTGTGAGAGTTAACATCATTCCAATAAATAAGAATAAAATTAATAACAAAAAACGGATCAGTAGAAAACTGTTTTAGAATGTAAGGAATCAAGTCCTGCTTTTTCTGACCCTGAAACGGCAGCTTTGCATGCCTGGAATTGTAATATAACTATGTTTCTCAAAACATGGTCAAAAACAACTTAATACATTTGTAAAAGACTTGATTTAACCTTTATTATCCATCATGAATAGAACCAGTTTACGGAAAGCACAAATGTCATGAATTTGACTATTTTTTATACTAATATTTAACCATTTATAGGGCACTCACTGAAATACTCAGAAATTCCAAATTTCATCCTTTGTGTGTTATTAGACATCGTCATTGACCTCCTGGTCGGTTACCGTGCCAACAGTCTCCCTCCGAGCAGCACTTGCTAAGAAGTAAACACATGCAATAAAACAACTGTCGTAAGGTCATAAACTGACAAAAATCACTCATATCCATTATTTACAGCTTCAAAATTTCTATAAAATCTCTCCGAACTGTATTTTTTTTCATTTTTTTTAATTTAACTTTTATTTAACCAGGAAAAAAATCCCATTGAGATTGAGAAGAGAAAGGGATTGCAGACAGTAAGAATCAACACTTCTTGTTATTAACCTACAGATATGTATAGTGTCATAAAAACCATTGTGCTTCTTGACCTCACTAGTCGCTTTTCCATTGACCCTCAAATTGTGTGAAGTGCATAAAACTTTACCTAATGGAAAAACAACAATTTCACCAGAACTCTCGTTTTTCAATTAAAAGTTTTTGTGCTGGCAAGAGGTGTTTTTTTTTTTTTAGCGCAAATGGTATATCACACAAAACTGCAATGAAAGACCTTTTTCCGCAATTAGAGTCACGTGAATAAAAAAAAAAAAAAAAAAAACAGATGTTGACAGACGCTACAACAACCGAAGAAGAAGAGTTTAAAAATAAACATGGCACGGTATGTGTGGACACTTGGAAACCAAATCATTTTTTAAATTTAGTACGGGATAGAGGAGTAATATATAATAATAATGAATATATCTGTAAATCAAGATGATATTTACGTTCGTCGAAATGTTTATGGAATGACTTCTTGTGTCATCTCACGATAATAAATAAACATTCTGTTGGGTTTCTGTAAATTCTGTTGGGTTTCTGTAAATTGGCTTAGAGTCTGGTTTTGACCAACTCTATATATAAAGTGTCATGAGATAAGTTTTTTGTTGCGATCTGGCGCTATATAAATAAAATTTGATTGATTGAGTGATTTAATTGGTTTTCCCCTGTAAGTCGCTTTGAAAAAAAGCCTCTGCCAAATGGATAAATGCAAACAAATCATCGCATTTGAGATTTAATGGAAAAACCGACATGACGCACTTCTGTTTTTTTCAACATTTAGTAAATATCGGTAATATTTTGCGCAGATGTCCAATGGAAAAGCGACTACTGAGGCACAGGATTGGCCCCATATTTAATATTAAAATAGTCACTTGCCCAATTAAGGGTTAAACACAATTTGCATTCAGGAAATTGGGGATTATTTTGGTTATATATGTTTATTTCTGAGTTTACCATCTCACTATCTTATCATTCAATCCGTCTTATCAACATGTTTAATAAAATCCATTGCTTTTCTGCCGTTATCACAGCTTACCTGGTGTTCAGGACATCATTAGTATTTAAATCTGCTTTACCTCCACACACACACACACACACACACACATATCGACGCCACACACACACACACACACACACACACAGCGACACAAACAGAGCACATTCCTCAGTGTTTTGCTCTTCGGATCATGCATCTGGGATCTGTTCCAGCTCGACTAAAATTGATTAATAGTGGCTTTAATTCCACAGAATGCTGACTGCAGACTCGGCAACTGTGTGTCTTGAAACATGCTCCTTCCAGTCTCATCATCAAGATGTGTGTTTTGGAGGAGTTAATGAATAAGTCATTAGGAGGTGACTATGATTGATGTGTTCGAAACAAATAAGCTACCATAGGCTGCTGCCGGAATGGCGGTGGAAGCCAGACAAACTGCAGGTGAACCAACTGCGGAATCAAGCAGACGGTGCATCCATTCCACCATATGTGCATTGTCTTCTCCGTGACAGACTATTCAGATGTGGTTTGCTCTTTAAACACACTTTTCTTTTTGGATTTCTCAGCGGATACGCTCAGTGTCCCTTTGTGGAGAGTCGCTTTCTAGAATTTCAAGTACTTGGACTTGGACAAACATTATGATTAGGCTAGCGCTCCCATGGCAGCCTCATCGCACAAGCAAGAATCCAAAGAAAATAAGTGGCGTTACAGTATTTCAACCCGGAACTCCTGCTATTAGCGGCGGTTAAATGACAAGCAGGGTGTCGTTTTGTGTTTTTTTTTTTTATTACTGGCAGCGTTGAGAAAACTTCCACATGGAGAACACAGATGAGGCTTCAGTCTTCTTCAGAAAGCAGTCCCTAATTAAATTCTTTCAGATCAACAAGCCTGCTTCCATGGAATCGTCAAGCGAATTTGAAGGAAACTAAGCTAAGATAAGCGAAATGGAAAATGGGAATTGGGTATGTTTGTATAAACCAGTCTGGAGTAGAGCTGGGTGATCCAACCAAAAGATTATATGGTGAAATTTTGAGGCTGAATCACAAATCCATAATTTTCTGCCTTCATAAAACACACAAGCTTCAGTTTTCCTTTAATTTGATCCTGTTTCTGAACACTTAGGCTGTCTATAATGTCTTTTATTTCATTTTGTTATTGGCTGACAAGAGATTTAACATTTTGGACCAAATTATTGACAATATCTAGATGAAGTAAATGCTCGTTGACATTTCCCTGTACATACAGCTGGAGTGTTTCCATGAATAACCAAGGCTCTGACCTACTTTGTCCTGCTTTATAATGAATCAGAAATGTCTCCACACTTACAGGTCTCCAAAGCATCTGTGCACCATTAGCCGCCATTAGCTGAAAACAACATCAAAACAATACATTACACATTCAACTCTAAGTTAAATGGTCGACTAAAACTTAACACTATCCTGCAGACAGATATGGTTCCTACAGGTTTTGACAAGTTAAATTTAAGACTTTTTAAGATCTTTTTAAGACTTAGAACAGAATTTAATGCTCATTTCACAGCCTATTTCACAGCCACACTGGCAAAAATTTCTCTGTTTATTTACTCCAATGCCTTTAGTCCCACCGTTCTAAGTCATTTCTACCCAGAGGCTGCAAAATTAGCAATAATTGGTTCCTAATTTCAATATTGTCAGTTTGGAACGGGTAGAACTGAGTTGACTAATGTTCCTTTCTTTGCTGCTTGGACATTTAACGCACACACACATTTAAACACATTTATGGCAACATAACTTAAGACCAGCCATGTCAAATTTAATACCTTTTAAAGACTTATTTAAGGTATTAATGCAGATTTGTAAATTCAAGACTTTTAAGACCCCCTGCATAAACAGACTGAGATGAAATGACTAGCCTAGTGACCTGTGCTAGCAACATTAATGCTATAACCCACAAATTAAAGTGATGCAGTTGATCTGAAACATTTTAATTAAAGTGGAACAGGAAGCAACAAAATCTCAAACAGGTCCTAAAAACGTTAGAGGTTTGTTTTTGTTTTTTCCAGTAACATTTACTTAGAATGCATGTAAAATATGTATGGAAACATTCCCATCTTAAGAGGAACACAAATCCAATTAATACTAGTACATATATGAAAACATATTCTAAAACTAATAAAGAAAACTAATTTCATCATGCCCGAAATGACACAAACAACACTTATTTAACCCTTAAAATCCGAGAACTGCTTTTGTGGCGACTTTGATGTAAACTCAACCAAGTGATTTGTCACTATTGATTGTATTATTCTCTGAATTTCACATTTTTTTAGTGAAAACATGTTATTTTCCTGTATTATATTTAGTGATCATGTTCATATAATCTTTTAGTAAATTCAAAGATGATTAGGAAAACTTAAGAAAAAGAGAATTTTTAATGAAATGGAACGTGAAAACAAGCATCTTCAACCACTGTCATTTGTCAAATTACATAGGTTTTATTGGTGAATCGATGTTGTAGAAAATGACAGTGTTTCCATGGTAACTATGGAGCCTCTGAACATCATATCTGATGACCATGAAAAGATGACAAACTGTATTTTACACCAATTTTTTTTTTACATGTATTGATAAACTTAGTGGATAAACAGTTTAGATCAGGAGATGGTTTTGGTCACCAGTAGCTTTTTAGGTCTTGAGAATTAATGTCATTCCAATGATGGACTCATAGAGATATACTGAAATTCAAAATGTTAACCTTAGTGTGTTATTGGAGGACATAACAAGACTTTACTACTTTTCTGAAATTTTTAAAAAGTTTTTTTATTGTCATGTAGAAAATCAAGGTCAATGAAGTTACCATATTTGGTTCCTTGCCCATAAGTGACAAAAAACAACAACAACATATATCCAAGAAGTAAATATAAAAAGTACAAGAAAAACACATGTAGTGTGCTTGGAACATGTATTTTAGAATATTAGACCAACATAAGTGCTGATCCAGACACCTGTCCACATCCACATGATCCCTTTGAACATCATTCCTTACATTAGTACCATTACTTCATGGTACCCAACAAAGCAGGTACACTCACTGTTCATGCAGAGGTGGACCTTACAGACCCTGGAGACCACATCGGACCTGAGATTGTTGACTCACTGTCCTCACCGTAACTGTTTTGTAATGTATGGGGAAATTACCAAAAAATAGTCACTTTCCTGATAAAGGGTTAATAAGGAAAATGAATTAATGTATAAAATATATAATAATAATAATAATAATAATAATAATAATAATAATAATATAAAGGGTTAAAAACAAAAAACAGAAAGGTTCTTTTTCAGCAAATACATCAATAAGTGAACGTAAACCAAGTGTCTCCATTCACTGTCATTGGTTCACTTCTATGTATTTTACTTGTGAACCAATGTTGTAGAACAGGGGTGTCAAACATGCGGCCCGGGGGCCAAATGTGGTCCAACGAAGGGTCCAGTTTGGCCCCTGGGATGTTTTTTCCAAGTGCAAAAATTCCAGTCTTGAATTGAATTCAGGAAAAAACATTTTTTTGCTTGAATTAAGGAAAAAAATCTTGAATTAAGCCAAAAAAAAACCCCTTCAATTAAGTAAAAAAAACTTCAATTAAGCAAAAAAATAAAATAAAATCTTCAATTAAGTAAAAAAAATATTGAATAAAGCAAAAAAAAAAAAAAAATCCTCAATTAATTAAAAAAAAATCTTGAATTAAGCCAAAAAAAAAATCTAGAATTAACATTTTTTTTCTTTGTTTTAGTGCAAAAAATAACATTAAAATATGAAAATTTTGACATTTACAAACTATCCTAAACAATTAAATGTGAATAACCTGAATAAATATGAACAACCTGAAATGTCTAAAAATTAAGCACAATTTTAACAATTTTTCTGCCTGTTACGAAGTGTTTACGGTCTGATCCATAATGCACATGTAGAAATGATAAGTTGAGGAATAATATTGTTAAAATTGCACTAAATTTTCTTACTTTTTTTAATTTAAATTCCAGTTTTTTCTGTTGTTTTTTTTTTTTTTTGGATAGTTTATAAAAGTATTTTCATAATGTAATGGGGTTTTTTTTTTTACACTAAAACAAAGACAAAAATTTGGAGTTGTCATTATTTATAGGTTATTCTGTTATTATTTTTCTGGTCCGGCCCACTTCAGATCAACTTTAGCTGAATATGACCCCTGAACTAAAATGAGTTTGACACCCCTGTTGTAGAAGATGACTGTGTTTCCATGGTAACTACAGAGCCTCTGAAAATCCAAATGGGTCATATCTGATGACTGTGAAAAGACGACAAACTGCATTTTATACCAATTACTTACATGAATTGCTAAGATGAATAGTACAACAGTTCTTAAACATTATTGATCAGTAGATGGTTTTGGTCACCAGTAACTGTTTAGGTCTTTGATATTTTCCTGATATACTTAGAATGCGCATAAAATATGTATGGAAACACTCCTGTCATAAATCCTTCACCATCCAAATAGCACGTCCCATCTTTCCTGTGGCTGAATTGAACTCAAATTTATACTTGTACACATATGAAAACATATGTTATATTGAGTGTCACTCTGCATGATTTGCTGTTCTATTCATCTATTCCACAGACACTTTGGTGATTTAAAATACCCACTACACTGTAGGGGATCAGAAAACCTCCTCGAAAAGTGCCTTATAGTAATGCAAACTCGACATTGTGCTCTCCCCGGGCTACAATACAGCAGCGCAAGGTAATAAGCTTCTCTAAAGACACAAATTCATGCAGAGACAAGCTGTTGAAATAACTCTAAGTTGCATTACCACCCGACCCTTCAGCAAAACAATTTCCAATGAATAAGTGCTCTGTAAAACATAAACTCGTATAATTCCACCCGTGCTTTTTTAGAGTGCCATATAAAAATGATGCAGGAATCTCCAGAATGAGTGCAGCACAGTCATTACACAATTATCTTAACCCTGAGTGATATAGGCATTAACGTAAAGGTTGTTAGTTGAAATTCCCATATCATTTCCTCTAAAACTTCCCTTGAGCGTCGATGCTAATGTAACTACAAGCAGCTGACATGGTTTGAGGTACGGCTCTGCAAAAAATTGAAAAAATACACCGGTATGTTGTAAAACCCCTCCTGAGAGAACGATGGTTTAATATTTAACTACGTACTTTTGATTTTCATTATATGCATAGGTATTATGACAGGAAACGTTAAAGTTTTAAGAACCGGGGAGCCATGTAGAGCTGTGGTTCTCAAACTTTTTACAGTGGAGTACCCCCTGAAATATCTTTTTTAAGCCAAGTACCCCCAACTCACGATTTTTGATTGAAAAAATTATGCAATATTGATTCCTGTGCCAAATGTGTGTTATTATTTCCAAAACTTGTAAACAAACAACATATATTTAACTGTAATATATACTAAATAAATAAATAATTTTAAAAAAAAACACATTTTTAAAAGTCAAAATATAAACTGAAAAGTGCCCTCTTTCATTGATTATAAAATTTAATTGGACAATGAATAAATGAACCTTTCATCAATAAAAGATAATTATTTAATTACTAAAATGAATTTATCTTGAATAATATAAAATAGACTCAGAGTTTTTTAAAATATTGAAATGAAATAAGGTCAGGGGTGTCAATTTTATTATATGACATGTTACAATGGACATGATATGGAAAGAGTATTGATAATATTGAAAGATGTCTTATGATTTGTATCAGACGGCTATTGTTTGGTGAATGAGTACAAATGTATAGCACTTATTTTGTTTATTTATTTTTATTGAATTGGGCTGTTGTATTATATGTCCTGTTTGTGTGTGTTTGTGGGCGTGAATGGTGTAAGGTTAATGTAAATAATCAAAATTGTAATGTAATATAGAGGAGACCCCCAGAAGAATAGCAACTGATGTTTCAGTTGCTAATGGGGATCTTAATAAATGAAATCAAATGAAATGAAATATGAATGTAACAATTGTGTCATATTTCAGCATTAATTCTCATTATTTATTTTGTATTCAGTGAGTGATGACTTATTTAATGTATTTTCCAAAAAAAAAATTTGTCAAGTACCCCCTGGGCTTCTTCCAAGTACCCCTGGGGGTATGTGTACCCCCATTTGAGAAAGACTAATGCAGAGGACATCATATTAACTTCTCAGAATTTCAAATGATACTGAAAACCCCCAAAATGTACCTTCGCTCTGAGCCTTTTTCTTGGATCAGTCTGGTTTTTCTTTCCAAACAAAAGACAATTAAACGCCTCCTGATGAAAAATATGGCCTCATCCACCTTTAACACATTATTGACAATATCATTAACATTAACTACATTCCAGTACTTCACCAAGCGATCGATCCAGGTTAAGAAATAAGCAGTTTTTGGGTTCTCACAGTTTAAATCAATCCGATACTCCCAAAGTAAAATGCACTAGCTAGCAAACTAAGACATATAATTGTCCATGGAAACTTTGTAATCTAGCAATGTTTAAGATTAATACAATAAAACACAACATAAACTCCTGCAGAAATAATTACATTGGATTGTAACAGAGGCATAAAAACTGAGATACAGGGTGTCCTAATGCCAAGGGGGTTAAGACATGATTAAAAACATAAAAATTGAAGCAAACCTCTTGGATTTTATAGTGAGAATATACAGTACCATAACCAAACCTCCAGTCTTAGTATCGAGCATAAAAGAGAGTAAAAAAAGCTTAATTTGAGGATGTGAAAAGTATCACAAGCTTGCACATACTGGACTGACTCAGGGCTGTTTAATTACTGGACTTGTCTAATGAGCAGAGTCATGGCTCTGCAGTCCAGTTGAGAGTCAGGGTGACTTTCAGGCATCTGCAGAGGGAATAGAGAAGACCCTCGGCTGCTTAGCTTTAAGCTGCATCAACATAAATGTGTCACATTATTTGTGCAGAATTACATTTCTCCCCGAGGTTCCGTCACAGCTCAAATCTGTTTTCGTCTTCACGAGTGCAACAAATCAATGTTCTCATCTGCAGCCGTCGAAACTACATAGATGTTCATTTAACTTTATCCGTATGCACAGGACTCGGTGAATGGTAATGACGCTAAAGTGATAGCTGACTTGTGATAACAGTGTCAACAGAGCTTTGGCACAGCTTAGAGTCGCCTTTAACCCTGTAAAGCCTGAACCATTAAATCACTGACAGAAAATTCCAGTTCATTGAAACTGGAACCTTTATTGGTCCTTCTGAACAACCAAAAAAATGTTGGGTTTTTTTTCCAAGTATCAATTTTTCATGTATGATTTTCAATTTTGTATCATATTTGATACATCGGATCTCAATGCTCAAATATTATTTTTGAACAAACAAAAACAGAATATAACACAAACTGTAATTCCTTTTCCAAACTGCCAAAGTTCTTCCTCCTTCCTCATTAATGACAGTCTTGTAGTGTCACTGGAAAGGCCTCTGGTGAACAAATCCCTCCCCCTTGTGGATTATCTGTGTATTACATGTATCTAAATGTATACATGAGGTTTTTCAAGACAAAAACTATCACACTGATCATATAGAGAGCTTCAAAACTCATGTATCAAATATGATACATTCAGCCTTATAGGGTTCAAACCCTGAGCCCAAATTTTTTTTTTCTTATTACCTACGCCAAGGAGGTTATGTATATGTTTTTGCCGGCGTTGGTTCGTCTGTCTGTCTGTTTGTGTGTAAGGTAACTCAAAAAGTTACCGACAGATTTGGATGAAAATTTCAGGAAATGTTGATACTGGAACAAGGGACAAATGATGAAATTTTGGTGATCGGGGGGGCACCCACTGATTTGCCTTGGCGGAGGTCTGCGTTCTCCGAGTGCCTCTAGTTCAAGATGATTTCATTTTAGTCATTAAATAATAATTTTTTGTTGATGAAAGGTTCATTTATTCATTGACCAATTCATTTTTTTTTTTTATATGTCCACCAAGGAGGTTATGTTTTCATCAGGGTTAGTTTAAGATAACTCAAAAAGTTAAGGATGGATTTTGATGAAATTTTCTGGAAATGTTGATACTGGCACAAGAAACAAATCATTAAATTTTGATGGTGATCGGGGGGGGGGGGGGGGGGGGGGGGGGGGCGAGCTGATCTGCCTTTGTGGAGGTCTGCGCTCTCCGAGTGCTTTTCTAGTTTTGACTATAAAAAGGTTAGAAAATATGCTCTGAGTGAGTCCTTTAGCCCATTTTTCCACAGCACTTAGAACAGTGTTTCTCAAATGGGGCTGGTGCCACCACCTAGGGAGTGTTGGGTCACTACTGGGGGGCGTTTGGAATGAGAAAGCTGAGAGGGGGGTGCTGAGACTGAAATTGGGGCCATTAGTCTGTATAATTGTCAGTATAAAACAGTATGTTTTGTCAATGGCGAATTTCCGTGCACCACCACTACTCCGCAATAAGGTATGTTGCAGCATCCCCTCCCCCCATTGTGAGGGGGGCACTACCTATGCAGAGCAGCCCCCCCCACCAACATGTTATGGAGCAGTATAACCTCCCCACCCCATCTCCCCTCATGATGACAAAAAGGGGCATTTGCTTAAAAAAGACTGAGAAACACTGACTTAGAACTTTCAAAATCTATCAGTCATCTACAATTTGAGCATAAATAAAAACAAATAACATTTAAAATAAAAAAAAAAAACTGACATTTTTTCCTCAGGTACACATTTTAACCATTCAGCTGCTAATTAGCATATTAGCATGCTAACTCTTTATTAGTAAAAGCACTCTAGAGCAACACTAGATTGCGTTAAATATTTTACAAAAGACTACATTTACACTAATTTTGACACTTAAAAATTATATATGTAACCTTTCTGCATGACCATGTGACCATGTTTAGTTTTGTATTTATCTTTCCATATCTTTGCTCAGTAGTTTTGTTGGGTTTCTTCTCTATGGTTTAAGATCTTTACTGTAATGTATGAAGTGCATTAAGATAATCATGTTTTACAATTGGCAGTAAATACTTTAGCTGAATTGAATTGGGTACATTTTGTGCTAGCTAGCGTGTTAATCTAATGACTGTTTACAACTGTCCAGACATTGATTTCTACATAAAATGCTTTGAGTTGTTTTCTAATGAAGACCATTTGCTCCTAGGGTTCCTCTCTTTTGCTCTTCTACAGTGGTAACAGTGTGAACCATTAGCCATCGTTAGCTTAAAACAGCTGGCTAATGTCGACGCACAGATGGCTCACAGTGACTCACATAAGCACAAATACACATAATAGACACTAAATCTATCATATTAATAGTTTCAATGTTTTGATACATAAGGATGAAGAATATTCATTTATAAAAAAAAAAAAATCCTTAACAGCAACGATTCTAAAATATCTAATAATGTCTGAATCACTAATGTTATTGCCACGTAACATAATTCAGGTAAAATGCAGTTTCTCAGCTTTTTTTTATGAACACCTACATGATCAGTTAATTAACCCTTTCATGCGTAGTGGTCACTACAGTGGACAGTTACTCTACAGTTTTACTCTTGTATATTCATGGGTTTTGTCGTTTTAGTTCCATATCAACCAACACAGTGGACACTTACGCGTCATCTCATAAACTGCAATTCATACCATTATTGTAACTTTGCTGTTCTTGAGTGGAAATCAATTGTTAATATTTATTTTTTGCATATTATCTCCATGAAGTGAGTAATAACCAGTATTAGAATATGTTGAAATGTGAGAAAACATCAGATTAGCAGCATTAAACATGGTTTCATTTCACTGTTTTCATATCACTTTATGATATTGGGTTTTAAATACATGTTTCTTTGCTTCAAGAATAAAATTCATGGTGTAGCTGAGTGGACATTTTTGTAACTCCATGAAAAACAGGTTGATTAAAAAAAAAAAAAATTAAATCACATAGTTTTTTTTTTTTTTTTTTTCATGCCTAAAGAGGAATAAAAACAGTCAGGAAAAAAATCTTGATTAAGGTTCTCATAATTCATGCATGAAAGGGTTAAATATAGAAAAATCCGAGATTATCGGTGAAAAATGCAGAGTCTAATATTGAAATTAATGGTGATAAATCACTTCTGAAAGATTAAATGTTGAAAAAAAGATCATTTGGAAGTTGCCACAAAACAGTTGTAAGTCATTAAGGGTTAAGTGCTGTTAAAAGAAAGCGACATTTTCTGTGTTTAGCATCAGGGATACTATTATATTCACTGATAAATAACTTGTCAATCACTGTCATGATTAATCATTTAATCTATCAAATGCTCCAAAAACTTCTAAACTAGTGTTCCCCAGAGCACAAAGTGATTTCCACAAATGATTCCATCCAAGTCAATCATAGTTAAGAAGAAAAAACAGAAAATAAAATTTAATTACTTGAAACCAAAGAACAGGGCTGCAACATCATCATTTATCAAAATAATTGTGAAGTAACAGATGATTCATCAGTGAGTCCTTACTACCTTACGAGGCCATAATGATCATAGTGTATTCAGATTGTAATTCATAAACAACTTCTATGCACACTTTTTTTCCAATATATCGTTCTACTAGTCATGAAAAATGGTGCAATAATCTGTGTTTTATAATATTCTAAATAAGTAACTAAGCAACTAGCTACCGGTAAACAAGTGTATCTTAATATGAAGGTGATAAATGATGAGCAGAGCACTGTAACGGAATGATTTTAATGTCTGTGTGATGTAACACTCATAGATGACACTTATTGAAAAGCTGACGAAACACCAGAGTCAAATGTAAAATTAGAAGTTAGCAATTAGCAACTCAGTCCCAAGCTGTAATTAGCACTTAGCTGTTTTCATAAAAGCTTTTTAATTTGGTGCCATCCTCTCTCTTTTAATGCTTGCTGTTGGAGTCTGTAAATACATTTGAGTGACTGAAAACCTCAGTGTGAAGCTTTTAGCGTTCCTTCCTCTTTACTTTCTGAGGTCAGTGACGATCCAAGCACAATATTTGAGGTCTGTGAATGTTTGCTTCATATCAACCCGAAAAACCAGAGGTGATTCAGGATGGAGCCTGCTTTTAGATTAGTGGTTCCCAACTGGTCTGGGTTTAGGACCCACTATCACCCCTCAAAGACAAGCTGCGGCCCACACTGATAAACGTTAACCCTTTATCGGACAAGTGACGATTTTTGTTTTTTTTCTGCGAACGTTAACCCTTCATTGGGAAACTTGACTATTTTTGGTAATTTCAGCAAACATTAACCCTTTATCAAGCAAGTAACTATTTTTGAGCAATTTCTGCAAGTGTTAACCCTATATTGGGCAAGTGACTATTTTTGATCATTTCTGCAAACATTAACCCTTTATCTGGCAAGTGACTATTTTTGGTAATTTCAGCATACATTAACCCTTTATTGAGCGAGTAACTTCTATTGGTCATTTACGTTAACATTAACCTTTTATTGGGGAAGTAACTTTTTTTGTAATTTGTGCAAATATTAACCCTTTATCGGGCAAGTGACTATTTTTGGCATTTTCAGCATATATTAACCCTTTATTGGGTGAGTAACTTCTTTTGGTCATTTACGCAAACATTACCCCTTTATTGGGCAAGTAACTTTTTTGGTAATTTCCGCAAATATGAACCCTTTATCGGGCAAGTTACTATTTTTGGTAATTTCAGCAAACATTAACCCTTTATCAAGCAAGTAACTATTTTTGAGCAATTTCTGCAAATGTTAACCCTATATCATGCAAGTGACTATTTTTGATCATTTCTGCAAACATTAACCCTTTATCGGGCAAGTGACTATTTTTGGTAATTTCAGCATACATTAACCCTTTATTGGGCGAGTAACTTCTTTTGGTCATTTACGTTAACATTAACCTTTTATTGGGCAAGTAACTTTTTTTGTAATTTGTGCAAATATTAACCCTTTATCGGGCAAGTGACTATTTTTGGCATTTTCAGCATATATTAACCCTTTATTGGGTGAGTAACTTCTTTTGGTCATTTACGCAAACATTACCACTTTATTGGGCAAGTAACTTTTTTGGTAATTTCCGCAAATATGAACCCTTTATCGGGCAAGTTACTATTTTTGGTAATTTCAGCAAACATTAACCCTTTATCAAGCAAGTAACTATTTTTGAGCAATTTCTGCAAATGTTAACCCTATATCATGCAAGTGACTATTTTTGATCATTTCTGCATACATTAACCCTTTATCGGGCAAGTGACTATTTTTGGTAATTTCAGCATACATTAACCCTTTATTGGGCGAGTAACTTCTTTTGGTCATTTACGTTAACATTAACCTTTTATTGGGCAAGTAACTTTTTTTGTAATTTGCGCAAATATTAACCCTTTATCGGGCAAGTGACTATTTTTGGCAATTTCTGCAAATGTTAAGCCTTTATCGAGCAAGTGACTATTTTTGGTAATTTCAGCATATATTAACCCTTTATTGGGCAAGTAACTTCTTTTGGTCATTTACGCAAACATTACCCCTTTATTGGGCAAGTAACTTTTTTGGTAATTTCCGCAAATATTAACCCTTTATCGGGCAAGTTACTATTTTTGGTAATTTCAGCATACATTAACGCTTTATTGGGCAAGTAACTTTTTTGGTAATTTCCGCAAATATTAACCCTTTATTGGGCAAGTAAGTTTTTTTTTGTTAATTTCAGGAAACATTAACCCTTTATCGGGCTAGTAACGTCTTTTGGTCATTTCTGCAAACACTAACCCTGTATTGGGCAAGTGGCTATTTTTGGTTATTTCGGCAAACATTAACCTTTTGTGAGTTTTGCCATGATATGAACAGAAACTTTTGGGTCTTCTTTGATGTTCTGAAATGTCTGGTGTTAATTAGCATTACAGCACATTACCGCCACCTACTGCTGGGGAGTGTGAATGGATGGCGCTCAACTTCATAAAAAAATACAGCAGAGGATTGGTTTCTTGACATTATTTGTTACAAACTCACAAGGCTTGGACCCAAATGCACAAGACAGAGACAAAAAAGAACTTAGTTTGAGTATTTATTAACTCAATATATAAAAGCAACAAAAACTTCTTCACAACTGTGGAATCAAAAAAATCAACACAAAAATCTTCTCGATCGAGGTATCCACAAAATTTGAACAAAAAGATCTTCACAAATGTGGTATCAAAAAATAAACAAAAATCTTCTCAGTTGAGGTATCAAAAAATATAACAAAAAGATCTTCACAAACGTGGTATCAAAAAACTTACAAAGTGAATTAAAATAGCACAGAAGCTCAGGAGAGGGTTCAGGGAGATCTTGTCTTGACGTGGCATGAAAGATGCACTGACAACAGACACGAGGAGAGGAGGGAATATAAAGGGTGGAGAGGTCATGAGGCCCAGGTGAAGACAATCAGGGAATCAGGGAGGATGCGGACAAGAAACACAGTGCACACAGACGAACAAAGCCTGCACCAAAATAAAACAGGAAATGAACGAAACCAACTCACATAAATTCCTAGCACTGCTGAGGGCGGTGTGTCACATTATTATTTTTATTTATTTTTAATAATTTTTTAAATTTTTTACAACTTTATTTATCATTTTATAAGCATATTTTACAGTTCAATGAAATCTGTTAGTTACACAGATTGTTGTCCCCCAATCCCACCCCCTCTCTCTTCCAGGTTGTATCCACCTAATAGTAGTAATAATAATCAAAAATACACCAAAAGAAAAAAAGGGGATGCACGCATATGAAACAATATAAATGACAAGTTGTGTCAGCGGCTCAAAGTGAAATTAGGTTTGACATTTACGAATACCGACATCCTACATTGCTCGTTCAATGCGATAGCCAATGCCTCCAGTTATTTTAAACACAACCTCCTACATTTTCAGGTCAGTTGAAGAATGTCCACATGAGATCAGGTTAACCCTTTCATGCATGACTTATCAGAACCTTAGTCAATATTTTTTCTTGAGTGTTTTTATTCCTCTTTAGGCATGAAAAAAACAATGCAAATTTTTTTTTTTATTTTATTTTATTTTTTTTATGAACCTATTTTTCGTGGAGTCACAAAATGTCCACTCAACTGGACACCATGCATTTAATTTTTGAAGCAAAGAAACATGTATTTAAAACTCATCATCAGAAAGTGATATACTGTGTGAAAACTATGAAATAAAAACATTTTTAATGCTGCTAATGGCTAAATCGCTAACGTTTTCTCACATTTTATCATACTCTAATATTAGTTATTACTCATTTCATGGAGATAAAATCTTCCTGAGACTCAGGAAATTGACAGTTTTAGCTTTTTTACGTTAAAAAAATTGTCTTGATTGGAAACTGCATAAAAAGAGGGTGACACGGTGGTGCAGTGGTTAGCACTCGTACCTCACAGCAAGAAGGTCCTGGGTTCGATTCCAACACCAGTCGACGGGGGGTGGGACCTTTCTGTGTGGAGTTTGCATGTTCTCCCCGTGTCTGCATGGGTTCTCTCCGGGTACTCCGGCTTCCTCCCACCATCCAAACACATGCACTAATAGGTTAATTGGTTAATCTAAATTGCCCATAGGTGTGAATGTGAGAGTGATTGTTTGTCTCTATATGTTCAGCCCTGCGATGAACTAGTGACTTGTCCAGGGTGTACCCCGCCTTCGCCCCTATGTAGCTGGGATAGGCTCCAAGTGACCCCCATGACCCTAGTGAGGATAAAGCGGGTTCAGAAAATGAATGAATGAATGAAAGGAAACTGCATAACGCAACAGTTTTTTCAGATACATTTTTAAAATGATTTTTATTGATTGATTGTTTTTTTAATGGAATGTCCTTTGTAATGCACTGCATTTTTTAAGTAAAACTGTCAAACTTTTGTCCCCTACAGAGGACAAAATGCATTGCTGGGTCCCAGGAGGATATGCAAAAAAAAATAAAAACAAAAAATTGTTTCAGAAAACTGTTATTATAGTCTAATAACAATTAGCAACTGATTGACACTAAAACATTTTACTGCAGATCAGGTTTATCAAGAGCAGCAGTGTTACAGTAATTGTATGAATGTCAGTGTATGGGATGGTGCATAAGTGTCAACTGTGTTGGCTGATATGGAACTAAAACAACTAAACCCATGAATAAACAATAGAACAGCTGGAGAATATGTGTCCACTGTAGTGACCAGTATGCATGAAAGGGTTAAAGAAAGTCTTTTAATACATGCAATAAATGATGACCAGGTTTTACGATACTTGTCTTCTGTTCCGCTCGTTGAATATCTAAGTTTTTCAACATCTAATCCTAACATTATGTTTTGTCCAGTCAAAGGTCTGCGACCCACTGAATACAGGTTTGCGACCTACCTTTGGGTCGCAACCCACCAGTTGAGAATCGATGCTTTAGATCATTGAGCTGCTCCTAATCTTACCTTTGCACCGTGCTATTGTTCAGAATCCTTCCTTCCTCCCTCAACAAGCTACCTTTACTCTTCTCCTCCTGCCATGGAAACCTTCTTTATGGGGCTCAAAGGGAATTATTCACAGTCTCCTCAGAGCTCCGACAAGGTCGTGGGCTTTCTGTCTCCCCTCTCTCTTGGCTTCTGTTCTGAACCATAATTGATTAGGTTAAGCAGCGAGAGAGGGAAGGTCACGCCTGCAGCGGGTGATCTGGATCACTCAACAGCACGCGTGGCCACAGACACATGCTCTCCATCACCCGGAGACAACTGCGGCATGGACAGGATGAACCACACCTCTGAAATGGATCTGCTCACAATAAAAGGCATTTAGCGGTGAGGTGAGGCTCTGATTGTACTCGCTCAAAACCCACCGACTATTTGTCTAAACCGACCTGGGATGTAGATTTTTGCTTTTAAAAATCGCACACATATGGAATCGAGAGCTGCCTACGAGTAGCATCTGGATACATGAGAAGAAAAAAAAGTAAAATTTAACAAGATTATCATTTCTGTTAAGAGACAGATTAAAAAGCGTGCTGTGCTCAATTTGTGCAGGCTGTCGGATTAGTTTACAATTGGTCTGAAAATGTAAATTTCATTGGACTGGGAGCCAAGAAGGATGGAGGTAGAGGGAAATCTGGTGGATGATCTCAATGTTTTTTTTTTTGTTTGTTTTTTTTCTATTTTGCCAATGAAACAAGTCACTTTGATCGAGAACAATTGAGAACCAACTCCCAGTAGCTCAATTCCTTGGAATCGTCAGTCTACTTGCTATTTTTTTTTTTTATGACTTGGATTTTTTATGACTGTTTTCCAAACATATCACATCATCACACAGCAAATACTAACATTAGAGCACTGGTAAATTACCCACCCTCCCGTAACCAGAAGGGGTCCTCATATCGACATAGTGGCATTTTATCCCGTGCCCATCAACTTTGAGTATCCATGTATATAATACGTACATACATACGAGGGCCGTTCAATAAGTTCATGGCCTCACCCAGAACAGAACAACACAGACTGATAATTTATATTTTATTTTTCAACATAATCTCCATTTACAGCAATGCACTTGGTCCATCGATGTTCAAGCATCACTATCCCATCACGAAAGAATGTAACATCCTGTATTATAACAACCAGTATTTCTGGGTGAGGCCATGAACTTATTGAACAGCCCTCGTACATATATTCAACTTGCCGTTTTTGCTAGTCTGTTCCTTGACCAAAAATACATAAGTATGACAAACTGCAGCAGTCAACTCTTTCTGGATTTTGTGTGTATCCTGAGACACACACACACACACACACAGAGGCCATTTGGATTTTATAATATAGATAATAGAGATGACTCCTTTAACTACACCTTTAAAAATGTAAAAATGCAAAATGTTAGTCCATATTTGACATTAAAGAGTTAATGTAAACAAAGCCACTGGAACAGTGGCGGCTGCTTGTCTTTCAGACAGGGGAAGCTCATTGTCAGCTTACATAACAAAAATTTTCAAGTTATTTAAACATAAATTTGGCCCTCCATTCCTTTTTAAGAAAATGGTCAGTGACCTTATCATACCAAGTAGGCGTCTTTTCCAGGGACTGGACCAGTGTCCTCTGAATGTCCAGCAGAGCTAGGCTGCTTAGACAGTGTTGTGGGTGTAAGACTTCAGCCTTTTTAAACTACAGATGCTCCTTTCACTCCGACCTAGCCGACAGTTTGATTGATTTAACTATCTACAAAACGATATTAAACTCGAACAAGAAATGATTAAATTATGTAACTGAAACAAGAAAACGTTGAAATTATGTTAAATTGAAACAAGGAAGTCCAATGAGTGTGTTTTATTTACAGTGCAAGAAATGAACGAGTATTTTCGTCATGGTTTCTCTCTCCATTTCACAGCAGAATGTGCAACGGTATTAAACTGAACTGTGTCAGTGAAGGAGGAGATCTGAAAACAGCTGTCAATCAAACGGGATTCAGCCTTTTGACTGATCCTCCAATCAGGGTATGGAATCCTGGCGTCCAGCCCGGCTGAGCTCCGCCCACAGCTCCATTCACCTCTAGAGACGCCCGGCGTCCGGGGCCAGGACAACATCGTGGCATTTATCCAATTACCGTCTAGTTTTGAGGCAATGAAAAAAACTGTTCCACTCAGTCCCATTGAAGTGCATGGACACTGAGCGTCCAGTGAATGAGAAAACAGCGCAACGGGAATGTATGAGAAGTGAACAACATCGAGTCCGATGATTTGTGATAAAGCTGATTCTGAACGAACTCGTCTGTGAGATGAACGTGTTCTAACACATTTGTAGTCAATGAAATGTCAACACAACCGAACATATTTGACCATTTAATTTTCATAATTTTAGGGGAAGCCGAGCTTCCCTTGCAGTCTGTGAGAAGTCACCTCTGCACTGGAACTATAGTATATTCCCTAATCCAATGAGAATCGATGAATTGAATTGATAAGTGATATCAATAATAGAACCGCTAAATTCTTATCAATTTGGGCCTGATTGGAAAATACAAAGTCTGATAGTTCTCACAGTGTGAAATCCACAGGGGCATAAAAACTTCAAATATAAAGTAAACTCTCCACACTTGGAAGGATGTTGTTTGACATGTTTATTTCTGTTCTCTGATAATGTCGGTCTTGATATCCATGAAAGTGTTTTTATGCTAATCATAGGCTTTACACCTAGAGGAAAAACAGTATTTCTTCTGAATCCCTCCAACTTGCCTTTTCACAGTGCAGATAAGAAACAGCCACATTTTATTGTAAAGTTAAATAAAGGATGAGGAAGGTTTCAACCCTCTGTTTGTTTGATATTCTGTTGTTGTGTCTCTGGCCAAAAGGCTATTTTCTGCAGTATATCTGTGGGTACATGTACGCTGCTTTACTTCTTCATTCATAAGCAGTTTTCGAACATGTGGTTAAATCCTATTTGACATGTGCTCTGCAGCTTCAGGGAGCAAAAGTTAAAAAATGTATTGAATAAGGCACCTTTTGTTTTTCTGCTCCCTCTTGTTTTCAGCACCATCGATGACATCACTTTTACACATGAGGAAATGTATTAAAGGTTTAAGCGTTTTACATTTAGTGCCAAATATTCACATTATGTCAATCTATTAAAGAGGTACATGTAACTTAATGGCATTTATACAATGAAGTATCCAAAAATTATCAGGCTAATGTTGCATAATTATGAGTTTTTCACATATTGTTGTTACAGGAGTGATATTTTAATTTTTTTACTGGAATGCATTTTCAAATATTGCTCTATGGTCTACATAAACTGTAAATGCTCTGCTTGGGTCTGAATTCTTCATTAATTCAACTCCACAGGTCCATCTTCAAACCTGTTTCTGATTAATGACACCACAAAAGGTCATTTTGAGCGCTGGCCCTTTAAATCCAAATGAGCCACTTCAGGCCCCGCCCCCTCCAGGTTGTTGGGTGTGCTGCTGTGTCCCGTTCAACCAACAACTGATCAATTTTGGTAATTGGCTCAAAGTTTGGACATTCTCAGCTTTTACTACAACCGCTGCTGCTGATGAACAGTTATGTCGTACTCTGAGATATGTTCGTCGGAAGTCTTGACCTTACATGTATAAATGTCGTGATGTAACTAGCTATAAAACGTAACAAATTAAGCAGAAAATAAAACAGGTTGTAGAGTCCTCTCAATTTTTGCCAAAATGAATATAAAGATAGCTCTGCAGCACCTGGAGGGTTCAAATTCAAACTTTATGAACTATTAGGGTCCAAATACACAAATAAATGAACCAAAGACTAAGAAAAATGGGTTTAGCAAAATATGACCCTTTTAAATTAAGTGTTACACTGTAAAAAAAAAAAAAATAAAAATCTGTAATTTAACAGAAATTTCACATTTTATTTTACAGATTTTTCCTGTATTTTTAAGATACAGGAAAATATCCATGAAATGACCTAGACTGTGATTTTACATGTCAAATGTAAAATAACATGGAAAAACTATAACTGTGAATAACCATAAAATTTCCATTTTTTAAAAGAAAAGTTTTCTTTTTTCACAGAAAAATACAGTTAAAATACATTTGCAAATGTATCGTAATTTCACAAATATTTCTTTTCTATTTATGAGATTAAAATGTTAATTTAAAGTTAATACTGTAAAAAAAAATATTAAAACCAAATAAAATTACTGACAATTAACCGCAAAAGAAGTATTTGTTCTGCACAAGTAGTACGGGCAAAAAAATAAAACTTAAACTCTGCAAGATGTGAATACTACTTGATGTAAACTTCTTCGGGTAAATGTCTCAGTATGTGTTTGTACCGGAATGATATACATTACAGTCATCCTCCCCTTCCTCTTTAGTCTGGGTAGGTTGCAATTTGTGTAATTAGTGCATTATCGCCACATGCTCTTCCGGAGTTCAGCTAAGATTTTGCCACTTATACACATTAAATATGGATATACAGCTGAGAAAATGTAGGTAAAAGCATCTGTGCACTGCAGGAGACATGAGCAACTGCACATCTAAGTACATATATCTGTTCCGCTCCAACAGCTTGATTTATATCAAACGATTTCACTCAAAAGTCTGAGTAAAAATATAAATAGCTGACAAGTAATCGTTTCCATGGTGAACAGTGTGTGTTGTGTTGTACATCTACATACAACTGTAGAATCCAGTATGAGATTCTTGAAAAAAAACAATGACCATCCAGATGATTTGTCCAGGGTTATTAGTCGGCAGTCTGATGATGATAATAATAAAGCGTTTATTAAATCATGGATAACACAGTGCGATTTGACTCCGAAGGGTCTTCATCAGGGCATAAAACGCAATAATGGTCCTCTACATAAAACTCATCACATATGGCTGAAGTCATGTGTAAATGCAATCACTTGAGAAGATAAAATCAAGTTGAGTGGCTGTGCAAACTCAGCAACATGCCTATGCAATCCTATATTTATGCAGTGGCCTGGTCGGAAAAAAAAAAAAAAAAAAACATTAACCCATGAAGACCCCAAACCATCTACTGCAGGGGTGTCAAACTAATTTTGGTTCAGGGGCCATATTTAACCCAAGTTGATCTCAAGCAGGCCAGACCAGTAAAATAATGATTTAATAACCTATAAATAAGGACAAATCCAAGTTTTTATTTTTGTTTTAGTACAAAAAAATCCCAACTGAATGATGAAAATATTTACATTTTACAAAAAAAGGTGTGAATAACCTAAAAAAACTGAAATTTCATTTGAAAAATTAGTGCAATTTTAACAATATTATGCCTTGACTTAATATTTATACACATACATTACACACAATGTTACATAAATATTTAGTAACAGGCAGAATATTATTAAAATTTTGGAGTTTGGAACTAAAATTTGAACAATTTCTACAATATTCCATCTCTCATTCTTAACACAACTCCAGATCACAGTGGATCTATAAATGCACAAAACATTTAGTAACAGGCAGAATATTGTTAAAATTGCACATTTCGGGTTGTTCATCTTTGTTTATATTTATGTATTTATTTGCATTTTATTGTGAAAGAATAGTTTTGTAAATGTAAATATTTTCACAGTGTAATGATTTTTTTTTTTCACTTAATTTTTTCCCACATAATTTTTCACAAAGAAAATTTGTCGCTGTCATTATTTATGGGTTATTGTGTGGTTATTTTTACTGTAGATCTTATTGGTCTGTATGTGGAACCTGAACCAAAATGATTTGGACAACCTGGACTGTTGAGGTTAATTTTTGCACTTTCATCTTACGGGCCGAAATGGAACCTTTGGCGGCCCAGATTTGGCCCCCGAGCCGCATGTTTGACACCTGTGATCTACTGGTTTAAAATGTTTAATAACTTCTGATCCAATAATCCCATCAATACATGTAAATAACTGGTGTAAAATGCAGATTCATGGTCATCAGATATGACTCATATGGACATTCAGAGGCTTCGTAGTTACCATGGAAACACCATCATCTTCTACAACATTGATTCACTGGTAAAACCCATTGAGTTTGACAAATGCCTCTGTAGACAATTCTTTTAATGTTCAGTTAATTGTGTGTTTTGCTGAAAAAAGACACTTCAGTTTAGTTTTTTGTGTTCAGATATAATAATAAGTCTGAATTTACTCTGAGCTTTAACCCTTAGGGGTCCACGGTCACAGCCCCATGACTGAATCACATGACATTTTCAATACGTCGTAGCATCAGAAGTTGTTCACATCGATCACTAGTGACAATTGCATTCAAAAGTGCAGACTTGAAACACTCTCCCACTTGTTATTTGATGTTGATAGAGCAAATACAACTGGAGATATGATGTTTTGAAACCAGAGCAAACAAACAATATAGCGTTATTATAGCGATATAAAGCAAGCGTTATATTTCTGACCATATCTTCGTCATTTTTTGTTCATTTTCAAAACGGAAAAAAATGGCTGCATCTGTGGATTCTAATCCGCAGACTGCATTAGCATTACAGGTAAGGGTGAGAATGACCCCCACCTGAACCAGATGCAGAAACCGGGAGGACCGGGGGGGGGGCGGCGGTGAGGAAGCTAGAGAAAACACATATGTAAAGATCTGCTTTTATGTCAAATATTTGAGTATTGTTTTAATTTATTACAATTTTGATTTTATATACCTAATATTTGGAACCAATATTCACTTTTAAAGTCTTTGAAAAGGTTCCTTAAGCATCTTTGTGTCATTTATACAATAAATTGTACACATTTTTCAAATCGGATTTTATATTTTTTGTGTGTTTTTGTCCTTTTATGTTGATATAGTAGGTTAAAGTGAAAAAATAAAAGGCAGATGACATAGATGAAGTTGTGCTGAAAAAAAAAGATACCAAACATGGGTATAGTAAACATTTCTATATGTAGTATATAAAGGCAAAATCAGAAGGACTCAAAAATGGTCAAAATAGGCTCAGACCTTTAAGGGTTAATGATCCATGAATTAAATATACAGCTGCAGAGAAAAATATTAGACCATCAAAAGTCATCAAAAACAATGGTTATGTATCAAGTATTAACTTCTGTGTGTATCATGTGAGTAAAACAGACAGAAAAGAAAACATGGAATGCCTAAAAGCACTGTTTTTGTCAGTACAATGCCATAGATATTGATGTAAGAACTGAAGTGATTTTGGTTATTATCAAGAAAACATGGAAAATGGATAGATATCAGCTCTGGAATTAAACTACTACGAGCTATTTTTGTTGTTATCATTATATTTGTCCAAACAAATGTACCTTTAATTGTACCAGGCATTAAAATGAACAAGAAATTGAAGAAAACAAAGGTGGTGTCATAATTTTTTCCGCAACTGTAGAAAAATCCATGAGTTTCACCGAAAAATGCAGATGATAATATTAATCAAGTCAAGTCAACTTTGTTAATATAAAGCACTTAAAAACGACACAGTTGGCCAAGGTGCTGTACACAGACATAAAAACAAATAAAACACATTTTTTTATTTTAATTTACTTATTTGCACATCATAAAAGAGCAAGAGAAAAATTAAAAGACAACAATAACATTCAAACAAGTAACATCATTGTGCAGGAGAGGATAGAAGCCAAAAAAGGCTGATGTGAAAACCTCCCCGGAAATAAACAAAACACAGGGAAGAAAAATAAATAAATAAAAATATGATGTAACTGAAATAATAAACTAAAGTAAAAACAATAAAAATACAAATCAAAATAACATAACATAAAAGAATAAAGAAAAACAATAACAGTAATTATACATCAAGAAAATAAAAGTCAACCCCTCACACTGAGCTAAAAGCCAAAGAGAAAAAATCTGTTTTCAGAGGACTTAAAAATAGAAATTGAGTTGTCTTGCCTGATGTGGAAAGGTAATTCATTCCACAGTTTGGGGGCAGTGACTGAAAAAGCCCTGTCACCTCTGAGCTTCCTCTGTGTCTTTGGGTCGACTAATAGTGACTGATCTGCTGATCATGCCAGAGGGCGAAGGAGTGCACGGCTGGAGCAGGTCGCACAGATACTGCAGAGCAAGGCCGCCGAGGCATTTAAAAACAAATACAACTGTTTTTAAACTATTTCAGAAATGAACTGGGAGCCAGTGAAGTGATGCTACAATTGGGGCGATATGGTCCCGTTTATTTGGCTCCAGTTAAAAGTCAGGCAGCAGCGTTTTGAACAAGCTGCAGTCAAGTAAGTGATGCAACATAAAGTGCGTTGCAGTATTCTAAATGAGTTGTGATAAAAGCATGGATTAAAATGTCAAACTGATGCTGAGGGAGAAATGGTTATGTTTATGGAAAATGATAATATTGTAGTAAATAGTGATAAATCAGTTAGAAAGGTTAAATAGAGAGAAAAAAAATCATTAATTCTAGGTCTTTAACCCTTTCATGTATAGTGGTCACTACAGTGGACAGCTAGTCTACAGCTGTTCTCTCATATATTCATGAATTTTGTTGTTTTAGTTCCATATCAGCCAACACAGTGGACGCTTATGCATCATCCCATACACTGTAATTCATACCATTACTGTAACTTTGCTGTTCTTGATAAACCTGATCTGCAGTGACATGTTTGAGTGTCAATCAATTGCTAATTTTTAGACTGTAATTAACATTTTTTTGTTTGTTTGCTTTTTAAACAAAAAGGGTTTTTTGTATATTACCTCCATGAAGTCAGTAATAACCAGTTATAAAATATGTTAAAATGTGAGAAAACACCTGATTAGCAGCTTTAATTTTTTTTTTTTTTTCATTGTTTTAATATCCCTTTCTGACATTGGGTTTTAAATACATGTTGTTGTTTTTTTTTGCTTCAAAAATTCAATGCATGGTGTAGCTAAGTGGACATTTTTGTAACTCCATGAAAAAAAACCCTCAGTTACATTGTTTTTTTTTTTTTCATGCCTAAGGAGGAATAACAACACTCAAGAAAAAATCTTGACTAAGGTTCACGTAATTCATGCACGAAGGGGTTAAGGGTTAATAATGAATTTATTTGAGAAATAGGCAAAGCAACAAACCATGGAAACTTATTTTGGAAAAATGATATAATAATAGACAAGTATTGTTTAATCCCTTTAAATTACTCCAATATTACACATAAGATGTTTGTCACCAGTTTAATAAATGGCAGTGGATGGAGACTCTTGGTTTATGTTCAGTTAATGATAGATTTGCTGATAAATTCACTTTTTCTGCAGTTTTCTGGCATAAAAACCCTCAAATTTAACCTGAGCTTTTATGAACATCTACATGATTAGTAAATTAAATATAGGAAAATACCAGACTTTCACTTAAAAACATAAAATGCAGAGGATAATATTATAATAAATGGGAATAATACACTTAAGAAAGGTCAAATAGAGGTAAAAAAAAAAAAAAAAAAAATTGTTTGGGAAGTGCCACAAAAGTAACATTGGGTCTTTATAGGTTAATACATACACAATATCTAGTGTTAGCTTTAGCAATTAGCATTAACATGTAGCTTTTGGTCATTTTGGTGAAATATGTGAAATGTGTAACCTATGAAAAACAATTTTTACATAAAATTTTGGTAATTGCCACAAAAGTAACACTGGGTCTTTACAGGTTAATCCACACACAATAACTAGCATTAGTATTGACAATTAGCATTAGCACATAGCCTTTGGTCATTTTGGTGAAATAAGTGAAATATGTAACCTATGAAAAACAATTCTTTTACATAAAATTTTGGTAATTGCCACAAAAGTAACACTGGGTCTTTATGGGTTAAAACTCACACAATACTTAGCATTAACATTAGCATTTAGCATTAGTTTGTAGCCTGTGGTCATTTTGGTGAAATAAGTGAAATATGTTGCCTTTGAAAAACAATTATTTTACATAAATTTTTGGTAATTGCCACAAAAGTAACACTGGGTCTTTACAGGTTAATCCACACACAATAACTAGCATTAGTATTGACAATTAGCATTAGCACATAGCCTTTGGTCATTTTGGTGAAATAAGTGAAATATGTAACCTATGAAAAACAATTCTTTTACATAAAATTTTGGTAATTGCCACAAAAGTAACACTGGGTCTTTATGGGTTAAAACTCACACAATACTTAGCATTAACATTAGCATTTAGCATTAGTTTGTAGCCTGTGGTCATTTTAGTGAAATAAGTGAAATATGTTGCCTTTGAAAAACAATTATTT
This sequence comes from Sphaeramia orbicularis, assembly GCF_902148855.1. Classification (NCBI taxonomy): domain Eukaryota; kingdom Metazoa; phylum Chordata; class Actinopteri; order Kurtiformes; family Apogonidae; genus Sphaeramia; species Sphaeramia orbicularis. The sequence continues at coordinate 41,195,639 of NC_043969.1, forward strand.
TACATAAATTTTTGGTAATTGCCACAAAAGTAACACTGGGTCTTTATAGGTTAATCCACTCACAGCACCTAGCATTAGCATTAGCAATTAGCATTAGCACGTAGCTTCTGGTCATTTTGGTGAAATAAGTGAAATGTGTACCCTGCGAAAAACAATTCTTTAACATAAAATTTTGGGAATTGACACAAAAGTAACACTGGGTCGTTATGGGTTAAAACACTCAAGAAGATGAGTCAGGAACAATCTTTAACTCTTACTTAGTGAATGTTGAAAGGCAGAAATGTTACATATTAATCCATTATTTTGCAATGTTCATGAAAATTAATAAATAAAAAAAAAACCTTAAGCCAAATAAGTAAAACTGCTTGCATGGCCGGTTAAGTGAGAAAATCTATCAATTTTATGGCTATGTCTGAGCCAGCCATTTGCATTCTGTCCATAGAGCTGGATTTTATGTGACTATATGTAAATTTGCAAGCATTTAACACTTTAGTTTCATTTAAATTATTAATTGCCGATTCATCTGAATGCAGCTGCTGTTTTTAATTTACTGGGGCCGGCCAGGGATCAGTGTGACTCAGAGTCAAGATATATGAAATACAGTATGAACAGCTGCATGTGAATGAGCAGCAGGGCTGTGTTATCCCTATGCAAGTGCAGCTTGGTGAGAGAGGCAGGCCAGAGTGATGATGAGTCCATCCCCGGCGAATAAATTGGGGTTGACTTTGCGAGGGCCTTGAAGGAAGGGAAATGGAATGGAATGAGAATGTGCTGTTGCTATGCTGCGGGATAATATTCATGGAAGATGAGAGGCAATTGTAATGTTAGGTGACGGAGACGGTAAAGCTTCATGAAACCTTTGTACGGGTGAAGGGCAGATGACCTCGGACACTGGCATCACCGTGAAACACAAGAACAACTTATTCAAACGGTGACAGCAAAGCATTTACACCCGTGACCCAAGGAAAGGAAGTAGAACAGCAGGATATCTGGCTTTGTGTCGTCATGTTTTCTCTTTAGATGCAAAAACTACACTACCCTTCCTGTGGCTGAAATGGTAAATGTGACTTAAATGTTCAATGTGAAAGATTTAGGTGGGTCTAGCAGGATATATATGTATATATTCATCTATGAAACTGGGTTTATTTTGGTACCTGGCAGTTTTTCCAGCTTTTTAGACCCAATAATAAAAGAGAAATTTTGACATATTTTCCCCAGAATGTACCTAATGATGACCTCAGGAAAATGCAAAAAAAAATATATACTCTTGCTCTGAGCCATCCCAAAATTTATGAATTTTCAAACAAATATTGGGGCCAAATAGGACCAAAACTGGGACATGAAAAGCTACCTAGGTGTCAGTGCATTTGATCTAGAAAACATGGCTTGAAATAGTCTTATATACCACTATAAATAAAAACACTGTTAAATTTGTCGATCCTAGTGGTTTTTTCTAATCCAGACATGTGGGTATTTCATGAGTCTAAGTCTCATTCCTGGTTTTGCGTGTAACCCATTGTGTCCACTTGCTTTACATGCAGAACCTGCCCAGTTAAACGCATATAAATCGCGAATGATTTTGCAACAGTGGTCATTTTTGAGAAACACGCTGCTTTGCGTAATTAGTTCAATTCCTAAAATGTACCTGTGAGAGAATAAAAAGATATTCGAAAAAATAGTAGCGCATATTTTTCGTGTCCTTCTCACAATGTTACATGTGGATTTTTGAGTTACATATAATGTAAAATAATATAAAAATGTGTTTTATCTGAAAAATAGTTTCTCTTTTATCTCAGTAAGTATTTATTTTTAAAATTGACCCAAAGTGCTTCCAAACTTGCTTCACAACATCAGTCTACATGTGGTTTGAATTTTTCACCCCCATGTCCTGTTTTTAGGGACCTGTTTCACAGAAACACCCATATATATGGGTGGGTGACAGTAACAAGGCATTAGAAATTGCTTTTAGAATTTTTAGTATCACTGAAGTCATGACAAAAACATTTTTAAACAGACAACACAAATGGGGATTTCTTATTTTATTATTGTTTTATTTCTAATTCACGGATTCAGGAGGTTTTCGGTTATATCCCAGACAAGGTTCTTCAGAAGGTTGTTCATTCCATCCCTGACCGTTTGAGGAAACTGGTTGACACCACCGGTGCTTATGTTGAAACATAAAGATTTGCTTTCATTTTCCCATGTAATAAAGAACATGTATCCATTTGTAATAGGAACATGGATTTTATTACTGATTTTTAATCTGTAGTTACTTTATTTATTTATTTATTTATTTTATATATATATGTATATATATATATATATATATATATATATGAAGGACAAAAGGTTTGTTGTCTCCAGGAATTCAAGTGGTTAGAGTGGCAAGGTGTGGAGGTGGTGTTCCAGTCAAAGAGCATGGATACAGATGTCCAGTTGTCCAGTTAGTGTTTGATTTATTTTAGCTGTGGTCTTTTGTCCTACACACATAGCAACTAACTAGGGTGGTACAGGCAAATGATGAGGAAAGCAACTGAATATAAAACGATCACTGTGTCAGAAGAAAATTAACGGTTTTCAGTAGTTTTAACATGTTAGCATTCAGTGGCATCGGCAAGGCAATGGTGCATTTAAGGGCATAGGACATATGAGTACTTACAGACAAACTATAGAACTTTCAATTCAACTCAAAAAACAAAGGAACAACACATAAACAGTGTGGGCTCTCTAACTAACTAACTAACTAACTAACTATATATATATATATATATATATATATATATATATATATATATATATATATATAATAAATCAAAACATTCAGTTGATTCAAAGATTCTTTATTGTCACTTCACGTAATGCACAGGACATAATTGAATCAGTTCTGTCAACTTTCTATTTCAATGCCATTCAATTAAAAAAAGAGGTAAAATCAGAAAAAGAATAAATAAAGTGTATAAAATATAGATTTTAATGGAATATAAAAGGCCTAACTCCATAATACCGGTGATGAAAGGTGAGGAGGTGTTTAATGGAACAAAACAGCAGCCGATTTGACAAGAGCTCAATGTGTAATAAAGTACAGAAGACAGTCGGCAGCAGATGTGATATAATGTCACAGATTGTAAGTCGACTGAGTCTTATGTGTGAAAAAGGCTGTGCAGTAAAAATCAGGCAAATTTTTTTTTAATATATGTATATAAATATTAATGTAATTATAGTGAATTACAGTAACCATTAAAACTCTCATATGTACATAAACACAGCCTAAGTGGATTAAAATGAACGGCTTCCAGTCACCCCCACACCATCTTTCATAATTAGAGACTTTATATAATTCCTAATTATGTTTTCATCCCTATATAATCTGCTAATGATGATAATTGTTGGATTTTTATTAGCTAAAATTGACCATTTTTTACCTACAAAATGGGCTGGTTCAATGTCAGACTACTATGCTTCTACAGTGGCTCAGAAAACATATCTTTTTTTCCATCTGATGGTATTTTTTAACAAGTGTTAAAGCCCTACAATCAGGAAAAAATCACCCAGAAATTACAAACATCTTCATTCTGCAGCTTCATCCTCTCAGTCCAAATCGACACACTAAATATAGGTTATTTTCAGATCTTTGTGGTCACGTGAAGATGCTTTTACAAGAATCTGTTTCAAGCCACAAAGTAGAACAGTTCTACTTTGAGCTGATTGAATCTGAAATGTGGGTTATTTTTATTTAACCAGGAAAAATTCTCATTTAGATTACATATCACAGCCATGCATCCACACTAAAAATATCCATAAAACACAATAAATGTCCGTTCTAAAACCATACATAAATCACTAAACTAAGAACATACATATGAAACACCATCAATAATTCAAAGGTACTAAAAGTATAACAACAATGTTCCTTAAAAGCATCTCAAAGCAGAATCCAATTCAATCAGTTCGAAAAACATCTACATTATTCATCATGTATTTAAGCCCTAATCTGTTTTAACCCATAAAGACCCAGTGTTACTTCTGTGTCAGTTCCAAAATATTTTTTTTCCTCTACATTAACTTTTCTTAAGTGATTCATCACAATGTATTATGACATAATCCTCTGTGTATTGTGTTTTTTCATCGAACATCAAGTATTTTTTTTATATTTAATTCACTGATCATATAGCTGTTCATAAAAGATCAGATTAAAGTTGAGGGTTATTATTTGGCTGTTTTCAGACTGTCAGGAATCTACCTTCAACACTACAGCGTCCACTGGAACTTGGACTGATAATCGCTAAGAGGCTGATATTAAAAGAATGGAAGTCTCCAAATCCTCCTCCTTTTCAAATGTGGGTCAGTGATATGTTGTCATTAATACAGATGGAAAAGCTCAGGTCTTTGTGAACACTTTTTCAAGTGCTTGGACTCTGTTTCTTACATACTTGGAGGAAGTTAAATTGGACTAAGGATTATATTTGTACACCAGTGACTGTCCTCTGCCTCTGCCCCTCTGTCTTTGAATAAGGACTGGCTAGTTCATTAATTAGTAAGTTAGTTGTTACACACATCTGAGCCGTTGTTTTTATGTTTTTGTGTTTTACAGAACTGAAAACTGCAAAATAAAATGTATTTTTCAAAACAGCTGAGGGTTATTTAATCAAAAACATAGAAAACTCTACAAAAAGAGACTTTTTTCAGCAAAATCTATCATCAACGGAACATAAACCAAGTGTGTCCATCCACTGTCATTGATCAAACTCCATGGGTTTTACTGGTGAATTAATGTTGTAGAAGATGACGGTGTTTCCATGGTAACTACAGAGGCTCTGAACATCCAAATGGGTCATATCTGATGACCATGAAAAGATGAAGAACTGTATTTTACACCAATTATTTACATGGATTGATAGGATTGGTGGTTCAGAAGTTAGTTTAGATCAGTAGATGGTTTTGGTCGCCGGTGGCTGTTTGGGTCTTTATGGGTTAAAGCCCTATTCAGACGGGGTTAGTTTTTATAGGTACATGGGGTAAAGTAATAATTGCCAGAGATTTTAGCCCTTACGAATGTGCTACGTCAGTAATCATTACCGCTCAATGTCAATAAAGATTACCGTGACTTTTACCTTCTGTAAAAGGGTCCAGGAAAATGACCTCAGGTAATACTAATCTTGTGTGAATAGACCAGTAGTTAATGTGTGTAGATCAGTGTTTTTCAAACTTGGGGTCAGGACCCCATGTGGGGTCACCTGTAATTTCTAGTATTTGATAAAAAAATTAAAAAAAACACCTTACTTTTAAGTATATGGTGAGTTGAGAGAGACAATCACAATATACATAAAAGACATGACAAAGTGAAGCTGAAACTGAAGCACTGTGGTACTGTTTGTCTTTCAAATGTTCATTGTGGTCGGTTTAAGATGCTGCAGCTCTTTCATAATTCATACTAGGGCTGCACGATTCTGGCCAAAATGTGAATTATGATTCTTTTGCTTAGAATTGAGATCATGATTCTCTGGCACGATTTTTTTCACAAAATGTTTATTGCACCACTGTCAAGGAAAATAGGTTCTTTTACCTCTGATTCGCATCTTTCATATCACTCTACAAGTACTCCAGTCACATATGCAGTGTTTGCTGTGGAATTGATCTGTTGGCATGGCTGTGTGTAATGGGGGGGTGGAGGGTGCACACGCACAGTTCGGCCAAGGGGGTTGTGCGCACGTCCGTTTTGGCCAGTTACCCGCACGCATGCGTCGGTTTCCATCATGCTTATACAATAGGGGTAGGGGTCCTGTCAGGTAAAAATTTACTGCCGCAGGTGGGAGATGTCTTTGGTCCCTTTTGGAAGTCTTCCACACTATATTTCAGACAAACTTATATCTTTATAGCTTCGTCTATCTCCGTTGAATAAATGCACACAGAGTCAAGGCAAAAGTCGGAGATCGAGCAGTATTCGAGCCGCATGAAGTGTTTATTCTTACAAAAAACCAAACACTGAGTTGACATCTGCAGAAGCAACTGACTTTTTCACCCCGGGAGACCATTTTTATATTATCAGAAGTAGGTTGGGTTTAGCTACAAACCATACCCATTTTTTATCCTATTTTGAACATTAATCTAGTCAAGTTGGAAACCCCCCTTTTTAGCTTGTCTCCAGTAGGGTACGGTTTTCTTGGTGTCCATCAGGATTGGTCAGAGAATATACATATGCAGTTAATTCCTAGAATTAATTTATCATATATTAATATTAAACTTTTTCCCAGATAATGTAAATTATTTCCCAGAATGTCCAAAATTTCCACTCATGTGTACTTCTCTTGTATACCACGTTTGCCGAAACTTTCCATGAGCTCTCACGCTCTTTCTTCCCGCCCCATTTTGTAACTTTCCACAACTTCACGTGTTCTTTCGATGGCTTCACGTGTTCGTTTTTTTCGAAGGTCTCCCAGGCAAAAAGTCAGCTACTCTGGTACAATCCACACATTACACCAAGAATAACTTCAGGCATGCAAGTGAATATAGGTTGAAAACTTTTTGAACACAGGTTAAATACTTTTGAATACAAATTGAACACTTTTGATTAAAATACTGATTTTTTGACACCACAGTCCGTGCCCCCCGCAGAAGTGAAAGTGAAACTTTATGTTCATTTACCTTTTCCGTGCACTTATGGTCCTGGCCTATTATATATTATACATATGTATAATACACAACGGTGATGATTTTTTTGTATGAAATGTTTGGTGTGGGGCATGGATAAACCTTACCAGCGGAAATGCTGCACTTATGGTCCCGGTTGCTAAGTGACATCAGCCGTCTGTGAAAATTTGCAGCACAAAAAAAAAACTTCCCAGCAGCACAATGGAATATTTTTAATATAAAATGTGTAGAGAGGGTGAGACTTTTGATTCTTGGTTAGTTATCCTCACCGGCAAAGAAAAGGAGAATAACAACAGCAGAAGCCAGAGAAGTGAAAATGAAACCACACTTGGATCTGGACGACAGAAAAGACCGAGATGAGATTAACACCGCCGAATGTGAACCTTAATTGGGCACCAGTTCAGGTAGGTGACTCACCACTACCACTGGGGTTTTCATCCATTTCACTCTCTTTACCGCAGACGTTCCTCCGCTGTACTTCACTCTTTCTTCACTCAACTGCAGCCGACAGCAGCAGGCTCATGTGTTGTAAAGACGCTTTATCATTGGTTGAGGGAAGAGGCAGTGGCGGATCTGCGTTTGTGGGCATTTATTTGTAATGCAGCCGTGAAATAAAATGCTTAAAAATCATCCATGTCGAGAAATGAGATCGCATATATGTGTGAATCGAGATCACAATCTTTTAACAATTAATTGTGCCGCCCTAATTCATAGTTTGAGTTCTTGTTTGTTCAGTATTAATTGTCAGCCTTTTAAATCCAAGCTGGACTGACTGTACATATCCTGACCAAGGAAAATACAATTCTCACTTTGTGTAGTAATCTACACCTGGCTTTACTGCCTCTGTCCATAATAATATACATTATATCAACTAAAAATCGTCTAAAATTAATGTTTATTTACAACATAGTAAAGCAAACTATTGCGTGATCAAAAATAAATTAATTTTAGCAAAAAAAAATGTCGCCCCCCCCCCCCCCCCCCGATATGCCAAAACACTATCAAGCCCTACTTTAACATCCCCTTAACCATAAAACCCAGCACAGACCACCAACAGAAAACACAATTTGAGCTTTTTGTGGCGGCCACCAAAGCAGAAGTTGAAATCTGCACCTTCCTCTTCAAACAGCGACAAGGAAGTGAAAATATACCCATTTACATTTCTGACCCAAGGAAATGAACAAGAATATTGCAAGACCTCGCTTCGCATTATGTTCTTTTCAGATGCAAACCAGCTTGACAATGAACAGAAGCCAAAAATAGCATGTACACCGTCGTGATAACAATCCAGAAGAACTTCAGGTCGCATAGTGTTAAAGACTAAAGGTAAAAATGTGAAAAATGTGGATGGATTTAAGAGCAGAAATGCAATAGAATAGACATAATTATCCTTTCATTAGATGAGAATGGACTGAAAATAGTGAGTTAGACGACTCAATGCTAGATACATTTAGTGTTTGTCTTCTCTGGAATCATCACTGCATGCAAATAGAATAGAATAGAATAGAATAGAATAGAATAGAATAGAATAGAATAGAATAGAATAGAATAGAATAGAATAGAATAGAATAGATTTTATTAATAGAATAGACTTTACAAATAGAATAGAATACAATAGCCCTTGTTAATAGAATAGGTACAATAGAATAGAATAGAATAGCCTTTAATACAATAGAATAGTATAAAATAGCCTTTATTAATTGAATAGAATATGATAGAATAGCTTTTATGAATAGAATAGAATAGAATAGAATGTACTAATAGAATAGAATACAATAGCCCTTTTTAATAGAATAGAATAGAATAGAGTAGAATAGAATAATAGAAAAAGCCTTTATTAATACAATAGAATAGCCTTTATTAATAGAATAGAATAGACTTTATTAATACAACAGAATAGCATAAAATAGCCTTTATGAAAAGAATAGAATAGCCTTTATTAATAGGATAAATACAATAGAATAGCCTTCATTAATAGAATAGAATAGAATAGAATAGAATAGAATATCTTTTATTATTTACAGTTTCACAGTCATTTACTGTGTTTTACTGCAGACAGAGCTGACATCCCCATTGACTAGAAAAGCCTGGAACACAAAAACCCAACACTGACGGTTGAAAGAACCACTTCAGACGACCTTAACCACAAGATACCACTTAAGATTAACCCTTTAAGATGTAGAACTAGTGTTGTGGCAATTTCCAAATGACTTTTTCTACACATGTAACATTTCCCAGGTGGTTTATTGCCGTGTATTCTACAATAAATAATATTTTCATCCTCTGCATTTTGCATGTTTGGGCGAAAATGAGGTATTTTCCTAAATTTAATTAACTGATTATGTAGATGTTCATAAAAGGTCAGAGCACATTCAATATTTATATAACATCAGAACAGAAGTGACTTTTCTAGCAAAATATGTCATTAGTTGGATGTAAAAACAAGCATCTACAACCACTGTTGTTTGTTAAATATGGGTTCTATTGGTGAATCAGTGTTTCTATGTTCACTGTGGAGGCTCTAAATGTACAAATAGGTCATATCTGATGATGAAATGTGAGAAACTGCATTTTACATCAATTATTTTAATATATTGAAAGGATTAGTGGTTCAAAAGTTATTACACTCAGACTCAGCTTTTCATCATTTGATCAATGGTATATGATAGAACGAACTATAGTTAACCGGGTCTTGGTTTTATAGCATAAAACTACTGTAAAATATGCAAACAAAATAAAAAATAATACAATAACTTCTCTAAAGTGATGGTGGATGTAACAGCAGCATGAGCAACAATGAAATAAAGTAGCAGACACATTTTAGAAATGATTGGACACTGACTCTTTTTTTTTTTAAATTCAATAAATCAACTTATCTTAAGGTAAATTGGTCATTGAGATTAACTCTTAAAGATGCAGAACTATTGTTCAATTTCTGAATTATTTTTTTCTACACATCCAGTCTTTCTAAGGTGATTTATTGTGTTATGTAATATTTTTATCCTCTGCATTTTTGCATTTTTTGGCCAAAATTAGGTATTTTCCTAAATTTAATTAACTGATTATGTAGATGTTCATTAAAGGTCAGAGCACATTCAATATTTATATTACATCAGAAGAGTCAGAAGTGACTTTTCCAGCAAAATATGTCATTAATTGGATGTAAAAACAAGCATCAACAACCGCTGTCATTTGTCAAACATGGGTTTTATTGGTGAATCAGTGTTTCCATGTTCACTATGAGCCTTTGAATGTCAAAATGGGTCAAATCTGATGATGAAATGTGAGAAACGGCATTTTACCTCAATTATTTTAACACATAAACAAAAATATGTTATATAAATCAACTTATCTAAGGTAAGTTGTTCATTAACATATGCATTAGTTGGTGACATGCATGAATAAGTTGCATCAGGACCATGAACCAACCCACACGTTACATTAAATAAGATTGATATTGAAACATTAATTAATCATGTGGCTCAAAACAGCATGAAAATAATCAAATGACACTGTGCTGTTGCTATGGCGCTGGAAAATGTTTGCGGTAAATGAGAAGCCACTGACATGGGTGGTAAAGCACAAAACCTCTACAAAAGGTGAAGGCCAGATGACCCCTGGATGCTTATTCTAAGGGCCACAACAGACATACAACGACCCCGCTTTCATTTATGACCCAAGGAAAGGAAGAATAACATCGCCAAGACCTTGCTTCATGTCATCCTGTTGTCTTTTCAGATGCAAAGCAGAAGCTTGACAATGAAAGGAAGTCAAAAATAGCATAGAGCCCAGTGTCATTTCACTCCCAGAGACGCCTCGTCTCTTTGACAGCGTATCACTAAAGGCTATGGCATCTCTTATTCTTATTAAAGGGCAGAGTCTGATTTGAATATTCATAAACAGCACGTTCTGCAGACCTCTGCGCTGGGACACATTAATAAAACACAAAATGTTTTTTTAAATGAACGCAGCCGTAAAACCTCAATAAAAGTGTATGACTTTCTGAAGGAGGTCATTAAAATTTGAGGGAATAATAAATTCTTTTGCAGAAATCACAGTCTGAATGTAACAATGAAGTCGAGCAATTAAATTATTTAGACCTCCCACAGCGGGAAACGGAGCTAATTAGCATGAGACGACTTCGGCGTGATGAGATGAGCTGGTATCACACAGGTGCAATTGTCACTTTGTTTTGTTGAATAATGAAGAGGCTGACACTTTGTTTCGAGGGCTTGTTATACCTTATACCTGAGAGGTGGGTCTAGTCGTTGAAAGGTCAGATGTGGGAGTGCTATATTTAATCTCATCTCTTTTATTTTTATACATATATATAATGGGTCTTCCCATGAAACTGGATTTATTTTGGTACCTGGCACTTTACCAGCTTTTTAGACCCAATAATAAAAGACAAATTTGGACATATTTACCCCAGGATGTACCTATTGATGACTTCAGATAAATGCAAAAAAATTATACTCTTGCTCTGAGCCATCCCAAATTTAATGAATTTTTAATAAAATATTGGGGCCAAAAATAGGATCAAAATTGGGACATGAAAAGCTACCAAGGTGTCAGTGCATTTTATCTTGAAAACAGACTGATCTCATAAAATCTCGTATGTGATGTCAGTTTATTGCATTTGGTGTGCTATATGTATGCATTTTCATCCTTTCGCATGTTATTTAACGCCATTTGATGGTGTGTGAATGCGCTAACCACTAAACATTAACCCTAAACCTTACCCTAACTGCTAATCTCGCTAGCCGCTAATTGCACTAATGGTGTGTTATTTTACATGGCGTAAATATACACGCTGAAAGCTTATAATGCGTACAGATAACACACCAATGAAAAGTGGCGCGTTATCTGTACGCAATTCATATCACATTGCTCAAAAACATGGCTGTAAATGGTCTTATATACCGCTATATATCAAAACGCTATTAAATTTGACGATCCTAGTGGTTTTTCTAATCCAGACGTGGGTTTTCCATGAATCGGCAGTCTCATTCCAGGTTTCGTGCGTAACCCATCATGTCCACTTGTGTTACACGCAGAACCTGCCCATTCAAACACATATAAATGGTGAATGATTTTGCAACAGTGGTCATTTTTGTGAATCACTCTGACTTATTGCATTTGGTGTGCTATACGTATGCATTTTCATCCTTTCACATGTTATTTAATGCCATTTGATGGCGTGTCAATGCGCTAGCCGCTAACCCTAAACCTTACCCTAACCGCTAATCACGCTAGCCGCTAATTGCACTAATGGTGTGTTATTTTACATGGCGTAAATATACACGCTGAAAGCTTATAATGCGTACAGATAACACACCAATGAAAAGTGGCGCGTTATCTGTACGCAATTCATATCACATTGCTCAAAAACATGGCTGTAAATGGTCTTATATACCGCTATATATCAAAACGCTATTAAATTTGACGATCCTAGTGGTTTTTCTAATCCAGACGTGGGTTTTCCATGAATCGGCAGTCTCATTCCAGGTTTCGTGCGTAACCCATCATGTCCACTTGTGTTACACGCAGAACCTGCCCATTCAAACACATATAAATGGTGAATGATTTTGCAACAGTGGTCATTTTTGTGAATCACTCTGACTTATTGCATTTGGTGTGCTATACGTATGCATTTTCATCCTTTCACATGTTATTTAATGCCATTTGATGGCGTGTCAATGCGCTAGCCGCTAACCCTAAACCTTACCCTAACCGCTAATCACGCTAGCCGCTAATTGCACTAATGGTGTGTTATTTTACATGGCGTAAATATACACGCTGAAAGCTTATAATGCGTACAGATAACACACCAATTAAAAGTGGTGCATTATCTGTACGCAATTCATATCACATTACTCGAAAACATGGCTGTAAATGGTCTTATATACCGCTATATATCAAAACGCTATTAAATTTGACGATCCTAGTGGTTTTTCTAATCCAGACGTGTGGGTTTTCCATGAATTGACAGTCTCATTCCAGGTTTCGTGCGTAACCCATCGTGTCCACTCGTGTTACACGCAGAACCTGCCCATTTAAACACATATAAATGGTGAATGATTTTGCAACAGTGGTCATTTTTGTAAAACCCTCTGACTTGCATATTTACTTCAATTCCCAAAATGTACCTGAGAGAGAATAAAGACATTTGAAAAAAACAGCAGCGTGTAAATTTTGTGTCATTTTTACAGTGTTACATACAGATTTTTGTATGCGTGCGTCAAATTAAAGTGTTATATCTGAAAAACAGTTTTATCTCAGTAAGTATTTGTTTTTAAAATAAACCTAAAGTGCTTCTAAACTTGCCTCATAACATTAGTCTACATCTGGTTTGAATGTTTAGCCCCTCTGTCCTGTTTTTAGGGACCACTTTGATAGAAACACACATATACGAACAAACTTCACATTTAATTGAGGACAATCAAAGACAAACCCAAACCTGAAACAAACGAGCTGACAAATGGAGCATCCTGTTAATGAATCAGGAATTAAAAAGCTGTTTGATAGACGATGACAGGGGGTATTCATCTGCACATATCTGACTCTTCCACATTTTAGAGCCTTGTGTATTGCGAGTAATCCTGTCACGGTGCATCTGTGGGCGTGGGAGTGTGACAGTCAAATGGGAAAGAAAGGGCTTGGTGTAAGGGTTGCTTGGGGTGGGGACTGAAGGGGGTGGGGGGGGCACTGCTTGTAACCAAGACGTGAGGATGAAGGAGTGGAAGAAAAGCTCCCTACCGGCGAGTGATGGCGGCGTGAACAGGGACAGCATGATGAATGAGGGGGAAGAGCAGCAGGAGGCCATAAATCAATATCTCCTTTCCTCCTCTCTTTTAAGGTGGATACTCCCATGCACATCCTCTTGTCCTGTCTTATTTTAAAGAAGATGGAGGAACATCCGACAAAGTGGTATCCAAGTAGTCCGCCGTATTCTACTTCTAACCTCCGGGCAACGTACGAAGCCATTCTGCTTCTCAACCCTCTATCGGGAAAGTGACGATTTTTGGTCATTTCCGCAAGCATTACAAGACAGAGAAAGTCAACAATCTCAGGTCCAATGTGGTCTCCAGGGTCTGTAAGGTCCACCTGTGCATGAACAGTGAGTGTACCTGCTTTGTTAGGTACCATGAAGTAATGGTACTAATGTAAGGAATGATGTTCAAAGGGAGAATGTTCTAAAAGTGATGTTCTAATGTTCTAAAATATGTGTTCCTTTCAACTTGCATGTGTATTTCTTATATTTTTTACATAATTTTTTTTTATGTTTGGCCACTTATGGGCAAGGAACCAACTATGGCAACTTCATTGACCTTGATTTTCTACATTACAATAAAAATTTTCACAAAAGTAATAAAGTCTAGTTATGTCCTCCAACAACAACAAACTAACATAGAAGTTTTGAATTTCAGACCATTTCTATGAGTGACCTATAAAAGTTTAAAGAAGATGGAGGACTATCCAACACAGTTATATCTACGTAGTCCACCGTCTTCAATTTCTAACCTCTAGGCAACATGTGAAGCCATTCTGCTTCTCAACCCTCTATCGGGAAAGTGACTATTTTTGGTAATTTCCACAAGCATTACAAGATAGTGACAGCAACCGTTGCAGTGAGTCAACAATCTCAGGTCCAATATGGTCTCCAAGGTCTGTAAGGTCCACCTCTGCATGGACAGTGAGTGTACCTGCTTTGTTAGGTACCATGAAGTAATGGTACTAATGTAAGGAATGATGTTCAAAGGGATCATGTGGATGTGGACAGGGGTCTAATGTTCAAAAAGTGATGTTCTAAGGTTCTAAAATATGTGTTTCTTTCAACTTCTGTGGGTTTTTCTTGTATTTTTAACTCCATCAAGGAGGTTATGTTTTCATCTGGGTTTGTCTGTTTGTTTGTTAGCAAGAGAACTCAAAAAATCATGGACGGATTTCGGCAAAATTTTCAGGAAATGTTGCTATTGGCACAAGTAACAAATGATTAAATTTTCTTGGTGATTGGGGTGGGTTGGGGGTGATCTGCCTTGGTGGAGATCTGCGCTCTCCAAGTGCTTTTCTAGTTTATATTTACTTCTTAGATATTTTTTTATGTTTTGCACCTTATGCGCAAAGAACCAAATATGGTAAGTTCATTGACCCTGATTTTCTACATGACAATAAATTTTGATGAAAATTTTCACAAAAGTAATAAAGTCTTGTTATGTCCTCCAATAACACACTAATGTAGAAGTTTTGAATTTCAGACCATTTCTGAGTGACCTATAAAGGTTTAAAGAAGATGGAGGACTATCCAACACAGTTACATCCACGTAGTCCAATGTCTTCAATTTCGAACCTCCAGGCAAGATGCAAAGCCATTCTGCTTCACAATCGGGCAAGAGACTATTTTTGGTAATTTCCACATACATTTACAAGCCAGTGAAAGTAACCACTGCAGTGAGTCAACAATCTCAGGTCCAGTGTGGTCTCCAGGGTCTGTAAGGTCCACCTCTGCATGAACAGTGAGTGTACCTGCTTTGTTAGGTACCATGAAGTAATGGTACTAATGTAAGGAATGATGTTCAAAGGGAGAATGTGGACGTGGACAGGGGTCTGGATCAGCACTTACGTTGGTCTAATTTTCTAATGTTCTAAAACTGATTTGCAACTGGTGGGTCATGACTCAAAACTAAGTCGCAAACCCGTTTACAGTGGGTTAGGGGCCTTTGTTTGGGCAAAAAATAATGTTAAGAAACACTAGTGTCAGTTTATTAATTTAAATGAATTAAATTGTTTTTATAGAGCCCAATATCACAACAAAGTCACCTCACAGGGCTTCATAGAAATTGTTGAATTGATAAAAAAAAAACTGTGAAAATAAACAAACAGTCAAGTAATCACTTAGTAAACAGTCAGTGAAGTAAATGGATCAATGTCCTGGACATACCCCATCCTCAGACCCTCCTTCTCAAATAGAAACAACTCCAAAAAACCCAGTGAATTCCTTTTGCATGAAAACACAAGTGTATTAAAAATGGCTGTCACTGAACTGTTCTGATGGTTATGTCAGCTTTAGGATTAATGCATGAATAAGTCACTGAATACACTTAATTTTTTAACTGACTACACTGATGTACCTAATTTAGTGTTAAAGGGAATATTTCCCTCCTTTTGGTTTATTATCAAACTGGTCTTTTGTGTTTTTATACTGTGATATTCTGTATCATCTCAGGTTCAAAACACACCATCTTTCCATTAAATAAATTTGAGAAGTTTAACTTATGATAATAATAATAATAATAATAATAATAATAATAATAATAATAATAATAATAATAATAATAATAATAGATTGGATTTTATATAGCGCTTTTCTAGACACCCAAAGCGCTTTACATTATTGATCCAGTATTCATTCGCTCTCACATTCTCCCTCTGGTGGTGGTAAACTACATATGTAGCCACAGTTGCCCTGAGGCAGACTGACAGAAGCGTGGCTGCCAGTTCGCGCTTACGGCCCCTCTGACCACCACCAAACATTCATTTTATCAATGTGGGTCACGACTTGTCATTTAGGGGTGACAGCGGATCCCAAAACCAGACCAGTTGCGAACTACTGATCTAAAATACATGTTCCTTTCACATTACATGCGCTTTTCTTGTATTTTTACGCCGGCCCCAAAGGGGAGGCAAGGGGTATTGTTTTTGGTTTGGTTTGTTTCTTTGTTAACACTTTTGCAGCAAAACTATTGGTTGAATTCATACCAGATTGGGTTTATAGATTGCCAGTGACCCAGAATAGATCTCATTACATTTTGGAAAAAGTTAAAATTTTTTAGGAATTTTAAAAATCTTTTTCTTCTCCCATTTACTTAAAATGGGCGAAATTTCACATCCATTAAAAAAAAAAAAAAAACTATTTTGTTTCTTTTTTCTTCATATTTGGTGCATGTATAGAGACAATTGATTTGAATTGATTGATTGAAAATTTTATGAATTTTTACAATCTTTTTTTCCTCCCATTTACTTATAATGGGTGAAATTTCACATGTCTATAAAAATACAAATTTTGTTTCAATTTACTTCAAAACTTGGCTCATATACAGGGGTTGGACAAAATAATGGAAACACCTTAAAAAATCAACAAAATGTAATTTAATATGGTGTAGGTCCGCCTTTTGCGGCAATTACAGCCTCAATTCTCCGAGGTATTGATTCATACAACTTGTGAATTGTTTCCAAAGGAATTTTAAGCCATTCTTCAGTTAGAATACCCTCCAACTCTTTTAGAGACGATGGCGGTGGAAATCGACGTCTTACTTGAATCTCTAAAACTGACCATAAATGCTCAATAATGTTGAGGTCTGGGGACTGTGCCGGCCATACGAGATGCTCAACTTCATTAGAATGTTCCTCATGCCATTCTTTAACAATTCTAGCTGTATGGATTGGGGCATTATCATCTTGAGGTGAAGGTGTTTCCATTATTTTGTCCAACCCCTGTACAGTACAATTGATATGCTGACATCAGCACATGCATAGACATGATGACATCAGCTGGATCGATGCTAAAATAAGCTACAATATGTGTGAGGGGCGGGGTTTGTTTTGCTTGGCACCACCTGTGATATATAGACACTCTCCTTTTTTTTTTTTCCTCTTTTGCCACTTATGTGTAAGGAACCAAATATAGTAACTTCATTTGCTTAGAATTTCTACATAATAAAACATGTTTTTTTTTTTATTTCGCCAAAGTAATAAAGTCTTATGTCCTCCGATAACACACTAACGTTGACATTTTGAATTTCAGAATATTTCTATGCGTGCCCTATAAAGAGTTAAACGTACAGCAGCTCGTCCTGTAGAATATCACAGTTTTTCAGCAAAAGCAGACTAAACAAATGAAGTCACCCTCAGGGGGGTCTTCTAAGACTGAGTGCTCTACCACTAAATGCATTGGTCTGACTGCATGAATGATTTATCAAATGGTTTGTAGCTCATTTTAGAGCTGTTGTGTCTCCTGAGTGGAGCCTTAAAAGCATTAATCCTATCGTCATGCTGAGTTCTTTACAATATTGTATCACTGAATAAATGGACTGTCTGCAACACCTTTTTGAGCTGTCATTATTCATACAATAAACACTGTGTTTTTATTGGCTCACGATGCAAATTATTGCTTTAGTGTATAAAAGGAATAGACAGCAGAAACATTTTCAGCTATACTAGCGGGCTGGTTCGCCCCCAGAAGACTAAAAGTAGCTCCATAACCTCTTCACAACGCCCAAATAATTGCAATTAACAGCAACATAGATAAAAAGAACAATGTCGTAGAGATGCTGAATAAGCCTCAGGCCCGTTTGTGGTCTCAAAGTGACTATTGTGAATACAGTTTTCATCAGTAGCCCTCTATTGTAAAAGGGGAACTCTAAAAACAAAAGGGTTAAGCTTCCTGTGATGAGGAGAGGGACTGATTGATGGCTCATAAAAAGTGAGTCGAAGTTTTTTTTTTCCTGAGCGCTAGCATTAAGCCCTTTACACGCCGCCCACACAGACGGCCCACAGCCCTTTTATTCTGTGCACACATCGATGGATTTTTTCCTGAACTGTTGTATTTGTCATGAGTATTTTCACACAGGACAGAAATACAGAGGAGTGAAAAGAAGGAAATGAAGGAACAGTGGCTGAGGGTCAAACACAGATGTATGTAAAGATGGACCTTGAAAGGAGTCGCCATGTTGGTTCTGTGATACAATTTGAAGCCAGAATCCTGCAGGTTTGATGAAGCCAGATGTTTGACTTTTTAAGATGTTTTTTTGAGGTTTCTGATCAATTTCAGACGTTACATTCATATAAATAACAGTCCAACAGACCTCATAGGGCACTTTCACACAGCGTACTCGAGTCCATATCGTACTTTGATACATTAACACAGTGGTTCCCAACCTTTTTTGGCTCATGACCCCATTTTGTCATCACAAATTTCTGGCAACCCCAGACATTCAAAACAGAGACATTTTTCTTGCTAAAATTAATTTGTTTTTTGATCACATAATAGTTTGCTATACTATGTTGCAAAT
This sequence comes from Sphaeramia orbicularis, assembly GCF_902148855.1. NCBI lineage: Eukaryota > Metazoa > Chordata > Actinopteri > Kurtiformes > Apogonidae > Sphaeramia > Sphaeramia orbicularis. The sequence continues at coordinate 41,214,358 of NC_043969.1, forward strand.
AAACGTTAATTTTAGACGACATTTAGTCTATATAATGTATATTATTATGGACGGAGGCAGGAAAGCCAGGTGTAGATTACTGCACAAAGGGAGAATTTTATTTTCCTTGGTCAGGATATGTACAGTCAGTCCAGCTTGGATTTCCAAGGCTGACAATTAATACTGAACAAACAAGAACTCAAACTATGAATTATGAAAGAGCTGCAGCATCTGAAACTGACCACAATGAACATTTGAAAGATGAACAGAACCACAGTGCTTCAGTTTCAGACTCACAGTTTGTCATGTCTGTTATGGATTGGGATTGTCTCTCTCAACTCACCATAGATTTTTTATTAGTAAGTTATTTGATTTTTATTTTTATCAATTGTTAGAAATTTCAGGCAACCCCATTTGAATTTCTTGGTGACCTCACATGGGGTCCTGACCCCAAGGTTGAAAAACACTGCATTAACACCTTTCCTGCAGATGTTGCATTCACAAGCATGTACCGTGGCCTGTGCCCGAGTATGAGTGGGTGTTCCAGGGGCGAAAACAGTAGGTGGCGGTGTGGAAGGAATTCTGTCACTATCCAACATACGTGGAAGTCAGAAGAAGACAAACCCTTACGTCATCAACCGAGAAACTGTTCTGTTCATTTGTCTACAGTGGTGGCAGTACTTGTCTGTCTATTAGCCTGTTTGAGGCGAAGTGAAGAACAGCGACCTTCATTGTCCTTGATATAACACCGAGTGGTTCAGTTGGTAAGGCCAGCCCATGCTGCATGGATCTGAAGTCATTTGTTTACAAACAGAGCCGGTAGGTCACTATGGCATTTTGGGAAATTTGTTGTGACGTGCATTGTGGGAAGCGGAGTTCCACGTAGCCGCATTATGGCCACAGCAGCAACAAACACAGAAACAGCTTCATTGCCCCTTGCTGCGTTGTGACAAATTTCCCAAAATACCCAAGTGACCTACTGGCTCTGTTTGTAAACGAATGGATTGTTTATGGTGGAGTACACTTTGAAATTGTTCACAGTGAAGGAGGAGATTCAGGTGAGTAATCACAGAAGGACGTACGGATTTGTGATACTTATGCCGCATTTCCACTACGTGGAACTGGCTCGACTCGCCTCGGGTACCAGGTTCTATTCTTGGAGAGCGTTTCCATTACAGGATACTTCAGACTTTACAGTACCTGGACGTCATAGCGATGTGGTGCGTTACTTCCGTGTCGTCTGCTCAGAGTTGCTGATAAACTCACTTGTTGTGTGATGTCTCATCAAGCTCATGCTGCATTTTTACATCTGAATCTCCTCGATAAACCATGGTGTAGTTTTGCGGGCTGACATCATTTGTATTAACCTACCACTATGTTTACTGTCAACTTCCGCATCTGTTTTTTGTAAAACGATGGGTCACAGAGACAACTGTCTGACCAATCAGTGGTCTGCAGTGTGTACACATCACGTTGTAGTATCTGGTCCCCAGTCCTGGAACCTCAGTGGAGGTGATACCAAAAAACTAGTACCAGGTACCAGATTCCAGGTCCTTTTTCGTAATGGAAACGCTAAAACACCGAGTCGAGCCGATACAACGTATTGGAAACGCAGCATTAGGCCATGACTGGTTTTACTGATTTGATGAAAAATTGGTGAGCAAAGTCATACGCAGCTTTAATGTACTTCACCTTGGTTTTTGGTGTTTTGATTTTGTTTGTTTTTTTATAAAATATACTAATTTCCACTTTTCCATTGGATATATGTGCAAAACTTTACCAATATTTACTAAATGTCAAAAAAACAAAGTGGGTAATGTCGGTTTTTCCATTAAATCACAAATGTGATGATTTGTTTATTAATTATCACAAGATGACACGAGAAGTCATTCCATAAACATGGCGATGAACAAAAATACTGTGTTGATTTACAGATATCATCATCATTATTATCATTATCATTCCTCTATCCTGTAGTAAATTTAAAAAATATTTGGTTTCCTGGTGTGTCCACACATACTGCACCATGTTTCTTTTAAAACTCTTCTTCTTCGCTTATTGTAACATCCGTCAACATCCGTTTTTTATTTATTTATTTATTTATTTTTTAATTTATGTGACTAGATGCGGGAAAAAGGTCTTTCCATTGCAGTTTTGCGTGACATACCATTTACACTCTGCCCGAAAAACCACCTCTTGCCAGGGTAAAAACTTTTAATTGAAAAACGAGAGTTTTGCCGAAATTGTCGTTTTTCCATTCGTCAAAGTTTTAAGTTATAGTCACGCAATTTGAGGGTCAATGGAAAAGCGACTACTATCTGTATCTCGCACCACATTCTCTGTCATCAAGGACAGTAGCCGCCGTGTGTTTCAGAGAACACAAAGCATCTCACACTGACGTACATGAGCAGCACCAAATCACCCCTTCAATGTTTTCCTCCATACGAAGGGCTTCTGAACCCACCCTGACCCCTCCCATAGAAGCCTTGATTACCTCATGACATTTGACCACTTGTCAGCTGACTAAGACTGTAATCTTGCTTTTTCATTGTCCTGTCTTCTGTATATGATGCTTACTGCTCCATTCTCATTTACTGTCTCCTATGACTCAGCCTTGTGCTCTCGGTTGGGGGGAGTTCTTCCTGCACGAAGCAGTAAACTCACACGAAAGACCAGCTTTGACTCTTGAGTTCTCAACTGACTGATTTTCCCACCACAAAACTGACTTATTTTATTATGGAAATTAAAAAAAAAAAAGCCTAAATTTAGGAAATATTAGTGAGACCAGTGGTAGGTTGGAGCACCCAAATGGATGAATAATATATATATATATATATATATATATATATCTATATATATATATATATATATATATATGAATGAAATTCCTTAACCCTAGCATAGTCCATGTATCCAAATGAAAACACACACACACACACACACACACACCCCTCTAGTACACCATTATACATATTTTCATCTACAGTGCATTTACTTATTGTTGTAACATTCTGAATGTTTCCAGGTCAGTCTTGAAAAGGAAATTTTAATATGAATGATGATTTTATCCAGTTAAATGTTAATGGTTTTATTGTGAAATATTTACAGATGAGCATTTCACCTGTGTTTGGTTTCCTGGTGTGTCCACACATACTGCACTGTGTTTCTTTTAAAACTCTTCTTCTTTGCTTGTTGTAAAGTCCGTCAACATCCGCTTTATTTATTCATTTAATGTGATTCTAGTTGCAGAAAAAAAAGTCTTTCCATTGCAGTTTTTCTTGTCATACCATTTACACTATGCCTGAAAAAAACCACCTCTTGCCAGTGCAAAAACCTTTTAATTGAAAAACGAGACTTTTGGCGAAATTGTTTTTCCATTACGTAAATTTTTATAAGCAAGTTATATTCGTCTAATTTGAGGGTCTCCTATGACTCAGCCTTGTGCTCTCGGTTGGGGGGAGTTCTTCCTGCATGAAGCAATAAACTCACATGAAAGACCAGTTTTGACTCTTGAGTTCTCAACTGACAGATTTTCCCACCACAAAATATATATATTTAAAATTCCTTAACCCTAGCATAGTCCCATGTATCCAAATGAACACACACACACACACACACACACACACACACACACCATTATACATATTTCCATTTACAGTGCATTTAGTTACTGTTGTAACAGCCTGAATGTTTCCAGGTCAGTCTTGATAAGGATATTTTAATATGAATAATGATTTTATCCAGTTAAATTTTAATGGTTTTATTGTGAAATATTTACAAACAGGCATTTCACATTTTCATTTCTCTACTTGAAGACGTTCAAGCTGCATAATAACACAAAAATTGGTCAAAATAGAATTTCCCTCAGGCTCATCAATTTTTTAATCTTCCCGTATTTTAAAATGTGGGGTTATTTCAAGGCAAATCTGTATCTAAATCTTAAAAATAAAATCTCCTATGAACCTTCCCAATCCTAAGAAAAAAAACCAATTATTGTTTATATTGAATTTAACCCAAACATCCACCGTTGACCAAAACCATCTACTGATCTAAACTGTTTAATACCAGTTGATCCACTAATCCTATCAAGACATGTAAATAATTGGTGTAAAATGTAGTTTGTCATCTTTTCATGGGCATCAGATATGACCAATTCAGACGTTCAGAGGCTCCGAAGTTACCGTGGATACAATGTCATCCTCTACAGCATTGATTCACCAGTAAAACCCATGGAGTTGGATCAATGACAGTAGATGGAGACATTTGTTTTGTGTTCAGTTCATGATAGATTTTACTGGAAAAGTCACTTTTTCTTCAGTTTTCTCTGTTTTTGATGCAATAACCCCAACTTTAACCTGAGCTTTTATGGACATAAATATGATCAGTGAATTTAATATTGGAAAACACTTGATTTTCACTGAAAAGATGCAAAACACGGAGGATTGTTTTATAATAAAGAGTGTTAAATTAGTCTGGAAATGTCAAATATAGAGTGAAAAAAAAAATCACTTGGGAACTGCCACAAAAGTAGCACTGGATCTGTATGGGTTAAAGTTCTGGAATTTATTTATTTATTTTTTGAGTACTGCTTCAGTTACAGAGATAAAAATCTTTTTAGTTAGATAGTTTTTTATTTGCCATTTGTACACATTCAGGTACATAGGAATTATTATGCAGAGGTTTCTCAGAGTGCAAGGATAAAGCTTAAAAGATACAATCAAATATAAGTCAAAGATATAAGCAGTATAAAAGTATAAAATGCATAAATACGATATCAGGCTCCTGAATAGCGAATAGTGTGTGGTTTGTGTTTCTGTATTGTATTTGTCATTTGTTGATGATGTGTGTGTGTGTGTGTGTGTGTGTGTGTGTGTGTGTGTGTGTGTGTGTGTAACTGCTGGATGTACAATAATTTGCCCTTAGGAGATAATATAGTACCTTGAACCCTGAAAAATATGAAAAAATAAAGAATATATATGTAAATATCTGTCATGCATACCTCTCTAAACATGTCCAAATTCAATTATAATACACTTACATATTGCACTGGTCTTATTTGCTAGATAAGGTTTGCGTTTTCTTTGTAATGTTGGTGAAGGCGACCTTAAAGACCACAGCTGAAGGTGTTTTTTTTTTTTTTTTGTGCTGCTGTTTCTGAGGCTGTCCTCGTTCACAGGGCAGACATCTGCTTTGGTGCTTCCTCCATTATTGACTTGTGTGTATCAAGACTTCCCATGAGTATTGAGCAAACAGAGTGGCCTGCAGAGAGCTGTCTCTCATCATCCCTTGGCTCTTTACTCTCCTTGACAGCATCTACGGGCAAATATTTGACTGGAGATAAGTTTCACATTACCCGGAGATCTAAATTTGTCGGCAGAAATGGCACCGTCACTTCCCTCATTTGGGAGCCAGAGGTGAGTGATCACACCCAGACAGTTACAACACTGGATCTTTTTTTTTTTTTTTTTAATCATCTGTATATATGTATTAATCTGCAATTGGTCATTACACGCATTACATAACATCATTTATTCTCTCCAAGGCTCTCCTAGGAATCAGAATGACTGACCTACATTTACACCCTTCATTTTTTTATTTGTTCTCTGAATATTCATTAAACTATTCCCAGTAGTCTGTTCTCTTTATTCCATGTATTTCCTCTTGGTTGTTCTGCTTCCAGTCGTGTATGTGGATGTTACAGCGTTTGTCCAATCATATTTCAGCATCATGTGTTGCCGGGTAGGAAACAGGGTGCTTGTGCAAGTCTTGAAAGCCTTAAAAAGTCTGCAATTTTTAGACATCATTTTCCAGACTTTGAATTCATTCCTGTCTGTGATGCAATGCCCTGTTATATTGTGTTTTTTGTATAGTACTGATATTAAAAGTGGATTAAGTCACTGAAAGACTTGGAGTGAAATACATGGCCTGTCACTCAGTTGGAGACACTCGTTTTTTATTTAGTAAAGACAAAGCAAGTTTATTTGTATAGCACATTTCGACTTTTTGACTCGACTATTGCAATAGCCTGCTCTGTGGTTTACCCTCAAAACTCCTCAATCCTAAAATGTATTATCATTTCAGTAACAAGGCAATTCAAGGTGCTTTACACAGGACATTGAAATACAACGACAAGGGAAAAAGAAACACATTTAAAACATTATAAAAGAAACATGTTAAAGGTGATTAAAAACAGCAAGTAAGAAAACACATAAAACCCAAAAATATAAAAAACACACATATTAAAATAATAATAAAATAATAAAATAGTAAACAATATTTTTGGTTGGAAAATAAAATTCTACAGTTTTCTTTGTTTTGATATAATAACCTTTTAGGTTGTATTTACACCTGGAAAGTCCTTTGGTCCGCTTACTCGATTCAGATCAAATGCGAACTTTTTTTTTGTTTGTTTGGGTCGGATCGCATTCTCATTACACTTTTTGCTAGTGGACTGAAGTGTGTAAACGGAAGCATGTGACAAACTGCGCTGGTATTGGACAGAAAAATTTGGGGCGGGGTAATCACAGACTGCTGGTGTTGATGAAAACAGACATGGAGGTCCTGCATGCAGTTATCATTTTCTGAATATGTATTCTATTTTTGCAAACACAAATTTACGAAAATAACGGTAACTGTCAAGAACAGCTCATTCAGAGCCAGTTTGGTAATATGAACATCTGAACAAATGTCAATGAGACATTCAATTTCCTCATTGCTCTATGTCTGTCCACAGTTCATGGCTGCTGCTATCAGCTCTGACAACAACAATACCTCCAGTGGCTACGGTGGCTCGTCAAGCACAAAAAGGAGCATGGTTCCTTGGTTTGTTTCAGCTCAAGGCCGGTTATATTCACACAAGTAAATGGGCCTAGAGTCCGTTTGGAAGCGGACTGAGACCACCTACTGCTTGTTTGATTTGAATCAGAGTTCACGTTTGTATTCACACCTAAAAAAAAGTCCGGACTTTCCAGGAAAATGAACTCTAGTACATTTCAAACCAAATGAAGTGGGTGTGAATACACTTAATTTGCTTTAAGCTTAATGGACATATTTGGAAATAACTGATTGTATGTTTTTAATCCTTCTATTCAGTAAGTGTTGCTGATTGTGTTTGAGTTGATGTTCGTGGTGCAGCTGTGGCTGTAGTTAAAGGAGACCTGCTGAGTTGTGTTCATTGGTTTCTTGCTTTAATAATAACATTCATTCTTAGGTGAGATGCCGGTCTGTTGTTAAAACTGGAGACTGAAGTGACTCTGAAAGTAGAAGCTTGAGGCGGACTGAGTTTAACGGAAGGTTTATCATCTTAAAGTTCACATTGAAATCAGACGCAGAAGGGTGGATTGATGCAATGATGATCTAAAATCTGCAGGCAGCAGTTCATAATGGTGGGAAACCAGAAGTCTGCACATGGTACAATCATTCATCCATGTGGTGGTGGGGGTGAAACCAGGCTTATATACTGAGGAGATGATTCAACACAGGTGAGTTCATTAGCAGCAGGTAGAGTTTGGCCACACCTCCTCACACACCTGCAGGGAAAATGACAACAGACAACATTGTGTTTTTTGTGTAGTACTGATAACAACAGTAATCTGCATTTTACACTTAATAGCCTTCAGATTACTTCAACTCCTGACCCATTTGCATTATCCACAAAATTCAAATGGCATTGACATAGCCTTTTTCATAAGCTAGTATTTTTTGCAGCTAACACGTTGATTTTTTTTTATCTGTTCTTGGTTGTTTTATTGTCTTGATTTTGTCATTTTTATGGTGCTTGCCTCATTGTTCTTATTAGTTTTTTTTGGGGGGGGGGGGTTTATGGGTTTTATCGTCCAGAATGTTCCCCTCAACCCCAGTTAAATTTCTGCTGAGGGAGACTAATAAAGAATTTTGAATCTTGAACCTTGACCCACTCCATCTGTAGAAATAAACAGCTGATTCTACAGTGATATAAATTAAAATACTGTTTTGGAATGAAAACATAACTGTAAACATTAGTTCCTTTTCTCCACTTAAATCCTCCTAAATCCCCTTAAATCTTCCGCATTAAACCGCTAGAACTTTTTCTTTTTCATTTTCCCAACAGTGAGGATGATATCGATTCAAACATTTGCTTTAACCCTTCAACAACAGCAACAACAGCAGGTACTTCATTTTGCACTTTACAGCATTCAAATTACTGAAAATCCTGAACTGTTTATGCTATCCATAAAATTCAAATGGCATCAGAAAGCTGAGATCCTGAGCTTTCCGACACTATATAACACTTTACGGCAACAATGTGGGACTCTATTACAAGTGGAAAGACACTGTTTCAGAGACTTCCACACAGGCTTAAAAAATGCCTGGAAATTACAAAAAATATGAAGCTACAATATGGATACTGAATGTTCAAGAGCAAAAAGCATGTTTGAACAGGTGTAAAATAGTTGAAAGTTTATTTCCGCAATCTCAAAAAGTTTTGTTATGGACATCTACAGTTGTTTCTGATCATAAATATGCTAAAAACGTCAAGTCTGTTTTTGTCTTTTTACTAAAACACACTGTTTTAAGCCTTTATTATTTCTAATAATGATAATTAATGTCCAGATATTGAAAGTTAAGTTCTTCCTGAAAACAAAGGTGGTAAAGAATTATCAAAAAAGACATTTTCTGACACTTTTATTGCAATGAAAATATGAGGACATCTAGGCAGCAATGGTAGATTAAGTCATGTACAACACCATTGAAGGCCTACAGGTGTGAAATAAACAGCTCTGATCCTCACACTTACATGTTAAATAGCGATATATGCAATGTGTTTCTGAATTTACTGGAAGAAAAATCAGTGATGAATTTCTAACGCAAGTTCACATTGTGTAAATGATGTGCCAACAACCTTAATAACAAGGGTTGTTAGATTTGCTCTTGTGGTGTAAGTTATAACACAGCATAAATAATCACCCGTGCGTAACCGTTCGTACTATGGAGAAAAACATTCTGTGCCAACTTGCTTCTAAATCTCAGTGGACAGCTGTCTCACTATAGCTCAAAAGGGACAAAAATAAAGCAGCCAGTGAAGGAGAGAGCCAATGAAGCGAGAAGAAAACATATCCAAGGTTCAAAATGTTAATGAAGCCCAAGGTTGTCGAGGGAAGACAAGTTTAAGTCCTGACAAAGCTTAATAACTTACTAATATGAATTGTGACATGAAAAATAACTTGACAGAAAACCCCTCCTCGGTGGAATAAACCAAACCCTGAAAACATCAAACGTGCGTCAACAGTAAATTGATGACATCAAATTAGAAACAGACAGAAAGCCACATTCAATCTTCCATCCATTTAACAAAGTGCTTTTAAAAAATCCTCCACACCCAAAATTCACAACCAGAAAATGGCTTTTCATTCGACGGTTAAAAGCATGTCTCAGCTATTTGTAGCCCAAACTGCTTTTATCTGATATATCAATATCAAGATTATGCTGGGAAAAGAAAGAAAAGAAAGACACAAAGAACAGCAGGAAGTATACTTGTGGTTCCCCAGCAATCAATATCTGAATCAGTGGGCTACTTCCAACCGCTGACTGACTTCAAAGACGTGGACTGTGGGGGGCTTCGAGCTCCACGCAATGCAAATTGTTCAGTGAAGAGTGGTGGGAATGAAGTAGACAAGGGTGAGTAACAGAGAGCATTGTTTTATAACTGTAGTGCGTTTTATCTACATTATGTGTGTCCATACATGCAGCTGGAATCAGAGGAAGATGTGAGCAAAACTGTGAATGCTTTTCTGAGAATTGTAGAAAAATACCAAAGGTGTTTCTTAAACAAAAAGTCGAAATAAAAATTGTTTGCTACTTCTAACTGTGAATGTGGTATTCCAGGGTGGTGCGGTGGTTAGCACTTATGCTTCAAAGGAAGAAGGTCATGGCTTTGATTTCAGTGTTTGACCCTTGGTTGAGCTAAAACACAGTAGGCATGAATGTAAGAGTACCTGGGGTTTTTTGTTCTTTTTTTTCCATATGTGGGTTTTGTGATGAACTGCTGATGGATCCAGGGTTTACCCACCTGTGCAAGTTAGTAGCCTGTGGCATACCCCCCGAGATCCTCACAAGGACTAAGAAAATGGATGGAAGGATGGATGGATGGACGGACGAATGGAATGGAATGGATGGATGACTAGGATAGATAGATAGATAGATAGATAGATAGATAGATAGATAGATAGATAGATAGATAGATAGATAGATAGATAGATAGATAGATAGATAGATAGATAGATAGATAGATAGATAGATAGATAGATAGATAGATAGATAGATAGATAGATAGATAGATGGATGGATGACTAGGATGGATGGATGGATGACTAGGATGGATGGATGGATGGATGGGTGGATGGATGGATGACTAGGATAGATAGATAGAATGGAAGGAAGGATAGATGGATGGATGACATAGATAGATAGATAGATAGATAGATAGATAGATAGATAGATAGATAGATAGATAGATAGATAGATAGATAGATAGATAGATAGATAGATAGATAGATAGATAGATAGATAGATAGATAGATAGAATGGATGGATGACTAGGATGGATGGATGGATGGATGGATGGATGGATGGATGGATGGATGGATGGATGGATGGATGGATGGGTGGATGGATGGATGACTAGGATAGATAGATAGAATGGAAGGAAGGATAGATGGATGGATGACATAGATAGATAGATAGATAGATAGATAGATAGATAGATAGATAGATAGATAGATAGATAGATAGATAGATAGATAGATAGATAGATAGATAGATAGATAGATAGATAGATAGATAGATAGATAGATAGATAGATAGATAGATAGATTGGATGGATGGATGGATGGATGACTAGGATGGATGGATGGATGGATGGTTTGTTGTCTCCCATCGTTCCCAGTTTCCAGTCTGCATTATCAAATTATGACAAATATTGATAATTATTATTACCATACCACTTAGCTCTTGGTTAACAAAGGTTATCTATCTTTGTTGATGTTGTAGCTAATGTTACAAGTGTTAAAACATCATCTGTCACTTCCTCTACAGTCTGACAAATGGTCTCAACAGCAGTTACTCAGATTTTGGTGGATGGTTAATGAGACACGCAATTGTGTTGATTATATATGCATTTACAGGGATGGGAATCGAGAACCGGTTCTTTTTGAGAACCAGATCCCAGTGGCTCGATTCCTTGGAATCGTTTGCCTGCCCGCTTAACAATTCTGCTTATCGATTCCGCCTTCGTTGCGCATGCACAATGATGTCACACGTACATTGCATTGTTTTGGCCAGAACGCAGTCGACATGGCGTTAAGGAAGAAACGGTCTAACCAGACGACACCAGGTCCACTGGAACACTGTCAGAGCTTCCATGTCTTCAAAAGGGTGGAATCCCTCCAATATGTTCAAACATTTGTCCACAGCATGGGATTCATTTGATTCGCTACTTAGCGACGCTTGTGAATCTAGCGGCAGAGTGAACACCAGGCCGTCATCCGGGCCCAGTTCTGGTTCTGGTGTGGGCAACAAACATCGTACCCCCTCAAATACAAGTTTCAGAAGGTAGGGGAGAGGAAATGAGGTGCACAACAATGGGAGACAGGCAGAGTCGAACTGGTTTCATACACTGCATATACGGCAATAGCGGAATCAGTAAAGCGTCTTTAGCTCCACTTTCACTGTACCCCCCCCCCCCCCCCCCCCCCAAAAAAAAACCGGGCCCAGCGTCATCTGTTCTTATTATTTGTACATACTGTATATGTTATATTTTCTGTGCAGATGGAAATATAAAAGACAGTTAATGTAAACACACCCCTTTGTACTCTTTTATTCCCTCACCCAATGAGAATCGATAAAAGAATTGTTAAGGAATCGGATCGATAAGCAAAATCGATAATGAATCGGTATCGCTAAATTCTTATCGATTCCCATCCCTATGCATTTTTGTACAAACTTTTATTTTTGTATTGCCTCTGTGTTCTTCTTCTCTCTCTTTTTTTTTTTATCTTGGATTATTCCTCTATTCCCTCTAGTGAATGTATGCCACCGACTCTATATCATACGATTCTAAAAATGTACATTTCCGCCCAAAACCTTCCATCCAAGAGGCTTTTTTTGGGGCTGGAGTTGATCAGAAGTTGAATATTTGCTTTAGACCGACTGGCTCTGTAAATCTCCAACCCCTGGAGGCTCACAGATTATTTCTCCGCATAATAACCCACAGCTCCGTCTGATGATAAGTCTTCACCTTCGCGGTAGACATACCTCTCATTTCTCCTCTCCAGAAAGCCATCACTCTGAGAAAAGCAGAATGCTTCTCGCTAATGCTGCTTTCTGATTGTCAATCAATTTTATGCACAATAGAACCAAACAGTGCTCTAATTGCATTTGTATAAGATCTGTTTGGTATTACATTGGCAAACAGTGCTGAACCACCCACTTCCACTTCACTGAACAAGAAAATAGGGCCTCAGTTATGTTGGCAGGGGAGGATAAATCTGCCACTCCTGGAACCATCACACCTCTATTGGACTGCAAATGCTACGGCATGTGCAAATATCAAAAGAGCATTTTATGATTAATAACTACTTTGAAAGAGCTGTTAGCTCAAACCGCGACTGTCCTACTATTCACCTCATTTTAATGGCCGAACAAAGTCATTTTTACTCTTGCAACAGCAGAAAAAAGGAGAGTATATTGTATGGACCTACTGCCAAAATTGAGTTGTCAAAACAAGAATAATATCTCAAGCCACAGCATCTAGGCTATATGGCATATGTTACGACCTCAATAAAGCATGGCTCAAACAGGAGGCCAGCAACATATAAAACTGCAGACCGAGTTCACAGCCAAAAGTAATCATTTATTTTATAATAAAATGATAAAAAAAAAAAAAAAAAAAGAAATCTACCTGAGGGTGCAGGAAAGCCAAAAGAACATAACCATAACAGGGGTAAATTACACCGTATTCTATTAGAGCACAAGCCTCCAAACACTGACTGAAACAGTAAAGTGAGAGCAAAAATACATATTTACATAACCACAGACAGAATTGTTCCCATAATTTGCTTTTTTTTTTTTCCTCCATGTCGGTCAATTTCTGCAAAGAAATGCTGGTGTGAAAGAGGTTTTCCGGTCAGTTTTTATTATCTTCACACAACTCATTGCATGTTTCAATTCACTTTCAACTAATTCAGCTTCTTCTTTTGAAGTCTTTCACACATAAGGCTGGACTAAATAAAGTCTGCCGCATAGTACGAGGTTTTTTCTTCTCCTTAGACCAGTGTTTCTCAAGCTTTTTCGCACAAACGCCACTTCTCGTCATAATGAGGTTCCGAAATGCTCCATAACAAGTGGTCGAGCAGGGGGGAAGGGGTCTGATGTAGGTTATATATGTTGCATAGGTAGTGGAAGTGGGGAGGGAATGTGACAAACCTTATTGCAAAGGACCCGGGGGGGGGGGATTATACAGACTAATGCCATTTCAGTCTCAGCGCCCCCCTCTCAACTTTCTCATCCTAAACACCCTCCCAACCATACCACCACCATTAGTCGCTTTTCCATTGAACATCTGCGCAAAACTTTACCGATATTTACTAAATGTCGATAACACAGAAGTACGTACTGTCGGTTTTCCATTAAATCACAAATATGATGATTTGTTTTTTTATTATCATGAGATGACACGAGATGTCATTCCATAAACATGGCGATGAATGTAAATATGGTGTTGATTTACAGATGTATTCATTATTATTATATATTACCCCTCTATCTCGTACTAAATTAAAAAATGATTGGGTTTCCTAGAGTGTCCACACACACCGTGACATGTTTCTTCTTCTTCTTTGTTTGTTGAAATGTAGATCAGCATCTGTTTTTTAATTAACCTGACTCTAGTTGCGAAAAAAGGTCTTTCCATTGCAGTTTTACGTGATATACCATTTGCGCTACACCCGAAAAACCACCTCTTACCAGCACAAGAACTTTTAATCAAAAAATGAGACTTTTGGTGAAATTGTCGTTTTCCATTAGGTTAATTTTTATGCGCAAGTTATATTTGCGCAATTGTAGGGTCAATGGAAAAGCGACTATTGAGAAACACTGCCTTAGTGCCTTAGACATTTGTAAGAATTGACATACCTTTACTTGACAATAAAAGTTGCAGGAGACATACAATTAGGGCTGCACGATGTTGGAAAACTGTGACATTGCAAATTTTTTTTAACGCTGCGATATATAAAAAAATACTCAGGAGGATATATTAGCTGTGTGGTGCCGACGTAAATGGTCAAACAAATTAGTCATTACCTCTCATGGCAACAGGTGCAAGACACTATCGACACAGAACACGTGTTTCCGTATCATCCTTCTTGTAGCCGAAATAATTTCCGATAACTGACGTTGCTTTTCTTTTTGGCACCAAGTCTTCGTTTTTGGTGATTTTCTCTTGTTCGTTGCTCATTTTTCAATGTTGTTACTGACTCACTCCATGTGCAGGGGCGTGGTCTGCTTCGGCAAACTGATCAAGAAGGATTGTGATAGGTGGATCGCTGGTGCCCAGGTTAAAATTAGATCAGAACACGTCAAGTTCATTTGGACCTACGATGTGACTATTGCACACATGGACATTTCAATGACGATGCTCAAACGATATATTATGCAGCTCTACATACAATATTAGAGCAGGTTTGTTGATTGACATGCTGCAAATTCCATTCAGTTTTGTTTATATGGCGCGGTCGTTATACGTGATTATCTGCAGGCATTTCACTTATTCAGGTCGAAGCCTCAGAGAAAAATATTCGGACAAAGGAAAGCCTACAAGTCCTCCAGGAGCAAGCCCGAGGCGACAGCGAGGAGGAAAAAGTTCTTTTACAGAGGAGGAAAGCCTCTGACAGAACCGGACACTGGGCGGGTGGACATCTGTCTGAACAGGCTGAAGGGATCAAACTGGGGAGTCCCTGCTCAGGGCAGTTGTACCGATGTGGTCTGAACCCTCACCACTCGGTCAATGGGCCACCTCTGTTTATTCTTGTATGAGCGGAGTAGATGTTGCATATTAATAACAGCTGAGCCCAAACTGTAGAAAGTAAAAACATGTCCTTAACCCTTTATAGAAATACTCTGAATTTCAAAATGTCAGCCTTAGTGTGTTATTGGAGGACAGAACAAGACTTTATTACTTTTGTGAAATAACAAAAAAAAAAAAAAAAAAAGCAGAAAATCAAGATCAAGGTCAATTAAGTTACCATATTTGGTTCCTCACCTGTGAGTGGCCCAAAAAAAAAAAAAAAAAAAAAAAATACAAGACGTAAATATAAAAAAAAATTACAAGAAAAATGCCTTACATTAGGACCTTACAGACCCTGTAAACCACACTGAACCTGTTATGACTCTGGTTCATAATTTGTCTATTTGTGTTACATGTATATATGTTCTGTTTAGTGCATGGGTCGGCAACCTTTACAATCTAAAGAGCCATTTTAGGACAGAAATAGAAAAAGTAAACTGTCCGGAGCCAAAAGATACACTTATATCTTTCCTCAAAGTGATGACTGTTTAAAAAGCTCTTCAAGATTAGTTTGTACAGAATATGTGGGGAATACGTCACAGTTTCAGTGCATTTACAGAACAAAAGAAAACAGTGATATTTGTCATTATTTTTGTTTGTTGCAGGAAAAATCACCTGGTATGTGAAGGCTTTCTTTATATTGAAGAACACAGACAAATACCTTCAGTGTCATAAGATTAAAAAGTAGTCTACTTTTACGACTGCTACTACAATTTTTTTTAATTAATTTGGAGTATAGTCTACCTTTTTACAACTGTATTACATCAGAATCACTTTATGGTTGTGGCAGTAATAACAAAATGTGTTAAAAAAAAAAAAAAAAAGTGTTATTCATTTCCAAACGGTTTTTAACAAAGCCACATTGAGCCACTGGAAAAGGGCCCAAGAGCCATCTGTGGCCCCCAAGCCACAGGTTGCCTACCCCTGGTTTAGTGTGTGTGTTCTCCCCCGTCCTGTAGGTGTGCTGTGCCCTTTTGTGTCTGTTTGTTTTGCAGGAAGCAGACTGGTGGAGGGTGATTGCCCGGCCCCTTTAAAACTGGCCCTGGAGCTTCAGTTCGTTCTCTCTCTTGCCTCCTGCCAGCTCTCAACCCTGTGTTCCTGCGTGTGTGACTGTCAGTCTTCGTGTGTTTGTGTTAATTCAAGATTGTATATAGTTGTGGATAGATGTTTTGTAAATTCGATCCTTTTCCTGGTAGGGGAGGCCGGCTCTTCTATTTTCCCGTTTTCTCCTGTTTTTCGGTTAAGGAGTTCAGGTAAGTTTTCTGTATTTTATTTCATGCATTTATTTTTGATTAGGTAAGTTAGTTTGAACTGTAAAGAAGATATTTTTGTTTGTTGTTTTAGCCGTGTCCTCCCCTAACCCTCCTTTAGTTGTTTAAAAAAAAAAGTAATTGTAATAAATATTGTGATTTTTAGTTTCGACTGACATGTGTGCTTGGGAGCTGGGAAGGGACAAAAGTAGAGCATATTATGTTTGCCCTGGTGAACCCCTAGGCCGGGGCATAACAGACCTGAGATTGTTGCCTCATTGTACCTGTTTTGTAATGTATGCGGAAATAACCAAAAATAGTCACTTGCCTGATAATGGGTTAAACGAAAATAAATTTAATCCTTGGTTTGGAATGGGCTGCCTTTATAACAGGCCGCCTAGGTGTCTTCATGCTTTCTTTGCAATAAAAGTCTCCGAAAATGTCTTTTTCACCAATTTTTTTGCAACTTTGTTTTCAGGAAGAACTGAACTTTCAATATATGTCCATTAATGATCATTATTATATGAAATAAATGCCTTAAACTGTGTTTTATTAAAAAGACAAAAATGGATTTGAAGTTTTTAGCATATTTATGATGAGAAACAATATAAATGTCCATAACAAAACTTTTTCAGATGGCAAAAATAAACTTTGAACTATTTTATATCTACTCAAACATGCTTTTTTGGTCTTGAACATTCAGTATCCGTATTATAGCTTCATATTTTTTGTTATTTCCAGGCATTTTATCCTGTGTGGAAGTCTCTGAAACAGTTCCTTTCTACTTGTAATACAGTCCCACATTGCTGCCGTAAAGTGTTAGATAGCGTCGGAAAGCTCAGGATCTCAGCTTTCCGACGCTGCTTTAATTTTATGGATAGCACAAACGGTTCAGGAGTTACTAATTTGAATGCTGTGAAGTGCAAAATGCAGCGCTGGAGAGACTGCTATTGTTAAAGGGTTAAAGCGAGTGTTCTGAATCAATATCATCCTCACTGTTGGGAAAATGAAAAGAAAAAGCTCTAGTGGTTTAGCGCGGAAGATTTAAGGGGATTTAGGAGGATTTAAGTGGAGAAAAGGAGCTCATGTTTACAGTTATGTTTTCATTCAAAAATGACATTTTAATTTATATCACCTTAGAATCAGCTGTTTATATCTGCAGATGGAGTGGGTCAAGATTCAGGGTTAAGGATTCTTTATTAGTTTCCCTTAGCAGAAATTTGGTTATCGGAGAGCATTCTGGACAATTAAAGCAATAAAAACAACAATAAAAACAACAAAAAAACTAATAAGATCAATGAAACAAACACTGTAAAAATTACACAAACAGCAAAGCATACAAGACAATAAAAACAACAACAAAGAACAGATAAAAAATCAATGCGTTAGCTGCAAAAAATGCTAGTTTATAAAAAAGGCTGTGCAGAATTATCCATATATGTCTTCATAATAATATGCCATGAACTGAATGTTTGCTCATTGGTAAGCTTAAGGGATGGACGTACAAATGTGTGTTTGTGCCAGTTATGTTTACCCTACTAGCGGCATTGTACCCGTGGTGCCGCTGTACAACAGCATAAGAGGCTAAAATCGCCCAGCATACCTCACAACATTTGAATACGGACATAAAATTGTACCTACATTTGATAAAAGGTAGAATATTATTAAAATTCTACATATTTCTCTTAAGACATTTCAGGTTGTTCATATTTGTTCTGGTTGTTCACATTTTTTATAAAAGGGCTAGTCTAAATGTAAACATATTTGTGTATTTGACTTTTTTTTTTTTTACACTAAAACAAAGAGGAAAAAATGTGTTTATTATATATAGGTTATTATGATAGTATTTTACTGGTCTGACCCAATTTAGGTTGAATTGACCTACAATGATTTTTACATCCTTGATTGTTAATATAGTCAGTGTAATTTTTGCATTTCACTCATTCAGGATTGGACCCTTCAGTGGGCCAGTTTTGGCCCCCGGGCCCCATGTTTGACACCCGTGGTCTAGGGATAGCCCTTGACTAGTGAATCAGTGAAGGAGAAGTTTCCATGTGAATCCAGCTATGCCAAGGTACTTCACACTATTATTGTCTTCTGTAATAGGCCGTTCACTGCTCATATTGTATCTGAATGAGTGCCAGTCAGTTAGGGATGGGAATCGAGAACCGGTTCTATTTGAGAACTGGATCCCAGTAGCTCAATTCCTTGGAATCGTTTGCCTGCCTGCTTAACGATTCTGCTTATCGATTCTGCCTCCGTTGCACATGCGCGATGACGTCACGCGTACGCTGCATTGTTTTGGTCAGAACGTAGCCAACATGGTGTTGAGGCAGAAACGGTCTAAAAAGACGACACCAGGTCCACTGGAACACTGTCAAAGCTTCCATGTCTTCAAAATGGTGGAATCCCTCCAATATGTTCAAAGATTTGTCCACAGCATGTGATTCATTTACAGGAATGTCACGTATTTGATACGCTACTTGGCGACGCTTGTGAATGTAGCGGCAGAGTGAACGCAGGGCCCAGTTCCGGTAACAAATGTCATACCCAAATACAAGTTTCCAAAGGGAGGGGAAAGGAAATGAGGTGCACAACAACGGGAGATGGGCCGAGTTGAAGTGGTTTGACGTAGTTGACATGCGGCAACAGAGGAATTAGTAAAGAGTCTTTAGTTTCACTTTCACTGCACACACCCCCCAAACCGGGCCCGGCGTCATCTGTTATGATTATTAGTACATACTGTATATGTTATATTTTCTGTGCAGATGGAAATATAAAAGACAGTTAATGCAAATACAGCCACTTGTACTCTTTTATTCCTTCACCCAATGAGAATCGATAAGAGAATCGATAATGGAATCGGAATCGTTAAATTCTTGATGATTCCCATCCCTACAGTCAGTGCTGACTATGGACTTCATTCATTCCATGAAGTGAGCACTGTTAGCATAGTGCGATTTCTCTTTAGTTTTCGCCTGTGACATCTTTATTCTTCCACAAGAAGAAGCTGAGAGCTGACAACGATTTTGGCTTAAGAAATAATCTCTTTTTTTTTAACCTAAACTGGAGTTTTTATGTGGATGAAAGGCAAAAACACAAGAAATATCTGTTTTTCCAGATACCAACTACATGTATACATGGCATTATTATTTGGTGTATATATAGCAGCAATAAAGTTTATTTTTTCCCATGTATTGTACATTTGATACAAACTAATGTTTAGCTGCACAGTTGGTGTCTACATTGAGAACGACTCCTGGAGAATGTCTCTGATTATGTCCTCCCTACAGTGAAATTCAATATCTGCTCCTGGATACAATGAACAATCAATGAATTACACCTGTTGTAAATTTAATAGAATTAAAACACTGCTTTTCCAGTGATTAAACAAAATAATTACAGATACCACTATGATTATGTTGTATTCTGTCATTGTAGATAAAGCTTAATGGAAGGAAAATGTTTTTCATTAATACATACAACTGAGGTTGCGTTGAGACTGCAGGCAAATGTGGCCAAAATCCGATTTTTTTGCCTATACAGTATGTGACCCGTATCCGATCTGTTAAAGACAGTTTGAACAGCACTCATCTCATTTTTTCAAATCCGACCCAGGCCACTTTCATATGTGGTCATAAAGCCGATATGTAACTGATATATTGCAATGTGACTTAAGTCTGAATGGCCAGGTCGCATTTATCCGACCTTTACATCATTGAAATGCAACAAATGTCACAATTCTGCGTCCCGGGAGGAGAAGCGGTGGGAAAAATATACTTACTTCCGTCAACACATTGTGTGCCTGCGTGGTCACGTATTATGTCAGGACCTCTTTTGCGGATTTCTTTGGGCTTTAAAAACTGTAGTCCTGTTGGTTTGTCTCCAAATATCTGGAGTTTTCAGTTGTTTCTAATTTTGATAATCGATTATATCATTGCTGTCGGGCTCTTATGTCCAAAATGGTTATTTTTCAGGAAACTGGAGAAACGATGTATATTCTAAATAAATTAATGGAGTTAAGAGATATAGCCACAAGCCATTTTCAACACTTCTCATTGGTTAAATATTTTTAAAACCGTCAGGCCATAATGAAGACTTGACCAACAGAATTGCTGTATGACCAAAAAAAAAGACCAAAAATGGACTTTCGACCCAACAGCGACGATATGTAATCCTTGAATTAAGAAAAAAAAAATCTCCCAATGGAACAAGCGAAAATTATCTTGGTAAGATTTCTTGAAATAAGATTTTCAAGATCTATTGTCTAAAAATAAGTTCTTATATTTCACTGAAAAATTACTCTTTAGGTGATTATGTTTTATTTTAAGTGTGATGAGATATTTTGACAAAAAAAGAGAAAAATACACTTGGTAAGATTTAGATTTTTT
Organism: Sphaeramia orbicularis; assembly: GCF_902148855.1. Lineage (NCBI taxonomy): Eukaryota > Metazoa > Chordata > Actinopteri > Kurtiformes > Apogonidae > Sphaeramia > Sphaeramia orbicularis. The sequence goes on from NC_043969.1 coordinate 41,235,078, forward strand.
CCAGTGTATGTGCTCTTAAATCAGATACGCATCTGATATTTTGCAATGCTGTGGTGTCAAAAAATCAGTATTTTAATCAATAGTATTCAATTTGTGTTCAAACGTATTTAACCTGTATTCATTTGCACGCCAGAGGTTATTCTTAGTGTAATGTGTAGATTGTACCAGAGTAGCTGACTTTTTTTTCCTTGGGAGACCCACAAAAGGAAAAACACGTGTAGCCATTGAAAGAACACGTGAAATTGTAGGAAGTTAAAAAACAGGGCGGGCAGAAGGAACATGTGAGCTCATGGAAAGTTTTGGAAAACGTGGTTTACAAAAGAAATACACGAGTGGAAATTTTGAACAGGCGACACGGTGGTGCAGTGGTTAGCACTCGTGCCTCACAGCAAGAAGGTCCTGGGTTCGATTCCAACACCAGTCGACGGGGGGTGGGACCTTTCTGTGTGGGACCTTTCTGTGTGGAGTTTGCATGTTCTCCCCGTGTCTGCGTGGGTTCTCTCCGGGTACTCCGGCTTCCTCCCACCATCCAAAGACATGCACTAATAGGTTAATTGGTTAATCTAAATTGTCCATAGGTGTGAATGTGAGAGTGATTGTTTGTCTCTATATGTTCAGCCCTGCGATGAACTGGCGACTTGTCCAGGGTGAACCCCGCCTTCGCCCCTATGTAGCTGGGATAGGCTCCAAGCGACCCCCGTGACCCTAGTGAGGATAAAGCGGGTTCAGAAAATGAATGAAATTTTGAACAGTCTGGGAAATAATTTACATTTTCTGGTAAAAAGTTCAATATTAATATACGATAATCAAATACTGGGAATTAGTTGTATATGTATATGTTTTGATCAATCCTGAAAACACACCAAAAAAACCATATCCTATCGGACACAAGCTAAAAAGGGAGTTTCCGACTTGAGTAGATTAATGTTCAATATATGATAAAAATGGGTATGGTTTGTAGCTAAACCCAACCTACTTTTGACGATATAAAAATGGTCTCCGAGAGCGAAAAGTAAGTTGTTTCTGCAGATATCAACTCAGTGTTTATTTTATGCATGAATAAACACTTCATGTGGCTCCAATTCAGCTCGATCTCCGACTTTGACTCGACTCTGTGTGCATTTATTTGACGAAGCTCCACTACACAGATTAAGGAGGACAGAGACATAAATTCAACATGCCAGAGTACAGTGTAGAAGAACGTCAAAGGGACCAAAGAGGTCTCCCACCTGCAGCAGTACATTTTTACACAACACTGCAACTTCAGTCTGAACAGCCAGGTCACATTTATCTGACATTTCCGTCATTGAAATGCGACAAACATTACAATTTTGCATGTCAGCGTGGTCACATATTACGTCAGGACCTCTTTTGCACATGCGGGTCACTTCAAGGTCGCATTCAGTTCAGATTCAAAACTGATAGAAGTCGCATTTAATGTGTACTATGAACGAGCACGCACAAAAAAAATCTGAATCGTGCATTAAGACCTGCTGTCTGAACGTAGCCGTAGCCCAGTGGTTTCCAACCTTTTTTGGCTAATGTGTAATATGAATGAGCACACAAAAAAAATCGGATTTCACCCAAAAATTCCGAATTGTGCATTAAGACCTGCTGTCTGAATGTAGCCTAATAGTTCTTCCCAGTGTTCCGAGATAGTTTCCCAGTGTTATTAACGTAATGTTCTGGTTCAAAATGAATTGAAATCTATGTGGCGTTGCTGGTGTTGCAGTGCCTCTTTTAGAAAATAATTAATCATGCCGGACGCCCACTATCTCAATATCGCCATTAAGAAAACAAATGTATGTGTGCAAAGCAATAATGGCCAAGATAAACAGCATCAAATTCAATAATGCAGGCTATCACATCCATCACACCTAGGAGGTTGTGCTACTTTTTTTAAAGCACAGTTTTACCAGACCTAATGAAATAGAGACACGACATAAAAAAAAAAAAAAAAGATAGCATGTATATAGAATTCATAACAGAACAATTTATTAGCCGCTCCTGTGCAACCCATCATCGTCATCTGAATCTCAAACTGCACAAACAAGCAATGTTTATGAATACATACATGTCATATTGATTAATGTACCTCTGATATGTGGAATGGGCAGATATAAACCCGCATATGATGAAATAAAAATATTTATAAAATCCAGTGGATAGAGTTTTAAGAGGAAAATCCTATATCAGATGGTTTAGGTCCAGGTCTGTTACTGCTGTAAGCAGTGTACTGGTCGTATTAACCCATAAAGACCCAAACAGCCACTGTTGACCAAAACCACACTGCAAATTAAAAAAAAAAAAAAGTAGATTTAGGAGTGTTAACCCATAAAGACCCATTGCTGCTTTTGTGGCCACCCCCAGAAGAATTTTTCTCTATTTTTTTTTTTTTTACCTTTTTAAAGTGATTTATCACCATCTACTCTAATATTATGCGCTTTATTTTGCATTTTAAGTGAAAATCAGGTATTTTCCTATATTTAATGTCCTGATTCATTGAAGCTCAGATTAAAGTTAAGGGTTATTATCTCTAAAACAGAGAAAACTGATGAAAAAGATACATTTTTCTGCAAAATATATCATTAGCTGAACAGAAAATAAGCATCTCCATCCATTGTCATTGATCCAACTCCATGGGTTTTACTGGTGAATCAATGTTGTAGATGATGATGTTTCCACGGTAACTACAGAGCCTCTGAACGTCCAAATGGGTCATATCTGATGACCATGAAAAGATGACGAACTGTATTTTACACCAATTATTTACATGTATTGACAGGATTAGTGGATCAACAGGTATTAAACAGTTTAGATCAGTGAATGAGTTTGGTTGTTGGTGGATGTTGGGGTCTTTATGGGTTAAATCATTTCTCTTGTTTTCAGAGTTAATTTCTTATTTTAAGGGTTCATACATCTGTAGACATGCTTATTTCTAGATTTAACTATTTTAATTCAAGAAATCTTGTGAAGTGAAATTATCTTGCTGCATGGACAAATATTTCACTTGTTTTGAGGACCTTTTTCCTCAGATTTTGTGTTTTTATCTTGTTTTTGGACACCTTTTTTTTTCAGTGCATCTACTGATCAAAACTCTTTAATACCTGTTGATCTACTAATTCTATCAATACATGTAAATAATTGGTGTAAAATACAGTTGTCATCAGATATGACCCATTTGGATGTTCAGAGGCTCCATAGTTACCGTGCTGATCTTGGCCCGCGGGCCGTGTGTTTGACACCCCTGTTCTGTAACACTGATTCACCAGTAAAACCCATTGACTTTGATCAATAACAGTGGATGGAGAGTCTTGTTTTTACATTCAGTTACTAATATATTTTCTTTCAAAAGCCACTTTTTCCTCAGTTTTCTCTATTTGTGATATCATAACCTTTAAGTGTAATCTGAGTTTTAATGAACATTTACATGATCATTAAATCAAATATATGAAAAAACCTGATATACACTTAAAAAAACACAAAATACAGAGGATAATATTAGAAGAAATAGGGATAAATCACTTAAGAATGGTTAAACAGAGAAAAACTCATTTGGGAACTGCCACAAACGTAGCACTGAGTCTTTATGGGTTAAAAACGCACAGGTGTGGATTACAGCAGGGTTTTTTTTTTTCTTTTCACTCAAGTTTTTTTTGAAATTTTACAAAGACATTATCAGCAACAAAAAAAAAAAAAAAAAAAAAAAAACTTGCTTGGGTACACTATATGACATTACATTCAGATTTATTCAGTCCTTCCTCTATTCCGAGTTCAGTAATCAGTCCATTTATTCCATATTTCTGTCCATTTGTGCTTCTTACAGTTATTTTTTTCCATTGTATATATTCCTCCAATAATTGCAATCCATTGGTCCTTTGCTGGTGGTTCTGTCTTTCGGATTAAAGCAGGTTTAAATGACCAAACAGTCTGTTTCTCATTCTGAATATGACCTTAGTGCTTTTCTTCCCAAATCCGACCATCTACAATAGTCAGGATGTAATGTCTGGTCTCATCGTCCTGCAGTTTCCCTTCTATCATTTATTGTGCTCTGCTGAGGACATGTGATCACTACAGAGCAGGCTGACCTGGAGTTTGCATAGAAGGAACACATCGGAGTGCATGATGTTGTCCTCTACATGCTCCGCTGAACCTCCTCTCATCAGGACCAGTGTGGTGGTTATGCGAGGATTACGGTCTTTGATTTTTCAAGCGCGTGTAACACCATCCAACCTACCTTCCTCCAGCTCAAAGGGATGGGGGTTGACCTCTCCTTTGTTTCCTGGATCACAGAATACCTGACAGGAAGGCCATAGTTAATCAGGCTGGGGAGCTGTGTCTCTGGGCCGGTAATGAGCAGCGCCGGGGCTCCACAGGGGACTGTGCTGGCTCCCTTCCTGTTCACACCGAAAAATCATTCTATAACTCTTGCACTGAGTGTGTTTGCTTCTATAGACAATGCATACTGTGTGTGCCAAATGCATCCTCTGGGATCTATGCTCAGTTTGTAATTCTTCAACAGAATTTTTCCAAAACTGTAAGTATGTCTTGCTAATTTATACCCATTTTTAAAAAGCCCTATTACCAGCACCACAAAGGTGAGATTTTTTTTTTTCTAGACAACTGCGGAGTAGTGCTAATTTCAAACTTAAACCATGTACTTCCTTTGTTATGTTCAAAAAAGCATTATATGCATCTATATTTGAGAGTTATGGCTGTAATTGACAAAAAATAAATAAAATAAAATAAAATAAAAATATATGCATTATATATATGCATTTTCTTTTCTTTCTACTCGACACCATGTATTGTGTTAGCCTGGTCAGTCATCCATCTTTTTCAATGAGAAATCCGTCTGGAATTGTAGGTCTTGAACGCAAATATGAAGGCGGGACTAAGAGGCACCGAGATAACCAATCACAGGTAAGACGGACGTGTCACTTTTGTCAGAGAAATTTAAGAATACAGAGTGTAATCTGTAATTCAATCCTTATTGTTGAATCAAGTAAATAACTGACAACAGTTGTAAAGAGATGTGCGGACTTGGAACTGACTTTGACTCAAGACAAAATAAGTCGATGTGTATCACGCATCGCGAAACACCCGCCCCCCAGACTTGTGATTGGTCGGTATAGAATAGGTTATGCATATTTCACAACAGTAGGCCCAATTCCAGACTGTTTTCTCAGTATTAAATACACTAAGAAAACGGGATGGCTGTCCAGGCTAGTATTATGTAGTTGAAGCTGTAAAGTAGACCCGCATTAATGAGCTTTGCTTCTGCCTGAGCCTTTTTCAGTTAAATTGTATTATTTCTGTCTTCTTCTGTTGCTTTGAAATGCATATATGACTGAAAAATAAATTAAACAAGAGGTAGAACATTTAGGAAAAAGAGTCTCTTTCCCTTTGATTGTGCTTTTTTTTTAAATTTATGATTGGTTTTCGTTGTTTTGATATAATAACCTTTAATTTTACTCTGAGCTTTTATGAACATCTATATTATCAGTAAATAAAACATAGGAAATTATTTGTAACATGTAGAAGATAATATAATGGTGTAAGAGAGGTTAAATGTGAAGAAAAATACAATTTGAAGTTGGTACAAAAAGTTGACTACTGACAGACTAAACTATTCATTGTAATTCTGTTTGGTTCCATGTGTTCCAGGCAGACCCTGCATTCAGGTTCTGTTAATCAGGTGTGAGTGGATGCACCTGTGTTGATACCACAGCTGAGGGGAATTGTCCTGAGTGGGTGTGGATATAAGGAGGCTGGCACTCACTGTTCAGTTTAAAAGAAAAGATTGGCATTATCCCCTCACCCACACCCCCAGCTGGGTCCAATTACTCCTATTTATTTTATCCTTTTGATAAGATTTAATGGGTGGTGGGGGTTTCAACCCAAACCACCTTTTAGATCCAGTTTTTGGTCCATATCTATTAAGTGTTTTTGTTAGTTTCTTACTTCTTCCCCAAACCTTCACCTAACACATACTGATTATTGCAGCAATCTTAGTTTCTTCCAACACACAAAGTTGTTTTAAACAACGATCGATCGATAGATAAACAAAAGCATACTTAATGCAATCAAGTATTGACAAAGTAGTACTATGTTGATACACTAGTGGAAAATCTCTATTAAGTTTTGTAATTTCCTAATTACATTATTCATAGATGGACAGAAAATAGAAAAATTAAGGGTTACACCTAATGCCTCTTTCATTTGTTAAGTGGTGTAGTGGAATAAGCATACATTTGGCAATTTTGCAATGCCAGTTTGTGATCAATGCATGCTATATATATATGTGTGTGTGTGTGTGTGTGTGTATATATATATATATAAATAAATAAATAATTATTTAAAGGTGCTGGAGACTTTCGTGACCAATTTTTCATCAAATCTGTAAAACCTCAGTCATATCCTCAGTATCACAAATCTGTAAGTCTTTCTGTGATTACTGACCTGAATCTCTTGCATTACGGTGAACAGTTTCTTAGTGCCATCCACCATAAACAAACTATTTGTTTACAAACAGAGCCGGGATGACACTCGAGCATCTTCGGAATTTTGTTGCGACGTGCATTGTGGGAAAGGGAGGTTTGTGCAGTCGCTGGCATCGGCAGCACAACCATATGATATTATACGGATGAAACCAACACAATGCAGAAACGTCTGAAACACAGAAACAGCTGGAGGAATATGCATAGAGGGAGGGGAGCTACTGCCATTTCTGCGTCGTGTCTTTAGCAGCTGCCGCTGTCAGGTGGCTGCGCGAACCTTTGCTTTCCACAATGCACGTCACGACAAAATTCTGAAGATGCCCTCATAACCTCCTGGCTCTGTTTGTAAACACATGGTTTGTTTCTGGTGGATGGCACTAACAAACTGTTCACCGTAATGCAAGAGATTCAGGTGAGTAATCACAGAAAGACTTAAAGCTTCATGATACTGAGGCTATGACTGAGGTTTTACAGATGTGATGAAAAACCGGTCATGAAAGTCTCCCGCACCTTTAATTCAAATGAATTGATTCACAACAGACAAACAAACCAAAAACAATCAAGTTAGTAAAAACAGTCAGACTTCCCATCACTAATGGTTTGCAGCAGTTGACGTTAAGGATTTTTTACATCAGATTTCTGACAAGTGCAAATTAAAACAAAAATCTGAATCACGTCTAAGCTTGTATGCAAACAAAGTTACTGCTTTTTAGAAAGGTGTTAATAAAATATTCTGTGAAAACACCATGAATAGTACTAACGATACAAATATGCTGATTGTGTTTGTTGCATTTTCACAATCTCACATCATAGTGTAAACTCAGAACAGTTTTTATTGATATGAACTGGTCAAAAACATACACACATGCATCTTAGGCGTTGTTTTGAGTGCTATTTCTTTCCATATTGTTTGCCTCTGGGCCTTGAGCATGGATCGGTCCATAGAGTGGATCTAGTGTTTCTAACGTTCAGACCCACGGGCAGCTGGCTCTCTCACACCTTAACGCATCGCTATCTGATGCTGCCGGACACTGGAGGCGGCTGACGAGTTGAAAGACTGGCCCGAAGCAGCGAACAGGAGGCCTGTGTGGGTGCGAGTTTTGACACCAAATATACTTCTTTTTTTTTTTTTCCTCATACTGGGACAGAATAAGCGGAATTTCTTGGAAGAGATGCATTCAGATCTGTCAAATATATTTATACTGTATATGTATGTAATGGTTGATGAAGTCTGTATGTGCAAACACTAATTTTTTTCTAACATGTTAATTTGAAGTGTGCACAATATTAAGATTGTATTAATCCATCCGAGACGTCTTCTGGCAGCGACAGCTCTGCAGCTCAATTGGTTCCATCTACTATGTGAAAGTATTACCAAATAAATCATGAGTCGGTCCATAGCAAGAGGTGCTGCAGTCTGTGGGCGGAATATTGTGACGAGTGACATTGGTTTATTGGCAAAACACAGGGAATCACAGCTCATCTACAATGTTATATTAACCCTTTATAGGCACTCAAAGAAATACTGTGAAATTCAAATTTTTAAGTTTAGTGTGTTATTGGAGGACATAACTTTTGTGAAATTTAAGAAAGAAAAATGTGTTATGTAGAAAATCAAGTTTAATGAAGTTACCATATTTGGTTCCTTGCCCATACATGGCAGCAAAAATTTAAAAAAAAATAAATAAATAAAATCCAAGAAGTACATGGGTGCTTCTATGAAACTGGTCCCTAAAAACAGGACATGGGGGCTAAAAATTCAAACCAGATGTAGACTGTTATGAATCAAGTCTGGAAGCACTTTATGTCCGTTTTAAAAATAAATACTTACTGAGATAAAAGAGAAACTATTTTTTAGATAAAACATGTTTATGTTGTATATTTTTATACAAGAATCCGTATGTAGCATGGTAAAAAGGACACAAAAATTACACGTTACTATTTTTCGAATATCTTTTTATTCTTACAGGTATATTTTGGGAATTGAACTAATTATGCAAGGCAGAGTGTTTCACAAAAAATGACCGCTGTTGCAAAATCACTCATGGTTTATATGTGTTTAAATGGGCAAGTTCTGCATGTAATGCAAGTGGACAAAATGGGTTACACACGAAACCTGGAATGAGACTGAGATTCATGAAAAACCCACAAGTCTGGATTAGAAAAGCCACTAGGATCGACAAATTTAATACAGTGTCTTTATTTATAGCGGTATATAAGACCATTTAGTGACATCTAGTGATAACACCCTGTGTTATCACTAGTTTTATTTACTTATTTAATCCCTTGTTTTATGTTTGGTGTACGGCACTTTGGCCTGCTGTACAGTTCTTAAAGTGCTTTATAAATAAAGTTGGTATGGTATGGTATTTATAGCCATGTTTTCAAAATAAAATAAACTGACACCAAGGTAGTTTTTCCTGTCCCAATTTTGGTCCTATTTTTTGGCCCCAATATTTTATATATATATATATATGTAAAAAAAAATTCATTATTTTAGGATGGGTCAGAGCAAGAGTATAATTTTTTTTGTATTAATCTGAGGTTATGATTAGGTACATCCTGGGGGGAAAATATGTCTAAATTTTTCTTCTTTTATTGAGTCTAAAAAGCTGGAAAAGTACCAGATACCAAAATAAACCCAGTTTCATAGAAGCATCCAATTGTTTGTACTGCTTAATGTCATGGGGTCAGAGGTGTCTTTTAAGGCTGTGTGCATATTTTCTGTATTTTCTTGATGTATGTGAATAAAAGAATGAGAAATAAATATGTATAATCATTTCAACCCTGGAAAAACAATAAAAATAAAGGTGGGCTAAGACTTTTACGCAGTGCTGTATGTCATGTCATTTTTACAGGTTTATCAGGCAAAAATTGATAAAGTTATCATTAGCTGATGACTAAGTATTATTTTTTAAATAAGATTTGTGTGCAAACTTGATCTTGCAGGGATCTTTATTCCCTTTTCCAAGGTGATTATTTAAAAACTCCCCATTCTGAATGTGCTACTGGATGAGTACAGAATTTTTCTTCATTTTTGGAAACATCAATATTGACCTAGAATTTATAATCAGCGCCTCCCAGTCCAGGCTCCGTCTTCCAATTACTAGACACCACTGATTTATCACCAGATTCATGAACCTTGAGATGCCACTCATCTGAGCAGCACATGCAGGTGTCAGTGTTGGGGTTTTAAAGTCAGACTCAGGTCTTGAGCACAAGAATTAAATATTTTTTTTGGTAGGGGGGTGGGGGGTGAAACACAAGCAGACAAGGATCGATGACTTTTTATGAACACTCAATCTGACATGGAATGATGGGAAAATAGCTGCTAAATACTAAAAAAAAAAAAAAAAAAAATCCCACACAAAACGAAGTGGTGCAAGGCACAACAAACCCCACTCCTCACACATATTGTATCTTATTTTGGCATCAATCCAGCCAATGTCATCATGTCTATGTGTGTGGTAATGTCAGCATCAATTGTATTGTATATGAGCCAAGTTTTGAAGTAAATTGAAACAAAATTGATATTTTCATAGATGTGTGAAATTTCACCCATTATAAGTAAATGGGAGGAAAAAAAGATTGTAAAAATTCATACTTTTTTTTTATTTTGACCTACTTTTCCCAAAATGTAATTACATCTATTCTATATCTGTTCTCTACACTGACAATCTATAAACCCAATTTGGTATGAATTCAACCAATAGTTTTGCTGCTCCATACATTTGAAATTCTGCCCATTAAAAGTAAATGGGGGAAAAAAAAAAAAGATTTAAAAAATTCATTTAAAAAAATTTTAACTTTGACCTACTTTTCCCAAAATGTAATCAGGTCTTTATGGGTCAAATGTGCTATATAAATTAATTGGACCTCGAAAGGGCAAGGACATGAGGAAAATTCTAACAAATTAAAAAAAAATAAAAAATGAGAGAGAGAGAGAGAAAATTAACTAACCCATGATATCCAGTGGCTCCAGTTGTGTTGCATTACAGCATCACCACAGCGTACAGACCTGATGATGCCCACTCTACCCTATGCTTGTGTTTCCACCTGAACCATCATGGGTATTGGAAGCATCACAGAACCAGCTCTGCGATCGACATTGCTGTAAATATGTGCAAAGTCAGTTTTTGATGGACTCGCTTCTAGGCCATGATGAACAGCATGAAGCCGATGAGAAGGACAGGAGGTCAGGAGATCCAACCGGTGAAGACTCCATTTATACTGAATCTGTCAAAATCTGCAACGAATACAAACAATGTAAAAATACTGAGAATTATCAAGAGATGTATCATTAACCCTTTCATGCATAGCGGTCACTGCAGAGGACAGTTATTCTACAGCTGTTCTCTTGTATATTCATGGGTTTTGTTGTTTTAGTTGCATTTTAGTTTAGTTCCAACACAGTGGATACTTATGCATCATCCCATAATACACTGCAATTCATACCGTTACTGTAACTTTGCAACTCTTGAGAAACCTGATCTGTAGCAACATATTTGAGGGTAAATCAATTGCTAATTGATATTAGACGTAATTAACAGTTCCAAAAAAAAAGTTGTTGTGTTTTGTTGTTTTTTGCATATTTATTTCAGTGAGTAATATCTACTATTATAGTATATTAAAATGTGAGAAAACATCAGATTAGTGACATTAAAAAAAGATTTATTTCATAGTTTTCAAATAGTATGACAGTAAATGCATGTTTCTTTGCTTCAAAAATTAAACGCATGGTGTCCAGCTGAGTGGATATTTTTGTTAATCCATGAAAAATAGGTTCAGAAAAAAACAGAATTTGAATAACATTGTTTTTTCATGCCTAAAAAGGAATAAAAACACTCAGGAAAAAAATCTTGATTAAGGTTCTCATAATTCATGCATGAAATGGTTAAGCACAGCCAGAAATATTAGATCAATGTTGTTCAGAACACCATTTAAATGTTCAGCAGGACAGGAAACTAACTTTCTTTCTTTTTTTTTTTTTCTTCAGTTATTTTTTATTGAGTTTTTTTACAGCAGTAGTGCAAAAAATATCTAGGAATAGGAATTTTTGTTTTTATACAGAACAGAGCATATACAAAACACGCATAGAAAACAAAAAAAAACAAAACAGACAAACTAGGAAACTAACTTTCTTTTCTCAACTTTTCTTTTCTCTGTAGTCGAGGCACAAAAGTCAAGTATAAATGACCAAAGCAGGAGATCAGACAGACATGACTCACCGTTTTCGTCTGGGAATTTGAGGAAATCTTAATGACCCAGAATAGTGGATTGAAGAGGACAAAGCTAACCCACATCTGCTCCTGAGGGAAATCAGGGTTAAGTAAATAGAGAGAATCGTGTCCGTTAGTCCACTTCGTGTCATTAAGTGCAACAAAGACCCAACTTTTTCTGGATGTAGGTGATTTGTCAAGTGTACATCGGGTTAAGTAGGACATTCCATCACTCCTGGGTCACTTATTTTCTGAACAGTTAAAAACAAAAAGGAGAAAATGGACCCAAACCAGGTGGTCTTCGTCTGGATCAAACTGGACCATGGTTTGGTTGGTGAACAGTCTGCAGAAAACAAAAGACAGGTTGCTTGTGCAGGTCTTGAAAGTCTAAAAGTACGGAATTTGGAAACACTGTGTTTTCCAGACCGGCACTCCTATTTTTTGGGGCATTTCACCCAGGGCTGGGTTTATGTTCTACAGGTTAGGGCAGTGGTTCCCAACGTTTTTTTGGCTCGTGACCCCATTTAAACATTTCTGGCGACCCCAGACATTCAAAACTGAGACTTTTTTTTAATTTTGCTAAAATTAATTTGTTTTTGATCATGTAATAATTTGCTATATTATGTTGCAAATAAACTTTAATTTTAGACACCATTTAGTCTATATAATGTATATTATTATGAAGCTTTCTTCGGTTGCAAAACAAATTGGATTTTTTTTTTTTATATAACGCTTTTCTAGACACTCAAAGTGCTTTACATTATTGATCCATTATTCATTCGCTCTCACCTTCTCCCTCTGGTGGTGGTAAACTACATATGTAGCCACAGTTGTCCTGAGGCAGACTGACCGACAAATAGTCCCACACCCAATTTCCTCATTGGATACTGTTATACTTAGGCCCAGTTTACACGATAATGCTATCGGGTGAAAATGACAAAATATTTTATCACATGTCCGTTTTGTTTAGACGGCAATGGTATTTTTTGAGAGTTGAAAATGCAAAAAAGTGAAACCACCTTCCAGAGTGGAAATCTTAAAAAACGCTCCATTCACATGTCACCATCTAAACCAGGGGTTCTCAGCCTTTTTTGGCTTGGGACCCCATTTCAACGTTACAAATTTCAGGCGACCCCAGACATTCAAAATGGAAGACTTTTTTTTATTTTTTGCTAAAATTAATTGGTTTTTGATCATGTAATAGTTTGCTTTACTATGTTGCAAATAAATGTTAATTTTAGATGACATTTAGTCTATGTAATGTATATTATTCTGGACAGAGACAGAAAAGCCAAGTGTAGATTACTGCACAAAGTGAGAATTTGATTTTCCTTGGTCAGGATATGTACAGTCAGTCCAGCTTGGATTTCCAAGGCTGGCAATTAATACTGAACAAACAAGAACTCAAACTATGAATTATGAAAGAGCTGCAGCATCTGAAACCGACCACAATGAACATTTGAAAGATAAACAGAACCACAGTGCTTCAGTTTCAGCTTCAGAGCTTGTCATATCTTTTATGTGTTGTGATTGTCTCTCTCAACTCACCACAGATTTTTTATTAGCAAGTTGTTGGTTTTTTTGTTTTTTTTTAATCAATTACTAGAAATTTCAGGCGACCCCAAGGTTGAAAAACACTGGTTTAGGGTTAGGTGTCGACACAAGAACCTGCATCAAACACAACACATCAGTGACTCAGGACGTAACCCTGCCCCTGGGTACATACCCCAAAAAATAGGAGTCCCTTTACAGACCTTTAAAACTCTGGAATTTTGTGTAAAGTCTTAATAAAGTATAGAAAAAAGTTTCTGTCATAGTCAAGTTTTAGAGTATGTGCAAAAGCACATAATCTTGAAAGATGAGAAATACATGAGGAAAGTATTTATAAAACATGGTATAATTTCACTAACTGGTCAATACTGGAATGATTCTCGTGAAACTTGTTTGTGTGATATTCGTGCATTTTTGGGATTTTCAGATGTTTTTGAAAAAGTTTCTGTCAGTAAAACATAATTTACTGCAAATTATACATTCATTCATTCATACATTTATTAAAATGAACTTTTCAACTGCACACAACAGGTACAAACTCAACCAAAACAGTAGGAACACAAGTATATGAAGTCAAGGAATTAGGAGGAAAAAAATAGCAGTTTTGAAAGTCTGGAAATTTTGGGGGGATAAAGAGCCAACACCCTGAAAGAAAAAAACAAAACAAAACTGATGTCAGAGTAGGGTTGCCAACTCCCTTAAAAACATAAATACAGTAAGGACACCTCATTGGCAGGGCCAGCCAACCCAACTGCCTTCACCCCTCCCCGAGTGGTGAATTTATTTTGCCCTTTTTTTCTGTGTGAAAAAGTGTGTCCCTTTTAAGTTCAAGACACTTCAAGTCTACAATTATCTTCACAATTTAACAAATGTATTACAAAAGCAAATGAATAGACAATTCTGTGGAAATGATTACAAAATGAAAACTAAATATTGATGAGTTTTGTTTTGCCTCATTTAATCCCCCTCTATATGGACACCATTAGTTGCATGAAGCACATCCAGACGGTACTGGATTTGTTTTTTTACATGTTGACTACATCATACCCTCATCACTGGTGTCAATGGCATTAATGATCTTTAACTTCAGGTTGTTGATGTCCCATATTTTTGTTCAATATACACGAAATCTTTAACATAACCCCAGAAAAAGAAATCCAGGGCAGTGATATCTGGTGAACGAGGTGTCCAGGGAATTGGGTCATCCCTTCCAATCCACCGGTCTGGAAATGTTTGATTTAAGAACCCACCAACATGTAGTCCCAGATGTGGTGGTGCACCATCTACCTGGAACATGATAGTTGGTTGAAGGTCATTAAGTGAAAAAGTCAAGGTAATAATTTCCAGTAATTGACCAGTTGTGGAAGCAAAATGGACCAACGATTCGATTCAACATGATCCCACACCAACCACTCCAACTCTGAAAACCACTGAGTACATCAAACAAATCTGATCAACATATTTGGACTGCCGCCCCAAGGGAAGGCAAGGGGTAATGTTTTTGTTTTGGTTTGTTTGTGTGCTAACACTCTAGCAGCAAAACTATTGGTTAAATTCTTACCAAATTGGGTTTATAGATTGCAAGGCTGTAATAGTTTTGGATTTTTCATTGTAGTTTAGTTTTATTTTGTTTTGACTTTTTTTTTCTCTAATTCAGTTAGTTTTAATTCGTTTTTAGAGCAGGATTGCTAGTTTTTGTTGGTTTTCATTTTTTTCCTAAATGCTTAGTTTTAGTTTAGTTTTAGTATTAATTTTAGTTTTGTCGTATCTTTTATCTTCTTCGCATTTTTCTTCGTATTCAAATAAATCCCAGACAGGACTCTGCTTTCTCCCAACTTTAGTCTCCATGTTTCCAGGTAGAGTGGGGACCAGAAGACGACTCTAAACGACAAGTGATGAGCAGTGACGAACCGTGACGTGTCGTTGGTGCCACTAGCTAAAATTGCTAGAGCGAAATAAATCACTTTCGTATCAGTCCGACATTGATAAAGAAGAAAACGAAAGGAATTTTATCCATAATTTTTATGTTTTAGTTAGTTTTGTAAGCACACAATACAGTTTCAGTTAACGAAAATATTTTTTCAATTGTAGTTTTTGTCATTTTGTTAGTTTTCATTAACGATAACAACCTTGATAGATTGCCAGTGAGCCAGAATGGATCTTAATGATGCTGGGAAAAGTAGGGGGGGGGGGGGGGGGGGGGGGGGGGGGGGGTGGAGGGATGGATGGATGGATACTTTATTAATCCTGAGGGAAATTCAAGATATATATATAATGGGGGAAATTTCACATCGTCGGCTTCCTGATACAACCTGCTATGTGACTTTTGGCAAATTTTACAGGAGAAACAAAAAACTGTTTGTATAACAGGAAACTTTGAAATATGACAAAAAAATATCCGTTCCTTTAATGTTGGTACTTACGATGGAATGTAAACAACTTTCACAGGAGACTGAAATTTGAAACTATAATAGGGGAGATAGGTTTTTATTCCCAACCAAAAATGTCACTTAGCAGGTTTTATCAGGGAGCCGACGACATGTCTGTAGCAGCAAAACTATTGGTTGAATTCATACCAAATTTGGTTTATAGATTGCCAGTGACCCAGATTAGATGTTGTTGCATTTAGTGAAAAGTAGGTCAAAGTTAAAATCTTTATGAATTTTTCAAATCTTTAATTTTTTCCCATTTACTTATAATGGGCAAAATTTCACGTGTCTATAAAAACATCAATTTTGTTTCAATTTACTTTAAACTTGGCACATGTGTAGAGGAAATTATGCTGACAGTAGAACACACATAGACATGATGACATCAGCTGGATTGATGCCAAAATAAGCTACAAATCATGTGAGGGGTGGGGTTTGTTCTACCTGGCACCACTTGTTCATCCATTGGTTTTTATAATAATAATAGTAACTTTGCCATCCCTTTCAATCCACTGGTGTGTAAATGTTTGATTTAAGAACCCACCAACATGCAGTCCCCAATGTGATGGTGCACCATCTACCTGGAAAATGATGTTTGGTTGAAGGTTGTCCAGTTGTGGTGTCACATGTTTAAAGTAAACACGTACTCTTGTTGAAGAAAAATGGACCAATGACTCGAGTGCACACCCTGTATTATTTTTCTACTGAAGGCAAAACTATAGAAAAAATAAAATCCTTGAACTGTGGTTTGACCTTCCCTGTGTGAGAACACCTTGGTTTTATCTAGACCTTACCCCTGCCGACCTTGTTTTCTCTCGTCAGTTTTTTTTTTTTTTTTTTCTTCATATAACACAGTTCCTATTATCGGCTCTAGCATTGAAGATCGAAGCTAAAAACTGTGGTTCTGATCTACATGGTCAAGAGTCGAGACTGTTAATTCAGGGTTTCTGAGGCGTTTGTGACCTGGTTCTGACGGCCACCCACCAAAATAAATGAGAAAGGATAAAAGTGACAAAAAAGGAGAAAAACTAGGCTGTAAATATGTCAGCTGTAATGACCAAAATAAATATTCCGCTCATCACCACCTGCCATTATGAATCCACATTTAATGCATTCAGGGTCACATTCCCTGCTCTACCTGCTTTTACTGCCGCCAGCTTTTCTTTCTCATTTCCATCCATTTTGTGTTGTTGCATCTGAGGGAAAATTATCACGTGTTATAACTAACGTAGTGATAATTGAAGTTTAATTTGACAGTATTTATTAGCGTAAAATCTAAGCACTACCTCTGTGGCCTCGGTTCCTGATCAGAATGTGACTATATTAGGCCCATTTATGAAGGGAAATTGATTTTAAAAACACTTGTTAACAAAAAAATCAAGAAAATAAAGTCAACTAAGGTGAAATATAGAAATAGCAACAAAGAAAACTTTACACTGAGCATTATGTGGACTGATTTGGTTTAAGTCTTTAACTAGCATCTGAATATTAATGAATTTGTCACTATCTTTTTGACTTTTTTGACAGGATTTATACTGTTTATGTAAAACTTAAGACAGGTTGAATAAATACAGCCTTATCCTGATCATTACCAATTCAAAAAATCTACAGGTAATAAGAGTTAAACAGTCTAACTTAACCCCAAAGTCCCCAATAATATGATCAAGTCAGAGGCTTAACCCATAAAGACCCAAACAGAAACCGACGACCAAAGCCATCTACTGATCTAAAATGTTTAATAACTTCTGAACCACTAAACCTATCAATCTATGTCAATAATTGGTATAAAATACAGTTATTCATCTTGTCATGGTCATCAGATATGACCCATTTGGACGTTCAGAGGTTCTGTAGTTACCATGGAAACACCGTCCTCTCCTACAACATTGATTCACCAGTAAAACCCATGGAGCTGGATCAATGACAGTGGATGGAGACACTGGGTTTATGTTCAGTTAATTAGAGATTTTACTGAAAAAGTCACTTTTACTTAAGTTTTCTCTGTTTGTGATATAATAATAATCCCCAACTTTAATCTGAGCTTTAATGAACATCTGCATGATCAATAAATTAAATATAGGAAAATACCTGATGTTCACCGAAAAAACACAAAATACAGAGGATTATGTCATAATAACTTGCCATAAATCACTTAAGAAAACTTAAATATAGAGAAAAAATATGTTTTAGAACTGCCACAAAAGCAACACTGGGTCTTTATGGGTTAAAAACACTCCAGATTTATAAACTAGTTCTTCCTTCTGTAGTTTTTAAGGCATTATTTTAGAGAGATTTTTTTTGTGTGTATTATTTTTTGCTTCCTTGAATTTTTTTCTATATTATGTTGTGCAAAGAAGTCAATTAGTAGCAATCAGGAAGCTTGTACCATTTCCATAAATAAATCAATTTAAATAAATAAATAAATAAATAAATGAATGAATGAATGAATGAATGAATGAATAAAAGAAATGCAAATGGTTAGAGAAGGGTAATAAATTAAATTCTAAATCAGGGGTGTCAAAGTCATTTTACTTAAAGGGCCACATACAGCTCACAAGGGTCAGACCAGTAAAATACTATTATAATCACCTATAAATGATGACAATTTAATTTTTTTTCCTCTGTTTTAGTGCAAAAAAGTCCAATTCAATTATGAATAAATTAAAAATTAGGAAAAAAATAAGTGCAATTTCAACAATATTATGCTTCAACTTATCATTATACATGTGTATTGCAGATTGGTTCTAAAGGCAAAAAACATTCAGTAACAAGCAGAGTATTGTTAAAATTTTGGAGTTTGGGACTAAGTTTAACACCCTTGACTTATTTTTGAACCTTAGGTTATTATAACAACCTATAAATGTTGACAACTTATTTTTTTCCCTGTTTTAGTGAGAAAAAGTAAAATTAAATGATGAATATATTATTGTATGTTGTATTCCATGCTGCCTCTTGGCCAGGCCTCCCTTGGAAAAGAGGTTCTTAATCTCAATGGGGTCTTTTTTTCCTGGTTAAGTAAAGGTTAAATAAAAAAAAAATAAAAATAAATAATAATAATAATAATAATAATAATAATAATAATAATAATAATAATAATAAAAGAACATGAATAACCCCCCAAAAAAACTGGAAATTAAGAAAAAATAAGTGCAATTTTAATAATATTATGCTTCAACTTATTATACATGTGCATTGCATTGGATCTAAAGACACAAAACATTTCATAACAGGCAGAATATGGTTAAAATTTTAGAGTTTGGGACTGAGTTTAACCTCCTTGACTGTTAATATTTATATGTAATTTTTACATTTCACAAATTCATCCCACGGGCCGTACTGAACCTTTGGCAGACCAGTTTTAGCTCACGGACCATATGTTTGACCCCCCCTGTGCTAAATGCTAATCGTTCATTGTGCTTCAGCTGCTGCCCACTTTGTACTAATAAAACACTTAAAACCTTAATGTTATGAATTCTTCTGTTCTGAAACCAGTAGTTTGCTATTTTTCGGTCACCATCTTGGCTTTTTGGAGGCAGAAATGACCATATTTGGACAAAACCGGTGCAGCTGTTGGAGTTTATTTGTGTCTGAGGTTCAGCTAATGCTAAATGCTAACATACGGACTTAACAGAATAGTAGACTTCATCATGAATTATGTAACAGTCATTTTCTGGTTATTTTGGTAGAACCTGTTTACCAGAACTACAGTGGAGCCATCTGTCAGGAGGAAATGTGTTTTATAAAATAAACACAATCTCTGACAGACTGTGAAGTGTCATACAGGCCTGTCAATCAAAGCCCGACACAACGGATATGAAAGCTTCTGTTTTATCTGAGGTCCAAAGTCAACAAATAAAAATAAAAGCAATAAAAATGAATCCCTGGGAAAAAAATAAATAAAATAAAATGTGTAGTATAGTATTTTTAGAGCAGTTCTACTGGAGTCAGGGACTTTTTGGAGCAGCATCTAGTGGTTATTAGAGGTATTACAACTTAAATATATATTGGGTGCTGAGGTCCAGGGGATTTTTTTTTTATTGCAGTAGCAGCAGGTGACCATTGGTATCCAGGTTTTATTGTACAATCATGGTTTAGACACAGAGGAAGACGAATAGTGTCAAAATAATTCCAATGCCACAAAAACACCTTGAAATGATACATCAGCTGATGTGGCCGAAGAAATAAATCTGGATTTTTATACCTGGTATAAAGATATTACAGGAATTCAGTCTGTCAGTCCAAGATTTTTGTCCATCCCATTTATCGCACACTATGTGCACAGTTTGATGCTGTAATTTATTTATTTATTGCAAATTTTTGAACATTTGGACTTTGAAATTCCCCGTAATTCTAGTGAGGATAAAGTGGGTTCAGATAAATGAATGAATGAATGAATGAATGAATGAATGAACTTTGAAAAAAATGAGATGGACAAAATTTCAGATATTATTCACAAAGTGTTTTTCAAATTTTTACACACATATTCTTTTCCACTATGACAGGTGCACTGCCCAGGTTGATGCGAGAATCATTTATTTATTTGGTTAGTTAGTCAGTTAGTTAGTTAGTTAGTTAGTTATTTTCCCCATTTTTTTTTTTTTTTCTCCAACTTTCAACTTTGATTTTAACCCATTTCTTGAAGACTGTTCACCCAATTCTTTTCATTCATTTTCTTTTCACTGAACAAGTATTTGAATTTTGGCCCAAAAGTTTTTGTTTTGGGGTTGTCTTTTTCTAAATCCATCTAGCTGCTTTTTGACACCTGGTTGAACTCCAAAAAGCAGTAACATGGTCAAAACTCGATAAAATAAATAAATAAATAAAATAAATAAATAAATAAAGGAATAAATAAAATAAAGGAAAATCACCACAACACTGTAAACAGTAAAAAAAAAACAAAAAAACCCCACTAGGAATATAATGTAAAAAAAAACAAAGACAAAAAACAAATCCCAAACCGTCTACTTTTATCGTGAGTCGGTCTCACTCACTGCACCCCCCCATTCCACAGGCAGTGGGACGTGTACTGAGCATGCTCAGATGTTTATGGAAAAAACAAGGTCTATTCTGTCAGCAGATGTTAGAATTTTTCTTATTGAGCAAACGGTTGAATTTTTATGAATATCTAAAATAAATCACACATTCACAACTCTCACCACAGACACGTCAGCAGTTAAAGGGTTAATTCATTGCTTCTTTCCAGAAAGGGTGGATTTTTGTACATTACAAATGAAACTGAATGGAAAAACAAAGAGCTGATTTTTATTTTTATTTCAGGCTCAGACAGAAAGTGAATTAAATCCACCCCAAAATGTTTATTGATTTACTTATTTATATATATATATATATATATATATATATATGTTTTTATACAGCCCATGTTTCTATGAGGAAGCCTATGAATAAATGTATACTAAAATAACAGCTGCATGTGGCTCACATCGTAATAGGAAAGCACATTATTCCTAAACATTTGGAGTGCACCGGCCTTTTCCTGTTCGCTCGTGGACTTTCTGATTTTAAGTCTTTTCTCCCACTTTGTCGCCCATCTCTGGCATCTTCATCAAAACTGCAGATGTTTCTCAGACAGGACAGTGAAGGCGACGCCAGTGAAACATCAGTAAAACTCTGCTTAAGCGACGATCACTCACGGCAACATCATAACTATTTTAAGTCACCGGCGATAAATGTAGCTTGAAATTGCTATGACTCTTTTTCTTTTTTCCAACGGAACGAGTGTTTGAAAAGCAGCGACCGTGAAAGTAGACACAGACATATTGTTGAGAAATGAATGACTTGAGTGAAATCCATGCTTAAAGGGCATTTTTAACCTTTCAACCACTGGCCTTTTCAAGTGAGAGACTGAAATGCAAGTGTTCGACTTCATTTAACAGCAAGACATGACTCTTCAACTGAGGCTAATGCTAGAACATGTGTTTTGAGCCATAAATTGAATTATACGATTCAGTTTTAATTAAATGAATGAATAAAAATGGACAAAAATATAAATATCTGCAGTTTTCAGATGGAAATAGATCATTTTAGGACTTCTGTGAGAGCCTTCAGATCTACAGTACTGTGCAAGAGTCCTATCATCAGGTTTGTTGGTTTGGTACAGTTCTAATGACCACATATCCTCCTTCCTTCCTTCCTTTCTGATCCCCATTAGCTGTACCATAGCTACAGCTATTCTTCCTGGGGTCCTTACAATAATCTTTACAACTTCTCAATGCGAATAACATACAACATAATCATACAAAACAATTTTCACATACTACATAACATACAAAAAACAGACATGACAGCTCTTTCGGTCAGCAGGGGTATAATATATACAGTACATATATTCAATTAACACAGGTATCAATCATTTATGGTCAATAGATGTTTCTTCATTGATTTCTTAAATTTGATTTTCCAGTTTTCTTGTGTGATGTGTTCCTGTAGTTTGTTCCATTCTCCTGAGACCCAGTAAGTAAACATTTTTCACCATTTTACATTAAATAATTGCCTTAATTGGAAACAGCATGATGCAACAGTTTTTTTCCCCGATACATTTTTTATTTATTTATGTATTTTAAATATAATGTCTTTTTCAGTGGAATTTTTACCTCCGCCAAGGAGGTTATGTTTTTGCCAGGGTTTGTTTGTTTGTTTGTTTGTTTGTTTGTCTGTCTGTTTGTTTGTCTGTCCGTTAGTGTGCAACATAACTCAAAAAGTTAAGGACAGATTTGGGTGAAATTTTCAGGGTTTGTTGGAAATGGGATAAGGAAGAAATGATTAAATTTTGGTGGTGATCGGGGGTGGGGGGGCCCACGGGGGTGGGGGGGGCACTGATCGTTACTGTGCAACATAACTCAAAAAGTTCTGGACAGATTTGGATGAAATTTTCAGGGTTTGTTGGAAATGGGATAAGGAAGAAATGATTAAATTTTGGTGGTGATCGGGGGTGGGGGGGCCCACGGGGGGGGCCACTGATCAGCCTTGGCGGAGGTCTGCGCTCTCCGAGTGCTTCTAGTTTAAAATATTTTTTATTTTAAAGTAAAGCTGTGAAACTCTTGTCCACTACAGAGGATAAAAATGCATTGCTGGGTCTCAGGAGGATATGCATTTGTCTCTGTATTCACCCTTTATTGGGCACTCATAGAAATACTCATATTCATTCATTCATTCATTCAAGCTTTATGAAGGACACAAAACTAGATCCATAAGATAAGATAAAAAACATACACAATAAAAAGAAAAGAAATAGAAATACTAAGTCAAAATTTAAACCTTAGTGTGTTATTGGAGTACAAAACAAAATTTTATTACTTTTGTAAAAATTTTCACATTTTTTATTGTTATGTAGAAAATCAAGGTCAATTAAGTTACCATATTTGGTTCCTTGCCCGTAAGTGTAAAAATAAATAAATAAAATCCAAGAAGCATATATAAAAAATATAAGAAAAACACATGTAATAGCAAAATGTATTTTAGAACATTAGAACATCACTTTTAGAACATTACAACATACAGTCGTGGAAAAAATTATGAGACCACCCTTGTTTTCTTAAATTTAATATTATTTATATAATTGATATTTACACTTGTCATGATATCACATTGGTTAAAATGTCATAAATGGACAAAAATCAGTCATATTCACTATTTACAGCTCCAAAATGTCTATAAAACCTCTCTGAATCACTGTATAGTTTAATAAAAAAAAAACAACATGCTTCTGGACCTCACTGAGGCACGGGATTAGCCCCATATTTATTATTTGCAGAAATGACCAAAAATAGTCATTTGCCCAAAAAAGGGTTAAGGCTGTGCGCATATGTCCTTTATTTTCTTGTTGTGTGTGAAGAAAAGAATGAGAAATGAATATGCTTGATCATTCCAACCCTGTAAAAACAAAAATAAAGGTGGACTCAGACTTTTGCGTAGTGTTGTATGTAATGATACAAACTCTTTGTCTAATCAGAGATGTTCATTCCATTTTGCTTTAGTCGGATTTTGCCAAATTATGCAAAATATGTGTACCATTGAGATGTCAGTAGTTTTTATTTAATACATTTAAGTGATTGGCTGATGCTCAAATAGAAAAAAAGAGTCTGTTTTTCTGCTGCATTTACCTGAAAAATATCACAACGAACATTAAAATTTAACATTATACTTATATTAAAACAATAAACAACTATTCCCTGATTTTGAACAGTACTACTTTTCTTTTTATCATTTCTATGTATTTATTCTGTTCACATCACTGAAAATGTGGACATGCCCCCGATGATCTCTGCAGATTTAAGTAGGTTCTGAATGAATGAATTTGACAGAAAGCTTCCTCTAGTGTCTGTTTGTGAGATTAAAACAGAATCTGAGCTGAATCCACGTAAATGTGGCTAATATGTAACTCTTACCCTTAAAACCAACATTCAAGCTGATATAATTAACAAAATGTATTGAGACAGAAATATTTCATTCATATAAGTTAGAGTTAAACAACAGGTCAAAGAACAAGTGATGGACAAATTCCGTTTTTGGTGAATCAGCAGGTGTTCAGGCGTCAACTGTGAATCATGGCCTACGAGGTTACAGTTCATTAACATATTCCATGGAGTCACGCCAACATGCTGTTTTTCAGTGTTGGAAGATTTCTTTTGAAGTGAAAAGTAAACAATGATAGTCAGGAAAATCTACTTAAATGTACTCGCTGCACAGTAAAGTGGTCCCTGTCAGTGTTGTACTATCTATATTATAAAAGGGAATATGATAAAAGGGAAGTGGACTCTGTTTGTATGTGTGTCTCAGGCATCACATAAAATCCGTAAAGAGCTGACTGCTGCTGTTTGGTATACTTATGTATTTTTGGTCAAGGAACAGACTAGTGTAAACGGCAAATTGATAGGATCAATATTTTGGGAAATATTAGCAATTTTGGAAAACAATCACCTTCCAATCCCATTACTATGCCCATAATCATAGAATCATCATTGAAGTGGGTTACCTAGTAACAGCTAAAAAAATGAGGCCACATTGCCATGCCATGGTGTCAAATGTCATGTGCAGCTGAGGTCATATATATATATATATATATATATATATATATATATATATATATGTGTGTGTGTGTGTGTGTGTGTGTGTATATATATATATATATATATATATATATATATATATATATATATATATATATGTATTAGGCCTGTAACGGTACACGTACCGAACCAGACTGTTCTGGTACACACCTGTTTGGTTCGGTACACAGCTGTACCGAAACGGCACAGTATGTTGAGAAAAAGAAAAAGGAACGAAAGACATTGTTTGATGCGAAACTTTAAATCCGCGCAAGTTCCACACGGACATATTGAAGGACGCGCACAATGACCCGAAATACTAAAGAGCAGATGATATAAGGTAAAAAAAAAACAACAACAACAAATATGATGTGAACCTGGAAGGTTCATTATAGTCCTTTTTGGGATCAGTTCAGGTCCCGATGAAAGACAACAACGGAGAAAGAGACGTTAATAAGACGGACATTGTTTACCGCCTATGAACTACGGTAGTTCTAAAACACTTACACTAGCTCTCGCTCTCTCTCTCTCTCACGCATGCTGTATAATAAAGGAATAGAACCCAGAGTTGGACGTTGAAAGTATATAAAGTTTCACTTTTGTTTCACGCCAGCATTTGTTACGTTACTTATGGACACTCCCCATCCACCCCCACCCCCCCAGCTCCGACCAAAAAAAAAAAAAAAAAACATCCTCCCAACAAATCGCACCCTGCATGCGTGCGCACGTACACAAAGTGGCCTAAACAGTTTGTTATCTGTCCTAAAATAAATCATTTGGTTAATTTTTTGTTGTCAGTGTTGATCTTCAGTTTGTTTAAAGAGAATACCAGTTTGTCCTCTTGTTAATGTTGCACTTTATGTGGAATTTTTTGGTATTTTTCTGCAGAATGTGAACTGATAGAACTGTGATTAGATTTTTGTTGTTTGTTCAAAACTACCTGTCAGGGAAAAGTGCAATACTAATGTTTAAAACACATAGTAATATTAATAGTTTATTTTATTTTCTGTTTGATTTATAGCAGCAGAATTATATTCCTGTTTTTCTATATTCTATTGTGTCCAAAAATTGGGGGAAAATTTTTCAAACATTCATAAATGTACTAAAGATATTTTGAGGGTTTTTCTTTCTTCCTGTACTGAACCGAAAAAAAACGAACCATGGCTTTCAAAACCGATAACGTACCAAACCGCTAATTTTGTGTACCGTTACAGACCTAATATATATATGTGACTCGGGTCCTCCTGGGAGCCTGAGGGTTCTGTGCAGGATCTAAGCTGTTCCTAGGACTGCGCTCTTTTGGACACAGATCTCTGATGTTGCTCCTGGTAACTGCTGGAGCCGTCCTCTCAGCTTGGGGGTCACTGCCCCTAGTGCCCCCATCACTACTGGTACCCTATTGGTGGCCTTCACACCCCACATTTTCTCTATCTCCTGTGTCAATTCTTGGTATTTCTCCAAATTGTCATGGTCTTTCTTTCTGATGTTGCTATCATTTGGGATTGATACATCTATCACTACCGCTGTCTTCCCATGTTTATCCACCACCACTACGTCAGGCTGATTGGCCATCACCATCTTGTCGGTCTGGATCTGGAAGTCCCAAAGGATCGTGGCCTGGTTGTTCTCTGTCAACTTACATATATATATACATATGTGTGTGTGTGTGTGTGTGTGTGTGTGTGTGTGTGTGTGAATGTATATATATGTGTATGTATGATGCTTTTGGATTCATTTTACTGCTGTGTTCATGTATATGTTGCATTCTACTGTAGAAGGTTGAGATAAGTTTAATTACTTGATGTACTGCTTGATATATGTAGTGGGTAAGATATAAATCTGATCTGTAAGTAGACATGGAAAATATTAATTATGATTTAATTAGTTTAGAATGAAATGAAAGAGTAAGAATCCTTATTTTTGATACCCCAGAATGAGCTGCTGAGACAGTCTCCATGGACAGATACTCTGCAGACACTGTTTCAACAGATTTAGAAAAAAAAATATTAGTAGGTGCTTCACTGGGTCAAAAAACACAAAATGTTGGTTTATGTAAAGGAACCAGGTGCTCATCAAGGACATGAGCAGAATGCATGAAGAACAAAAGAGCATAAAAGTAAAAAAAAAAAAAAATACAACAGCCAGAAATGAGTGTGAGGCACTCTACAACCAAAATAAAAGTCCTTCATTATCTGTAGGGACACCATTACCAACGTGCTTTGACTGCACAGACCCTTTGTCTGAGCATAAAACCTCAATGCATCATGGGATGCTAATCATGTGACAACAGCTGCCTTCAAGTCACATTTTTCATTTTATGGAGGGAGCATCCGGTCGTACGGTGCATTACAATTATTTCCTATGTCACAGTGAAACCCCTGTTTTTTGTTTTGCTTCTGTTTTTATTGGACACACTGAGGCCAAACATGCAGATATTTCAGTGGATAAAAACACATTATTTATTAATTTGACACAATAGAATAAAAGAGTATTACAAAGGTTCAGTTTTAAACTGTCTTTAACCAGCACTTAACACTTAAATAGAATTCTAGCTCAGGGCTGGAGCTCCACATGAACCAAGTTCTTAAATGCATCCAAAACAAGGCCATAAATCTCTTCTTCACTAGAGGATTTGCAACTAAGAAAGATGAAACCTGGAGCATCTCCCAGCACATTCTATTTCAAGCTCTAGTATATTAAGTTAGGGGAGATAACCAGGGTTAACCTGCAGGTCTACCTCAAGGGACCCTGTTACGGGCACAGATTATCCCACAACAGATTTTTTTTTGTTTTGTTTTTTCTGGGTTAGGACGTTGGCCTCAGGTCATCTGGTTTATCAACTTCACCTGCCATGGTTCCCTCACCTGGGTTTAATTAGTCAGGTAGGCTTTAAAAGGAGCTGGAGCTCAGCACACCAGTCGGCTGTGAGCCATTCAGAAAGCAACATCCCCTTTGGTTGGTTGATGATCATCATCCCTAGTTTGCTTTGGCTGGCCATTTTCCACCCCTTTTGCCCCCTCCCCAATTTTCCACACTAGAGTTTAAGGCCCACCTTTTCATTCTTTCTGTCTTTATGGTAGACTTAGTGTGTGACTGAGAATCTGTCTCCTTTTTAGAACCTTTTTAAAAGGTCTCTACTTCGGTTTTACCCCTTTTCTTTGGTTTTGTGCAGTTTTGTTTGTGAGTTTCCCAACTTGTGACCCCCATTCCATGTTTTGTTGGAATTTATTTTGGGGGAAACATAACAGACCCATGTCTGGTCCAAAAAAATATTTCCAAGTGTATATGACTCACATCAGAAAACATCCCATTCATCCTATTCCTTGTCCATGTCCAGTAATATTCTGGAACATGTTTCCATGTTATTTTGTTCCAAATGGGACAGTGCATCTGCATTAGAAAGGAACTTGTTCTTTCTTTTTAGGGGGAAAAAAGACTTTAGGATGGTTTGCCAAAAGCTCACACTTAAATACAGTCATTGGTCTAAGCCAGTGGTTCTCAGTCTCTTTCTGTCGGGGCCCCCCTTTAGAGGACGAACCCCAACAACACTGTAACAGTGGTGCAATTCTAACTTTTATTGAAAGAAACATCAATATCATAACAATGCTTTTTGATTTTTCCTTGAATAATTTTTTGTTCAAATTAAAAATAACTTAGATTTTTGCTTGAACAATACGAATAAACTCAAGACTGCTCTGAGAATTTTTTTTTTTTTTTTTTCAAATAAAAATAAGAGAAGCGCAATTATCTTACAACTATGACAATATTTTTTTATTTTATTTTTTTTTTATTTTATTAGAACAACAAGCAAATGTTGGTAACAAAGATGAACATTTTTAACAATATCAGTGGCTGCAATGAGCCCGGTTCCATTGCACATCTCAGAACATTAAAGTGCAAACTGTACAAACTGTGCAAAAACAAACATCCTACATTTTTCTTTGTCAGTCAAATCCTTGTCCATTCTCCAAACCTAAACTCTTCATCTCGTCTAGTGACACATCACCATGGCAGTAGATTTGTTTGTTTGTACGTCCCTAAAATGAGTCCAGGGTGCTCAAACACTAAAACACAATTTCCACCTTCTACATGTTCTGACCTGCAGGGGAAAAAAAACACCCAGGAGTGATCCCATGCCCCCTCTGGCAAGCCTCATTCTAGACCCCAAGTCTGGTCCAAAAACTACTTCTAAGTGTATAATGTCATGTTTCCACTACATGGAACCGGCTCGACTCAGGTACCGCATCCTATTCTTGGAGACCGTTTCCATTACAGGATACTACCGACTTTACAGTACCTGGTCGTCAAAGCGATGTGGCGCGTTACTTCCGTGTCATCTCCTCAGAGTTGCTGATAAACTCACTTGTTGCGTGTTGTCTCGTCAAGCTCATGCTGAATTTTTATGTTGGCAACCAAAGACTAAATCTTCTCCGACCGTGGTGTAGTTTTGCGGGCTGTCATCATGTGGATTAACCTACTGCTATATTTACTATCAACTTCCACATCTGTTTTTTGTAAAACAGCAGGTCACAGAGACAACTGTCTGACCAGTCAGTGGTCTGCAGTGTTTACACGTCACGTTTTAGTATCTGTTCCTCAGTCTTGGAACCTCGGCGGAGGTGATACCAAAAAATGGTCCCGGGTACCAGATTCCAGGTCCTTTTTTTTTTTTTTTTTTTTTTCATCATGGAAACGCAAAAAGGCCGAGTTGAGACGGTATCACATAGTGGAAACGCAGCATATGAAGCACATCAGAAAACATCCCATTCATCCTATTCTTTGTAATTTGGCCAGTAATATTCTGGAGTGTGACGTTCCAAATGGGTCTGCATCAGAAAGGAACTTGTTCTTTATTTTTTAGAAAAAAGACTGTAGGATGATTTGCTTAAAGCGCTCACTTACCTTAGACCAATGACTATAGTTAACAATCTTGTTTGAAATGTTAATGAATTTATATTCACTGGAGTAGAGCCTCATGTTAATGTAGATCAGGGGTGTCAAACTCATTTTGGTTCAATGGCCATATTTAGCCCAACTTGATCTCAAACCAGTAAAATAATGACTTAATAACCCATAAATAATGACAAATCAAAGTTTTTGTTTTAGAACAAAAAAAACAATTAAATATTTAAAATATTTGCATTTTACAAAAAAGATGTGAACAACCTGAAAAAAACAGAAATTTCATTTGAAAAATTAATGCAAATTTAACAAGATTATGCCTCAACTTATTTATACATGTGGATTTACACACAGTGTTACATAAACATTTGGTAACAGGCAGAATATTGTTAAAAATTTTGGAGTTTGGAACTAAAATTTGAACAATTTCTACAATATTACATCTGTCATTAACACAACTACAGATCACAGTGGATCCATAAATGCACAAAACATTTAGTAACAGGCAGAATATTGTTAAAATTGCACATTTCGGGTTGTTCATCTTTGTTTTTATTTATGCATTTATTTGCATTTTATTGTGAAAGAACAGTTTAGTTAATGTAAATATTTTCAGTGTAATGTTTTGTTTTTGTTTTTATTCACATGAATTTTTTTTCCACATTATTTTTCACAAAGAAAATTTGTAGTTGTCATTATTTCTGGGTCACTGTGTTATTTTTACTGTAGATCACATTGGTCTGTATGTGGAACCTGAACTAAAATGATTTGGACAACCTGGACTGTTCAGGTTCATTTTTGCACTTTCATCCCGCGGGCCGGAATGGAACCTTTGGCGGGCCGGATGTTTGACACCTGTGATGTAGATGAAGGTCTTGGGCCCCCATGGTGCAAAAGATCATTCTAGTAGTTCATGCTGGTGTTACTGGTTCCGTTGGTTCCATAGTTTACAGACATTAGTTTAAGATCCTGCTCAAATGTTCATATTCTATTAGTTCGTAACTAACAAAACATTATTTTTGTGCAATCCCAACAAAGGAGCTAACATTATTTAATTAGTTGATGATGATGATGATGATGATGATGATGATGATGATGATGATGATGATGATGATGATGATGATGAAAAATCTAAACCAAAAGGAACCTCCACAATATCTGCATTTGAAAAAATACCTAAAAATTTCATATTCCGTACTGCCGAACTTCTGTCAGTCAGTATTCTCTAAAATATCGTGGACCACATCTTTGGAATAATCTACGACCTGAACTTGAATCAACATCTTCTTTATCATCATTTAAAAAGCAGCTGAAGAGGACTCTAATTCATGAAAAAATGTAAGGCTTTACATATTTTGATTTGCATTTGATGACTTGTAATTTGATTTGTATTTTCATTGTTTTTACTTTAGTTTATTATTTCAGTTATATCGTATTTTTTTGATTGATTGATTTCCCTGTGTTTTGTTTATTTCCGAGGAGGTATTCACAATGATGTTACTTGTTTGAAAGTTGCTGGGGGTTTTTTTGTTTGTTTGTTTTTATTTTTCTCCGCTGTTTTGATATGCAAATAAAAAATAAAACACAAAAATATTGATACAGTACTTCTTAATATCGATACGGTATTGTGAAATGAAATATCGTGACATATTGCAGAACCGATATTTTCTTACACCCCTAGCCATCAGCCAGTGTTTTTTTATAAGTAGACTCAGTGGGGTTACTGCCTTCAGTCCCTGCACCATTACCCCACTGTAAGGGTATTGACTTTTGCTGTACACAAAGAATTCTATGGTATAGATGAGTATTTCTTCTTGCTTTAAAGACAGTTATCAGTTAAGGATCTAAAGGTGTCCCAACATAGCTTTGAGGGGCCGAAGTTGATCAGAAGTCATTTGCCAAAATTAACCTTTTTTTTTTTTTCTCCCCATTGACCAGGGTGAGCACCATGATATTCATTTCTGCTGACATGTCCTGAATAACAGAGATTGAGACCTAAGTCCACAACATCTGTCAAAACACCCAGACACTCTTCAGGGTAACTAATCAGCAGCCTGATTCTGGAAAGAGTGTTCGGCCTCATGGGTAAAATCCATTGACAACAGACTCGGCTCATTTTTTTTTGACGTTTGCGGTGTCACTTAAAGAAGCTGCGTAGTCCACAGATTTTGTCCAAGGCACTGAAAATGATTAACAGACTCTTGACACCAATTCAGGCAATATTTCTAAAGTATCGTACACTCCCTTGAGATCACCTATATGAGGGGACGACAGGGGTCTCTGCTCTTGATGGGACCCTGGTTGGGGTTCATTAGCGCTGACTTTTTGCTGGTGTCAGCGGATCTTGGCAGGTGGTAAAGACTCTTAGGAAGGTCTCTCTCACCTTATACCACGCTGTTATCAAGGGATCGCGTTGAGATTCCCTTAGCAAGCAAAGTCTGAACTCAAACCTTTACCCTTTGGGGCTTTAATATCATTTGACTGAAGATCCTACCATGTGTGTTGACCTCTTGCACTTTGAGGAAGACATAGAAGACGAAGGGTCGACAAACTCCGCTCTGAACACTGCTTAAATACTCTTGTCGTTCAATATAATCACTCTCTAATATAGTTTGTACAAGAATACTGTTACAGCTGGCTCCTTTTTAAGGAGTTCCCTGGACAATGCCATGGTGATTAGCCGCCAACTGAAGGTCTTTCTTTGTGCAGGACATAAGTGGCTGCACAACAGGATCAGCAACGAATCTGAACAAATCGAAATCCATATGTATTATGTAATTACAATTATAAATGACTGGATTGTATCATATACATAACAGTGGTTCTCAAATGGGGGTACACATGAAGGCACTCCAGGGGGTACATGAGATTTTAAAATATATTTAAAAAGTAGCATCCATGCAAAAATCCTTTAAAAATAATTATTAAATTAATTAAATATTTCAGGAAAATATATAAGTTCATAAAATGAATTTTACATTCAGTCGGCTATTCAATTTCATCATCCTAAAAACCCAGTCTCCCCCATACCAGAATGGTTCAACCCAACCTGTCATATGCCACCTAGCATCACCTGTTAATTATTGGAAAACAAAAAATGGAGTCGTGGTTGAAGCATAATTCTTTTTGAGAACAGATCTTTACTATGATCCCAAAGGAGGACACTTTATGTTGATGATTATTTTTATGTGCACAAATCTTTATTTATCATTAAGTTCATTCTTTCTTTCTTTTTTTTTTTTTTTTTTTTTTTTTTTTTTTTTAGTTATAACTTTTTATTTCCAAACAGTTCAAGAGAAGCCACTACAAATGGAGTTCCAAAGTTTAATAAATCATACACTGTTGGCACAGCACTCTGTTTTAAGTCTTTTTTTTTTTTTTTTTAAACCAAAACTGATTTGCGCTGGTTAGGGGTACTTGGCTGAAAATATATTTCACAGGGGGTACATCATGGAAAAAAGGTTGAGAATCACTGATATATAAAATATAATACATGTATGTAAATTGGATTTGAAGGGTTAACTGGGTGTTTTGTTCGCACACATTTACCTCCTCCCTGTGAAGGACCTTTCATATACAGTTCAACACAACAAACAGCCTCCACCTCTGCCGTTTATAATGCACACATTTTTTTAGACAGTGACACATTGGATAGGATGTAGGTTGAATCCAACTCTTTCCAATACAGCCAATGGTGGCCATCGCATCAATTTAAAAACCCAAAATGCCTTTCCTTTTTTGTCCATTCTGGGCGACTGTAGAGAGATTCCACTGACAAAACTAATGTATGGAAACTTGACTTCTTCTGGTCACCAGGATTTCAAAACCATTTTCTGGAATTAAATGGAATAATCTTTGAAGAGTCTTACAAAGTATTAAAATCAGGGATGCACCGATTCCAATACTCCGATACTCAGTGTGTGTAAAGTAATCCGATATAAATGCACCGATACCACTTACGGCCATGTGACATTCACAGTTCAGTGCAACAGGTACGAGGTGGAGGAATGATGCGTGAAGAGTGTGGAGATTTTTCAAAATAAATGACGGTGATAACAGTTACGCTGACTGCAAGTAACATTAAAGACACACATGGATACAGACGCAGCGTTCTGTCTGTCCTCTGCGTGCATTCCATCTGTTTTCCAGGGGCTGGCGGATCAGTACCCAGAGCTCAGCCAGTTTCCGTCCTACTTATAATACTATGGGGGTACGGAGCAGTGTGGACCGCCACCAGTGGAAGTGAAAACCAAACTTATGGCTCATTTCTCTTTTCTCTACCTGCTGAAGCCTAGTCACATCCCGCCTAGATTACTGCAGCTCCCTTTTATTTGGTTTACCGGACAAATCAGTTCATAAACTGCAACTGGTTCAAAACTCTGCCGCACATATCATCACCAGAACCCCATCCATGAGTCACATAACATCTGTCCTGCAGCAACTCCACTGGCTTCCTGTTAAATCTCGCATCATATATATATAAAATTCTACTTCTTACCTTCAAGGCCATAAACCACCTGGCCCCTCGGTACCTCAGGAACCTCCTCAACATAAGCATTCCCACCCGCAGTCTCAGGTCATCATTTGTCCAACTCACCCTCCCACCTGCCCACTTGACTACCATGGGGTCCAGAGCTTTCAGCCGCTCAGCCTCCCAGAACACATAAAAAAACTGATTCTATTACCACCTTCAAATCCCAGTTTAAGACTTATTTATTCAGACAGGCCCACTCAATTCCATAATTTCACTTTTATCTACTGCCATTTTATGTACCTATGTGTTTTTTATATGTAATTTTAATTGTGTTTTATTTATTTTTAACAACTTTGTACAGTGACCTTGAGTGTCCTGAAAAGTGCCTATGAATAAAATTTATATTATTATTATTATTATTATTATTATTATTATTATTATTATTATTATTATTATATTTATTTTAAATCTTACCAGCGAAAATGCTGAAACTTTAGTATCACATTAGTGTTACCTCTGTCGTCTCCATGTTTGTTATTACTGACTTTCTTCTTTTCAAAAAACTTTACTCTTCTTCGTGGTATTTGTCCAGTATGGTCAATTCAGAGCGGCGCCCCCTGGTGGATTAATTGAGAAACACTCATTCCAACACTTTAAATGTTAGTAGTAGTACTTTTTTCCGGTCAGACTAATGACAGCGACAATAAAGCACATTTACAAAAGGAACTAAGAACTAGAATGGGATTATTAAGTACTCGTTCTGGTACTCGGTATCGGCAAGTACTCAAATGTAAGTACTTGTACTCTGTCTGGAAAAAGTGGTATCAGTGCATCCTTAATTAAAATAAATAAAAGTATCTTCACTATTTAGATCATTTCTGCTCATGTGCAGTTAAATGATATAAGCTAACAACTTACGTGATGCAACTTAAGTTAAAACCCTTAAAGGTACTGGATGAAGTTGGACAGTCCACCTCCAGACTCTGCTGATTTATCCAAGCTTATGAAAGTTTTTTGGGGTTTTTTTGTTTTTTGCATCATTGGGCAAAATTCCATAATTACCTTTTTAAGCATTTTGTTATTCAAGAAGCCTTAGAGTAAACAACACTACTACTTCTACCACTCTTTTCTCTAAAGTCTGTTTCCAGAATCTGTTTTCTGCAGATTAAATCGATTTAATTGCTCATATATGTAGGCGAGTTAAATATGTGACAGATATAATTATTAATCACTGATTAGATTCCATCAGATATGACAACTGATTGTAGCTCCTGCAGTTGAACCCATAAGGACCCAGCACTACTTTTGTGGCAGTTCCCAAAGGAACTTTTCTCTATTTAACCTTCCTTAAGTGATTTACCACTGTTTATTGTAATATTATCTTCTGTATTTTGTGTTTGTTTCTTTTTTTCAAAGAACATTAGGCATTTTCCTATATTTAATTCGCTGATCACGTAGATGTTCATAAAAGCTCAGATTAAAGTTGAGGTTTATTATATCAAAAACAGAGAAAACTGAAGAAAAAGTGACATTTTCAACAAATCTATCATTAATTGAACATAAACCCAGTGTGTCCATCCACGATCATTGATCCAACTCCATGGGTTTTACTGTTGAATCAATGTTGTAGAAGATGACAGTGTTTCCATGGTAACTACAGAGCCTCTGAAGGTCCAAATGGGTCACATCTGATGACCATGAAAAGATGACAAACTGCATTTTACACAAATTATTTACATGTATTAATAGAATTAGCTGATCAACAGGTATTAAAGATGTTGCATTAGAAGATGGTTTTGAATGAATGAGTATTTTATTTCAGTTATGTACAAAACACATAAATATAAAGAACATACAATTAACACAATTTGTAACTGAAAAAGGAAGAAGCTGAAGTCAGAGGCTTTTTTCTGCTTCTCCTACTTCCATCTTTTGAATTACCTGAAGTTGCAACAAATAAAACATTAACACAAATTAGTCTACATTCAGTGTCTTAAGTTACTTAGACATTGTTTTACTTTCATAGCCCTTGAGAATTTGACAAATAAAAGCTTTTTTTTTTTTTTTTAAACTCGACAACGAGCTACACAATTTCATTTCATCTTTCGATTGGTTCCATAATTTAATACCTATAACAGGACCACAGCGATATTTAACATTTGTTCTTACTTTACATGTTTCAAACACAAACAACCCTATTAAATTATAATTAATTTCTCTTAACCATTTTTTTTAAACACAAACAGGAAGACTTTTGTTCTTATCACAAAACATGATTGCCATTGTTTTTCAATTAACAATATCAGGAAATTTTAATATACCAGGTCCTATAAAAAAAAAACTGATTACTTGATAGAACATAACCAGCTTTATTTATTACTCTAATAGCTTTTTTTTCTTTTTTTTCTTTTTTGAGTTTAATTATGGGGTCTGTTAGTTTTATACACATTGCCCCAAATTTCCACACAGTATGAAATATATGTTTTGGTCTTTATTAAGTTAAACAAGAAAAACATGTTTTTATTTAAATGCACTCCTCAATGTTTTATTTCATAACTAGCTAAATTAAAGGGCTTTTTGGTTGTTTTTCTATAACCTGCCATTATAATAAGTCTTTTTTGCACAGCTGTGGAACAAATCAGGTTTCTGGATATAAACAGTTCATTGTTAATTGAACATGGCTGGATGGATGTACTTTATTTATGCAAAACTGGGAAATTACAGTGCGGCGGCAGCAGCAGCATGACACATATACAATAACAATACAGAACCACAGCAAACACTGTACTCAATAAATTAGAAGTATAAAAACATCTAGGTAGAATCTGGATAATAACTGTAATGTGCTAAAATACAACTGTAAGGTCCAAAACAAGATGAAATATTCCAAATGAGAAGGTGCAAAATTGACAGTTAAGGGATTTATGACCACACTGTAAAAAAAACAGTAATATTCTGGCAGCAGGGGTGCCGAAAAAATATTGTAAAATAACGGAAAATAACCATCTCATAAAAATATTGTAATTTTCCATAATTAAAATATAGTTTTGTGCCCAAACTTTACATGACATGTTGCATATTTTTTTGACTTTTTAATGTTTAATAAAGAATATTTACATGTATTAAAACAAATTACCTATGAATAATTTTCAATGAGACTAAGCTGTACAATCCACTGATTAAAAACTGTAGTTTAAACTGTAGTTAAAAACTGACAGTTTATCAGTGCTGATACATGTTATACATTCACAAAACTGCATTTATTGAACATTTTTGTTGTGAAACCTCCCATGATTACACAAGATATTTGTCAATTAACAAACAAGTCTTGTTAAACTTGCAGAACAAATACTACTTTTACGGTTGTCAGTAATTTTATCTTGTTTAATTTATTTATTTATTTAATTTTTTTTTTTATGGTATTAAACTTTAAGTTAACAGTTTAATATCATAAATAGAAAAGAAATATTTGTGAAATTATGATACATTTGCAAATGTATTTTTCTGTGAAAAAAGAAAACATTTCTTTAAAAACATGGGAATTTTATGGTTATTCACAGTTAGTTTTTTTGTGTTATTTTAAATTTCACGTGTAAAATCAGTCCATTTTGTCATTTCATTGATATTTTCCTGTATCTTAAAAATACAGGAAAAATCTGTAAGGTAAACAGTAAAAATTCTGTTAAATTGCAGATTTTTTTTTTTTTTTTTTTTTTTTTTTTTTTTTTTTTTTTTTTACAGTGCAGAGACATCAGACAGAAAATTAATATTCTATTCCATTTCTGCAGTCAGACTCACTAAATCTTACACTGGTGCTTTAACATCTAGTTAACCTGCAACCGTTTATTGACGTGTTGAAGGGTTTTCATGCATGTCAACCAAAGCAGCACCTTATGTATGCAGCTAAACGTCCTTTACATTGATTGAATGAACATACGTAAGTGATTGCACGCGCTTGTGATTGCAGCTGTAGAAGGTGCATGTAATTGGGTTGGTGCAAACACTGAGGTCTAGACATGTGTCCTTCCAGGAGTTCTCAAACCCCACAGGACTCGAGAACAGTGGAAGAGCAGAGCATATGCTGCCCACAGCATGTATAATGACCCCCATCAAAGCCATCAATAACCATAATGGTCGCAAAGACATTTATGTTACAGTTACTAGGATGAGGAATGAGGCGTTTAAGTGAGAGGGCAACCTTTGTACACACTGATTTCTAAAAGGTCCTGTGCAGTTTTCATGATTTTATTATCAAATACAGCATGACAGCTGAGAATTGCAGTAATGATATTTGGCAAATAAAAGCAATTTTGCAAAAGTGACATTTATTGAATGAAGTTAAAGATAAATTTCTCCCAGGCACATAGCCACAACGTTGTTCCTTTTTAATGATGCAGTTCTTTGTTTTTTTTTTGTGTGTCTTGAGGCGTTGTCATTGAAATGATCCCAACTTAAAAAAAAAAAAAAAGCAGAGATTTCTATTTTCTGCTGGAGAGGAAATTCAAGATTATCATTTAATCATGCCGTAACTTGCAAACTAAAACTAGAGGGATGTTTAAATGTTAATCTGTACAGAACTCAGCTTTAATCATATGCACAAAAGTGGAGAAAAATGTAACTTGATGCATTTAATTTTAAAGATTTGCAGAATTTTAACATTTTCTTTAATCATTTAACAGGTCCTTTAAGACTCATCTGGATATCGACTATTTCCAAAATTACTAATCATAGGTTTGTTTACTAAGACACAGCAACATATTTAACTTTTTTTTTCCTTTTGACTGTGCTGTAATTAATGTGAATAACAGACTACGCACCAGGACATGAATATTGAAAAACTCAAGAAATCTGAATGTACATCCATCAATCTGAATAATACATGGATTAAAAAATGACTTTAACATCAAATATCCATTCAGTATATTCATCAGATGTGTTTCTTTTCCATTCTGCACAGACGGAATTGTGTGTGTGTGTGTGTGTGTGTATGTATATATATATATATATATATATATATATATATATATATATATATTTTTTTTTTTTTTTTTTTTTTTTTTTTTTTTTACAGTGTACACTTCTCTGTGTGTTTGTGTGTCTCAGAATGGCTTCAGGGTCATAATTAGTCAAGTAGAGGTCACATTTCTACTGGTGACATAAATGTTTGGACCTGCTTCAATTAATGTGTAACAACAATCTCTGCTTAATGAGATATGAGTCCTGCAGATCCGATTTTAGAAAAACCACTCGGCTAAAAGCATCCTCCAACAAATAGTGTTATTTTCACATATATTCACTTAGATGAATATGTAAAATAATCTGACAGGATTGTTTTTCCTCGGTCAGAGTTTCATTATTAGCAGAGAAAGAGGATGCTTCAGGCGTCTCTTTGGCTACGTTCAGACAGCAGGTCTTCATGCACAATTTGGATTTTTTGGTGAAATACAATTTTTGTGTGTGTGTGTGTGTGTGTGTGTGTGCACTGTAAAAAAAAAAATATTCCGGCAGCAGGGGTGCCGAAAAAAATACTGTAAAATAACTATCTCATAAATATACGGTAATTTTCCATAATTAAAATACAGTTGTTTGCCCTAACTTTACATGAGATTTTGCTTTTTTTTTTTTTTTTTTTTTTTTTTTTTACTTTTTAATGTTTAATAAAGAATATTTTCATGTATTAAAACAAATTACCTATAAATATATATAAATAATTTTCAGTGACACTCAGTTGTACAATCCACTGATAAAAACTGTATTTTGACAGTTTATCAGTGTTTATACATGTTATACATTAACAGAAAATACATTTATTCAACATTTTTGTTGCGAAACCTCCTGTAATTACACAAGATATTTGTCAATTAACAAACAAGTCTTGTTAAGCTTACAGAGCAAATACTTCTTTTATGGTTAATTGTCAGTAATTATATCTCGTTTCATTTTTTTTAACAGTATTAAACTTTAAATTAACAGTTTAATCTCATAAATAGAAAAGACATATTTGTGAAACTACGATACATTTGCAAATGTATTTTAACTGTATTTTTCTGTGAAAAAAAAATTGTAAAAATTGAAATATTATGGTTATTCAGTTAGTTTTTTCAGGTTATTTTACATTTGACATGTAAAATCAGTCTGTTTTTGCCATTTCATTGATATTTTCCTGTATCTTAAAAATACAGAAAAAATCTGTAAAATAAAGTGAAAATTCTGTTAAATTACAGATTTTTTTTTTTTTTAGTGTGTGTGCTCGTTCATATTACACATTAAATGCGACTTCTATCAGTTTTGAATATGATCTGAATGCGACCCTGAAGTGATCCACATGCGTAAAAGAGGTCCTGACGTAATACATGACCACGGAGCCACACACTGTTTACGAAAGTAACACTTCTGGGACGCACAATTGTGACGTTTGTCGCATTTCAGTGACTTAACCCTTTATCTGGCAAGTGACTAGTTT
Source organism: Sphaeramia orbicularis (assembly GCF_902148855.1). Lineage (NCBI taxonomy): Eukaryota > Metazoa > Chordata > Actinopteri > Kurtiformes > Apogonidae > Sphaeramia > Sphaeramia orbicularis. Next base: position 41,275,681 of record NC_043969.1, read on the forward strand.
TGGTAATTTCCACAGACGTTATAAGACAGTGACAGCAACCGTTCCAGTGAGTCAACAATCTCAGGTCCAATGTGGTCTCCAGGGTCTGTAAGGTCCACCTCTGCATGAACAGTGAGTGGACCTGCTTTGTTAGGTACCATGAAGTAATGGTACTAATGTAAGGAATGATGTTCAAAGGGATAATGTGGATGTGGACAGGGGTCTGGATCAGTACGGTACAAAAAAGGGTGCCTAAAAACAAGAAAAAAAAAAAAAACACTGAATCTGAGGAAAAAGGTACTCAAAACAAGTGAAATACCTGTCCATGCAGCAAGATAATTTCACTTAACCAGATTTCTTGAGTTAAGATTCTAGAAATAAGCATGTCTACAGATGTATGAACACTTAAAACACGGTAAATCATCTAACACGTCTAAATCTAAGTTTTTTTTAATCTTGTAAGAACCAAATAATTTGAAGTGTAATGTTCTAAAATACATGTTCCTTTCACCTTACATGTTTTTCTTGTATTTTTATATATACTTCTTGGATTTTTTTTTCATTTTTTTTTTCACTTATGGGTAAGGAACCAAATATGGTAACTTCATTAACCTTGATTTTCTACATATCAATAAAATATTCAAATTTTTAAAAATTTCACAAAAGTAAAAGTCTTATGTCGTCCAATAACCAGAGCCGTCGGGATGACATAGGCAAGGTAGGCAGCTGCCTAGGGCCCCCTCACTGAAGAGGGCCCCTGATGGCCGCATGGTCATTTGTCTGTACAACTAATTAAAAACCATCCATTGTAAACAAACCACCACAGTGAGGCAGTGCTAACCCTCTCCTGTACTGTTTTGTGACTGGGGACCCCCACACTAGAGGGATTCCCCCTATGCAATGATAAACACTATGAGGGTCATGTAGAAGTGACCTCCGCCCTCCTGCACCCCCCATCACACCCCCCACTCTCTGTCAGTGGAACTAACGGTCTGTCCACACCAAGGTTATAATAGTTTTGGATTTTTAATTATAGTTTAGTTTTAATTAGTTTTGACTTTTTTTCTCTTATTCAGTTAGTTTTAATTAGTTTTTAGAGCAGGTTTGTTAGTTTTTATTAGTTATCGTTTTTTTCTGAATGCTTAGTTTTAGTTTAGTTTAGTTTTAGTATTAGTTTTAGTTATTTCATATATTTTATCTTCCTCATCATCCTATTCAAAGAAATTAGTGAGGCGCGGATATGGGTTACCCTGGACACTTTATTTGGGGGTCAGGTTAGGGCGGCTCATGGACTGAGCAGAGACACAATGTACCGTACAATGTATAAATTCCCTATAGCAGGTTGAGGGGGGGTGCAATCCATACACAACGTCACTTACGTGAAACAATGCGAAGATGTGCAAAGCATGAGAGGAGATGCACAAAGCACCCAGCAGTTAAAGCAGATAGGAACCTATTATAAACCAGCTAACCAGCAGTTAAAGCTATACCTACCAATGTGGCATTTCTCACAGCACTTAGCAAAAGTTTGAACATGAACAATCCGCCTCCCTCCAAAGCCCCGCCCCCTTCCCTCTGCCTGAGCTCTGAGGCTCCTCCTCCTCTCTCCTGATGCGCGATGGAAACAGAGGAGGAAGCAGAGGTGGAGGTCCGGTCTGTTTTGGCGTGTCCGCGGACCCCTCCCTCAGTAATCAGATGCATCATCCACCTGCCGCGGGCCCGCGGCTCCTGTTCCATCAGTAGACCTGGTCTGTGCAGTACTGGGTCAGTGTTTTCACTGCAGTGCCCAGGGGATGGGCGCGCGCACTGTGAATGCGCGGCCTCCGCGAATTTTCCGTGGACATTTGAAGTTTCATAGTCCATACAATTATCATCCTACATCATCTTACATGTGTGACACCATGTACATGTACCTGTATGAGTCCCACCGTCATAAAAGCTGAGCTTTATGCAGACCTGTTCAGTCCAGTACAGCTGACTTCCGGACTTTTATCTCCATCCTTCATTCATCAGACTCCCGTTTGTGCCCCTCAGTTGTCGTTTCTGTTCATAAATCCGTTTTTTCCCTTCCACATGTGCATGTCAGTTCTATCCAAACACATCCTAGACAGTAGACTGTGGTCAGTGACAGGAGAAGCAGCACGAGTGACGCGTCAGATTCAGAGGTACACATATGGGATGTGAGACGGAGATAATGGATCGGATGCTGAACGGCCGTAATGGATGATTGACAGGAGGCTCAGCCAGGTTCGGCCAATTATTTTATTCGGACCGACTAAAATGATTGGTCAGACTTTTATCAGAAATATATGAGAATTAAACATTTTTGAGTTTCAATACCTGGTGGATTTCTTTTACATTTTAGTTTGACACATGCATATCAGGAGCATTTTAAGATGACAAAAGAAAAGTGTAAAAATGCCACATCATACGGTATAGCTTTAAAGCAGACAGAAACATATGTAAACCAGCTAACCAGCAGTTAAAGCAGATAGGAACATATTATAAACCAGCTAACCAGCAGTTAAAGCAGACAGAAACATATATAAACCACTTATAAACATATATAACCCAGTTCCTCATCAGTAAACCACACCTTAGCAGATTTCTCATATCTTAATCCTCTCCAGTTCCATTATTAGCTAACTTTGCTTCAGTTCAGTTCAGCTAGCTGTAGCTAGTAACATCAAACGTTTTTTAACATTCTAACAGGTTCCATACCTCTGTAATTGGATTAGTTTTCATCCTCCTCTTTTCTCCTCTTCTAAACTGTGCAGTTCAGGGCTTGGAAGGCCTTTTCATGGTGATAAACTGTCCAGTTTTAACCTGGATGCTAGTCCTGTCTGACTCTGTCCTTTAGCTCTGCTCTGTCACTCACGCACACACACGGTATGCCAAAAAAAAAAAAAAAAACCTGACCCATGTATTACTACAGTAAACCCCAGACAGGACTGTGCTGCTGTGTCCCAGCTTTAGTCTGTATGTTCCAGGTAGAGTGGGGACCAGAAGACGACTGGAAACCACAGTGACCAGACATGACAGACTGTGGAGTGTCGTATGGTGTCACCAGCTCAAACTGCTGGAGCCAAATAAATTAATTTCATATCAATCCGACATTGACAAAGACGAAAACGAAGGGAATTGTATCCATAATTTTTATACGTTTTAGTTAGTTTTGTAAGCTCACGATACAGTTTCAGTTATCGTTTTTTTCTTTTAATTAGAGTTTTTATTTATTTCAGTTAACGAAAATGTTTTTTCAATTTTAGTTTTCGTCATTTCGTTCGTTTTCGTTAACGATAATAACCTTGGTTCACACTGAGCACGGCGGCGGCCATTTTAAAAGAACACCAATGATGAAGAGCTCCTACCCTTCAGGGTTTGAAAAAGGACAAAAAAAAGAAAGAAGAGGAAAAACGCCAACGACACAGCGGTAAGTATTAAGTAAACCACTGTTTTGTCCAAATAGGCCACAACTGTGTGATATGTTTGAAAGTGTGTGAACAAAAGGCCTCACATCAGTGACCAAACACACAGATAGATGTTAGCATGAGAGGGAGAGGATTCAGTTCAAGAACTAATCACATACACACAACACAGCTGTGTTCTGTTGAAGAATTTAAGGAGAGAAGAAACACAACTTCTCCATCGCCCTTTTCTACTGTTGGACAGCGTTCCAAAACTTCTTTGGAGTTAAATCATTCTGATGTGGAGGACCGAAGTACGACAGCATTAACAGTATTTAGTCCTGAAAAGCCAAAGCTAAGCCAACTGAAGTGTTTTCACTTACTCTGGACGGTTGTCTGCTCCTGCTGCGGTCACCCACACAACTTTATTCCAAACTAAACCGTCTGCTCCTATGAATCCCATCCAGTTTGGACAAAGAATCCATCCAGTTCAGTGGACATTTTCAGTTAGCTAGCAATTTCCGTTGGTGATCTGTCCATCCCATTAGGAGAAAAATGTCCCTTTTCCATTGTGTTTGTCCGTCTCATCAGTACGTCTGTTCCTTGTGTGTCAGCTGGTTTAGGCACAGAAGAGGACTAGAGTAGGACTGCAGCAGAAGTTTGTATTTTCAGTCCAACATTAGTTCAGTCCCTCACATCAGCTCTGTGCCCTCACTGCAGAACTGAGGTCTGTTCACGTGCAAGGAGGCACGCGGAAACAAGACATGAGGCGTTCAGGAACAATTACAATACATAGGAAATTACATTACTTTTCAAAATCGTCAAATATTCAGAATATTCAAATACAAAATCAAAAAAATGAATGGCAGTGTCTGTGAACCATGTCTGTGAACCATGTAATCACAATCCTACATTTTAAACTCTGTAATTATCTATATTTCCCACACTTGCCCATCAACACATCACAACACTTTGCACCATGTGCTCAGATAGTTTTGCTGATGAGATCTGACGTTACATTTTGGTGCATTATGGGAAGTGAAGTTCTTCTCCTGCAAAGTTACTATCAAATCCTCCGCACTTTAATCATATACCTCTAGAATAAGGACAAAAGTAAGCCTACTCACCAAATGCCATTTTTTTCCTTCTTCTTCTTTTTTAGGCGCTTTGCTTAAATTTCTGTCAGCGCCAACTGATAGTGACAATTTGTGTCATTCCCACCAACAATACCTAATTGAAGACACTGTGTCCTTTACTACACTCTAGTGGATACTCTGTGTTGCGTAATACAGAGTAATTCATGACTCATTAAATGCACCAGAAAACAGGAAATTGCATCTGGATTTTATTTTTCTTCTTCGGTGATTCGACCACCACTTCTTCGCATATTAGGGGCCTCACTTTACATTCTTGCCTAGAGCCCCCAGATATCTTGAAACAGCCCTGATCTTCATGATCTGTATATAGGAAATGTATTGGAAAATACACGATTTACACCATGCTAATGCAAAATACAGAGGATAATATAAAAAATAAATAAAAAAAATTGGTGAGAAATCAGTTGAGAGGAAGAAATACAGAAATTAATTTGGGAACTGCCACAAAAGTAGCACTGGGTCTTTATGGGTTAATACCAGACGTGAAACATCACCTCCTCTATCAGAAAACGTGACCATTGAGCTTGGATTAATAACCTTTTTCCATCTTTCAGCTCAGTGTGGCTTCAGTGTAATGCTGCGAACGCTGCATATGTGGTCAAGGTCATGTTGTTTGGAGGTTTTAGTTAATGGACATTTTGGAGTTTCACATTAGAAAATGTTTATGGAAACGAATTCAATTGATTGAGGTGGTTTTGCGCAATGAATAATTTTTTTTTTTTAACTGGTTCCAGGCACAACAAACCCCGCCCCTCACATGTATTGTAGCTTATTTTGGCATCGATCCAGCTGATGTCTTCATGTCTGTGCATGTGCTGATGTCAGCATAAACATAGACAGCATAGACACATTTTGGCCATTATAAGTAATTTGGGAAGAAAATATTTTAAAAATTAATTTAAAAAAAATTAAGTTTGATGTACTTTTCCCAAAATGTAATCATATCTATTCTGGGTCACAGGTAATCTATAAACTAAATTTGGTATGAATTCAACCAATAGTTTTGCTGCTAAAGTATTAAAGAAACAAACTGACCCAAAAGCAATACCCCGTGCCTCCTGTTTGGGCGGGGGGGGGTACTAAATTCTGAAACATTGATTGTACTTGATTGATCAGCTGACTGATGGTCTGTTTGTTGCGTCTTCCCAGAAGTTCTGATAAAGCGATCAGAATGAACTTCAAACATATATTTAGAAATAGATAAATCAAACAAAACACATGATAAATACAAACGTAAATATCATTGTTGTGGGGTGGAAACCTCATAAGTCCATTTTTGGTCACAAAACGATTCTATTCATCAGTCGTCACACTGGCCTAACAATTTTAAAAATTTAACCAATGAAAAGTGTTAAACGCCTTGTGACTACATCTCTTAACTCCATTCATTTATTTAGAATGTACTGTACGTTATTTTTCCAGTTTCCTGAGAAATAACCACTTTGGACATAAAAGCTTTCCGCCTGACAGCAACGACAAATAAAAATATACAGGAATGTAGAAAATGTGCAATAATTGATCAAGATGCTAAAGAGATCTAGTACATCCCATTTCATTCATTAAGAAAACAAACAGAACAGGTAGAAAAAAGCTCCACTTCTTCTATTGTTTATTGGTGCCAAATGCAACAGAGCCTACAGCTCCACCTACCCACAATGCAGGTTGTTTTATTCATGACAAACCAGTTTATGGAAGCTGCATTTTCTTTTTCCATCTTTTCAGTTCACTTAATGTTTTCTGTAAATATAGCAACGGAGTTAAACTGAATGTACTTTCTTAGATTCTATTAATACACTAATCTTAGCCGTTAAATACCTGTCAGATGTAATTACCTATCGTTGATTAGATTCCATCAGACATGACACCAGAACTGATTATAGCTCCTGCAGTTAAACAGAATTATTTATTTATTTGCCAAAAACCTAAACTCTTTTTTTCTCATAACTATCTACATTAATGATATTCTTCTATTCTAATTGATTTTCAATAACCTGCCATAAAATAGGCCCTTTTGCACAAATATGGAACAAAAAATAGTTCTAACTCAAAACAAGAGTTAGAAACATTAAAATGTAAAAATGTCACATTTTTCTGTTTCTGATATTATGACCATCAACTTCAATCTGAGATTTTATAAACATCTACACGATCAGTGAATTAAATATGGAAAAATACCAGATTTTCATTGAGAGAATGCAAAATAGAGAGGATAATATTATAATAAATGGTGATAAATAACTTAAGAAAGGTTAAATAAAGATAAATTCATTTGGGAAATGCCTCAGAAGTATCACTGGGTCTTTATGGTATAAGTGCAGTTTCCATAATATTCTACCTGTTACTAATGCTGCATTCCAGGCCACCTGTAACTCATGTTTTTCCAACCTTCTACCGGTGAAAATGCACTGGAATGGCAGTCAAACCTGTGGCTTCTCACCCGTGAACTCGTACTAGATCGATGTTCTCCTAGTTCCAAACTCTGACATCACGTAGCCTGTCAAACAACGATGGCGGCCCCCATGGATACGGTGTTTATGCAAATTCTTTATTAAAACAAGGTACGTAATTTATCCGCAAATGTTCTGCATAATCAGCAGCTACTCTAGCGTTAGGACAAGAATAAATTAAAACCAAATATGTATCCAAATATACAAAAAACTTAACATAAAAGGTAGAACAGCTTCTCTTGCCTTATGCACTGCTCCCCCCCGGAACATAAACTGTGTACGGTCTAAGGTTATTATCAAAAACTAACAAAACAACGAAAACTAGAATTGAGAAAATATTTTTGTCAAGTGAAATAAATAAAAACTCAAATTAAAAGAAAAAAGCGATAACTGTTGAGTCAAATCTGTATCAGCCAAAACAGCATCAGCCTGCCACCTATAGGAGGAGAGAGGCAGTGACCTTCCTCTGTGATTTGGATCCAACTGATGAGCTGGATGGAGATCACCTGCTGTAGACTGGGAGAAAGAGGTCACACAGTTTCATGGTGGCTGCAGATACAGAGGAAGAAACATCGGACTGTTCAGCTGAAACAATCCATGAAAGGGCTACTGGTAGGAGTGAACTACAGCATTTGTTTAAATCATGTTGAAGATTATGATGAAGATTGTTTGTTTGTCAGCTATGTACCTTTAAAAGTTAAATTAATATTAACATGCTTTAAATAACAGAATACTTTAAAAACTTTAAGTTAAAATGTTTGAGTGAAAGTACTTAAATGTTAAGTTAAAGTTAAAATATTTCTTTGATGAAGGACTTTGAAATGTCTAAAAAAAACTATTGAAAAGCATGTGATATTGTTTTGTGTAAAAATAATTTGATGATTTTATGATGGTTGCATATTTCTGTTTATTCAGAGGTTTTCAACCTATTATCCTGCTTAATAAAAAGTAAAAGGAAGAGGAGTTGAGCCGCTCATTTTTCATGGTTTGCAAGGCCTTTTTCAAGTTTGGGCAATAGCTGAACACAATAAAAACTGCATAACTTGACAATAACTAACTGAAACTGTATTGTGTGTTTACAAAACTAAAACGTATAAAAATTATGGATAAAATTCCCTTCGTTTTCATCTTTGTCAATGTTGATATCGGGTAGAACATGTGAAAATTTCCACCAAGATCAGCAGTATAAGAGTGGTATAGAAGTCAGGAGGTCAACGGTGAAAGTATGGAAAGTTTCAGTTTCATTTTCACGTAAGTGACGTTGTGTATGGATCACACCCCCACCTACATTACCGCACCCCCCCAACCTGTTATAGGGAATTTATACATCCTACTGTACATATGTTTGTGTCTCTGCTCAGTCAATGAGCCGCCCTAACCGCACCCCCAAATAAAGTGTCCAGGGTTACCCGCTGATCCACGCCTCACTAATTTCTTTGAATAGGATGGTGAGGAAGATAAAATATATGAAAAAACTGAAACTAATACTAAAACTAATCTAAACTAAAACTAAGCATTCAGAAAAAAAAAACAACTAATAAAAACTAGCAAACATGCTCTAAAAACTAATTAGAACTAACTGAATTAGAGAAAAAAAAGTCAAAACTAAATAAAACTAAACTATAATGAAAAATCCAAAACTATTATAACCTTGGTACGGTCCACCATGCTGGTTTGTTTACATCTAACTCCCACAATTCCTTGTGCTCAGGCATTGTCTCAGGCAGTTTGGCATGACTTGCCTGGAACGTTACAAAATTGTGAGTCGTAGTTTGAAGTCGAGACTTACTGGCTCAAAAACCTGCCTGGAATGCAGCATAAATGTTTTGTGTATTTGTACATCTTACAGATCGCATATTAAACATTTTAAATCAGTAGATGGTTTAGGTCGACAGTGGTTGTTTGGGTCATTATGGGTTAAAGCAGGGGTGTCAAACATAAGGCCCGGGGGCCAAAACCGGCCCGCCAAAGGGTCCAATCCGGCCCGCGGGATGACTGTGCAAAGTGCAGAAGATATTAACAGTCAAGGGTGTCTAAGTTGAAAATAATAGCATAAGAACCTATAAATAATGACTCCAAATGTTCTTCTTGGTTTAATGGGAAAAAAATAACGCAACATTATGCTTATAAATAATGGCAACACCAGTTTTTTTCTCTTTGATTTATTGCAAGGAACATTAAATTCTGATATCCTTTAACAATAAAATGTCAATAACCTGAACAAATATGAACAACCTGAAATGTCTAAAGAAAAATGTGTAATTTTAACAATATTCTGCCTGTTTTGTGTCTTGGTAGATGCACGTATAAATATTGATCAAATTTTTCTTATTATTTCTTCTTATTTTTCTTCAGAAATTTCATTTTTTTCAGGTTATGCACATCTTTTTTGTTTGAATAGTTTGTAAAATGTAAATGTTTTTAAAATTTAATGTTATTTTTTGCATCTAAAAAATTTGGAGTTGTCATTATTTCTAGGCTATGATGCTATTATTTGACTGGTCTGGCCCACTGGAGATCAAACTGGGCTGAATGTGGCCCCTGAAAGAAAACGAGTTTGACACCCCTGGGTTAAAGCATTTCTATTATTTAGTTGACTTCTAACATTAACCCTTTCATGCACAGTGGTCACTCCAGTGGACAGCTATTCTATGGCTGTTCTATTGTTTATTCATGGCTTTTGTTGTTTTAGTTCCATATCAGCCGACACAGTGGACTCTTATACATCATCCAAAACACTGCAATTCATACATTTACTGTAACTTTGCTGCTCTTGATAAACCTGATCTGCACTAACATGTTTTAGTGTAAATCAATTGCTAATTGTTATTAGACTGTAATTAACAAAAAAAGAAAAAAAAATTCATATCCTCCTGAGACCCAGCAATGCATATTGTCCTCTATAGGGGACAAAAGTTTGAGAGTTTTACTCAAAAAATGCAGTGCATTGCAAAGGACATTCCATTAAAAAATCCATCAATAAATAAAAATAATTTTAAAAATGGATCTGAAAAAACTGTTACATTATGCAGTTTCCAATCAAGACAATTTTTTAATGTAAAAGAGCTAAAACTGTCAATTTCCTGGATCTCAGTAGGATATTATCTCCATGAAATGAGTAATAACTAATATTAGAGTATGATAACATGTGAGGAAACAGTAGCAATTTAGCAATTAGTGGCATTAAAAATGTTTTTATTTCATAGTTTTCACACAGTATATCACTTTCTGAGGATGATTTTTAAATAAAAGTTTCTTTGCTTCAAAAATTAAATGCATGGTGTCCAGCTGAGTGGACATTTTTGTAACTCCACGAAAAATAGGTTCATATTAAAAAAAAAAAAAAAAATCAATTGCATTGTGTTTTTCATGCCTAAAGAGGAACAAAAACACTCAAGAAAAAAGTATTAACTAAGGTTCTCTTAATTCATGCATGAAAGGGTTACACTTCATCCCCTCAGTCAAAAATGTTTCCGTATTCTCATCACCTCGTCCATCGCTGGCATTTACGCGCCTAAACAGCAGGACCGAGCTGCTGCAGACTCTCCATCACCTTCGCTGTAGTAAATGGACGGAGAATCACATGCAGGGACATCAGGCCTGACAGCGAGGAGCATGAAATAACTCCTTACCTCTAACAAGGACTAAAAAGAAGCCGCTATGCAGAGTGCATACAGCTCCGAGCAGAAAGGTCCGCCGGCGCCGGGCCACGGACGGACACAGAGACAGATGTAATGCTCAAAGGACACCGCGAAAAGCACACTTGACTTTAATTGTGGTTTTGCGCCTTAAGCAGCGGTTCCAGTAGGTGAGTGGGGTTCTGATGAGGACTCCTCCTGTCTGCTGCCCTTCTCACTTCCGCTCAAAGCCTGTGGCGAAGAACTGACTGTGACCTGCAGATACCAACGTAATCAAACAACATGTGACTGGACTGGAAGACCTGGACTTTCATCACCTTCTAAAAGTAACCGGCTAAAAGTCATCTGTTCTCTTTTTGATACAGCCTCTTCCATTCTCACATTATTTCTTTGCATGTCTTCTTTTCCTGAGGCGATCTGTCAAAGGGTTGAGACGGTAACTTACTAATATCAAAGCGGTAAGAAACAATCAGAAGTACAGTCATAAAGCTGATCCAGGCTGGTATAGATACAACGGGGGTGTCAAACATACGACCTGTGAATGAAAAATGGCTGACCAAAGAGTCTGATCCCACCCACAGGATGAATTTGTAAAGTACAAAAATGAGACAGAAGGGTGTCATGGAGTCCCGACATGTTATTCTGATCATAAAGTCTGTTACCAAATGATTTTATGCCACCGCACATGAGTAAATAAGTTCAGGCATAATATTGTTAAAATTCACAGATTTTTCAGGTGATTTATATTTTCATAATGTAAATTTGCTTTTTTTTTTGCATCAAAACTAAAAGAAAAATTTGCAGTTATTATAATGATAAGTGGTTCCAGGCACAGCAAACCCCGCCCCTCGCATGTATTGTATCTTATTTTGGCATCGATCCAGCTGATGTCACCATGTCGATGTGTGTGATGATGTCAGTATATCAATTGCTCAATATATGTGTCAAGTTTGACATAAATTGAAACAAAATTGATGTTTTTCATAGACATTTGAAATTTCACCCATTATAAGTAAATGGGAGAAAAAAATTATTAAAGAAAAAAAAGAACTTTGACCTAGTTTTCTCAATGTAACCACATCTATTCTGGGTCACTGGTAATCTGTAAACCCAATTTGGTATGAATTCAGCCAATAGTTTTGCTGTTAAAGTGTTAAAGAAACAAACTGAACCAGAAACAATACCCTTGCCTCCTCTTCGGGGGTGGGGTCATTATACTACTACTGCTACTACTACTGCTACAACTACTGCTACTACTACTACTACTACTACTACTACTACTACTACTACTACTACTACTACTACTAATAATAATAATAATAATAATAATAATAATAATAATAATAATAATAATAATAATAATTTTTTCAGTGGTCTGGCCCACTTGTGAACATATTGGGCTATATGTGGCCCCTGAACTAAAATGAGTTTGACACCTCTGATCTACAACCATCAATTGGAATGAAAAGTAGTACCAGTATTAGTGTTCATATCATACTTGCAGTACTTTGAAAACATCTCAGAAGTGGGGAAAAACCCCATTTTTTTCTCCAGATACACGCAGCCAATATTTTCTTCGATTTGACCTACTGTAGCATCATTTTAATAAGGTTATGTAATGTAACAACCATGGCGGAGGTAGGAAAAATGAAAACGAGGTGCGCAAAAGCGGGAGACATAGAAGAATTAGTAAAGTGTCCTAAGTTTCAGTTTCACTGAAACCATTACATTATATTTATGCATTTGGCAGATGCTTTTTTCCAAAGCGACTTACGGGGGAAAAACCAAAAATGAAAGAAAAATACAAGAATAGATTAAAAACATAAAATAGCTGTACAATTAAAACAGTATCATACAGAAGAATAAACAGCAAAATAGACTAAAATACAAGAATAGATTAAAGAGTAAAATAAAAATACCAAGTAAAAACAACAGAATAGACATGATAATACATTTAAATTGGAATGTTTGAAAGCGCTAGGACAGGAGGAGCTGTCTGAAGAGCTGGGTCTTCAAGAGCTTCTTGAAGACAGATAGGGACACCCCTGTTCTGGTAGTGCTTGGTAGATTGTTCCACCACTGTGGAACAACCCATGAAAAGAGCCTGGATTGCCTTGTGCAAGGTTTCGGTACTGTCAGACAACATTCCATAGATGAGTGGAGTGGTTGTGGGGCAACATAAGCTTTTATCAGTGCACCTAAGAAGGTAGGAGCAGACCCATGGAGAACTTTGTAGGCTAACGTTAATGATTTGAATTTGATGTGGGCAGCTATGGGTAGCCAGTGCAACTCAGTAAGGGGGTGACATGTGCCCTTTTAGGCTGATTGAAGACCAGACGCGCTGCCACATTCTGGACCATCTGTAGTGGCTTGACGACACAGGCTGGGGGGCCTGTTGGAAGAGCATTGCAGTAGTCAAGGCAGGAGATAACCATGGTCTGGACCAGGAGCTGGGTGGCCTGTTGAGTTAGGTATGGTCTGATCTGTCTGATACTGAATAATGTAACGCGACATGATCAGGTGACAGAGGCAACATGATCTGTGAAGGTCAGCTGATTATCAATCATGACTCCCAAGTTTCTTGCTACATTGGTAGGAGCCAGAGATAAGGAGTCAGTACTGATGGATATGTCCTGCTGTATGGTTGGCTTAGCTGAGAAGACCAACAGTTCAGTTTTGGACAGATTTAGCTAAAGGTGATGGGCTTTCATCCATGCAGATATGTCAGAGAGACAATCTGAGATTTGTGCTGACACTGTGGACTCATCAGGTGGGAATGCCAGATAGAGCTGGGTATCATCAGCATAGCAGTGATATGAGAAACCGTGTGAGTGGATGATCTGACCCAGTGAGGTGGTGTATATGGTTGAAAGGACAGGTCTCAGCACAGAGCCTTGGGGGACCCCTGTGGTGAGGCAGTGTACTGCAGATGTGTGCTCTAACCAGGACACTTTGAAAAACCAGGCCTCATCTGTCATTATTTGTGCATAATGTATATGTTGTATTTTCTGTGCAAAGATGGAAATATAAAAGACAGTTAATGCAAACAAACCCATTTGTACTCTTTTATTCCCTCACCCAATGAGAATCAACAAAGAATCAGATCGATAAGCAAAATCAATAATGGAATTGTTAAATTCTTATTGATTCCCATCCCTAGGACTGACATAGTTTTATTTAGAAATAAGGAGGTGTTACTATGATTAGCGGCTTTGGCTGGTATCCTATTCATTTAATTAAAGAGTTGGAACAGTGCTTTGGCTGATTTGTGTTTAAAAGCCCAAAAGTTGCTTAACATTAACAGTAATTCTCACATTTTCACCTTTCCTGCTTTCACTAAAGTTAGTTTTACAATCTGCATCTATTCATCACTTATTGAAGCAGTGAGTAGGACGACTGAGGCTTTGTTTTTAGGTTCGCCCATTTGCTAATTACAAGCTATTTTGTTTAAAAAAAAAAAAAGTCTTGGTGACAGTTACATAATCTCCGAATCATCTGTGTCTGTGGGGGCTATAAAAGCAACTTACATGAAAACTGTTAATACGTCTTGTGCTTTTAGTAGTTCTGGTTGTATCACTGTTGCATAAGACATTTCTGGCATTAAATTGGGTGGTTTGACAGATTTTCTCAGATATGAGTCAGGACTGTAAGTAAACAAGGCACACTATAGCAGAAAGGTTTAATTTATAAAAAAAAAACCTAATGAGTGAAAAAACAGGCAGATTTTCAGAGAATGTTTTCATTAGTCAGTCAGGGAAGGGAAATGTCAGGTAGAAATGCCTCAGGTCATTTATTTCCTCACCACTGGCGCTGTGAAACCACTGGCTATGTGTTCATTAATGAACACGGTGCTCAGCATTATATTATATACAAGATATGCCTGATTTAGCTTGGTATTTATGTTGTGATGGCAATGTTTTTTTTACCGGCAGAACATTCATATTATATTTATTGCCTCTCCTTTTGGAATCATTTCTCCCTCCATCAGTTGTTTTTTGTCTCAGAAGCTGTAATTACATCAGATCGCCTTAAACTTCAGGCTGCCTGTTGTAGTTGTTTCAATCTCCTGCATAAAAGATGTAAACTAACCTTTGGTTGCTTCGTCAAACATAAAAAAAAGAAACTGGCATCAGCAAACTGAAAACTCAAAGATCTCTTGAATTGCTGCTTCTATTTTTAGCTGAGAGTCTTTGGATGAAGCCCTCAGTGTCCGGTGGAACAGAAATGATCTTTTTCCACAACACAGAATAACCTCATTTGGAATTTTGCCTCAACAGCACGTTAGTGAAGAAACGAAGCTATGAGCATGTTAACCATAAACTATAGAAATATGATGTTCTTTCCTCCCACTGTGTAAAATACACAATCTGAACAAAAAAAATATAAAAAGTCCAGTGCAGTAATATTTAGCCTTTAGCTTTGAATATGACTCATATTCAGTGGGGCACCTTTTTGATGAACTTACACAATGTTAGAACCTTTATTTCCATCATAAATTTGCCTTTGTAAAGCTGGTGTATCTACAAAGTCATTGGAATGAGTACCAGTATAAGTAAAAAAGGAAGGAGGAAATAAGCATGAAAATATAAGTTGCATACCAGTGTAACGTATTGGAGTCTTGGTTAACCCTATAACAAATGTATCATATTTGATACATGAATTTTAAAGTCCTCTATATGATGAGTGTGATATTTTTTGTTCTTGAAAAACCTGATGTATACAATTAGATACATGCAATACACAGATAATCCACCGGGGGGAGGAATTCATTCCCCAGAGGCCTTTCCAGTGACACTACAAGACTGTCATTAATGAGGAAGGAGGCAGAACTTTAACAGTTTTGAAAAAGAATTACCAATTTTAGACACGTTTGTGTTATTTTATGTTTTTGTTTGTTCAAACATAATATTGAGCCTTGAGACCCGATGTATCAAATATGATACAAAATTGAAACTCATACGTGGAAATTGATATTTGAAAAAAACATTTTTTGGTTGTTCAGAAGGACCGATAAAGGCTCCAGTTTCAAAGAACTGGAGTTTTCTGCCAATGATTTAATGGTTTTTCAGGCTTTACAGGGTTAATAGGGGTAAAAAAAAATATGGATGTAAAACCAGTACGCTGCATGCTGTACTAAATTTACCAACGTAGTGCACATGTGCGAAAACGCCAGAAGTGTAAAAATAATACACAGGTAAAAACTTATTGAATAAGCAGTGTTCTTCTATTGGAAGTTCCGAGGATGAGTCTGGATTTGGTTCGCGAGCCTCCGTTTCCCCAAATGCATGTCGCGACAAAATTATGAAGATGCCAGAGTTCCCTTCCGGCTCTGAATGTAAACGTGTTCATGGTGGATGGCACTTCAAAATTGTTCACCGTAATGTAAGAGATTCAGATGAGTAATCACAGAAAGACTTACAGATTCATGATACTTAGGATATGACTGAGGTTTTACAGATTTGGTGAAAAATTGCACATGAAAGTCTCCCGCACCTTTAACATACTGACCAACTATTTAAACCACAACAGGCTAAAGCATAAATCCGGTCACAAACAACTCATCACTAACAATATTGAAATAGAACAAATTAAACAAATGAATCCTATATTACAACATTAACTACTAACTAATTAAACAATTCATCCTAATACTTCCATATCTGAATTAAAATAATATTTCATGTCAGCAGGACAGAAACCAGCCAGCTGGTTTGCCACTTATGGGTAACGAACCAAATATGGTACTTTCGTTAACCTTGATTTTCTACATAACAATAAAAAAATTTCACACAAATAGTAAAGTCCTCCATCGACTTTCTTCTGAGAACTCCTCACTCTGTCTCCTTAGTGGACCCCAGACACCCTGTGGAGGAAATCCATTTCTGCTGCTGGTACCGTGGTCTCATTTTTTTCAGTCACTACACACAGTTCGCAACCAAACCAGCGTAGATCAACCAGTAAATTGACAGTTTTGACCACGACAAACCATCTGCTGCATCGATCCATCCGTCAATTCCTTGCAACATCCTTACTTCACTCATGACCAAGACCCCCAGATACTGAAACTCCTCCACATGATGCTTCTTCTGTATGTTTTTCCTTTTTTTTCTTTTTTCCCCCCTCCACCTGTTTGCCTCTGTATGCGGTTCTATGTGCCTCTGCGTCGCATCTCTCCTCTAGTCAAACTGGGCTGTAGGCCAGCCGACATCTGCAGGGGTCTTGTGAAAGTGCTGCATGGAGGAGCGACTGAAGATACCTGATCAGCATGATCGATGTCTGTGCCTCATGTGCACGCCAACATGCACACCTGCCGCCTGCGCCCCACTTATTGAATCCATGAATCAATTTAATGAGCAGAGGACGGGGTCAGGACTTCAATAAACACCCCACCAAGCTTTCAAATTTAATGTCTGCCCAATGAATGATACTGTATGTTCAACAAACGCCCATCGCTGAACAACTTCTACGGCAAATTGGAAAATGGATTTGAAAGCGATGGCTGCGTACAGTACTCGCCGACGGCCGGATGAGTTTTTACAGCTCGTGCATAAACATTAACGGCGTGCACCGCGACTGCAAATGAGTTCCACCTATAAGAGCAAAGTATCGGTGGTGCGGCTGTGCGTTTGTGATTATGTGTGGCACGGTGAAAGAGTGAGACTTGAGAAAGAGAATCAGACAACTTCCATTGGTAATCAATACTGCAGCAGTGACCTGGGCATTTGCTCTGTGATTCATCCCATTTAGAGCTACAGGGTTGGCTGCCTGACAGAGACAACTCCATGATTTCCCTCTGGATTTAGCCGCGGCGTATCCACCTGCTTTCCTTGGCTACTTTCACATCTACATACTTATTGATACCTAATGCTCTTATCATGCCTCCTGCAGTTTTGTCTCCTGATTACCTTTTCTGAAAGTCACTGGGAACTACATTTATATGCACAAAATGTTGCACTTTCTCCTCTTATTCCGAAAAAGACAATATTCCTTGAAAAGCTGCTTACATGGCTAATGAGAATGAATATCCCGCTAATATTCCCATTTATATGGAGCTGTGCACTGATTACCATAAAAGTAAGTATTTCACTGATGGCGGACTAGTGCAAACTTAGCAAAAACACTCTTCGCTCTGTCATTCATTCAGCTGCTTTCTTTCGATTTGTTGTTATATTCTTGGGACCACTGATATCCAAGTCTTTTCCCCATGTATAAATGTGCTATTTGATGTGATATTTTCTTTGGGTTCTAAAAACCTGTCCTGTTGGTTTGTCTCCAAATATCTGGAGCTTTCAGTTATCTCTAATTTTAATCCTCTCTGATATCGTTGCTGTGGGGTGGAAGCCTCTTATGTCCAAAATGGTTGTTATTCAAGAAACTGGAAGAACTATGTATATTCTAAAAAAAAAAAAAATGAATGAAGTTAAGAGATGTAGCCACAAGCCATTTTCAACACTTTTCATTGGTTAAATATTTTAAAACAGTCAGGCCAACATGTAGACTAACCAATAGAATCATTTTGTGACCAAAAATGGACTTATAAGGTTTCCACCCCACAACAACTATATTTATGTTTGTATTTATCATGTGTTTTGTTTGATTTTTCTAATTCTAAAAATAAGTTTGTTAAAGTTAATTTTGATAACTTTATCAGAACATCTTGAAGATGCTAAAAATAGACCATCGGTCAGCTGATCAATCAATATAAATATACTTTCTAATGCTCACAACCAGTTTTAATGTATCTGGTGATTTACTTATTTATTTTTTTGTATCATTCGTGGAATTCGTTCACCAGAGTTCTTTCAGGTGACACTACACGATTGTCATTAATGAGTAAGGAGGCAGACATTTAACAAATTGATAATTCCTTTTCAAAACTGGTAGACAGGTTTGTGTTATATTATGTTTCTGTTTGTTCAAAAATAATACTTGAGCATTGAGACCCAATGTATCAAATATGATACAAAATTGAAACTCACGCATGGAAATATACTTACTGATACCTAATGCTCTTATCATGCCTCCTGCAGTTTTGTCTCCTGATTACCTTTTCTGAAAGTCACTGGGGACTACATTTATATGCACAAAATGTTGCACTTTCTCCTCTTATTCCGAAAAAGACAATATTCCTTGAAAAGCTGCTTACATGGCTAATGAGAATGAATATCCCGCTAATATTCCCATTTATATGGAGCTGTGCACTGATTACCATAAAAGTATTTCACTGATGGTGGACTAGTGCAAACTTAGCAAAAACACTCTTTGCTCTGTCATTCATTCAACTGCTTTCTTTCGATTTGTTGTTATATTCTTGGGACCACTGACATCCAAGTTTTTTCTCATGTATAAATGTGCTATTTGATGTGGGGGGGGCTTCAAAAACTGTTGTCCTGTTGGTTTGTTGACAAATATCTGGAGTTTTCAGTTATCTCTAATTTTGATAATCTATTACAGGGGTGTCAACCACATTTTAGTTCAGGGGCCACATACAACCTAATATGATATATAGTGGGCCAGACCAGTAAAATAATAGGAAAAGAACTTATAAACAATATCAATTCCAAAGTTTTCTCTATGCTTTTTAGTGATAAAAGTAAAATTCCTCAATGAAAATGTTTACATCTACGAACTGTACTTGAACATAACATAAAAATATATGAACAACCTGAAAATTCTGAAGAAAAATAAGTGCAATTTTAACAATATTGCACCATAGTCCATCATTTATACACATGCATCACAACTTACAGATCACAATGGATCTACAAATACACAAAGCATTTAGTAACAGACAGAATATTGGTAAAATTCTACATACTTCTCTTAAGACATTTCAGGCTATTCTTATTTGTTCAGGTTATTCCATTTTTTGCAAAAGGCTAGTCTGTAAATGTAAACATTTTTGTGTAATTTCACTTTTACACTGAAACAAAGAGAAAAAAATAGCTTTTTTCATTATTTATAGGTTATTATGATAGTATTTTACTGGTCTTACTCACTTAAGATTTAACTGACCTAAAATGATTTTAACATCCTTGACTATTAATATCTTCAGTGTAATTTTTGCATTTCACAAATTTATCCCACAGGCCAAACTGGATCCTTTGGCAGGCCAAATTTGGCCCCTGGGCCGAATGTTTGACACCTGTGATCTATTATATCATCGCTGTGGGGTGGAAACCTCTTATGTCCAAAACGGTTATTTTTCAGAAAACTGCAAGAACGATGTATATTCTAAAGAAATTATGGAGTTAAGAAACATAGCCACAAGCCATTTTCAATACTTTTCATTGGTTAAATATTTTAAAACAGTGAGGCCAACGTGAAGACTGACCAATAGAATCATTTTGTGACCAAAAATGGACTTTTAAGGTTTCCACCTCTCAACAATGTGTTTTTATTTATGTTTGTATTTATAATGTATTTTGTTTGATTTCTCTATTTCTGAATATGTTTGTTCAAGTTAATTCTGATCACTTTATAAGAACATCTTGAACATGCTAAAAATAGGCCAATGGTCAGCTGATCAATCAATATTCAAATCAAATATTTCTAAAAACCGTCAGGCCAACATGAAGACTGACCAATAGAATAATTTTATGCCAAAAAAAAAAGACCAAAAGTGGACTTACGAGGTTTCCGCCCAAGAGCGACAATATGTAATCCTGACAACAGTGTACTTTTACTCTATTTTTGCTCAAATATACTTTCTAATGCTCACTACAAGTTTTAATATATTTGGTAATGCATCTTTTTTTAATCTTTTTTTGCATCATTTGAGGAATTCATTCACCAGAGGCCTTTCCAGTGACACTACAAGATTGTCATTAATGAGGAAGGAGGCAGGAGTTTAACAAATTGATAATTCCTTTTCAAAATTAGCAGACAGGTTTGTGTTATGTGTTTGTTTGTTCAAAAATAATATTTGAGCATTGAGACCCAATGTATCAAATATGATACAAAATCGAAACTCATACATGGAAATAGATATTTGGAGAAAAAAAAAAAAGGAGGGGGGGTTGTTCAGAAGGACCAATAAAGGCCCCAGTTTCAAAGAACTGGAATTTTCCCTCAATGATTTAATGGTTCAGGCTTTACAGGGTTAATTTACTTTGATCCATTCATGAGATATTTTCTACTCTGAATTCCAACTACATCCACCATAGGAGAGAGGAAGTGTTTAACATTTTATACCATTCCTATCATGTAATCCAAAAGAAATATGCTGTTTATATAACATGTAAAACTCAGAAGATCACCACACTGCGAATGATATTTGAGGTCTAATTGCAGTCATTGCTTTGCCGTTAAGATCAGCTGTAAAATGGGTTTAATTTTTCATCCACTTACAGTAAGTTTCCATGATAGAAGCCTGGCTTCATTTTTCAGCACAATTTCAGGGCAAAACCCATCAACGTCAACCTCTTGATCTTCACATGTAGTGATTATAAACTTACTTTCCCCTCCACTAGTTTAACCGTGAATGTGCTTCCAGTCATGAGGTCATCCGAAGCGTCAGCATCGCAGCAGAAAGGACAAATGGTTTGCTATTCAGATGTCTGTGGCGGCAGCATCCCACTAGTGAATACATTTTTCTTCATCCACCGGGGACGCAGGGGCTAATGGAGCATGAGAGTGGCAGTTCCCCCAGAGTTGTGTAGCTGAGTCACGCCCCCGTTTGGAGAAGAGCTGCAGGCGGTGGTTGTGTGAGACCGAGACTAAGAGGGCATGCTGGGAGAGTCTGGGCCAATTCAGGGGTAAACATCGGTGGCAGTAATTGGAGAACAGCACAGCGGGGAATTTCATACATTTGTGATCTGGGTAGCTCAGTCGAGAATATCCTGACTGTGGAGTTTTTGAGTTGAAAAGGACTGATTGTCTTTGTGCCAAATTCTGCCGACTCCCCACGACACATAGGCCACATACAGTAATAGTTAAAGGTCAACATTTCATTGATTAAACAACCAAACATAACACTCGCAGGGACAGAGGCTGTCCTCGAGAAAAGGCTGAAAGTTCTTACTGTGAAGTGTAAGAATAGAGGTGTAAATAAACACCTTGTTTGGCTGCTAACACACAGAGCTGTGGCTGTCTATCACTTTTTCTAATTTAGTAGCGCTCCACTGGAGCTATTAGTCCTGTTTTTGTAATTAGATGGAATCAATATCATTAGTCATCCATTATAGGTGTTTAAGGAAGTCCTTTTTAATCCATCCATCTGTCCTTGCCTCCCCATTTGTTCATTGGGTCCGTGTCCTCAAAGGCTTGTAGAGACAGCGTAGGTAGCTGAGCAAAAATAGATAATATAGACACCTTGAAAACACAGTTCGATAAGACAACCCTGAATAGAAGCTTTGTGAAAGCTTTATAGTGCTCTTTTTCCGTTTGCGAGTTTGTGGTAACTTCCAATCTTAAAGCTCTTATCTGTTTTATTACGGTGGCGATGCTGAGGAGACTAAATAACACAAAACCGTGGCCTCTAATGCATATGTATAACCACTGCATACGGGGTACAGCAGCAGGGACAGGCACGGAAAGGCTGCAAATGCTACGAGCTGCACATATCATTGGTGTTTCCAGTGCGATAACATCAAAACAGGTATATGTGAACGGGAGTGTGCACGCATCGAGGTGCATTGGCAAACTTGGAAGGAAAGTACAAGGTTGGCGGTGGGAGTGACATCCTGTGGTTCCGCCGAGGTCTCTTATCAGTGTCTGCTCCTTATCACTCAGCCACACAACAGCACAAACTCACACACAGAGTATTTTAGCTGCACCACCTGAGAAGAAATTATCTTTATCAATGTCTGATGCATGACATTCTGTTGTGTTTTCCTGCAAATCCCAGATACAATTTTGCATCACAGACAGAGCGAAAATAAGCAATAAGATGTATCTGCTGTTACACACCGCACCGGCCTCAGACGGCATCACACCCAGCTAATTGTTTCATCTCTCTTCATATTTTAGTGCTTCTCCTAAATAATGTATAAGCAATGTATTTATGTCATCGTTTCTGCACTCAAACTCAGTAATGAAGCTTTCGTCGGTTGCAAAACAAATAGTCCCAAACCCAATTTCCTCATTGGACATGATAATATTTAGGCCCAGTTTACACGGCAATGCTCTCAGGTTAAAAAAAAAAAAAAAAAAAAATTTATCAGATGTCCGTTTTGTTTAGACAGGAATGGTGTTTTTTGAAGGGTTGAAAATGCAAAAAAGTCAAACCACCGTCCAGAGTGGAAATCTTAAAAACACTCCACTCATGTGTCACCATTTAAAGCAGTGGTTTCCAACCTTTTGTGGCTCATGACCCCATTTTAACATCACAAACTTGGGTCGGGTCAGAATAATACCATCTGAACTCTGATATGAAGCAGATAAAAACTCTGAGACCCTCTGAACATGCACACAGATACATATTCTGTGTACTCCTAGTCTCCACTGTGTATGGGTTAAACAGTGTATCAGCAGAATATCAGTATTAGCTGATAGTGATGACGTTGGACAATTTCTGGTTTTGGCAAGAAGCGTAGTGTCCCACATCAGTGACCTGACGGTGAAGGCATCATGGCTTTAAATCCAGCTGGTTTTGTGTCATAACAAGCAACTTGTCAGTGTGGTGAATGCAATTTTATTGTTTCTATATATTTTTCTAAACAGACTAATACAGTGGTTCTCACCTTTTTTTTTTTGGCTCGTGACCCCATTTTAACATCACAAATTTCTGGTGACCCCAGACATTCAAAACGGAGACTTTTTTTTTTTTTTTTGCTAAAATTAACTTGTTTTTGATCATGTAATAGTTTGCTATACTATGTTGCAAATATACATTAATTTTAGAGGACATTTAGTCTATATAATGTGTATTATTATGGACGGAGGCAGAAAAGCCAGGTGTAGATTACTGCTCAAAATGAGAATTTTATTTTCCTTGGTCAGGATATGTACAGTCAGTCCAGCTTGGATTTCCAAGGCTGACAATTAATACTGAACAAACAAGAACTCAAACTATGAATTAAGAAAGAGCTGCAGCATCTGAAACTGACCACAATGAACATTTGACAGATAAACAGAACCACAGTGCTTCAGTTTCAGACTCACAGTTTGTCATGTCTTTATGGATTGGGATTGTTTCTCTCTGCACCTGCTGCTGGCTGAATTCCAATGACTCCCACAGCGCTTGAAACTCCTTGTGCATGAGTTCCAGCAGACACAAACGGGTGGCAAGGCTGGACAGCTTGTTGTCGATGGACATCAGGATGTCCACCGAATCTTTTCCAGGTGTAGAAGCCGCTTCTGGTGAGTCCTCCCTCTGAGATCTTTTAGCCGCCGCTTTGGGAGTCCAGGTGTTGGTTTCCCCATTTCGATGTCGTTGTAGCACCGGTCTATCAACTCTGTCAGACTGGCCAGGTCTTTGTCGCTGTGCTCCAGAGTGAAGAATTAGGGACACTATTTCTCTACTTTAGGTTTGGATTAGGCTTGGATTGGCAAAAGAAAACGGTTAAATAGCTCAATACATGAAATATTTGAAAACACGCCTTGTTTTAATCTGCCGCCTCGCCGTCTCACAGATTCTACGTCACAACCATGTGTCTTCGAGTCACTGTCTGTCTTACATTTTTTTTAGTAAGTTTTTATGTTTATCAATTACTAGAAATTTTAGGCGACCCCATTTGAATTCCAGGCAACCCCACGTGGGGTCCCGACCCCAAGGTTGAAAAACACTGGTCTAAAGAGTTGTTTTCTTGTCAGATAGAGTTTACATCACAGGCATGCGCCAGTACAGGAAAACAACATGTCGGATTATTTCGCTGTGACGGACCTTGAGGTTACCCTAGCTGCAAAATTGTCAGTTTTTGTGAGTTGCTTCACCATGTTCTGTTTCCTGTTTTGTGATTGCATTTTACACTAGGAGAGAACAGGAAGAGAAGTGGAAAGGTTCTACGCAGGTGCTTGGTCTTGGTGGTGGTGATGCTACCTAGCCACCTTTCGTGCATACTATATTTCATTTCATCTCTTTTCATTTATTTCATTCATGGTTGTGTATTTCATCATGTCAAAACCCGGCTCTGAGGTTGGACAAAGATGGAGATGGAGGAGGTGGTAAAAATGTAACAAAGGTTTATTAAATCAAACTAACAACCAAAACCAATATACTGCAACACAAAACGCCAGTCGAGAGGAGTATGAGGACCAGGGCAGGGCAGAACAGAACCAGACCAGGTAACGAGCAGACCCCAGATCAGACCAGAGCCGAGTAGAACAGATCAGACCAGAGAGAGCGAGTGAGCGTCCATGTTGACCTGCTCAAATAGGCCCGTCACAGGTGCAATCAATCAGGCCATCTCCATCTGAAAAAAAGAAAACTGACAGTGCCCCTAGTGCCCAAAAGGTGCAGGGCCATCACCCCCCCCCCCCCCCCCCGCAAAAAAAAGAAAAAGAAAGGGCCTCTCCTCAAGAGGACCGTAACACAGTTTTAACAAAACATTTACCCAATACCAATTTTGATTTTATACTCACCCAAATCTCTACAACCAGTTACCAGCTTACTAACACTGTCCTGTCACCCAGCAACTCCGGCACCTGGAGAAGCAGTTTAAGAGCGGAGAGGGAAGGATGGAAGCAAGCAAGCAGGTTAAGAGAGATGGGGGTACAGCATCAGCTGGTTGGGCTTGAAGAGAAGGTGCGGGCCCGTCACAATCAGCAGACATTCAATAACACTGGGTTACAAAAAAATGTTTTTTGCAAGTTGTCTAGGTTTTTTCAACTGAATTAGGACCATTTTGCACCGCTAAATCCAAAAATGACATCTGTTTTTCTCAATCAGGTCAGGTTTTTTTGCTAATTTGATTTTGAAAAATTTGATCTTCTCAGAAAATTTATTACATTTTTGTGACTTTATCAGTTGATTTTTTTTATATAGTTCTCACCCAAAATAGGTTTTAAGAGGAAAAAAAATCATTTGATCACTTGATTCCTGTTAGGTACAATGGTGTATTCACCGCAAATGTAGCAGAATATGTCAGGCTTATTTTTGCAAGATCTTCTAGTCGAAGCCATTTCATTCACCTGAAATATTAAAAAAAACATTAATCATAAATTGGCAAAAGTAAATTCTTCAGAACTCATTTATTGCAAGAAATATGAAAGAATTTTGTATCATATGATGTGAAAATGCCCATAAATGTAAGCAAAAATGTTAAAGCCAATATGTAGCATAGTTCAGAAAGTTGACCTGACTGAGCAAAATTAATGTGATTTTTTTGATTCAGCACACCAAAATTATCCTAAATCAGCTCAAAAAACTTAAACAATAAATTTGTTGTTGACCAGTGTAATCATCAGGTGAATAAATACATACACTCCCATGCTTGAAAAGGAGCAGGATGAAGAAAGTCTTATATTTCATGCTCCCTTCTAAATAATGATAGCCTTAATGGTTAGCCATACACTAGTTATAAAATCATACTGTAAAAGTCAGACAAACCAAACAAAATACATCCAAAGATAATACAAAATGAATACAAAACCAAGTGCAAAACTACATATCTACGAAGTACAAAACAAACAAAACATGGGTAAATATATAACTGACGAAATGATTGCAAAACAATTACGATACTGGACCAAAATATGTAAATGAATGTCACAAGATGCAAAAAGAAATTCGAAGCACAGTGTAAAAACTTATAACTGTTCATATAATCTCATTGTTCTGTCTTTGTACACTATTTTCAGTTGGAATGTGTTTTTACAGTCCTTCAGCTCATTATAAAGAGAACTGATAAACAGGAAATTTCACACACTTTTGCGTGTCTGTCTGCATGCAGATTTCCACCCCAAAACACACGTCTAAATGCAGAATTAAAAGGCCACTTTTGCGTTTTCGGTTCAGATTGTTGCTGTCTAAACGTAGCCGTAATATCAATGCCAGGAATGGTTTTGAATTCACTTAGTTTTCACTGATGGCTCTGGTATTAAAGCACATCAACAGTTTTGTTTATCACCATTCTCATCAACCTCCTGTTGGCAGCTGTTCAGCAAATGAGCTCTGATTAAAACAACTACAGACAGGCAATGTTTGCAGCTAACGGGAAAAGAAAGTCGAACATCTAGCAGCGAAGGAAACATATTGTTAAAGCTAAAAGCAGAAGTACTTGCATATGTCTGGAGGACAGAACAACAACGACGATGACAAGACAATCATATAAACCTTAAGGACAGTACAGATGGTAAAAGAAATGCATGTAAGAGGAGTGGTGGGAGGGACAGAATAAATGTAAGTGCTTTAGATGCATAGAATACAGAATATGAACTGGATTTAATCATAGTTTATAAACTGTAGGTGATACTCAGAATATATGTACAGTATTAAAATCAATAGTAATGAATAAATAACTTGAGTTGCATTAAACTTTATTATACAAGCTCCATAGTCTATCAAGTTATATATTTATTAGTGATGTCAAAATTAATGCGTTAACACAGATTAATCTATCATCATGATGACTCTGAATGTCTCTGACAACACATTTGGGGCAACTTGTCCAAGCAGAGTTAGCATCGTGCATGAACAAATGGTCAGTTGATCCAGTAGAGACAGGCAACAGAACCAGCCCATAAAGATGGAAGACGATAAACGGCTAAACAGCTGGACAGAAATATTAGTACAAAAAAAACAAAACAAGAAGGAACAGTCGACCAACATGAACTATTATCCACTCTCTGCAGGAAGGAGTTTTTTTTTCACCGAAGCACTTCCAGTTTAAAATACCACATTAACATGAAACATATCTTAGTTGGGGATTCTGCTAGCACTGTGGCTAATGCGTCGCCCAGCTTGCGACAACTATTGCCACATTTCCACTACGTGGAACCAGCTCGACTCGGCTTGGCTCGGCTCAACTCGGTATTCCTGCAGACCATTTCCGTTACAGGACACTACTGACTTTACAGTACCTGGACGTCATAGAGATGCGGCGTGTTATTTCTGTGTCGTCTGTTCAGAGAGTTGCTGATAAACTCGCTTGTTGCGTGTTGTCTCATCTGAATTTTTATGTCGGCCACCAAAGACTGAATCTCCTCGACCGACCATGGTGTAGTTTTGGGCTGTTGTTATGTGGATTAATGTACCGCTGTATTTACTGTCAACTTCCGCATCTGTTTTTTGTAAAACGGCGGGTCACAGAGACAACTGTCTGACCAATCAGTGGTCTGCAGTGTGTACACGTCACGGTTTAGTTTCACTTGGAGGAGATGATACCAAAAAACTAGTACCGGGTACCAGATTCCAGGTCCTTTTTTGTAATGGAAACGCAAAAAGGCTGAGTCGAGTCGAGCCGGTACCACGCAGTGGAAATGTGGCATAAGTTAAAGGCATATATACAGGATGATTCAAAAAGAATGAACTGATTTCATGCATTGCTTTAGTTCTCAAGCGTGATCATGGAATGAGTCAGTGACCATTTGAAAGAGAAGTTTTCTAAGTTTGGTTGCCACAGGGGCGCCAGGGGCAATGGAATGGTTGGAAGGGGGCCCAATACCTTGTTCTTTGTGCTTGGCCTGCGAGATCCCCAGACCTCACTGTGTGTGATTTTTTTTTTTTTTTTTTTTTTTTCCTTGTGGGAATACATAAAAGATCACTTTTATGTTCCACCGCTACCCACTAACCTCGATGACCTTAAACATTGAATAACAACAGCGATCAACTCAGTGGATCATGATGTGCTAATTGTAACATCTCTGTCTTTTTGTTCTGCTGTTTCTCTTTCTTTCTCTTTTTTCCCCTCACTCTCAGCCACACCTCCTCATCAGTTCATTCCCCTCACCTGTGAGCACACCTGGGCTCATTAGGTAGAGGGTTTATATTCACCTCTCCCTCCTTTGTTCTTTGCCAGATTGTCTTCTACCTGTGAGAAACTTTCCAGCATTACACCTACCTGATTCTTCGTGTCTGATCTCGTTTGTCCCTGACCCGCTCTGCTACCTGTCGTCTGATCCCTGCCTGTCTCGTCAGCCTGGTTCTGCCTTTTCGTCCGTTTCCCTGGTGCTCGACCTGCCCTTTGTCCCTGACCACGTCTCTCTGCCTGCCGTCTGGTTTCGACCTGTTTCTGCCTCGGACCCTGTCTTCTGTCTCAGCCCCTCTGGACTCTACGGACTCCCCGGTTACTGGACTATCTGCCTGTCCCCGACGCCCCCCTTTGCCTTACCCCTGTCGGATTACTGAGACTGAGTTTGTAACTGTGTCTAAAACTGTAACTGTTATATTGAACTCCTGTTGCTTCAACAAAGCCTCAGTAAAGGTTTTCAAACTCATACCTTTGTGTCGGTCTGCTTCTGGGTTCCGGTTGTATTTGTTACACTAATAAGTGTCTGAGAGGAAATCTCTTATTGCACTGATGTTGCTTATGCTGCAGGTGGTGACTACACTGAACACTTGTAAGACAGGAAATAAAAGTTGATTGTGAGTAGAATACTTGTGACTTGGCTGGAGTTTTCTATTGCTTTTCCTTATTATAATAATAAAAAAATTAAAATAATTAAATCAGTTCATTCTTTTTTAATAACCCTGTATTCCCTTCTTTCTTTAGTGTATTTGCTCATGCAAAATAAAATGTGATTAATATAGATTAAAAATTAATTATATTTAATTGTGATTAATTGAAATTAATCCTTAGCAACTCTGCGATTAATCTGATTAAAAATTTTAATCATTTGATTGCACTAGTATTTACTCATTAGCTGTTTTTATTTGTATGATGCTCTTTCATCTAGTTCATCTATTTATGAAAATTTTATGGTAAAGGTTCAATGTATAAAATTCAAGACCAGTTGCAGACCAGTGTTACCAGTGTTAGAGTTTGTGGTAAAGACAGTAAAGTTACATCTAGTTTTGTGTTAAGTAGCTTAATGGACTGCATCCCTCACCACCATTACACACATTAACAACACCAAAACGACTATTACCTCAGTATATTTCAGCTCAAGATGAGAAAGTATTAACCTCCTGAGACCCAGGAAAGCAAAGGTTTTGGCTTTTTTATATATTAAATAATTATCTTGATTGGAAACGATATAATTTCCTCATAAATGTATGGAATATCCTTTGTAACATTTTAAGTTTTTTTTTTTTATAATAGTGAAACTCTTGTCCTCTACACAACAGGTTAAATAAGTTAAAATCATCAAAGTCTGGTCACACAGAGACATCTACAGATGGTTACCATGACTACACACCACTTTCTAATGTCTAGTCTTTATATTTATGTATTTTCAATCTGATATTTTAACAGTTTTACCATTATTTTAGAAATGCAGTCGACCATAATGCAAACAAATGACTCCTTCACAGACTAGAGCACAAACCAAACACATTCAGCCTTTAAAATACATGATTCACTTTGAGTAATCCATCAGAATATGTAAAAAATAATAAATAAATAAATAAATAAATAAATAAAGCGTCTATTCTTTAATCTTTAATAATGTACATTTTAAGTCTGACCCTCCCAGCGGTGACCACCAAATCTACCTTTCAAAGTCCGTCCTTTTTGGTAAAGGTACATAGACTGTCTTTTGTCAAATTGTTATTAATGCGCTTGTGTTCGAACATTCGCTGTGTGTGTACGATGATAAACCCAAACTATAAAAACACAACTGACAGCAGTGTTTCTCCACATTTTGCCGCTGCCGTACATCTTTATGTTTTCTTGACACTTTTATGGAGGAGAACTGTCAACGCAGACAGATGTGACGCTCAGAGAAAACAAATGTATCTCACATATAACCATTGGCTTTCGCGCTAAGTGTCGAGTCCTGCATTTCGGATGGTAGACGGATACGAAGAGTTTAGGAGTTTTCAGTTTAGTCCTTGTTCTGTGTTTGGTTTTTTTGGATGCAAAACCATGTGAAACGGACAGCCCAGAATTTGCACATTATACACGTAAAGTTCCTCCTACAGGGATAAGATCTAAATTATGAATGGCTCCAGTGCTTTTTATTATTGAACTTGTCTACAACAAGCTGTTTTACTACTTTCATGAATTTTATATGATCTATTATTTATTACTGCTGTATATTGGGCATGAAACGGCTCTGCTTAGAACTTCCTCTAAACGACGTCTGGCTTCTTGTCGTACTTATTAGACCCCAACATTATGAAAACAAGCAGAGTGAAATGTCTCATTTACAACTTTTGAGGTCTTTTCATTCTTCAGCATATTCTCCATTAATGATGCAAAATGACACAAAGTACCCTGCCCTGAGGGGGAACCTATACAGACTTCATTATGAGGTACTTTTAATTAGTCTTTGTAATTAAAAGCAGAATATTGGGTGCAGAACGGCTGGAAGCTAAATTGATATGCCCATAAACATTTGCATGTTCATTGGTCAGGGTTAGCAAACCGTCTCGGTTTTACTCGGGCGGGTCAGACCAGAGTGTGGAGGGTTGAGCTGCAGAGGGATTTAAGGGAAAATGTGTGTGACACAGTCTTAATTAAGTGAGAAGGGGGGGAGGCGACGTGGACGAGGAAGACGAGGTGGAAACTAGGTGTGAAGTGTGGCGCAAACTATTTTTGGCTGACCATACGTTACAATATGACAGCGTCAGCGTCACCGAAAAACACAATGAATGAACCTGGAGCTGAAAGGGGATTCACACTTAATGAATGTGGAGTGTCTGAGTCTACCAACATATGCAATAAACAAGGAATAAAGACAGAGGCAGCAGGAGTAGATTCACTGGACAACAGGGGTGTCAAACACATTTAGTTCAGGGGGTACATTCAGCCCAATATGATCTTAAGTGGGTCAGACCAGTAAAAAAAAAGGTAGAATTACATTATGAAACAAGTGTTCAGAGAACGTAAACCTCCGCCAAGCACCCCGAACCGTGTGCATGTGTGGATCAACTATTTCTTTTTAAACAATGAGTGTGCAAAACAAATTTCACAATGATATTTCACAAACTGCATTTTTTATGATTTTTTGAAAATGGTGCATTAAAAAAAAAAAAAAAGTCAACAGAGCGTAACAGAAGAGAAAGGAAGCAGAACGATATTTTGTACAAAGTTGAAGCTTGGTACCAGTCATATGTATGTCAAATTATATCAACCCTTTCATGCATGAATTATGAGAACCTGATCAAGATTTTTGTCCTAAGTGTTTTTATTCCTCTTTAGGCATGAAAAAAACAATGCGATTCAACTTTTTTTTTTTATGAACCTATTTTTCATGGAGTTGCATTTATGTCCACTCAGCTGGACACCATGTGTTTAATTTTTGAAACAAAGAAAAATGTATTTACTGGCATACTTTGTGAAAACTATGAGCATTTTTTTAAAATGCTGCTAATCTGCTGTTTTCTGATGTCGCATTTTAACATACACTAATGCTAGTTATTAATCACTTTATGGAGATAATACATAAAAAAACAACTTTTTGTTAAAAAAAAAAAAAAAAAACTGTTTAATACAGTCTAATAATAATAAAAAGCAACTGATTTATGCTAAAGAATGTTAGTGTAGATGAGGTTTATCAAGAACAGTAAAGTTACAGTGATGGTATGAATGTCAGTGTATGGGATGATCCACCGTGTTGGCTGATATGGAACTAAAACAATAAATCCATGAATATACAACAGAACAGCTTTGAACAACTGTCCACTGTAGTGACCACTATGCATGAAAGGGTTAAATTCCAATCAATATTTGTTGAGTTATAATGAAAAATGTGTTGTGAATGGGATTTTCAGTGTTAAATTGAAATGTCCACAGAGTCCACATTCCACAGTGGATGTGGACAATTTTGTGCCAGATACAAGATATTGTTATAAGCTATGGGTGGATCAAATTGGAGGCTAATCGGAGATGTTTTGAATTTTTTATGAATTTTCAAAACTGCTCA
The DNA here is from genome assembly GCF_902148855.1 of Sphaeramia orbicularis. Lineage (NCBI taxonomy): Eukaryota > Metazoa > Chordata > Actinopteri > Kurtiformes > Apogonidae > Sphaeramia > Sphaeramia orbicularis. The sequence continues at coordinate 41,308,218 of NC_043969.1, forward strand.
ATGATGAGAGATAGGAAAATTGTAGATTTTGTGACTTTGCTGTGACCTTGAACTTTGGCCTACTTGGCCCAAAATTGAATGGGTTGGTCCCAGGGCCTAGGCCTATCTGTGGGTACAATTTGGTAAAGATGGTTGGAATAGTTTTCCTGTAAAGTTGCTAACAAACAAACAAACAAACAAACAAGAAAAGCGCTCAGACAGCACAGACCTCCGCCAAAACAGATCAAATCTGTGGAATAATCTACGACCGACTTCTAACCTCTCCTGCACAATGATGTTACTTGTTTGAATGTTTATTAAATTTTTTCTTGCTGTTTTATGATGTGCAAAATAAAATAATAATAAAAAAAATAATAATAATAATGTCTTAACCCTTTATAGGGCACTCATAAGCCCTTTTGACACAACACTTCTGTACCGGGAATATTTCATCTTTATTCCAGAATGACGTCTGCATAAATGAAACGGTGGCTCATTTGGTCCCACCTTTATCGTGACTTTGTAACGCCTCTGGAGGTAGTAGTAGAGGTCGAATCATAATTCCGGAACACTACGTAAAAGGAACACCTCTCGTTCCGCAACCAAGGTGTGACGTTTTGATGACGTATTGACTCTGCGCCAGGGGGGATTTAAAATGAGCGCGGGCCGTGTACAATAAACAAACATATCACTGTGACTAGAATGATGTCGAACTGGGGAGACGCCAAGATCTGCGAGCTGTTATCACTTCGGGTGGAGGATTCTATCCATGCTAACATTGGTGTAACGGTGAAAGACAGGCTCTGGAGAGGTTAGCAAATCCGCTATGCTCGGGGTATTTCCGACGCGCAAGTTACACGTCACACTCTATGCTGCGCTGTGTCACCGCCCCTTTGATTCTGGAACGCAGGTCCGCTGTGTAAAAGTCCAGCCTGTCTCACCTCTGTTACTCCTTTGTCTTGGCTGTGGAAATCGGTCAATGGTGGAAAAAAGGTGGGATCACCAGCTCGTCTTTTTTCCGGGATCTCTGTAAAAGTGGCTACAGAAATACTAAATAATTTAAAATTTCAACCTTAGTGTGTTAATAGGAGGACATAACAAGAATTTATTTTGTGAAATCTTAAAATGTTTTCATTGTTATGCAGAAAATCAGTCAATGAAGTAAAAAAAAAAAGGCCTATATGAAAAATACAAGAAAAGCACATGTGAGGTGAAAGGAACGTGTATTTTAGAACGTTAGAACAACATAAGTGCTGATACAGCACCTGTTAACATACACATGATCACCAAATATGGTCAGTGACCTTGATTTTCTACATAACAATAAAAATTTGTGAAAAATTTTCTTCCAATAACAAATAACATAGAAATACTCTGAAATTCCAAATTTCAGCGAGTGCCTATAAAGGGTTAAACCATCCTCCTTGTTGTCAGCTGACATTGTGGAGAGGCTGCTGCCGTCAAATACACAGTTACTTCCTAGTTAACTATCGCTAACTAGTCTGAGACATCCATTAAAATGCATGTTTGGTGTCTTTAGACAATGTACGTTTTTTTGCAGCTCAGATTTTTACCAAAATTCATTCTCAAAAAACACAGCTTTCCATAATGACTGTATAATTTATCAAGGATTTCCACCACTCAAAGGCACTAACGCTCCACTCCGACAAGGGGTGGGAATCGTTAAGAATTTAACAATTCTGATTCCATTATTAATTTTGCTTATCAATCTGATTCCTTATCAATTCTCTTATCGATTCTCATTGGGTGAGGGAATAAAAGAGTACAAATGGATGTGTTTGAATTTACTGTCTTTTATATTTCCATCTCTGCACAGAAAATATAACATATACAGTATGAACAAATAACAACAGATGACACCGTGCCCAGTTCGGGGGGATGGCTGCGGCGGTGGCAGAGTGCTGTGAAAGTGAAACTAAAGACCCTTTACTAATTCCTCTATTGCTGTATTTCTACTATGTTGAACCAGTTCAACTCGGCTCAGCTCATCTCCCGTTGTTGTGCACCTCATTTCCTTTCCCTTCTTACCTTTGGAAACATGTATTTCGGTACGACGTTTGTTGCCCGCACAGGAACCAGAACTGGGCCCGGCGTTCACTCTGCTGCTAGATTCACAAGCACCGCTAAGTAGAGTATCAAATACGTGACACTCCTTAAATGAATCACATGCTGTGGACAAATGTTTGAGCAGATTGGAGGGATTCCACCCTTTGAAGACATGGAAGCTTTGACAGTGTTCCAGTGGACCTGGTGTCGTCTTCTCAGACCATTTCTGCCTCAACGCACGGCCACGTTCTGACCAAAACAATGCAGCGTATGCGTGACGTCATCGCACATGCGCAAGGAAGGTGGACTCGATAAGCAGAATTGTTAAGCAGGGAGGCAAACGATTCCAAGGAATCGAGCTACTGGGATCTGGTTCTCAAAAAGAACCGGTTCTCGATTCTCATCCCTAACTCCGACCCTAACCTGTGACAGATAAATGTGAACCCTTTATGGGGCACTCATTGAAATCCTCTGAAATTCAAAATTTCAACCTTAGTGTGTTATTGGACATCGTCATCTACCTCTTTGTTGGTTGCCGTGACAACAGTCTCCCTCCTCTTGCCATACGACATCTGAGCAGCACTCGCTAAAAAGTAAACACATGCAGTAAAACAACTATTATAAGGTCAAAAACTGACAAAAATCACTTATATTCACTATTTACTGCTTCAGTAGTTGTATTGAATCTCTCAGAATCACTATGTAGTTTTATTTAAAAACAAAAAAAACATGCATCTTTACTTCACTGAGGCACAGGATTGGCCCCTTATTTAATGTTTGCTGAAATTACCAAAAATAGTCACTTGATCTCATCACTGCTGGCTTTTTCTTCGTGCTTTTCCAGAGGCCTGGAGCTTTTACATCGAAGCCACAGCGTTGAATCTGCTGCTGCTGTTGATCCTGTCACGTTTCAGGGCCAATGTCACTTTGGTAACTGGAGCTCAGACTCAGGTGATGCTGGAAGGAACCAGAGACGAGTTCAGTCATATTTACAGCTCACTTTTACATTCAGGATGTGTCGCTTTACTCTGATATCGGATTAGTGAAACCATGACACCCTGAATCTGTGGCATGGTGGGGGGTGGGTTTTATTCACCGTTATTGGTCTTATTGACATTTGTATTGTTTGGTTTTAAGTAGGTTTATGCCTGTATTTAAAGGTATGTGTGAGTGTATTTCTATTTTATTTATTTTACTGGACATTTTAAGGTAGTTTTATTGAATTAACTTCCCTGATTGTATTATTTCCTCCATTGTTTTAATGGAATCAAATAGATCTTTACTGTTGCAGTTACAGGAACAATTAAAACCAATTTAGCTGCTCTGTTTCTGTTTAGCAGCAATCATCTTCAGTGCAAAAAAAGACTATATATAGGATACTACTGTGTGTATATGTATAATATTACACAAAATTATAGTGAAAAATATTATCAATATACAAAACTACAAAGATGAAATACCAAAATATACAAATACTACTAAATACTACTAAAATATACAAAAGGCTAACTCTATACAACTGTATTTAAAATATTGCACAAAACTGTACTAAATATATACCAAAAAATATTAACAATATACAAAACTACAAAGATGAAATACTAAAATATACAAATACTACTAAAATATACAAAAGGCTAACTATACAACTGTATATATAATATTGCACAAAACTATACTGAAAATATATACTGAGTAATATTAAAAATATGCAAAACTATAAAGATAAAATACTAAAATATACAAATACTACTAAAATGTATAGAGTTGACCTTTTGTATAACTGTTTATATATAATATTACACAAAATTATACTGAAAATATATACCAAAAAATATTAATATACAAAATTTAAAAGATAAAATGTTAAAATATACAAATACTACTAAATACAACTAAAATATACAAAAGGCTAACTCTATACAACTGTATATATACAATATTACACAAAATTATACTAAAAATATATACTGAAAAATATTAACAATACACAAAACTTAAAAGCTAAAATGCCAAATTATACAAATACTACTAAATACTACTAAAATATACAAAAGGCTAATTCTATACAACTGTATTTATAATATTGCACAAAACTGTACTAAATATATACCAAAAAATATTAACAATATACAAAATTATAAAGATGAAATACTAAAATATACAAATACTACTAAAATATACAAAAGGCTAACTATACAACTGTATATATAATATTGCACAAAACTGTACTGAAAATATATACTGAATAATATTAAAAATATGCAAAACTATAAAGATAAAATACTAAAATATACAAATACTACTAAAATGTATAGAGTTGGCCTTTTATATAACTGTTTATTTATAATATTACACAAAATTATACTGAAAATATATACCGAAAAATATTAATATACAAAATGTAAAAGATAAAATGTTAAAATATACAAATACAACTAAATACAACTAAAATATACAAAAGGCTAACTCTATACAACTGTATATATACAATATTACACAAAATTATACTAAAAATATATACTGAAAAATATTAACAATACACAAAACTTAAAAGCTAAAATGCCAAATTATACAAATACTACTAAATACTACTAAAATATACAAAAGGCTAATTCTATACAACTGTATATATGATATTACACAAAATTGTATTGAAAATATATACCAAAAAATATTAAAACTATGCAAAACTACAAAGATGAAATACTAAAATATACAAATACTACTAAATACTACTAAAATATGCAAAAGGTTAACTCTATTCAACTGTGTATATAATGTTACACAAAATTATACTGTAAATATATACTGAAAAATATTAACAATACACAAAACTAAAGATAAAAATACTAAAAATACAAATACTACGAAATACTTTTAAATATACAAATGCCAACTCTATACAACTATATATATTACATAAAACTGTACTAAAAATATGTACTGGAAAATATTAACAATATACAAAACTTAAAAGATAACATACTAAAATATACAAATACTACTAAAATATACAAAAGGCTAACTTTATACTACAGCCTAAATAAATAAATACATACATAAAGGATATATACAGGTAATAAAGGATATATAAACAGTCAAATTAATATCAAGGTGCATGGGTTGTGATTATTAGTTTGTCCCTGGTCCTGGTTGTTTTTTATAGTTTGATTTACTCTGTAGTCTGGATATTTACACACTGCTCCACCCAGGCTGAACCAACCCTTTTTTAGAATTGTAATATATATTAATGTAGGTTTTATTATTTAGATTTCATTACGAGTTCGTAGGCTCTTCGTTCAGAGGTTCTCCTTATGATGGATGGTGCTGCTGGCATTTGCACTGAACAGAAAAGACACAGAGGGATCTTCTTTTGGACGTGTTACTGATCCAACCACCATAATAATGATGTCAAACAAATAATACACCAGAAGAATCTATAATTCCCATAATAGTCTGTTTTGGAAAATGTATGGAGAAAAAAGTGGATATTTGGGATAAAATGTGGAGTTTAAAGAGAAAAATGTCTAAATAAATTAAAGATACCTGGAAAAAATAACAACTGTCATAAAATGGTAAAACATTTTTTTAAACATTATGATACCTGACTGAAATTAACCACATCCTTCTCCTTCATCATCTTCTTCTTCTCCCTCTTCTTCCTCTTCTTCTCCTCCTCCTTTTTCTTCTCCATCATCTTCTTCTCCTTCTTCTTTGTCTTCTCGTTCTTATCTTTCGTCTTCTTCTTTTTCATCTTCTTCTTCTCCTCCTTCTTCTCCATCATAATCTTCTCCTTTGTCTTCTTTTTCTTATCTTTGGTCTTCTTCTCCTTCTTCTTCTCCTTCTTCCTCTTCTTCTTCTCCTTCATCATCTTCTTCTCCTTTATCTTCTCATTCTTCTCTTTCGTCTTCTCTTCATTCTTCTCCTCCATCTTCTTCAACTTTGTCTTCTTCTCCTCCTTCTTCTCCATCTTCTCGTTCTTCTCTTTCGTCTTCTTCTTCTCCTCCCTGTTCTTCTCCTTTGTCTTCTTCTTCTCCACCTTCTTCTTCTCCTCCTCATTCTTCTCCTTCATCTTCTCCTTTGTCTTCTTCTCCTCCCCCTCGTTCTTCTCCTGTCTTCTTCTTCTCCTCCCTCTTCTTCTCCATCTTCTCCTTCTTTGTCTTCTCGTTCTTCTCTTTCATCTTCTTCTTCTCCTCCTCCTCTTCGTTCTTCTCCTTCTCCTTCATCTTCTTCTCCTTTGCCTTCTTCTCCTCCTCCTCCTCCTTCTTTGTCTTCTCCTCCTCCTCGTTCTTCTCCTCCTTCTTCTTCTCCTCCTTCTTCTTCTCCTCCTCCTCGTTCTTCTCCTTCATCTTCTTCTCCTTTGTCGTCTTCTTCTTCTCCATCATCTTCTTCTCCTTTGTTTTCTCGTTCTTCTCTTTCGTCTTCTTCTCCTCATTCTTCTCCTTCTCCATCTTCTTCTCCTTTGTCGTCGTCTTCTTCTCCTCTTCTTCTCCTTCTTTGTTTTCTCATTCTTCTCCATCTTCTTTTCCTTCTTCTCTTCCTCCTTCTTCTCCTCCTCTTTCTCCGTCTTGTTCATTTTAGGACTATTCCAGTTCATTTCCATATTATGTAAACCAGTTTTATATCTTTTAACACAACTTGCATCTTTTATCTGAAGTACACTCCACATTAATATTTGATGACCATTATTTAGTTTTTCCAGACATTTCAACTAAACTATTTATACAGTGAAACCTCCCAGTTCATGTTAGGTTTTCTTGGAAAATAAAGATAAACCATAATAATAATAATAATAATAATAATAATAATAATAATAATAATAATAATGATAATAATAAGGATATTGAAAACTTCTATTAAGTTCTCATGCAAAATCTAGTTTTGTTTTGGTTTTTTTTTTTTCTTAAGTTCTATTTAGTTTGAGGTTTTTTTGTTTTTTGTTTTCTTTTTACTTTGTCCCTTGGAGCACCATTTCATCGTTAGTGTGGACTGGAGCTGCTTGTTTTTCAACTGGATTTGGTTGAAATTTGTGTTCGACATCCAAGAAACCCTTCTGATAATTCACGTCATGTATTAATGATAGCTATTTCTGAGTTTCAACCGCTTTAAAAAAAAAAAAAGTTAAAGAATGTCTCTTCTTCTACTTTTCCCCCTTGTTTGAAATCTTACATGTTATTTTTACCCCATAATTCAGTAGTTTTGGAGCAAATGTTCATGTTTTTCACTTGTTACTAGAGGTGTTAAAAAATATTGGTTCTGCAATATATCGCGATATTTAATTTCACAATACTGTATCGATATTAAAAAGTACTGTATCGATATTTTTAGGTATATATTCAAATGCAGATATGGCGGAGGTTTGTTTTTGTTTTTTGTTTTTCTGTATTGTTTATATTTTACTTATTTTTATTTAACACTGTTTTATTAAATAATGTTTATCTGAAGGATCCTAAAAGCACTTTTAACTGTCTGAGAGGCAGATGTTAGTTCCTTTGGAAACTAGGAGAATTTAAAAAATTTGTAAAATAGCATTAGATCCTGTTCTGATCAAATAAAAGTGTGTTTAGTATTTGTACATATTTCTGGAGTAATTCAATTCTTCCAGGAAATAATCTTTGAAAAAAAAGAAACAAACAAAAAAATTGCCTTTTTAACAGTTTCATGATATATTGATATATCATATCGTGATCCTAGTATTGTGATTTGTATCGTATCGCCCCATTCTGGCCAATACACGCCCCTACTTGTTACAGTGAGTTTCTTCTGTATGTATTTGCAGTATGTTGATCTCAAGTTTTATTTTTTTTCCTTTGTGTATGATAAGCTCTTATTTTTGGCAGAACACGACAAGCATTTAAATCACCCCAAACTGCTAAAAAAAAAAAAAAAGCTAAAATCCTTCTTTCATGTCAAAAAATTCACAATAAATCAACAAATAGCTAATATTTTTAAGCATTTTAGCCCAGAATGTCCCCTAAAACCCTAACTCCTTATCATTATTACAATGTACTGCGATAATAATAATAGTTTTGTTGCCCAACCGTCTCTTATTGTCACTTCTTTACAGAGTCAAACTAATCAACAACACTCTGATCACCACCCTCAACAGGCAACGACAGCACATGTTTGGCTCATGCTATGCTCAAGGCATGCTGGGATACGACAGAATGACTGACACATGGTCCCGGCCCCCCTCCTGGTCCAGTGTGATACTTTAATTAGGATCTGTGGCAAACATGAACTCAGTAAATACTTTCCTGTATTAACCCATAAAGACCAGTGCTACCAAAAGTTGTTTTTTTTTTTTGTTTTTTTTTTTTGTAGATATAACTTTTTTTAAGTGATTTATCATCATTTATTACAATATTATACTCTGTATTTGGCATTTTTTCAATGAAATTCATGTGTTTTCTCATATTTAATTCACTGATCATGTAGATGTTCATGAAAGCTCAGAGTAAATTGAATCAGAAATACAGAAAACTGAAGAAAAAGTGACTTTTTCAGCAAAGATATCAATAACTGAATCTAAAAACAAGCATTTCCCTCCACTGTCATTGATTTTACTGATGAATCAATGTTGTAGAAGGTGATGGCGTTTCCACAGTAACGACGGAGACTCTTCAAATGAATTTTTCTCTCTATTTAACCTTTCCTAAGTGATTTATCACCATTTATTTTAATATTATTCTCTGAATTTGGCATTTTTTTCCAGTGAAAATGGCTTCATGTTGCTGTTTTAGTTGGTGTTTAAAGAGACTCATGTATTTTAGTCCTAAAAAAAAAACAAAACCTCCACACTTCATTCTCACTGCTGCAGTTTTAACCCATAAGAACCCAGTGGGACTTTTGTGGCAGTTCCCAAATGAATTTTTCTCTCTATTTAACCTTTCCTAAGGGATTTATCACCATTTATTATAATATTATGCTCTGAATTTTGCATTTTATTCCCAGTGAAAATCATCTGTTTTCCTAAATTTAATTGACTGATCATGTTGATGTTCATTAAAGTTCAGAGTAAATTCAAAAGTCATTATATCAAAATAGATGTGGTGACTTTTTCAGCAAAATATATCATTAGTTGAACACAAACCAAGTGTGTCCATCCAATGTCATTGATTAAACTCCATGGGTTTTACTGGTGAATCGATGTTGTAGAAGATGACGGTGTTTCCACGGTAACTAAGGGGCCTCTGAACGTCCAAATGGGTCATATCTGATGACCATGAAAAAATGACAAACTGTATTTTACACCAATTATTTACGTGTATTGATAGAATTGCTGGTTTAGAAGTTATTGAACATTTTATATCAGTAGATGCTTTTGGTCGCCGGTGGCTCTTTGCGGCACCGTTGACCAAAACCATCATCTGATCTAAACTGTTTAATACCTGTTGACCCGCTAACCCTATCAATCCATTCTTCTTTGGTTTATAGAAGCTGTTTTTTCAGTGATACTTTAGTTTTTACTACTGTACATACTTCACATATATCACAGTGGATCTAAATACAGAGACAGATGCATATGTGTGGACATTAGAACTTTAATAAACCTGACTCATATGCTCTGATAACTGTTGATGGACTTTTTCTGGCCCCAAAACGAAAAACTGGACGGTCATTTTTATTTATTTTTACTAAATTGCTATGATGATGTATCTATGATGTATCTGTATGTCCATTCCAAATAAAGATACAATAAAAAAAATAAAAAAAAGAACTTGAATAAACCAACAAAACCTAATATTTGCAATTTTAGGACTTTTACACAGGACTGTATTTAGACCAGTATTTAGTTTTTTTTGTTTTTTTGTTTTTTTTGTCTACTTAATAAACATGACAAACCATCACAACTTAACTTACTGTTTGGAGGTATGGGGAAATACACATACAAGTTCATTACAAAGACTTTTTCTACTGCAAAAAAGAGCAGTAAGAATTGTTCACAATGTTGGTTTTCGGGAACACACAAATCCACTATTTTTCCAATCTAAAACTTTAAAACTCATTGACCTTGTGGAATTCAAAACTATTCAAATAATGTATAAAGCAAAGAATAAGTTACTGCCGGGCAATATTCAAGAAATGTTCTGTGAAAGAGAGGGAGGCTATGATTTACGGGGAAAGTTAAATTTAAAGATTCATAAAGTACGCACTACGTTAAAAAGTTTCTGTATCACCATCTGTGGAGTAAAACTGTGGAACAAATTGTGTGTGGAGATAAAATGAATATCAAACATAATTCAGTTTAAAAAAAGATATAAAGAATTGACTCTTGAGAGGTACAGCATTTAATAATGACAGGGAGGGCTGTTTGTTAATGGATAATGTTGTATTGATAAATCTGCTGTAATTATTGAAGAAAATGGTTGAATTGTTGAGTCTGTTTGTATGACTGGACTGCCATGAACATTTTGTTGTGAATAATTCAGTTACTGCATTATGGATTGTTGTGGTTCGATGCTAAAATTAGGAAAATAGTATTGTTTGATTCTTGTATTAAGTTAATGGTAAAGGAGTAAAAGCACTGAGGGGTAAGATTAAATAAGTTTATACTTCTTCCTACTCCTTTTTGACCATGCAATATTCAGACTTGTATGTGCTTGGAGATAGATTCTGTTCATTTAAATGATATTTTGTTTTTGTCTTAATTTGCTCTGTTTTGTTTTATTTTGTTTCTTTGCATGTTATAAATAAATAAATAAATAAATAAATAAATAAATAAATAAATAAATAAATAAAACCTGAAACCAAAATAGACCTTATGTGTGACAGGAGATCATTTATGTCCAAATGCATAAACCCTGTTCATACTGACTAACATCTTCACATCACCTCATAATATTATATTGAATTGGCAAACCAGCTTCTTTAAAGAGGTACAGTTTCATTTCTTTTTTTCTTCCTTTTTTTTTTTTGCATGTACTTGAAAAAAATGTGCACTTTACGTAGTTTGAGAACCAATAAATGCATGTAGGCAGATGTAATAGCCTGTTTATATCACTAACTGTCACTAATTCTGTCAATATATGTAAATAATTGGTGTAAAATACAGTTTGTCGTCTTTTCACGGTCATCAGATATGACCCATTTAGACGTTCAGAGGCTCCGTGGTTACCGTGGAAACACTGTCATCTTCTTCAGCGTTGATTCACCAGTAAAACCCATGGAGTTTAATTAATGACAGTGGATGGACACACTTGGTTTATGTTCAGTTAATGATAGATTTTACTGAAAAAGTCACCACATCTATTTTGATATAATTTACTCTGAGCTTTTATGAACATCTACATGATCAGTCAGTTAAATATAGGAAAACAGATGATTTTCAATGAATAAAAATGCAAAATTTAGAGGACAATATGGTAATAAATGGTGATAAATCACTTAGGAAAGGTTAAACACAGAGAAAAATTAATTTGGGAACTGCCACAAAAGTCACACTGGGTCCTTATGGGTTAAAACTGCAGCAGTGAGAATGAAATGTGGAGTTTGTTTGTTTGTTTTTTTTTTCAGGACTAAAGTACATTGGTCTCTTTAAACGCCAATTAAAACAGCAACATGAACCCATTAGGGACCAGGTGATGGACCAAGTCACGACAAAAAGTATACATCTGTGTTCTGCTTGGCTGAAAAACACTAAATATTCAGCCTTGCTCAAACATTCAGAATATTAAATCCTTATTTTCCTGAGCCTAAACAGTCTTTGGTTTATCCGCCTCACGGTTCACACTCAACCCAGCACCTGAGTTCACCTTTGAGTTTGTGTATTTTCATTTTCATTCCATTTCCATAGTCATCTGAGGCTTATTTATCGGCCTCTGCTGGGCCCAGCTCGGTAATAAACCACAGGGTTTTTTTCAGGGTCTTTGGAAATTCTGTTGTCGCATATTTTTCCGGATGCTTTGTGCCTATTAATATGTTTTACCAGGTATAATAAACTAGATGGAAATCCCAAAATGGGGCCAATCTCTAAGAGGAATGGCATCAAGTGGGTAAACCTCTGGGGATTGGGTGAGCTTCATAGTGGTGATTCTCAACTGGTGGGTCGTGACCGAAAAGTGGGTCAAAAACCGGTTTTCAGTGGGTCACAGGTCTTTGTCTGGACAAAAAATAATGTTAAGAAACAAATCCTGAGGTTTACTGCCCCACCCACCAAAGGAGGGGCTTGGGGTGTTATTTTTGGTTCGGTTTGTTTCTTTGTTAACACTCATCCAACAAAACTATAGGTTGAATTCATACCAAATTTGGTTTATAGATTGTAAATGCACCAGAATAGATGTCATTACATTTTGGGAATGGTACGTTAAAGCTAGAATTTTTTATGAATTTTTTTAATCTTTTTTTTTTTCCCCATTTACTTATAATGGGCGAAATTTCACATGTCTCTAGCAGCAAAACTATGGGTTGAATTCATACCAAATTTGGTTCATAGAGTGCCAGTGACCCAGAATAGATGTGATTACATTCATCAGATATGAGCCATTTGGATGTTCAGAGGCTACGTAGTTACTGTTGAAACACCGTCATCTTCTACAACATTGATTCACCAGTAAAACCAACGGGGGGATGGAGACGCTTGGTGTATGTTCAGTTAATGATATACAGTATTTTACTAAAAAAAGTCACATTTTCTGCTGTTAAAGTTGAGGGTTATTATGAGCTTTTTGAACATCTACATACATGATAAATACATGATTTAAACTGATAAAATACAAAATACAGAAAATAAATGGTAAATCACTTAAAAGGGTCATATTCTGCTAAACCCACTTTTCTTAGTCTTTGGTTCATTTATTTGTGTATTTGGACCCTAATAGTTCCTAAATTTTGAATCTGAACCCTCCAGGTGCTGCAAAGCTATCTTTATATTCATTTCAGCAAAAATCAAGCGGATTTCTACAACCTGTTTTAATTCCTCCTTAATTTGTTACGTCTATAACTAGTTGCGTCACGACATTTGCACATAAAAGGTCATGACTTCGACGAACATCTCTCCAAGTACGACATAATTGTTTTTTAGCAGCAGCGGTTGTAGTAAAAACTGAAAATATGTCCAAACTTCGAGCTGGTCACCTAAAATGTTCAGTTGTTGGTTGAACGGGACAGAGCAGCAAAGCCTGGAGGGGGCGGGGCCTGAAGTGGCTCATTTGCATTTAAAGGGCCAGCGCTCAAAACCACCTTTCTGGTGTCATTACTCAGAAATAGGGTTGAAGATGGACCTGTGGAGTTGAATTAATGAAGAATTCAGACCCAAGCAGAGCATTTACAGTTTATGTTTATGTTTACGGTTTAAGGTGACCATAGCCCCATACAAGCACTGGGTAAACACATGGAGCAAATATCTGAATGGATGGGCCATAATTTTCTTCAGTTAAACAGAGAAAAAACTGAGGTAGTTGTTTTTGGACCCGAGGAGGACCGTCTTAAAATCAGCATGCAGCTCCAATCGCTTCAGTTAAAAACCTCAGACCAGGCCAGGAATCTGGGTGTTGTCATGGATTCAGACCTGAATTTTAAAAACCACATACAAACAATTACAAAGTCAGCTTACTAACACCTCAAGAACATTTCTAGGATTAAAGCACTGATGTCGCAGCAGGACCTTGAAAAACTTGTCCATGCATTTATCTTTAGTGGAGTTGACTACTGTAACAGTATCTTCTCTGGTCTGCCTAAAACATCTATCAGACGACTGCAGCTGATCCAGAATGCTGCTGCTCCAGTCCTCACTAAGACCAAGAGAGTGGACCACATCAGTCCAGTTCTCAGGTCTCTACACTGGACCACATCAGTCCAGTTCTGAGGTCTCTACACTGGCTCCCTGTCTCTCAGAGAACAGACTTTAAAATTCTCTTGCTAGCATATAAAGCACTGAATGGTTTAGGCCCAAAATCCATCAGAGACCTTCTAGTCCAGTATGAACCGTGCAGGTCTGCTCTGTGTTCCAAAAGTCAGAACTAAACATGGAGAATCAGCGTTCAGTTTCTATGCTCCGTATATCTGGAACAAACTACCAGAAAATATCAGGTCTGCTGAGAGTCTGAGTTCTTTTAAGTCCAGGTTAAAGACTCACCTGTTCACTGCTGCCTTCGACTAAAAGGCTTTTGACTTTTTAAATTTTATATTCTCTTTCGAAACTCTGCACTGCAACTCTTACTTTATTATGTGTGTGTTTTCATATTTTTGGATTTTATGTGTTGTTTTCTTACTTGCTGTTTTTAATCACCTATTACACGTTTCTTTTGTAATGTTTTAAATGTGTTTCTTTTTCCCTGTCGTATTTCAATGTCCTGTTTGAAACAACTTGAATTGCCTTGTTGCTGAAATGTGCTATATAAATAAACTTGCCTTGCCTTGCCTTGCCTTAGGTAGACGACAGGGAAATATTTTAAAATGCAGAATTACATGTAAAAAAAAAAAGCTAAATATCACTCCTTTAACCCTAGTGCTAATTTTGCGACTGTTCCCAAATTAATTTTTCTCTGTTTCTACCTTTCTTAACTGATTTATCACCAGTTTTTAAAATATTATCCTCTGTATTTTGCTTTTTTTTTTGTTTTTGTTTTTTTGAACTTTTTATTTAGATTTTTGCACAAAACAAAACATCTGGGATAAGACACACACACACAAAAAAATAATAATAAAATAAAATAATAATAATAATAATAATAATAATAATAATAATAATAATAATAATAATAATAATAAAAATTTACACCACATAGCAGTATTATTGTTGCAGACACTACACTACATCTATAGATACATTGCCAAATATCAAAACATTCATATATTTGTATACATTTGCACACATCAATATAAATACAAAACACCTCATGTCAGGGCTTATAAGAGCAATTTTCGTTAACAACCCAAAAAGTTTAATTATACAAGTAGTCTTCAACCATGTGCCATCTCCGCTTAAAAAGATCCATTTTCATTTGTAGTGATGCAGTCATTCTTTCCATAGTGTACACTTGTTTCAGTCTTTGTTTCCATTCTATTACCGTTGGTGATTTGACACTCTTCCAATTTACTGTTACTATTTTTTTTAGCAATCAATAGTAAAATATGTAAAATATATCTCTGCTCTGCATTAAAATCATTGATCGGTATAACTCCAAGTAAATAGAACAAAACATTTGAAGGGACTTCTCTTTTTACAATTCTTTCAATTTCTTCTTTGATATTTTTCCAGTATATAAACAAGCTCGGACAGTCCCAAAATATGTGTGTATGGTCACCTGTTTTACCACAATTTCTCCAGCATAAAGCTGTAGATGGATCCTTGACAAAATAAGATATAACCAAAGGAGTGTGAAAAAATCTGGTCTTGAGTTTCCAATCAAATTCCAATATTTTGCATTTTTTGGTGTAAATCATGTATTTTCCTCTATTTAATTGACAGATTATGTAAATGTTCATGAAAACACAGATACTTTGTATTATCTCAGGTTGAAAACAAACCACATTTTCATTCAATACATTTCAGAAGTTGGTCTTTGATCAGTTTGGCTCACAGCTTGTCATTGAGGGGTCATGGTGGGTTCTGAAGCCGGACCAGTTGAGAACCACCGCACTGAGGAACCACAGACGGATGCAACGGGCTTCATGAGTTGGAGGAAGAATCAAACCTCGACATGAAACTGAAACAGTGGCGCTCGTATTAACGATGGAGTCCACAGAGCACCATGAATACCAATCAACTTGGCCTTTTTTCTTCACCATCAAAAGCTGTCCAGTCACATTTCAGATCATTAAATTAGAGTTAAATGACATGGCACTTGCATGAATCATTAACCTGAAGCCTTAGAATTGTTAAAATCCCCGGTATAGAAAATAGACAAGCTGTAATTATCCCCTTTTTGAGCTGCCAGGTTACATAAGAGCTCACGCTGGGTATTTAAATGAATTTTATTAAATGAGACTTCTCTGTTCTGTTAAACATCTTATTACTTTATTGCCTGTTAGTAAAATATCAGAAGTGGAAGGACGTCTAGAGAGATTTGAGGGAATGTCACTTATACATTTTTACTGGTGATTAGAATGTGTAAATTAGCGCAATGTATTAATGATATTCCAAAAAAAAAAATTTACTATTTCAGTTTTTCTTTAAAGGGCTCATATTTAGCTAAACCCACTTTTATTAGTCTTTGGTTCATTTATTTGTGTATTTGGACCCTAATAGTTTGTAAAGTTTGAATTTGAACCCTCCATGTGCTATTTTTATATTAATTTTGGCAAAAAATCAAGTGATTTAAACAACCTGTTTTAATTCCTGCTTAATTTGTTACGTTTTATAACTAGTTACGTCACGACATTTGCACAAATAAGGTCAAGACTTCCCACAAACATTTCTCCGCCAAAATTTCTTATCAGCAGCAGCAGTTGTAGTCCGTACATAAACAGTGATAAACAACAAAGGAAAGGTTAAATGTAGAGAAAAATTCATTAGAAAGTCAACACAAAAATAGTTCTAAGGGTTTAAGGGTTAATAGGATTTAAAGGCAGAGAAAAGACTGACATGTTTGCAGGTATTCATTGATTTCTGTGCTTGATGGTTGAACTTCACTTACATAGTTTAGTTAAAGGGGTCTTATTTTGCTAAACCCATTTTTATTAGTCTTTGGTTCATTTATGGTTCAAAAAGTTTGAATTTGAACCCTCCAGCTGCTGCAAAGCTATCTTTCTATTAATTTTGGAAAAAATCAAGTGGATTTCTACAACCTGTTTTAATTCCTGCTTAATTTGTTACGTTTTATATCTAGTTACATCATGACCTTTGCACATATAAGGTCAAGACTTCCAATGAACATTTCTCCAAACATGACATAATTGTTTGTCAGCAGCAGCAGTTGTAGTAAAAACTGAAAATATGTCCAAAGTTTGAGCCGATTACCTAAAATATTCAGTTGTTGGTTGAACGGGACAGAGCAACACAGTCAACAACCTGGAGGGGGCGGGGCCTGAAGTGGCTAATTTGCATTTAAAGGGCCAGCGCTCAAAACGACCTTTCTGGTGTCATTACTCAGAAATAGGGTTGAGGATGGATCTGTGGAGTTGAATTAACCCATAAAGACCCAGTGCAACTTTTATAGCAGCACCTAGATGGACTTTTCTCTTTTTAACCTGTCTTAAGAGATTTATCATCATTTTTTAAAAATGATATTTTCCTAAGTGTTTTACACAATTTAGCATAAATAATATATTTAGACCTGAGGCACTAGCTGGCGAGGGCCTTTTAAAATCGCATGGTTCCGTTATTATAATTTTTCCTTGACACTTTGAACGCAAATTTGCCCCCCTGAATGTTAACAAAAAGTCAATTTTATTTGACCAAAAATTCAAGCCCGGCGAAATTTTTTTTTATTTGAAGTCACCAAGAAAAAATATTGCAAAATGACTCGGCCACACCCCCTCAAAAATCAAAATACATTACGCGGATGGGAGCCCTCCCCAAATTTTTTCATCGTACAACCATGAAACTTGATACAGACATAGCCCCTGGTAGGCCAAGTAAAAAATTACATTATGGCCCCGCCCTAAACCCAACAGGAAGTCGGCCATATTGGATGGAAGTGTGGACCTATAAAATCCCACCCTTCATACTTTCATCATCTCCTCCCAGGGTTTACATCCAATTTGGACCAAACTTGTTGAAAATCACCTACACACGTGTGATCAAAAGTTACCAATTACATTTTTGATCAAATGTTGGACGTGGCTGTGACGAGCCTGTGATGAAGCGTTCATTTTCAGAAGTATTAAACTGTAAGTATCTCGCAGAATGTCGGCTCGAGCCCAAGATACGGTGTCCTCTCACTGTCGGTGGCCTTGGCGGTTGCGTCGGGAGGCGGTCGCGTGGGAGGGTGAGGGCCTTAACACCGCTTGCGGTTTTAATTTCCCTCATATTTAATTAACTGGTCATGTAGATGTTTATGAAAACTCAAGAGTAGATTCAAAGGTTATTAAATAAAAAGAGAAAACAGAAGAAAAAGTGACTTTTTCAGCCAAATCTATCATTAACTGAACATAAACAAGCCTCAGAGACCACTGTCACTGATCCAACTCCTTGGGTTTTACTGGTGAATCAGTGTTGTAGAAGACGATGGTGTTTCCATGGTAACTACGGAGCCTCTGAACATCCAAATGGGTCATATCTGATGACGATTTAAAGCTTAGAAACTGCATTTTACACCAATTATTTACATCAACAGGTATTAAACATTTTAAATCAGTAGATGCTTTTGGTCGCCAGTGGCTCTTTGGGTCTTTATGGGTTAATTCAATTCAATTTTCAATTCAGTTTTATTTGAAGAGCCGTATATCACAACAAGGTTGCCACACAGGGCTTTACAGAATTAGTTGGAAATTAAGACAAACAACAGTCAATAAACAGTAGATGAAGGAAATGAATTCATGTCCCAGGCATCCCGTGTCTTTAGACCTTCCTTCTCAGCAAAACCCTAATGAAGAATTCAGACCCAAACATAACATACATGCAGTTTATGTAGACCACAGGGAAATGTTTGAGAATGCAGAATTCCATTAAAAAAACAAACAAAGAAATCATTCCTTTCATGAAATATGACAGATTTGGAATGAACTTCAATACTTTTGAAATAAATACAGCTCCTTCGAGGTGTAATTTGTTGAAAGAAATGGAAAAAGGCAGAAAAATTCTAATCAAGCATGTTCTTGACTAGAAATGCAATCTTGGTTTTCAATAAAAACAGTGAAAATCAACACATATCCCATGACTGTTGCAATAATAAACAAACACTGAAGGCTATGATATTCCTTTTTTTTTTCTTGTGCAAGTGATACAGTTCTGTGTGCGATTGTACAATCAATAATATTTCAACTATTATGTAATCACTATATCAAATATTGCTACGGCTGTGCAGTATGCCATGTAAACTAGCACATTTCTGGTTTTTTTATACACACATTTTTTAATCATTGTACATATTGTTTCATTGCATTGTGTGGGATGTATGGGTGTATAATGACAATAAAGAGATAAATAAAAAGTTATTTTAACCCATAAAGACCCAGTGCTACTTTTGTTGTATTTCCCAAAGGATTTTTTTCTCTATATTTAACATTTCTTAAGCGATTTGTCACCATTTATTATCAAATAATCCTCTGTATTTCGCATTTTTCCAGTGAAAATCAGGTATTTTTCAGTATTTAATGTACTGATCATCTAGATGTTCATATAATTTCAGACTAAACCTGAGGGTTGTTATATCAAAAAACAGAGAAAACTGAAAAAAGGTGACTTTTTCAGTATAATATATCATTACCTGAACAAATAAAAAGTGTCTCATGAAATCACATTGTATGTCACGCAAGTTCTTATGGCGTTTGACATGATATACGTACGCATTTTTATCCTTTTGAGTGTTATTCAGTGCCATTTGATCGTGTGTCAATTTACATATCTGTAACCACTAACCCTAAACCTAATCCTAATCCTAAACCTAAACCTAAACCTAACCGTAACCGCTAATCCTAACCCTCGACCTAAACCTAATCGTAACCTTTACCCTAACCCTAATCCTAAACCTGACCCTAACCCTAACCGCTAATCCTAAACTTAAACCTAACCCTAATTTTAAACCTAACCCTAACCGCTAATCCTAACCTTAAACCTAACCCTAATCTTAAACCTAACCCTAACCGCTAATCCTAACCCTAACCGCTAATCCCAACCCTAAACCTAACCCTAACTGCTAATCCTAACCTTAAACCTAACCCTAATCTTAAACCTAATCCTAACCGCTAATCCTAACCGTAAACCTAACCCTAATCTTAAACCTAACCCTAACCGCTAATCCTAACCCTAAACCTAATCCTAATCCTAAACCTAACCCTAACCGCTAATCCTGACCATAAACCTAACCCTAACCGCTAATCCTAACCATAAACCTAACCCTAACTGCTAATCCTAACCCCAAACCTAACCGCTAATCCTAACCCTAAACCTAACCCTAACCGCTAATCCCAACCCTAAACCTAACCCTAACTGCTAATCCTAACCCTAAACTTAACCCTAACCGCTAATCCTAACCATAAACCTAACCCTAACCGCTAATCCCAACCCTAAACCTAATCCTAACCGCTAATCCTAACCCTAAACCTAACCGCTAATCCTAACCCTAAACCTAACTCTAAACCTAACCACTAATCCTAACCCTAAACCTAACCGCTAACCGCTAATCCTAACCCTAAACCTAACTGCTAATCCTAACCCTAAACCTAATCCTAACCGCTAATCCTAACCCTAAACCTAACTGCTAATCCTAACCCTAAACCTAACCACTAATCCTAAACCTAACCCTAACAGTTAATTGCGTGGTATTTGATGCAGTGTGAACATACACTCGGAAATCTTATGATGCGTACAGATTACACACCAATTAAAAGTGACGTGCATATTTATGCAATTCATGATATCACGTTGATTTTAGGACGTTACTAGATAAAACAGCTAATTCTAACATTAGCTCATTTCACTGAATGTTTTTTGCTACCTACAAATGTAAGAATACTTGTCTTTGTTTGACTTTAAATCTGTTTTATTGTGTCGATTGTGGTAAAACACAAGAAGCGAGGTCACTGTTGTTCTACAAACACTTTCTTTCACGTCCGTTAATTTGGGTTGGTTCCATGGCTAGCATCGGCATGAATAAAATATCAACTTTGAACTCTATTTAAGACAATAAATCCAACCCAGACAGTCGAACTCTGTGCCGTCAGCTGCAACCAGACACAGCACAAATATCACAGGATTTATTTTAAGGCCAACATTTCTGTCTGTGCCTCTCGCTTGATGAAATGTATGCTGATTAGAGAGCCTATGGAGAGCAAAGCAGCTGCCTCTGATAAGCTGTTCATCTGAGGCAGGTGAAGAAAAAAAAAAGTCACATGAAGACTTCCAGATGCGGAGTGTGGATTTTTTTTTTTTTTTTGCATGGAGTGGAAAGTGTCAGGATGTGGGGAGGTCGCTCAGTCTGACCACATGTAAATAAGGACAATTAGTCGGAGCTAGTTACCCTGAATCACCACATCGTGCACGTGAATGAATGACAACATGCACCTTCGCACCTACAATTTACAACTAAACAGGTTAAAACCATCACATTTACAACTCATAAACCTCTGCCAACAGCGTGTGTACAATCAGCGGTAATGCACTGTGTTGTGACGTTGTACAGCAGCAGCGTCTGATGAAATCACAGAACTGAATGGTGATTTAATTAAAAGAGGCAGCTATTTGAGTCCTAGTCCATTAGCTATGTAGGATGCAGTGAACGCCTCGTTTTGGAGACGGAGCAAAAAATGTCAGCTGGAGATGAGGGGGGGGGGGGTTCAGTTTGGAAGTGTGTGACTGACATCTAGTGGACGACACAGGTCACAACAAGACAGCGCTTGAGTAGATAGTTTTTTATTTATTTGTTCCATTCAGAACAGAATGTATGCATAAATGCACGGTATATTTTCAAATCAACACCTCCATGACTGCAAAGGAGCAGCAAGAAGAAAACATTTCTTGTATTTGTCTGCCTCCTAATTGAACAATTAAAAGACAAAGAAAAAATGGTCAGCCTTCACCTACACCACAGGTGTCAAACATGTGGCCCAGGGGCCAAAACCAAAGGGTCCAATCCGGCCCCTGGGATGAATTTGTGAAATGCAAAAATTACACTGAAGATATTAACAATCAAGGATGTTAAAATCATTTTGGGTTATTTCAGTCTAAAGTGGGTCAGAGTAGTCAAATACTATCATGATAACTTAGAAATAATGAAAACTGTAAAATTCTCTCTTTGTTTTAGTGTAAAAAAAAAAGTAAAATTACACAAATGTTTACATTTACAGACTAGCCTTTAAAAAAAAAGAATATCTGAAATGTCTTAAGAGATGTATGTGGAATTTTAATAATATTCTCCCTGTTATTTAATGTTTTGTGCATTTGTAGATCTACTGTGATCTCTAAGTTGTGATTCACATGTGTAAATGATAAACTAAGGTGTAATATTGTGAACATTGCACTTATTTTACTGATTTCACTGATTTACTGATTACTATTTGTTCAAGTACAATTCATAGATGAAAACTCAAAAGTTCTTATCCTATTGTTTATATTATTTTACTGGTCTGGCCTACTTTATATCATATCAGGCTGTACGTGACCCCTGAACTAAAATGAGTTTGACACCCCTGACCTACACCAACAACACTTTGATTATTACAGCAGCAAAACAAACAAAAAAATAACACAAATTTACAAGCTCAAAACGTTCAAGTGCATATTAACAATTCTTCTGCATAGAGTAAATAGTCATTGGTGTATTGCAGGGGTTCTTAAAGGGGGTACGTGTACCCCCAGGGGTACTAGAAAGAAGCTCAGGGGGTACTTGGAATTTTTTTGGAAAAATACATTAAATAAGTTATCATGTACTGAACAAAAAATAAATAATGAGAGTTAACACTGAAATATACACAATAATATCAATAATAGTTTTATTGTCAATCATCTTGTTTAAGCTTTGGTCACATTTGAAGAACATTTCTATTTTATATTATTAAAATGAGTTTATTTTATTAGCTAAGTAATTATTTTTTTATTAATTAATGACTGATTTATTTATTTTTCTTCTCAATGAAAGAAGGCCCTTTTCAGTTTATATTTTGCACACAATATTTACTTTAAAAATTAGTTATTTTTTTTATATAACAGTTAAATATATGTTGTTTGTTTACAAAGTTTTGAAAATATAAACAGACACCTTTGACACAAGAACAAGTTTTTTCAAGCAAAAATGCTGAAGCTGGTTGTGTTGATCCTGGCCTCCTGTGCATCACAATAATTGTCCGTGTGAAACAAAACAGTGGAACCAATGTTTAGCAGCAGTGAAATTAAGGAAATATAGCTTCGATTCAAGACAGTTGTAATCGATTAATTTTTTAAATCAGTTTGAGTTGATTAATCGATGAATTGTTTCAGCTCATTGGTTTGATTAAAAATACAACAGTAATTCATTGTATTGACACCATAAATACAACTTCATGTCTCCTTAGGACCCAAATTTCCGCAAAATAATGTTGATTTTCACTCATATTTCATCTGTTTTTACTGTAATTTCATGTTATCACATCGTTTGCATCATTTTTCTCTGTGTTATGTCCACGCGGTCAGCTCTTGATCTCGTTTTCACCTTGTTACATCCACCGCCTCTGCTCTTCACATGGTCTTATTGGGGTCAACATCTATAAACTCTTTCACAGAACATTCTGCTTCTATATCAGTGATGAAAATAAGCCCATACATCATATATCATATTATCTCTGACAATGGCTGACCCAATAAACACATCTATGTGACCCATTTTGGGAACTGACCTAATGCTGGTATCTGTCTTTAACTCTTTAAGACCTAGAACTATTTTCTTCTTTACATTTAACCTTTATTATAATAATATCCTCTGCACTTTGTTTTTTTTTTTTTTTTTTTTAAGTGAAAATCAGATATTTTTCTATATTTTATTCACTGATCATGTAGATGTTCATAAAGGCTCAGAACAGAACAAAGAAAACTGAAGAAAAAAGACTTTTGCAGCTAAAATATACCATTAACTGAACATAAAACAAGCATCTGATGATGATAAAAAGCTGAAATACTGTATTTTATGTGAATTACTTTCATGTATTAATAGGATAAGTGGTTAAGAAGTTATTAAACATGACATATCTGTAGCTGCTTTTGGTGACTGTTAAGGTCTTTGTAGGTGCATTTTAAGGTAACATTTAACAATACAGTGAAGAAAATACAGGTAGTGGATGAGGAATGAGGTGATGGTTTATCATTTGTAGAGAATAAAGATAATATAACAGTAACTCATGGGTTATTTGAGAATGTAGGAGATGCAGTATTAAAGAAAAAAGGCATTATTTCATGATTGTTTGATGTCTGTTTATTAAACTTTATGTTGCTGCATGTGTTTTATTAAATAATTCGCTAAGGTTAGTCTCCAAATATAACACTTTAAATGCAAAATGGAAAGAGATGATCAAATAATCATGTGAAAATGAAAAATTACTACTTGATATGTCACACTTTATGGGATATCAATATTATGCTTCACTAAACTATGAGTCATAGTTATTATGTCCCACTTTAACCCTATAACACCAGATGTATCATCAAAAAAGTGTGTTATCAAAGCAAAGGAAGCGGAATTAAATTAAATATTAGTTTTTAAGAAAAAAAAGGGGGTGGGAGTCTATAAGTTATACTTATTCCCACTCCTTTTTGAGCACCAAAAATTTCGTTTGCATGGTTCTTTATCTGATGATTTTATGTGCTCGAAATAAAACTAATCTAACTAAAAAAAAATTCACTGTTTTAGATTTACTCTGTTATATATTTATGAGCTTTTTTTTTTTTAACCCTGTAAAGCCTGAAGCATTAAATCACTGACAGAAAATTCCAGTTCTTTGAAACCAGAGCCTTTATTGGTCCTTCTGAACAACCCAAAAAAAAAAAAAAAAAAAAAAAAAAATTAAAATGTCAATTTCCATGAGTTTCATTTTGTATCATATTTGATACATCAGGTCTCAGTGCTCAAGTATTATTATTTTTGAACAAACAAAAACATAATATAACACAAACATCTCTAACAAATTGGTAGTTCCTTTTCAAAATTGTCAAAGTTCTGCCTCCTTCCTCATTAATGACAGTCTTGTAGTGTCACTGGAAAGGCCTCTGGTGAATGAATTCCTCCCCCGGTGGATTATCTGCGTATTACATGTATCTAATTGTATACATCAAGTTTTTCAAGAAAAAAAATATCACACTGATCATGTAGAGGGCTTCAAAACTCATGTATCAAACATGATACGTTTGGCGTTATAGGGTTAAAGACCAGATGCTACATACAGCTGTGGCTAAAAGTTTTGGGACTGACACAAGTTTTGTTTTCACAAAATTTGCTGCCACCTTTTTTTAAAAGTCCAGTCTTAATGTTTTAAACACACAGCGCTACATTTGCTATCATTTTTACTGCTTCTTCTTTAGCATTTTTAACAATTAGATGCTAAAATAATGACAATATCCAATTTGTTTGTACTCCACAATATTCATATGCAGAAAATATCTGACAATATTTGATCATATTCACTGAAGCATTTGTTTAATAATAAATACTGGCGTCGTACTCTCTTTATGCATACTTTTTTGGATTTTGTAATGACACGGAATTTGTTTCTACGTCTTAAAAAGAATAGATGGGAACACAACAAATATGATAATTTTGGCGTTATAGGGTTAAATGCAAAACAGTAGAAAATGATGAAATAATCATGTGAAAATTGTCACACTTTATAGGATACTGCACAGGTGTCAAACATGCGGCCCAGGGGCCAAAACCGACCCGCCAAAGGTTCCAATCTGGTCCGTGGGATGAATTTGCAAAGTGCAAGTTAGGCCATCAAACTCAAAAATAATATCATAATAACCTATAAATAATGACAACACCAATTTTTTCTCTTTGATTTAATGTATAAAACATTAAATTCGAAAATGTTTACATTAAACTATCCTTTAACAATAACATATTAATAACTTGAACAAAATGAAAAACTTAAGAAAATTATGTGCAATTTTAACAATTTTCTGCCTGTTACTAAATGTTTTGTGTATATGTATGAATGATAAGTCAAGGCATAATATTGATAAAATTGTACTTTTATTTCTTAACAAATTCCGTTTTTTCAGGTTATTCACATCCTTTTTGTTTGGATAGTTTGTAAATGTAAATATTGGCATAATTGAACATTATTTTTTGCACTAAAACAATTTGGAGTTGTCATTATTTATTGGTTATCATGCTATTATTGTACTGGTCCGGCCCACTTCAGATTAAATTGGGCTGAATGTGGCCCCCGGAAGAAAATGAGTTTGACACCCCTGGGATACTGTATACCTTATTATATTATACTTAACTAAACTATGAGTCATATAGTTATTATATCCTACTTTAATAAAGCCCATAAATATATAATAAAATACATCTACAACAGTGATCATAATGAGGCATTTCTTTGCAACGGCTCTGCTCGACATTTCCTTCAAAACTAAAGCTAGCGTTGACTATATGAGGTCTGACGAAACCCTCATTATTTACGATTATTGCAGATCAGGTCACGGGGGTGTTGGCGTCGTCACCCAGAGGTGTTGTTGTTGATCACATGCTGTAGCGCTGATGAATGTGACCATACGGTAGTTAAAGTGTTGAGCACTTGGATTACCTGGCATTATCACCAGCCTCTCTCAGACTGAGAGGCAGGAGTGGAGGCTGTAACTTGACCTTGCCTCTTAATGGCTGAGTGACAATAATGCCCCTTCCCACCGGCCCGTCTGCCTCTGTGTTGTGTCTATTTATAATGTCCAGACACAGTGCAGAGGTTATTCCGAGGTGCCAGCAAACACAAGATGACAGGCACAGAGGAACAAAGGGTGAGAAATTTCACTGTTATTGTCCCCGTTGTTGACATTTTTATCAACTAAAACTTATAAGACTCAAGACTTTTGGGTTTGTTTGTTTTGTTTGTTTGCTGATGTAAAAATGTAACCACTTGCATTGTATATTTTAACCTCCACTGTGATTAAAAATTAACAATAAATTAATAAAGTAAACCAGCCTGCTTTAAGTGTGTGTTTTTTACCATATGTCAGACAGACTTTCAATGCATTCTTAAGGTGCATTTTAATCATTTCCTTTTAGTGATGTTGTATGAAACCGGTCCCAGATCATCCTATGCTTTTGTCCATAAACCATGATGGTAAGTGCATTTGTTTTTCCTGTTTACTATTAGCATTTAAGCTGTAGCCTAACTCACCTGCACTAAATCACCTAAAACCAACTAGCCCTGTGTATTATATATGTTCAAATGGAGCACAAACTCTATTTTTATTCAGTGAAATGATCCGTTTCAGTTGGTCGTCTGTCAGTGGAGTCATATCCCCCTTTGCTAACATTAATGTTTAATGTTACTTGCAGTATGAATATATGTTCTTGAATAAAACTTTCATTCTTTGCCTCATCTGTAAACATGAAATCTGCCACTGGGACCAGTTGGTTATGTTTTACAACAAGCTAAGGTGTAAAATATATACATTATTAATAGATCACCATCAGATTAGGTGGACTCTAATGTTAACCTCCATGCTAACTAATTATTTGTGGTTTCTTCATTATGACAGAAATATGAAACATATGCATTGAAATATATTGTGAATGTGGCTTTAATATATTACCTCCTCTGTAAAAATTCTTTCTATAATTGTAAAAGCAGTGAGTTACACTAGCCAACATGCTAACATGTACATTAGCCTAATATTTATAACCTAGCAACAGATAATTCTACCTATCGAAGAAGGATTAACGTATAACTGTATATTAATGTAAACCTGCAGGTACTTAATTACACTGAAAATATTTCAATATTTCCTCTGTACACGATTTCTAACTGTGTGAACATTGACTTGAGCTAGCCAGTAAGCTAACACCTGTGGTAGCGTGATGTTAATCTAGCTAGCAACAGATAGGTCAACATGTGTTGAGTTAGCATTTAATATTACATTTGCTAATGTTACCTGTAGCTAATCATTAGAATGGATATATATATATATATATATATATATATATATATATATATATATATATATATGTGTGTGTGTGTGTGTGTATATAAATCATATTTACATATTTCTCTGTAAATATGATTTATACAACTGTATAAACAATTCTTTATCATAACCATTAAGTAAACATATATAGTTACGTAATATGCTAGTAACAAATAAGTCAACTTGTCCAGCTTACTTTAGCTTCTAACATTTCTTTGGTCATCATGCAACTGTTTCATTACAATGAATATAATCTAATTTTACTACTCACTGAAAGCTAATATTTGCTAAAAGCTAATTTGGTAATTAGGTATGATGACTCACCTAACGTTTAGTTAGCTTCAGACATTACATAACATAATGTTAACTTCCCTTTATTCATTTGAATGAAATTTAATGAGAATGTATTTGTTACTTTGCAGAATTTGTAGAAAACTTGAGTCTGTAAACATGTCATTTGCAAGTGACTGATCAGTGACTTATTCCAGCTACTAAGCTAATGTGTAAGGTAATGTTAAAATCTTAAGATGAACTAATGTTAAGTCAGTATTTCATATTTTATTTATTTATCTGGACAGGGACAGTGCACAAAATACATTAACCTTCAACAGGAGAGAAGTAGTGTGCCAGGTTGTAGCCCTAGAGCTAATTTCCACCTGTAGTCCACCTAACCCTAACTCTAACCCTAACCCAGTAATTGACATTTGAGTAACTAATGTTACTTGTGGCTATGTTATCAAAAGATGATGAGCGTAAATTGGTTTTACTGCGTCATGTCAGGTACATTTTCATTTGGAGTTGACATGAAAGCTGTTGATCCCATGCTAATTCACAACATCAGTGTCAGTTGTCTGTTGTTTCACTTGAGAGACCACAGCAGTGTAAATTACATGTCTGACAGAATCTGATTCTAACCTTACTGGATGCAGCTTTTAGTGACAGTGTGAGGGAAAATACTGTTGACTTTCACTCCAATGTGTGATGTTGTTTTTGTTTTTTAAGGTGAGGAGCAGAAAGACGAGAGTGGGGCAGCATGAGCATTGTGACAAGTGTTACAACCTCCACTGTCAAGTTTCAGTGCAGATTTCCGTGTCATGCATGGTAATCAAGTGTCATAAAAACTGTGGCGCCTCCCTCCACATGTGCAAAGAAGACGAGCACCGGCTTCTCTGTCCTAATGAGACAGTCCGCTGCCTCAACGCCCACTATGGCTGCCCTCTCACCATGCAGCGCCACCGGCTCGCCAAACACCTGGAGGTCTGTCCTGCCAGTGTTGTCAGCTGCTCTCAGGAGTGGAACCGTTGGCCTATTTCAGACACAGACCGAGCCTTCTACAGAAATGTTTCAGAAAACCCACAAGCAAAGCTGGACCTCGACACTGCTATAGCTCTCAGGGACCAAGAGCTGCTATTCCGATCCATCAAAATGAAGAACATTTTTCCTGAATTGATGGTGGAGGATTCTGCCCCTCAGGCTACGAGTGCTGGGGTTAACAGTCCAGCAGGTGAAGGAGCCTGTTCTGTAGATTATGTTGAATTTGCAGAAAATGGCTGCAGTGTAATAGAGGGAAAAGAATTGAGTAAAGAGGAGAGAGACGCCTTGGCAAGGAGCAGGGATGTAGAGAATATTCAGAACTACAGCTCCTGGGAGAGAATATTCAAGAAGGAGATGGAGGGATGCAAGGAAACTGTCAAAAATCTGAAAAGGTTGGACGAAAAAGTTGAAGAAAAAGAAGAGCAAGAATCACAGAACTGTCAGAGAGAGACAAGAGACTCTCACCAGGGCCAAGAAACTGCTGCTGCAGCTCCAGACATGATTGGTGCGACTGGCCTTGCGCCATGGGAAGATGGAGTCCTTGAGCGGCTCGGAAAAGAAGTCAATATTGCTGAATATAACATGTATCTGGCGCACAATGGGGCAATGCTCATCAACTTTGGACAACTTGCAGCTTGCACTCCGAGGGAAAAAGATTTTGTTTATGGCAACCTGGAGCCGATTGAGATTAAAACTATCCGATCTTTTAATGTTCCTAAAAGCTATCGAGTAAAACGCAATTATACGAAAGACCCTTCATGCAAAGCTAAGTCCGTACACCAAAGCGTAGACACTGCTGATTTGGGCGTGTCGCTTGAGGATCTTCCAAAATGCGACGAAATTAGCGCCACACTCCTTTGCTCACTGGAAAAAGAACTCAAAGGGCATTTAATCTCCCAGGGCTCGTCTACAGATGGACTTTACATAGACGTCGGAACGCAGACGTATAACTTTGCCTCAGCTCCATTCAAAACCAACGCGTCGCTTGCTGATGTTGTCGCAGATAAACCACTTGGGCTTTATGTAAATACTGAAGCTGAATCTGTCACTAGAA
Source organism: Sphaeramia orbicularis (assembly GCF_902148855.1). NCBI lineage: Eukaryota > Metazoa > Chordata > Actinopteri > Kurtiformes > Apogonidae > Sphaeramia > Sphaeramia orbicularis. Next base: position 41,338,337 of record NC_043969.1, read on the forward strand.
GACACAACAAATTCAGCTCAGCCTTCAGTTACATGTGTGGCCACTTCTTTCGCCGGGATGAGTATTGCTCTCATTTCAGGAATGTGCACTCTGACATCCAGGCCGGTTTGAACGGCTGGTTCCAACAACGCTGCCCCTTAGCATACCTTGGCTGCACTTTCACCCAGACCAGGTTTCACCCCTCAGGTCACCGAGGTACAATCAAATACTGCCAGGACGTCAACACCCTCGTCCTCCAGCCAGAAGTGCCTTCATCCCTCCTGTGTGAGAGCGAGAAAACCTTCAGAAATCTTGGCTGTAATATGGATCACCTGAGCAGCTTGCCCCTGGAGATCCTTCAACACATTGCCGGTTACCTTGACAGTTTTACATTATCCCAGCTGTCCCAGGTCTCCCATCTGATGAGAGATGTCTGCAGCACATTGTTGCAGGAAAGAGGGATGGTTTCTCTCAAGTGGGAGAAAAAGACATATTCTCATGGGGGGAGTTCCTGGAGGTGTCGAAAGAAAGCAAGTATCTTTCAACTTTTTCAGATAAAGTCTATGGGATTGGACATATATGGTCAGTTGGGTGTCACAACTATATGGATTTGATATGTTTTACAGAAAAATCCTAAGGTTTGATAACGTTTGTATGGTTAGTTTATTTTATAAACTTATCTACTTAAAAATCTACAACAGTATTTTCATGTTAAAAAATTCACCTAGTAATAAAGTTTAGTGTTCATTAATAAACAGGGCCAGCCCAAGCCTTTATGACACCCTAGGTGAAATCAGGTTTTGCCCCCCCCCCCACTGCCATGAATTTTATAGATTTTTTTTTTTTTTTTTTTCAATTATGGTGATTTAAAATAGACAAAACAAACCAGTAGAAAAGGCATTTACTGTAACATGTCAACTTTAATTACCTTTGGTTTACAAGAATATAACAACAACAAAATAACTTGGATAAATGGCATCTCTTATTAAAGCTTCTTTTTTATATTAAAATAAATGCAAATAAAAAAAAATACCCTCAAATAAGTAAATACCAAAAAAAAAGAGAAAGAAATAAGAATATAAACATGTAATATCGATAAACCAAACTCTCACCAGCAGAGGGAAGTCTCGTACCAGAACTCACTTAGGACCAAAACCACCAACAAATCAACACCATGTATCCACAGACTGTAACACTAACTGAATAAAGTATAAAGCTCATTGTTTACACACATCTGTATCATGGTTTCATCAAGTTTTCTTCTTCAAATTAAACCTTATAGATGCTTATTTTGACAGTCACTCAAAAGTAACACTGTGTCTTATAATCTTGACATGCTTCATCAGCTGATAGTTTACATTATAGCTCTATTAGCTTAGCTCTGTTAGCTTAGCTCGGTTTTTAGACTGAAAATAGCCACAGTAAAAACACTAATCACCTCTGTTTTCTGTACGATTTGTGTTGTCAGTACCTGAACTAAATATCTGTTTGGAATTGAACAGAACTGTCATAGTTTAGTCTGAACTGTGAATAAATTTAATAACATCCCATAATAACTTTATACCTTCATAAGCCTCTGAATCAAACTCCCTTATGTAGAAGAAACGCTCCTTATTTTCATTTACAGCTGTGTCCAGTGGAGAAAACAACAACAGTACTTCTAGCTTTTATCACTTTGTCACTTTATTTGACTCTAACAGTTGTTTCTTAATGGTTCTCATCCCGTCTGGTCACTTTCTGACACTTTGGTCAAAGGCTCTGGTGTTAGTTTTCCTCACCATGAAAAACCAATGTAGTTACTCACTTCACCCTCTAGTGATCTTATAAACCCCTGGTTTGTTTCTGTAAATAAATTCCATTCATTTCTGTACAATCCAATACATTGGCATCTTTGGCAGAGCTTCAGAACCCTTTATTCTAAACAATAATGATAAATTTCATGTCAATTTTTTAATAATTGAAAACGGAAATACAACATACAGCCTTTTAAAACTAATCAAAAGAGAAACTGGAGGAGGATAATATAAAACATCATCATTATGTGTTGAAAGTCAAGAACAGATATAGCGAAGATTCAGAAAAAAATGAGGAAATTACATTAATTTCCAATCCTTTTATTTGTTTCTATTCTAAACTACCTCTTTATTCTTCTAACACTTTACAATTTATGCTTCCTTTATGTTCATCTTTAAATCACAGTAATCATAGCACATAAATAAAGTAATATACAAGTGGATTTGGTCCGTTGGGGCATTAAACAGACTCCTGGAAACTCAGAAACTTAGAAAATTATTAGTTTCTTTATACTTACATTGATTGTTTACCACAGTTTTCCATTATCCTGTGTTTATTGTTTTCAACCTTGACCACATAAGGGAAGGCCAGACTTCTATATCAGTCCTCCGGTGGTATCTGCCTCCATCATGTAAAGTGTCATTGGAAAATTTCAGTCATTCCTACAGTGGGACAGCTGCTGCATTGTTAAGACCCTCCAGTCATCAGTGGTCGTCAAACAATATTACAGATCACAACCTGAACACAACGGTTAATCAATGAACAAACGAATGAACGTCATTTAGAACATAATAACAAAACACATAAGTGAACGAAAGGCAAAGAAAAACCTCAAATTTAAACAGAACATTCCAGAATATTCAATGCAATAAACCAACCAACAAAAGAACACAATATACAACTAGCTCATTGTGGCTCCTCAACAACGCTTTATGTCCGAAATTAAGTTGGAAGAAGCTGAACTTATATTATCCTATCCCAATTTTACATGATAAAAATATACAGTACAGAAAAAAAGAACAGGTCAGAACTAAGGCGATGTTCAGACTGCAGGCAAATGTGGCCCAAATCCAATTTTTTTTGCCCTTATGTGACCTGTATTGGATCTGTTAAAGACAGTTTGAACAGCACAAATCCGATGTTTTTCAAATCCGACCCAGGCCACTTTCATATGTGGTCCTACATACATACATATCTGATATTTTGCAATGCGACTTCAGTCTGAACAGCCAGGTCACATGTATTGGAACCTTTGGCCCCTGGGCCACATGTTTGAGACCCCTGATCTACATGATCAGTGAATTAAATGTAGGAAAGTACCTGATTTTTACTGAAAAAATGTAAAATACGGAGGATAACGTTGTAATAAATAGTGATAAATCCCTTTAGAAAGGTTAAATAGAGAGAAAAATCGATTTGGGAACAGCCACCGAAATAGCACCGGGTCTTTATGGGTTAAGCTGATGTATGATTTTACTTCCTTTTTTTTTTTTTTTTTTTTTTGCTTACTTTACATAATTTAACCCCTGTGATTGAAACACACATCCTTTTCACAGTTGTTCTGACACATTCATTCTTAAATTAAGTTTCTCTCTTAGAGAACGTGTTCTGTGTTTGTACTGAGGATGGACTCCTTTTACTGCAGCTTCAAATCCAGGACCACCACCACTAGGTTTTTCCTCTTATTTTGTGGTGGAATAAGTGTTGTGGTGGGAGTGGGGGGGGGTCACCAGCTGGGGTCGGACCAGGGATGCTGTGATTACCCAGTAAACCAGACCTCTGACTGCAAGCTTAGACCACCAGGCCACAAGGAGCCTGGTGGTCTGAGCCACATGGGACCACCTCAGCTGTCCTGGGTTTTTTTTAATTTTTTTATAGAGATTATCTTAATCCTGGTCAGAATTACAAGCGCTGTTCACAAGGATCAAGTTTCTCTGAAGTTTTCACATTTACTGAGTCAGGGTTGATTCAGTTGATGAAATGAGGAAATGGGTATTAAAAATGTAGAAATGTATGGAGTAAGTAAAAGGAAACCAGCACAAGAGTCATTTAGTTTGAGTGAATAATGTTTAAAATACTCCCTTTATGTCAAAATAACTGATTTCAGCCAAAATAGAAGTACTTATTTAACCCTTTCATGCATGAATTATCAGAACTTTAATCAAGATGTTTTTTCCCTGAGTATTTTTATTCCTCTTCAGGCATTAAAAAAAACAGTGCAACTGAAAAAAAAAAAATCTGAACCTACTTTTTATGAAGTTGCAAAAATATCCACTCAGCTGGATGTCATGCGTTTAATTTTTGAAGCAAATAAACATGTATTTACTGATATACTGTGTGAACACATTTTTAATGCAGCTAATCTGATGTTTTGTCACATTTTAACATACTCTAATACTAGTTATTACTCACTTCATGGAGATAATATGCAAAAAAACAAAACAAAACACCTTTTTCATCAAAAAAAAAAAGCTGTCAATTACAGTCAAATAACGATATCAAGCAATTTTTTACACTTTAACATATCACTGCAGATTAGGTTTATAAAAACAGCAATTTACGATAACTGTATGAATGTCAGTGTATAGGATGATGCATAAGTGTCCACTGTGTTGGCTGATATGGAACTATAACAGCAAAATTAATGAATATACAAAAGAAAAGCTGTAGAATAACTGTCCACTGGAGTGACCACTATGCGTGAAAGGGTTAAAGAACAGTACGTCTAATTCTGATAACACACAAAGTACAGGGTCAAAGTGAAGGGAAAAGATGATACTTAGAGATAAAAAATCAGTACATTATGGGAGAAAAATCTGAATTTTAACTGCGTGAAATTTAATAAAAGAAGAGATAATAATAGTAATGCAGTGCAGCATTTGCTTCAACAGTTTCAATATTAACCCTTTATTATTATTATTATTATTATTATTATTATTATTATTATTAGTAGTAGTAGTAGTAGTAGTAGTAGTACTTACAGAATGCATGTATTTTCTTCTAATATTGCAATTTCTTTCTATTATAATCCCAACTTTTCTCTCATAATAATGGCCTTTTTTTTCCACAATTTAACAGCTTTATTCTCAGCCTACTTTGGCATTGTTCTTGTAATACTATTACTTATAATTCTTTTGATTATTCATATTTTTTTTCCCTCGTAATTATAATTATTTTAGTGTAATATTACAGCTTCCTCAAAGGTACCATTGTATGTGTGTAAATTTGTGTAAATTCCTGTGTTCTTGAATCATAGCCTTGTTGAAGATACTTTTTCCTCCAAATATTCAGATTTTATTCCTTAAATGTTAACTTCTATAACTTTTACAGAATTGGATACTTTCCATAACTTTATGAATTTATAGTCTTAACTTTCTGGTAGTTATATTTGCACTTTTCTGGCATAATTGCAACTTTTTTCTCATTTTAATCATGACTTTTTCTTATTTACTTTTTAAAGTGATATCACTATTTTGTACAAATATTACCTTCCCTCCAGAAATATTCCAACTTTATTCAATATGATGATTTTAACCTTGACATAGCATTTTTTATTTTAATATGGATATGATAATCACACATTAACCCTCACTTTTATTCTCATAATATTAGAATTTATTCCTAACTTTATGAATTAACCATCTACTAGTTGTTGTTATGATTGGCTGTTATTTTTATCTTCATAATCATAGCTTTTTTCTCATTTTAATCGTGACTTTTTCATATTTAGGTGTTTAAATGTTATCACTTGATCAAATTTCACAGTTTTCTTTAATTTATTTTTAAATGTTAGTATGGGTACGATTGTCATATATTAACCTACACTTTCATTTTCATGATAGTGGAGTTTATTCCTAATTTCATGAATTAACCATCAACTGGTTGTTTTTGTGGTTGGCTGCTATATTTATCTTCATAAATTAGGCTACAACTTTTTTCTCATTTTAACTATGACTTTTTGTTGTTTACTTCTTTGAATGTCATCACTTTATTGTAAAAAAAAATGTGACTTTTCCTCATGAAATATTCAAATTTTATTCAATATTATGATTTTAACCTTGAAATAGCATTTTTCGTATGTTAGTGTGGATATGATAGTCATACATTAACCCACACTTTTATTCTCATAATATTAGAGTTTATTCCTAACTTTATAAATTAACCATTAGCAAGTTATTTTTATGGTTGGCTGCTATATTTATCTTCATAATTACAACTTTTTTTATGATCTTAATCACAACTTTTTCTCGTTTACGTTTTAAAATTTTATCACTTTATTGTAAAAACATTAGTATTCCAATTTTATTCAATGTTCTGATTTTCATCGTGAAATATATATTTTTTATGCTAGTATGAATATTTGTAGTTTATTCCTAACTTTATAAATTAACCATCTACTACTTGTTGTTGTGGTTTGCTGCTATATTTATCCTCATAATTTCAAGTTTTTGTCTCATTATAATCATGGCTTTTTCTATGTTTACTACTTTAAATGTTATCACTTTATTGTAAAAATATTACTTTTCCTCATGAAACATTACAATTTTATTAAATTTTAATTGTTAGCACAGGTAGGATAATCATACATTAACTTATTCTTTTATTCTCATAATATTAGAGTTTATTCCTAACTTTATATATATACCATCTGCTAGCTGCTATATTCATTTTCATAACTGCAACTTTTTTCTCATTTTAATTCAACTTTTTTAATATTTTCGTCTTGATATTGTATCACTTCACTGTCAAAACATTATTACCTCTTGAAATATCACGAACATACATAATATTCAGACTTTCTTCCTGAAGTATCTGGTGTATTTTTATCCTCAGTGTGGGCGTAGTACTTCTTTTAAAGCTGCGCACATATTGTTAAGGACTGAAAACGAACACGACTGAGGACGAGCGGTTCAGTGAGGAGCATGTGGATGATATCAGTGATGTGGAATGGCCTGGGGTCTGGCTGCCAGTAATCAGAGCCCTGCTAAAAACATCTAGATATGTGATTATTCGTGGAAACAAACGGCGGATGCTGATAACAATATGTGAGTGACAGCTGGGTATGTGGCTCCTCTGTAAAGGGCATCATTTGTATACATTTATAATAGACGGATACACAAGTAACACCATGTGATGGAGCGATAAAAATACTGTGATCTAGATTCCAGGGATATAAAAAAGATGTTTATCCTCACGGCCAGTCATAGCTGTGTTCCGTTTGATAGATGCCATGCCAGCCGCCTCCTACACCTTCAGCTCTTGTCTTTCTGTTTTCGCAGGTTTGGGAGTTCAGCTTTGTGTTTTCCACCGTGGACACATGGAACTTCAGCAATATTCGCTCCATGTCGGATCATCTAAAAACCTGTCCCTTCTACCAGAGAGAGGAGAGGACCCAGCCGACGGCGTTAGCCTGCCTGGGAGAGGTCAGAGACAAGCAGGGAGATGAAGTAAAGCATAGAAGATGAAGCCCATGGTCCCTGAGCGCAGTGGGCGGACCGCAAAACACCAGCAACGCCATGTTTAGAATCGCTGAGACGTGACACATGGACGCCCACCATACTGTAAATCCTCCACATGTGCAGCTGCTGCGTCCAATCAGGAGGCAATTCACAACTGCGCCCAACAAAACACAGCACTTTTTGGCCTACATCGATTTAATCCACAAAGACCCAGAGCTATTTTTATATCGGGTCCCAAATGAATTTTTCTCAATATTTAACCTTTCTTAAGTAATTTATCACCATTTATTATAGTATTATTCTCTGTATTTTGCATTTTTAAGTAAAAATCAGGTATTTTCCTATATTTAATGTCCTGATTCATTAAAGCGCAGATTAAAGTTGAGGGTTATTATCTCTAAAACACAGAAAACTGATGAAAAAGATACATTTTTCTGCAAAATATATCATTAGCTGAACAGAAAATAATCATCTCCATCCACTGTCATTGATCCAACTCCATGGGTTTTACTGGTGAATCGATGTTGTAGAAGATGACAGTGTTTCCACGGTAACTATGAAGCCTCTGAACGTCCAAATGGGTCATATCCGATGACCATGAAAAGATGACAAACTGTATTTTACACCAATTATTTACGTGTATTGATAGAATTAGCGACAATTAGTGATTAACCGGTATTAAACAGTTTAGATCAGTGGATGTTTGGGTCTTCATGGGTTAAAACACCATGAGGAGATGTTGATGTTCAATGAACATCATGCTTTAACTTAAATATTATTTAATTTATCGATACGTACTGATGTGTTTTATGTGTTGGTTTACATTGATTTAACCCATAATGACCCAGTGCTACTTTTGTGTTAGTTCACAAATGAATTATTCTCTATATTTCACCTTTTTTAAGTGATTTATCACCACTTACTGTAGTATTATCCTCTTTATTTGAAGTTTTTTCAGTGTAAATCATGTATTTAACTGATCATGTAGATGTTGATTAAAAGTCAAAGTAAATTCAAAGGATATCTGATCCAAATCAGGAAAAAAATTAAGAAAACGTTACTTTTTCAGCAAAAACATCATTAATTAAACATAAAAACATGTGTCCTCATCCACTGTCATTGATCCAACTCTATGAGTTTTACTGGTGAAACAATGTTGTAGAAGATAACGGTGTTTCCATGGTAACTACAGAGCCTCTGAATGTCCACATAGGTCATATCTGATGACCATGAAAAGATGACAAACTGTATTTTACATCAATTATTTACATGTATTGATAGGATTAATGGATCAGCATGTGTTTAACAGTTCAGTGTAATGTACTTTACAATTCTGGTGTTTGTATCTAATTTACAGTATTTACATTTATTGAATTGTGTGTTTTAGATTCACAACTGAATGATGCATGGTATTTTGTCTTGGTTTGTTTTTGTTCTTGTGTGTGTGTGGTTCAGTTTGCTGTGTGAAACAAAATAAAAAAAATAAAAAAATAAAAAAAAAAAGAAATGAGGGCAGCACATCGATGCTTTGAACTGTTTTTCAGTGTAGCCAGACTGACACCTACTGGAGAAAATATGCAACAACACATGTGTTTGAATCTGTGTCACATTTCTCACCATAAACACACTGCTGTATTTATAGACGGACAGTGTTGTCCTGTTGCCATATTTAATTAATGTTGCAGTGCATGGTTTGTGATGTGTTTGCTGACAACTACAGTTCTGTGTAAAAGTCTTAGACCACCTTTATCTTTGCTGTTTTTTCAGGGTTGAAACGAATACATATATTGAAATCTCATTCTCTTTTCTTCACATACAACAAGAAAATACAGGAAATATGTGCACAGCCTTAAAATACACTCTAAAAACTGAATTAAATGTGTTGTAAAGGTTAAAGTGTCGATTTAATATGACCTCTGACCCCATGACAAGAAGCAGCACAAACAATTAGAAACATCTGGCATGTGTTGAATGAAAGTTGGTATAAAACGTCAGAAAATTAATGATATAAATCTCATTTTGTCAAAACAAAAGGGTTAAATACATGTTAAATACAAAAGGAGGTCACATAAATATGACCGCTTCACATATATCACAGTGGATCTAAATACAGAGACAAATGCATATGTGTGGACATTAGAACTTTAATAAACCTGACTCATATGCCCTGATAACTGTTGATCGACTTTTTCTGGCCCCAAAACCAAAAACTAAATGGTCATTTGTATTTATTTTTACTAAATTGCTATGATGATGTATCTATGATGTATCTGTATGTCCATTCCAAATAAAGATATAATAATAATAATAATAATAATAATAATAATAATAATAATAATAATAATAATAATAATAATAACAATAACTTTAATAAAGCAACAAAACCTAAAGTTGGCACTTTTAGGACTTTTACACCAAACTGTATTTGGACTAGTATTTGTATTTTTTTTTGTCTACTTAATAAACATGACAAACCATCACAACCTGATTCCAAGATAGACCTTATGTATGACAGTAGGTAATTTATGTGTAAATGCATAAACACTGTCCATACTGACTACCATCTGAACTACATGTCATAATATTATATTGAATTGGCAAACCAGCTTCTTTAAAGACGTACAATTATTATTATTATTATTATTATTATTATTATTTTTTTTTTTTTTCATATAACTGAAAAAAATGTGCACTTTACATAGTTTGAGAGTCAATAAATGCATTTGGAGAGATGTAACAGGCTGTTTATATCCCTAATTGTCAATAAACCTATCAATACATGTAAATAAAATACAGTTTTTCATCTTTTCATGGTCGTCAGATATGACCTATGTGGATGTTCAGAGGCTCCGTAGTTATCGTGGAAACACCGTCATCCTCTACAACATTGATTCACCAGTAAAACCTATAGATATGGATTAATGACAGTGGTTGTAGATGCTTGTTTTTATGTTCAGTTTATGATATATTTTAATGAGACAGTGACATTTTCTTCATTATTTTTCTATTTTGATGTAACAACCTTTGAATTTCCTGTGAGCTTTTCTAAACGTTTTTATCATAATAATAATAATAATAATAATAATAATGATAATAATAATAATATCAATCATTATTATTATTACTATATTGTATATTATTACTGAGTCAGGGCTGTTTCAATTTATCATCCATGAGAAAACAAGCATGAAATATGTAGAAATATCTGGAAAATTAGGGGGAAAATATGACACTTAGAGAAAAAAAAAAGTCGATACATTATGTGAAAAAAATCTGAATTTTAACTGCATGAATTTTCATAATAGAAAGTTAGAGATAATAATAAAATAATAATAATAATAAACATAATAATAATAAAAAAAAATAATAATATTGTTGTGCAGCATTTGCTTCAACAGTTTCAATATTAACCTATTATTATTATTATTATTATTATTATTATTATTATTGTTAAAGATGCTTTTTTGTCCATGCTATTTATTTCTCTCCTGTTTCTTTGACTTTTCTCAAATGTCTGCACTTCAGCGTCCTTATTTGAATGTAAACCTGGTGAAATTAAAAAAGACACTTAAAAATAAAAAAAAACATTTTATTTCTCACAGACTTCATCACAGAAAAGGTGTTTTGGTAACAGCTTTAGCTACTCCATTTCGGGTACTTCCGGATTGCGCAGCTTGTTGATGACCTCCGACAGCATCCGGTTGCACAGAGCTGCGTACGGATTAAGTACGACCGCCTGCTGTCGAGCAAACTCATTTCCGAGCGCAGCCGCTTTCTCGAAGTCTGCTCTGGCTTCATCATTCTGGCAAACTAATCTACGTAAAAGGCCTCTCTGCACCAGCGCCTGGCAGCCGGTCCGTCCACAGCCGCCGCTCAGGGAGATGGCTTCATTCAGGTCCTGCAGAGCTCCTGAGAGGAAAGGAAAGAAGCACTGTTAGGAAAGAAGAAAGGACATTCAGTTTGGAGTCTACACGAATGACTGTGGATTCCAGACTGAGCTCATGAACTCGTGTTGTATGTCACACCAGTTCTTATGGCATTTGGCGTGCTATACGTACGCATTTACATCCTTTCGCTAACCCTAACCCTCACCAAAATCTCCAGTTCACATATTCATAACCCCTAACCCCAGTGTTGGGCAAGCTACTTGGAAAATATAGTGAGCTAAGCTACCAGTTACTCTGCCATGAAAGAAGCTTCACTACACAGAAGCTACCACCCAGTCAAATGCAGCAAGCTAAATTACACAAACACCACAGAAGTAGCACACTACATGTGAAGCTCCTTTAAGTTGTGCCTTTGGGGAGAATACATTGGGGTAAATTGTGCCAGTGATTATTGAAGTAAAACAGAACCTTTTCATCTCATAAACTGTAATGCCATATAAAAGCAAGACAAATTCAATACAAAAATTACTCATTTAAGGTTTATTTAAATATCGTCACCCTATTAAACTATTGACATAAGACATATTTTCTAGTTTTTGGGAAAACACAAAAAACTTAAATACACAATATATGGTACTTGTGAATCATTTCAGGCAAAAAGGCTTTGGCAATAGATGACCGTTGACATACATAGAACACTGTCTGTCATATTTAACATATAAGAGGCCACTTAAAAACTGAATAAAACTCGGTCCCCTTCAGAAAAATGTGACTGTGCAATCACATAATTCAATGCATGATCAAGCGCACTAATGGCTACATAGTATTTTAAACTCCCTCACGGGCATTTTTAGCCCATTTTTGGGAGTGCTGAAGCACCCCTAAATTGATTCCCAGCACCCTTAAAATATTTTAAGGTTGCTGAAATTTTTCTTTTTTTTTTGTTTACTTTATGTCAATACTTAATATGCTAGAAAAATGTCAAAACCATATACAGTACATGGCTGAAACTTAATATTTTAACAACAAAAATACAGCACCCCTCACCCATCTAGTCTCGAAAATGGTTTGATCCATTCTGTCCCTCCTCCCTCTCCCTGACTCGGACTCTGGGCTCTACCTGTACAGAGCAGTGTGCAGGCGCTGCCTTCTGGAGTTGGGTACAGTAGTGGTGGAAGTACCTGGTGTAAACCAGGACATTTGTTTACTTCTACCACTTAATACCAACACATTATTAGCATCACCAGTCCCAATTTTAGCTGCACTGAAACGTAGATCACTGTTTATGCTGTTAGGTGGGAGTTGGCTGATGTTTTTTCTGCCTAAGAAATGTTCCATGTGGTTCCGTCCACCTCTGTCCTCTGAACTGGACTGACAGAAGCTGCTGTTGTGTCTATGCATGTGTTCAGATTAAAGAAAAGGTGATACTGACTTTATCTGACTGGATAACTGACTGGATGACCATTAACTCCTAGTGTGTGTGTGTGTGTGTGTGTGTGTGTGTGTGTGTGTGTGTGTGTGTGTGTGTGTGTGTGGACAGGAACATACAATTGTTTTTTTTTTTTTTTTTTTTCTAAAAATAAAAAAAAAAGAGCCAGACTCAGGTAAGAGTGTAAGATCAACTCATGTAACTTCATTTTCCACAACAACCAAATATTCTATTACAATGATGTTATAAATTGAATAAATGTACCTGTTTATATCTCTTATTAGATATAAAACACATTGTTTGGTTATTTGCCTTTTGGTTAAAGCACAAAGAGAGAGAGGAGAGCAGAGATATACTTAACATACACACTGGTCTACAATTTTTTTTTGAAATGATCTGCCTTACAGATTAAATGTGCTAAATGTTATGTATTTTAATCAGATTAATCGGAAAACAAATGACAAAAGTGCTGGTTTGCTGATGTTTTAATGGTATATGATAGTGTGTTCTTCCACATATATGTTGGTTTCTGTCCATTTATACAACAGATTTAAAAATGTTCCACTGATAGAACCTGTAAAGTGAATGTGTTGTCATGTGCAGACAGTGTTTTGAAGTAGATCTGACACTAATATTCCTCTGGAGTTAAACCCATTCTCGCATATATGTATATGTATATGCATATGTATATGTATATGTATATGCATATGCATATGTATATGTATATGTAGAGGAGCTGCTGAATCAAAATGGGGGATTGTCTTCCACCAGAAATTAGGGTTAGGGTATATTTCTTTTATGATTCTAATCCATTCCTCTTTTACTGTGGCTCAGCATTTAAATGACTTCTATCAGATTTGATGGTTTAGTCACAGAGTTTCTCATACCCAAAAAATGTTAAGCTTTTCTTTCACAAATATAGGAACGATGGTCTGAAATTGCGTTAAAATGTACTAAACAGTGAAATTTCTCTTGCCTGGCCAGCCAGCACTCTGGGTGCTCAGCACCCCTAAACCTCTGATCTTAGAATCCCTCCTGAACTCCATTCAACATATGCTGGTGCATTAAAGAAAATCACCACAATCATTCTGCCAGCATGAAGCATTTATAAATGGTCCTAATGGAAACATTTGGACATTGGAATGGGTATCACCTGCAGTGATAATAATGATCTATGAACTTACAGCCTCTAAAAGCCTGTTCTACCAAACTTCTGTGAAGCAGTAATTAATTTATTTTTAACACATGTGAAAGCCATGAATGTTCATGACCTGTTGGAGCCATGATTAAAAAAATCACTCCCCACCATTATGTTACCGCATAATTCAATGCCTATGTCAAGCAAATTACATACATTATGGGGGTCCACATTTTTTCAAAAAGGGCAATAATAATGTCCTGTGAACATAAAGGCCCTAACTGATCGGTCTAGCTCTACTACTTAAAATCCCACCTGTCGACACTGCAGCCCTGTAAGCCTTCTGTTTATAAGTGCATGGCATGATGGGTTTTGGTCTAAAATTAAGAATGTCATATAGTTTTAGTGATAAAATGTAAGCGTACAATATACATTCATTCATTATCTGAACCCGCTTTATCCTCACTAGGGTCACAGGGGTCGCTGGAGCCTATCCCAGCTACCTATGGGTGAAGGCGGGGTACACCCTGGACATGTCTCCATTTCATCACAGGGCTGTCATATAGAGACGAACAACCAATCGCACTCACATTCACACCTATGGACAGTTTAGATTAACCCATTAACCTTTCAGTGCTTGTGTTTGGATGGTGGGAGGAAGCCAGAGTACCGGGAGAGAACCCACACAGACACGGGGAGAACATGCAAACTCCACACATCGAATGGTGTTGGAATTGAACCCAGGACCTTCTTGCTGTGACGCACAAGAGCTATCCACTGCACCACCGTTCACCATTCAATATACAATTACTGTAAAATAATATGTTGAAAATAATCAGAAGTGGTGACTTGTGCCGCTGGCACAACTTAACCCAGGCCCTTTGGCACAAATCACCCCAGCCCCACCATTTTGAAAAACTAGCATGGTCCAGCAGTTTAGAGCTAACATCATGTGTATCACATACAGACTCACTGTGTAGCCTATTAAAGCATTAAAACAAATGTGAAATGTTTTTAAACTTGTCTATAATTGTTCAGACACAAGAATCAAAAAACCTTGATTATAGAAATTTTACTTTGAAAAGCAAAAAACAGTTTTGTGAGCTAAAATGTGCTTACCTCTTATGCCATGTGTCTCTTCTTTGAAGGATGAGTAAAGTGGATGGTTCTTGGTCACATGACCAATTTCTATTTTATGGTTTTCTAGAAACAAGGGGTGGCAGTACTTCCCCCCTGGCACAAATCACCCCACTCTCCCCTATTACCTACAACCTGCTCCTAATCAAGTCATGATAATTTTATAATTAGATTTAAAAAGATTTTTTTTTTAAAATTAATAAAAAGATTTTTTGGGTAAACTAAATAGTCTTACATGTCACTGTTTCAAAAACAGGGCGTTTTTCTGGACTATTTAAACAAAATGCAAAAATTGAGAGTCTACCCCCTTCTCCAGGGACCACTACACCACTGACAAACTGTTTCCTTTGGTGCTTGTGTCACAGCCATTAACCACAGAAGCAGAGGGGAACCAGCTATAATGCTCTTTACTGTGGGTTTGGCGGCTCTGAAAAGAGCCTTTGTGGTGATCAACGTCCACACACCTCAGCCAACAACCATCCGATGTTCAGCAGAACACCGTTTCCCTCTGCACTGAAGTGAACGCCGTCATCTGACAGGTGCTCCAGGTGATACCAGGTGTGTGGTGCAGGTCTCATTTCCAACTCCTCCATGGAAACTCAGCCCCACATGACACATCTGGTCCGCTCCATCCTGTATCCACTGTCCGCTCACTGGTACTGACAGCAATGACGCGGCAGGAGGTAGGGGAACATCAGTGAGGAAGTGGGGAAAAGCTCCACCACTGCCCCGATTCTGCTACGTGGTCCTTAAGTGCGGGCACGGCGCTTCCAAGAATGTGCACGACGACGTTCCAGTAAACCACGCCCACTCCGGGTTAAATGCCTGGTTTACACTGAGTCCCATGCAGACAGAGTATGTGGCCCTGTTCCGAACAATCTTGAGTGCTTGTGTTGTGCATGATATAATTGAATTTTTCTAGACTACAAACTGCTTCTCCACTGCATATAAAATAGCTTCTGTGGTCGTTACCACACTATTTGATCAATAAAAGAGTTAAGCTACTGAAACGTTACTTGATTCAGGAAATAGTGACGTTACCGCCAAGCTACTGAGAATTGTAGTAAGTTACTAGCTTTGCTACAAGTAGCGACGCTACTGCCCAACACTGGCTAACCCTCACCCTAAACCTTACACTAATCCTAAACCTAATCCTAACCCTAATTGTAAACCTACCCCTAACCCTAAACCTAGCCCCACAACGAAACCTAACCCTGAAACTAACCCTAATGCTAACCATAAACCTAACCCTAACCCTAATCCTAAACCTAACCCTAATGCTAACCCTAACCCTCGCCAAGATCTCCAGTTCACATATCCATAACCGCTAACCCTAACCCTAAACCTAACACTAATCCTGAACCTAAACCTAATCCTAACCCTAAGTGTAAACATATCCCTAACCCTAAAACGAAACCTAACCCTGAAACTAACCCTAACCCCAATGCTAACCATAAACCTAACCCTAAACCTAACTCTAAACCTAACCTTAACCCTAAACCTAACTCTAAACCTAACCCTAAACCTAACCCTAAATCTAAACCTAACCTTAACCCTAAACCTAACCCTGACCCTAACCCTAACCCTATATGTATAAAGCTCTGAATATACTAACATATATTTAGCTCTGAATATATATGTTGTGGCGTGTTTGCTGCATTGCATTGTGGGTATTGGACATTTTGCTGTATTGTGTTCTGTTTTATGTGGAGGGGTTCAGGGTGGTCACTGTGGTCATGTGAATTTAGGTTAATATGTGTGTATGACGTTAATCTGCCTTTTTATGTTCACTTTGATTTTTTCTTAATCTACACCATTAGTGAAAGCTCTAGGTCCAACAATGAAATGAATCGATCATTTTCTCATGTGTTAATGTAATGACACAAATAGTTAACAAAACTACTTCCTCTTCCTGTGCTCTTCATATTATTTTTATTAAACTTCCTGCTGTCAAATACTAGGAGTGCCACATTATTTTCCAAATATATTAAATGCTCTATCAAGACAAGATTGGAACAGCAGTTGTATAATATGTACTAGACAATATGTTTTCAATGAGATCTTTAAAGAAATATACATGACTAAGTGTGCAAAAACATTGTTGTGTTATTAAACATTATGTGTCAAAATATTACAATCAAATACTGGATTTTAAAGCAAATATCCAGTCTGAGTATGTGAACTCTATGTAATTACATTTTCAGATGAATACGGGTCTGACTCATCCTCTATAATATCCATATTAATATTAATCATATTATACTTTTGCTGAATGTTTAAGTAGCCCCCCCCCCCAGATTGATTTTTGCTCTAATGTGATGTGAGTTTAGCTGTAAAATTGATGAAAAAGTCCACACCTCTATAACCTCACCCCTAATCCAATTCCATAGTAGGCTTTAAAACTGTAAAATACACAGTACAGTGTATATGTACGCAGCAGAATCTGTGAATACAACACTAGAGACTCATCTGGGAGGAAATCCTCAGTGACACCTCAAGTATCTAATTTAAACATCTACTGCTGAGCTGCAGCAATTATGTATTCCAGGTCCGATGCAGACTCAGTATGTGAACTATTTTTAACCCATTTGTGCAGACGTTTTCAGCTGAATACTGCGCTGTTTCAGTCCTGCACAACAGAACAGATAGAAGTTAACGGGCTGAGTTTAGTGTAAATTAGAGAGGAATATTTAAGAGAGGGACAGACAAAATGAACAAAAACTGCCAAAATAAAAAAACACATAATCAAACATGTAAAAATCCTGTAAAATGTATTTATTTTATTTTTTTCATTCCATTTAGTTATAACTTTTTTTCTATAATTCAGTTTTAATTAGTTTTTAGAGCAGGTTTGCTAGTTTTTATTAGTTTTTGTTTTTTTCCAAATGCTTAGTTTTAGTTTGGTTTTTTCATTTCTTTTATCTTCTTCACCGTCATATTCAAACAAATCCCGTACAGAACCCCTCTACTTTCTCGCAACTTCAGTCTCCAGTTGCCAGGTAACAACGACAAGTGACGAGAAGTGACGGACCGTGAAGTGCCGCAAGCTAAAATTGCTCGAGCGAAATAAATCGATTTCATATCAGTCCGCCATTGACAAAGACAAAGGGAATTTTATCCATAATTTTTATCCATTTTAGTTAGTTTCGTAAGCTCACAATACAGTTATAGTTAGTGATCTTTTTTTTTTTATCGTTTTTTTATTTATTTCAGTTAACGAAAATGTTTTTTCAATTCTAGTTTTCATCATTTCGTTAGTTTTTGTTAATGATAATAACCTTGTATCCAATATCAAATTCTAGTATGTAATAACCTTTTCCTGTCGATGTCATGTTGTGTAGGTTCACTATGTGGACAAAAGTATTAGGACATGTTTAACTGTATTTTAACTGCATTTTAAAAATGTATTTTATTTGTATTTTTAATTGCTTTTAATTGTATCTTGCACTGTAAAGCACTTTGTAACTCCCTGTCTGTGAAAAGTGCTCTATAAATAAAACTTACCAAGGTGTTTCTGTTCTAACAGGGGTCTGGGATACAAAACAATAATGGTAAATGTCATAATATAGTTTTACTTTGGGATAAATATCATTGCATGGTTAGTTTCGTTAGAATTGTCATCTTTGCTTCCAGTATGTCTCAGAGATTTTAGCTTTTAAAACCAGTGATGTTTCTAAACTGTATGGACAAAAATTATTGGGACACATCACGGCTACAGCTATAAGATCAATGGCAGCTGCCCATCTTTCAGACAGGGGAAGCTCATTGTCGGCTTACATCAAAAAAATTGTCAAGTTATTTAAACATAAATTCAGCCCTCCGTTCCATTAGCGATCATGTGCACCTTGCTAGATAGCTAGTTTACTCTGACCTAGCCAACAGTATGATTGATTTAACTACCTACAAAATGATTTTAAACTCAAACAAGAAATGATTAAATTATGTAACTGAAACAAGAAAATGTTGAAATTATATTAAATTGAAACAAGGAAGTACAATGAGTGTGTTTTATTTACAGTGCAAGAAATGAACAAGTAATTTCGTAGTGGTTTCTCTCTTCATTTCACAGCAGAATGCACGAGAATATTAAACTGAAATCTGTCAAGTGAAGGAGTAGATCTCAAAATAGCTGTCAATCAAACGGGATTCAGTCTTTCGACTGATTCTCCAATCAGGACATGGAAGCCCGGCATCCAGCCCGGCCGAGCTCCGTCCACAGCTCCATTCACCCCCAGAGACACCGAGCGTCCAGGGGCGGGACAACATCGTGGTATTTATCCAATTACCGTCCAGTTTTGAGGCAATGAAAAAAACTGTTCCACTCAGTCCCATTGAAGTGCATGGACGCTGAGCGTCTACGGACAAATGCACTGAGCAGAGATCGAATGAGAAAACAGTGCAACGGGAATGTATGAGAAGTGAACAACATCGAGTCCGTTGATTTGTGATAAAGCTGATTCTGAACGAACTCGTCTGTGAGATGAACGTGTTCTAACACATTTGTAGTCAATGAAATGTCAACACAACCGTACATATTTGACCATTTAATTTTCGTAATTTTAGGGGACGCTGAGCTTCCCTTGCAGTCTATGAGAAATCACCTCTGTATAAGATGTCCTTTTATTTATTTATTTATACGATTTTATTTCATTTATTTCTTTGATCTGCCTTAGTGAAGGTCTGCGCTCTCCGAGTGCTTTTCTAGTTTACAAATATACTCTCTATGGGCGTTGTTTGTTCGTAACTTGTCTTGGTTAAAAGAAAAAAATCTCAATGAATACATATTTAAAAAAAAAAAAAAAAAAAAAACATACAAAGATACATCAGACACTTTTCCTGTGAATGGTCAAATCAACTATTTAGTAGAAGCCTGAGTTAAAAATGAAGTGTTCACAAAATTAATCGATAGCTGCAGCTCTACACAGACTATTTGGAAAAAAATATTAGGACACGTTAAATTTAGGTGTTGAATTCAAGAAAAATCTCCCTTTAAACTTGAAGGAAATATTGATGTTTATATATTAAACCAGCATAAACAGGACATTTGACAGCTGTAGCAATATTTTTGTCCATATAGTTTGTAAACATCAATATTTCTTGAAAGTTTAATGGGAGATTTTTCTTCTTAAGTGAGATGTGCAGAAAGTAGATGGTTAGCTGTTGTAAAAATAAAATAGTATTTACAGTCAGACTATCAAAAATTATTTAGAAATTTAGAGGTAGAACATTTAAAATTATAGTCATGGATATATATATATATATATATATATATATATATATATATATATATATATATATATATATATTTTTTTTTTTTAAATCAATCAGAGAACTTGAGTAAAAAAAACATCTCTGTGGCATTTTAGAAGTAAAGATAACAATTTAAACTAAACTAACCAATGCAATGATATTAATCACAATATAAAACTATGTTATGACATTTGTCAGTATTGTTTTCTACCCCTGACCCCTGTTAGAAAAGAACCACCTGAATTCAACCTGTCCCAATACTTTTGTCCACATAGTGTAGTTGTATTACACTGCTGAGTCTGAGCGACACTGTATCACAGCTCTGTCTCTGATGCACTTGTTACTGTACAGACTGGATTTTCTGAGCTTCATTATTTTACTGTGTGTCGAAGAGCTGCAGGGTTGAGTCCCACATGTACAGAAATTCACAGATACTATACTGACACTTCTGCAAGTTTGTATAAGAGATGTCTTCAAATTTAAGGGTTATTTGTGTGTGTCTTTTCCTGTGTTTCATAAAGGAAATGCATGAGAGATTATAGATTTTACAAGTTAATAATAGAATAGAATAGAATAGAATAGAATAGAATAGAATAGAATAGAATAGAATAGGTCTTTATTGTCACTGTCACAGGAACAATGAAAATCAGTCTAGCCAAAACACTTAGTACAAAAGGGACTGTATAAGAAAAAAATTAAAATTAAATTAAAAAATTAAAAATATCACAGAGTATTAAGAAAAAGTAGGACTGTGCAAAGGCTTCAGAATATAATATTAATGCACATGTTACTAAAGTACTACTACAACTTCTAAAATGAACAAAATCTACAAAAAGAATATACAAAAGCTCTATACTTTACACTACAGATGAGAGTTAAATGTGTTTTCTTATTAGAGTTATTAAGTAAAGTGTGATTTAAATATTCAATGTTGAAGATTTAGAAGGATTTGTGGGATTATACTTGCATTGAATACAATTTAACGCACATAAATGTCTCAAATGTGCAGAAATTCAGATACTGTATTGATGTTTGTGCAAATTCATATAAAGAATATCTTAAAATTTCAGGATTTGTTGTGTGTATCCTCTCAGAAAATGAGCGAGGGATTTTACCCGATTGTAAATAACACTTATTTTTCAGTAAGTCAGTCAATAATAGTAAAACTTTAGACTAAGGTCCATGTCAGGTCAAGTATTGGGTATTTTTGTGTTTGTGTGTGTGTGTGTGTGTGTGTGTGTGTGTGTGTGTGTTTTAGGATGGGTAAAATACAGCAATGATAGAAAATACAGCACTGCATCATTACACAGACCTTAATATAAAATGTGTTTTCTTTATTTATTTACTTGTAAAATCTATTATCTTTGATGCATTTTCTGATATTTCTTACATAAACTTGCACAAACATCAGTACGTCGTCTGTATTTCTGTACAGTCTGTGAACAACCTGCAGCCCTTTGACGCACAACAGTAAAAATAATAAACCATGAGGAAAATATAAGTATTGAATCATATCCCATGTATGTAATTAAAATCCAACAAATTCTTCTAAATTGTAAACACTAGACCTTTAATTGATACTTTTAGGTATTAGATGCTGTGTGGATTAGGGTGTGTAATATACAGCAATTAATATCCAAACAGACATATTATAGTTGACCTTTAACCTATTATTACACAGATCTTAGCATAAAGCTTGTTTTTTTTTAATGTATTTACCTGCAAAATGTATTATTTTTGATGTATGTTCTGACAACATGCACACCTTAAATCCTTAAATTTTCAGATGATTTTTTTTAACATAAGTATTGAATTGTATAATTAAATTGTATAACATGTATGTCTTACAAATCTTTCTAAACTGTAAACACTAGACCTTTAATTGACACTTTTAGGTATGAGATGCCGTGTGTGTATTAGGATGGATAATATACAGCAATCAATATCCATACAAAGATATTATAGTTAACCTTTAACCTATTATTACACAGACCTTAGTATAAAGCTTGTTTTTTTATTTATTTACCTATAAAGTCTGTTATCTTTGGTGCATTTTCTGACAAGATACAAATCCTTACATTTTCTGTTATCTCTTATATGAGCTTGCGAAAGCATCAGTACAATACAAATTGAATCCTAATCCATATATGCGTTTAGATTCTAACAAATCCATCTAAATTGTAAATACTTGACCTTTAATTGACACTTTTAGGTACTAGGTGCTGTGTATTAGGATGGATAAAATACAGCAATCAGTTTCCTTTAACCTATTATTACACAGACCTTAGTATTAAGCTTGTTTTTTTTATATATATGTATATATATTTATGTATAAAATGTCATATCTTTGATGCATTTTCCTTAGATTTTCTGATATGTCTTACATGAACTTCCACAAGCATCAGTACATCGTCTGTTCATTCTGTGTACAACCTGCAGCCCTTTGACACACAACAATAACATAACCAACCATAAGGAAAACATCAGTGTTGAATTATATCCAGTGTATGCAATTAAATCCTCCCAAATCCTTCTAAATCATAAACACTGAACCTTCAACTGACAAATGAAGAAACCAAATTTCCATACGGACATGTTAAAGTTAATCTTTAACTTATTATTACACAGATCTTAGTATAAAACTTGTTTTTTATGTATTTATGTGTAAAATCTATTATCTTTGGTGCACTTTCCTTAGATTTTCTGATATTTCTTATATGAACTTGTACAAGCATCAGTACAATGTGTTTCTGCACATTCTGTGAACAACCTGCAGCCCTTTGACACACAACAATAAACTAATCAACCAGGAGGAAAATTCAGTCTGTCAATAGTTGCTTTTTCCATTGGACATATGCGCAAAACTTTACCCATATATATTAAATGTCGAAAAAACAGAAGTAATATCGAAACCTTACCATAAAGCATGTTTTCTTCTTCATTTGCTTGTAAAATCTAATATCTTTGATGCATTTTCTTCACATTTTCTGATGTTTCTTACATAAACTTGCACAAGCGTCAGTACAATGTCTGTATTTCTGTACATTCTGTGAACAACCTGTAGGCCTTTGAAGCAAAACAATAAAAAAAAAAAAAAAACCATGAGGAAAATATAAGAATTGAATTATATCCCATGTGTCCAATTAAATTCTAACAAATCTTTCTAAATCATAAACATTGGAACATTAATTGACACTTTTAGGTACTCTGTGCTGTGTGTGTATTAGGATGGGTCAAATACAGCAATCAATATCCATACAGAGAAAATAAAATTAACTTTAACCTGTTATTACACAGACCTTAGTATTGAGCTTGTTTATATATTTATTTATTTATTTATTTATAAAATGTAATATTTTTGATGCATTTTCCTTAGATTTTCTGATATGTCTTACATGAATCTGCACAAGCATCAGTACAATGTTTTTCTGTACATTCTGTGTACAACCTGCAGCCCTTTGATGCACAACAGTAAAATAACAAACCAGAAGGAAAATTCACAGTCTGTCAATGTCAACACTTATTTTAAATACAAGTATTGAATTCTGTCTGTTGTATGCATTTACATTCTAAAAAATTCTTCTAAATCTGGACCTTTAATTG
Organism: Sphaeramia orbicularis; assembly: GCF_902148855.1. Taxonomy (NCBI): domain Eukaryota; kingdom Metazoa; phylum Chordata; class Actinopteri; order Kurtiformes; family Apogonidae; genus Sphaeramia; species Sphaeramia orbicularis. The sequence continues at coordinate 41,362,013 of NC_043969.1, forward strand.
ACACTTTTAGGTACAGGGTGCTGTGTGTGTATTAGAATGAGTAAAATGAAGAAACTGAATTTCCATACAGACATATTAAAGTTAACCTTTAACCTATTATAACACAGACTTTAGCATAAAGTTTGTTTTTTTCTTCATTTGCTTGTAAAATCTAATATTTTTGATGCATTTTCCTTAAATTTTCTGATATGTCTTATACGAGCCTGCACAAGCGTCAGTACAATGTATTTCTGTACAGTCTGTGTACAACCTGCAGCCCTTTGACGCACAACAGTAAAATAACCAACCAGGAGGAAAGCAGAGTTTGTACAGTAACCGAGTCGACGAAGTGCATCAGAGAGACAAAGCTGTGATAGGGTGTCATGCTGGCCTCAGAGGCGACAGTCTGATATGACTACACAGCGCGGCGTCTACGGGAGAGGGTTATTATTGAATTTGTGGCATGTACCTGCTGTGTTCCCCTGCAGCCGTAGGGCCTGTGCCCGGTTGTTATAGGCTGAGGCTCGCTGAGGCAGGATCTGGATTGCCTGGCTGAACAGTTGAAGTGCAGCTTGCAAATCCCCAGCCTCAGCCGCCGAGACACCCCGCATCTCCAACTCTTTCACTTGCTTCAGCAACTCTGTGTCAAAGCCACTGTCTGGCAGGGGGAGATAAACAGGTTGAAAAAGCACTCAAACTCAATTGACAGGTACCGTGGAAAAGGAAAACACAGAAATGTCACCAGGAACTCAAGTTGGATTAAAATGTCATGTTTTAGTCCAGAAATGGAATGTGTTCAAATGAATTCAATATGCTATAAAGTGATAAACATAAAAAGCTGTGACATGATATGTAGAGACACATCAAGTCAGAGGCTCACGCTCACCATCATCAATTAATTCCTCCTCCTGGTTCAAGCCAGGGATGTCTCCAAAGGGGGTTGTAGGGTTGAATATAGCCTGGAGTACGGCTCTGTCATGCACCGAAGCCATTTTACCAGTGTGTAGAGAAACCAAAGACAGAAAGAAAGATGGCATAAAAGGAAAATCAAGACACCTAAAATTTCAGCTGGGTGGATGGTCCTTCCCCTCTGTGCCTTCTACTATTTCTTTCAGCCAATGGAATAAGGGGGAGGAAGCAGAGGTGGACTTTGAACCTTGTTTGTAGTGAGAACATCTGTATTTGGTTAAGGGAAAAATGCAGAGCAGAGGCGACAGTGTTCTGCAGAGCTGATGCCATGAAGCAAAGCAGCAGAGTCAAACAGATCCTGTCAGATGATATGAGCACAGAGTGAACATTCTGGAAGGTTTTATTTGTTATGTAAAAGCTCCAGCGGCAACAATTAACTCTTTAAACCCTGATGTGCCATCGCTGACACACACTGTGCATACGCAGTTTGGAAGGACGGAACTCTTTCACTGTTTGTGCAATTGGAAAAATTCCAACGGTTTCTGAAACCTGAGATCTTGTGCTTTATAGGTTTTATTTGGTCATTACAGAATTTAAAACCAAACTCAAAACCCATCTGTTCAAACTGGCATAGTCACTCTGACTGGACACTGTACGCCACACTTGTTTTTAGGCTGATGTTTTGTTTTGATGTTGTTATCTTATGCTTTTTACTGTCTGTAAGGTGACCTTGGGTGACTTGAAAGGTATAAAATGTATTATTATAAATAATATGTATTATAAATAAAAATATAAAAATATAAATGTAAATAAAATGTATTATTATTTTTATTTATTTATTTATTTTACTCAGGCCTGTACTAGAAGCTGCAGAAGAAGCCGCTTTAGCAGAATGATAACATGCAGTAAATTGTAAATGATTGCTAGATTTTCAGAGATCTGGGGAAAAAAAGTGCTGTGTAAAAATGGGCAAACGGATTCACTCACAGCATATTTTCTAACCTTTTAATTAGTCAAAATAGTCAAATAATTAAAAAAAAAAAAAGTCCAAGTGGACCATTTTAAACTTAGAGTTAAAAGGGTTAACCCACAAAGAGACAAAGAGCTACTGGCGACTAAAAAAATAAAATGATCCATTAATCCTATCAATACATATAAATAATCGGTGTAAAATGCAGTTTGTCATCTTTACATGGTCATCAGATTTTTAAATATATATTTCATTTAGAAATTTTTTTTTACATTTCAAGAATTTTTTTGTTTTTGTTTCTGTTGTACTGTGTTTTTTGATGTGTTGAGGTGTTTTAATGCCTGAGTGTAGTTTTTAAACTTGGTCTTACAACCATGACAATTGAAACATTTCTGTTTTTACTTGGAACATACAATAAAATTATCTATCTATCTATCTATCTATCTATCTATCTATCTATCTATCTATCTATCTATCTATCTATCTATCTATCTATCTATTAGCATAAGATACATCAAAAAACAGAAAAAGTAAGAGAACCCCCCCTACACACACACCCCTAAGCAAATACATCAAACAGGATAACAACAAAAGTCACAATAACAAAAGAACTATCTTCTCTAATGCGATACAAAAAAAAAAGAAACAAAAAAACAGCAAGCAGCACCATCTGTGAGTATATGCCTATAATGATTTTCAGTCTAGTCTAAAAAAATTAAAATAAAAAAAAGGACAGTAATCATGAGATTAAGTACAAAGTACATGGACTTAATACAGCGTAGTAGGCACAAATACATACACACATTACAATGTGTTCAGGCTTGTTTTGACAATTAACCCACAAAGACCCAAACAGCCACCGGCAACCAAAATCATCTACTGATCTAAACTGTTCAATAACTTCTGATCCACTAATTCTATCAATACATGTAAATAATTGGTGTAAAACACAGTTTGTCATCTTTTCATGGTCATCAGATATGACCCATTTGGACGTTCCGAGGCTCCGTAGTTACTGTGGAGACATTGTCATCTTTTACAACATTAATTCACCAGTAAAACCCATGGAGTTGGATCAGTGACAGTGGATGGAGATAATTGTTTTTACGTTCAGTTATTAATACGTTTGTTGACAAAGTCATGTTTTCTTCACTTTTGTCTGTTTCTGATTTCATATCCGTCAACTTTAATCTGAGCTTTAATGAAAATCTATATGATCAGCAAATTAAATATCAGAAAATTCCTGATTTTCATTGGAAAAAAATGCAAAATACAGAGGATAATATTATAATATATGGTGATAAATCACTTCAGAATGATTAAATAGAGAGAAAAATTTATTTGGTAACTACCATGAAAGTAGAACTGGGTCTTTATGGGTTAAAGTGGAATTAGGAGATTTAACGTGTTTGTAATATTCGTAGTTATACAGGTGACTGTACATACTACTTCCTTACGGCTGCCTTTTTTTAGATTAAGATTCACAAAAAATATCCACAAGTAATCTCTGATATATTTAATTGCAATTAAAGTGTTAAATTCTTGCACTGGATTTACTTGCCTGTAACTGAACCTTAAGCTCTCCAGTTTTACTCTGCTTTTTTACTGTTAATTATGGTTTGCTTGTCTCTTGTAAGTATTTCATGTTTCTTTGTGTGGAACCAAATGCAATTTTCTACTTTTAGAACAATAAAGTTTAATCTAACCTAATCATAATCATGGGAAAATGAAAATCTTGTCTTTACAACCATGGAATGAGGCTTTTTTCCTGCCTTTACAGTAGCTCTGAATGGACTTCATTATCCCTTATTTTGTTTTACAGCAGATGGTGTTCAGTGTTAAGGTGTTTTATCAGTACTTATTCATACTAACAGATATTTATTTCTTTCCCCATTTTTTGAACAAATTCAGTCCACACAACCTTCCTTTTACAAAATATCTCTGTATAGACATGAGCATACACCTGGATTTGATGTTTCAGGTGCAGTTTCATTACACAAGAACATAACAGACATAAACAAAACAAACTGGAATGGCATTGTTTTTAATCTCTATGATTTCCTTGAACATATGGATTTGCAAAAACTACAGTTCAGGAAAAAAAAAAGTCTGTTCTTTCAACCTAAAATGATGTTTAGATATTGACAAATGTGAAAGAAAAATATCTGTTCTGCCAAATATCTGCATTAATATCCCAAAGTGCTACTGTCCCTTCAGCTACAAAAGCATAAGGTATATTATTGTGTTTTTGTGGCCACCATAGGTTGCTTCAGCATCTGCAACTTCACCACTAGATGCCGCTGAATGTCAAATATCGAACTTTTAAGGTAGGGCTGCATAATTAATTGATTTTTAATTGAAACTGGATCATTTAATTACGACAGAGTTTAAAAAAGGGTAATCATCAAATCGAATTTCATCTCTCTTGTGTCTCCGACCTACCGTAAGCTCCTCCTCCAGGCTACTGTAAGCTCCTCCTCCAGGCTACCGTAAGCTCCTCCTCCAGGCTACCGTAAGCTCCTCCTCCAGGCTACCATAGGCTCCTCCTCCAGGCTACCGTAAGCTCCTCCTCCAAGCTACCATAGGCTCCTCCTCCTAACTATGAGTGAGGTCTCCACAGTCTATGGTCTCCACACACCGGTACAAAAAGGAGAGTGAGAAATTCGTGGCTAAAAATAGCAAGAGCAAGTCGGTTGTGTACAGTAGAATTAGTACAGCTTCGAAGTTTTCAATGAAGACCAAACCATTCCTTGCTGTGAACTCTGCCTGAAGGCGGTGTCAGTCAAAGACAGCAGCACAACTGACTTATTTCAGCACCTCAAACATAATCACGCACCAGATGGGAGCAGTGCGTTGCATTGCAGGCAGCACATGAAAACGACATGCTAGCTAAAACGCCAACACCAGCCCAAATCAAAAATTGAGTTTTTAGAGGCAAAAATCTGGATTTTACTTTTGGCCAAAATCATGCATCCTTACTTTAACCCCTTCATGCATGAATTATAACAAAAAAAAAAGCTAGATTTTTTTTTAAGGCTGATTTTATTACTCAAAATTAGGCTACAGTTGAAATGGATTCTGAATTTTTTTTGTTTTTATTTTAAATATGGTTTTATTAAGAAGGTATTTAACCTCCTGAGACCCAGGAATATACAAGTTTTGGCTTTTTAAAAATTATATAATTGCCTATATTGGATGTATCAGATGCATTTTTCAAACTTTTTAGGGGTTGTTCCTTGCGTTGGAGAGCTTTTTTTTTTTTTTTTTTTTTTTTTTTTTTTTTGTATAAAGCAGGGAAACTCTTGTCCACAATTGTGGACAGAAAACCCATTGCTTGGTCTTAGGAGGTTAACTTTATGAGATCACAGCGCAGTCCAAATTCTAAAGCTAAGATGATACTTTTTTCTCCCGCTGTATTGCTTAGTCTATAGAAATTGCCCCCATGTGGTTTGGACAATATTGCCTTTAAATGTGGACGTCATGCATGAAAGGGTTAAGGACAAATGTTTCCTTTTTACTGATTTCTGGGCTGATAAGCAATCATATAAGCAGCCTTTCATTAGCTTAAAAATAAAGCTGGAATCAAAGGTTTCCAGTGGAGCAGACTACTATAATGATGTCCCAGGGGTTTTTCTAGAAAAATTTAGTAAGAGGGAGCACAGGTAGGCGAGGGCGCGAAGCGACCAAGCCGGGGGGGAGTTCCCTTTTGAAAATTGAGGTAAAATGGAATATTCTGAGGCTATGTAAGAGGGATATTGTAACTCTAGTGGCCCTCCTGCAATTTTTTAAAGCAACCAATTAGGGCTGGAGCTATCGAATATTTTAGTATTCGAGTATTCTACTGAAAATTCCTTTGATTAATCGAGTAATCGGATAAAACGTATTTTTGCTTGGTTAAAGAGCAATTATAAATACACAAGAGGAAATAAGCTATTTCACTTAATAATGAAGGACCAATTGGTTTCCTTTTTATTTATTTATTTATTTTTTGATAATTAACAAAATGTATTTGTCTTGACTAGAAAACATTTCCAGAGAGGCAATTGCAAATACAAATAAAAATAAATAAAATTTAATTACTTTCAACTTAGTATTTCTTGTAAGTATCAAACATATAAGGCATTAATAAATTTAAAAAAAGGCATAAACATTGCCTTTTTGATGTGCAACTGAACTTTGGCAGCTGTAAGTTTCAGAATTTACAGTTTAGACTGAACAGGAATGTGTTGTGGCATATAAGAGGCAAGAACATTTGAACGGGAGCTGTGAACGCGTCCATGCATGAACAGTTGGACACATTTCTGCTGTATACAGGAGAATCAAGGCAATGCCCCCCCCCCCACCTGATCTGTCTGTCTCATAACCTATAACCCCCTCACGCGCACACACACACACACACACGCGCGTCCAGTTAATGGATGATTCGCTTCATTTTAGCAAAAACTCGTTGGATTTTGCCAAAATTCGGCCGTGACAAGGTAAGAGAAAGCTTTCAGCAAGCCGTTACACCATTTTGGCCGTGTTTTTGGGAAATTAACTGAGTAAATCACGGCTCGCTGCCTGTATCTATGCTTGTGAAAATCGTAGTAAACTATCCACACACTGGACAGTTACATAAAGAACACAAACCTATCCCTCCGCAGGGCGAACGTTATAGTAACATACATTGACATTAATCTCATTGATTTGCGGTACGTTAATTTTATTTTATCTGGGGTCCTCCTCTCCATTCTGGGTGTTTTATGAGAAGATGCTACATTGGAGATGTGCTGTTGTTTTATGGAAGGGCAGTGTTACAACGGATACATGTCACGGTGTTTTACCTGCTGTTCAGTCTGAAATGCTTCCACACTGACATGTTCTGTTTTTTTTTTTTTGTCTTTCGTCATCATTGCTGTCTTGACTCGCCTGTCTATGCTCTCCTCTTCTATCTTCCCGCTGCTTCATCCGAACACTTTCGCGTCCTCTGTCATCTTCCTTTGCCTGAGTAACGTAAGCGCGTAGTGACACATTAAATAGTCCGTCCGAAATGCCGTGCTTTGAGCTTTACAATTAAATAAGCGATTCCTCGAGGCAGAGAATATTCCTCGATCATTTTTTGTAATCGAGGTACTCGAATTACTCGAGGAATCGTTTCACCCCTACAACCAATCGAAGAGTAACTTATACTTCTGTTAGAAGTGTAATTATGTTGTAAATTTAGGTAACGGGGCGCAAGCCGAAAGTATGAGGGCGCAGCACCCCTGTTCCCCGGTTCAGAAAACCCCCTGATGTCCTACTTGAAATCAAAAAGACTATAAAACCCCTTCTGCAAAAGTCTGAACCAGGACTAAAGGACTAGAACACATTACTCCAGCTCCAAAATTCCTACAATGATCTGCACTTAGTCTTGGTATCGAGGGTTCGTTACAAAGTCAGCCTTTAAAAAAATAATGAAGGATGGTTGAGTTGCAAAACTGTGTTGATGTTTTATTTCTTTCCACTTCCTTAATGGTGTGAACACTTTTTTTTTTTTCTTCATTTCACATGAAGCGGGAGGAACTGTTTCAGCATCACAGCACTCCAAACTCATTTTAGGGACATACAACAAACAAATTGGCAACGATGTGTCAGTTGACTAGTTAAAGAGTGAAAAATGGATAAGTGTTTTCCTGTGGTGTAAATGAAAACAAGCAACATTTCTGTTTTTGCACAGATTGTACAATTCGCACACATAACGATAAAGTGCAATATAAAAAAGGCTCATTACAGCCACTGATACTGTTAAAATATTCATCTTTGTTGTTTAAAAAAAATGCTTTATCGTTGTAGTTATAACAAGATAATTGCACATTTCATGTTCTAATTTCGAACTGATTAGACTGAGCCATGACCGTTACGTGCCTCCTTAAGCCCCTCCCCTGGGCGGTGCAAACTAAAAAACTAAAAAATAATGTCACATATTTTATAGTATAATATTTTTTTTCCACAGTGTCCACTCCTCAGATAAATAATATAGAAAACACTCCTGATCACCACAGGTTCATAACTACAACGAAAAAAAAAAAAAAAAAAAAAAAAAAAAAAGACAAACTACCGGTCGCGTGGTCACTGCAAGCGCGCATGCGTGACACAGAATTGACCCGGTTTGACCCGAGAAATCATCGCAATAGGTACGGCCGGTGAGAACAGCCGCCATATACGTTTATTTATTTATTTATTTTTATCTGCGTATGTGTGTCTGTGTATCTGTACATTTGAAAGAGTGACGAGGAAAATATATATGTCAATATGTTCAGTGAATGTGTGCGGTTCTCCACCACCGCGTGCACCAGGCTGTCCGCGTGCACTGGCCGGTTCGAGGGAGGGGGAGACTGAGCTCCGCGTGTCCCAGAAACTCCACAAATAAACAAAAAATACACAATATAAATACACAAAACAGTCACTAGTCAATAATTCACTTTAAAAGTTTAGACCTGGAATAACCTGAGTCTGAACTTTTATATACAAGTTGAAAACATTTCACTTTTCATGCGATTATTTATTTATTTGGGACAGTGCATATTAATGAATATGCCAGATTTTGGCAACAGTGCTAATATGCTTAACAATAAGACTTTAAACAATAATTTTACTGCACTCTGTTTCATATTACACGATTTTCTGCAGTACAGTACTTCCTTTTACTCTCATTAGACCTATTTTACAATTTTAATACTATTTAATTTTTTTTTTTTTTTGCTTTCTTTGAATATTTTTGAACATTCCATCACTCATTTAGTAAGAATTTTGTTTTTGTTTTACTCTTTTTTTCCATAAAGGACCATGGATTGTTTTTTGTTACATCCGTCCTTTAACCAAGTGAAATATTCACTGTTAATAAAAATGTCAGATTCACCAAGAGGGTAAAATATAGTTACAGCCATCCACCAAAAATATGCAACATGCAAATATGCAAGTATTATTCACATTTATTCCTTTACATAAACAAACTATTAAAAATGATACGACTAATATTGTGAATTTATTCCAACTTTGTATATATTTGACATATTTGGAGCCCTATCACAGCTGGTGAAGCATTTCTACATGATTGTGTTGCACTTACTGTAATTCTTTGTGGTAAAAAAAAAAAAGGTTAATTTGATTGAAATGCACTGTATAATAAGGTTGTTTTGCTTTACCCTGTAGACCACCATCCATACCTGTGGTCCTGTAAGCGATGTAAGATTTACCAGTGTTTAAAGGCATAAAGGCCTTTGTACACCAGGGCAGAGATGAAGAAACATGAAAGTGCCAGACGCTTCATGGGCGACTATTTTCCATTAAAACTATTCACACGCTTTCAAAATATTCACTCCAGGTCATTCGACAGAAAAAGTAATGGATTCAACATCACCTGGAGCCTCGTCTGCATTGCGTCTCCATCTGTCTGATCCATCATCCTCTGGTCCTCTGGGTCTATGTCCATTGTCCAGGTAAATAAAACACACACAGACTCATATGATGGATGTGTTACAGATGCTACTCACTACCCTGATGGTGTTTGTCAGTGCTGCTCCACACGTTGTCCTTCACTTCTTCATTGTGACCAGTTTTGCCTCTCAAACTAAATTATGTAAACTGAACATGTCTGACTTCATTATTGTTGTCACTTCACGTCTAGTTCACATAAATGATTGGTTGATGTTTCTTTTTAACGTGGCCAAAACTAGAAAAAATGTACTTCTATGGTGTGAAATATTCACAACATGCCTTTCAAAAGAGGACGGGGTCAAGGGGGTCACGGATGGACAGCCCACTACTTTTTGATTCCTAATTTTTGAACCAGACAAGTTTAAGACAAATATTACACATCACTGGAAAGGTCTAAATGCCATCTTAAACATACTCAAAGGGCAAAATTTAGTTTCAAATATTTTTAAATGAAAAGTACCAAAAACTACTGCGTCACGGATGGACAAAAAATTAACGTCTTTTTACAAAGTTCTCAAAAGTGAAGTTCCTATGAAATTTTCATCCTAAAATGTATTCAGTGTATACCTTAAACCAGTGTTTTTCAACCTTGGGGTCTGGAATTCAAATGGAGTCGCCTCAAATTTCTAGTAATTGATAAAAAAAAAATACTAATACATTTTTTAAATGATTCAATATATATTTTATCATAATTAAAACACCACACACTTTTCTTAATAAAACTCAAGTTCAAATAAAATGCAGGATATAATATCTGTGAGGGCATATCTTGATTGACTCCATCATGTGACAGTGTGCGTTACTACGCTTCAACCTGCCCGGACACAGCTGCAGTCAGAAAACCAGAGCGGACAGAGAATGGAAAGATTTCTTCACCCGCCTGGCCTCGCTAAGACATCTCCAAGAGAAAATGAGAAGCAGACACCAAAAAGGTGAATTATATACATTATATAGTCTAAATGTCATCTAAAATTAACATTTATTTGCAACATAGTATCATAGTATAGCCAAATCTTACATGATCAAAAACAAATTAATTTTAGCAAAAAAAATGTCTGTTTTGAATGTTTGGGGTCACCAGAAGTTTGTGATGTTAAAATGGTGTCACGAGCCAACAAAGGTTGAAACCACTGCCTTAAACCCTCTATTTTACAATCTAATAATTGGTTTGAGGGAAAAAAAAAAAATTTCATACCTTAGCACAAAGTGCATCTTGGGATATTTCCCAGCCAAGTCTCCAACCAGTGCATCCTTGGTTTAAGATAGAGTTTGGTCAAATGGTTTGTGGTGTTACTTTGTGTCATACCTCAGTAGAAGTGAACCTAAACATGTGGAATTAAAATAACCTTTTTTTTTTTTTTTAAATGAATATCCACAGAAACAGCCTTGGATAGATGCGGATGGATGGAGACAGACTTGAACATTCTGGGTGACAACGGGAGAATCCAACTGTAATGAAGTACAAGCTAAAGATACAGGTGAGATTGGTCCAAACATTAAAAACATGGAAAGTCACAGATAGACACAGTCGTGGATATCACTGGCTTAAAAACTGACTCCAACTTCTGGAGTAAATGTGTTTAACTGCATCCCAAAGATGAAAATAGTTCCAGCTCAAAGCGTTTTTCCAATTACTGGCAGCAGTGATCTGGAACAAGAGAGTTCATGGAGGTATGGGCTTCTGGGACTTCTAAAAGGACAACAAGATCGGATCGGTTGAAGTATAGCGGCTAAAACGGCATCTGGTTTAGCTGCTATAAAAAGAAAACTTCCCTGTTTCAGATGAGGACTTCCACTTAGTTTGTAGACTTTCATGTTGGACTCCATTAACTGTGGTTTTACATTCTAACTAAACACAGCAGACAGTTGTAGGTGGCACTGTTTCTTCTACTAAGCAAGTCTCTAGGGGTGTTTATTGGCAAGAACCTGGAGCTACCGTACAAATCACACTAGGATCCCGATATGATATATCATGGTACTGTCAACAAGAAGATATTTGTTTTGTTTGTTTTGTTTCTTTTTTAAAAATTGAATTGAATTACACCCAAAATGTGCACAAATACTAAACACATTTTTATTTGATTAGAACAGGATCTAACGCTACATCACAAAACATTCCTCTGTAAAAACTTATCGTGCAGGGTTTAGATAAATAAAGTTTAACATCTGGCTTTACCAGTACAAAACACATGCACAAAAAATAGATAAAATTATGTTTTACGGACATTACAGTTTAACATCCTGCTCAAATGTTCATATTCTATTAGTTGTGAATAGAGTGTATATTCCCTGAATCATCCATCATCATCATGACATTATTTTTGTTCAATCCCAACAAAGGAACTACCATCTGCCTTTTTCAGATGATGAAAAGTGGTTTTAGGATATTTGAAATAACCATAATTTAACAAAACAGTGTTAGCAATTTCAAAAAAACACATGCATGACCAGCAACTCGACCAACCGAGCAACATACCCATGTGAATATATAAATGAAATAGTTACGTGAATATATAATTAAAAGAGTAAAATACCCATGTGAATATATAGGTAAAAGAGTAAAATGCCCATTTGAATATATAAGCAAAGGAGTAAAATACCCATGTAAATATATATAAAAAAAGAGTCAAATACCCATGTAAATATATCAGTGAAAGAGTAAAATACCCATGTGATTATATCAGTAAAAGAGTAAAATACCCATGTGAATATATAAATAGAATGTCCATGTGAATATATAAATAAAGGAGTAAAATACCCATGTGAATATATAAATAAAAAAGTACAATGCCAATGTGAATATATGAAATAAAGAGTAAAATACCCATGTGAATATATAAATAAAAGAGTAAAATACCCATTTGAATATGTAAGTAAAACAGTAAAATACCCATGTGATTATATAAGTAAAAGAGTAAGATACCCATTTGAATTTATAAATAAGAGTAAAATACCCATCTGAATATATAAATGAAAGAGTAAGTACCCATGTAAATATATAAATAAGGATTCACAAACAAGAAAAAAATAAACAAACAAGAACCTTTGCCATGTCTGCATTTTAATAAACACCTAAAAATATCAATTACTATATCGTCCACTGAAATATTGCGATATACTGTGGAACTGATATTATCTTACACCACAGAAGTCACTAATGTTAATGTTCAGCTAAAGGTAATACAAGTTGATTTTTCTGCTAATAAACAAACCTCTAATATTACAAGCAAGGCTTAAATGATATAAAAAAATAAATGTTTGATATGTGTTTACTCCAAAGTAATGCAATTTTTCAGATAAAATAAGGTGAAATAAGATGTATGATTTATGTGGGAAGGTACTCAGTAAGGAAAACTTCTAATCAGACAGACATTTGTAAACACACAGTATCGCAAGAATGCTTCATGTTCTGAAGTCAAATAGGTGTTTGTGTCTCTGTGTTTTGATTCGGTTGGTCACCAGCGGGGCAGTTGCTACCACACTTGCTAATAGTGATTCTTGACATTATCTCTTTGGCTGCGACATGACATTTCTACCCCCCCGCCCCCCCTCCCTGATTCTTGGACTTGTCCCTGATGTGGACTGGAAGCAAAAAGCACAGCACAACATCCATTCAGCATTGTTTTGACAGTGGAGTAGTCAGTAAAATATAGATGTCATGGCAATTCATAATGTATTTTTACAAGTTTGGGTCCTGGGGAGTTGCTGAATTTCTTTTCTGGGTCTGGAGTTGAAAAACTCTGGGATCCACTGTATAGAGTACGTGCTACCGTGATTGATATTTGTCGTAATGTGATGTGGGTTCAGCTGTAAAAATGATGAAAAATTCAGGCCCATGGTAGAACCCTTCCCCTAATCCAATCCAACAGTGGGCTTTAAAGTATAAAATATGTTGCACAGAATATATGCATGCAGGAGAATATGTGAATACGACACTGGAGACTCATCTTGCGGCAAATCCTTAATGACACCTGCTTGACTAATGCTGCAGGTTTTAAGTATCTAATTTAAACGTCTACCACTGCGCTGCTGCAACTCTGTATTCTAAGGCCATCCCAGGACTTAATTTAGAAGAAAATCTGATCTGGACAAATTACTGCAAGGTCTTAAAAAGGCAATTAAAAACCTTAGACTGAATAGTTATTTGCTCAGATGATAAAAATCCAAGAGGATTAAAAAAAAAAAGAGCCTTTTAATGCCTGATCAGAGGGAAGTTTTCTCTTTTTGCCACTTGAGAGAGCTCTTGCTTCTTTTATTTCTACCGGGCCCCCCAACTCCCCGTTCACCAAGTCAGCACTGACGGTTTGATCCTGCAAGACTCCCATTTTCCGCAGGGTAATAAGAGTTAAAGAGTGAGGGCTAGGCTATCATGTTCACGGTCACTCGGTAAGCAGCAGATTTTCTGCAGAAGCACAGTGTGTCCCCCATGGCCTCCCCTGTAGTGCAAAAGTGGGGAGGCAATTGTGCGAGGATTATCAGTCTCCTATTACTGCAAATGTCACCGCATCAGCACCACTCAACCTGATTATGTCAATAGGGAAACACATTGACAGTGTTTACAGACTCCTACAGCACGAGGAGCTAAAAAATGGAGCTGTTTTTGCCTCGGGCCAAGAGGGAAATTAATGGAAAATCAAAAAACACTGACCCTCAGTGGTAGTGGTTGTTGTAAAATCCTAATAGCAATACAGTGCAATGAACACCATCTTTGTATTTCCTCTAATTATAAAAGACTACCTGACACAGCAAGGAATAAATAATGGAATTGCATTTACTACAGTGCTAATAGTGAAGGAGATAAGATTATTTGTCATCATTCCTGTTTAAGAAACAGATCGGACAACTGCTTTTAACTCTTTAATGTCCCGTTTTGGGTCACTAAATGTAACCTGCTACTCAGATTGAACATGTCATGCTAGAAAATCCGTTGCATCTCACTGTGTCTTTAAATAGTTTGCCTTTTTTTACTTCAACTCCTCATCGGAACTCGACAAAATCACTTCAGACAAAACGACATCCTCCAGGGCTGAAAAGTGAAGCCAACATAGATGTGCCAAAAACTGCAGATTTTACGATGGCTCCTCGAGGCAGAGAATTATTCCCCATTTACCCCCGTGTTAAACTATCCAACAGCAGAAATAAACATGTGTATCTCCATGTTAAAAACTATTTTTAGTGTTAAAAAGGTCATGTACGGTGAGTCGTTTCCCGATAATTCACCTGTTTAAATGATAGGAATGCGATAATGAACACTAAAACATGTCTTTTTCATTGTAATGACACATCATAATGAAAAGCTAAACACAAAAATGGACAATTATGTAAAAATCTGCAGTTTATATGTGGAAATGACTCGACTCGTTACTTCCCATGTCAACATTTTCTTGATGACTCGAACGTCGTGAACTTTGTGCATAAAAATCTACATTTAATCAACACCTTTAATCAGAGGTCTTCATTCTCCCAGCCCTCACAGAACTGAAATCTCATTAACCCTTTAACCCCTGAGACATTGTTTCAATGAAACGTACTGCTGTGAGTTTGCGTCTTTTTCAGTGTCATAAAAGCTGCTGTGAGTATGTGCTTGTGTTCATTTCCTCAGTGGTTTTGTTTTACTATGTTTTTTAGGATCAAAACAGGGTGGAATAACAGTAAAAGACAAAGAGACAAATGAAAATTTGACAGGTTTTTACTAAATAAGGCACTCAGAATGTACATGAGGAAGAGATTTAGGGCCAGATCCACTAAGATTCCAATTTGGGTGAACTAATTTGCAATCTAGAATTTTGCATGTGGGGCTGAACCGAGGTTTATGGGTGATTTACTAAGAGTGACTGCGTAAATGACAACAGGTGCAAACGTGTTGGAGACACACCCTGAAATGTGTAAATACAATCAGAAGTCTTTGTTTACAGTATTGTACAGGAAGCTCTTTTAGAGGTAGTTCTTTTAGCAAGTGTCTTTTAGAGTGTATATTCTAACCTTAATGTCAACCTGGTTACTAACCCACTGTTTTGTTTTGTTTGGTTTTGTTTTGTTTGGTCTGTCTGTTTTTTGACTTATTGTGCTGTATGTAAAGCTGTTGAGTACTTGAATTTCCCTCAGGATTAATGAAGTATCTATCTATCTATCTATCTATCTATCTATCTATCTATCTATCTATCTATCTATCTATCTATCTATCTATCTATCTATCGTTCTATCGTTCTATCGTTCTATCGTTCGTTCTATCGTTCTATCTATCGTTCTTTCTATCGTTCTATCTATCTATCGTTCTATCTATCTATCATTCTATCTATCGTTCTATCGATCGTTCTATCGTTCTACCATTCTATCTATCTATCTATCTATCTATCTATCTATCTATCTATCTATCTATCTATCTATCTATCTATCGTTCTATCGTTCTATCGTTCTATCTATCGTTCTATCTATCGTTCTATCTATCGTTCTATCTATCGTTCTATCGTTCTATCGTTCTATCTATCGTTCTATCTATCGTTCTATCGATCTACCATTCTATCTACCATTCTATCTATCTATCTATCTATCTATCTATCTATCTATCTATCTATCTATCTATCTATCTATCTATCTATCTATCTATCTATCTATCTATCTATCTAAATGAGGGTAGATGAAGCAAATAAACACTTAACCCTCGTATTATGTTAAGGGACAATTTGACCCATTTCAGTTGTTGTGTTCACCAAAGCACTGATTATCTTTTCTTTACCTCCGCCAAGGGACAGTGGAGGTTATGTTTTCATCGGGATTTGACTGTTAGCAAGATAACTCAACAAAGTTATGGACGGATTTTGATGAAATTTTCAGGAAATGCTAAAGGTGGCGCAAGGAAGAAATGATTAAATCTTGGTCGTGATCGGGTGGTGGTGGTGGGGGGTCTTATCGGAGGTCTGTGCTCTTCCAATGCTTTTTTAATTTTCTTTATGACATTTTGTGACATTTCCTCATCTAGGGTCATGAACTGGTGTGTAAAATCTGAACACTTTGATGTGTAGTGGAATGTCTGTGCAGAGTTTGTAATATAATGATGATGTTGCGGGTCATTTTTACCTAGACACTTCAATGGGCACACTTCAGTGTGCGCTCTCAGAGTGCTTTTCTAGTTTGTATTTTGATTGCCTAAGAATATCCATTCAGACCCAGAGACCCAGGTGTGTGTGGAGGAGGAACTTTCTCTCCCTTGTCCTTGTCACTGTTCTCATGTCATGTCTTTGACAAACACGCCAAAAATGAGCCCCAGAGGGTTTACAGTTGAAGAGGCTTTTTCACAGATTTTGAACTGAGATAGTGATGCAGAGGAAGAGATTTCAGAGACCAAGGACACTGTAATTGATGATCCAGATTGACAAACTGCCCAAAATGCGTTGCCAGAGACGTTCAGAGTTATTCTGCGCTGCAGGTGGATTAATCGCATTAAAATTTTTAATCAGATTAATCATGATGATGGATTAATCCATGTTAATGCGTTAATTTTGACAGCCCTAATAATAACATTTCATGAACCGATTCAACTACTTTCAACATTTACACTTTAGTTTCACTCAAGCATCTGTGACTGAAGAAGCCAGAAATTAACAAATGACGTTCCTACGGGCTGGGATTCGACTCAAAATGAAGATATAACTCATGCAAACTAAGCACAGGTTCTGCTTCATTAATTTCACGTTACACCAAACAGCCATGTCCATATTCACCTTTACGTTAAAGGTCAAACCCCTGTCAGTGAATCAGACAGCTGTGGCAGGAGATGAAAATGTCCATCCTGTCAGGTTGATTGTTTGGTTTTTCTAAATGGATGTTGACGTCGTAGTGAATTGTAGTTTTGCATTCTCTCAGATGTACTTTGTAAAGGATCGTCGTGCTAAAGGATACACTAAAGGAAGCATGGAAGGTCTTTACCTATTAGGACACACACAAGGAGTTAAAGATTAGCATAATGATGAAATGAATGTATGAAAATGTCCTCTACTAAATTAGATAAGGTAAGATGCATCTTTATTGTCATTGCACCAACATACTATGTACAGTCACGAAAAAAAAAAAATATCAGACCACCCTTGTTTTCTTTAATTTCTTGTTCATTTTAATGCCTGGTACAACTAAAGGTACATTTGTTTGGACAAATATAATGATGACAACAAAAATAGCTCTAAGAGTTTAATTTCTAGCCATTTTCCATATTTTTCTTGATAATAACCAAAATCACTTCAGTTCTTACAGCAATAGCTATGACATTGTACTGACAAAAACAGTGCTTTTAGACATTCCATGCTTTCTTTTCTGTCTGCTGTAGTCACATGATACACACAGGAGTTTGTACTTGTTTGCATAACCATTGTTTTTGATGGTCTAATAATTTTTTCCACAATTATATATAGTACAAGGAAATTGGAGCACTACCCCACACAGTGCAAAAGAGAAGGCACATAACAATAAAAACAAATACTGCTGGATCTGCTTTGCGTTGGTCTTATGTTTTAGGAAATTTTCCATGACATACGTTGGTCTCAAACTGATTTTTATTCTTGTTTGGAGTGTCTTCTGTGGTCAAACAGTTGGTTTTGTTGAGGTTTTGAATGGCGTTCTTCTGGTTATGTGGATGTATAGATTGTGTATATCACTACATGTGTTGTGTAGCGTTACCGTGGTAACACAGATGGAACCATGGCTACCTCCCTTACTGGGCGTGACTGGGCTGAAGAGGCCATTAGGTTAAATTGGTCAGTGTAAATAGATGTGACTGTGAGAGTGAGTGGTTGTTCATCTGTGTATGTGTTGGAAAAGGCTCCAGCACCTCTGCAGCCCTCTTGAAGAAAATGAAAATGAACGACTGGCTCACAGATACAAGAGAGTCAAAAAGTTCTCAGACAAATATCAAAGACAAAGACTGTGTCAAAGATAGCCTCAGCAATTCTACAAAGAAGGAATCTACAGATGGAAACATAGACTGTAAAAGTGTTTAGACTCATGGAGCTTATGTGGGAAAATAATGTTATTTTAATAAATAAAATTAAGACACGTAAAGGAAAAGATACGTTGCGCAACAAAGAACAGACTTGACAACTTTTGGGAAATATGGACGATTTTCTACGATTTTCTTGAAAATAATAGTATACTTGTTCAACGTGATATCATTAATTGCGTACAGATAACACGGCACTTTCGGTTGGCGTGTTGTCTGTATGCATTATAAAATTTGAGCGTATATATATATTTATGCCACGTAAAATAACACACCATTAGCGTGATTAGCTGGTTAGGGTTAGTGGTTAGGCATAGGTATTAAATTACATGCGAAAGGATGAAAATGCGTATGTATAGCACGCCAAATGCAATAAACTGGCGTCACATACAACGCAATTTCATGAGATCGGTCTGACCTGTTGATGGCTGGATGGGCGACACAAATTGATATATATTCTTATTTATTTGATAGTTGTTTTTTTTGTACTATTAGTAGTAGTTGTTTCTTTCTTGTGTGTGTATTTTGTATTTTTCTTTACATGTATACGCTCTATGTGTGTTGTTGTTTGTAACTTGCCTTGGTTAAAAGAAAAAAAATCTCAATAAATACATATTTAAAAACAATCATGGAAAGAACACATCAGATACTTTTCCTGTGAATTGTCAAATCAACCATTTAGTACAAACCTGAGTTAAAAATGAGCTGTGAAACAATACAACAAAAAACCTTGATGGTTGCCCTCAAAGATATGAAAACAACCCAAAGATTTATTTTCATAGCTTTTTCTTAGTGAGGACATTTTAGGGTTTTTGCTACATAACATTTCTAGGTCAACCCAGCAGCACAATGGCCTACACTATAGGAAGATAAAATGAATACAAACGTACAACAGTTGGTCTATTTCCCCAGTCCTATTCAGTCTTTCCTGTGGCTTCTTCACATCTGCTGGAGGAATGGACGTGGATATCATAATAACCCTTGGAGGCTTTAGCTTCGCTCCACTACTGTCAGTGAATCTGACATCAAAGTACGCTCTCCCATAATCCTCCTGTGCCCCGTGGAGGTAAACAGGGGTCCGCATGTCGATACCTGGCCTGTTATGATGACGAAGGACTATTGCGTGCTGAGCGGGGGCACTCTGAGCTGGATTAAAACAAAGTAATCCGCTCTGTAGAGAAACAGGGAATAACTGCAGAGGTGCAGGAGGTTAAGCAAATAAACAATGTGTTCCTGTTGGAGGAAATGTTCAGCAGCAACCTTTGGACTAAAACATACGGAACATTCGTCTTCTGCAAAGACGCATGATGCTTTTGTCATTATTTACCTGATAAGAACACTTTATTTTCACATCATGTTCATTACCTGGTTTTAACCCTTTATCGGGCAAGTGACTATTTTCAGTAATTTCCGTACACATTACAAGACAGTGACAGCAACAGTTCCAGTGAGGACAGTGAGTCAACAATCTCAGGTCCAGTGTGGTCTACAGGGTCTGTAAGGTCCACCTCTGCATGAACAGTGAGTGTACCTGCTTTGTTAGGTACCATGAAGTAATGGTACTAATGTGAGGAATGATGTTCAAAGGGATAATGTGGATGTGGACAGGGGTCTGGATCAGCACTAATGTTGGTCTAATGTTCTAACCTTTTTGAGCCACGGCACATATTTTACATTAGAAAAATCATAAGGCACACCACCAAAACAAAAATGTCACAAAAAGTACATTTAATGAATGAATGAATGGTTTATTTTTGGTTTGTACAGTAATTACTGCTCACAGCACAATAAATACAAAAACCAAAAAAAAGGAATAGGCCAGAAAAGGGATGTAACAATTTGAAAATTTCATATCACGGTTATTGTGACCAAAATTATCACGGTTATCTTTATTGTTGCGGTATTTTTGAAATTGTGCTCAAAATGTTCAAAAAGTACTTATATGCACACTGAAATAATTTAACCAAATTGTATTTTGAAAAAAAAAAAAAAAAAAAAAAAACACCAAAAACTCCTTATAAAATAATTGGCACAATATAGCCTCTGTTGACAGAAACATTCAAATATTAACATTCAGGGGTCTGAGCCTATTTTGGCCGTTTTTAGTACTTTTGATTTTGCCTTTATATACTATATACAGAAATGTTTACTATACCCATGTTTGGTATCTTTTTTTTCAGTACAACTTCATTTATATTATCTGCCTATTGTTTTTTTCACTTTACCCTACTATATTAACACGAAAGAAAGAAATATAAAATCCAATTTGAAAAATGTATATAATTTATTGCATAAATAACACACAGATGCTTAACAAACCTTTTCAAAGACTTTAAAAGTGAATATTGGTTCCAAATATTAGGTATATAAAATTTAAATTGTAATAAATTAAAACTATACTCAAATATTTGACATAAAAGTATGTCTTTACGTGGGGGTTTTCTCCAGAAAAGTGCAGTAATCAAACATGGTTATGATGATAATTGGAATTTAAACTGTAATACTAACCATTGGCAATTTTACCGCGGTTTATCGTTATACTGGTAATCGTTAGATCCCTAGGCCAGAAGTAGAAGCTTATTTTTTGCCTATCCTTTTCACCTGACACACAGCTTACATTAAATTAAGTGTGTATATCATCGAGCATTCTCAAATCAACAAAAGAATCAATAATAACAAAAACACATCTACCATCTCCACTTAATATTCCTGAATGATCTTATACTTACGGCACTTTTTAAACTTTGTCAGAGAAGTGAACAACTTCAATGCATCATCAAGTCCATCCCATAATTTCACACCCACAACTGAAATAGATCTGGATTTCACATTTGTCCTCGCTTTCATATATTGAAAAATATAAAGGCCTCTTAAATTATAATTACTCTCTCTTAATTTAAAGAACTCTTGAATAGTATTTGGAACAATATTATCTTTTACTCCATAAATCATCTCTAATATTTTAATATATATAATATCCGACAATTTTAAGGTTTTAAGTTGAACAAATAAATTATTAATTGCTTCAAAATATCCTACTTTGTTAATTAGTCTAATAGCTCTTTTTTGTAATTTTACTAAGTTTTTACTGTACTAGTATAATGCAAATCTAGTCTCAATTTACTTCGTGCGAACCCTGGAGTTGTTTAGTTGAACACAAAGCTGATATTCTTGCAGGACTTGAAGAAAGACACACATGAATCTTCCTCAACAGCTCTGAGTCTCTCTCTTTTTTGTCTTTATATCAGTCATGCTTGAAAAACCCACCTCACATAGATAGGTTGTGGAGAATGGGAGCAGAACTGAAATAGCTTTGTTTGTTGTTTGGAGGGATTGAGGTTGCAGGGGTGATGTTGTCATGGGGCATTTGGTACACTGGGGGTGCGTCAGCGACCCCTCGGACGGACCCCCTGGTTTACAGATTGAGGTCCGTCCTATAATGTAGATAATATTTGTTTGGTTTCTGTTTTTATGTATGTAAAGTGTCTTTGAGTTCCATGAAAAACACTATACAAATACAACTATTATTATTATTATTATTATTATTGTTATTGTTATTATTATGGTATGGGAGGCAGACCCCCCCCCCCAACCTGATACCTGGGGATCGCGGATAACTCGCTAATCCACGCATCACTAATGGTGGGGATTTTATCAACAGAATGTACTGCATCGGGGCTGGTTCACTTTCACTTTTATTTTGCAAAGGGAAACGAGAGAATAATATCGTAGAGTGGATCATTGGTGCGTGCGGTCGTATGTATCTATATCACGCTGCACTCTTACGGTACCAATCAGGTAAAATTGGATTATCTTCCGCAGCACACCTGATGAAATCTGATGACACACTTCTGTCCCACGGCACACTGGTTGGGAAACACTTTTCTAAAATACATGTTCCTTTTACCTTACATGTGTTTTTCTTGTATTTTTTATATATACACTGCTTGTTTTGTTTTTTTTTGTTTATGGGCAAGGAACCAAATATGGTAACTTCAATGACCTTGATTTTCTATATGACAATAAAACATTTAGAGAAAATTCTCAAAAGTAATACAATCTTGTGTCCTCCAATAACACACTAAGGTTGAAATGTTGATTTTCAGAGTATTTCTGAGTTCCCTATAAAGGGTTGATTTGGAGAATTAGTCGTGTTGTCATCTGTAAATTTTCTTCTGTCTTTCATCCTGAGGCATTAACTTTTGTTTTGATTTCATTAGCTGTAGTTTTGCTGACATTTTACATTTAACAGAAAATCATATTTTAATTTGCTGGGTCTTTGATGACTGTCAGTTCATTTATTCTGTTTTTTCATGTTATGTTGTTAAAAAGATGTGAATGGATGTGTAATGGAGCTAAGCCGTAAATCAGATTTTTTTGCCCTGCCATGTTCGGTGCTGTTACAAAGAACAACAGTTGTGTTATTAATTTGATTATTATTCTAGGACAAAATATTTATTTTTCAAGCTGTGACAAAAATTCTGCGAGTATTAATTATCTAAGAGGGTTTGTTAAATGTCCTTCTACTCTGGAACAATATGATTGCAATACCGATGTCCTACTTTAGGTAAGTTGGAAATGCTCTTATAAAATATAGGATATGGATCTTTTGTTTGTGAACATTTCATGATGCTTCTGTTTCTTATTTGGCTTTGAGGCCTGTTATTATACAAAGCCTGGACAAAAAAAAGTCCCACATGTAGTCACGGAAAAGATTATTAGACCACCCTTGTTTTCTTCCATTTCTTGTTCATTTTAATGCTTGGTACAACTAAAGGTACATTTGTTTGAAGAAATATAATGATAACAAAAATAGCTCATTGTAGTTTAATTTCAGAGCTGATATCTATCCATTTTCCATGGTTTTCTTGACAATAACCAAAATGACCTCAGTTCTTGCATCAATATCTATGTCATTGTACTGACAAAAACAGTGCTTTTAGGCATTCCATGTTTTCTGTCTGTTTTACTCACATGATACACACAGGAGTTAGTACTTGATTGCATAACCATTGTTTTTGATGACTTTTGATGGTCTAATAATTTTTTCCATGCCTGTGTATTCATCGAACCACCTTTAAGCTTTGATCATGACATACATTCACTAACACTGTTTCAGTAAACTTATCAAGTGTCATATTTTTTTTCGTCATTTGATCCAATTAAATCAACCCCCAGATCATAACACTGCGCCCGCAGGCTTGTACTGTAGGCACAAGGCATTATGGGTAATCATTTCACCCACCTCTGTCCGTCACTCTGGAACAGGGTCTATCTGGACTCATCAGACCACATGACCTTCGTCCATCGAAACACAGTCTAATCTATATTCTCTTGAGCTACTTACTGCATCAGTTAGGGCTAAATAATTCATATTAATTAGAGCTGCAACTGATTAATCGACTCAAAGTGATCCAAAAAAAATCATTCAACCACAATTCTCCTGAATCAAAGCTTTGTTTCCTTCATTTCTCTGCTGTTAAACATTGGTTCCACTGTTGTGTTTCACACGGATGCTTATTATGACGCACAAAGAAGCTTCAATTCAGGAAAACTGCAATAAAATATCTCCCTTCAATCAATTCGAGTTGATTAATCAAATCGGGACTTTTTGCATTGACTTCAAGCACCTAGTCGATTAATCAGCTGCAGCTTTAATATTAATATTAATCACTGTTGCAATGATCCAGGAGAAGGATCTGAACAATTAAATCCAGGTGGGTCTAATACAAGATGCATATATATATATATATATATATATATATATGTGTGTGTGTGTGTGTGTGTGTGATCATTAAGTCTCAAAAACACACTAAACCTTTGATTCTAGAGAGATGAATTGATCTACTAAATCAGGGGTCAGCAACCCTGGTCCTAAAGAGCCACTATCCTGCATGTTTTAGATGTATCCCTCTTCCAGCACACCTGATTCAAATGATAAGCCTATCATCAAACTCTGCAGAAGCCTGATAATGACCATCAGGTGTGCTGGAAGAGAGAAACATCTAAAACATGCAGGATAGTGGCTCTCTAGGACCAGGGTTGCTGACCCCTGTACTAAACATTCGATTTTTCTAAATTTATTACCTCCGCCAAGGAGGTTATGTTTTTGCCAGGATTTGTTTGTTTGTCTTTCTGTCTGTCTGTCCGTTAGTGTGCAACATAACTCAAAAAGTTATGGACAGATTTTGATGAAATTTTCAGGGTTTGTTGGAAATGGGATAAGGAAGAAATGATTAAATTTTGGTGGTGATCGGGGGTGGGGGGGCCCACAGGGGGGGTGGGGGGGCGCAGACCAGAAAATGTCATCAAAATCTGTCCATAACTTTTTGATTTATGTTGCACACTAACGGACAGACAGACAAACAAACAAACAAACCCTGGCAAAAACATAACCTCCTTGGCGTGGGGGGGCCCACGGGGGGGGCACTGATCAGCCTTGGCGGAGGTCTGCGCTCTCCGAGTGCTTCTAGTTTACATCAATGTAAGTTTTATATATATATACAGGGTGGGGAAGCAAAATTTACAATGAACATTTAGTTGTTTTTTCTCAGCAGGCACTACATCAATTGTTTTGAAACCAAACATATATTGATGTCATAATCATACCTAACACTATTATCCATACCTTTTCAGAAACTTTTGCCCATGTGAGTAATCAGGAAAGCAAACGTCAAAGAGTGTGTGATTTGCTGAATGCACTCGTCACACCAAAGGTGATTTCAAAAATAGTTGGAGTGTCCATAAAGACTGTTTATAATGTAAAGAAGAGAATGACTATGAGCAAAACTATTAGGAGAAAGTCTGGAAGATACTATTAAAGAAGAATGGGAGAAGTTGTCACCCGAATATTTGAGGAACACTTGCACAAGTTTCAGGAAGCGTGTGAAGGCAGTTATTGAGAAAGAAGGAGGACACATAGAATAAAAACATTTTCTATTATGTCAATTTTCTTGTGGCAAATAAATTCTCATGACTTTCAATAAACTAATTGGTCATACACTGTCTTTCAATCCCTGCCTCAAAATATTGTAAATTTTGCTTCCCCACCCTGTGTGTGTGTGTATCTATCTATCTATCTATCTATCTATATATATATATATATATGTATACACACACACACATATACATACATACACACACATATACATACATACATATATATATATATATATATATATATATATATATATATATAAATAAACGGTGTCGTAATGGCTGGTATTGTTTTAGCATTTTGGCTGCTGAATTCAGACCATTATTCTAACACATTCCAACTGAAAGTCATGAGAATTTATTTGCCACAAGAAAATTGACATAATAGAAAATGTTTTTATTCTATGTGTCCTCCTTCTTTCTCAATAACTGCCTTCACACGCTTCCTGAAACTTGTGCAAGTGTTCCTCAAAAATTCGGGTGACAACTTCTCCCATTCTTCTTTAATAGTATCTTCCAGACTTTCTCGTAATAGTTTTGCTCATAGTCATTCTCTTCTTTCCATTATAAACAGTCTTTATGGACACTCCAACTATTTTTGAAATCTCCTTTGGTGTGACGAGTGCATTCAGCAAATCACACACTCTTTGACGTTTGCTTTCCTGATTACTCATATGGGCAAAAGTTTCTGAAAAGGTATGGATAATAGTGTTAGGTATGATTATGACATCAATATATGTTTGGTTTCAAAACAATTGATGTAGTGCCTGCTGAGAAGAAACAACTAAATGTTCATTGCAAATTTTGCTTCCCCACCCTGTATATATGTGTGTGTGTGTATATATGTGTTTTTTTGATTCCCATAGGGCAACATTTTATTGATTCAAATAAGATAAGATATACCTTTATTAGTTCCACAAGGGGATATTCCATTCAGTAGCAGTAAGTGGCCGAATGATAGAACTAAATAGCTAAACTATGTCTGATTTATGTGTCAAGTGTTCACTAATGCACAGCTACCTAGTCTAAACCTGCAGCATTTGTCATGTTTTCTTCCATAAATGAGAAAAACTGAAGAGAAACATTAATGCAATCAATATCTGAGGTGAATTTGTTGACAACTTTTATGGCACAGCCTGTGTATGAATGTGGAAAATCTTATGGTAGAACATGGATCAACGTGGTTAAACTGTCAGGAGCCACAATAGGGTTCCACATGTGGAGATCTATCAACGTAAACACCAGCATGGTGTCGTAATGGCTGGTATTGTTTTAGCATTTTGGCTGCTGAATTCAGACCATTATTCTAACACATTCCATCATGGCAGCTGCATATAATTTTCTGGAAATGTTTTTTAAAGTTGTAGATGTACATGAATCTGACTGTAGAATTGGAATATAATATCCATAATTATGTTTTCATTAGTCGTGGTGGGTGTCGTTACCTGAATGAGGTGTTGCACTGCCGTGTTTCTACACTTCCTTTTCCTCATTCTTTGTTTTTTTCTGTTTTATGATGAGTGGTGTCCAGTGTTAAAGTACAAAGCTGTCACCCACCAGCCCCAGGCAAATGAAATTTCCTGGCTGCACAAGTGGTTTAAGGGCCACACCATAACTAGTCATTAGTCATTGGGGGATTATTATAAAACATCATTATCAAGCTTTTGTAGCTCAAAAACCTCCTACTTTGTGTCAAGGTTAATACTGCATATTAATTAGAGGGATAGATTTTCATGTCATTTATATTTTTATCATTACTGATTCACTCACTTCCACTGTTGCATAATTTCATGTTACTGCTATTAGTTTACTTAGGACTGTTTTTGGTTCAAATTGTTTGTTTGTTTTTTGTTAACACTCTAGCAGCAAAACTGATGGTTGAATTCATACCAAATTTTGGTTTATAGATTACCAGTTGGGAAAAGTAGGTCAAACTTCAAATTCTTAATGAATTTTTAAAATCTTTTTTTCCCCCTTTTACTTATAATGGGCAAAATTGCAATTGTCTGTAGTAGCAAAAATCGGGATAAGCGACAGATAATGAATGGATGGATGGATGGATGGATGGATAGATGGATGGATGGATGCAGCAGCAAAACTACTGGTTGAATTCCTATTAAATTTGGTTTATAGAGTGCCAGTGACCCTAAATAGATGTTATTACATTTTGGGAAAAAATAGGTTGAAGTTTCAATTTTTTATGAATTTTTTAACTCTTTTTTTTTTTTTTTTCTTCCCTGTTTACTTATAATAGGAGAAAGTTCACATGTCTGTAGCAGCAAAACTATTGGTTGAAATTATACCAAACTGAGTTTGTACATTGCCAGTGACCCAGAAAAGCTGTGATTACATTTTGGGTAAAATCTGTCAAAGTTTAGATTTTTTATGAATTTTTAAAATCTTTTCTCCCCAGTTTACTTATAATGGGTAAAATTTCACATTTGTAGCAACAAAACTATTGGTTGAATTCATACCAAATTGGGTTTATAGATTGTCAGTGACCCAGAATAGATCTCATTACATTTTGGGAACAGTAGGTCAAAGTTCAAATTTTTAATGAATTTTTTAAATCTTTTTTTTTTCTCCCATTTACTTAGAATAGAGGAAATTTCATGTCTATAAAAACATAAATTTTATTTCAACTTACTTCAAACTTGGGACATTGATGGAGGCAGTTGATATGCTGACATCCCCACATGCATACACATGATGAGAACAGCTGGATCTGTGCCAAAATAAGCTACAATACGCATTGTTGTGCCTGGAACCACTTGTTATTTTCACTGTTCCTTTACTGTACCTTTACCTGCTACAGTCAGAGGAACTTCAGCTGTCTGATCATCATCAATTTCATCCCATCATCGCTCTGAAATGATCATATAAAAGATGGCCCAAATATTTCAGTTAAATCTGCACACACTCATACTATATTGTGTCGCTATAGATATCAACTAATACATGAACCTGACTATAAATAAGTGCAGTTGTATTAAAGAAGCAGACATTTTCACCATCTTAGCCTGCATGTGTCAAACTGAATTCAGTGTTTTGCAAACTATAACCTGTAATAATGAAGGCAGAAACCATCAGCCCACTGCCATAAGACCAGATCTATTATTGTTCTATTATGTGTTAAATATAACGCTAGGCTATCACAAGTCATGACAAGCAGTAAGAAAGAGAAAAACGACACCTACTAACTTTAGCTAGTGCTTAATTATTCCAATTTCTGTCATGTGTGCATAAATAATTACATTTCCCTTTCACATGTGTGAGAAGGGGTTCAGTTATTAAAGTAAAGGTGATTTTAGACTTTAATTAACCCATAAAGACCCAGTGCTAGTTTTGTGGCAGTTCCCAAATGAATTTTTCTCTCTAATTAACTTTTCATAAGGGAATTACCACCATTTGTTATAATATTATCCTCTGTATTTTGTATTCTTCACTGTAAATCGTGTATTTTCCTATATTTGATTTAGATGTTCATGAAAACTCAGAGTTAATTCAAAGGTTATCATATCAAAACAAAAAATACTCAAGAAAAAGTGACTTTCTCAGCAAATATATCAATGATTCAGCGTAAAAGCAAGCATCTCCATCCACTGTCAGTGATCAAACTCCATGGGTTTTACTAGTGAATCAATGTTGAAGATGATGGTGTTTCCACGGTAACTATGGAGCCTCTGAATGTCCAAATGGGTCATATCTGATGACCATGAAAAGATGACAAACTGCATTTTACACCAATTATTTCCATGTATTGATAGGATTAGTAGCTCAACAGGTATTAAATGTTTTAGATCAGTACATGCTTTTGGTCGCCAGTGGAGGTTTGGGATCTGAAACCTTATTTTGATCCACCCCCGTGGGTGATATTAAAAGTACTGGATATCAGTTCTCTACAAATGCAACACGTACCTGTTTTAAAATAAAAGCCGGACGATATTTCAGTGAATAGAAACCATTAAGAGACAGATCTTTTACTGTGCAAATATTGTCTACCTGTCGAAGTGATAGCTTTGCTAAAAATAAGATACACACACCTGCAGTGCCTCGAAATCAGACAACACTTATACTTCAGATAAGTGACCTTGGACAACAATTCTCAAGTAATCATTGTACTTAACTGACAGGACATTAAATGACAACCACCAGAAGTTTATCCATATTATTTAGGGCTGTCAAAGTTAACGCGTTAACATGGATTAATTCATCATCATGATTAATCTGATTAAAAATTTTAACCCATCTGCAGCGCAGAAAAACTCGAGCATTTTGTCCGAATAGAGTTGCAGTTGTACATGAGCAAATTGGCAGTTGATCCGGTAGTGACAGGTAGCAGAACCAACCCATAAAGTTGGAAAACGCTAAACAGCACGTTGGCCCTCTGGATGGAAATATGAGGACAAAAAAACCAAGACGGAACAGTTGTTTCAAGTTGTTGAAACTGTTGAAGGTATTTAATAAACATGTTAAGTGCATATATATTCCCTTCTTTCTTGAGTCTGCTTGCTCATGCAAAATGAAAAGCAATTAATGTAGATTAAAAATGAATGATATTTAATTGAAATTAATCAACAGCAACCCTGTGATTAATCTGATTAAATATTTTAATTGGTTGACAATGCTAGTATTATTATTTTCCAGGTCTGTATTTCTTCACGTCGAGCTCAACTTTAATATTAGAGACTTGGCTTGTGTCTGACTCTGGTTTATTAGAGGAAATGAGGTACTTTATTTAAGGCCAATGTATAATGGAACATCAGCATCTAGATTAACTGGCACAACAGGAGGTCAGGTGTACTGTCGTTTAGTTTTAATATAAAGTAGAATGGTGAATATGGCAGGTCTGTCTGGTTTCCCATATAGGGGATGCATCATTGTAAATACCTGGACAGTCTACAGCTGTTTGCTTTGTTTTTGCAGTTTGGTCTCTCAGTTCAGCCCATTATTC
Source organism: Sphaeramia orbicularis (assembly GCF_902148855.1). NCBI lineage: Eukaryota > Metazoa > Chordata > Actinopteri > Kurtiformes > Apogonidae > Sphaeramia > Sphaeramia orbicularis. The sequence goes on from NC_043969.1 coordinate 41,392,205, forward strand.
CACACACAATGTATAATTAGCTGTAACTAATTTTATATTTACACCACATGAGAGTACCAACCATTATTCATTCAGGACATCAAACCTGAAACTCAGGTAAGGTTGAGCACAACTTTTGGGGGCAACACATGCATGAATAATGGAGCATCTGCTAATGCATCCAGACTTGGATAACTATCAAAGCATAGGGTCAAGTGGGATGTACTTTGCATTAAATTACCACAAGTGGGTTGCTTTTACCTTGGTGTAAATATTAAAATATTTCGAGCAGTAGGAGCAGTGTTTGTGGGGATGCTTACCCCTCCTTTTACCGCCATGCCTGACCACATAGGTCACGCTCACTTTGACAAACCTATAAACACTTTCAGTATCTGACTAAAAAACGGTCACAGTGTGTTTGTTACAGTCTCATTCAATATGTGAGTGTAGAACAGATTGCTGAACAAGACATAAAACGACCATAAAACCCAGATGATTTGTACTTCAAGAGCAGCTCTGCCTCCTGAGTATTTCACAAAACAAAAATCGGAATTGGCTCCAGCATGCTCGTACGCTCACTCAATCACTCGTTCTTCCATCCAACCGACCACGATTAAAACCATGATTGCATCAACCAGGGACAAATACGATAGAAATCCAAATTGCAACTTTGGGATTATTGGACATGTAACTGTAATGTTTTTCCAAAGTAATGTGCTGGAGCGTGGCTGCGACTGTCATAACGAACCATGGATGATTTATGGTTCACTTGGACAAAACAAAGGAGTGTAAGTGCAGGGCGCTCCTTTGTTCGAGGTGTTGTGCCACTTCTTTGTAGCTGCCGGAGAACAACACACTCAAACTTTAGGAGCAAACTAAAACCAGTGATGTGAGTCAGACTTATAGATTTCCCCAGGCTAATATAGGCCTGCTGGGGATGTTTTGCAGATGCCGAGTGAAATTTGATTGTGGGTTGTGTTGGTGCCAGTGTGCATATTGTGTGTATTCAGTGTAGGAAGAAGGGTGTTATTACTCAATCTAACATTACCATACAATTTTAAAGTGCACTTCATATTCCAAAGGCAAAACATTTGCTTGACCGTGAAAATATTACACACGCAACTGGAACCTGCACTCATCCTCAAATCACCGCAAATGACTCAAAGTACAACAAATAACAGTGTGTGATAAGTAATTTTTGTTGATATTAAACTCTGGTGTTTTTCATGTCTTCCAGCATGTATTGGGTCAGAAGTAGGAGAACAAAATTCACATTTACAGTCATTTACAGGCCAGTCATGCTTCAGTTTAATTTATCCTTAGAATATGTTGATTACACTGGTCTACTTTTTTTTTTTTCTTTTTAATTTTTAGAAATGATCTGCCTCAGAGATTAAATGTGCTAAATCTTACATACATGAATAAGATGAATTGGAAAACAAATGACCAATGTGCTGGTTGTTTGTGCTGATGTTTTTAATGTATATGACAAAGTGTTATTACACATATATATTGGTTTATGTACTTTTATAGAATATATCTATAAGTGTTCCAGTATAACCTGTTAAGTGAACGTATTGTAAAGTAGAGATTGTGTTTTACTCAAACATTCCCTTGGATTAAAACCCATTCTCTCATTAATTCTCAAACTTTCACATTTTGACTGAAGACTGTCTCATAGAAACTACAGCCAACCAGCATTTTAGACTTAATTTTTCTTATTATAATTACTCTTATTTATTAATTTCCCCTTATTAATGACTAAAACTTGGTAAAGTATTCAGGAGGGTTTTTTTTTACTCATAGACCATACCAGTCACTTCCAATTGTGGCATATGATATTGTGCAAAACCCCTGCATTTAATACCTTTAAAAAGTATTCAGTTTGATATGGTAGGTTTTAAGTTATGTTGCCATGAACTTGTTCACTGTATTGTGTTTAAATGTTTCTGGGAAATCTCAAAGCTATAAAGACAGTAATGTTAGTCTACTCAGTTTCATCCGCTCCAACCCAACAAGTTATACTGAAATTAGGAACCCTTACTCGTACTCTTTCATACTCGATGACTTCCGCTTATCCAGGTCCGGGCAACAGCCTCAGCAGAGGAGCTCAGGCAGCCCTCTCCCCAGTCACGTCCACCAGCTCTTCTGGGGGAATCTTGACTAGTTCCCAGGCCAGCCAAGAGATATAATCACTCCAACGTGTCCTGGGTCAGCCCTGAGGCATCCTCACTAGATGCCCAAACAACCTCAACTGGCTCCCCTTGACGTGGAGGAGTAGCGGCTCTACTCCGAGTCCCTCCCGGATGTCTGACCTCCTCACCCTATGTCTAAGGCTGAGTCCGGCCACCCTTTGAAGGAAACTAATTTTGGCCTCTTGGCCTCTTGTCCTCATGACCTCATTCTTTTGGTCATTACTCAGAGCTTATGACCATAGGTGAGCGTCGGAACGTAGATTGACCGGCAAATTGAGAGCTTCGCCTTTCAGCTTAGCTCCCTCTTCACCCCAACGGACCAGTTTAGCGTCCGCATCGCTGCAGACGCCACCCCGATCCACCTGTCGATCTCCCGCTCCATCCTACCCTCACTCGTGAACAAGACTCTGAGATACTTAAACTCCTCCACCTGAGGTAGGAGTTATTGCTAACTGGTGAGAAATGATCACAGAACATTCAGCTCAACACGTGCAGCCAAGAAAGCTGACTTTAGGAACTTTAAGGGATGACTTGCAAGCAAAAAGTAACCATGAGGAAGTGCAAGTTTAATAATGCCTGGTTGGAGAAAAGATTATTCTTGACCTGGTTGACACAAGTTTTCCTAAATTCTAGGAGTCACAAATTTTTGCCAGGATGTGAAATAGTGAAATAGGCTGTGAAATGTGCATTAAACTATGCTCTAAGTAGTCTTAAAAAGGTCTTAAACATGTAGAAACCTGTAGGAACCCTGTTATTCCACCTGTAGCTTTGTTGTTTTTGCAGTGTTGAAATTAACATACATATTTGTTAATCATTTTCTTCTTCAGATACAGCAAGAAAATACAGGGAATATGTGCACAGTTCTAAAAGACACACAAAAACTGAACTAAAAGGGTTAAATTTTACACCGCAGGAGACTTAAGAAAAGGGATTTTCACAGAAAACTGACCTGAATCCTTATATCGAAATCAACATACAAGCTGCTATCAAGGATGTAGGCAACTGAGACAAGTGTTTCTGACAAATTAACATCTCCCAGTATAAAAAAAGACTCCAACATAAACTTCAGGTCATCTACACTGAACCTTTATTCTTTTTGTACTTTGAAGAAGTTAATTTGCAGAGATTGTTGTCAAAAATATAAAACAACCATATGTTACTTTTTGGGAAGATAAACATATTTGGAAGAAAAGACAATTTGAGGTGCTTTACAGTTGAATGCAGATGTATTTATTTAATTTCAAAAAGTGACAGAAAAGGAAAATGTGTACAAATGTTGGAGTTTAGTCATCAAATGTGTGGAGTTTAGTCATCTGGACATTTTGACAGGTTTAATTAAACCCAACATCAGATACATACAGTTTGTGGACATGTCTTTAGCGCTTTAGCATTTACTCTGTTGTATTTTCAGGGTTGAAATAATGACAAATATTTATTATTCCTTCTCAATTCTTCACATACAACAAGAAAATACAGGAAATATCTGCACAGCCTTAAAAGACACACAAAAAACTGAACTAAATGGGTTGTGAAGGTTAAAGTCACCATTTATTGTGACCTCTGACCCCATGACACGAAGAAGCACAGAGAAACGCATCTACTTCCTGTCCCATGTTCTGTTTTTCATGCGCTATTCATGACAGTTTGACAATATTTCAATTTTAGAAGCATAAATCAGCATCGTTTAAGCACAAAGATCAATTTATTATTGAGAACGTTTTCTTGTCTGTTACTTTTCCAACATACTTGCTTCATCTTCAGAAGTGGATCCTGATGTCCATGAAATTTAATGCAAATCACTCATTATCATTTAACTGTCCTGCCTGTTTGCCAGCTCAAAACTAATAGTGTTTAATAGACTATATTTAACATCGGTGCGCGAGGCAACAAAGGAAACAGTTTCTATGGAGTTTGAACGATTTTTTACTATATCATCATGCCAAGAAATCACACACAGCTTGTCGGTATTGATCAAAAACGAGATTTTGGGGTCTGGCCCACCACCTAGAGAAGACTGTAGCCTGAGTTTTTCCTACAGAACCTCCAGAAACTGCTGGGAATTTCATGCAATAGCGGCATTTTATTTTTATATATTATTGTTATATTAACAGTTTTGTTTTTTTTCCATTACATCTTTATTCATTATATTACCAGTTATGTTCATGGAATCAGCCATAAATGACAATGGTGAATGACAGATGTGACGTAATTTCTTGCATGCGGGGTATCGATCCAGTTTCCAGGGTATGGATCGGGTAACCACAAGCACAAATAATTAGAGACATCTGTCATGTGTTGAATGAAATCTGGTACAAAACAACAGAAAATTTATGCTATACATCTCTCATTGTCTGAACAAAAGGGTTAAAAATATGTTGAGTACAAAGTCTGTCTGAGCTTTTGTAGTGATTTGTTGTCATTTTTGCATGTATTTTGTAAAATGAAGGATGTGGTGACAAAACAGAGGCACCTAATGTGGAGGATCTCATGACTGATAATTTTCAAACTGCCATGAAATAAAAAGAAGAAACATGGCAGTGCAACAGACCTGCTACCTCTGTAGATATAAACATCTTGTTCAGAGGTAATGAAAACACAACGGTCCTAATTTTCATATCATTATACACTAAGGAAAACAAAATTATGACTATTATATTCCATTTGTAAGTTAGATCCTGTAACTCTTAGATGCTGAATCTTTAGTTTATTATCAAAGCGCTGACCAGTCCATCCCCCAGCGCTGTGTAAAATCTACCATCTGGGGATTCGTCTGAACTCTTTCCATTTGTTCCGTGAAACAGAATGTGACGAATACCTCAACCTGCTTTTTCACAAAGTAACTGCTGTACTGTTAAGGCATGGTATTCACATCCTTGATTCTAATAAAACTAATGGTAGTGTTTTCTAATGAAAATATCTAAAAATAAAAGGACGATGGAATTTATAATCCATCCACTGGGGAATGAAAACGCCTTAGTTTCAAAGGCAAAACCCAGAACGCTTGGCTTTAGCTTCAGCTCAGAGTATAGAAGTGTGTTTTACTGCAGAGCTGCACAATTTCTGGCAACACTTACCTTATGTAAGTTCTTAATATCGATCCAACGTGATGTGCCTGCATGTGGGAATTAGTTAGAGGTGTTTTTTTTTTTTTCCCCCAAATAGAGCATTATTACAATTTGAGAACGTATAAACAGAAGATAAATGATCCAAACACCAAGAGAACACATTCTGGTAGAAGGCTTTTAACTGCAGCTTCAAATGCACACATTTATTTTCAGCCTCCAAATTTGCAAACAATTATGCTTTGTGTTTTGTGCTTTGTGCTCGATGAAAAATAACCCCTGGGGAGGAGTTTGCAAAGCTTTTAATGTCTCCTCACTACGCAGTCACGCTAACAGTAGAAACACGCCAGAGCATCTCAGCCATTAAGGTCTACAACTGGAAAAAAGCAAGCAAGCAGCATCTGGGCTGGTTTTTCCACATGATGATGATGTGTGAAAAAGAAGTTAGATGGTTAAAGTACAGTGGTATGTAGGGCTGGGTATCATGTGGCCAATTTCCTTAATCGATTCGATTTCGATTCATAAGGTCCTGAATTGATTAATTGCGATTCGATTCAGTATTAATTGACTGATTCAGATTCATTTCGTGATACCAAAGTACAATTTTGAGTTGTAACTTGATTATTTGACGACTGCTGCCATGCAACACAGAATCAATATTGATATTAGAAAGGAAATAAATCTGACATTTCAGCAGTAAATAGATTAATCTGCTCTTAAATAATGAGCAGGACAGAAACATTCCCATGTCTCTACAGTCCGTGCTTTTACATGACAACTTTTATTCCTGGTTTAATCTGAATAAACGTTAGATCCTATTTAAGATGACCATGTAAACACCTTATTCCAGCTGAAAAAGAATAGTTCGGAAAACATTTAAATCCGAATAAAGTCACTGGTTTAATCCCCTTTTAATTCTGAACTAAATTATTCCTTGGACATGTAAACCCTTTATTCTATTTGGACTTTATTCCTTCCATTCTGCACATGCTTGTTGTCTTGTCGTGTCGCGATGACGCACACATTCTGCGCTGGCGGAAGAATATGCAATGCAGTCTAGTCAACCCAAACCGCTCCAGTGGGCTATTCTGATGGGATCTACCAGCCTCTAAAACCCTGAAGGAAGAGTTCATCACCTGTTTTTTTATTAATTCATTTGTCATGCACTAATGAGTTCGATAAGTGGGCAAATCAGTTTGCACTGCAGTGGACCGATTGCCTTGTTCTTGCAGCCCTTCCGTTAGCTTAGCTTAGCCTAGCTTAGCATAATCGCTTCATTCCTATGGTCAGATGTAGCCAGGCTTTTATAGGTGATCCGTACTATTTTATGAGTGATTTTGTGAAATTCAGTTCTCCCTGATCATTCCTTTAGTCTGGTGGGGTCAATATGATCACAAATTGAGGCTCAAATCATGGTGATGTGACTTACTGCAGTATTAAAATCTTGGGAAATAAAAACTAATGCAAAGCTAAAATGGTAAAGCAAAGCTAATTTTGCGCATGCATCCCTTCCGACAAAAAGATTTTCCAACTTTCGTCAACACAACAGTCCCAAGATTGTATGAGTGCAGTAAGTCACAGATCAAAAGAAATAATTAGGGAGAATTGGATTTCACAAAATCACTTACAAAAGACAACAAATCACCTTTAAAAAACTGGCTAGGTGTGACCATGGGAATGAAGTGACTTTGCTAAGCTAAGCTAACAGAAGGGCTGCAAGAACAAGGCAACGTGAGCACTGCAGCGCAAACCCTTTTACTCACCGATCTACCTCATTAATGCCTCATGTAAACCTTTATTCGGGTTTAACATTTCCATGTAAACAGAAGAGAACATACTTTAGTTCCGAAATAAATTCTTCTGGAAAAATAAATCGGATTGAAAAAACATCATGTAACCATATCCAGTGGCTCAGAATGGACTTCTTCATCATCTTTATTCTGTTTTATGGCTGGGGCTACCAGCCTTAAAGTACATTACTATCACCCTGGGGCACTGCAACCAATCTGGCCCCCCTGAAACAGAATCATGCTGGGCCCTTGGTACAAGAAACTCACTGGTGGGGGAGGGTGGGCGGAGCTTTGTGATTTCCACTTTACTATCCCTCTAAGTCCACACTCAGCCACAGGTGATTGAAGTTAATAGTTCTAGAACGACTGGCTTCTGCGACCTGCCTCTGCCGGCCAGTTCCTCCGCCCTGCGGGTACGAGTTTGAGGCCAGGAGGACCTCCCAGAGAGGGGTTTTCCCCACCCTTCCTCCACATCCCTCCCGTGCCAGAACTGTCGTGAGCACGACCAAGACTCCATGAGGGGCTTGCAAGATGGAGCCGGCCGCGCTTCTGCGTCGGCGGTTTCCGGTTCATTGACTCGGAGTCCTGCTCTGAAAAATCTATCTCATCCACCATTAATCGATTACGCAAAATTAAAAAGAAATCAGTCTAAAATCGATCAAATCGCTTTTTTTTTTACCCGGCCCTAGTGGTACGTTGACTTACCACAGGTTCTAGATCCTCTGATACAGTTCAGTCCTTTACTTTCTTGGTAAATTCCACTGGCATTTTCAGTTGAATAACCTCTCAGCTGGCATGTCTGTTTCTGCTCATGAAATTTGACATCATGGCAACGTGGCACCATTGTTTATTTGTTGCACTTCAATGATGATTCTATGATTCTGCGCAAGTCAGGCTCTCTGTAAGGCTGTTGTATTCCAAAATTACTAATATCTCCCAAAATACTGGTCCTATCAACTTGCTGTTTTTGCTAGTCTGTTCCTTGACCAAAAATAAATAAGTATGCCAATCTGCAGCAGCCAGCTCTGTTTGGATTTTGTGTGATGCCCAAGACACACAGACAAAGTCCACTTTCCTTATATAATATAGGATACATTAGACTAAAACTGACCTTTGGATATTTAACACATTACTTTAACATGGGAATCTGAAAAAACCTTTCTGATCTCATGCACTTCATTAGACTCTAATAAATATACTGGTTCTTTTTTTATTTTTTTGCTCCATTAATACAATTTTAGGCCAAACAAGTGTTGATATGTATAGGTTTCATCAGCTAAGTTGGACTCTCTGAGCTTGTTTTTATAGAATGAAACATGTTTTTCTTATTTTGTTTTGTTTTGTTTTTTTCCTGCAGACAACTCCACTTTAGTTGTGGTTAATAAGTCACACTACCAAGACTGTGTAAAGATTGTTGTTCTATAAATATTTGTTGCTTCCAGTCAGTATTAACACACCAATTATCATTCTCCGTGATGGTAAACTCCTGCCAACAACAGTGAAGCTTCACACAGTCAATGGCTGACTTAGTGAATATCAACATTTGACACTTGCTCCATTCTTCCCGTTGATGCCTCGCGTCTTATTGCTTTTATCCACATTTGTCTCCTTAAAGGCTCAGTTTTTTGGCTCGACAGCTTATAAAAAACTTAGTTCTGGCTTCTTTACCCTGTTGGTACTTCTTCATCCCAACAGACAGCGGCTTTAAGGCATTTTCAGTTTTTTACTCGAAGACAGAAGTGACAGGGAGGCACCTTCACACAATACAAAGTCAATGAATGTGGTCTGTCTGTACATCCAGAAACACACTCATCTTCAGGTTAGAAAATACAACAGTAAACCAACACGAGAAAATAAAAGCATCTTCACTTAATTGTCAGTACATATAGAAAGGATTGTTTGGAATATTAGCTTTTAGGAGCTGTTCTAATCAGTTTTTTGTTTCATCATCATTATCATGTTTGGATTTTGTTAACCTTGGTTTCATTTTGCACTTCATTCACTCCTGGTCACTCAAGTCTGGAAGATAAGATAAAATAAGGGGCCGTTTACACGGCGTCGGATTCAGTCGACTCCGGGAAGATTTCATCGCGGATTAGCCTTCTGTTAACATGGAAACGGTGTCTAGAGTGCCTGAATCCGGAAACTTTTGATACCAGGGTCCAGGGTGGAACGTTATCGATACGCTCCGCATTCCAGCTCCGTGTTAACGCGAGTCGGAGCGTTCCGGGGTAAAATATGACGTCACCGTATGCGCGCGCAGCCAAGAACCGCCAGTTAACCCACTCCAGGCCAGTTGGTGGCGGTAATGCGCCTCCAAGCTGGTTTGCCAGCCTCTATGACACAATAAAACTGCAGAAAAAGAAGGAACAACCACAACAACAATGGCCGGTTTCAGAACAACATACGTGCTGCTAACTGTGCTCAGCTCGTCTGTCCAGACAAAGAAGTCCTGCGTCTTTGTATGACCACTCGCCATTGTTGTTTGTAAATAGTGTTGTCCGCCTATTCTTCTTCTTCTCATTTAAAGGCTGTCTAAACCGGAAATCGTTTGTGCGCAGGCGCGTGTTTTACCGCCACTGTTTCACTACAGCTCTACATCGCCAGCTACTGGTCTGGCATGGCCACTACAGCGTATTCAGCCGTCCTCGCGGACTCATGTGAACGCAGATCGTTATCATAGCGGCTTCGTCTTAACGCGGAATGATTTTATAACGCAAAGGAGAAATCTTTGCGGAATTGGATCTTAGTGTTGCCGTGTAAACGTAGCCTAAGATACATACTTTATTGATTGATTTCGAATATCCTTTTTTTTTTATATATATAAAGTTTCTTGTTTTGGTTTTAATGTTTAATGTATTCGAGATTAAATAAACAATCAATCAATCAAGAAATCAATTGTAAAGATCATTCAAGGTAGGGTAATGAATAAATTACATTCATTACTACATGATGAAACACTGACTGAACAGTTCAAGTCTAGTATTGAATGACATTTCGAGGAATTCAGTGAATTCAGTTACAGATTCTTAATGGTTTATATGTAGTATTTCTGGTTTCAAATCTTAAAAAATGACCAAATATGATCATTATAGTGTGTAGAATAAAGAGCTTCTGCCAAAGATGTCAATGTATCGGATTATGGAGATACGAATTGAATTTATTTACGATGAGCCGGGGGATTTTTGTGACTACTAGAGGGAGTAGTGAGCATCAGAAAGTGACCAGTTGGGATGAGAACCAATAAGAAACAACTTTTAGAGTCAAAGTGATAAAAATAGAAGTTGTTGTTTTCTCCACTGGACACAGCTGTAAATGTAAAGAATGGAGTTTGATGCTGAAATGGCAGCATGGGTGAGTTTGATTCTGGGGCTTAGGAAGGTATAAAGTTATTATGGGATGTTCTTATCTTTGCTAAATTGCTGTTTGTTGATCCACAGTTCAGACTAAACTGTGACAATTTTGACCTTGTTTGTTCGATTCCAAACAGATCTTTGGTTCAGCTACTGACAACACAAACCGTACAGAAAACGGAGGCGATTAGTGGTTTTACTGTGGCTGTTTTCAGTCTGAAAACAGAGCTAAGTTAACAGAGCTGTAATGTAAACTATCAGCTGATGGAGCACATGAAGAATGTATTATTTTCACTGAAAATAAGTGGCTATGAATACAGAAGAAAGAGGTGATTGGCACTCCAGTGTTCATTTTTAGGTAATTTTGTAGTATTTGTAAGTAAAAACACAGCCCCTTTAATTATATAATGTAAGGTTCATGTGGCTTTCCTTTCATAGCAGTAGCTTTCTGTCAAAAACCTACATTTTACTTTTTGGACTTTATAACTTTTGCACCAGTTGAATCAGTGCTTCTGTTGTATCTATACTTCTATCTGCTGGGTCCGGCTCTGATGCCTAACCAGGTTTTCTCTTGTACACATTGACTTTTCATTTTAAATGTCATTACATTTAGATTTTTATATTGAAGATAGGGACTTAAACAGGCTGCATTCCATTTACAGTACCAGGAAAGTGAAATATTGCTTTTGAATCTATGAATTCCTATATAATCTAAGTGATATCACTTTCTCACCACATTAAATGTGCGCACACAGCTATTCAATCAGTGTTATTCCACTCCTCGTCTGACAGCTCTGTCTGGATTTATTATCATGAGTATGTGTCTCCCTTGGTGCTCCAAGGACTGTCTGACGTTTTGGAGCGTATTCAGGATATCTTTGCTAGAATGAGTAACATTTGCTGCAGTGGAACTCACTGAAATAAACAGTGTCAGTTTAAACAGCTATGGCGCAAGTGAAAATTCTGTCCTTCTACGAACGGTTTCACTTGTCAACACATGTATGTAAGATCCTCTGCACATGATAGACCAGGACCAGGGTATAATCAGACTCAGGATCTATTACGAACAATTTAACCCCTATTATCAGTATTGTCAAAAAGGTGTTACATCATACCTGCATAAGAGCACAAAGGAAAGACGGCTATAATGCTGTTCCAGTTGAATTTTCTTTTCCTTTCCCTGAAAAGCGTGCATCCACCTGCCATTATATTTCTCATGCATTTTTTAGAGTCAACTGTTCTCATGCCAGGATGCACTTGAGAAGGCCTATCTGGTCTTTGTAAGAAGCTATCTGCATGTCTTTAAAGTCCTTTATTAGAAAGTTAAATGAGCGCTTGAATATCCCTGGAGATCGTTTACCTGCACTGGATGGAAAATAAGATTTTTATGGTGGAGTAGGCATTACAGTGCAGCCGCAAAGTAGAATGGATAGCCTTAGTCCAAAGCTTATTTAACACTTGATGTCATGCGGCTACATCATTTGTGCAGGCGGGATAACTCATTTGGAAAATGAAAAGTCCCTCGGAGTGATGTGTGCGATCTAATCAGCTGCAATATTGTATGGTTTGTAGATTACTTCTTGTCAGCCAGTTCACCGGGTGCAAAAATGGTTGGTTAATGTGTCAGCCTGGATTGTCTGAAAGACTAAGTATGGCTGTATAAGACCTGAGATTGTTTTGCATAAAGAAATGTCTCATTACAAAAGAGGTATTGTTCACTTTCCATTCCGGCCATAGAAATGTCAGAAAATCGCTCAAGAAGGACAAAATAAATGGAAAAGCTACATGTGAACAGACTGATATTCATTTGGCGTTCA